>NC_140593.1:1119331798-1120557631 GCF_964204655.1 Triturus cristatus
CCCATGTTAATTCCCATAGGAGTCTTGAACACGACTACACTCCGAACCACTGGAAGGAATTACATCGAATTTGGCAGAAAAGTAAATTTGGTTACACAGATCACGCTTTCAGTTATTTGATGTAAATTTGTTCAGTAGCTGTTGACAAATTAAATGAATTCCAAATTTGTATATCCAGGAATGGGACAACTTCCTAAATAATAACAAGCTCGTGCGGAGATCTGCAGAGCTCTGATTGGTGGCCAACACCTCAACCAGGAAGTGTTGGCAGCCATCTTGGCACTCAACTTTAGCCACCTCCCCGCGGTTATATTAAAAAATCAGTATGGGGGGGGTCGCACAGACCCCCCCCCGGAGACCACCACCTCTTAGAGCTTTCTTTTTTTTAAGAAGGAGGGTGGCCGCACAGCCCCCCTCCCAGGTTGTCTGGGCCCCAGGGACCACCATCTCCCCGTAGTGGCCCATGCAAATAGAAGGAGGGGGCCATGAGGCTCCCCTCCTAGAGCCATTAATGACCCTGGGGACCGCCATCCCCCAGGGCCAGCTCCTGCTATGTCCCGGGGTGCCCATCCATGAGACATAGCCGTTTGCTTTTGCTTGGCGGGAGCTGTAATAGCTCCCACCAAGCAAAGGCAAACACTCCAGATCCACTGGGCGGGAGTTGTCAAAGTGCTCCCGTCCACTGGAAGCAGAGGTTTCGTCTCTTTCCCTGCTCACAGACATGCTGGTAGGAAAATAGATGAAACGATTGCTCCTGCATGGAAGAAGCTGCCTTTCCAGCGTCTCCCTCCATGCAGCAGCAATGCCGGCTCCCGTAGGAGGCAAAGAGCTGAATGGGACTGCCGGCTGGCTCCCTCTGCAGTCCGAGGGGAATGAGGAGAAGGAGGCAAAATAAAGGTGAGTAATGAGCAGAAATATGCAAAATAAAGGTAAGAAACTAGCAGAAAGAGCCAAAATAAAGGCCAGAACAAGCAGAAAGAGGCTAAATAAAGGTGAGAAACGAGCAGAAAGAGGCAGAATAAAGATCAGAAACAAGCAGAAAGAGCCAAACTAGAGGTCAGAAACGAGCAGCAAGAGGCAGAATAAAGGTCAAAAAGGGGCAAAATAAAAATCAGAAACAAGCAGAAAGAGGCAGAATAACGGTCAGAAGGGAGCAGAAAGAGGCAGAAAAAAGGGCAGAAACGAGCAGAAAGAGGCAAAATAGAGACCTGAAACCAGCAGCAAGAGGCAGAATAAAGGTCAGAAACCAGCAGCAACAGGCAAAATAAATGTGAGAAACAAGCAGAATGAAGCAAAATAAAAGTCAGCAATGAGCAGAAAGAAGCAAAATAAAGGTGAGAAACGAGCAGAAGGAGATAAAATAAATGCCAGGAGCAAACAGAAAGAGGCTAAATAGAGGTCAGGAACCAGTAGAAGGAGGCAAAATAAAGGTCAGAAACCAGTAGAAGGAGGCAAAATAAAGGTGAGAAACTGACAGAAAGAGGAAAAATTAAAGGTAAGAAACTGACAGAAAGAGCCAAAATAAAGGTGGGGAACGAGCAGAAACAGGCAAAATAAAGGTCAGCAATGAGTAGAAAGAGGCAGAATAAAGGTGAGAAACGAGCAGAAGGAGGTAAAATAAAGGTCAGCAACGAGCAGTAAGAGGCAAAATAAAGGTGGAAATGAGCAGAAAGAGGCAGAATAAAGGTCAGAAGGGAGAAGAAAAAGGCAAAATAAATGTGAGAAACTAGCAAAAAGAGGCAAAATGAATGTCAGCAACAAGCAGAGAGAGGCAAAATAAAGGTTAGAAACCAACAGAAAGAGGCATAATAAAGGTCAGAAATGATCAGAAAGGGGCAAAAAATATGTCAGAAAAGAGCAGCAAGAGGCAAAATAAAGGGCAGAAAGAGGCAGAAAAAGGTCAGAAATGAGCAGAAAGAGGCAGAATAAAAGCAGAAACAAGCAGAAAGAGGCAAAATAAAGGTCAGCAACGAACAGAAAGAGGTAGAATAAAGGTTAGTAACGAGTGGAAAGAGGCAAAATAAAAGTGAGAAACTAGCAGAAGGATGCAAAATAAAGGTCAGCAACGAGCAGATAAAGACAGCATAAAGGTCAGAAGTGAGCAGGAAGGGGCAAAATAAAAGTCAGAAACAAGCAGAAAGAGGCAGAATAACGGTCAGAAGGGACCAGAAAGAGGCAAAAAGAAGGTGAGATATGAACAGAAATAAAGGTCAGAAACCAGCAGCAAGAGGCAGAATAAAGGTCAGGAGTGAGCTGAAAGGCAAAATACCTGGCAGAACGAGCAGAAAGAGGAAAAATAGCAGGCAGGAGTGAGCATAGAAGAGGCAGAAAATGAGCAGAGGCGGTATAAAACCAAGGCAGCAGAGGGTAGCAGACTGCAGGCTAGCTGTACAGGAGGACCGTCACAGGAGGAGCTGGCATGAGGACTTGCTCCTGTGTGCCCCCCTACTTTTTTACCATGCACTGACTGACAGGCCCACTCATACACTCATGCACCCGCTGACAGACCCACTCTCACATTCAAGCACCCATTCACAGACCAACTCAGAGACTCACATACCCACTGACAGACATACTCAGACACTCATGCTCCCACTCACAGATCCATTTAAGCACTCATTCACCCACTCACAGACCCATCGAGAGACTCACACACATATTCACAGACCCACTCGGAGACTCACACACCTAGTCACACATCCACTCACACACTCAGGCACCCACTCAGAGAATAAGATACCCACTCAGATACTCATGTCACCACTCACAGATCTACTCAGACAATCACACACCCATTCACAGACCCACTCAGAGACTCTTGCATGCTCTAACAGACCCACTCAGACACTCATTCCCATTCACAGACCCACTCACAGACTCATGCACCGACTCACCTACCCACTCAGAGCCCCACTCAGAGACAACCACTCATAGAGCCACTCAGGCACTCACATACCCACTTACTCACCCACTCAGAGACTCATCCATCTACTCACAGACCTTCAAAGGCACTCATATACCCATTCACAGACCCGGTCAGAGACTCAAGCACTGACTCACAGTCCCACTCAGGTACTCACGCATCTAGTCACAGACCCATTCAGACACTCATACTTCCACTCACAGACCCACTCAGACACTCATGCACCAACTCACAGATCCACACAGGCACTACTACACCCACTTACAAAGCCATGTACACACCCATACAGTCACTCACACACCCACTCACAGACCCATACAGCCACTCACACACTCAGTCTCTCAGCTTACAGGTTACAGTTAGGAAATATATATATTTTTTTAAAGGTTGAAATTAACTGAAAAAACTTAAGTTGCAGAGATGCTATAGTTAGGAAATAGATTTTTTTTAGAAATGTAGAAATTCACTGAAAAAACAAAGGTTACAGGGACATTAGAGTTAGGAAATAGAATTTAAAAAACCTTAGAAATTCACTGAAAAAAGCAAAGGTTACAGGGACGTTATAATTAGGCTCAGATTTCACTTGTACAAAACCATTGAAAATTAGCAGTTAAATTTACCTGAGCTAACTACAATCTCTGCCACAGTAAGGCACTGCTTATGACCTCACATATTACATCACTCAAGACATCATTGATGACATCTCAAATGGCATCACTGATTACATCATCCATAGAACCACTCACAAACCCACTCACACCTCCATACAAGCTCTCACACACCCACTTGTACACCCATACAACCACTCACATGCCTATTCAAAGACCCATCCAACTACTGGCAAACACACTCACTCACTCATACAGCCACTCACACAGTCACTCATAGACCCAGACAGCCTCTGACACACCTACAAACCCACTCATACACCCACTCACAGGCCCATACAGCCACTCACACACTCACCCATGCAACTAGTCACATACTCATTCACACACCCACACAGCTACTCAAACAATCACTCACTCATACAGCCACTCACCCACCCATACAGCTACTAACAGAGCTACTCGCTCACTCAAACAGCCACTCATACATCTACTCACTCATTTATAAAACAACTTACACACCCATTCACACATTAATACAATCACTCATGCACCTACTCACTCATCTACATAGCCACTCACATACATATTTCACCCACACACCCAGTCAAACAAGTCACTTACCCATGCATCCACTTACACATCCAGTCACTCACCCATAGAGATATTCATACAGCCACTCAGTCACCAATACAGCCACTCACACACACACTCATCCACTCATGGAGCCACTCATACAACTACCACAGTCACCAATACAGCCACTCATTCACATACTCACACACCCATACAGCCACTCACACAGTCATTCACTCAGCTATACAGCTACTCCGACACACACTTATTCACACATACAGCCACTCACACACCCACTCACACATCTATCCAGCCGCTCAGACACCCACTCCCACACTGATACAGACTCAGTGCCACTCAGATGTCATAGATTAGAAACAGTATCACTCATTAGTAGTACAAAAAGAAAAGTAATGTAACTTATTCAGTAACTTGGTATATTGCTTTAACTTTCAGAAACTTTTACAAAACACTTACACTCACTGGATGATGTCATCAGTTAGGTCATTTGAGATGTCATCAATGATGTCATTAGTGATGTCACTGACCATATCATGAGTGATGTAATATGTGAGGTCATAAACAGTGCATTGTGACGGTGTACGTTATAGTTAGCTCAGGTATCTATAGTTGCTGAATATATATATATATCTCCCACTCCAACTCCTGGCCTGCCAATCCTTCGGCAGAACACCCAGGCACGGACCTCAACGATACCTCCAATAAATTCAGACAACTCCGATGTTGTACGGAAGAAGTGTCAAGTTTATTCCAAATTAATCCAATGTTGTTCAGGCAAAGTGCCCGCAATGACGCATTTCGCTCGCCTCACGCGAGCTTGATCACATGACGTGCCACATGACAGGGAACAAAATAAATACCAAGTGCGCACTAATGGCTTTAAAAACAATTACGCCACTTTTTGAAGCTAAAAACAGACTGGAAGGTAATATCGAATCAGTACCTGAATTGCCATCTCGTATACACACCTAAATGTTAAAACTTAAAGTACTATTATAGGCAGTCAAGTGACATAGTCATACTGCGCCGAAATTGATTGCGTCAATGCACATGGTAAACCTAATTACGCACAGGGACAATTATGTAAAAACCAATCCCATCACTGTGAGGGTCAAGACTCGTACACTAATTCAAAACAGTCTGTAAAATTGAAGTGCTGTGCTTATGTGCAAAAAAAGCAAATAACCTGTGCAAAAAAGTGAGGTGCAACTTACAAATTTAGTAGCAGCATATACTAATTATCCAGTCCTGAATAATGCTAAAGTGCAACTGCTGCTTATAAATAGTGAAAGTTCACAGAGAGATAACACAAACTTACTCTAAAAGGAGAGAATCATACAGGTAAATTCATTGACATAGAAAAACTAGAAAAAAAAGAATGATTATACTGATGCCTATCTATACTGGTTCGAGTGCAAGATATACTGGGCTAGAGGAAATTATACATATCCTCACTCGTGTTTAGATCGTTGGGCATTTTTGTGTCGAGAGCCAGAATAAAGTGAGTTTCTAGTTGGCGCAAGCTTTTTTCTCGGTTCCCACCCCGTCCGGAAATGGGAACAGCCCCTACCACAGAATACTCCAGATCTTTGAGTTTATTCTGATGGACCAATTTAAAATGTCTGGCGACAGGATAGTTGGGGTCGGAGTTGACAATTGCCCTGACGTGTTGTAGTGCTCCCTATGTATTCAAGGCCACAAGTACAGCGTAGCTTGTAGATTGCATATTCGGTGCGGCAAGTTAAGTGTTCCTTGATTTGAATTCTTTTATCACCAAATGCAGTCACATAGTGAGTTGCATTGGTCGCAAAAGTACACGCATGACACAAGTTGCATTTGTGAAAACCCATTTTAGTAAGCGATGTACCTTTAGGTGTAATCTCAGGACTCGATTTAACTAGGGCATCCCTCATGGAGGGTGCCCTCCTGAATGTGATGGCTGGCAAAGTAGGTAATATGGGTCCTAACATTATGCCTGTGAGTACTATGGCCCATTGAGAATAGATTATTTTACGAATTCTATGCTCCTGTTGACTAAAGGTAGTAATGAGTCTGATATTGCGCTTATCTTTATCCTTGTCACCAGAAGTAAGGACCGCAGTTGAAACACTGTCTTGTTTAGGTATAAGTTACACCTCTCTAGAAAGATCATTTGCTTTAATCAAAGCTTGAACCAGCAAGGACTTCTTCTCCTGTTGACACTCATGTGAATCAGTATCCAAACTGCAAATACGGCGAATTCGCACGAACTCCCCGTATGGTATGCTCCTAATCAAGCGGCGGGGATGCAAGCTCTCAGCATGCAAGATCAAGTTGCCCGCAGTTTGTGTATATATATATATATATATATATATATATATATATATATATATATATATATATATATATATATATATATAGATATATATATATATATTATCTACTGGCGGTCGCCAGTAGATAGTTATAGTTAGGACCGTGTTTCCATAGGAAATCCGCAACATTCTGTTTGGAATAACTTTGGCGCTGGTTGACGAATCCTCGCGAAATTTTCAAAATAGGTGGGGCGCTCCGCTCCGCTCCTACCCTGAAAGTCTCAGGGGGATTCGTCAAGCGGGGACTGAGAAAAAAGGGGGGTCCCAAAACGCGTTTTCCCCATGCAATTTTCCATAGGGACCTTTAGTCCAAGGTACAGCCCGAACGGCTGAACAGAATTACTTGAAATTTGGCAGAGAGGTAGTCCTCAGCTCAGGGAAGTGCCTTTTGCAGGTCTGGTGTCAATCTGTTCAGTAGTTCCTGAAAAAATCAAAAGTAAAATCATATATATATGTGGGCGGAGCCTAACCACACTTCTCATCCTGAGATCTGATTGGCTGTCAGCACTTCATCCAAGATTAGGCGGTTGGAAACTCACTATATATTAGAATTTGACTGTAAGCACCCAAGAGGATTAAATGCAACTGAAGACCTCTACACCTATTTGTAATTTCCAACTATACTAGAAAAATGGATTATATCTAAAATAAGGAATCTGTGAATTATTTGCTATGTACGTTTGGCCTTTGGTATTTATAGGATATCTTATTGCTCTTATCTCAATATTTATTGTATTTTAAACTTTTTAGACTTACATTTTAGACATACGGTTTTAATATTTTATGTCTATTGTTTGTTCTGATGGTTTATAGATCAAGGTCATCTAATGAGTCGGTAGCAAAAAATATTAGCTCAATCAGCCTGACTCCCCTATTAGCGTCTCTATTTGGCATGTATGCAAAAAATTTCAATCCCTCTTGTTTTAGATTCTGTGGCTCTTTTGAACCAATTAGCACTTTCTGCACCTTTTTCAAATTACTGAGTGCCTCATGTTTGCATTAATGAATTTACAATTTGTAAATATGGGAATTTTATGCAATGATTACTTATCAATGCATTTTTCTATTGTATTTAACATAGATGCCCTTAATACAGACACTTGTCATTAAATTGCAACCGAGGTAGCACTCAAGCAGTAGTTTATATAGATAAATGGCAAGTAGATTTTAATCATTCACTTAATTATTCTTTTTTTCACAATCACGCATGTAATATAACGACTGAAAATATTTCCATGAAGGATATTCATTTCTTTATCTGTATTTAAACAGTTATTTGATAAACACCATATTGATTGAGACTAGCCCTATGTGGGATATTTACCATTCTATATTCAAACAGTTAACCAAGTGAAAGTATAAATACCATCAATGCTTTTCAAATTGTTATAATGGCCTTCATGGGCATGTCTCAAATGTACTAAGGAGGTATTTTACCAATATTGTTTTTTTAATTGCATTTTTGCAATC
Organism: Triturus cristatus; assembly: GCF_964204655.1. Lineage (NCBI taxonomy): Eukaryota > Metazoa > Chordata > Amphibia > Caudata > Salamandridae > Triturus > Triturus cristatus. The sequence goes on from NC_140593.1 coordinate 1,119,339,751, forward strand.
AAGTTTATTGTACATGAACTACATATGTGGATCCTCAATTACAGGATGTTAGTTCAGTCTTTCTTCACTATTTATGTATTTCTACATGTGTGATAGGTTGGTTTTGGAAGCACTAGCACTTTAAATAATGGAAAAAATGTCTGAACATTGTCATGTGATCAAGGCCGCTTTTGACGGCTGAAACGCGTAATGGCGGACAAGGAGAAATAAAATTTTGAATTATACAACGAGGTCCACGTTCGTTCTTGTTTCTCTTGGAAGAAACGTGTGAGCGAAGCAAAGCTCATATATATATATATATATATATATATATAGATATATATATATATATTATCTACTGGCGGTCGCCAGTAGATAGTTATAGTTAGGACCGTGTTTCCATAGGAAATCCGCAACATTCTGTTTGGAATAACTTTGGCGCTGGTTGACGAATCCTCGCGAAATTTTCAAAATAGGTGGGGCGCTCCGCTCCGCTCCTACCCTGAAAGTCTCAGGGGGATTCGTCAAGCGGGGACTGAGAAAAAAGGGGGGTCCCAAAACGCGTTTTCCCCATGCAATTTTCCATAGGGACCTTTAGTCCAAGGTACAGCCCGAACGGCTGAACAGAATTACTTGAAATTTGGCAGAGAGGTAGTCCTCAGCTCAGGGAAGTGCCTTTTGCAGGTCTGGTGTCAATCTGTTCAGTAGTTCCTGAAAAAATCAAAAGTAAAATCATATATATATGTGGGCGGAGCCTAACCACACTTCTCATCCTGAGATCTGATTGGCTGTCAGCACTTCATCCAAGAAGTTCTGGCAGCCATCTTGGGACCAATATACATGATAGCACCTTATTAAAAAGCATTGCGGTTAATAGAAGGTTTTAAGACTTTAGTTACATTATAAATCATTTATTGATGGTACCATACTAATTTTAGGAATTGTGGTATGTTCTAAGGTGATTTCACCATGTGAAAAAGCCTTCTGCTGGGATATCATGATTGAGAGAAAAATATTTTCTCATGCTTTTCCCACAGAGGTTTGGAAGGTGATCTATAAGCTAAACTGAGAGCTTATTTTCTGTAAATTCACATTATCTTTCTCAGTCATGTGAGAATGAAGTCTGACATTCTCAGTAAAACATGTACATCCAACAAGGGCAGAGACTGTCAGTTGATTCCTTTGTGTTCTACTGCAGCTTCCCAGAGTGTTCCAAAGAACAACTAGAGCGCTAACAGTCCTACTTATGATAAACGTATGGCACACCTGAAGCCATCTTGCTTGGATTAAAGTGGTAACTCTTAAAACATTTAATTTAAAAAGGAACAAAATGAGGGGGTTCATTTTTCCATAACAAGTATGATTAGTGCTGCAGAAAGAAAAACTAGGGCACATTTTGACTTCTGAAATCCTCTTTTATTTCATTAAAAAATTCTGACATGCAGACTGAAACATGCACTTTCAATACCAGCAGCAGTTTTCCCTGGTGAGCAGTAGCTTTACTACAGTGATCTAATGAGCAAAAAGAGTGCTAACATTCTGAATTTATGGCAAATGTGTGACACATCTGAATGCCTTCTTGATGGAATCAAAGTAAAAAGCTGAAAGTATTTCCTACTGAGGAGACTGCAGTAAATGAGGAAATTAGGAAACTTCATAACAAATAAGTCTCCCAAGATGGCCACCAGAGACAAAAGAGCCCAAATGTAGCCCAAATATCACCCAGATGTAGCCCAAGTATAGCCCAATGACAGAATGTCCCAGAGTGTTCTTAAAAACAACTAGAGCGATTACTGTCTTCATTATGACAAAAGTATGGCACACCTGAAGCCATCTTGATTGGAATAAACTGGTAACACTTAAAACATTTAATTTAAAAAGGAACACGAGGGGGTTCATTTTGCCATAGAAATTATGATTAATGCAGAAGAAAGAAAATGAGGGCACATTTTGAGTGACTTCTCAAATCCTCTTCTATTTCATTAAAAAATTCTGACATGCAGACTGAAACATGCACTTTTAATACCAGGAGCAGACTTCCATGGTGAACAGTAGTTTTACTACAGGGATCTAATGAGCAACTAGAGTGCTAACTTTAAGAATTTATGGCAAATGTGTGACATATCTGAATACCTTCATGATGGAATCAAAATAAAAAACTGAAAGCATTTCCTACTGAGGAGACTGCAGTACATGAGGAAATTAGGAAACTTCATAACAAATAAATCTCCCAAGATGGCCACCGGAGACAAAAGAGCCCAAATGTAGCCCAAAATCACCCAGATGTAGCCCAAATATAGCCCAATGACAGAAGTGTGCAAAACACTTATTATTTTGTGTTTTTGCAGTGTTATATAGTGCAGACTTGTCAGGTATTGGAGTGCTTTACATGAGCATTGGTTACATCACACAAGAACAAATTCATTTTGGTTGTAGACATGGGGAGACTAAGTGATTTGACCAGAATCACAGAATGTCGAGCTGAAGCAGAAACTCCAACCTGGTTCCCCAGTTGCAAAGTCTGCAGTTCTGGAAGTAACACCACATCCTCTCCCCTGAGTGCAACATTTAATCAAGTGGTCAACTGGATAAAAAAACATAAAGATAACAAATAATTTAAAAGTGCTTTGTCGCTATTTGAAAACTCAGAAAATATGTCCTTATTTTAATCTTTTAGAGCACTAACCATAATTTTGATGCCAATAAGACCCTCTCATATATGTCATTTCTAAAGGAAATGCTCTAGGTATTACAGTTTTGATTACATCAAGATGACGTCAGGCGTTCCACACTTTTGTAATAAATATAGAATGTTAGCAATCTAGTTGTTCATTAGGATACTGTTGAGAGGCAGAGGCCAGGGGCACGGACTCTGAAAATTGAAGGCAGGTAGGAGGGTGCAAAGGCAACAATTTAACCACACTGAGCAGGCAGGAAGGGCCGTGGCAGCACAACAGACTATGGAGGGCAGTGGAAAGGGGGGCAGGGGCAACAAACCAACAATACAGGACTTGCAAGAGAGGCTGTGGCAATGTAATAGACCATTGTGGGCAGAAGGAAGAGGCAATGGTAGTACAACCATACATGCCAACAGACCCGATTCAGCCAGGAAACGTCCAATGTTTTTAAGCTCAAATGGGCTTTATTTGATCCGTCTCCTGTCTACAATCTCCTCTTTTTCAATGTAACTCAAAGGGGAAAATCAATACCCCAGTTTTTTTTCAAAATCTCCCTCTTACCAAGTTCAAAATGTTCGCAAGTATGGTACATTGGATCATGGAAGGAAATGGGGTAGGGACATGGACTTGGATAACAGAGGACAGGAGGGACATGGAGAGGTGCACCAAACTAACCCTGCAGGGCAGGCATCAGGGTTTGCAGCAGCACAATACACCACACAGGGCATGCGGGACGGGAGTGCAGCACAACAATCCATAGAAAGCAAGAGGGAGGGGACAGGACCATGCACATGGACAACAGAGAACAGAGGGGCAAGAGGCAATGGTAGCTAGCTGACCATAATGGACAGACAGGAGAGAAAGCTGCAGCATAACAGACCATAAAGGGCAGGAGGGACGGATCAGGGGCATTACAATGGAACAGACAAGCCAGGAGGGAGAGAGTAGGGGTCTGCACATGTAAACAGAGGGCTGGGGCAAGGGGGCAGGGCAGGAGCAGCAAGATAGCCATGGAGGTCAGGCAGGATGGGCACTAGAAGCAAGACACACCATGAAGAGCAACAGTGAGACTGTGATGGCATACACACAGACCATGGAGGGAAGGTGGGAGGGGGTCAGGGGCAGCTAACTGACCACACAGGGAAGGTGGGAGGGGCCATGGCAGCACAGAAGACCATGCATGGCAAGTGGGAGGGTTAGTGGCAGCACAATGGCTATGATGGGCAAGAAGGAGGGTGCAGGGGCATGCACAAAGGACGATGGAGGATAGAAGGGAGGTTCAGGACCTGTGCCCAGACAAGAAAGTTCAGGGGAAGGGGCCTCACAACAGACCGCACGGGGCAGGCAGGAGGAGCAGTTGCAGCACAACAGACCAGGGAGGGCAGAAGGGTGTGGCAGTACAATGGACCATGTAGGACAGGAGGAAGAGGATAGGGGCATGGCATGTGGACAGGCAGGGTGGAGGTGGCAGGGACAGGTTACAGTCATCTGACAATGCTAGGCAGGTGGGAGGGGAGTGGCAGCTCAACAGAACACTCAGAGTAGATAGGAGTGGCAGGTCCATGGAACATGGTGGGCAAAAAGGATGGAGCAGGGGCATGCATAAAGACATCGGAGGGCAGGGGGAAGGAGAATAAGGGCAGCAAGCTAAGCACAGAGTTTAAGCAGGAGGTCATGATGGGGCATAGAATTGGGCAATGGAGGGCAGGAGGAGGGGACTGGTACATCCTACTAAATTTAGGGCAGTGGCAGCACATCAGACCATGCATGGCAGGAGGGAGTGGATTCACACAACAGAGGATAGGGAGGAGGGGGATGGGGCAGCAAGCTAACTGTTCAGAGAAGGCGGGTATTAGGAACTTTATTGTTTTTAAAACGTGTGTCTGTGCGAACTACTTAAAATATGAACAAGTATGCAGCATAATCTCACTTTTATTCAGGAAGAAGAGGACGTTTGTGCCTGTGACTCCGGGCTCACTTGGCAGAAACACCCCCTGACCCTCCACCCCCTATCGCAAAATGTAATGCCCGTGAAAAGGGTAGGTGAACACAGTGTTATATAGAACATAGTCCTGAGAGCACGATTGAAAATGAAAACTAGATTATAGTGTATGGTATAAACTATGCACCAAAAAGTGTGATATAAGATGAACCGGGCGTGAAATATAATATGCAATACATTGTGCGCAATGACAGATTCATTGGAGAGCGCGAGATAGCACAGGCACTAGCGCGTGCTATGCGATGTGCGCCTTGGAGTGTAATATGCACAGGGCAGTGTTGTGTAACCTAACTAGTCTCTAAAGTTGTAATAGAAAATATGTGCTGGGGAGTGTAACGTTGCATATGCACTGTGACAAAGATATGGATCCCAGATTGTAATATGTATGGCATAGCACTGTGCGTTATAACATAGGCATCGAGGAAGGCACGTTAGATGGGGCAATATAGCCCGTGCGAAGACAAGTGTGGCATGACATATTCACGGGGTGGTGTTACAGTGCACATGGGCTAGAGAGTGTCATAGCATATGCACTAGCTGGTGGAATACAACACAGAGGTGTGTGGCACTCGGCAGGCAATGGTGGGTGTAACACAGCATTGGGCTCTGCCAGGAGCGCGCTGTGACTCTCAAGTGATGTTCGTCCCCTTTCCAGAGAGTAAAATAAAAAGTATTACACATCCGGCAGTGGATGTGTGTTTTATTAACCGTGAGGGGGTTTCTTACATAGTTTTGGTCAAATTTTTGTCGATTCCCCTTTGAATGGCTTGGTGTGCATGTGTATTAAATGTGCCCGTCAATAGCTACCCATGTTTGTATAAATAAACGACAAGGGTGTCTACCGGGATTAGGCACGGTAGGGCATCAGACATGTCAGAGCTTCACTAGTGGTGTAAATACATTCCACGTGGATTCATTGTATGCATAGTCGCCTTTTAATGAATATCACTCAAATCGTCATTGTGATAGGTACGTATTGTTTGTCCAGCATGTCCTAGGTGTGTCTATAAATATATATTTTTTTAAAATAATAAAAAACAGTGGCCGGCCCTGGGGATTGGGGTAAAAAAATATAATTAGGAGACAGGCCCTGGGGGATGGTGTCATCAGGGCCAATAAATTAGAATAAGAAGGGGAACCACACAGCCCCCCTTCTTAAAAAATTAAAATAAATAAAAGACTGGCATCGTGCCGGAGGCCACGCCCCCTCCTTGCAGCACTCTGCAAACGCGCCCCCTGGCGAGTTGTAAGTTGGGGAATTAATTCCTCTTCAATACTGAGGGTCCCTGAGGGCCAACTAGCCCAACAGGCATCTCCAGTATGCGCCAGGGAGCTGCGCTGCAGACAGGTGTTCTGAGGCCAAGCCCCTTTTTACACCTCTCTGCAACGCAGCTCTGTGGCGCTTACTGGAGGTACCTAGTGGTCTAGTTTGACCCTAGGGACCCTTAGGATTCAAGGGGGCTTAATCTCTCAACATAGAACAGCCACAGGGCGCGTTTACACAGTGGTGAAGGGAGGGGACGGGGCCTGAGGTGACGTGTGCAAACACGCGCCACTGGAGTCAAGCTATCCTGGCTGATGACGGCTGATAGCCAGAAACCGGTCCTAGGATGCTTGATTCCGGTCCAGGGAAGACATGGCTTGGCAGTTCGGGCTGGACTGTTCCCATGAGGCACAGGGTCAAGACTGATTTGCATATGGCCATGTCTAAACTGGGGTGGTGTAGTGGGCAAAAGAATGATGGATTTAACCCAGATCTCTTGACTGGGGGAGAATGTCTGCATTGTCAGCATTCCGTCCATCAATTGTTTGTTGTAACGCTTTTCGCCCTAAGTGGGATGGGTATTTCCAGACGTGGGACCCGTGCTCACTACGCCACTGGAGTCAAGCTATCCTGGCTGATGACGGCTGATAGCCAGAAACCGGTCCTAGGATGCTTGATTCCGGTCCAGGGAAGACATGGCTTGGCAGTTCGGGCTGGACTGTTCCCATGAGGCACAGGGTCAAGACTGATTTGCATATGGCCATGTCTAAACTGGGGTGGTGTAGTGGGCAAAAGAATGATGGATTTAACCCAGATCTCTTGACTGGGGGAGAATGTCTGCATTGTCAGCATTCCGTCCATCAATTGTTTGTTGTAACGCAAACACGCACTATGGCACGTTTTAAATTGGGGATATAATTTCCCTTCAATACTGAGGGCCCCTGGGGGTAACTAGCCCACCAAGTGCTTCCAGTAAGCGCCACTGAGCTGCATTGCAGAGAGGTGGTCCAGGCTGTGCCACTTTTTACACCTCTCTGCAACGCAGCTCTGTGGCACTTACTGGAGGTACCTAGTGGGCTAGTTGGAACCTAGGGATCCTCAGGATTCAAATGAACTTAATCTCCCAACTAAAAATGGACACAGGGCGTGTTTACACAGTGGTGAAGGGAGGGGACGGGGCCTGAGTTAACGTGTGCAAAAACGCCCTGTGGCCTGTTTTAAGAGGTAGTTTTAATCCCCCTGCCCTATTATATACTAGGTTCTTACAGAGGAGGTCATGCTAATCACAGGGGGACCCCAACGCATAATGTTCCCTAGTGTATGTAGGTGTTTTCACTGTATTCTAAGTGTCTTTTAACATAGCACTGGCTCTAGGACTGGTTAGTCAGACTCAGTTACCACCAGTATCCGTCTGAAAAAGTTGAGGGTACAGGATGATTTTGCAACAAGGATTCTTTCTGCTCTTCTTTTTGTTCTTTCTGCACGTTATCCTTCTTCCTGCACTTTTCTTCGTCTTTGAGGACTTCTGTTGCTTCTTTCTGCACTTCTTTTTTTTCTTTCTATGCACTTTTTTCTTCTTTCTTCACATGTCCTATCTCTGTAGGCATAGTTAGAAATTAGCATTTAAAAAACCTTTGAAATTCACAGAAAAAAACCATAGGTTTCAGGCACGTTATAGTTAGGAATTAGCATTTAAAAAACCTCAGAAATTCACTGAAAAAACCATAGGTTTCAGGGGTGTTATAGTTAGCTGGTCTTTTCACTTGTACAAAACCATTGAAATTCCCCCGTTATAGTTAGTTCAGCTAACTATAACTCGCGCGCCCGCAATGCACTGCTGATGACGTCACATATTACATCACTCATGACATGGTCAGTGACATCACTCATGACATCACTGATGACATCTCAAATGACATCACTGATGACATCACTCATTACATCATCCTTGTGATAGAGTGGCAGACCTCCTTTCACCCTAATATAACCTTTGATACACACATTCAAAAATAGAGACTAACATTTTCAAAACAATGGACATACCAATACCAGTTACAACAACCTCTTCAGTAATTCTAAGATCCACATACACATCCACTCATTCACCAACAGTCCTATACAGTCACTCATACATGTACTCACTCATCATATGTACTCATACACCTATACATCCTGTTACACAATGCCACTCATCCATAGAGTTACTCACACACATAGTCACTCATGCTAATAAAGAATCAAACATACATTTACTTGCATATACAGTTATACACACACCACCACACTTACTTCTACGGAAACTTACACATACTTAGTCTTTTAAACAATCACTTATAGAAACACATACTTATTCATACAGGAACTCTTTCAATCTCTCACTCTCACATATACTCACTTATATACACCAATAGTCACATATACTAGTTTAAAACATATGTAGTTACTCATAAAGACACTATTGAGACAGTCATTCGCTCACTAACACACCCATACACACACTCATCCACACATATAGTCCTGCACACATGCTGTCTTCAACACATACAAACAGTGAGTCACTCATTCATGCACCTATGCACTACGTAATACCCCCCACCGAACCATGCAGACACTCAGACTGATACTCAAAAAACCAACTAATAACCTATATAGACTCCCATGTAGCTACTCACCAACCCATGCAGCCACTTATACACAAAGTGAGAGACTGATACAGATATTTACATATTTAAACATTACTCACTAAGCCATGTATTCACTATGATACACTTAATCAGTCAGTTACACAATCAATTTTTCAAAAACAAATCATCCATTTAGACACTTATATACCCATTTATTCTTCCATCGACCTTGAGATATACATATATAAAACATATTTAATTTTCAGAAAAACAGACATTCACTGGATGATGTAATCAGTGATGTCATCAGTGATGTCATTTGAGATGTCATCAGTGATGTCATGAGTGATGTCACTGGCCATGTCATGAGTGATGTAATATGTGACGTCATCAGCAGTGCATTGCGGGCGCGCGAGTTATAGTTATCTGAACTAACTATAACGGGGGAATTTCAATGGTTTTGTACAAGTGAAAAGTCCAGCTAACTATAACACCCCTGAAACCTATGGTTTTTTCAGTGAATTTCTGAGGTTTTTTAAATGCTAATTCCTAACTATAACGTGCCGGAAACCTATGGTTTTTTCTGTGAATATATATATATATATATATATATTACCTACTGGTGGCCGTCAGTAGGTAGTTATAGTTAGGACCTAGTTTCCATAGGAAGAGCGTTTTTTCATTTTCCAATAACTTTGGCACCATTTGACGAATCTTCACGAAATTTAAAAACTGATATGATGCACACTTCAACTCATGTCTTGAAAGTTTTGGAGTGATCCTTCAAGCGGGGGGCCGGGAACCAGGGGGTGCTTAAAGCACGTTTCCCACATGTTAATTCCCATAGAACCTTTAGACATGGCTACCACCCGAACTGCTGAACAGAATGACACCAAATTTGGCAGGAAGGTAGATGTTGGTCCAAGGAAGTGCCTTTTTTGTGAGTTGGTGTAAATCCCTCCAGTAGTTATCTAAAGGTTTTTCAGATATACAACTGGGGGCCCCGTGGATCCGTGCCCCCTCTGAGATCTACTGTGGAGATCTGATTGGCTGCCAACACTTCAAACCAGGGAGTGTTGGCAGTCATCTTGTGACTCGGTTGAACCCAGTCACAAAAAAAACAATAAAAAAAAGAAAAGGGGGCAGGGGCAAAAAAGCATTTTTTTTTGTGTGCAATTTTCGCTGGAGTTGAACTGGATACGTGAATCCCGCTGAAAATGTAAAAACAACAGTGCCCTGGAGGGGTCGCTAGGTGAGCCATGGGAACTGTTGCTTATCCCTCCAGTAAGATCCATGAAAGCTGCTCTAGGACAGCTTATCCGCCTCTTGTCCTCACATCCTATTACTGAATACTACAAAAATGATTTCAAAAATGCCAATTTCTTTTTTCTTTTTTAAACAGTCAAGTAAATTAGAAGAAGGGATTAGCTTGTATTAGAAATGTAGTATGCTTGCAATATTTTCCAGGAAGTCTGAAGCCACTGACAACGTAAACTGTTGCATTTGTGCCAATAGTCGTTCTGACATTTCTTTATGTTTTTGAGAGATACTTGAATTCAGACTACCTGTTAAAGATTGCGCTATTCTAATTTCTTGATAACTTTCCTCCTTCTTCAAGGTTTCCAAAAAATGATACAAGTTGGGGTGAGTTTTTATGATAGATTTGTTGAAAGAGTTGTGCCATCCCTTAATGGCATTATTAGTCTTCGCGCCACTCTCTAAGCAGGTTGTTTAACAGTTTCACCAGTCAATGGGGAACCTTGGCTTCCTCCTGCAACCTGACCTGCTTAGATGACCAATCCATGTGTCTTTGAAATAATTTAGTCAGGGGCCCTATTTTTCATCATTTCGTGTAAAGTAGTCAGATTCTGTAATTGTTGTGTAGTATTCATCTATACTGTTAGGTGGCACAAAGCATAAGGCTGTTAGTTTCTTCAATTGATATTGTAGGTCACTGTCTGATATGTAGTCTTCAACCAAGGATGTTTTTGGGATTTTTCGCCAATGTGCCTGTGAAAAGTGGAAAAAACATCCTTGAATTTGTGTTTCTGGGTATAATTTATTAATGGTAATAATCATTGATAATTCAGAATCAATATTCACTTTTCTAGGACTTTTATTTAGGGTTTGAGGGCCTGATTATGATGACGGTTGTACTGCCACTGATAACCCTTCGGTGGCGGTCCCACTGCCATCGTAATAATGTTTTCCACCCGCATTAGGATGGCGGGTGGATGGGTGGCAGTCGGAGAGACTGACCACCACGGATTCAGAGGGAAATCTAATCCCTACAATGGTAGTGGTGGCTGCCAGGCACCGCCATAGGTATTATGATGTCCCTCCCCACCGACCGTTTCATGGCGGTTTACCCGCTATGAAAAGGCTGGGCGGAAAGGGACATTGGGGGCCTGTAGTGGGCCCCCTTCCTCCCTGGCCCTCAGTTCTGGGTTTTGGGGGCACCTATAGTGCCCCCTACATATCCCTGCACCATGTGGCAAGCACCGCATGGTGCCTTCCACATAGTGCAGGGATATGCTGAAAGTCTATTTTTTGAACTACAGAGTGTGCTGCAGCCCACAGCACACGCCGCAATACAAAAGATACACTTTGCGACCACCTTGAAGGCGATCACATTGTAATATTATTGGGGGGACTGCCAATAGCAAGTCGGGCGGTCCAGTCTCCGATATGATGGCGGTCGGACGCAAGTCCAACCACCAACATAATGAAGCCCTTAGTTTTTATTACTGACAAAAAATCTATGTAGATTGAAGCTTGCTTTTCAGGCAGTAAACTGTACACTAAATTAACAGTGGTATTATTAATGTTGGCATGAAGTATATTTGGCTGAAGGGATGGGGTGGATTAAAAGGTACCATCCATCCTTAAAATGTTTTAGGGTTTAGGGTAGTGTTGTAGTGTTTGTGTAGTGTAGTGTTTTAGGGTTTAGGGTAGTGTTGTAGTGTTTGTGTAGTGTAGTGTTTTAGGGTTCAGGGTACTGTTGTAGTGTTTGAGTAGTGTAGTGCATTAGGGTTTAGGGTAGTGTTGTAGTGTGTGTAGTGTTTTAGGGTTTAGGGTAGTGTTGTAATGTTTGTGTAGTGTAGTGTTTTAGGGTTAAGAGTAGTGTTGTAGTGTTTGAGTAGTGTAGTGGGGTTTAGGGTACTGTTGTAGTGTTTGTGTAGTGTAGTGTATTAGGGTTTAGGGTAGTGTTGTAGTGTGTGTGTAGTGTAGTGTTTTAGGGTAGTGTTGGGGGGGTCATGCAGGGTAGTGTAGTGTTATTGTAGGGAGAGGACTGGGGGTCGGGGAGAGTTGTGTAGGGGTAGGGTAGTCACTTACCTTGCAAACTTTAACCACGAGTATAGCTTTACCACGCATGCTTTTGCGTTGTAATGGCATGCGTGGTAAAAGCATATTCGATTAAATCCATCATCGTTCTATAGCTCACTTCGCCACCCCAGTTCAGACACAGCTATATGCAAATCGGTCTTGACCCTGTGCCTCATGGGAACAGTCCAGCCTGAACTGCCAAGCCATGTATTCCGTGGACCGGAAACAAGCATCCTGGGACCGGTTTTGGGCTAACAACCCTCATCAGCCAGGCTAGCTTGAATCCGGTGGCAAAGTGAGCAAGGGACCCACGTCTGGGCATACCCTGCCAACTTAGGGCGAACAAAGCAAACACAAGGAGATGATGGACGGAGCGCTGAAACTTTTCAGACACTCACCCCCAGTCACAGATCTAGATTGAATCCATCATCGTTCTTTAGCTCACTCCGCCACCCCAGTTCAGACATGGTTATATCCAAATCAGTCTTGACCCTGTACCTCATGTGAACAGTCCAGCCCGAACTGCCAAGCCGTGTCTTCCCTGGACGGGAAACAAGCATCCTGGGACCGGTTTCGGGCCACCAGCCCCCATCAGCCAGGCTAGCTTGAATCCAGTGGCAAAGTCAGCAAGGGACCCACGTCTGGGCATACCCTGCCAACTTAGGGCGAACAAAGCAAACACAAGTAGATGATGGACAGAGCGCTGAAACTTTTCAGACACTCACCCCCATGCGTAAGACTACATGGGTGGATGTGTGGGAACACCCACTACACCCATGTAACGCCACCACCATGCAATGTAACGCAAAGCAAACGCTGGCACTGCCTTCCGTTACACCCGATTTATCAGACCACGCAAGGCCATGCAGGATGGCCTTGCGTGGCTTGGTAAATCTGAGTCTAGGTTTTGCGTCACCTTGCTTGGTGCAATGGCTGAGCAAAACGTTGATACATTGGTAAATAAAGTATACTTGCTGGTACTACATGTCGCTGCGCGTATCTGCTCTTTTTTACTGACATTTTTGAGTGACAGTGATACTAATTTTATACTCGTGTTATCTAATATAGAGTAACTTAAACAGTGACTTTGCTGCACTGATTTTTTACACTTTGGGGTATAAGTACAAGAACTGCTGCTAACTAGCGTTAGAGTTAGTTAGCTGCAGTTTTCTTAACGCGACTTAGCACCAAGAACTATCGCCCTGTTAGTGATGTATTTTCAATATCTCGCTACATGGTGATAGTAACAGCTAGCCACAGTGAAAACTGCAGCTAACACTAGTGTCAAGGCGATACAAATATTGACGTTAGCGAGAGAAAAGTGACGAAAAGCCCATTAGTGGCAAAAAAAACTCACGTTAGTCAGCCTAATGTGACTTTTTTGCCTCTAGGGCAGTAATAGCCAATAAGTCCACCTCCAATGAAAAATAAGAAATAAAACCAACGGAATGCAGAATGGAGCAGCCAGGGCCAGGTGCAGCACAGATCAACAACTCCCCCAAAACCCTCCAACAACCAGCCCTCCTTGCAACACCATGGCAGCCAAAACCTTGAAAGCGGGGACAGTCCCCAGGGCCTGGACGTCTCACTGGGCCTGCATCTGTGACCTGGAGTGGAAGGTAGAGGTGCTGTGGAGTTGTTGGGCCATGGCAGTAGACATTGAGGTGTCGGAGATCGCCCTTTCCTGGTGGTGAAGTCTGGCAGGTCGCATGCAGACACGTTGCTGTCCTGTGTGAGAAGACCGCCTAGTGCACCTTGGAGCTGTGAACGGTAAAGGCGCTCCTGCGCACCAACATAGGTAGGTCTGCATGGCATACCAGGCGCCACCACTACACCGGGGTGCACGGAGGAGATTGCCAATGGTAGCCTGCATCTCTCTACATCACAGGCTGGAGGTTGTTGTGAAGGCCGGACGCTGTGGAGGGTGAGGCCCCTGAGCTGCGCCAAACTTGTGTGGTGGGAGAGCTGCAACTTCACACCTAAGGGGGTCCTGTTGCATCACAAGCGGACTTGGCGGCGACTGCTGTACCCAGCCTTGTGAAATCCCACCTGGTTGAGGCTTCTGCTGGCGGAGTCATAGATTTGGAGAGAGTGCAGTGCATTGAGCCCCAGTGTCAATGTCCAGAAGGTGGGACGCGTAGCGGAGGAGGTCCGGGGCGAGTTGGACCCAGGATTAGCACCTGTGGATGATGCACACCGTGCCCTGAGCAATCCCTGTGCTGCGCTGCGGCTGAATGACATCACCGAGGGCACCACACAAGACTGGTGGGGAACGCCACTAACTGGCTCAAGTCGTTGAGAATGGCCATCGGTGGCAGTGGGTGCCAGGAGTACGGGGGCCGTTTCTGACCCAGGCCCTTGGGTATTGAGCTTAATCTGTCGTTACTCACGGGGAACACAAAATCTGATCACCACTGTTAGATCACAAGAGGCAACCGGGTGGTGCTGCCTTTCCTTGCCCATGTTAGTTTGCTTTTGGGTGTACGGGGGACTATCCCTTAGTGGACATCCTCGTCCCACAGCGCAGCGCCATCTGGTTGCTGCTGCTGCTGTTACCATCTGCTGCTGCTGGTTCCTCTGACCCGGAGGTCAGGTGTTCCAGTCTCTTCTCCACCCGCAGGCTCCTGCCTGCGCCTCATCCCTGGTGGTCCAGTGGTAGAGCATCACTGCTTTGCAGCTTGCCTGCCCTCCTGTCCCTCTTTTCTGCTGTTCCTGTTCATCTTATTGCTCTTCTCTGTTGTTATTCTACCTTTGACTTTTTTATCTTTGCTTTATTTGGCTTTGTTTTACCAGTGCTTTTTTGCAGTTCCATTTTCCCTATCCTCTCCCTTGTTGCTGCTGCGATCCCCTGCGTCCCCGCTCCCTCTAGTGTCCTTTCTAGCGTTTCCCGCCTCCCAACTGTCCAGCCCGTCTGCAGAACTACCTAATGGCGGACGCTGTGCGGCCATGCGCAGTGGGTATGTCACTGATATGCCAAAGGCAAGCCCGTTTGCATCCTTCCGCCCCTATACCGCGCCCATCAACTGGGACCCTGCCTCTCGGACACTCCACCGCTATGACGCCAGCACCCTCCTCGCCCTTAACTCTGGACGCCACACCGCCTGCCATCTAGCATCACTGAAGAATACCCTTGCACCCTGTGCCTGCTGAAACTGCAAATGCACCTCCTGCCACATCAGCACACCAACGTCTCGTGCCACCCAGCCGACCAACAGCGCACACGACCGGCTCAACTGCATCATCCTCAACGTGTGGCCCCTCTACAAATATGCCACAAAAATTTGGGATCTCCTCAACATCACCTCTTCAAACATCGCCTTCTTCATGTAAACCTGGACCAACCTTTGCTCCGGACAAGACATCGCCATCCCTGACGGCTATAAAATCACCCGCAAGGACTACCCCGACCATCCAGGAGGAGGCATTGCCATTGTCTACAAAAGCACACTCCAACTGACCACGCACTCTAATGACCCAACGGTGACCATGGAACACCTCCACTTCCAGATCCGGACCAACCTCAACACCATCCTCCGTGGCACCCTCGTCTACAGGCCCCCTGGGCCATGAACACCCATTCACCGATGCCACTGTAGACCTCATCACACCCCAGGCTCTCCCATCCACCGACTACATGCTACTCAGAGACCTCAAGTTCCACCTGGACAACCCCAGTGACCAGAACCCCACCCCCTCCTGGGGAACCACGCCAACATCAGATTCAAGCAGTTAGTCACTGCACCAACCCACATAGCCGGACACACGCTTGAGCCCGTCTTTTCCGCCAGTGGAAACTTCAACTACAGCCACACCACAGAACTCTCCTGGACCGACCATCATTGTATACATCACGCCTTCACCATGCCCACCGTACACCACCGTCATCATCGCCCCCCCACCCTTGCAGCTGGATCAAGGCCACCGAAGAACTTCTCGTCAACTCCCTCAGCACCACCACTCCGCCAACGCTTACAGATGCCAACACCGCAGCGAGCAAACTCGATCGATGGATCTCCAACTGCACCAATACCCTGGCACCCCTCAAGAAAAGACTAGGCAAACAACACTCCAAGAAGGCCAACTGGTTCACCCCCGCCCCACACTTGTCCAAATGCACCTGCAGACGTCTCGAGTAGAGATGGAGCCACAACATCAATCAAGTCTGCAACACAGTCACCCTTGCACCATGGCGCAAGAATGCCTGCGTTGGTACATGGCAGCCATTGTGGCCATCGTAGGGGAAAAAGACAGGGGGGCTTAATCCTGAGCCCCTTCTGCCAGTTTAACGTTGCTGGTGCGTCATTTTCATGTCGTACTTGCAGAGTGGATCTTGCACCACGTTGCGCCGTATTTACAAAGTGACGCATCTAGGCATATGCGTGACCTTGTGAAGCTCTGTGCCACATTATACCTGCGTCTAGTATCATGTATGCAGGCTGGGCATTCCAACGCAACAATGCTTGTAGGATTGGCGCAGTGTAGTCTCTCAGAGTTCACTGTGACAATTCTAGGACACCACTGCGTCAAAACCTTACGCCTGCCTCATGGCAGGCGTAAGGGTGAGGCAGTGCCATAGGGATATGCCCCATGCATTGCTGGAGTTGCGTCATGCTTGCAACACAACTGTAGCAATGTGTGACTTTAGCGCTGCAAGATACGTCAGGATTCCAGACGTATCTGTCATTGATTGCAAAATGGAGCGCTGTACATTGTATACGACGCCTCCATGGTGTCACAAGGAGGGCACAGTGAAAAGTGATGCAATGCTGTTTTGTCACAGCGATGCAACACTTTTCATGATTGAGGCCCAGGAATGCGCCCTATCTGATTGATAGTGTGCATTCCTGCCCTTTTGTTTTGTCGCAGGGCAGCGCAGCTACATTCTTTGCAGCGCTGTCCAGCACCAAAACCTTTGAAATGAGGCCCCATGTGTTTGCACCATTTTTAAAACCAGCTATTTTCTGGTCTTAAACGACTGGCTCTAACTGGATTTAGCAGCGGTTTTGGTGGGTTTTTCGACGTATGGAAATTTCATTGTAAATATCGAGAAGTGGAGTTAGTGGCAGGTTTTGCACGAGAACGCCCACCTTGCATCTCATTATATACACGTTTATGCCGGAAAAGTGCCGCTAACAGCAGTTAGCAGCAACTTGTAAACACGGCGATAAAAAAAAACCACTGTAACGTCAAAAAATTGATGCTATGGCGACGTTAAGTTATTACATATGCCCCTTTGTTTGTTGAAAATCAAAAAATGTGTTTTTTATATTAAAAATTTACCTTTAGAAATGACTACACTAAGAACATTCGATTTAGGAAGAGCTGGCATATATAGCCATATCCTAGGTACATTCATGTCAAAGTTTGAGAAGAATTTTACTCTTCACATAGTGGTTTTCACAATAATGTAAATAAGTCTGTAAAAAATGTTGCTTGATTGACATCTCCGAATATCTCCAGAGAAAGTGAGAATTTCATTTCATATAAACATTGCTAAAGTCTGGTTTTATGGGTAGCCTACAAATTATCGGCCATATCCAGCTGTGATTTTGGCACTAGCAGGCTTGCAACCACAAAAAAGACTTTGGGGCAGATTTACAAGAAAGTGACACATATGTACAGATGCGTCACTTTCCCTGCGCCACCCTTAGAAACCCTTGCGCCACCATAGATGCACTGTATTTACAATACGGCGCACTATGGCGCAAGGATTGACAGAGGCGTCAGAAATTCTGACGCATCTGTTGGTCGGAAAAGTCATGCATTGCAGGAGTTGTGTCGCAAGCAAGACGCAACTCCAGCAATGCCTGTTGAGGTCTATTCCCACTACACTGCGTCACTACTTACGCCTGCTTGAAGCAGGCGTAAAGTTTTGACGCAGTGGCGTCCTAAAAGTGGCGCAGTGAAATCTTGTAGATTTCACTGAGTCACTTTTACGAGGCCTTCCTACGTGGGAACGCCCACCCTGCATATATTATACCTGACGCAGGTATAATGTGACGCAGGGCTTTACAACGTGACGCATCTCCCTAGATGCGTCACGTTGTAAATAGGCCGCATTGTTTGCGCCGCTGTTGCGTCAATAAAGTGACTCAACTGCAGCGCAAAAGTCACGCAAGGGGCTTGTAAATCTGCCCCTCAGTACATGAGGTCCCCCATTCTTTGGAAAACACTGGTGTACGGCTGACCCAAGGGGACAAGTCCAGTCACCAATGGCATAGCGCTGCCGTGATTCCGTTAAGCGCCACTTTTTATCACTGAAAATATAAAAGTCATGCAAATCATTTGCAAAAACTGTAACGCTTTTACTGTACGAACTGTGGCTCATTTGCTTGTCAAACCTCAGGGAGACTGAATAGTACAGGTTTAGGCCACGTGACTTGTGGCATTCACACCAGTGGAAAATGGCCTCCTTTGTCTACCTTAAATTGTGACATGAGCCACTGCTGAGGCAAGAGCCTCTAAAATGGATCCTCGTGCAGACAGATACACAACACATTCTTTGGCGCGGCCTTCACAGCCGCCCAGATACGCGCGGCTGAATTTTCCATTCCAGTCTAAGTCGAAGTAAATGTTCAACCCTTTATTCCACATATATTTTGTTTCTTCCTCTCTCCACTTGACACAGAAATCTATCTCAGCACTAAAAAACACAGAAGAAACTGAAGTTTGCGAGGAGACACAGTGCTGACCGGAACGGAGCTTCAAAGCGCCGTGGACAGGCTCGCGCCAGGAGACAGAACTCCTTTACGTGTCGCACTGCGGTCCAGCTGTTCGTATCACTCCGCATGGAGTGCACGAAACTGTCAGTCACATTGAAACCTCTCATCTACAAAAAAGAATGAAACTCTGTAAAAGTGGGGACATGTTCCCTGGGCCTTGAGTACAATAACAAATATGAAATCTGGAAGCCCGTGGATTGGTGCACTAGGGGGATATATAGGTGTGGCTAATGCGTTTTGAAAGAAGGAAATATTCCAGGTGGCATTCGGGCAAGAGCCTTTTCTGGCACAGCCGCTTCAGTGCCCTTCACCCTGTACCTTGATTTGTATTTTTTCCCCCAATGTTTTTAGGTCTCGCCTGAGTCAGCGCTTTAGCGCTGCTCTGGCGAGAGCTTTAGAAAGCGGGATTTGGAAGTGCAGACTAGTGGCTTTTCAGGCCTCCAACTACAGTGCATGTGCGCCGGGCGCGCGCACCATTTGTCAGCCTGCTGATCACTTTTGCGGCCGCTTTGATGTTCTCAGTGAGCTGCGTGGCCACTGAGAACATCAAAGCGGCCGCGAAAGTGCACACAATTTGCCAGCCTGCATGTTGCTTCTCACATCCACCCCTCACCCTTCCCTGTGTTGCTTTAGCATTCACCGCCCCCCCTTCCATGTTACCCCGTGTGGCTCACTTTCTTTTTCATGGCCGCGCGGCGTTAATTTCACGGCCGCACGGCCAATTCTTCTTCCAGATTGCAGTCTCTCTCTCTCTCTCTCTCTCTCTCTCTCTCTCTCTCTCCTCTCGCTTTCTCTATCTATTTCTCTCTGTCTCTCCCGCTCTCTCTTCCTCTCGCGCTCTCTCTCCTCCTCTCTCGCTCTCTCTCTTTTTCTCTCTCTGTCTCTGTACCTTATGTTTTACGTTAAAAGTAAAGCTCTGCATCCCGATTTTCATATGTTAAGTCATCAAAACAAGACTTGCGTTTAAAGTCCCAGCCCGTTAAGATTTCCTTTAACTAATGTTTACATATATAAAACCCGGAATTCACAGCCATGACATCATTACTCTGAATTATGGGTTCTCGGTCAATAATAAACATAAAACGCATGCAAAAGTCTATTTCTACCAAACACAGCCAGTAAACAGCAGATAAAAACACTTAACCCATTTACGTGAATCGCAAAAAGTATATTTACATAAACCATCGTTTGGTTAACATCACATCAAAATTATATTACAAGTAATGGAATATCCTAGACCCACATCGAAACCGCAGGGATCTGGTGACATTTATTACAAAAAACTCAGACACTGGAATCGTGGTTCGTCTTCCCGTCCGAAACTTTAGGTGACTTTATAGCCCCTGTCATACCGGATTGTCATTGAGGTATTTTAAATGTTTTACAGATTTAAAAACAAATTAAAAAACAGGTGCATCTTTACATAGTACTTAAAGTGAAGGGCGCATCTATGCTACAGTTGCTGGGTTTGGGGAAGTAATAGCTTAGTCTGGAATCCATTATCTCCATTGGGGTTACAATGAAAGCGCTACACCGTAGACACGCAGATGGAGTCTGAGAAGGCCGGGATCCATAATACAACGATGCATTTTATTAAGATGCCATTGAAATTTGAAGACTTTTTCGTAGCCCAAATATCTCAGGCCGGTATCAGTAAAGTGATGAATCAGGTTCAACGCTCATAGCATCCAAACCAGCTGTCTAGGCGCTACACGTGTATTTCATAACCACTGAAGTTGGTGGGTGCGACATTGGGTTGTTAACAACATTAAGGCAAAGTTCAGAGCTGGGGTGCAGCTATCAATGGTGCAGCAGGTTGAGTAGCACAGAGACCCATGGCTTCGAGGAGCCGCCTCCCAATTGCGGCATTTTCTTCCTTTCCTTAGGGCCCACAACACCCTTGCTATGCCACTAGTTCAGAGGCATGGATATACTCGCATGAAATTTTGCGCTGGAGTCTGACAGACCTACCAGAGGCGTCTTTGACTTTCTGCTGGCGATTGGAATGGCCAGGTTTTTTTTATTGTGTGCATAGAATCGATATCCCACTATACCTTTATTTTTAGGTCTGGCTTGACAGTGCATCAGTCTATAAGACCTATGGTTAACAATTCTCTACCATATACATAGAGGGGTCTTTGTCTCTGCCCCACAGAAGTACGGTCAGGACTGTTCAGTGGAACATTTCGCCTCCTATGGGGTGCTTAGACTGCAGTGCAGAAGGGACTATTCTGCATCTTTAAGGGAAATTGAATCTTCCGACATTAAACTGTTTATCTCATACATACGTTGACACGAAAAGCAATTGTTGCATTCTTTGTATTTTCACCGTAGCAATCATGCGCTCCAAATGCAAGTCAGGCCTATTGGCTTTGTCAATGCTCATTAACAAAATAAAAGTACCTCACTCATTTGCCTTTATTGCAGATGTTTACAGAAGACTAGTGCAATGATGACTCTGGATGAATATTGTGTACAAACTGTACTGTTGGATGGTCAGTCACAATGTCACTTTTCACTGGTCCAAAGGAGCAGAATTATCTTATCGAGACCACTGAAAACATGCGTGAAACAACCGTAGCATGAACATAAGAGACAATCCGCAGTGTTGTACCAGATGTGGCAGAATGGCAGACCTTGTGAAAATCAATCTTCTGACATATATGTTATGTTCAGTGTCGGTTTTGTAATTTCTAATTTTCCAGCCCCTGGAAGATTCTCAAGTAAGGTTTCCTCCCAGTGACTCACTGTCGGCTTTGCTTTCTGCGACAAATGCAGCCCTTTCCCCACTGGTTTAACGATAGAGACTTTGGCGCAGCAGAGGAAGATACCATTTATGAAAGATCACAGGGAGAGGGGAAACTAAAGATCAAGAGACTCGGACAAATGGGTGGCTGCAAGTAGAGGAAGCAGAGAAAAACAACTGAAAGCAGAGAGCAGGAAAGATGAAAGCAACCTATACAGGCACGTCAAAGACAGCAAGGCCGGACGAGGGCAGTGGCGACTGCCAGCTTTGTCCGACATGCCCTGCAGCAAACACAGAACACAAGTCTGACTCCAGGCCTGCCACATCCCACTGGAATGATACAGAGGGTCTCGTGACAGTTCCCATGGCTTTACACCGCCCGAGGTAGTAACTCCACACTCCTTTTATAGGTGCAATGATAGATATCGCACAACTGATAGTCCCAGCTTCCCAACCACACACACAACCACACACACAGCCACACACACAACCACAACCACACACACAACCACACACACAACCACACACACACCCAACCACACAAAAACAACCACAAGCACACACACACACAACCACAACACACACAACCACACAAACAACCACAACCACACACACAACCGCACACACACACAACCGCACACACAACCACACACACACACACAACCACACACACACACAACCACACACACACAACCACACACACACACACAACCACACACACAACCACACACACAACCACACATACAACCACACACACAACCACACACACAAAACCACACACACAAAACCACATACAACCACACACACAACCACACCGTCAGTGCACTCTTTCACCAGGCACAGACACCATCAGTCAGTGCACGCTTTCACCGGGCACAAACACCACCAGCCATCAGTGCACGCTTTCACCAAGCACACACCACCAGACGTCAGTGCACGCTTTCACCAGGCACACACCACCATACGTCAGTGCACGCTTTCACCAGGCACACACACCACCAGCCATCAGTGCACAGTTTCCACAGGCACAAACACCACCAGACATCAGTGCACGCTTCCACCAGGCACACACCACCGGATGTCAGTGCACGCTTTCACCAGGCACACACACACCACCAGCCATCTGTGCACGCTGTCACCAGGCACACACACACCACCAGCCGTCAGTGCACGCTTTCACCAGGCACACACACACCACCAGCCATCAGTGCACGCTTTCACCAGGCACACACCACCAGCCGTCAGTGCACGCTTTCACCAGGCACACACACCACCAGCCGTCAGTGCACGCTTCCACCAGGCACACACACCACCAGCCGGCAGTGCACACTTCCACCAGGCACACACACCACCAGCCATCAGTGCACAATTTCTACAGGCACACACACCACCAGGCATCAGTGCACACATCAATTGTTAAAGCATCCACAATTAACTATTGTAGCAATCGCAGTATGGTGCACTTTACTTTTAAACATATTCATCTAAAGCGCAGCATGCCACCATTGCTACAAAAATAAATACACATTTTTTTGGCCTACAATTTATAGACTTTTGTTGCAATTGGTGTTGCAATATTTAGCAATGCCAATAGCTCAAACTTAATTAATGCGAGACCTATTGTATTGCAAATGCTTGTTAAATAGCGCAAACTCGACCCAAAGGTACTGGGGCGCTTTACATGAGCACCCCTTACATACGCATGGACACGTTCATTTTTGGTAGGCACAGGAAGATTACGTGATTTACCCAGGATGTTAAGCCAACACCGCCGAGACTCAACCTGGCTCCCCAATTCCGAAGTCGGAAAGCACAGACAGCCCAAGACTAGTTCAGTGTCTGCAAACACGTTTCATTGACACACACTAAGCAAATTAAAGTTTGCATTTTAACTCATGTTTAATGTGCATTTCCAGATTTTTAAGCCTCGTAGGGACTGTCACTAACATATGTCTGCAACAGATCTCCACAAGGTGTGTCTCTGGTGTTGTTGAGCCCAGGTTGCGACTCCAGGTCATGCGATGACTGTGTCACAATGCACCTGAAAGCACTCTGTGAATGCTAAGCCAAGCCGTACATTGAGCACCGCAGGAAGCGGCGTAAGGTTTGCTCCCTCTTAAAGACACAGCCACAGTTCTGTTCCCATTCTCAGGCCGGTCCAACGATAGGTCGTCATCACGGTCCAAGTCTTCGGGTGAGTCACAATCAAAACAAGCATTGGCATAGCCAATAGGTCTCGCTTTTGGGGCCTTATAAGTGTTTAGCCATGCAACAGTTGATGTTGTTGAACCAAGAATATTGTGCTGGATAACTAAACACTTATAAGGTCCCAAAGGCAAGACCTATTGGCTATGCCAATGCTTGATTTTTTAGCCTGAAAGCAGAAAACTGCTGCTAGGCCACTTGTTTCTTTTGCACGGCATGGCAGTCATTTTGTTTTTATTTGCCGTTCTAAAAGAGTCATTGGCATCCTTGGAAGTAAATGAAGGCTTCCTACAGTGTGCCAAAACGTCATTTCACTCACCTATCCATCCACTCTGTAAAGAGGGACTCCAGCAGGCACTAAAGAGATGCTGGTAACAGTGTAGGCTGGTAACAGTGTAGGCTGTTAAAAGCTGATAAAACCACAAAACAGGCTTTCAATCCCTGCTTAAAAGGTACAGGGCTGACCTGTGTAGAAGCAGGGAGTTTACCAGATGTGCTGCACGCTGCTTCTGTGAATCCACTGGTGACCAGCAGTGACGCTGCCTCATGCGTAGATGCACCTCGAGAGCTGCAATCCACGGAAAAAAACGGCCTGGGTTTTCTTTTTCAGCCAAGATAACTTGCAAATGCATTTCTCGATTTTGCCGTAAATAAGGCAGCATGGAAAAGCCAGAAAGAAGGGGGAAGGGCACAGCTGCTCCGAGAGCCTGCATTGCATGCTATGAACAGAGCATCAACAGGGCTGAACAGCAGACGAGCAACGAGAAGTCAGGACAGCGCCAGATCCCAAGGGGGTATCCGCTCTCTGGGGTCCTCAGTGCCCCCCGTATATACCGCTGACATCCATAACGCCATCAGGCAGGCCTAAGGCATTCGAGAAAAAAACACAGAAGTACTGCGAGAAGCATTACAGAGTATATGGTCAGTAATGCTAAGCTAGCCCTGAAATCAGCAGCTGACCTGTAGCCTCTGTGTTTTCTCTGCAACCACAGTTTCATAGAAATATCTTGTGTGATTCCCTTGGGACAGACCCGTCGTGTAAGCACTTTCATTCACCTTTCCTGCTTCCTCGTCGAGATTTTTTACTTTCCTTTCCTCATAAAAGGGAAGCGCTGCATTCACTGTGAATGTTTTCTGTGTGGGAGGCGTGCTGCGCCTGTGCGGGCTTTCCTGAGGTGAAAATGTGCAGACTCGTCTGTACTTTCCGTGTACAGTAACAGTTATATGATTAAATACATTCATGCCATTATACAGAGGGATACCCTGCATGATCTAGGAAAAGTAGCGCCAGAAGCGAACCCAGATGTTCCAAAGTAACACTCAGTGGAGAGGTCTCTCAACTGAATGGTCGAGTAGGCGCTCGCACGGCGCTATGTCATTTCATGGTGTGCCTGCAGGTCTTTTTAAAATAGAGGTGGACGAGCCATCGAATTCACAGCAGACCCGAGCCAAAGCCGAGCCAAGGGGGTGGCTTGCTTCTTAGAGCCCATTCACGAGCTGCACCTTGAAAATATTAGGCGCGTAAATAAATCATGCTACAAATATGGTGTTAAATATGATAAGGTGCCTTCAAAATTCCAGGAAGTGTATATCTTTAACTCACAGAAGCGTTTAATCTTATTACAGATTATTTGCAGAGTTGTTATTGAAAGTGGAAGTTTTAAAACATTAACTGACAAACATTCCTGCCCCCATCCAGATATGGATGCGTGCTAGTGAACTTACAGGATAGTCAGCTGCCAATACCCCTACATATGGCCTCGATTCTTAATATAGAGCAACATTATAGGCTAATAAACACATGAGGTTTTTGCACAGTGCATATTCGGAGCTCACACATTCGAAAGTGTTCTTCTTATAACTAATAATGAACAAGCCGCGCGGCCGCGAAAGTGGTCTGCTTAATGAGGAAGAGAGGGGGGGCGGGTTGGCGCGGCCCTGAAAGTGAAGCGGGAACTGCTTAATGAGGAAGAGAGGGGGGGCGGGAGCGCTAAACCGAAATAAAAAAAAAATAAGAGAGTGGTAACCCGATCTGTGGTGGGGGAGGGGGGGAATTGAAGCGCAAGCAAAGGGGAGAGAGGCACGCAAGGCTTAATGAGCCATGACACAAATCCACATGGCGGCTGCTTGAGGCCAGCAAAAGCTTCTGGTAGCACTTTGAAAACCCTCTAACTAAATGTCTCGCAGAGCACCGCATGCGCTGGCTCAGGCGAGACCTAAAAAGCAGAAAAAGCCCAAGTGGGCCTTGTCCCAGCCTCCCCACATGGATGCTCATTCACCGAAATGACAGGGGTAGTAGAAGTGACATCATAGGCCATTTGACTTTCACTCACACACATATCCTAACCCAGAGCTTTCCAAACTGTGTATCCCGACACAGTACTGTGTCGCCTGCAAATGGTGGATGTGTCGCAAGATGACACTGGTATTAACAGGCAGTTAGCACATAACTGCTGCTAAATAAGAGGCATTCCTTTGAAAGCTTTGTTCTCACTATGCCTCTTCTATTGCATAATGCATAACGTCTCACAGTAAATGGTCTTTTAAAGACCTGCAAAGTACTTGGGTATGGCTGTGTGTGTGCCCGGGAAGCTGGGGTGAGGTGACAGAGGGTGACAGACAGAGGGTGACAGACAGAGGGAGACAGACAGAGGGAGACAGAGGGAGGAAGACAGAGGGAGGGAGACAGAGGGAGGGAGACAGACAGAGGTAGGGAGACAGAGGGAGAGGGAGACACAGAGGGAGGGAAGACACAGAGGGAGGGAGACACAGAGGGACGTAGACAGAGGGACGGAGACAGAGGGACGGAGACAGACAGAGGGAGACAGAGGGAGGGAGACAGAGGGAGGGAGACAGAGGGAAAGAGAGGAAGGGTGACAGAGGGAGACAGAGAGAGAGGGAGGGAGACTGTGGGAGACAGAGAGACAGAGGGAGACAGAGAGAGAGAGGGAGACAGACAGAGTAAGGGAGACAGAGAGCGGGAGAGAGAGGGAGCGAGAGAGAGGGAGCGAGAGAGCGGGAGACAGAGGGAGAGAGAGATAGAGAGAGGGAGGGAGAAAGAGAGAGAGGGGGAGGGAGACAGATAGAGGCAGAGACAGGGACAGGGGCAGAGAGACAGAGAGGGAGACGGAGAGGGTGACAGAGGGAGGGAGAGGGAGGCAGAGGTAGGGAGACAGAGATAGGGAGACAGAGAAAGAGGGAGACAGAGGGAGGTAGTCAGGCGGAGACAGAGGGAAGGAGAGGGAGACAGACAGAGGGAGGGAGACAGAGAGAGAGAGACAGAAAGAGAGAGAGAGAGAGAGAGAGAGAGAGAGAGAGAGAGAGAGAGAGAGAGATGTGTGTATGCCGGATCTGGTTGCTCAGTGGACGAAGGCATCCGCTGCAGGGGCCTGTGTTCAACCTCATGGTTTCAAATTTGCTTGAAAATGCACCATTTGCCCACTTTAATTTCAAACTTTTCTTCTGGGGGGAGAACCCCCCTTAAGTGGTTCGGGCTAGCTTGCTACGCCCACTCGCTACACTGCCTTACTGTGTCCCAAAATAATGCATCTCCAAAAAGTGTGTCACCTACATGAAAAGTTTGGAAAGCTGTGTCCTAACCAATACACACACATTCACACACTCATAGAAACATACTCTCACCCGCAAGCTTGCACAACATATATTTAAAATAATGTTTTACTTATCTCAGCTGCCAGAGAAGGACATATTCGAGCTAATTATACTCAATTTTTATTACACAAATAGTGAATTATATCATACTAGTGTAATAAAAAAATTAACAGAAAACAAGGAAAGTGGTGCCCCAACTAATGCTCATAAGGACGAACTGTCCCTGTGTTCCCGGCAATGTTTTGGCCATCTAGGAGGCCAGGGGTCAAACACAGGGGTCGGAAGGGGCAAGCCAGGCCTAGTAGCGATGACCACTGGCAACCCCTAAATGATGCCCATGGCTCACCAGTCTCCATTTAAAAAGCTGTAAGGACATCAAGGTGCCCTCCTGTCTCCCTTTCAGTCCCTTACAGAGGAGTCGAATCTGCAGCCCATCTCAATGCAACCTGAATACCCAGGTCCATCAGCAAAGCCACAGAGATTGAGGCATTTAAGGAGGCCATGCTCCACATCTTTGGCATCCTACCGGCTCCCTCTTGTGCACCTAGAAGCCCCAGGAATCCACAGAAGCCTCCAGCCAGGCTTCCTTCAGCAGTTATGCTTTCTGCACCATCTGTGCCTCACAAACTCACTTCAGGTTCTGCTCCGATTTTGGAGCTGGCTTCATGTCCAGCACTACGATCCATGGTAGTTCCTGCCATGTTGACACTGGCACTGATGTCAGCTGAGGACATCAATCCCATTGTTGTATCTGACTCCGAATCAAATCTGTCTTGACCTCAGCTAAAGCCCCATTTCTGGCACAGTCCCAATGTGCCCAGGTCCCAATTCTGATAAGACAGTTAGTTCCTTTACCTAGGAGCTACTCCCAGTGCTCCAACAACTGTTCAGATCAGACTCTTACCAGTGCCAACCAGCTTATGGTAATGATGGTGGGGACAAGTTATCCCCACACTATGATGATGACTATTTTTATCTGGGCCTGGATCATTTATCAATGGAGTTGATATTTCCTTGAATGTGGCAGGGTCACGGTAGGTGATCCAGCAGGCAACGTTCAAGCTCACATGGACAGTAAACCTCTCAGTCCACAACCTCTTGAGCAGCAACCTCCATGCCAGTTTAGTTACCCTTAGCTGCACATGACCACCCAGTGGAAGGTAGGGTCTAGTCATTTTCTGCATTGGTGGCAGGCCATAACATGTAATGGTTGGTCCTTAAGATAGTACAACAGGGCTACACCTTTGCATTCCTTTACATACCACCAAATCTTCCACCCACAGCTGAGCAGATTTTGGAGAACCATTTGTCCAAATGCTGCAGGACGTTTAGGCTCATTTTGAGAAAGGAGTAATAGACACGGTCCGAGCCTTGGAGATCGGAATTGGGTGTTTCTCCTATTATTTCTGTGAGCTGCAAAAAGGGTAGCGGTCTTCGTCCTATTTTAAATCTTCGACCTCTCAATTTTTTCTTGCGGAAGGACTAACCAAGATGTTCATGCTAGTCTAAATTGTACCTGCCCTGGATGCAGGAAACTGGATGGTGGTATTGGGCCTTCCGGCGTTCTATTTCCATATCCCTGTCCTGCCGGCCCACAGGCACTACCTATTGTTCAAGGTGGGCCTCAAGCATTTTCAGTTTTCCATGGTCGCCTTTGGCCTCACCAGTGACCCCCAGATGTTAAGAAGGTGATGGCAGTGGTTGCAGACTGCCTTCAGAGGTTGGGAGTACCAGTCTTCCCCTACCTCGGTGACTGACTATTGAAGGAGTGCACGCCACAGTTAGTCATGGATGACCTCCAGATAATGGTGAACTTCCTTAAATTGCTGTAGTTCATGATTAATGTGCTGAAGTCACACCTGACTCCTTTGCAGAGGCACATTTTATTCAGAGCCTTCCTAGATATAGTGCACATGTTCATGATATGATCCTGATGTTTCAGCCTCGGTTGTAGGTCTCAGTGAGTATGGCAT
Source organism: Triturus cristatus (assembly GCF_964204655.1). Lineage (NCBI taxonomy): Eukaryota > Metazoa > Chordata > Amphibia > Caudata > Salamandridae > Triturus > Triturus cristatus. The sequence goes on from NC_140593.1 coordinate 1,119,368,883, forward strand.
TCAGCCTTTGTGGCCTCTTGCATCCTGCTTGTTTACAATGCCAGATTGCTCATGTGGGCTCTGAAGGTGAATCTGAAGTCTCAGTAGATCCAATACCAAGGAAACCTGCCAGATTACATCCAGGTTTCAGATGAGACTCCAAAAGATTTTCAGTGGTGGCTGTTCGACCACAATTGGACCAGCAACAGACACCTTTTGCTACTCCACCGAAAGCTGACGGTGGAGACAGATGCTTCTGGTGGGTTGGGGAGGTCATCTGAGAGAGGTGGATATCAGAGCAATCCAGTCTCCATAAAAGCGCTTCAATAAGGGCAATAAGTGCTACAGATATGCAATTACAATACGAGAGAGGGAGAGGGAGAGAGAGAGAGCGAGAGAGAGAGACAGAGACAGACAGACAGAGACAGAGACAAACAAAAGATCCACAATAGGTCACTTTGTATTATGGTCCAATAATCCAATATAGCCATCGAGGCGTTCTGGTGACAACATGAGCCACGAGACTGAAAGCTGCGTGGTTTGTAAATGTCACCAGGACCAACAGATGGCAATATTAGACCATATTACATAAACTACTTTATTTTAATAACGACTGATAAAACAATTGACAACAGTGATGGTCAACGGATTTAATAGATTCTGCTGCAGCAATGTTTACCGCATAATTATGGATTTACTAAAGTTGCTATATAATTTGATTTTTTATTTTATTTTACTACAACTGTTGTTTCTATCTGAAATGGATGAAAATCATACTGCCAGAGAACGTGCCACATAGTTTGCATTTTATGCTGCATAATTTAAATAACATTTCCATACAGTTTCATCCTCAATGTTGCATCTCTTAGTGGCACCTGACAATATCAAAGCTCTCCAGAGTGTTTTGTGTGCTGTCATTGTGATAATGAAACCCGTTTTCACAGGGAACCCTGAAATGTCTCCCTTTTCCATGATTGACTGTGAAATATAGGTTTTTATACCCAACCATGTAGTATTTATTCGATAAAAAACCAAGACGGGAGATCTCAGAAAATCAAGGTGTTCAGTGCTTTCCTAGAGGTGAACAGCTGTTTGTGGGTCTCTTCTACCCAATGGCAGGTTGCTCCACATCTTCCTGGCCATCACCGGAAAACATCTGTCCGCTCTTTTTCCTAACATACCTGGGATGAATCAACAAATGCTGGCCAGCAGATCTTGGGGTTCTCCCAGGGCAACACCCAACCAAATGTAGTTTCAAATATTCTGTGGTGTTCCCATAGAGAGCTTTATGTGTGAGTGAAAGCATTTAGAAGGCGGTGCTGGAAGCCACAGGGAGCCATGGCAGCTCTCACTGAGGAGAAGGTACATGCACTGATCTAGGCACAAGCGGCCTGCACTGCTGAGCTCTGCAGCATCTGCAGTTTGTTGACATTCGTCTTGGCAGGTCTGCCCCACCCCCACCAGTAGAGCATTATCATAATTAATCTGTGACCCAATAATGGCTCTTGCTCTAGCGGTCCAGTCACCCTGAGATAGGAGGTGGCATGTCTCATTGAGCAAAGTGAGAAGATAATTAGATGCCTGACGATGTAGGTCCCTTGTTTATCCAACAAAGGAGGCACTGGTCAATAAGTTCCTAATAATTTCCCTATTTTCTTCACCTCCACTTCTTCATCTTCCCACCTAAAAAGAGGTGTAAGCAGCACGGTGTTTCTTCAGCCAGTGGTCAGTTTTGGAAGCCTTCAGTCTCAGACAAGTTCTCTTCATTCATGAATTGCTGCTATCGCTTCCACCACCGTTGCACTGGCCGCAGTGACATAGGGGCACATTTACTATTATTCCACGCAATGTTGCAGCGCAAGGGAACTTGCTGCGCTGTGTTACATGAAAGGGAAACAGCAGAAATGCTACATATTAACAAAGATATGGAGCATTTCTGCTCTTTCCCTGGCTGGCGCACTGTGTGCTGCTTTGCACCAATACAAGTAGCTTTGCACCATAGTGCAAGGGTGCCTGCGTTGCAGGCAGGATTGTTGTTTGTGCACAAAGAGACACCTTCCTGCACAAAAAACAATCCCTAGAGGCATATTTCTCTTTCTATGTGCACTGCAGCATGCATGGCAACAGGAAGTAACAAGAAGAAAAATATATTTCTCATTGTTACGCCTCTGGCGGTAGGCGCACCATTTTGGTGCAAACCCAGGTTTATAAGTCTTTGTAATGCTAGGTTTGCGTCAAAATACATGGGGGTGCTCATGCTCTACCCATGTAACACCTACCCAACGCATACTAACGCCAGGCATCGTATGTACTTTGTTGCATTTCTTTGAATTTATTCAACAATGCAAAGCCTCGCAAGAGGCTTTGCTTGGCTTAGTAAATGCGAATATTGAATTTGTGCTGGGGCTGCAAAACAAAAGTGACACATCCTCCATTAAAAATCATAGTACATCCAGGCCATCATTCCTAGGCTGAAGAGCTATCTGAGTGTCACCCACATAATACTGAAAGTTAGGTCCGAATACTATCAGCAGTGGATTTAGTGGCTGCTGATATACATTAATCAGGAGAGAAAACAGGTATGAGCCCTGCCACAAAAAAAGCTGAAAGCAAGATTGGCATCACTGGATCCCTAGTATCAGGGATGGCCAAATTGGCTGGTCTGACAGGTCCGTGGGTGGGCCGGTTTTTGTTGCCATTTTGTGGGCCTCTTTTATGGTCTGCTGGGCCAGTTTTTACTGTTGATTTCCCAGATATTAAAACAAATATTGCCTGCAGCAATCTCAAATACATGCAGTCACCAATACCTTGGAAAACAATTATACAGCGTGTTTTTACAAGTTAAAAACTGCCCCAATTTGCAAACATGGACCACTTTTTTAGGTTTTAAATTCACTAAGGGGGCCACTTTTATCTTGGAGCCCGAGTCTATTTTCTGTCCAAGTCTGACGCTGCTCAGTATCGACAATATCAAAGATGGCCGAGAGCACGTCAATCAAAGTCATCTCAATTCCACTCCAAGGATGGAAGCTATGCTACACATACAAGGATGGAGGGACAGGAAGTGCAATGAAAAACGGAAGAAAGAAAAGAGAGCAGAAAAGAGAGAGGAGACAGGGTTTGGCAAGAAGGAGGAAGGCAGGGAAGGCGTTTCTCCTGTAAAAGAGAAACAAGGTGTCTAGTGATGCTGGAAAAAAATACTGCAGGGTATCACAGCACAGCAGGTGCAGACAATGTTGGTGGATACAAGTAAGGCATGGGGACCACAAGAAAGAAGCAGGGGCCCAGGGGCACCCCTGTATCATATATAACAAAAAAAACATGTACCTTTCAATTCAAAGTGACAAAAACTGATTAAAAAGAACCCACAAGAGTGAGTTTAAGAGAGAGCCTTGATATTCGACTTCTGCATTTGCTAGCACCAGGAGTGGTGCATGAGAAAAGTTTGGGCTTAAACGCTTATTTGTTATTATTATATATGTTTTATCAGCTAAGCACTGGCTAAAGCACACAGCCTGTGAAGTACTGGGCTAGGTAAATAATAGGGGTGGGCATTAAATTCTGCTCCGTCAGCAGAGTTTTGGCTCCGCCACGTTACGTTTGTAACACGGTGTTCCGGCCAAACTCCGCGAGGTGGCAGAATTTTTTCTTGTGTACAGCTCACTAATGGTAAGTTGGCAAGCGTGAGCAAGAATTGGTATCCCCTAGCGTGATTATCAGGCACTAGGTGGGCACCCGGCAAGATTTTCGAAACAAGGGAGATTGAAACCGCTTGCAATGAGAAAGCTGCCACTCGAGTAGAAAATCTACTTGAGCGGCAGCAAAATCAACTCAAGCAGCAGCGCCCTCTGGCATGCCATGTGGTGCCGCTCGCATTAATCTTTCAACATGGAATGAGCTCCCGGCGCTAAAAATCAGCGCGAGCAGCACGATGTGCTGGTTTTCACCCATTCACAGAACTCCACAGAATCGCACAGAGTTTTCATGTAACTCCACGGAGTGAAATTGCGAGTTTTGCCCACCCCTACTAAATTGGCTCCAGACTACCCACAATTTCAGACCCCCCCTTGTGCAGGCTATCAGACAGGGTATTTTTCTTTGTATTTCAAACATTGACTGGGTATTTTTTCTGATGGAAGTGGAAGGCAATGTTTACAGTGTGTTGTAGGTAACCATGTGAGTTTTGTTAAATGCTAAGCTGGGCCAGAAGCACCTGGGAAGGCAGAAGGACTTTGCAGAAGGGCCTCACACTCATTGGCAGGAAAGGAGTAAAGTTTGTGATGTGTTACTGCTGCTTGCAGATTTCTATTCCCTGCAATGGCAAATGGTGAGCCCCTCTCTCATGCCCACCCAGCAGGACCACCACAGACTCAGTATTTGTTCAACATGGTGGTCGGCCTGCATTGAACAATTTTACCGAAAGTGCTCATGTAATATTGGTGGACTGTGGTGAAAATGTCCCACTATATGTGAAACATAGGTTATATTGTAATTGTATTTATATAGCTCTTACTACCCCTGACGAGACGTTGATGCGCTTTTCGGTGAGTAGCATGCTACTCTGGAACCTAAAAAGGATTAGTGGTGGATTAGTGTAGGAAAATATGTGTTAATTTGAGTGGTGGACATGCGAGTCTGTTGGTTGGATTGAATAGGATAATGGAGGGATAGAAGAAGGAGATCATAGTATTAAGCTGTCACCCTTCGACTCCCTTACACTGAACTTAATCTGCCCCATTCAGTGCATGCAATGCCCCATTGATTTAGCCATTTCATTGTTCTTCATTTCTTTTAGTTACTGGTCCACTTCTGTACCAACCATAGGTGTCAACTAGTGACAGACATGTAGATTAAATATGCAATATGGCTACTACATGTGGCTCAAAGCCCAAAATCTGTAGCATGTGATGTGCAAAAAAAGACTGCTAACTAAATCCAAAGCTACTTTTAGGCAAGTGTTTGAAGGTTACGTATGTGTATGCATCTGTTCGCAGCGAGTTGTCTCGAACACTGACAGTCCTTGTTCAAGTTTCTTCCATTTCCATCCTATGCTTACTTTCAGATTCCCTCATCTCTTTAGAAAGTGTGAAGTTTCTAAACATGCACAGACATATTGGCATCATGTCTGCTTACAATCTAGGCTGACATTTTATTGTTTTCAGTAACAGACACTGCCATATCATCGACGCGTAACTGTATTAGCCGACATGTTTTGATTTTTTTGTTATAAGAGCTTATAACCAATGTGAATCGAGAGGACACATTTGTTGCCATGTTTGTTTAGTCTTGTAGATGCTTTAGTGTTAGCAAGTGTCGGTTTGTTTAATAAACATAAGATAAGATCGCATATCAGATACTTATAAAAACTCCAGTATCGGACCATATGGTAAAGGGACTTCGTGCTAGGCTCAAGCCAGAGGTCTCGCCTGTTTGCAGCACCAGCCGTCCTCAGCGGTAGGCAATGCTGGGAGCAGTGCAGAGAAGTTTCCTTCAGTTTAGCCCTGTTGGTCAGTCTCAGGCAAAACTGTGATCTAGAGCAAATGAGTTGCTATTATCTCCACAAAAACAGTTATGCTGTGTGATCTATCTTAAGAAACTCGAGCAGGCTTGCTATTTAGTACTTCATCTAAAACGTTGCATAGTGCGTAGAACTAGCTTAAAGGTCTTTAGATGTTATGAACTCACTAACCATATTAGAAAGGTTTTTTCTGTTCACGTTCCAAGTCCTGCTGCATTCCTTTTTGCACTCTGTATGGTTAATGTTGATATTTTATGCACTAGACTTAAATTTTAAAATGAATATTTTAAAGCACCTCTCCGGTTTCTTAGTGCTGTTGTGTTATTCGTTCACAAAAGAGGGTTTGGTGTCCTGAGCCTATCTTGGATGTCTAATCATTGCCAGGAGCACTTCCTGAGCAGTTTTGCTCAATGGCCTGTATAGAGGTGGCATTCCATTTGGATTGTTCCTTCATAATGGTTTTACTACTGTAGACCACGACCTGGGCCCCAGGTACCTCAACGACCGCATGACCTTCTACACACCCACCCGCCAGCTACGATCGACCAGCCACGCCCTCGCCACCGTTCCACGCATCCGCAGAGCCACCGCCGGAGGAAGATCCTTCTCCTACCTGGCTGCCAAGACCTGGAACTCCCTCCCCACCTACCTGCGGCGAACCCAGGACCATCTCTCCTTCAGAAAGCAGCTCAAGACCTGGCTGTTCGAGCAGTGACATACCCCTCCCCCAGCGCCTTGAGACCCTCCCGGGTGAGTAGCGCGCTTTATAAATGCCATTGATTGATTGATTGATAGATTCACCTCCAGCTATGTCAAAGATAAACGCAGAAGTTAAGGGGCCGTCAGGCCTCCTTTTGATCGAGTATCGGACTGGAGACGGCCTGGAACCTCACACTTAAATGCAATGGAGAGGAAACAAAAACACACACAAAAGCACACAGCTTGTTATCTCTTCCCATTACTTTAGAGACGCATGCTTTTTACTTTATTCAGATCCTGTGTATAAGTGCATGCATTGTAAGAATGTCAAATGGGTTTGTCTGTCCCAGTATTTACACAAATAACAATTTAAATAGCACTATTTTATTTCCTTTATAGCGCTACTCATCCCAATGCAGAGTGTTAGAGCGCTTTACGTAACATACACAATATCCATTCAAAATAAATTATGTAAGTGTGCAAATCAATGTACACGTTGTATTACATGAGACAGTCGGGGTTACACGGTGTAGGAGTCAAATGCCCTTCATAGCTCACTGTGGTCCACTAGAAGGATTACATTGTATTAACTGCAAGTAACAAAAGAATCTCTGTGTTCAAACCAGTAATCCACTTACCTATCTACATAAACTAAAATTCTGTGCTCTGCATGTTATATAATGTGCTTTGCAGGAGACAACTGTTTTTTAAAAACATATTTTATTGCTTTTTCATTTGGCATATGTTATAACATACACATATCAGAGCACTTTTGCATAATTAAGCAGTACATTTATGCTAACAACATTCTAAAAGATGCACATCATGTGTGTTGCGATGTCATGAATAATAAACCCAAAGAAGGTAGCAACAAAATAGAGGTTCAACAATCCCCAAACACCCCGTCCCACCCCTCTCTCTCTCCCCCCCCCACCAAGAACAGTGGGTGATTATGTTTTGCAGGAGACAACTTCATCTTCTCTACTACTTTGATTCAAATTTGGGATAACACAAAACACAGATCTCTCCAACAAATGCGTTAACCTCCAGAGTTATCTCACCATTATTATTATTCCCTGAGATTTACTGGGCACCTCTGCAGCAAATGCCTTCACCCCATAAAATATTTTAAAAAACAGACTTTGCAACCAATTAAGCAGAACAGATCTGCTACCATGCTTTTCCTTGTTGCCAATTTCTTTGTGGCAGGGTTTTAAAAAAAAGTTTTAGTTGTGGCCCAAATTTTGCACCAGGATTGTGCCACCTGTTTGGCACAACCCTGACTCCAAATCTCATTTGTTAACTATCATAATGCACTTAAATGTACTCATGATACACCTGATAAACATATGTGTGAGATCTTAATATCTGATGTCACTTCTTGTGATGTCACTTCCAGTGAGGCCACTTTCTGTGATGCCACGTGGAATGTCACGTGTCATGACGTCATGTGCTGTGATGGCACGTGTCATGATGTCACTTGCATCCTGCCTAACTCGGTCAGTCCCCCAACTTCTTTTTATAGTACTTGTGCCCTGTGCAGATGTGATGGACAACAGTGCCAGTAAGCGGGCTTTTCTCTTTCACACGGAAAAAGTAGAGAACAGTACGAGCACTGTTAAGATGCTTAAAAGTGACTCCTGTTATATATATATATAGCACTTAGAAAACAATAAAACATAAAACCCCGAGGAACTAGAGGAAATCAGAGGGGAGGAGGATTAGGAAAGGAGCTATCTTAGCAAAGGCCGGTCCTGCACAAGAATGTGGTCCAAACACCAAGGGGAGAGGGGACTGGCCTAATCATTCAAGTGTCATACTTTGCCTTATTTACAGCATAAATGACCCCAACACATTTTACCCCAGCTCAGAAAATGACTGGGTGAGTTAAGTGCTTAATGTGGCATCCGGTGTCAACTGAAAGTCACGAGTTTGAATCCACCGCGGGGCCAATTCAGTCTCTCATCTTTCCAATGCTGCTTGATTTGGTAATAGTGATGCCTGTGACATAGTGATCGAAGGCCAGAAACAGTGGGATTACGCACTACATGGAACAAGCTGCTATAACTTCATGAACCATCGTATAAGGGTTTAACAAATTAAAAACGAATAGTTAACACAAAAATAGTATTCTCTCTAGGTGTGACACGCGGGTGGAGAGGGGGCTGAGGCAGTACCACATAAAAACAATTATCCTTCTCCGAAAAACATCTAATTAAAAGGAAAAAGCTACCACTTGTTTTCCGCTTACAATTGAGGAACACCGCTGTAGAGAGCCACCCAGGCTCTCCCCTACAATGTATCCCGCAAGCAGCCCTCCCCAAGAGGATAAATAAATGGTGAGAGACCGCTCTGGGTCTTCCCGCCAGCCTAGAACCTACTGTGTGGTGTGCCCTTTATTTGAGTGCTGCGCAGGCCCTGTCACCCCAGGCCCCGCTGCGCTACACAGGCGACGAGGCCGGTCGGACTCTGGTGCAGAGCTGTGCCTGCTGCGGAGGACGCTGAGCCCACCCGCGACACTCCCCCTGATGTTCCAGCTGTCGGCGGCCTGGGGTGTGCTTCCTGTGCCCTGTGCTGCCACCCCGCTGTGCCTCACCTCGCCTCCAGCAGGTCTGGTGCTGCCCTGCCGCGGCCGCATTTGAACACTGGCCACGCAGCACCGTAATCTAGCCGTGGCTCCACGACCTGTCCAGAACGGCGCTTCCGGCATGTCCCGCACCCACCGGCAAAATCAAAAGACAACGGGGAGCGTGCTCAAGTCGGCGGTGCGCACCCGAGAGAGACGCATCAAGCACGTACCGGTGAGTCAGCCCAGCCCCGGGGGAATCACCGTAGAGGCGTGCTGCAGCACAGCAGGCCTCAAGTGACTGTTAATTGAAGGGAGAACGTCCCACGTGGCCAGCGCCTCCCAATCTGTGCCACAGTTAGCCATTCAAACACAGCAGGCCTCAAGTATTCATAGGTGCCCATTGCACCATCGGCCCACACCAGGGGGAGCCCTCCAGGCCCAGCAGGCCCCACAATAGCCACACGAGGAGACACCTCCTTTGCCACACAGCCAATCTGGCTACAGAGCCACCTCACCCAGGAAAGAAGGCCCAGCGCTTCGTGCTTCCTCAGGCCTGCCAGACACGTAGCTACGCGCCAACCCACGCCAAGTTTCTACGACCCCTAGCAAAGACACCGCGCCGCCGAACCTGTGCCCAAGCGCTCCGACACCATGAGCACACCATCCTCAGCAGGCGCACATGACCAACAGGCTGGAGCAGGCGGACCACGCAGAGGTGATGATGCCCCACCCCCGGGTCAGAGCCATGCGGGTGTCTCCCCACTGCGGCCTTTCAGCGAGACCGCTGACCGTGCCACGGCGACCCCACGATGGAAGGCGTAGATCGGACGTTTGAACCACTACTTTAAGGGTACCAGGGAGAGAGACGGCACTGTAAAAAGGTCACTGCTCATATACTATGGTGGCGCTGAGATCTACAATCTGTTTGAAACAATGCCCAACACAGGGAATGATGATGACGATGAAGCTGCGGTTGCCACGCTCAACAGGCACTTTGATCCCAGCTCAACCCTGAGTTCAAGCACTTCAAGTTCAGACAAGCGTCACAGTCGGACACAGAGTTGGTGGACATGTTTTATGCGCGGCTGCGCAGGCTGGCAGGTATGTGCGCCTTCACGGACCAAAGGGAAGAAATACGTGGCCAAGTCATCCAAGGGTGCCGCTCAGCACTGCTACGGAAACTGATCCTTCGGCAACCTGTTATCTCTCTAGACAAGATCCTCTTCCTGGCCAGGTCAGGCGAAATGGAAGCCGCCTTGCACATGACGGCCGCGGTGCCGCAGGCACTGAAATATGTGCCCATTAAAGAAGAAAGAGTCGAAGCCATACAACGGCACCAAAGCACATCTCGCCCAGCCCTGGGGCCGTCAACGAGTGGGGCGTGCGGCAACTGTGGCGTGGAACACCCGCCAACGGCAGTGTGTGGAGCGAAGGGAAAAACGTGCTCCCGCTGCGGAAAGGTGAATCATTTCGCCAAGGTGTGTAGAAGCAGCCGCTCTCGACAGACCTAGACCAGGCCTCAGGGAATGATGCAACGGTTGCGCCAGGTGTCACTCGGTGACGCACCATCACAGGACGATGACACGTAGGAGCTGCCTCGCGCTCGAAGAAGATGACGACGATGTGTTTGTCATATCCTTTGTCAGCAGGTCGGGCAAACACCGAAGACCGCCGCCGATGTGTTCTGTCCTGGGTCTGCTGTTCGGGCACTCATCGATACGGGTGCATCCATCAACGTCATGGATTCGGAGCAGTATGAATGTTTGTCACCACGGCCCCCTCTGGCACCCACGAAGGTCCGGATCTCCACCTATGGAGGCACACACCCACTGTCTCTCAGGGGAGTCATTGGAGCAGAAGTCCCCCGCGACAAACATGCCACAAAGGCCCGATTCCACATCACTGAAGGGAGGTAAGGCACCCTTCTCAGTTGTCACACGGCAGAAGACCTCGGTCTGGTCTTTTTCACTCATCAGGTCCGTAACTCCCACACTGACACCATCTTACGAGAATTCCTGGCACTGTTCACCGGGCTAAGCAAGCTGAAATGGAAGCAGTTCAAGAGTCACATTGACCCCACCGTGAGGCCTATTGCCCTGAGGGTGCCGTTCAACCTAAGCCCGCAAGTGGAGGAGGAGTTGAAGAAACTGGAAGACCTCGACGTCATTGAAAGGGTGTCAGGCCCCACTCCATGGGTGTCCCCACAGGCCGTGGCCCAGAAGCCGAAACAACCGGGAGTCATAAGACTTTGTGCGGATATGAGACTCCCAAATCTGGCGGTCAAAAGGGAACGTCATCTCACCACCACAACATAGTGGCGGACCTGAATGGAGCCAAGTAGTTCTCCAAGTTGGACTTGAAGGCTGGTTACCACCAGCTAGAGCTCGAGCCGGAGAGCAGGTACATCACCACGTTCTCTACCCACGTTGGCCTCAGCAGATACAAGAGACTGAGCTTCGTTCAGAGTGTCGTCTGCAGCCGAAGTCTGCAGGGTGTCATCAACTTGAGCGACGACATCTTGGTGTTCTCAAACACCTTGAAGGAGCATCACATTCACCTCCGGGCCAACCTCCAGCGGCTGGAAGACTACAGGCTGATGCTTCACAAAGCAAAGTGTTTGTTCTACCAGGAACCCGTCGAGTTCTTTGGGTACATCTTCACCAGAGAGGGGCTACGGGTGGATCCCAAGAAGGCCATGGCCAAAGACTCCCACCAAAGTTGGCAATTTTCTCGACATGGCCACCTGCTGTGGCAGGTTCATACCGAACCTGGCCTCCCTGTCAGAGCCACTCCACGCCATTACCCACAGTGACCACAAGTGGGAATGGACCGTAGCCATCACCCACAGTGACCACAAGTGGGAATGGACCGTAGCCGCTAACACGGCTTTCAACACCATCATAGCAGCGCTCATGGACAAGATGGTGATGGCCTACTTTCACCGGGGGCGACGTACGAAGTTGGTCGTAGATATCAGCCCAGTGGGCCTAGGAGCAGTCCTCCTTCAGGAACATGGCCAGGAGACCTGAAAGCCAGTCGCCTATGCCAGCCGGGCGCTGTCAGACACAGAGACTCGGTACGCCCAAATCGAGAGGGAAGCCCTGGCAATAAAATGGGCTTGTCAACACTTCCATCTCTATCTGTATGGGCAGGAGTTTCAGGTGGTGACGGACCACAAGCTGCTGCTCCCACTCTTTGCAGGGTCGTCAAGACTAGCACCCCGCAGAATTGAAAGGTGGGCGGTACAGCTGCAGGCGGACAACTTCAAGGTCGTGTTTCGTCCGCGAGCACACAACCCGGCGGACTACCTCTCACGGCACCCCGAATCTCTGGCCGTTCGAAATCCACCTCCAGATGTAGCACACTCGGAGGCATTTGTGAAGATGGTCTCATACGGGGCATGCCCGTACGCCATGACATTGGAGGAGATTGGCCAAGTGACGGCCGCCAACGAGACACTGGCGAGAGTGAAGAACGCCCTGCTGAACAACGGGTGGACCCACTTCCTGGACGGGGTCAAGTCGCTCCGGGCAGAAGACAGCCATGCTCGGCAGCAGCTCTGGCAGATCCTCAATGAGCTGAGCGAAGGAACACAGGGAGTCATCCTCAGAGGGCATGTCATCAGGGCCGGACTGGGAACCAAAACCGGCCCTGGCAAAGTGCTCGACAGGCCCCCGCCCCCCCCCCCCCCCCCCCCGGGGGTTGGGGGTGCCGCCGAGCTCTTTGCCAGGGCCGGTTTTCGGCTGATTTTGTTACAGGGCCGATTTTGCAGCTAGGCCCCCACCCGTGCGGCGCACCGGGGGATTGCCCGGTGCCTGCTACGGCCAGTCCGGCCCTGCATGTCATTGTAATCCCAACGGCACTGCAAGACAGAATAATCCAGCTGGCGCATGTGGGGCATCAAGGGATGGCGAAAACCAAAGCTCGGCTAAGGAACAAGGTCTGGTTCCCAGCCATGGATACCAGGGTGGAAGACATGGTGCGGCAATGTCACTCGTGCGACATCACTAGTGGTGACCCAGCACCGGCACCAGTCATCTCAGAAGAGCCGAACGAGCTCCCATGGTCCAAGATTAGCATTGATTTCGGAAGCTTCCAAAATTGCCGCCACACGCTGGTGTTCATCGACTCATTCTTGAAGTTCCCCATCGTAGAGGTGGTGGCGTCAACAGCGTTCACGCACGTCAGGAAAGTCCTGGACAAGACCTTTGCCCTCCTAGGCCGCTCAGATAATGGACCCCCATTCCAAGGCCACGAATTCCAAGACTACCTGGAGAACAGAGCAATTCACCACAGAAAGATCACCTCTCTGTGGCCTCAAGTCAATGAGGAGGTGGAACGTTTCATACAAACTCTCAACTGGATTATGCGCATCGCTGTGGATCAGAGGAAAGATGTGGAGTCGGCACTCAACCAATTTCTGGATGCATACAGGCAGACGCTCCGCAGCACCACCTGGTATGCTCCATCATCTACTCTTTAAGAGAGCCCCGCGAGACAGCATTCTGACAGATCCGGTATGGAAACCCCCAGAGAGAGATGGCGCAGCCACCCAAGCCAGGAGGGTGGCGACCAACCAGAAGGCAAGCGTAGCAAGAGGAGCATAGGAACCGCAGTTGAAAGTAGGGGACTGAGTGGTGGTTAAAGACAGACACCCCGCTTGGAAATTTCGCACACCCTATGAACCGGAAGAATGGACCATCGTCAAGGTGCAAGGAACCAGACACCCCGGTTGGAAATTTCGCACACCCTATGAACCGGAAGAATTGAACATCGTCAAGGTGCAAGGAACCATGGTTACCGCCCAAATGGGCCAACAAGTTGTTACTAGGAACGTGTCAAGTTTCAACAGGGTCCATGGGTCGAACAATGATCCTGAAGAGTCGGAGGAACTGGATGATACCCCAAGTCTCACTCCCATCGGCTCACCGGAGGCCTTGACCTCCCCTCCAAGACACTTGCAAACCGGAAGTAAGGAAGCTACACCTGTTGCTGGACGGCTTGGCCAAGATATTGTGAATACTTCACCCTCAAACACCTAGGCAGATGCAGTGGTCAATTCCAATTCCCAGAGCCAGAGGTATCGTCTCCGGCCGAACCCTGCACCCAGCCAGAAGCTGAAGGACTTCATGTTCACATCCCCCTAGGCATGCGGACTGTGGTGGACAGACACTAAAGAAAAGGCGGGATGTAGAGAGCCACCCGGGCTCTCCCCTACAATGTATCCCGCATGCACTCGGATAAATGGCGAGAGGCTGTTCGGGGTCTTCCCGCCAGCCTAGAACCTACTGTGTGGTGTGGCCTTTATTTGAGCGCTGCGCAGGCCCTGTCACCCCGGGCCCCGCCGCGCTACAAACCCTTCAACGAAGTTTTGTTTTTTTCTCCACTTTGATGAGCTCTCGTGCAGCGCTCGTCTGTGTAAAATAACATATTATTTAAGAGCTACGAGACATTAGTGGCCCGGTCGCTTCGTGCACTGGGTAAAACTTTAAAATCAAACTGTTACATTACTCGTGACGAAATATATTTCCTTTGCACTTCCCACCCGCCTCCTCCGTATCGCTGCCACAACCTGGGCCCAGGTGGAAGAAGTTAACGCGGCTGAACTCAGGGCTCGTGGTGTTTAAAAACTATACGAATGCGAAAACAGACGTGTGTTTCATCACGAATTATTTTATTACCGCTGTGCAGGGAGGATTCACAACCAATGTTCCAAAATTGAACAGCAGCAGCTTAATGCTGCGGGTTGGCATGGGTTAACGCATCTGCGAGTATCTGCTCCCACCTGGCGGCTCAAATAGGGAACTGTCGCACGACTGTTAAAGCCAGCTAATTGTGACGGGTCCACCATGTTGCTGCCAATTTATAAATATCAGCAAAACCACTGCTGCTGCTGAACATTTCACACATCGTTTTTATTGTTAAGAAAAAAAGAATACTTTTAATTTAGGGGCTAGTTTTGTAAATAAAACAGGGTGGGGAAGATACAAGTTTAGGAATAATTTTAAGATAAACCAGCAAAAGGCATGATGCAAGCAAAATTGGTTGGTGGTAAAGGAAGAAAGAACGTGAGGAGGAAGAGAAAGGAATTGGACTAGCAGGAAATACATGAGAATGAGGTATCAATATTAAGACAAGCAATACATTTAAAATGCAGCATGTATCCAGGCAATGGCATGCTTGTTGGGAAAGTACAGTTGCCTGTACAAGGTACAATGCCCTAATCTAATTCGATTTCAGTTGTGGGTGTCTGTGTTGGTGCCTGCAAGATTCAGGGTCTTCAGTTGGGCCTGAAAAGTCGTATTTTTAAATGGCAGAAAGTGCTAACCTGAGGGGGCAGCTCAAAGCAAAAAACTAGAAATACCGCATAGTATGATTGGGCTCATTAACAAGGCCTGGCATTGTAGGAAGGCATCACCATGTGGGTTGTGTGGAGTCTTAGGATTCCAATGGTTGCACTTGTGCGTCTGTGACACTGTGTGTCTTGTGATGAGGGTGAGGTCATAGGCTGAGCTTGGCAATGTGCAAGATGGATATGTTGTTTCCTTGGTTGATGGGGAGACCGTTGCCAGATACGTTAAATTACAGCTTAGCTGCAAGGATTGGGGTGCTGTGATGAGTATGGGTTAGCGTTGGTGGTTGTGGACAACACTGTACTTCATAAGTAGGCTGTCCCATTTATGGTGTTTATTTTTTGTGTATTTCAGTGGTGTTCTTCTGAATTTTCCAATGTTTTAAAATCGGTGCTTATCGGTGTTTATTCTGCTTCCTGACCCTCAAAATAGACAAAAACCCTGTTTTTCCAATATTTACAAAACATGCTGTTTTTCTGCAGCGGTTGTTAAAGTGCACATATTTAATTTCAAGTTCAGGGTGTGTAGTGTCTTCCCATTGATAGCGTGTCCAATGCACTTATGGTAGACTGTTTTAAGCATAAAAGTCTATGTACTACACTCTCACCTCTCCTCTTCCTCTCTCACATTTCACTACCTCTCACACTCACTCAGTCAGGACTCTGTCTGGTTTAGAGGATTATTAATGGATTGAAGAATAATAGTGCTATATTCAAATGTTTTATTTATTTATTTATTTATTTATTTTATTAAGGAGTTTTATATAGCGCTAGCCAGACCCGAAGGTATCGGAACGCTTTACAACACTTTGTAAAAAGGAAAACACGAATTATAGCTGTGAAACCACAGGATGCAGACGAGGACTTTGCGTATTGTATAACGATACAGGGAAGGTTTCATAGTCTTGTAATAGTGATCACAGTTGTGCAGGCCATGCAACCTTCCGATCCAGGGGAATGGTGGGGAGGAGTCGGGCTAGGTGTGAGGTAGAGGTCTTGGTTGTAAAGTGTCATAGTGCAGTGATGTGCGCAATTGTGAGTTTGGGTTTCAATCTATTCATTTGGGAAGGAACGATTGAGGTAGAGGTCTTTGAACTGCCTTTTGAATTTTAGAAAGGAGGGGATCGTCCTGATATGGACTGGGACAGAGTTCCAAATTTTGGGTGCATTTCCAGAGAAGGATCTGGCTGCAGTTTTTTGTTTGCGGGTTTTCGGGGCGGGATGAGTAGTAGAGTATTGGAGCTCCTGAGGCTCCGTGTCTGACCGGCCTTCGTGAGTTTGGAGGCCAGGTAGGCGGGTTTCCCAGTGTGTAGGGCTTTGTGCGTGAGACAGGCAGTTCTGAAACTGGCTCTTAAATCAACTGGGAGCCATTTCAACTCTCTGTGTGTGGGCGAGATATGGTCGTATTTTTTTATTCCGGTGACCATTCTTGCAGCTGCATTAAGAGTTGATCGGAGGGGAGCTAGGTGAGATTTTGCTGTGCCTGTGAGGGTAGCATTCCCGTAGTCTAATCTGGAAAGTACCAGGGAAATGTTTTATTAAGCAAATTCATAGTCACAGTTGGGAGTCAATCACCTACTCCTTACTGAATATTATGACATTGTAGGAGTGGTCAACCCAGCCAATAGCATAGTACCTTGTGAAAGCTTTAACATTTTGAATTACAGAAGATTAATTGGTAGGCCTATAGTCTAAGGAACCTGAAACTTGACGTTTAACGCATGCTCCCAATTCCTTTTCCGCACTCTTTGCCTGATCACATTAAGATGTGGTGCTGCTGCTGTGTAGCCATCCATAGCTGCCAAGTGTCCCCGTGGCAAATGTCTCACTTTAAGTCAGTCCTGACCTCTTAGTAGATTTCACATTGTGTTCGGGCCTCAAAATTGTGCTGTTAACATTTTAACTATAGGCTCAAAAACTCCAGCAGTAAAGTGCAGTTGGGTATAGAGACTAACAAAGGTATCAAGCATAACAATGGGACTGAACTATAAAAAACCCTTTGTATGCTAGAACTTGCCCATTCCTCCAAAACATTACCTGAACCCAAAAACCCCTCCCTTCCTCTAATTTCCACCCAATTTCAATGTCATTTTGGATTTTTCCTTAAAATGATCTTTTATTTAGAATATTTCCTTTAATATTCAAATTGTTTTGTATTTGCCTAAATTTGTTTTTCTATGATTTGGTTTGCTTCAATGTGGTTTCTCACTTTTTGTTTTTCTATTAATTTACCAACATCATGCCTAGAGGCAAACACACCATCACACAGCTTTTCACCATAGTTGAAAGGTGTGTCAGTGATGTTTATTGTAGCTTTTTAGTGGAAGGTTGTAGAGCCATATTCTCAAGGAGCTATCGCCGAGTTATCTGCACCTTAACGCAGCCAAATTTGCGATAAACTTACCACCCCATTCACAAGCTGGTTCTAACAGCCGATAACATCAGTTTTCCTGTGATAGCATCCTCAAAAAACATCACCACAGATGACCCGGCAACTATCGCTAATGAGATGCAGAGTAGACGTTCCTGAGCAAAAAGCCGCGACAACACCACTCCACAACATTCACAACGACCAGCCACATCGGCGATAAGAACACAAAACATGTGATAAGGTGTGTTAGCACCAGGAAACTAACACCTGCTCAGACCTGGTGCAAAGTCGGACCACAGCCTGCACCACAAAAGCGAGCCCAGCCCAGAGCCACACCTGAAGAACAACAGATGCCATGGAGCCACTGAACATGCGTGCCGGACACCCATGCGGGCCACAACACCCACCGCCACCACCCCCAAGAGCCCAACCCCAAAAAGGCACCCCCCCCCCCCGCGGACCACCACAGAGGCAGCACAGACAAAGACAGTGAACCCCCAGGAAATGCACCAGCCTCACAGACCCAACACCTGACAATGTCATTGCCCACTACAGGCCCAAAAGGACAACCACCCTACGCACCCTGACCATCATTGACCAACAGGCTGACGGCACCAACACAGCGGACAACCAACATCCCACCCCACACAAAGCTGCTGGCTGTGCTGCACCTGTTGGCCTCTGGCACCCCCAACCAACACCCGCCAGAGTCGGAGTCGTCTCACAGCCAGCCACATCCAAGTCCCTCACACCTGTCCTGGACATCACCATCACCCTGGTACCCCAGTCCCTATACATCCAACACAATGCGCAGGATCCGCTGGAGACCAAGCAAAGACCATATGCCATAGCTGGATGCACGCACGTGTTGGGGGCAATCCACAGCATGCATGTCATACCTGTGCCCCCTGGTGACACAGCACACAATCACCGCAACAGAAAGCACACGTCTCACATCAATGTGCAAGCAACATACGAACACTGTGAAATCTCCACCAATGTTGTTGCCGAATACCCAGCCAGTGTGCATGATTCCATCATCCTCCGACAGGCCAACTTCAACCTGCGCTCCCAGGATGGCACAACGGGAAATGCACAGCCCCTTGGCAAGACCCAAATGAACACTCCACACACCTCAACTCCACAACCATGCAACTCACAACTCTGGCAATGCACACGTCACAAAATCACATTCAACATGCAAAACAACATGCACACCCACCAGACACGACAGAACAACTTACTATGGTAACCTGGGCAAGCCGTGAACATGAGCCATCAACGGCATGGCACCTCAGCCACACAATAGCCGAATGAGGGTAGAGGTGGGAACCAGGTATGTGTGAAGGAGGCAGGAGAACCATGATTGGGAAAGCACACAACCCCAAGAATGGCGGAGATGTGCTGGTAGTAGGCAGTATGCAGAACGCACCCATATCCATGGCGACATACACCGCTGGTGTATGGAGTGTAGTGGACAGTGGACGCAACCATGTCACCCCAGCCAGTGGGGGAGTTCGCGGAAATGTTGCCTGTTACGTCCCTCCCGTAAGCATGAGTGGAGTGGATGCCCGGCGTACGCCAGGCCAGTGTAGGGGTGTGAATAAAAAGCACATAGCCCTGGGCATGGTCCTCTTCCGGAATGCCCAACGTCTTTGCCAGGGCGATGCATCTCACCCTGCCATGAGGCCGACGCCGTCCAGTGAGCGGATTTGCCTGCGATCCTGTGCGCCTGCGGTACCCTGGCCCGCTGAACCCCGAACCTGTCAGGCCCTCCCCTGCACAGCCAGGCCACACAAAACGCCTGCTGACACCGGCGTGTGTCAAGGAGGGACCACAACGTGTCGGCGCAAGCTCCAAGCCTGAGGCCCGCAACCTTGGCAGCCTCCTCAGACCATCACAGTCTCCACGACACAGGCCCGCTTCAGTCCTTTCTCGTTGATGTATTCTACTGCTGCCTCCGGCCTACACTACGGTCAAGTAGGTCACACATTTGGAACGGAGTCTTGATAACACGATGGCAAACTACATATGTTCATTGCAGATTTTACATCAGTGTACTCCCTTCGACGTGGTGACACCAACTCTGTGCATGGCATGCTCACGACACATGTCTGTTGTCCCCTGCTGACTACTGCTTCCAGCCTACACTACGGACAAGTAGGTCACACATTTGGAACTGAGTCTTGATCATACATTGTCTGTGTAGGCATAATAATGAAGATTCTACTTCACTGTACTCCCTTCAATAAGGTGGCAGCAACCATGTGCATAAAAAACAAACACAATGAGATGATGGACGGAGTGCTGAAACTTTTCAAACACTCACCCCCAGTCACAGATCTAGGTTGAATCCTTCATCATTCTTTAGCTCACTTCGCCACCCCAGTTCAGACACAGCTATATGCAAATCAGTCTTGACCCTGTGCCTCATGGGAACAGTCCAGCCCGAACTGCCAAGCCATGTCTTTCCTGGACCGGAAACAAGCATCCTGGGACCAGTTTCGGGCTAACAGCCCTCTTCAGCCAGGCTAGCTTGAATCCAGTGGCAAAGTGAGCAAGGAACCCACGTCTGGGCATACCCTGCCAACTTAGGGCGAAAAAAGCAAACACAAAGAGATGATGGACGGAGTGCTGAAACTTTTCAAACACTCACCCCCAGTCACAGATCTGGGTTGAATCCATCATCATTCTTTAGATCACGTTGCCACCCCAGTTCAGGCACAGCTATAAGCAAATCAGTCTTGACCCTGTACCTCATGGGAACAGTCCAGCCCGAACTGCCAAGCCATGTCTTCCCTGGACCGAAAACAAGCACCCTGGGACCAGTTTCGGGCTAACAGCCCTCTTCAGCCAGGCTAGCTTGAATCCAGTGGCAAAGTGTGCAAGGGGCCCACGTCTGGGCATACCCTGCCAACTTAGGGCGAAAAAAGCAAACACAAGGAGATGATGGACGGAGTGCTGAAACTTTTCGAACACTCACCCCCAGTCACACATCTGGGTTGAATCCATCATCATTCTTTAGCTCACTTTGCCACCCCAGTTCAGACACAGCTATATGCAAATCAGTCTTTACCCTGTGCCTCATGGGAACAGTCAGCCCGAACTGCCAAGCCATGTCTTCCCTGGACCGGAAACAAGCATCCTGGGACCGGTTTTGGGCTAACAGCCCTCTTCAGCAAGCCATCGTCCGTTACTGATTGAGTTTTTTGCTGTGGAGAGGTTGCGCAGCAATGTCATCTCAAGCAGTGTGGGAAACCTGGGACGTTGATGAGGAAGATGATGCAGGTCTAACACACCCCACTGCATCTACATCCGGAATATCTTGAAGGGACACAATCCGAGACTTTTTCTTCACATGAGCGCGCTCATCTCTAGTGTCCCAACCACAGTGCACTGCAACTCACAGACACTTCTGTTTGCATGTTGGGTGTCCTCTGGACTTTCTCCCTCTCCCTCCATGTTGCTCAGCAGTTGACTGTTATGCAGGTGTTTTCAGTTCACGTTGCACTGGTGTCCAATGTTGAAGTGGTTGCCAGCACTAAGCATTCTGTGCGTGCTGGCTTACACTCACCCCACATACATCCAGCACAGGCCGAAAAAGGGTCCGGGCGCACGTGCCCGTAGCCAGTTCAACATGATATATGCGTGTGTCCCTGTGGTCTTGTTGTATGCATGAGGGCCCTGGGCCCTACGACATTGCATTGTGCTGTGTACAGCGTACGCAGACATGTCACCCACCGCAGGAAGAGGGTTAAAGCTTGGACATGTAGCTTTGTCATCACCCACTCAATTCGTAGGGGGAGTGGCCTGGGCCGTCGTACGCAGAGCCAACGTGGGTGTATGACTGCTATTTGCGTGACCCTGGGCATGCTTCTGTACTGTGAATGTGCATCTGCATGTGTCTATGGCAGTGTGGGTCTCCTTTGTGGGGTGCAGGTGGTCCCTAAAGGGTAATAGACACCAAAGTATGTGATCTAGTTCACCTTCCATGGGTTCGGACCCCACCCACACCTTTTCGGTCACCTCCTTTTGGCGTGCTGACACATGGCATTGAGGTGACATGGGTGGGTGGGTGAAGTGTTGTGACCCAGATGTGCTTGCGGGTGCTTCCTGCTGTGTGGTCTGTTGCAGGCTCTGTGTTCTCCTCTAAGTAGCTTGGCTGCACTGGTCCTGGTGGTGGGTTGCGTGAGATGTCCATGGGCTGTTGTAGGGCGTCGGTGTCGAAGGTGTGGTGGTCCTCTCCGGCATCACAGATGTGTTGTCTTCTGTGATCTGCTGGAGGTATCATGTGCCCCTCTGCAATGTGAAGGGGAGATGCATGTTGACATTGTGTTGACATGTATGTTGGTGCATTGTTCTGGTTTACATGCAGACTGTTTGACAATGTACATTGTGACTGTTTGGGAGGTGCTGAGTACTGCTGCGGGACAGTGTACATTTGGACTACATGACAGATGTGAGGTCGTATGCGTACTTTTGCATTGCACAGTTTCCTGCTCTGTCAGATGTAGTAGGCATGTGTCTGTGCGTGTGCGGAGTCAGTTGTGTCCTCTGTTCTGCAGTGTCGGCTTTGCGCATTGTACCACGTTGTCGTTAATGTGGGTGTGCTGTTCTTGCTATGTGTGTGTGCTGCAGTGTGCCAAGGGGATCAGGGACATGATCCAGGGTAATTGTGGGTGTGCAGTGTGCTACACCTCGTTGGGCATGTGTGCCATTGTGCCCATCTCTCCCCATCCGCCCAGTCCCTGGTCGTTACTCACCCTGTTGATGTTGTGTCTGGTTCTCTTGGGCTGTGTCTGTACTTCCTACTCCTTGCACCATCTCCACACTGATGACTGTGGCCTAGCTTTCCTCCAGCTCCTCCTGTGGCGCAGGACTGCCGCCTCCTGTCGCCATTACAGCCTTCCTGTTTGCGGCGGGTTTGTGTCTGATTTAGGTTGTCACTTCATGCCAGCACCTCTTGGCCTCCTCGGCACTGCGACTGCATTCCAGGTGGTTTACTTGTGTGTCAGTTGATGGTAGTGTTCTGTCACCTCCGTGAGGCTGATCTGGTTTTGCTGTGGACTGCACCCAGTCTCCCTCTTCTCCTCGGCCGTCCCCATCCCCGTTGTTCCTTGCTGGTGGTCTGTGGGGGTGGGTTTCGTGTTGGCCTCTGCGCTGGGTCAGGGTGCATCCATGGTGCTGCGCACTTTGGATTGCTTCTGGTGTGTTTTTCTTGTTCTGCTTTAATAGTGCATTTTCCCACCAGACGCGTGGGATTTGCAGGCCTGTAGCTGGTTTTCGCAGCTTTTTGTATCGCACTTGGCCTCATCGCAGCTTTTTAGGCATTCGTATTTTGCATTTTTTCAGTGTGGAGTTAATTTTAACGCGGCCATTTGGAGCGTTGTCTGGTGACTATCACATGGTACCGCCGTGTTGTGAATACCCGGTTAACATGGCGTAAATTTCCCACGATGGACTGCGATATTGTAGGTTGCGTTAAGTTACTTTTGCGATGATTATCACACGTTCTTGATAATATGCCCCGTAGTGTGATGTACAGTGCAGCACACAATTTGTGAAAAGTTAGACGAAAAAAAGCCTTTTCTCCTTGTTGATGCCTGCCTCAAAGGGTTTTTGTTTAGCACAACGCGGTGTATAACATTGTTAGTAGAGTGAGCTTTGTGTTAAAAGACATGGTTGATGGCATGAAAATGACTTTGTACCACCCAGGGGACAACCAACCCTTTGATGCACAGTAGAGCAAAGATGTTTTTGGGTTACTTTTAGGGCTGCTTTCCAGCCTGAAAAAAAGGTTTTGGGCTGGAAAGTAAATACTTTATCAACACTTTGCACTGGTTTGCATCACTTTTTGTGGCTTTTCACCAGCACAACATTTATACAACTGCCCACCAGTGTCCTTTGCCTGTGGTGCCAATTGATTTCATCAATGATTGTGGGCATTGCATATAATTTTGAATGTGAATACACTAGCTGGAGGTCAGTCAAGGATTTGTGTATGGTGAAGCTGAACAGAACTTGCTACTCTGGTGAAGGGACCTGTTGGATTTTATGTGTAAGTTTGGGGCAGATTTACTTAGAATTCACACAACGTAGACCAGCAGCCAAAGTTGCTAAGCTGCATGAAAGGATGCGAGCAGAACCGTGCCTTATCTACTAGGCTATGGAGCTGTTTCTCTGTCCCCCTGTAGGGGTACAATTTACGCTGCCTTACGCCACACTCTTGCACATTAGTGCAAGGGTGTGAGTGTGATGGCTAACATAGGTTTTGTACTTTTATAGTACCCTTCCAGTTCAAAATAGTATGCATAGCCTTAGTTTAAAACTTTTCCAAGCTGTATGTGTGCTGTACATTATAGCACACACAGAGAGTTGGAAAGTTGGGAAAAGAAAACTGTCCTCAAATGCTACACCTACCTCGAGGAGGTATCATTTATTTTCAGAAAACCCTATTATTTTTAGTGGATAGGCCTCTGAGTCAAAAACCATGTGTGTCTGCATAGGAATATCCAAGTACCAATCATGGATGCCCCATGACTTATAGTAATGCAAAAGCACTACTCTACATTATTTTGGAGGCTAGTTTCCAGCACAAAGATTTGCACTGGATACTAAATAGTTTACCAATACTTTGAACTGGTTTGAGTCACTTTTTGTGAAACATCGGCCCATTAGTTGGCAATTTGATGAGCATATTTCCCCGTTCAAGTTTGGCAGAGAGCTTTGATACCAAGTGAACATGTGAAGGGATTGTAAAAGGAATAGAGTGCACACTGAATTGTGTATGGGAGCTGTAGCAGGAGCAAACAAATATGGTGTGGTTGAAGCTGTGCCATTAGCGAAGAGCAGATGTGCTGGCTGTATGAATAATAAGAGTAAAAGGAAGGATGAGTTGTTTAGTGCAATTTCATGAAGATGTAAAAGCGCACATTTGGTCGATATCAAGGATTGTCTAGTAACAAATGCTCTAGGGGCGTCATTTATGAGCATATTTGCGCGTCCCAAACGTTACTTTTTTTTACATTCCGTTGGTGCAGTGTCCCCTGGCATATTTACAAGGCTACATACATTTTCATGGTTTTGTAAATATGTGCCCCTTTCACGCAGAACACTTGGTGAAAGGGCTGTTCAATGGGTGTTGCTGTGGGTGTTCCAAACAACACCTATGGAATCTGAAGTATTCCCAGATTTACAAGAAATCGTAAACCTAGGAATGCATCAGAATCTAACGCCACCCCAGGGTTGGTGTTAGGGAGGCGCAACGAGGAGAAAGCTTTAATTTCTCCTTGTTTTTTCCTTTTTAGGTTTCGCCTGACCCAGCGCATGCGCTGGTCTGGCGAGACGTTTTGTGAGGGCTCAAAAAATGCTACCATATCCAGCCTAGAGCCACAGTGCATGTGCGCGGGCGCGCGCTTAGGAGCAGAGGCTGGCAAACCTCGTCATGCTTATTAAGCGCCTGCGATCACTTTCGCCTGCGATCACTTTCGCAGCGCCCCTTTGATGTTCTCGTTCAAAGAACATCAAACATCAAAGAACATGTTGTTGTGTTAATGCTTTGCTACACCCATTTGACTTACAATGTGCTTTCTCTTTCCACAAACTCGATGTTTGTGTGCCTTTATTTTGAGATGCTTTTAGTATTACTGTCACACACACAACCACACAACCACACACACACACAACCACAACCACACATACAACCACATACACACAAACCACACACATACACACAACCATACACACACACAACCACACCCACAACCACACCCACAACCACACACACATCACACACACAACCACACACACAACCCCACACACACACAACCACACAAAACCACATGCACACAACCCCACACACAACCCCACACACACAACCACACCCAACCACAGAACTACACACACAACCACACACCCAACCACACCCAACCACACCCACAACCACACCCACACAACCACACACACACACAACCACACCCACAAACACACACACACCCACACACACAGCCACACCCACACACACACAACCACAACCACACAACCACAACCACACACACGCACACACACAACCACACACACAACCACACACACAACCACACAACCACCACACACACAACCACACCCAACCACACAACCACACCCAACCACACCCAACCACACCATCAGACCCTCACAACCCCACACACAACCCCACACACACTACCCCACACACAACCACACACACCCACAACCACACACACACAACCACACACAACCACACACACACACAACCACACCCACAACCACACAACCACACACAACCACACACACAACCACAACCACACACACAACCACACAGACCCAACCACACACAACCACACACACAACCACACCTACACCCACACCCACACCCACAACCACACACACACAACCACACACACAACCAACCGCACACACCCAACTGCACACACCCAACCACACACACACGCACACACACACTACCACACAATAGGTCTCGCCTTTGGGACCTTATAAGTGTTTAGCCATGCAACAGTTGATGTGGTTGCACCAAGAATATTGTGCTGCATAACTAAATACTTAGAAGGTCCCACGCATAGAAAGAGGAAATCGCCAGAATGTATTGATTTTGTGCAGGAAGGTGTCTCTGCCTGCACAAAATCAATCAGCCACGCAACGCAGGCACCCTGGCACTATGGTGCAAGGATACCTGCATTGGCACACGGCAGCCCATTGTGCGCCAGCGCAGGGGAAAAGGAGAGGAATGCACCGTATCTCATTGATTCGGCGCATTCCTGACCTTTTGTTTTGGCATAGGGCAGCGCAGCAAGATTCCCTATGGCGCTACCGTATGTCAAAACCTCACTAATGAGGCCCTAGGTATATGTTGAATTTAAAAAGAAAAAGAGGACTCTGGGTTAGGTGGTGCAGCAGTGGTGGAAGTGAGGCATACATTGAATACGAGTTCCATAGTGAACCAGGTTGTCAAATGGTTCCATCACAACATTCTGCTGAAGGGTGAATGATGCTAGTGGTGTTACGTGAAGCAATGCAGAATTGTGTGCGCCAAAGCAGACATAAAGTTTATGAAGGCCATAGAATGTCTTTCTCCAATCATATCTGTTAGAAAGGACTGGACAGATGTATGTGGGTATGGATCTAGAAGCTCTGAGTAGGAATTCAGGGGTGCATTGATTTTAACTTCCATTTTTGAGAAATGGCAACGCCATTAAGGAAGGCAAGTGTTTTCTCCATGTTGTATTTAACATCAACCTTCTACTAAGTTGAAGGGCATTCTTACTCAGTAGTCCCAAAGCGTCTGCAACCCTATAACAGAGTTTTCCAATTGAAAAAGATGCATTTAAGCCCTGTGTCAGCAGCTGTGGTGTTCTTGAGAAGTAAGGAGAACGCTGTATTTTTGGAGACTGATATCCTAATACATGGAATAACTGTTATAAACACGTTGAGTGGCTGAGAAGTTTTCTTTGTGTTGCAAGATCGTGGTCTAAATATTAAAAACTAAAAAAGTTAAGTGAAAGTTTAGAGGTTACTCAACACAATACCTAGGTATTGTGATCTTATGTGAGAGTGACAAGCCTGGTATGATCTGGTAAAGGCAATGGTGTAGATACCAAGCAGTAAAACGCAGTTACTAGAATTCTTTAGAATGTCACAGCCCTCTGTGGGCCAGGTTTGTAAAGTCCTTTGGTGGAAATGCAGTGGACAAGAGAATTCTGCTTAAGAAAGGAGTTGATTTAGATTATGGTAGTGGATGTCAAAAAGAATTTGATTGAATCAAGTTAAGCACTGCTGGTGCAGAAGCACTGACAAGATATTGTGTCAGGGCAAAAGGAATTTATAGAAAAGATGCAAGTGGGTTTGGTTTGAGGGAGTTTCTCTCCAAAAGACATGACGTCCCCGGGGCCATAAAGCACAATCTGGTGCCCCGAAGTCAGTACTTCATCTATTTTTTCCAGGCCCTTAGAGACAGAAACAAGGTCAACTTACTTTGACTGTGAACATGCAGAGCAACAATTCCAATTCTGAAACCTATTATTGAAATAACTAAGACCATCCCTCACAATAGGGAATGCTCCGTTGCTGCGTTGAGGTATTCCAGTACACACTGAAAGTAAATCCAAGTTTTACTAATAAACACTGAATAACTAAGTGATATCAAAGCGGCAGCAGCGGAGGATTATGGTTGTTGTGGTCCAGATGACCACAAAAGATTCGAATGTGACGAATGCAGCGGTGGCAAATATCGAATTATGAAAATATTGTATTTTCGAAGTAATAATCCGAACAAATATTTAAAGTGATTACTCACCATCACTGCAGAGTATATTTATTTAGAACTCCAATGCTTATAATTCACTGCCTCTTTAAGGAATTGTGTAGGCATTGGTCCTTCTTCAATGTTTTAAGCTATGCTTTAAAAAGCTGACAAATCCGCCTAACAAGCATTTGCATATGAGGAAGACTCGCATTGAGTTGAAACGCGTTATGCTTTCTTTGCCTCTGAATAAAGGATTTATGAAGCACTGTTGGTGTGGCCTGTCTCGCGTCACTGAATAGTGCGTGTAGTTCTTTTGGAATATTGAGAGATGTCTGACGCATATATATTTTTATATATATATATATACACACACACACACATATATATATATATATACATATACACACACAGCCTACAAGAGAATGAACCTCAAATTTAGCCAATGTACGAGAAGAGATGCGCCTTCCCTGACTGATGGTATTTTCTGTGTTCTGGACCCTGACAAAGTGTATACATTTAATTGAGGATAGAAGGGTACGGGGAGATCACACCTCAATGCAAGGGTTACTACATTTAAAAGTGAATGGAGGAATAATGAGGAGGGCCAAGCTGCATCATGTCGACCTGCTGGGAGTATATATATGACGAAGGGAGTAGTCACCGCTACCCTCCAAGTTCACCTCTTGGAAAAGGCTGATATGCAGAAGGCATTGTTCAGGAATGCTTCACAAGATATAGTAAGCTGTTGTCCACTGGCAGTCACAATTTGAGTGCACTGGGTCCTTAATACAACTTGGCCTCATTGCTTCTGCCCCTGCAGCATTATTTATAGCTACTTCTCTAAAAGGTTGCTGCTCTGCTGTGCCTCCAGCAATGGTTCAGTGGCTTTGTGAGGCTCATAGGAGGGTGCCTGGAGCTTTTAAAACTAGACCACGGCCGCAAAGCCCTTCAAGGAAAGTTGGGCCTTTCAGGGCTGGAACACTGCGAGGAGCCAGGGACATTCAAATATCTATGGGGCATAAATGCACTAAAGGAAGCAAGTACAAGGTGTGGTGTGCTTCCAAAAGAGGAAATCAAAAGGCAACACATTTATGTGTGTCAAAAAGCAATAAAGAAAATTAACACTAATGTAGCCCAAAACTCTGGGCTTAATAGGACATAAGGTCAGTAGGTGAGAATGAAAAAGCAAACAGTTCTCGTTCAGAGTAGGCACCTTTTTCTCTACGTGAATCTTGACTCTGCATCTCCTTTTACATGTGGCTTTGAGGTGTTCCCACTATTCCAGTGTGCTACATATCCATCTCATGAAAGGAATAAGGTATTCTCTGATCATCAAGGTGACCAGAGGAGAGGGTCAGCTGAATATGCCTGGAAGGTGTCTGGTAAGAACGACCCTGTTTGCTTACATCTGACCAGTTGTGCCATAGCAGGAGTGCATTTGTGACAGAAGGGAGTATGGTTGATTCTTTTACACAGAGGGAGTGTAAAGTTTGAGAAAAAAGGCAGAGCTGTGGAGCACAGCACCATCATTGTGGACATCAGGCAGAATCAGTCCTTTAAGGTATAGGTCTTCAAACTGTGGGGTGCGCTCCCCAGGGGGGGGCGCGCACTCCACCCTACCACTTCACCTTTCATTGTTGATTCCAGGCGCGCAACGCCTATTTGCCTGAAAGTGCTTCAGCCCCCGCCGTCATGTGTCTCAGCCGGGCTGCTGCTACAACTCCAGCTGCTGTGTGCATGTGCGCATATTTCAGGAGTCCCTTATGGGATACTCAAGGTGTAAAGAGAAGCGCTTCTACGCCTCGGTAGTAAGGGCTAATAACTGCAATTACAACATTACAATACAAATTAAAGAATTCTAAGCTGTTAAAAAACGCTTGGTGCACAGAGTTGTCAACTGAGGCCGACAAACGAATCTTTGCTGTCCTCTGGCAGGAGTTCAAGGGGGCAGAGCTCTGCACCATCAACCCCTGCATGACACCTGGACTAGGTTGGGGGACAAATTGAGGCAGCTTGAGAGCCAGCATATTAGTTTCTCTGTAGAGGTCAGCGTTAAATAAAACCACAGAAACTGACAATGCTTGTTTTCTAGCTTCAGGGACTACCTAAATGCCTAAAGAAAAGAGCGACATGAGGGACACAGGTGCACAAAAAAGGGGAATTCTGGGAATGTTTGTTTTAACGGAATTCCCACCAGCCATCAGGGTCTTAGACCTCCTGCAAATGCACAGTATTCTGACACTGAGCAGCATGATGTATTTGCCAATGCTTGTTCTGATATCTTGTCTAGGGCAAGGATGTGGCGCAATAGCCAGGGCTGATGACTGTGGAGCAGGGGAACTAGGTTCAATTCTTGGTGTCTGCTCAACATCCTGTAATTCTGGGAATATCACTTTATCGCCCTGTGCTTACAAAAAATGAATGTGTGCTTGTGTAATGTGAATGATGCTCCTGTAAAGCGCTCCAATACCTTTGGGTCATGTACGTGCTATATAAAACTGCAAAAAATATATTAAAACATTTTGTGAGCACTCCGGTTTCCAGGTACTACTCAAAACTGGAAGTGGAGCTCTTTATTTCATATTATTTGCCCTATATGACCTGGGCTCTGCAGGAGGGAATGGCCATCAATGATGCAGAGTACCAGCTTCCAGAACTTTTTTGGCAGGTGGTGGTGGTGGGGGGACTCGACGTGTAAAAAGGTTTAGATGGGGGGGGTCAGCTGACAAAAGTTTGAAGACCTCTGCTTTAAGGCATTAGCCTAAGAAATGTCAACCCAAGCAGGAAAAGTCTGGTCATTCGAGGACCGGGCAG
Organism: Triturus cristatus; assembly: GCF_964204655.1. Taxonomy (NCBI): domain Eukaryota; kingdom Metazoa; phylum Chordata; class Amphibia; order Caudata; family Salamandridae; genus Triturus; species Triturus cristatus. The sequence continues at coordinate 1,119,399,461 of NC_140593.1, forward strand.
GAGACTCATTTAATCATTTGGCATGCAGGTTGATCGGGGCCAAACATTCTTAGCAGGCAGAGGGGACGGTGGACATGGGAACCAGCAATTGGGAGCCAAAACTATAAAACTCCTGCAAGCAGTAAGCAAGTGACCTAACTAGTAATTATTCTAGGGCGACCAACCTGTAAGAGTGGGAAATGGTGCAGGTGGCACTCGATTGCAGCATCTGGGGGAGGCTAGCCTACCACCAAACCGTTCTACATACACCTATAGGCCTGTCTAATCTCTTCGTAGAACCTTCCAGCAATGCACTAGGTTGGGGTCCTCATACCAACTCACTGGCCTGATTGTGCCTCACTATCGTTCAATATTCTCCAGAATTTTTAAGAACCCAGGTTCAAAGAGAGAAGACGAGAACTGCTGCACCACGTAGAATGGAATAGAACTCAAGTCCTAAGGAGGATGGGGCACAATTAATAACCTCATTTCAGGAGTTTATGATGGCCACTAGGGTCACATGGAATGCTGCAATGTACATCTGACACCTGTTCGATTGATATCTTCCTAAATTCTGGCTAGCAGGATGGCAATGGTAGGTCCCTTTGTGTAGATCTGTGGATTCTCTAGTGCAGGCGAGACAGTTTGTTTGAACCCCCTCCACATCACAGATATTGGTCATATCTTAATTTGACACTATAGAGAAGGACTCCTGGCCCAATGAAGCTAAGTGGAGGCATTGATATTTACAGAATCTCGGCTACACACACAAAGTGATATCAGAGGTAATTAAGTGGTAATACACCCTACTAAAATTGTGCCTCAATATTCTACAGTATTTGTAGGCACAGCAGAGATCACCCTTCATCAATGTCCTGTTGCAATACCATTTGAAATAAGCCAAGGACCTGTACACCGACTTCCTGGGTAAAGTGGTGTTAATCTGAATTCCCAAGAGAAGAAGCGCTGCAGAGGATTTGGTAAGTCAAAGAAATGGCAAGTCACAACATTCAGTTAACAGGGGAAACATATGATGTGCAACCCAGATAACCAGACACAAAAGTCACATACAAAACTTGGGTTTCACAGAACGATTCTTTACAAAATAAGCAAACCCTAACTTTAGATTCCAAATCCATGGCATTAAAATCCATAGCTCCAGGGCCAGAATCATCAGGGAGCAAAATAGGAAAGCCACCTCCAGACAGACCTTAAATCTACATAGATTCCTAGGCTTAAAACGGGAGAGGGGCTTAAGATTCAGTTCAAAAAGAGCTCTCAACTTTTCTAGAGGTGTAGCCGATGTCATTGCAACTAACAATTCTACTTTATGTGTCAACAATTTCGCTAGTCAAGTCCACAGACTCAAAAGGAGCATATAAGAAGACCTGAGCGACAAGTGGAAGGTTCCAAGTAGGCAAAACTGGTTGCGCCTTTGGTCTGGAAAGGTTGAAACTTTGGAGGAGCTGGGAGGCCAGACTCCTTCCCCAGGGACCACCAAATGAACTCTCAAAAGATACAGTCAGCGTCAACTAAAAACTCACGTCCCACCCTCCAGCCCCCTATCAACCCCCCCCCCCACCCCCTCCCCACCCCCAATTTTTTTTATCAGGGACAGCATAGGTTCACAGGACAAGGGAGAAAATGAAAGGGCGCTGCATCGGGTTCAAAATGAGCTCTAATGCTTAGCAAATGTAAGAGTTGTAGGGCATCATGACTGCTGAAATGCATTGGCCATCTCAACCGAAACACCCAGTCGTGCCAAAAGCAACGTCTCAACTTCCATATTGTTATATTCAATATGGGCAACTGCAGTATTGATACTGCACTTTCAGAAAGGAGGGAAAACTGAGGGAAGGAAAATAATAAACCCATTGCCCAGATAATTGATATGGCATTTATCTCATCTCCCCAAGGATTAGATAGAGAAAGCTGTGCGTTCTGGTTGTAAGAAAGGAAATTCTGCCAAGATAGTCCCAATGTTTTGTTATTTCCAGTAAGAACAGGGGTCAAAAGAAGAACTTCCACTGTGGCAGGCACATGACGCTGTGTGTCTACCTGAAATGTGTCCACTCTTGGAGCATAAGTTGACTTGTTGGAAAGAAAATGGCCCTCCGTCACAGGTAGAAGAACCTATGCTGTCCTTGGAGGCTGGAGTAGCACTTGGCCACCTGAATGCTAGTCTGCACTACAGTGCTGAACCCAAGATATGGGAGACCAAAGGATTGACTCACCATCTAAACTTCTCAGAGTTCTCTCCAATTCAATGACATCCCACTCTAAACAGAAGAAGATAAATACAGTTGAGGAGGGTCCCAGGTTTACCACGACCCCTAGCTGCCAGCATCTGTAGTCATGATAACAAGAGAAAGAAGCCAAAGAACCAGCCACCGCCTAGATGAACCAACTACCATCAAATACTGGCAAAGAGATAGCTGGAGAAACTGGGAACAGAAACTCGTGGTACTTGAATTCAGGATGCCCACAACTGAGGAAACAAATCAAAAATGGTTTGTGCTGGAGTTTAAGCTAAGGAATCAGAAGTACACAGGCTGCCTGCCATGTCCCCAACAAAGGGTACAGTTTATACCAATATCTTGGAACTACCGATTTATACACTTTTTTTATTTTATTTATTTATTCGTTTTTTCTTTCAACCTGCATATCACGTTCATATACCAACACAAGTACATAACACTTCCACCTCAGACGAGGTATTGAACAAGCCCAACAATGAACTCAGGAATTCAGTCCAATTCGCAGTCCTTTGGACGTTGTCCAAGCATTCACGGTTTACTTTGTTGCTTTTGTATCGTGGCATATTACCTTAACTGTATCCAACTAACCCCCACCCCCCCAACTCTCCCAACCCCCCCCCCCCAAACCCCCCCCCACCCAAACCCCCCCCCACCCCACCGGGTCTGTCTAAGTAGAGGTCCATGTATCTCAATGCTCGTTTGGGGTCTCCACATTCCTCTCCTCGTGGCTGGGGGCTAGCCTCCCACTGGCAGTCGTCCCCTCTCGTGACCCCTGCGTGGATTGTGAGGCCTGTCCAGTTACTTCCTGAATCATCACCCCCCATGCCAGTAATACCTCGGGTAGTTTACCATCCCTTCTAGTGGCACGCATATGCCCATCCTCGGCCAGAGCCCACTCCTTTAAGTCTGTTTTCCATTCCGCCAGTAAGGGCCCCTGCTGGGTTAACCAGTGAATCGCGATGCGCCGTCTAGCTATAACAAGGCCCAGAACCAGAAACCGCCTGCTAGTCCTACGTTTAGGATCCCAGGGAATTAGACCCAGAAGACAAGGGCGCGAATCCATGTCAATCTGCCACCCTGTAATTCTAGTCAAGTGCTCTAGGACCGCCCTCCAGTAGGTCTGAATTATCGGACAGGACCACACTATATGCGGGAAATCCGCCGGGGCATGGCGACATCTTGGGCAGTGTGGATCCCTGGAGTTGTCAATGACATGAAGCCGCCTGGGTGAGAGATAGGTCATGTGTACCATGTTATACTGGATTTGTTTGAATCGATTGCATACCGACACCTTCCGCACACTCTCATGTATTTTTTCCCATTCACGAGACGTGATCTCCTGCGGACACACCCGCTGCCACTTCTCCTCTATCTTTAGGGGTCCATTTTTTTTATCCTCCCTCAGCGCCCTATATAGGTGGGTGACAAACTTCCACCCTCCTGCCATGGTGATCATGGTGACCAGTGTATGTGTGTGCCCCGGGGCTTCTGGGAACGAAGGCCACATCTGCCGTGCCGTTGCCGCTATTTTCGCGTACTGTAGGAATTGCCCTGTTCCTAACTCAAAGGTAGCCACTGCCTCACCGATTTATCCACTTACGACCACTCCTGTGGAATCAAAATCCTATTGCCAGGAATCAACTTAAGGCCTGGAGAAACTACAGGGCTATAGCAAGAGGACGCTTTATTTTCCAGCAGTGAGTGATTTCTTGAAGTCCCAAATTCTCAGCCAGAACATCTTTCTTCTCCCCTCTCCTCCAAACCAAGAAATGCTTTATTGGTCACTTTCTCGCACAGACTCAACACCCCCCTCCTCCCCCAATTTTGCCTCCACTCTGGACAAGTTCGGGGTGGGGAGGGACCAAAGACTGCCCAGAACAGCATTAATGGTGGCCTCCTTGACAGCCCTCATCAGGTCAGCCGACACAGAAGCCAGAGGTTGATGAGGGGGGAGTAAGAGGCACTAAAAGTACATCTGGAATAAGTCAAAGCAGCACAATCAGTGGTGAAGAGGAAAGCCCTCTAACATGCCCTTTATTTTAAAAGGATCTTATAAAATATATTGTTACCTCAACAAGATCTCCTGTCACTAGAATACTCAGCAAAATCAAATTCATATCTTGGACCTGGTCATGAAAATGAGTTTCCTGTTCGCTAACCTCCCTGCTGGTGCTCCCCCGAAATAATGATAAAACCTTTTTATTCCTTAATATAGCTAGCAAAGGTGTTTTTAAATTCAGCATTAGACACAGTTAAAAAAACAAATTTTCAGCACCCTTCCCACATCCAGTCATCCTGAAAGAGGCAGGTTTATACAGTGATCATTCTAGAACACTGAATTTGTTGATATTGAAAATGTAGTCCTTGGTTCTGCTCCTTCCCAAATGGGTAGGGGTATGGCTAGAACGTGGGGCTTAGTAGAGACCAGCCTCAGGGAGCAGAGCCCAGACTGGTCAGGGGTGAAGTGAGGGATGGAGGAAGGTAGAGAGGGTACCTTGTTTGAAGAGCATAACACTGGGACCGTCCCAATAATAAATGTAGCTAGTGGCATTTGTCCTGGGAGGTGTATTTAACCGGTGGTGCCCGGCAAGGGGCCCTTCTTCTTCTGCAACTTTTAAATAGAGTAAAACCATAGAATGTTAGGAATAGAGATGAGGTACACCATCGAATGTCTGTCATAGGCATAGGAGATTTACAAGAGGTCCTGCTGGGTGTAAGTGTAGGCTGGACATGCTGCCAAAAGGGAACAGGCCTGCAGCAGGTGACAGTCAGAACCCAGGGAGTACTGGAAGGCTACTGCAGTAACCTGGAATGTTGAACCAGAAGGAAACACTCCAATGCAGATACTGTGGCCTGAAAGACGTTAGCGGACGTGACTGGTTTTCCAGGAAAAGGAAGGGTGGAGATTTTGAACCAGGACACCGATATCCATTCCTGTGCTGGAAGTGAAAGCTTGCCCGGAAGGCAAAATAAAATGTTACATCAAAGTGAATGGGCATCAGGCAGGCTGGAAGCGAATGCTTGCCCTGAAGTAAAAGTGCATGGTTATGCCAGAAGTGAAAAGCCATTTTCCTTTGTTAGAAGCAGACGCATGCCCAGACGTATAAGAAAAAGACGGTACCCAAGGCGAAAGGTCAACTGGGCGGAATGGAGTCAGACACTTGCCGATGGGCATTTTAAGAATCTGTGATGGGAAGCTAAAAGCCTTGAACATGGGGCAAAAGGTTTGAAGAGGTAAGAGAATACTGAGTGCTGAATGAAGGGCACAGTGCTCATGTGGTATGGCAAGGAGGGCAAAGGCTCACTGAATAAGGATGGAAACGGTAGTAAGAAGATCACTTTGGTGTGTTCAGCACATCACAGGGCCCCGCCCCGTGACATCACATGCACAAATCCAGCACCCTTGCAAAGGGTCAGGCACTGTGCTCCGATGCGTGCCAAGTAACAAAAGAACACCTGGTATTGTGCCTAATTATTTTTGGCCCATGGCAGCTCCGCAATACCCCAACACTATAGTGTGGTCTGACTTTGTGGGATCCAGGATGTCGCCCAGGTAGGGAGTTCCGTTATGCCAAATAACCCTGTAGGAAGCAGCCTCTAAGTCTTGGCCCGATGCCCCCTATCTTGGTCAGACCATACCAGTACATCAGTTGCTTTTTCCACTAACACTCCAACTCGGCCTCACTGCCCTACCTACCCTTGAGCCCATATCAGACTATAAGGCTTCTCCAACGAGTAGCTCATGGGCTACTGGGAGCCTTCAAGTAACCTGTGAGTAGCTCTTTTGTGTGCAGTCCAGCCTACTGAATTAGAAACATTTGCTTCTTGGTTGAATTAATGTATGTACATCAAATTTGAAAAGGCTGTATTTTAGCTCGGAAGCTGACATTTGGAGAAAAATTGATGAATTCCTAAAATAAATTATGTATTATTCTGGTGCCAGAGGCTTTGTAGCTATGGCTAAGTACTACATTAAGTCGTTTTTAGGTCGAGGCTGGGCAGTGCAAGTGCTGCAAGGCAAGCTGTATTGAGGTAGGGACTTGAAGCTCCGCCCACTCTCTACCCTCATTTTCATTGGCTTGTGTCATTGTCCACTGTAAACTGTGGATGTTTGTTGGTCAAAAGGCTTAGTAATCCCTCCTTAGTACCGCCTTGTCTCATTTTGTGATCTCTCATGGCGACCACCCGTTTCGTGTGTTGTTGCTCGTAGGCTTTAATAGAGCCTCGGAACACTATTTTCTCAAATAGCTTTGTCAGGACATACTCTCATCTAACGCTTTTTTTTAGGTCTCGGCCTGGCGAAAGCAGCGCATGCGCTGCTCTTGCCATGCGAGGGCTTCTTGGAATCAATACGGATTCCAAAGCCCTGTCTCAGCTCCGCCTGCAGTTTTGATTCGTGCACGTCATTTGGCGTCACAAATTATGCCAAAGGCAGTGAAATGATTGCACCGGAGGCATTTCAATCCCTCCTGGTTGCCTCCCTGTCCCCTTTTGGCCCCGCCTAGCGGGATTGGATCTCTTACCGGCGGCGTGACACAGTAGGTTTATTATTAACTTGATGCACTTTTTTTTTTAAGCCATCGCATGCGTATGTTATCACGGGCAGCTTCAATTGCACAATCACGGTTATTGTTACATTTTCGCAGCGTCGTCTTCAGGGACACCGTCCTCTGTGTTTTTTTTTTTTTACTTTAAAACTGAGCGCGGCGCCGCTTCACGGACACCGCGTTTGGTTTATTTATATATTTCTTAGCTTCAAGGAAACCGCGCTCAGTGTTAAAGTTAAGAAATATATTAAAAAAACGAGGGGTGGATGTAGGTGGGAGAACGTATGTACTGTTTGCATGAATGCAGTTCTGACTTTTTAGCCCAAAGAAAGCTGGATTCTTGAGATGTTTTTTACACTGCGAGTTTGGGCTAAAAAAATCTCCACTCTGAATGTGCCAAAAACACACGACTGACTGGATGTGACACACCTGACATGGGCGCCACGTCGCAGATATCCTTTGATGTGATCTTTGGGACCACACCTCCCAAGTTATTACAGTTGGTATCAAGCGATTGACTTTAAGCGTTCTCTTGTAAGGCAACAGCGGTCTCGCTCTAAAATGCACCGGAACGTAATTCCAGAGATTCCGCCTTCTGAACTCCCAGTTTTCCCTATCCCAACCATGCGTGAGCAGCTTATCCAGTCCGGGTTTTTGCTTCGTATTCTAGGATTTGTCGTCCTGACTTTCTATTGGGATAGTCAGGACTACAAGTCCCACAATGCAAAGTGAAACCTGGGCTGTTCACTCATGAGCCTGTAAAACTTGAAGCTCTCGCTGCCACATCACTACGCGATCTCTGCGGTCTGTGCAGCTCCAGCTGCCCGGTACATCTGCAGGGGTTGTGAAATGCTGCGCTGGCACTTTAAGCAACAAAGTTCACTTCTTGCTTTGACAGTGAAAGCAGAAAAGGTCAGCAAGCCGGTTGCTAGTGAACCTGCTTGCATGCAGTCATTGCCAATCACGACCTTTATCTTGGCCAACCAACCAATCACAGGAGGCCTTCACAGCAGGCTAGGTTGCACAAAACTGTCGCTGCAGAAGAAGCCCCTGTCATTCATAATCGGGATTGGAGGGTGTGTGGCAGTGCCAGCACAAGGAGGGTAGAAGGGACTGTTTCCCATTTATGCCATATTTACTATTTTGGTGAAACTTAAGACAGGTTTCAACTTAATGTTTTGGTAGAGTGGGGTACGTGCTTTTGCTTGCGGGGTGCAGTTGATACATTTTCCATAGTAAAACAGGGAAAGGCTGTGAGGAATCAAAAAACTTGAGTTCTAATCTTGGCTTCCTCATTAGACCAAGTTCCGTGATCCTGGTCAAATCACCTTTATTTTCTTGTACATCCGCCCCCTTTGCTACCAAAATTACCAGCGCCCAGAAACTGTTAAATGCTGTTTTGGAGCACTACAATACAAACTTTTTTTTTTAATTTTCAAAAATTCTTTATTAACAGAAATTGCATAGACATGTTACAATCTTGATCAGAGCAACGTATACATAGAATCAACTGAGGATATAAATGAGGGCCAATATCATAGAGTAGAGGCGAGCAACGGCTTAGATAGACATTACTTAGGCACATCTGGACAGTGAGCAAAAGTGGATATAAATCAAGCAAACTGCGGGAGAGGGAGCGGGCCTGACTGGAAACAGAATAAGAACGGGGTAAAGGGAGGAGGAGCCTAGCGCGCATCCAAGATGGTCGCGTGAGCACAGGGCTCCCCGGACCCTCGCTGCTCCTCGGAATTTATCCTGACTTTATCCTGACTTGGTTGATGGAATCTGGAAGACGAATGCTGGCTGAACACTAAACTCCTTTCGGAAATCAAATCGGACCTGGCAATCCTGAGTTATGGTGGTTTGAACTTTTGAGGCCCAACCGATGGCTGTGCCCGATGCGAGGGTGATCTGTGGAGCCGGGGCGTAGTTGAACAACAACGGCAGCGGGGCTGTGCCGGTGGCCGTCACATCACTTTCGGTTTCACTTTTGGATCTCTGAGGGGCTGGACAGTGGACTTGTTTGGTGCGACTGGGCTTTCACTTTGCCTTCGCTTGATGCCTGTGTCTTCGCCTGCTACCAGTGTGCCCATCGACGGTGGTCCCTTCGCTCCGCTACATTGCGGCCTCTGGTGCGGCCCGCGTCTGCTTGGCCTGTGCCCCCTCGACGCTTCCTCGGTGGTCCCCTTCGGCGAACGTGGTTCTCATGGGAGGCAAGGGAGACCCCGAGAGGCGTAAGACCAAGACATCCCTGCGTGGGGGACCGGTCCAGACGAACAACATGGACCGCTACACTCAGGGTAAAGGATCCCCTGGGACGGCCAGTGTCCCCCCGGATGATGCCAGTGGTGGCCCGTCCGTTTCTCCGGATCTGTCCCTGCAGGACATCATGGGCGCCATTAATGGCATCAGGGAGACCATCGCTACGCAGTACGAGGCCTTGGCCCGTAAAATCGACACGGTGGCCATTGATGTTACGCTAATCCGGGCGGATCTCTCTAAGACCAACGAGAGGGTTCAATCGCTGGATGTGCGGACGTCCTCCCTTGGTACGTATGTGTCGGACCTGCAGACTACTCTCGGCGATCTCAAGTCGGCCAACGATCTGATGGCCCGGCGGCTGGAGGACTTCGAGGGACGGGCTCGACGCAATAACATCCGCGTCATAGGCGTTCCGGAGACCTCCGACAACCGCCCGGTTGATCTCATGGTTGAGGAGCTCATCCTCGAACGGCTTGCCCCCGCTGGCCTGAGTAAGTTCTTTGCCGTGGAGCGGGCCCATCGAGTTCCAGGTGGTCGGCCGCAACCGGGGGCCCCCCCGAGGCCTATTGTAGCGAAACTTTTTCATTACAGAGACCGAGATGCGATTCTGCAGGCCTCACGGGTCCATGGCCCGGTCCGATATGAGAACTCGTCCATTAACTTTTTCCCGGACTTTACCCAACTTGTCCAGAAACAGCGGATGGGCTTCCAGGGGGTGAAGCGTCGTCTCCGGGACCTCGGTCTCAAGTACTCTATGCTTTTTCCTGCAAGGCTCCGAGTGGAATATGAAGATCGGACTACCTTTTTTGACTCTCCTGCGACTGTGAGTGACTGGCTGGATTCGCTGCCGGACTGGGGTGACCGGACTGGGCCCTCTGCCGGTACCGAGGGTGGCGGGTCTCCTTCGGAGTGACTTTTGGTCCTTGACTTTGCCATTTTGTACTGTTCGGCTGGGTTCTACTTCTTTTGTGCATTTTGTTTCATTATGATCTGTGTGGGGGGCGGGCGGGGACGGGTCCCTTTCCTCCTCCGGGGTCTTTTCGTAGAATGGGGTTTGTAGGGCGACAGGCACACTGCAAGTTGGGGTGGTTTTTTGGACCGCAGGGGTGCAGGGTGGGGGGTGTTGGATTCGGGGGGGGGTTGGTGGGTGGGTGGGGTTGTTTGGATTTGTGTTTTTTGTTTTCAAGGCGAAGTATTGGCTATGGTTCAGTTTCGGGTGTTGCGCTATTTGCTAGGGGACCTTTGATCTACTGGAGGGGATGGGGGGGGGACGGGTTGAGATTGATGTCTTGGAACGTCAATGGATTGGGGGACCGTATCAAACGGGGTGTTGTGCTGCAATATTTGCGTCGTCTGACTCCTGATGTGGTGTTCTTACAGGAGACGCATCTGGTTGGTAATGTTTGTCATGCCATGAACAGGGGGGGATACCGACTCGTGGCCCATTCTGGTTTCACCACTGGTTCGAGAGGGGTAGGCATTCTCCTGCGATCTTCACTTCCGTTAGAGATCACCAGGGTAGTCCTAGACAATAGAGGGCGCTATGTGGCTCTGACTGGGAGGTGGGAGGGGCAGTCCCTTTCCTTGATCTCGGTCTATGTTCCCCCGGGCCTCCAGAACTCCACCTTCTCAGACTTGGGTCGTATGCTGCTTGGGCTTCCTGACAGTCTTTTGCTTATGGGTGGGGACTTTAATTCGGTTGTCTCGGGTGACCTGGATCGCCACCCGCCCAGGGCCCTCCCTGCTGCCCAGGCGTGGCTCGGCGGACTCCTGGAGACCTTCGGTCTGGTGGATTGTTGGAGGTTAATGTATCCGACACAGTGTCAATACACATTTCACTCTGGGGCCCATGGGAGTCTCTCCAGATTGGATTATTTCCTTATGCCCGCGGCCCAGGCTGCTCGGATTCGAGAGGTTAAACACCTGGCCCGGGGTATCTCTGATCATTCCCCACTGTGGTTGCTTTTTGACACTGTGACGCGGTCCGTTGGGCGGATCGCTCCTATTAACCCTTGGTACCTGCGAGACCCCAAGATCCGTGATAGCCTGATTAAGTCGATTGATCAATATTTCCTTGAGAATGAGGGGTCAGTGTTGTCCTCGGTATCCCTGTGGGAAGCTTTTAAAGCAGTGCTCCGCGGGCATGCCCTGTCCCAGATAGTGGAGGCTAAGAGGGTTAAGAGAAAGGCGGTGGTGACGCTGGAGACTGAAATATCGGGGCTGGAGGCAGCCTTGGAGGCGGGTGTCACTCCGGATGGGCTGCATGCCCTCAGCCTGAAGCAGTTTGAATATAAGTCTCTTGTTACTGACGCTGCCAAGACCATGTACAGGGAGCAGCAGGGTAGGTTGTATGATGCGGGAGACAAGGCGGGTAAGCTGATTGCCTGGTTGGACAAGAAGGAGAGAGTGAATCGTGTGGTCCCGGAGCTTCGGGCTTCGGATGGAGTGTGTGTGACTGAACCTGGTGAGATTGTGGAGTGTTTTGAGGACCACCTCCGGGCTGTGTACTCCCCGGTGTCTGATAGAGATGAGGACGACTCTCGGCTTCTGCTGCGGGATATTGCCCTGCCCGGCTTATCCGTCGAGGACCGCGAGCTGATGGATGCCCCTTTGTCTGTCGACGAGATTGCTACTGCGATTCGCTCCCTTCGCTCGGGCAAGGCTATGGGCCCCAACGGCCTGCCGATTGAACTGTATAAATTACGCCCGGATAAAATCGCGCCTTTCCTCCGTCATATGTTTCAGGAGTCGCTCGAGAGGGGTTCCCTTCCCGACGACCAGCGTCTGGCTACTATAGTGGTGATTCCCAAGGATGGTAAGCCACGTGACCGCTGTGCCTCATATAGGCCTATTTCCCTACTAAATGCCGAACCCAAAATCCTTGCTAAGGTCCTCGCTAATCGCTTGCTGAGCGTTATATGTGACTTGATACATCCGGATCAATGCGGCTTCATCCCACATCGTAATACCGCTCTCAACTTACGGCGTCTGCACGGCGTCCTCGCTAGGGCGGAGTACATCTCTGAACCGGCCATATTGGTTTCCTTAGACGCCACAATGGCCTTTGATACCATTGAGTGGCCATTCCTTTGGGCCGTCTTGGCGAAGTTTGGTTTTGGGGAGGGGTTCCTTAGCTGGGTGAAGCTCCTTTATGCTGGCCCAATGGCTCAGGTTGTTGTCAATGGGCGGGTTTCTCGGCCCTTCGCTCTCGGGAGGGGAACTAGGCAGGGGTGCCCGTTGTCCCCGCTGCTCTTTGCTCTCGCCTTGGAACCGCTCGCTGCCTGGCTCCGTTGGGAGCCCTCGCTTAGGGGGCTCCGGTGGGCCCCGGGCTTCGAGGATCGGGTCTCATTGTACGCGGATGATATTCTCTTGTATCTCACCTCTCCGCGGAAGTCGCTCAATGTTCTCTTTGATGTCCTTACTTCCTTCGGGAAAAATTCGGGTCTGATAATTAATTGGTCCAAATCTTGTGTGTATCCTATCTCTGGTGGCCTTCCTCTCTTGCCGCCTCGGCTTCCGCTCCAAATATCTCAGTCCGGCTTTAAATACCTGGGGGTGTACGTTTCGTTGGACCCGGCGGTCCGCTATGAGCAGAATCTCCTGTCTCCACTCCGGCGTTTGAGGGCGGATACGGCTCGGTGGTGTAAGTTGCCCTTGTCTCCACTTGGTCGCGCGGCGCTGTTTAAAATGATGTCCCTTCCCAGATTTCTTTATGCACTCCAGAACTCCTTCGATGTCATTCCGGCGGCCTACTTTAGGGAAGTGGAGAGTTTGCAGAGGACACTGGTTTGGGACGGGCGAGCGCGTATCGCTTTGGCAAAGCTGACTCTCCCCTGGTATGACGGGGGCATCGCGCTTCCTGATATTAGACGGTACTATTGGGCCTCCCAGCTGTCTGCCATTAACCATGCTACGTACGCTCCTGGTTTGAACCCGGCATATGAGATGGATAAATTCCTGCTTCCCGGCGGTAACTATAACAGAGCGCTTTACTCTCGATCCGCTGGTAGGACCCTTACGGGCCCTACTAGGATTGCGGTACGTGTGTGGAAGGCGGCGAACGTAGCGATGGGCTGGAGTGAGCGTTTAACGTGTGCCACTCCTTTATTCGCCTCAGAACGCTTGGGAAGCCTCTGGACAACGAAAGGCTTCGAGCACTGGGACACGATCGGCATCAGCAGAGTGGGGGACCTGTGGGTTAAAGGTGCGGTTAAATCCTTCGCGGTGCTCCAGAGCGAGCACGAGCTTAGTGGAAGAGAGTTCTTCCGTTATGCACAGGTTCGGCACGCCCTGCTCTCGGTCTTTGGGGAGGGGACCACGGTCCCTGCTTCTTCGCCTCTCGAGGACCGCATACTCGATGGTCACGTCCCCGACAGTACTATCTCCTTGATTTACAAAAAACTGATAAACAATCGGGCTGACCTCTTGGTGCGTCTTCGGGAGGCATGGACGGGAGATGGGGTGGAGTTGGACGACGAGGACTGGCAGACTGCACTGTCATCCCCTAAGGAAGTGGCCATCCCGGCCCGTCTCCGTCTGGTCCAGCTTAAGATTCTCCATCGTGTATATGTGACGGGTCCCCGCTTGGTCTCGATGGGGTTCTCTGACGACGGACTCTGTAAACGTGGCTGCGGGCTCAGTGCCACCTTTCTCCACATTCTGTGGGAATGCCGCAAGGTGGCGGAATATTGGCGCCAGGTGCATGATATTATGAGACGAGTCACCGGGGTCGCTCTGCTGCCGGAGGTGCGTCGCTGTGTTCTGAATGTATGGGAGCCCAATGACTATAATGCGGCTCAGGCTCGGTGGGCGGCCTTGGGGAACATGATCACAAAGAGAGATATAGCGCAGCTTTGGGGTTCCCAACGGCCTCCCACCGTGTCCGTATGGAAGGAGAACATGGACTGGTGCATCATCAGGGAGAAAACTGTGTATGTGGCTCGTGGTAAACCGGGGGCTTGGGGTAGAATTTGGGGGCAGTGGAACGTGTATCGCGGGTCTATCTGTGCTCCCCCCCTGGTGGATACGTCTGGGGTTGCCTCGTCCCCCTGATCCTTGAGGGTTCCTTGCTTATCTCGTACTTCGGAGTACAGATTTGGTTCTCCCGTGGCCCCCCCTCCCTCTCAGGCCTTCTTTTATTGACCGCCCTCGGGTGGTCGGGTGTGGACTCCCCCGGCTGTGGTTCGACGCCCATTTCAAGTCGTTTCGCCTTGCTTTTTGTTTGTCTTTATCTTTGTTGATATTTATATTAAAAGTGTGTATCCTGACTTTCCTTATGTGCAGTCTGATCTACTGTGATATAGCGGAGCCCCTGTGGGCCAGTCATTGTTTTTTGATCTGCTTGACCACTTTAACTACTAGCGGCCGGCCCTGGCGGTTGTAGGCCCGTGCTTGTAACCTTTTCTCTGCACAATAAAACTTTTTTTCAAAAAAAAAAAAAAAAAAAAGAACGGGGTAAAGGGCGGCTACTGACCTTCACCGGCGGCTGCCGCGGGCGGAGTGCCGGCAGGGAGCGCGGGAGAGGCAGTCTGGCTTTGGGGGGTATGAGCATGAAGGTATGACACTAGGGGGCCCCATATGTCGAGTGGACGAGATCTGGCTGGCATAAGGTCCCAGAATACAGATAAAATGGTCTGGCATCGCGATGCATCCTCGAGCCATTGGGCGAACTTAGGTGCAGGTTTGCGACTCCAGCACATGGACACCCTGCAAGTGGTGGGAGGCATCTGGGCAATATTTAACAAAGCCTAAAGGGCAGAGCGGAGGATCAGGCCGAACCGGTGAGGAGGTGATCTTGGAGATAGCAGTACAGACCTCACACCAATAATCGGAGACCTTTGGGCATAACCAGGCAAGAGGGGAAAAGTCAGCCGCAGGAGCAGAACAGCGCAGGCATCTATCACTGGGGGCGACTCCCAGCTTATGTAGCTGAACAGGGGTGCGATAAAGCCTATGCAAATATTTAAAATGTATTAGGCGCAGGCGATAGTTCGGGGATAATCGCTTCGTCTGGTTGCAACAATAAAGCCAGTCAGCTTGGGAAATATCAACACCAAGGTCCTCGCCACACGAGCGCGGTCAGTGGAGATGGAGGTGGCTGCCAGCGTGAGGGCATAGAGTTTGGTAACCAACTTCCGAGGAGAGGGAGATGAGTACAGGAAATCAAGAGCGGTCATCAAGGGGGAGGCAATGGGAACGTAGGATGCAGCTCCCTGCAGATAGCCCGAAGCTGATAAAATAATAAAGTATCCATGGGACCGGAATCGTCAGCGGGAGAATAGAATGTGTTCCCTGGGTAGAGATCCGCCAATGTAGTCAACCCCAGGCGAGTGGCATGTTTAGCCATACCGGAGGGCTGGAGGGGAGGGAAAGCCGGATGCCGAACGATCGGCATCGTATCGCTACAATACGAACTTAGTACAGTTTTCCCGACACCCCGAACATGTCCTCTTCCAAGTGCCTGCGACTGGCAGGGGTGGAGGCCAAAAATCTCCCGTCGGACACCGTGGACACAGTGCTGTTTGACTGCGACGGGGTCATCAGGTGCGGGGACCAGGTGGTCCCGGGGGCCCCAGAGGTCATCAATGGCCTGAAGAGGGCAAGCAAGCATGTCTTCTTCATCACGAACAACAGCACCAAGAGCCGGCAGATGTACGCCGAGAAGCTGGCCAGGATGGGCTTCAGCATCCGGAAGGAAGAGGCCTTTGGCACCGCCTTCTGCACAGCTGTCTACCTGCGCAAGATCGCCAAGCTGGACGGAAAGGTGTACCTGATTGGCGGCAAAGCACTCAGCAAGGAGTTTGATGCCTAGGGCCTGGACCGGATCCTGTCAGCGGTGGTAGGGGCGACTGGGCTGGGGTCAGCCACGACCCCGATGTGAGAGCCGTGGTGGTGGGCTTCGACGAGCACTTCAGCTACATGAAGCTGACCAAGGCGCTGGCCTACCTGCTGGACCCCACACGCAAGGAATTGACAAACGAAAACCCTTGAGGGAAAGTCTGGGCACCGGTGCTACTGCGCCTACTGCACTTTAGTTAGCATTGTCCATTGCCCCGTTAGGCTCTATGTCAGCATTATACATATTTGTTTCTTCTGTAGGAATCTTTGGCACGCGATTTTAAAGATCCTCCAATCATTATTGTACCGTACAGGCAGCAGTTGTGGAAAAGCACCATGTATACCTTAGGCTAGAACTCTGTTTACAGAGGGCAGGGGGCACCTCTTGGCAAGGGTCTTCTCTTTACTGCAACAGTTACGGAAGGCTCAACATCCTGTGATTCTGGGCAAACCACTTAATTTATTTAGCAAACCTTGATTTTTGGAAGTGTGTTATCAGCAGGCTTTTTATGTTTTCATTGATTATGGGGGTTGTATTTTTTTTGCATACTTTGTTCACATGAACCAATTAAATAGCCAAAGTTTGCTAAGTGAAGCACACGCAAGGAATTGACAAACGAAAACGCTCGAGTTAAAGTCTGTGCACCGGTGCTACTGCGCCTACTGCACTTTTGTTAGCCTTGTCCATTGCCCCGTTACTTTAGGCTCTATGTCAGCACCTATTAATCAGAGCAGTGAGGAGGCATATAGCGTGGGGATTAAAAATAGCTGGGAGGAGCAATTAATAGCGCCCGGCCAGCGGACTCTGGCAGCTGGTGCCGCTGCTGACCCGAGCCCAGGGCATCTGGGTAATGAAACCTAAGAGGACCGGTCACTGAGTGCCGGGAAACCCAGCGACTGCTTTCTGCTCATTTCTCACTGGTGGTTGAGGGAAAAGTATTTAATTACCTAGGAAACCAACTCCCCCCCTCCCTCTCTGCCCCCTGCTCCCCCGTTACATGACTCATGGTAATCATGATTCATCTTAACCATGGTGTGTGCATCACGTCAAAGGGGACTACAGTTTTCTTTCTCAACGAATAACAGGAGGAAACTGCTCCGATTTTCCGTTCCGTTATTAGGTGCCTCTTCTTAGGTGGATTACTTTTTCGTCAGGAGTTTTGAAGGTAAAAAACGAAATATGACTGTGCAGTGCACATACCCCATTCCTGTATATATTGCACATTTTATCATCACCTTATAAAAGATTGTCAGGCTCGGATAGCTTACCTGCACAGGCACCATGGTGACGCATGCGCATTAAAAGCCAAAGCAAAAGTGTGCCATTAAGTTTGCGAGTTATAAGTTGGTTCAAACTTGACCATTTATAGTAATATTATATAAACAATACAGGAGGAAGGGCAAAGGTTCACCTAACCACCCCCAGCTGTGTATCCATCCACCTATACATTCATCAACCCACACCCATGTTGGTATCCATCCACCTGTGCACCCGCACATGCTCGGCACCCACAACCAACCAATCTTCATCCACTGCACACCCACCCACCTGTGAATTCATTCAACAACTACGGGTCTGCATCTGGGCATGCATTCTCTAACGTATAAAAGTGCTTAATGTGAGATCTCGGTCGGTTATGTGACTGTGTTTATATTCTGGGTGCATATGGCTGTAATTGAGATATGTTTGTGCAACCTACACATACCCACAGAAGTGTGCAGCCATTGCACAAAAAAAGACACACACCTGTAACAAGGGAGACCTGTGAGCTAAATCAGTGCATGTTTACTTTTTATTATTTAAGGTGGAATATTCTATCCATTATACTTGGATGTCATCAACCCTCCAACTGCACCTGAAGGATTGCTCTATTGATGGGAAGGTCACGTCAGTGGAAAGAGGGGCTGCGTGCTTTGCCCTTGCTGCATAATTTGGTCAACTCTGCCACATAATTTGGTCTTCTGCTGCTGCATAACACCATTAGCCGTGCCCATCCAGAACATATCTTAGGAAGCTGTTTTGCCTCCCACTGTTGTTTCCAGCTAATGGGTCCCAGGGGTGTGGTAGAGAACTGGTACTATCTCAATGCCCCAGAAGACGTTGTCAAACAAAGCAGCATTCTAGATCTCTTACTCTAAGTGAACGCGGAGCTGGGTAAAGAGAGCTGTTCTTTTTCATCACTGGATGGTCGTTTTAAGGACTACCATCTATCTCATTCCTCTCTTTTTCATTCTTTTCATTTTACTTTTTTTATAAGATGGCAAATCAAGTTTGAGTTCGCTTTCCCGTCTCAAGGCTTCCAGAGAAATGTGTAAGGGTTGAGACTTTAAAGCAGGTCGCAAGTAGTGGCACATGATTCTTCAGCACTGAACTGAAGCAGGCGCTGTCTACAAGTCGGCGTGACCTATGGCAAAACATAAATACCCAATTACAAGGATCTTGGTGTGAGGTACATTAATTCATGCTAAGTGCTATTAAGGTCTCCTGTGTCTACCTTTCCACACACTGCCTGACACCCATACTACCTACCTCCTCCATGTCCTTCTGCCCACACAGACATTGGTCCATAGAAATTGTCTTCAAATCTTGTATTAAAACACAGCTTTGGACTATACCATTTCCCGCTAAAAGGCAATATTTCTCTCCATGTGTTCCCATACCTGGCGTGTCACGCAGTTTGGTGCTTACTTTCCCTCCATATTAAAGAACAGTAGATGTTTCAGCACTGAGGTTAATATGCTGTATTCCTAAATACATATAAGGTCCCCAAGGTGAGACCGATGCATTGAAAATGCAATAGGTCTTGCCTTTGATTAAGTTAAAGCCATTTGGTTTGCTAATGGTACTGTATAGCAAAGCAAATGGTTTTAACTTAATGAAAGGCAAGGCCTATTGCATTTTTAATGCTTGTTTTTTTATAGCATGCATTTATAATGCAATAGGTCTTGCATTTGGGAGAGTTTAAGCTACTGGCACTGTAAAATGACAATGCCTTTTATTTAACAGTTTTAAAAACAACAAAGGCATTGTCATTTACAATGCCAATAGCTCAAACTCTCATGAATGCAAGACCTATTGCATTGCAAATGCTTGTTATATTCCACTGACAGTCCTGCCTAATGTACTGAGGTGTTCACAACTGGTAATCTTGTATATGTGGCAAATAATGTAAACTTGCAGGAAGTAAGCACTATTACACTAAATAATATCAGTAGCTCTGGATGACTTTCATTCAACATAGTTAGCTCTTATTACAGAAAAGGTTGGAAACCCTGGGATAAAAAATAAAAACGCACTAATGTTCTAATTTGTCTACCATGGCGACAAGCAGCCCATCAGCCGGCCAAGAATGCCTGGGCCAGTGTGCAAATGCGGCTACGAGAGCGCCTGCACGCCCAACATCTATCCCAAATGTCTCGCTAGCCCGAGCCTGCCATCTGCCCCGCCCATTTGAAATCTACGGTAAAGCGAGACGGCAATAAACATCAGCTACACCCGCGGCTCCCTCCCAGACCGATAAATCTGCCGAGCACCACGCCACCATCACCAGGGGCGACCGACGAGACAGCCTGGAATTGAAGATTCCGCGTGCGGCTAGAGCAGCCACTTCCGAGTTGATCACTTCCGGAGCAGCTTGGCAGCGTTTCCGGGGTGGGCTATTTTCTTTTTCTAACCAATTATAGGGTGAAGTGACAGCGCCCCTCCTATTATTAGCCGCTTATCACGTTATTTGTACTGTTTGATTGGCCTTCCCTCCCGTCAGTTTTTGAAGTATACTATAGTCGAAATCAAAGCAGATTCGGTGATAGGATTTTTAAGAGTAACCGGCGGGAGTTAGGAGGTAAGTCCTGTCATAGAGCTGCGAGGCCCTGGTAACCATGGCGGTAATTCTGGCTGAGTACCGCTAGTAAGTCTGACGTTGTCTCTGTTTTGGCGCTTAATTGTTGAACTGTTGTGTAAGTGGATCTAGTTGGGTGAATGGTAGAGAATAAACTATGGGAGGGTCGGTTAGCGGGTCTCTTTTGGAGAGATTTGTGGCTCTCTTTAAGGGGTTCCAGAGTTGCTGCGTTGCATTGTGATGAAGTTGTCGGGGAGATTCTAGAGTGACAGGATGTTCGGGCGGCGCGTTACGCGACCGGCCCCTGGATGTGACTTCCGAGGGTTTTCCTGGCTTGGATGCGCCGCTTTTCCTGCTCCGGACGGGTGGAACTCCAAGTAACATAAACAGGGCTGGGTTCTGTTAGACCGTCCCCCGAAACCCCATTGGGCGCCATTCTACCCACTTTTCATTCAAAAGTATTTCTCTTACCCTATACTTGTTTTTAGAGTGTTTTCATGAGCAGCATACTACACGACTTCCTTACTCACACAGTTCTTTAGTACATACCTGCAGAATTAACACACGTCCTGGCATTGACAGTCTAGAGCAATAGTGTTTAAGCGCACTTATTTACTCAGCTCGGAAGGAGACTGCTGCTTCAACTGTATTCAGGCAGCTTCATGCACTCCACTGTACAGTGGTGGGTGTGTGTGTGTGTGTATATATATATAATCTCCAAATGTCACTTAAAACAAAGATTTTATTTGGGATACAGGCAAACCCGCAACAGTTTCCTTCTGACCTGAGCAGAGAAAAAATGTTTAAATACTACTTCTGTATACTAGCAGCACACGTTCAATCTGCACCACCACACTAAAGAACTCTGGGAGTAAGGAAGTGGAGTAACTGCTGGTTGGACGTTGTTGTGTATACTGTTCTCGTGCCCTACTTTGGTCTGTGGATTAGCACTGGTGTTTTTACATACTTATATGGCAATCTGGCAGTGCCAGAAGTGTTGCTTTGACAGGTCAGTACATGGATCTTTCTTCAAGCCTGCTTTACAGTCTGTTGTGTCGGGTTTTTTGGTTGATATCCATGTTAATACCCCATTCATGGCCTGCAGCAAGCGCAAAACCGTGCAGTCTCCCAAACCTTTCAAATCACCTATACAGCGTGCCTGTACAAGATCAAAACTGCTCTGATTTGCAGATGTGGTCGCTTCTTTTTAGCCACCTGAGTCACTAACGAAGGCCACTTTTATTTTGGTACCTGGGTCTATTTTGTGTCCCAGCCCGACCTGGGCCTATTTTGTGTCCCAGTCCGACCCAAGGTTCGAAAAATCCACTTGGTCTAGCGAGTCAGATTTGATCAGGGTGTGCTTTTTTTAGAGCCCAGTTTCCCCCGTTCTGGCAAAGAATGTGTTCTGATCAATCAGTAAATGAATAAGGAATATAGATGCCTTTAACACTTTTTTTAATCCTGTGTGGTTTGCTACAAGTTGAAAGACGGAGGTCATATGTCAGCTTATGCCTTTTTACAAATTGGAGCTCATTTTATGGTGGAGATCTGTCTGTGTTTACTTTCTCTCTCTGACTGCAAAGATAGAGGATTTTGTAAAGTGAACTGTCTAGCATTTGTGATGGGGTGCAGGGAGTGTGAAATAAAGGCTGTAGAAAGTCTGTTTTTCTTCTAACACACATTTAAATAGCTTGCTAATGAACTGTACAACAATTTCAATAAACATCGGCAGTTAGGAAAGCACGTTTTTTTTGTAATTCGGATTTGTGATGGAAACGAAGATTTTAGTAGGATCAAAACAAACCAGAGCACTTTATTTGGTGATGT
The DNA here is from genome assembly GCF_964204655.1 of Triturus cristatus. Classification (NCBI taxonomy): domain Eukaryota; kingdom Metazoa; phylum Chordata; class Amphibia; order Caudata; family Salamandridae; genus Triturus; species Triturus cristatus. The sequence goes on from NC_140593.1 coordinate 1,119,421,010, forward strand.
GAAAGTGTTAAATATCGTCTGAAACCCGATATCCACACACTGATCACTCTGGTCCGTGCTTCTGTGCTTGAGGCCAGCCCTGAACACAGCAGTTGCTATTAGTGAGTGCTGCCTTGCAGTGAGGGTGCTGCTGTAATTCTTCCATCACATGCAGTTTAGAGTAGAGGGCAACTGTGCAGTGAAAAGGTGTGAGACTCGGGCATGTACGTTAAATACTGACGTAAGCAGGAAGGGGTTCCAAACTTACAGGGGGGGCTGAGAGGAAAAATAGGGAGGAGTACACCCTCCCAGGTTATACACTGTTCTACCAAAAAGTACTCCCCACCACTAACTCAGAGATGAGATTATGAGTTAAATTTGAACAGACCTAGAGTTTTCAGATGTTACGACCCTTAAATGAAGATTGGAACTAAACACCACTATTCAGTGGGGAAGGAGGCAACTCCTTTTGTTTTATATTCCCTCACACACCCTAGTGGTGTCATGCTTCATCATCGGGACACCTCGACCCCTATAAGTCGAGGTGGGCTCGACCATATCTCAGGGAGCTCTTATGAAGATGTTTTTGGCCAGGGGGATAAAGATTAAAAGCCACAGCAGTTCCCAGTATCCCTTTTATTCTTGGAACTGTCAGTGGTGAAAATAAAATACAATGTTAGGGTCACAATGGGATATTATGGTCCTAAGACCCTATAGCCAACATGTTTCAGTCCTGCTAGGCCCCATAAAGGGTGCTGGACTTTCTTCAGGGCGGAAATAATGCCCCCTGGATTAGGTTTAGGCAGAAGAATTCCCTGCACTATTCGGGATGAGGGAGACTAACACTCCTCATCAATTGTCATAGACTGATTAGTCTTGTATTTCACTCCCTTTAGGTAGAGAAACAAGGAGACAAAAAAAGGAAAAAAGGGGAGGGAAAAAGAAAGAGACACCACATATAATTACATATGGAGTTCCAGGAAAGTTCATGTCTGCAGATGTGCTTTTCAACTTAATCAAGGTGAAAACACCAGACAGTTCCGGGTGATGGGTGAAAAAACTGATTTTCTCACACGTACTTATTTGTGTGTTACCCGGTTTTTTGTGGCGGCTGTATGCCGCATCCTAACTCCTTTTATTCCTAGGTGTAGGTCTATAGATAACGTACTAACACCCGTGTAGTCCTCTTGTGAACAAACACTATAAAATGTGCAAAAAATCGCTGTGGTTATTTATAAACATATATATATATATATCTCTGTACATGTAACATGATCGCGTGATGACATGCTTACCATTCGCGCTCTTACATACGTATATACTTTCTCTCTCTCTCATACATGCATTCTTACCCCGTTTTTTGAGGGGTATCAACTCCAAATGGAAGACTACCGTTAATGGGGTAGCCCTGTAGTCAAACACTTCGTAAGCGTAAGTATCAATGCCCCAATGAGATGTAAATATCCCCGTTAGTCATGACGGGATGGTCATCAAGTGAGCGTACATATAGAAAGACACACAAAAACATAAACAAAAGACAAAGTCTATTTAGAGTCATGTTCGGCGCTGGATCCCGCGTGGGGACCAGCTCTCTTCTCATACCTTAGCGTTGTGGTCACTCAGCAGCATTTACTCACGCCATCAAGGGTCCTGCCCCTCGTAACAACCTATTCGGTGGTGGTTCCACTGCTTGAGGTGCTGTTCCGGTTCTTTTGGACGCTTTTAATGACTACTTCGCTACTGCCTGTTGCCCCGCCTACTTCCGTATCCTGTCTCCGAATCTGTCGACTATCATCGAGACTCATGGGAATTGTAGTTGTGGGCTTGGTGCGTGTCTGTTGATACTTTCTTTAAGAGTTTTTTTCAAACAAAACTTTATCAATATACTGATGTGTGTTTGCCGATTCCTAATATCAATATATATTCTCATGTCTATTTCACCTAAATACATCAGAGGCGATATAGGCGGCACAATAGCCGGCGCAATTACCGGTTATAACTACAGACGATCAGTATAAAGCCATATGCCTGAACTGTCTGACGAGAGTGTGTAATCTCGATATACCTTGAGCTACTCGGTTTTGAGAGTTTGGTTAAAAGTTCGGAGATATGTCTCATGGGATACCCATAGGGGGCCACCACCTGGTTCTCAGACGGTCCGCTCAAGAGGCTAGTTGTTGGATCAATATTTTTATATTTTAATATCTCTGAGACATAACCCCCCGCGAAATCCAACCTGTTCGCGTCGTTGGAGGCGCAAAAGCTATTGGTCTTAAAATAAAGATAGATAAACAAGTGATATAGCCATTGGTTGCTACAGGGCAGACTCATACTCAATCACTAGTATCCATTATTTTTGGTTTCAAGTCAGGGTATGACTATATCTATGAGGTTTGAATGTGGGGTTATGTTTCGGTTGTACTATTCATACTGAGTATTACCTCTGAGTGAGTTGGTTCACGGTATTGAGTCGTTTAATCCAATAATGTGGGTTTTGAGTCTATATACCCATCGTTGTTCGCTTTCTAATAGGGTTTTGGACATCTCGCCGTCCCCATTTACTTTCTCAATGATTGTCCACCACAAATCTGAATCTGTGTGTTTTTGTTCTATGTAATGTGCAGTCAATTTGGTAGATGTAATAGCCCTTCTGATCGTGCTCCTATGCTCACATATACGCACTTTGATTTTTCTTCCTGTCATTCCCACATACATAAGTTGGCAGGGACATTTTATCAGATAGATGACATTATCTGTATTGCAATTCGTGTGTGATCGCTGTTCCCACGGGTATGACATTCCCAGATCTATTTCTCTAGTCTGTTCTGTAAATGGGCAAACCACGCAAGTCCCGCATGGGTAATGTCCAGTGACCATTGGTAGATTCCATAGTGTTGTTTGTTTTCTGGATTGTGTTTTTGGTTTCTTCAAATCTGTATGAACAAGAGAATCCCTCAGACTTTTGTTCCGTTTAAAAGAGAACATTGGCTTCTCATATTTCAGTTGATTGGACGTGAGAACTGTCCACTTTTTGTTGATAATTTTCTTGATCTCGTTGGATGATCTGTTATAAGTGGTAACACATATGAGAGCATCTGGTTCTTCTTTTTGGTATGTCTCAAGTAGGGCCTCTCTAGGTGTATTACGAGATTGTTTCTTCGCATTTTCAACAATCCTTCTGGGGTACGATCTTTCATATAGTTTCTTTGCCAGATTATCTGCTTCTACTTTGTATTCATCCAGATCGGCACAGTTCAGCGTATACGCAAAAATTGGCCTATTGGGAGATTTTCCCTGAGCGATCGGGGATGTGCGCTATTGAAGAGGAGTAAACTGTTTTTATCAGTGGGTTTGGAGAATAAAGAACTGGTGATTCCCCCATTTTTTGCGCTTAACTTTACATCAAGGAAAGATATCTGATTTTGGTTCGATGTCATAGTAAATTTCAAATGTGGGTTGAGTTGATTAACCCATGTGTGGAAATTGGTCAGTGTGTCTGTATTACCTTCCCAGATTATCAAGATATCATCTATATACCGCCACCACCCTTTGATATTCTTGGTATATGGGTTGGTGGTCCATATATGTTCCTCCTCCAGATGTCCTACATAGAGACACGCTATGCTGGGAGCAAATGTGCTCCCCATAGATGTACCGTGTGTTTGCAGGTATAGTTGATCCTCGAATCTGAAAAAGTTCTCTTTCAATGCCAGACTCATGAGTGTGATAACCCAGCTTATTGGTGCATCCCAGGTCCATTCTCCTTGCTGTAGATATGTTTCAATCACTCTGATGCTCTCATCTTGTGGAATGCTGGTGTATAATGCTTCAACATCCAGACATACCAAAATGTTCTGTGTTGGATCGTATGTGACATCCCGAAGGACGTTCAATAGGTGTTTTGTGTCTTGGATGTAGGATTTTATTTGGGTCACCAGAGGACGGAGAAACCAATCCGTGTACTTAGACAGTGGTTCCAAGAGGGAACCTATCCCTGACACAATGGGTCTCCCTGGTGGTGGTATTCTTCCTTTATGGATTTTGGGTATTGTGTAGAATATGGGTGTTCTAGGATCATCACAGTTTAGGAAATCCTGCTCCTTCTTGTTTATCCACTTTTGTTTCAGTGCCTCTGTTGTAAGAGTGTTTATGGTTTTCTTGAGTCGAGCTGTAGGATCTCTGTGGATGGGTTTGTAAAATTTGATATCTGCTAACAGGTTGATACAGAGCATTTCAGCATATAGATCAGCCTGTATCACTGTTGCTCCACCTTTGTCAGCTGGTTTAATAACCACATCGGGTCTTGTACTTAGTTCTTTTAGAGCTATTCGTTCCTTCTTGCTCATGTTGTCGAAACCTCCACCCCGCGTGGATAGATTTTCAATCTCATTTGATACTGCGTCTTCAAAAGCTAATACTTCCGGGGGCATCATTGAGGATGGAGGGAAGAAACTGGACTTCGTCCGTAACGATGTATACCTATGGTCTTCACTAGGTCGATCAGATGCCGCAAAAAATGTTTTTAATCTTATCTTCTGAAAGAATTCACTTAATTCTTATCTTGAATTTATCAAGATTCGTGGTAGGTACAAAACCAAGGCCTTTATTCAAGACTTCGCTTTCCTCTGTCGTTAAAGTGATATCGGTAAGATTCACTATTAATCCCGGGATGTGCTTGTCCCTGCCACTGGTCCTTTCATCATGCTCCGTGTGTTCATGGACGAGCTGTTGTCTTCCCATTGTACCTGCTTTGCTCCATTGTTTCGTCTGCCACGTTTCCCTCTTCTTCCGCCCTGTCCTAAAAAACGGTTCTGGTTGAAATTGGGCTGGAAGTAAGGTCCCATCTGAAAGTGCTGTGGTCCCTGGAATGGCGGTGGTCCTTGAAAGGGCATTGGACCATAGGTACCTGGCCATGGGTACATCGGTGGGGGTTGGAAACCTTGGTTGTATCTTCCCCTTCTTGGTCTTCTCGCTCAGTCTCTCCAACTTCTATTTGAATCGTCACTGGACCAACCTTCTTGATCAGTATCTGGATTGCTGGAATCCCCCTGATATGAAGAACCTGAATCCGAATTATCTTGGTTCTTGTAATCCTCTTTTAAATATGGGTAAACTTTTTCATGTGAAAATTTCTTCAAATCTTTTTGTAACTTGTTTACCTTGCTTTGCATTAGGAACTCCTTGTGTTCACTGATTTCTTTATTTACTTCTTCCAGTTTCTTTTTATACAGACTGATCTTAATCTCTGTTATCAATGCATCTTCGCTTGTTTTGATTTTCACCCGAATTGCTTCTGACAGGCGTTTGGCGGTGTTGATAATCAGTATCAACCAATCGCGGGTGCATCGCCACGCGATTAATGACCACTCTTTTTTGAATTGTTGGTCTTCCAAAAAGATTCTTGGGGCATTAGTTACTATAAGTCCCCTGGGTGCCGCATTACCTCGAAGATAAACATCTTCATAAGAGCTCCCTGAGATATGGTCGAGCCCACCTCGACTTATAGGGGTCGAGGTGTCCCGATGATGAAGCATGACACCACTAGGGTGTGTGAGGGAATATAAAACAAAAGGAGTTGCCTCCTTCCCCACTGAATAGTGGTGTTTAGTTCCAATCTTCATTTAGGGGTCGTAACATCTGAAAACTCTAGGTCTGTTCAAATTTAACTCCTAATCTCATCTCTGAGTTAGTGGTGGGGAGTACTTTTTGGTAGAACAGTGTATAACCTGGGAGGGTGTACTCCTCCCTATTTTTCCTCTCAGCCCCCCCCTGTAAGTTTGGAACCCCTTCCTGCTTGCGTCAGTATTTAACGTGATTAGCAGCGCGTAGCTGTGGGGCTCACCTCAAAGGGCACATAAAGAACACAGTGGTAAGGTTTGCAGAAAATTTCTTGGACTTTCCTACCATATATGTGTATATATATAAAATAAACTAAAACAGGTTTTCCTAAATTATAATTTGATAAAAGTTATAACTGTACGACGCCCACCAGATGTCCTTTTGTTAAACACTATACACTTTTAAATCGCCAATAGAAAGAGACCAACATTAAAATCCTTACTGTTCCTTCCAATCGTTACGATCATTGTAAAAAGAAATGAATTCCTTAGGGACTCTCACCTCGTGCGAAGCTTTGGGACTAGGATACACAGATGAAATGGCATCGGCCATTCTCGCTGGACCATCCTTGCTAGCAGACACTAACATAAATCAGAGCCTAAATCAAGCCCAGAACTGGGACGAATTAAAAGAACTAAAACGATCCCAGATGCGGATTCTCCTCCATGGGGCTATCCTGACGGAATATATTCGAGGTAATGCGGCACCCAGGGGACTTATAGTAACTAATGCCCCAAGAATCTTTTTGGAAGAAAAAAGAGTGGTCATTAATCGCGTGGCGATGCACCCGCGATTGGTTGATACTGATTATCAACACCGCCAAACGCCTGTCAGAAGCAATTCGGGTGAAAATCAAAACAAGCGAAGATGCATTGATAACCGAGATTAAGATCAGTCTGTATAAAAAGAAACTGGAAGAAGTAAATAAAGAAATCAGTGAACACAAGGAGTTCCTAATGCAAAGCAAGGTAAACAAGTTACAAAAAGATTTGAAGAAATTTTCACATGAAAAAGTTTACCCATATTTAAAAGAGGATTACAAAACCAAGATAATTCGGATTCAGGTTCTTCATATCAGGGGGATTCCAGCAATCCAGATACTGATCAAGAAGGTTGGTCCAGTGACGATTCAAATAGAAGTTGGAGAGGCTGAGCGAGAAGACCAAGAAGGGGAAGATACAACCAAGGTTTCCAACCCCCACCGATGTACCCATGGCCAGGTACCTATGGTCCAATGCCCTTTCAAGGACCACCGCCATTCCAGGGACCACAGCACTTTCAGATGGGACCTTACTTCCAGCCCAATTTCAACCAGAACCGTTTTTTAGGACAGGGCGGAAGAAGAGGGAAACGTGGCAGACGAAACAATGGAGCAATGCAGGTACAATGGGAAGACAACAGCTCGTCCATGAACACACGGAGCATGATGAAAGGACCAGTGGCAGGGACAAGCACATCCCGGGATTAATAGTGAATCTTACCTATATCACTTTAACGACAGAGGAAAGCGAAGTCTTGAATAAAGGCCTTGGTTTTGTACCTACCACGAATCTTGATAAATTCAAGATAAGATAAGAATTTAGTGAATTCTTTCGGAAGATAAGATTAAAAACATTTTTTGCGGCATCTGATCGACCTAGTGAAGACCATAGGTATACATCGTTACGGACGAAGTCCAGTTTCTTCCCTCCATCCTCAATGATGCCCCCGGAAGTATTAGCTTTTGAAGACGCAGTATCAAATGAGATTGAAAATCTATCCACGCGGGGTGGAGGTTTCGACAACATGAGCAAGAAGGAACGAATAGCTCTAAAAGAACTAAGTACAAGACCCGATGTGGTTATTAAACCAGCTGACAAAGGTGGAGCAACAGTGATACAGGCTGATCTATATGCTGAAATGCTCTGTATCAACCTGTTAGCAGATACCAAATTTTACAAACCCATCCACAGAGATCCTACAGCTCGACTCAAGAAAACCATAAACACTCTTACAACAGAGGCACTGAAACAAAAGTGGATAAACAAGAAGGAGCAGGATTTCCTAAACTGTGATGATCCTAGAACACCCATATTCTACACAATACCCAAAATCCATAAAGGAAGAATACCACCACCAGGGAGACCCATTGTGTCAGGGATAGGTTCCCTCTTGGAACCACTGTCTAAGTACACGGATTGGTTTCTCCGTCCTCTGGTGACCCAAATAAAATCCTACATCCAAGACACAAAACACCTATTGAACGTCCTTCGGGATGTCACATACGATCCAACACAGAACATTTTGGTATGTCTGGATGTTGAAGCATTATACACCAGCATTCCACAAGATGAGAGCATCAGAGTGATTGAAACATATCTACAGCAAGGAGAATGGACCTGGGATGCACCAATAAGCTGGGTTATCACACTCATGAGTCTGGCATTGAAAGAGAACTTTTTCAGATTCGAGGATCAACTATACCTGCAAACACACGGTACATCTATGGGGAGCACATTTGCTCCCAGCATAGCGTGTCTCTATGTAGGACATCTGGAGGAGGAACATATATGGACCACCAACCCATATACCAAGAATATCAAAGGGTGGTGGCGGTATATAGATGATATCTTGATAATCTGGGAAGGTAATACAGACACACTGACCAATTTCCACACATGGGTTAATCAACTCAACCCACATTTGAAATTTACTATGACATCGAACCAAAATCAGATATCTTTCCTTGATGTAAAGTTAAGCGCAAAAAATGGGGGAATCACCAGTTCTTTATTCTCCAAACCCACTGATAAAAACAGTTTACTCCTCTTCAATAGCGCACATCCCCGATCGCTCAGGGAAAATCTCCCAATAGGCCAATTTTTGCGTATACGCAGAAACTGTGCCGATCTGGATGAATACAAAGTAGAAGCAGATAATCTGGCAAAGAAACTATATGAAGGATTGTTGAAAATGCGAAGAAACGATCTCGTAATACACCTAGAGAGGCCCTACTTGAGACATACCAAAAAGAAGAACCAGATGCTCTCATATGTGTTACCACTTATAACAGATCATCCAACGAGATCAAGAAAATTATCAACAAAAAGTGGACAGTTCTCACGTCCAATCAACTGAAATATGAGAAGCCAATGTTCTCTTTTAAACGGAACAAAAGTCTGAGGGATTCTCTCGTTCATACAGATTTGAAGAAACCAAAAACACAATCCAGAAAACAAACAACACTATGGAATCCACCAATGGTCACTGGACATTACCCATGCGGGACTTGCGTGGTTTGCCCATTTACAGAACAGACTAGAGAAATAGATCTGGGAATGTCATACCCGTGGGAACAGCGATCACACACGAATTGCAATACAGATAATGTCATCTATCTGATAAAATGTCCCTGCGAACTTATGTATGTGGGAATGACAGGAAGAAAAATCAAAGTGCGTATATGTGAGCATAGGAGCACGATCAGAAGGGTTTTTACATCTACCAAATTGACTGCACATTACATAGAACAAAAACACACAGATTCAGATTTGTGGTGGACAATCATTGAGAAAGTAAATGGGGACGGCGATATGTCCATATCCCTATTAGAACGCGAACAACGATGGGTATATAGACTCAAAACCCACATTATTGGATTAAACGACTCAATACCGTGGAACCAACTCACTCAGAGGTAATACTCAGTATGAATAGTACAACCAAAACATAACCCCACATTCAAACCTCATAGATATAGTCATACCCTGACTTGAAACCAAAAATAATGGATACTAGTGATTGAGTATGAGTCTGCCCTGTAGCAACCAATGGCTATATCACTTGTTTATCTATCTTTATTTTAAGACCAATAGCTTTTGCGCCTCCAACGACGCGAACAGGTTGGATTTCGCGGGGGGTTATGTCTCAGAGATATTAAAATATAAAAATATTGATCCAACAACTAGCCTCTTGAGCGGACCGTCTGAGAACCAGGTGGTGGCCCCCTATGGGTATCCCATGAGACATATCTCCGAACTTTTAACCAAACTCTCAAAACCGAGTAGCTCAAGGTATATCGAGATTACACACTCTCGTCAGACAGTTCAGGCATATGGCTTTATACTGATCGTCTGTAGTTATAACCGGTAATTGCGCCGGCTATTGTGCCGCCTATATCGCCTCTGATGTATTTAGGTGAAATAGACATGGGAATATATATTGATATTAGGAATCGGCAAACACACATCAGTATATTGATGATAAAGTTTTGTTTGAAAAAAACTCTTAAAGAAAGTATCAACAGACAAGCACCAAGCCCACAACTACAATTCCCATGAGTCTCGATGATAGTCGACAGATTCGGAGACAGGATACGGAAGTAGGCGGGGCAACAGGCAGTAGCGAAGTGGTCATTAAAAGCGTCCAAAAGAACCGGAACAGCACCTCAAGCAGTGGAACCACCACCGAATAGGTTGTTACGAGGGGCAGGACCCTTGATGGCGTGAGTAAATGCTGCTGAGTGATCACAACGCTAAGGTATGAGAAGAGAGCTGGTCCCCTCGCGGGATCCAGCGCTGAACATGACTCTAAATAGACTTTGTCTTTTGTTTATGTTTTTGTGTGTCTTTCTATATGTACGCTCACTTGATGACCATCCCGTCATGACTAACGGGGATATTTACATCTCATTGGGGCATTGATACTTACGCTTACGATTACGAAGTGTTTGACTACAGGGCTACCCCATTAACGGTAGTCTTCCACTTGGAGTTGATACCCCTCAAAAAACGGGGTAAGAATGCATGTATGAGAGAGAGTATATACGTATGTAAGAGTGCGAATGGTAAGCATGTAATCACGCGATCATGTTACATGTACAGAGATATATATATATATATATATATATATATATATATATATATATATGTTTATAAATAACCACGGCGATTTTTTGCACATTTTATAGTGTTTGTTCACAAGAGGACTACACGGGTGTTAGTACGTTATCCATAGACCTACACCTAGGAATAAAAGGAGTTAGGATGCGGCATACAGCCGCCACAAAAAACCGGGTAACACACAAATAAGTACGTGTGAGAAAATTAGTTTTTTCACCCATCACCCGGAACTGTCTGGTGTTTTCACCTTGATTAAGTTGAAAAGCACATCTGCAGACATGAACTTTCCTGGAACTCCATATGTAATTATATGTGGTGTCTCTTTCTTTTTCCCTCCCCTTTTTTCCTTTTTTTGTCTCCTTGTTTCTCTACCTAAAGGGAGTGAAATACAAGACTAATCAGTCTGACAATTGATGAGGAGTGTTAGTCGCCCTCATCCCGAATAGTGCAGGGAATTCTTCTGCCTAAACCTAATCCAGGGGGCATTATTTCCGCCCTGAAGAAAGTCCAGCACCCTTTATGGGGCCTAGCAGGACTGAAACATGTTGGCTATAGGGTCTTAGGACCATAATATCCCATTGTGACCCTAACATTGCATTTTATTTTCACCACTGACAGTTCCAAGAATAAAAGGGATACTGGGAACTGCTGTGGCTTTTAATCTTTATCCCCCTGGCCAAAAACATCTTCATAAGAGCTCCCTGAGATATGGTCGAGCCCACCTCGACTTATAGGGGTCGAGGTGTCCCGATGATGAAGCATGACACCACTAGGGTGTGTGAGGGAATATAAAACAAAAGGAGTTGCCTCCTTCCCCACTGAATAGTGGTGTTTAGTTCCAATCTTCATTTAGGGGTCGTAACATCTGAAAACTCTAGGTCTGTTCAAATTTAACTCATAATCTCATCTCTGAGTTAGTGGTGGGGAGTACTTTTTGGTAGAACTCGGGCATGTACCCCATTAGCCCTGGTTGGTAAAGCACAAGCTGAGTTAGAAAGAGTGCTGTGTAGAGGTTTCGACGCTATTGGTACACCCATCTGCAAGCTTCTGTTTTATATGCTGTCCGGTTCAAAGCAGTGCAGTTGTTTCAGTCCATCACAAATTGATAGGCCTAAGTGCCCTTGCCTTAGAATCCTCCTAACTTAGACACGTTTAGCGCTGTCAGTTTCAGCTAGAAACACTTTTTATACAATCTGTGTTCATGGGAGGAAACGGGTGAAGTTACTGCTTTAAACTGTTTGTGCAGTAAAAAGCATGCACATGCAGGAGAAACATGCGATCTGTAGTGTTGTTTTGTGTGATGGTAATCATATGCTGCTGCTCCTGTGGTTTGAAGAGGAGAGCTTGGAATAAAACCTTTCCACTGTTTTGTACACGTCTCTACGCCAGAATGGGTGATTCTTCTGTCATCATTTCCCTTCAACAGACCCTGCTCCTACATAATGTTGAGTCGCTTGTTGACAAAAAAAATCTGCATTTTATTGACAGCCATTAATTGAACAAATACATCACCCAAACGTAAGTGACAAACATGGTCAGCATTAGTTTTATAATTTCTGTCACAAACACTAATGCATTTTCATAACTTCTTTTGAGGAAGCATCTGAAGATGTGAGGCTCAATCTTGCCTCTTATTGTTTACTGGTGGCTTCTGTCCTAGGTTCAGGGCACAAGTGCTGTGCTTGCACGTTGTTGTACCCTCTTAATTTACCCCCAGGGACCATGTCATCTGGCACTTCAAGGTACATCCACTGGGTCAGCAAGCCCTCGCCTACTTTTACTCTAGGGTGTCTTATCCATGCCAATCTCACCTTCCACCCTCCTCCATGCTGCCCAGTGGTTAACTCCTGTTGTAAATTTTCCTTTTCTGCATAGTCGACAGAGTTTTCACCTTTTGCTGGGCCCTGTAATTTTGCTGGCTTTAGAACTCTATTCACGTCTCCCCTGCTAGCCAGTAGTAAAGTGCCTGTGCTCCCCCCTTAAACATGGTTATCGTAAGAGCCTATCTACCGCTACACACCACGCTTTCACTTGAACCGTAGCTAATGTACAGCATATTTCATCACCATTGGTTTCTTTTGACCTGTTTTCGTTTACATTTATTGCATCATTTATTAGCAGTTCCTTTTGGCAGCTCCTTCTACCCTCCCTCCCCCACAGCCCATGTAGCTGCAATAATAATTCAGCCCAGGACATGTTGCACTTTGTTATAATTCTCCCTTTCTACAAAAGCCTACAATTGTGTTTTAGTTTTAACGCTGCTTACAGATAAGCACTTTACATAAGTCTGCCCTGCACTTTTTCTATTTAATGTTATTATCTGATATGTTCATATGTCTTAATGAGACCCTCCTTTTTATCTGGTGCTGTTCAGGTGAGAAAAGCGTTATTTGAATATTGATGTTAAGCTAATTCTTTTTCAGGCAGCTGTGGATATAGTTTTAACTTGTATTTTATCTGTGAATGTTTTTACTGGCATTTTAATTAATTATTTTATGTTTCTTCTTCAATTGATTGACCTAATTGGTATATTTAATTTGCCTGTAGGTCCCTAGTATTTAGTTCAAAATGCACCCAGTGGCCTGGAAGTTAAATGCCACTAATGGACTGCAGCCCCTATTGTGTCCTTCACTATAGGCATGGCTTCAAGCCTACTGGTGTAGCTGAACTGTAACAATTGAAAACATACACTTCAACCTGTCAAAATAAACCCTTTAGTAGGTAAAAACCTCCCTTTTAAAATATGATGTCACCCCATATAAGCCTTGCAGCCCACAAGGTAGGGTGCATGGTATTTCAAAGTGGAACAGGTAGAAAATTGTTAATGCCATGTCACTACAGTGACTAGGCCGTAAATACTTTTTACACTGTGGCAGGCCTAGCTGTCCTATGTAGAAGGTCAGAGTGCAGATTAAAATATTGAATCTGTAACTCTGAAATGGGACTAATTATAAAAGGATGAAGAGTGTTTTTATTTTTTTAAAGAAATCCTTAATAATTGACATACATCTCTGCCGGCTCTGAGCCTGTGCTAAGTCTTAAATAGCTGTGGAATGCCCCCCAGGAGAAAACAATAGGTTGACCTGAATGGGCAATGATGACTCATCCGAACTGCTCAGAACATGCTGCGGGGAGCTGAGGACATCCTTTTTGACGTTGGTGTCAAATCATTTTTGGCAGGTCTGTTGAGCCAAATGTAACACCCGATGAGTCTTGAAAGAGAGAGAACAGAATGCCAAGACAGTTGTTTAGTGTCAACTGTCTGTTTACTGGAGGACTGTGTTTTTGTTCTACCAGACTTCTCTCTCTGGGTTTGCTGTGGGAACAGTGCCTGCCTCAGAATGGATTTTAATGTTGGATATGGGAGGACACTAGGATTATCATAGTACTCTCCCCACCCTCCGACGTCAGAGCCCAAGTTTAGTGTGGCCAAAGACTTTCAACATCTTGAAAATGCCAAGACACATGGCATTTTGGGTGTGTGTGCAGTAAGGCAAACGGTAACTACTGAAAAAGTGGTTAGGGTTGTGCGGTATACTCCAAATTAACACCCTTTCCCTTTGTCTAACCCTTTTGGTACCACCCAAACCCAGTGTTCTAGAATTCAGTGTGTGCGAGAGTTGACGGAGAGATTGAATATGAGAAGATTCGATGTGCGCTGGGCATGGGATGCCAAATTAAAACTTCATCTACAAACTGGTCTGAGTGTGTGTTACTTGGAGCACAACATCCCACAGGCTGGTCCCTGGAACTTTTACGCCATTAGTACAACATATAGTAAATACCTCCTGTTCAGAGTATTTAACGGAAAATGAGGCATGATTTGGGGAATCGTTTTTTTATCATAGCAAATTCCACAGGTTTGCCTTTTTTTCCATGCCTTTTCTCCTGATACATTTTAGCAGGTTGAAGCTGCCGGAATTTATCAGGGGAAAACTGTGAGGGTGTGATGACTACCAAACAACTTGTAATTCTAATCCCTGTGAAAACACATATTTGCACAGGGTTCAGAATTTAGCCATTATCACGTAATGAAGCCCTAAGTCAAAAGAGAAAATCTTTGACCAGGACAAACCTGATTGGTGTATCCAATTCGTTGTCCCCTCAAATCTCGCCTAGGTCCTGGTCTACCACGACCCTCAACTAACATTGGAGCTTTGTGGCTTTAGCTCTATTTCTACAAAAAAAAAATATATTTCTGGTTCCCCTATTTAAATTTTGATCAGTTTTGGTGTTCTTTTGTTTAAAACAGAGTAGACTTTTTTTTAGTAATTCAGATTGTGAGTTTTATTGTTTGACATGTTTACTTTATTGCTGTCTTGGTCCTGCATACGTTCTTTACACATTACCCTAAGTTAAGCTAGTTTGCGTTGTGCCCTCGTTACCAAGGGGTTGAGCACAGGTTAATTTAGTGACTTTGAGTTCAATGGTTGTAATTATGCTTTGAGAGGGTGGAGTCTCCTACCCCAAATTTTAATCCAATTTCTTCCATAGCACCCCCTGCCCGCCACATCCGCTAATCCTTAACCTAACAGCAACATGCTAGCTTTAATGCTCCTGATGTCAAGGAGAAACATAACTGTCCCCTCTCTGGAAAGGTGGGTTCCGCCTTCTAGGTAGATCATACCAATGGGGATGAACTCAGCCAAATACCATTGCAAAGCTTGTTCATTACTGTGTGGAGTTTACTGCCAGTCTTCTGTATTGCCCTGTGGTCTTTGGCACCCCCTCTATTGAAATCTAGGTATCTGCTCGGACCATTTGATGCTGGTAGGCAAAACCATCCAGGCTACGGTTGTTAGGTCCTTCTTCACTGCTGTCAGTTAATGCTCCCTACACAGTGTCGTGAGGTTGTCCTTACCCTCGCGTGAATCGCCAATATGTTGAGCCTTTTTGTAAGCCGTAGGGCATCTGTACCAGCAGATGCCAACTCCTACTGGGTTTATGGAAATATTTTATGCAGGGTTTGACAGCCATGTACCTTTGTACTTCTGCCTACTTCTGGGCTCATGATATGTACAATAGTCCTAACAACCAGTAAGTCTTCTTCTAGCTTGATTCTCCTGTTATAAGCAGTGGTGGCCATTAGCTTCATGCAATTCTGGCTTAGCTCAAGTTAGCATTTGGTTCCTCTCTTCCTATTCTTTGTCTTCCTTTTGCAATCCATGCATTGCTGCTGCTGCTGTTGCTGCGCCTATCGTAAATTCATGTGTTCTAAAGGTGTGTGGCTAGTAGAACAGTCCTGCTTGATGCCTTCCGTATTATCATGGTAAACTGAAATTTGCTGAAGAAGCTTCCATCGCTATATATAAAGGGGGTTGGGGCGCTGCCTGGTTTTAATGCTTGCACGTCTTCATGATTCACACTGGACCAAATTCTGATGCTGTACCTGCTTGATGAGCCTTTGACCTCAGACTGACTGCCATATGTTCTTCATACTAGTGCACGAGGGAGGGAGAGAGAGAGAGGGAGGTAGTCTCTAATTTGTAAACATAACAATTGAGACCATCTACAACACAACCTCTTGCAGTGTTGTAAAGTTACATAAAAACAGAAGTGTCTAAAGTCTTCATGCATCTAGTCGCATGAAAAGTAACCTCCTGCGGAGAAAAAGTTTGTCGGTGATATCCAACGCTTTAACATAAGAATCTCTGTGATAAGAAATGAGACAACATAACATAGTTAACTCAGAGAGTGTCTGAACTGGGGTGGCGAAGTGAGCTAAAGAATGAAGATGGATTGAGCCCAGATCTGTGACTGGGGGTGAGTGTCTGAACAGTTTCAGCGCTTCGTCCACCATCTCCTTGTGTTTGCTTTGTTCGTCCTAAGTTGGCAGGGTATGCCCAGACATGGGTCCCTTGCTCACTTTGCCACTGGATTCAAGCTAGCCTGGCTGATGAAGGGTGTTACCCAGAAACCGGTCTCAGGATGCTTGTTTCTGGTTCAGGTAAGACCTGGCTTGGCAATTCAAGCTGGACTGTTCCCATGAGGAACAGGGTCGAGGCTGATTTGCATTTAGCTGGGTCTGAACTGAGGTGGCAAAGTGAGCTAAAGAATGATGATTGATTCAACCCAGATCTGTGACTGGGTGTGAGTGTCAAAGTTTCAGCGCTCCGTCCATCATCTCCTTGTGTTTGCACGAACATTAGTAACCTACCTTAGTGGATGGAGCCCTGGAGTCTGTAACAACTGTCAATGCTTGCTGCACACTTCCTAGAACACTCCAGGCTCCTCTTAAATCTTACACTCCTTAAGCTGAAGATGACTCTGTAAAACAATTTGTGAGGACTCCCCAATTGGATCTCGATGAATTTTGGAATAATCAGCAGGGACCTCTAGAAGTTGAGGGACCAGAGTCTTTTGTTTCCTAACATACCTATATCACTGACCTGAGAATCATGGTAAAGATAGAAAATGTATATCCAAGCAGAAACTTCCAAAACTGCAGAAAAGCATCTACGACTTCTGCTTCTGGGTCCGGTATCAATCTGAAGTGCCAAGGAAGCTTACCATAGAGACGCGATTCATATAAATCGATTTACAAAGAGGTGGGGGGTGTTGAAAAACTACTAGATCCCAAGACCAATTGCTATGGTCCTGCAAAAACCTCAAGCCCAGGTCTGCCACAAATTTGGCTAAACCCAGAAAATACTCTGCTTTCAATGTGATTAGTCTGTCTAGACAACAGTGCCAAAACTCTGGTCATTTCTGACAAACCTTTGTAATAGGTGACTCCTAGCTTATTTCTATATCTGACATAGTGCATCTGCAACAATCCACCCTTGTCTTGATCCAAACACTTTACAGCAAAGGAAGAGACTATCAATTGTAAGTAATTTATATGATACTAAGACTTGTCTAAAGATCACCTTCCACCTCTAATACTGTCCCTATAACTGGCTCTTGAACCCAACTTGCTGGTGTCTTACTCTTAACATAATATCAGGTGCTAGACCAAAAATAGATCTTCCATGTCAGGCCGCCATTTGGTAGAGCCACCAACCCATCTGTTCCATTGCATCTGCTAAAAGGGAAATCCGTGCTGAGTAAGAAATACCTTTTTTCAGATGGATGGCCATTAGCTGCTGGGGGCCTCCTTAGTGAAGACGTGTGTTAAAGATTGCCAGAATGCAGGCAGACCTCAACCCCAGAATCCTGGCCAGCATTTTCAGGGAAAACCTGTTTACCATCAGCACCAACCAGATATTTCTCTATTGCCTTGATCTTGGACCTGGGAATAAAAGGGACACCTTCACCAACTCTACTAGTGCAAGTAGAAATTGAATAATCCTGGATGCAAGTAGAAGACATTTCTTATGATTGACTTGAAGCCCCAAATTCTGAAGTAGAAACGTCAAATTCTAAAGCAATGTAACCACCATTTTAATCTAATACTACAACCTCTTCCTGTGGCGACACGCAATCAACCGTTCATCCAGCTAGTCTTCCATCTGGATGCTGTCAGACTTAAATAGAACTACCACAAGTTTTAGAAGTTCTTTGAAACACTACAGGGCCGCCAACAATCCAAAAGGGTCACATATGTGATGCTGATGAATTCGAACCGCCAAACAATCTTCAAGATTAATCTCTACCCTCCAATTCCACTGCAGAAGATAATCCCCGATAGAATGGACTCCTTTCATCATGAAGTACCAGTAGAGAGCAAATCTGTTCTACTGTTTGAGGTTTATAACTGGATGGTAGGCCACTTCTCCCTATCTCACTAAAAAAAGATTGCTGGCAAAATCTAGCATGAATCTGGCATCACATCTTCTGCTACCTTCCGAAGAAGATCTCACACCTCCTCTGGACCTACCCTTTTTCTAGTTTGTAAAATCTCATGCGGCAAGGAGGAACAAGTAGAACTGGGGAAGAGTAAAACTCTGTCTTATAACCCAATCCTGTTTCTAGAACCCACATGTCTGAAAAAAGTGATACGCACTGATGAAGAAATCGGCAACTTCTGCCACACATCTATATTGAGGGGACAACAATTTAATTGTGAATGACTAGCCATTGTTCAGGCAGCCATGACCTCTGCCTTTCCCTCTCCATTGGCTCCCTTGTTGGGGGTAAAATTACATCACAGCTTTTCTGTCACTGAAGGCTGAAGTATGACTTTCCCTATAGGGGTGTAAAAAGAGGGCTTGAAAGAGCTCTGTTGAACAGGGCCAGAGGAGCGAGCTTTCATCACCCGCCATGGCAAAAAACAGGCAGATTAAATACTTTGTCTATTTCAGCTACTGGTATCTTGTACTGTAACTATGATGTGTCATAGCACTAGTGTAGTCGCAAGCCGGGGGAGTGGTAAAGTACACGTAAAGCAGCCTCTTTGGTGGGATGGACAGAGAGGCTTTTACCTCAGTTGGCTTATTCACCACCGTGACGTAATTTAAAACGCTTTGGGTCTTTTAAGAAGTATGAATTCCTACCAGAAACGGCGATCATCATTACAGGAGAGGTTACTAGGTAAGCAGTTTTTTACCTTTTGACTCCTGCTAACCCCTGTTGAATCATTACTGGACACCCAGCACTCTGCCTAAGCAATTTCTGTGATTTGAACCTCAAACCAATATACAAAAATTAGGAACACTTGTACATCAGTCAGATACACAAATTATGAAATATTTTATTTAATTCACAAACAAAGCTAAATTAAAGTCTTATTTTTATTGGGAAGGTTTGAGCTTTTCAAAATGTATCATTATTTCTAAACTAAAGGCAATATCCTAGACTCTATCAAAGTGCTTCATCTCTTTTGCTCTTAACTCATGCTGTCTTTTTGTTTGGTGCATACCAGTTCTTCAGTAGAGGCCACCAATCTTCCATAGTAGATTCCTGTTACTCTATTGGCAGTGCTTTCCCAAAGCAAAAAACACCAGGATACCAATGATACATATAACCCCTTAGTGCAGCAACAACCACTTGGCCCAAGACTGAGTCCCTGTGCTGTATTTATTTTATTTAAAGGTTTTATATATCACTGTGTCGCCAAAAAGGTAAGAAAGCACTTTGTGGCACATGCGTCAAACTCCCCGGTTGAGATTACCAAATAGCGATTTTTAAGGAATCGCTATTTGTTAATTGCAAATGCTTATGAAAGTAGGAATCACAAAATAATTTGCGATTCCTTAACATTAGCTAATAGCGATTGGGAAATTGCGAATCGGTATTAGCTAATGTGACTCCATTCATTCCTATGGGCTTACAGGCCCATAGGAATGAATGGTAATGCATTTGCTAATTGAGATTACCAAATTGATAATTGCAAATGCAATTGCACTGGTTCCCACACACAACTAGAACGAAAGTCACAAGCAAGTTCTTGGGCTTGTTGTTAGCTAAGAGGGAGCTCACAATGCACTGGAAATCTAAGCAGGGTCCCATGTTTCCATGATGGAGGACAGAATTTCTCAAATGGGCGACAAGTGAGAGCATAGTTTGATTCCAACAAGCTAAGAGAGCTAACAACGAAAAGGCACTTGAAACTGCAAGGGTGTGGGAGGCCTTAGTTGCATTGTTACGTGACCCTGAGTTAGATTCGGATGGGGACACAGTGCTAGAAACATAAATGGAAGAGCCTTGAGCAGCTGTCTAACCGGAGAGTTGAAGAGTTGATCGGGCACTATAATAATACACATAGGACTATAATAGAATGAGCTGAACAACTAGGGAGCTACTGAGTTATTTAACTTTGTGCATCACAGAGCATGGTTTCTATACACCTATTTCACATAACCTGAACACACCAGTGGTAGGAGGTAGTAAGGGGGAGGGAGTGAGGGGGAAGAACTGGTTTGCTTATGACTGATGCGGTTGCTTATTAATTAAAACGATGTGTCTTGTTTGTGGGCCACTTATAGCCCTACAATTGCAAGAGGACAATTACTCGAAGGGGCAGTACTGAGACATAGCCTCTCATAGATGGAATTGTAACCACTCCAACATATAGACAACTAATGGGATACAATCTATTGAAGAACTTTGGTAAAATGTACATCAACCAAATGTATGCGACTCAAACACCAGTAGAGCTGGTTTTTCTTTGTTTGTTTGAAAATTCAATAAAAAATATTTAAAAAAAAAATAATTGCAAATCCAAGGGTACTAAGACCCCCCCCCCCCCCCCCCCCGAAACACCCCCTCCCCTCTAAAAAAGTAAGTGTGCCCATGTAAATCACACACATGCACTAAGGGCATGTGTGCGCTACATGGCACTTTGAAAAGTGCATTTTTGTGCATTTTTCGAAGCATGCACAAATTACCATCAACTTGAAGTTGATGGTAATTTGTGTTTCCTAAATGGCACAGTTCACATTTAGGAAAGGCTACATGCTTTGCCATTAAGGAATCGCAAATTGCGATTCCCTAAATGCATTCGCAATTTAGGTAATCGCAAATTGTGATTACTTAAATTGCGAATGACAAAAGGTACATGCATTGGAAAAGACTTTTTCCATTTGTAAACAGAAAAAGGCTTGATGCATGTGCCCCTTTATGTAGCAACAAATGAGTAGGTCATGAATACAGGAGGAATAGGATGAACTTGAATGGTGGGGGAGGATGGATTGGAAGAAGTCGTAGGAAGGGGGTAGAGCAGGGACGATATAGAACATCCTTCATCACACACAATCTTATAACAAATTATATTAGTGGCTATTAGATCGTTTCAGGTCACAAAGCAATTGTCAATTATCCGTTTTGAAATTAGTAGGTGTTACATAGTTCGAGGTACCCTATTGATAGACTTATCCGAAGGACCCAATCTGCCAATGTAAGACCAGTTTTTATCATAATAATTAGCTATTAGGTGCTGGTCTCCGGTGTCGAGGCAATAAGAACTTTGTTGTGCTTCTGCAGGATTGTATCAGGCCCTAAAGATCTACATTTCGGAGTTTCCACAGTAAGTGAGCTCTTATTTCTTGATTATCTCATGCAATCTGAAATTGAGGAGAGCTAAGTTGCCAGGTTTGCCATAATGTACAGTATTGTACTTGAGGCAACACATTTTTATCTTGATTCTTGTCTTTAGTCTCTTGAAGCTCCTATAAGATTGGACAGATGTGGTTGAATCTTTTTTCCCCTTCATTGAAGCATGCTGTGGAGTGTAAAACAGCCTCTGGAGGGGACACAGTGGAAGCTGGTAAACACTAGGATGGCATTGCCTGAGTCGGTTCTGGATATGATGAGTGATGGCTGCTCTTTTTCATTGATTGTAGGAAAAGAATGTGTTTTATTCTCTTTGGTGGAGATGAATGTTAGAGGAGTGCACTAATTTGTTTGCAGAAGGAATGATTGTAAGGTAAGAGTTGGTCATGACTTCTAGGGATTTGATGGTTTCATTAGTTTCTGGCACAGAGCCACACTGTGATAATTCTGTTCTCAAGGAAGCGTTGAGTTTATTGTCAGATTTGAAGGAAATTAGCAAATACTCATGTTTCTGATGGTGTATTTTCAGGCAGTATGTATTTATCCAGTCAGGTCTTTCTTTAAAAATGATTTGTAGGTTTTGGAGATTGGTGATTGAGTTTTAAATACGATGGTGTCCTCAGCATACTGGTGGAGCTTTACACCAAACTTTTCTTGCAGCAAACCTAGTTTTCCCCCATATAAATCCATTCGAATCGGGAAAGAGTGTGGAGCCCTGAGTTACACAGCAGACTACTTTATGCGTTTGGAATGTATAGTTTCCCAGTTTTATTAATTGTGCATTTGTGATTGACTTTTCAGGCCGTCTGAAAGTTTTTAGCTCAGTCGCTGAAGCATATTCTTGTTTCATGTGTCCTTAGTAGTGGCACATGTCTACTGTCTCGAAAGCTGCCGACAAGTCCAGCAGGACCAGAAGGCATGCATCCCCATTGTCAAGGACAAGGTGGGTGTCATCCATCACTTTCAAAGTTGCCTTTTTGGTGCGTTTGGTACCGTTGTGATGTATTCCTGGGATGTGGAATACCACCACCTAAAGCCAAGAATAAACTGCAGTGAGTCCTATAGGCACCAAGAGAAGGCTCATGCATTCTGTGCTTGGCGCTGACAGTATACACAGCTCCGAGCTATGCATGGGTTTCTCTTCCAGGGCCAAGTATTTCTTTTCATTCTGGAAGTTGTGAGTGCTGCAACCTCTCCCCTGGATGGAGAGAGCTGTACACTGATCCTTAACAGGTAAGTGCCACTACATTTGAAAATTCCAGTGTTCATTTGTCATATATCTACATTTCTTTACATGTCTCAGTGCCATGTGGAGTAGTCGCTGTACGATATAATTTCACTGTCATTGTTTACTGCCTGCTTGTGCTCTCACACTAAACAGCACCATATGAAGGGCAAGCCCAATATACCCTTGAGGGTTTAGGTGGATAAATTGAAAAAGTAAAGCTACCGACAAGGGATTTTGTTTGTGAATAAAGTAATTACTTGGTTCTATTTCTTAGTGAATGATTTTGGGGGTGTATTTAAGCAAATTATACACCAACAGTAAATGTTATCAACAAGAACAATCTTCAGATAAAGAGTACACACACGGGATTTCTTTTTTTGTGAATAAAACACAAATCTTTTTATATATAAATCAGAGTAAAAAGGAGTACAAAAGAACCATTGGTTCAAGCAATAGATCATGAAAAGCGGGTTAAATCAGATCCACATTTCATCAAAAGACATCTATTTCAGTACAGTTTTGACAGAGACCAATCTCATCATTGAGAAAATAATCAACTGCATTTATCTAATATTGTGAAATTAGATGAGGGAGTCGACGTTTCGGTCTTGGATGGCAGAAGTCCGTCAGACCATCTTCAGGACAGATAGTTATTGCATGAAAAGACCCCTATGTGAACATAATACAAACAGTTACAATAATGGCAACATAATTTTGTAAACTGTATCTAATACACATATATTATAGACAACCCGTGTGTGAAGAGTAGTCTCTCTATTATAATTTGTCAAACCTATCTTAATGCTATCTTGCAAAAGATTAACAACTTAACATTTGTCGTTACTACTTTCAAACTTAAAAGTGTAGACCTATGTAAACACATGCATTCTAGCAGTGAGACAGTTTTATTCGTGATTTTTACAGGTCTTACGAAACTTGTTATAATCTCATCCTCTATACATTATGGAATTTTAGACAAACATTTGTCTTATAACAATGAGAAAAGGTTGCTTACTTCGTGAGTTCTAGGAATCCCACGATACTTGTGTTTTGTTGTTTTATTATTGTCAGGACGTTCTTGTTTAGTACTGTAACCTAGATAAAAGTGCACTGCATTTAGTGTACATAATTCAAAAATTCTTGTTTGAAACGAGATGATTAAAATAAATCCTACCTATCAATTTTCAAACTTTCTTATGATAGGAGATCGATCGGGGGGAGTCCTTAGTCGTTCTGTTTTCAAGTGCTGTATTCCAAAAATAAAGAATGTACACACCATTAGCTCATTGTTTTTATCTGGGTTGATTTTCTAAAAAAGACGTCTAATTTAACTGCAGGTAACAATGTCATACTCTGTTGTTGAAAGTGGCGCTCACTGCTTAACAGATTTTTTTATGGTCCATCGTGAGGCAGTTTCACTAAGCTCTTATTGAAGGTAGTTCAACAACAATGCTGATCCTCAATTCAGGCATCACGTTCTTAAAAACATTGTATAACTTCACTATTGGTGTTGGGGGCTGACTATTGTATGCTGCAGTATATATTCACATTAAAAATGATCTTATTGGTGAGGGATGGCTTATAACCGAATAGCGCAACTGTAACATCCTGTTTGGCATTGTTAGTCTAAAGGGTACAGCACTTGATGTTAGCCCAATACAAACATCAGACGGCCTGATCTCTTACAATCTGATGCATCCAACATATCGTCAAAATCGCATCTATTTGGCTATATCGTGCTACAAAGAGCCGAGGCGCTCGGTGTCATAGGGAAATCGGACGAATTGAGGGGAGTCTACTTACATTTCTCGTTCTCATTCAAACGCGCAAAAGTCTGCCGAAGTCAGGAACGCCTGATTTGGCTAGCGATAATTGGGTGTTTATAAAGCCTATCGGTTAAGGGGCGAAACTCACTGTCAAAACTGTACTGAAATAGATGTCTTTTGATGAAATGTGGATCTGATTTAACCCGCTTTTCATGATCTATTGCTTGAACCAATGGTTCTTTTGTACTCCTTTTTACTCTGATTTATATATAAAAAGATTTGTGTTTTATTCACAAAAAAAGAAATCCCGTGTGTGTACTCTTTATCTGAAGATTGTTCTTGTTGATAACATTTACTGTTGGTGTATAATTTGCTTAAATACACCCCCAAAATGATTCACTAAGAAATAGAACCAAGTAATTACTTTATTCACAAACAAAATCCCTTGTCGGTAGCTTTACTTTTTCAAGTCACACTAAACAGCCGCTATTTTTTTTCAGCAGTGGATTTAATAAGGGTAACATTTGGATTTGGAAATGGTTCAATTGTATAATTTTAGCTGATGCAGAAGGGATGCTTTTAGTTGGCTATCCTCAGTACCTGTTGGCAGCTTTGAGCAGTGGTCTTCAAACATTTTAATGCACCCCCCGTATCAAAAAAAAAAAATCATTTGATTCCCCCCTCGTGATTTTTTACAATTCTATTCAATTTGCAATGTTTAAGTATGTCTGGACTTATTTAAACATTAGAGTTATGCTAAACCTTTGAAAAATAGCCCATTAGAGTTGCTGACTGCTGATCATTTGTTTTCAGCTTAAAACAAAGCACTGCTACCAGCATAATGCTTCTTCTGACCGGTGCCTGGACCCCCCCCCCCCCCTTCCTCCCCGTGATCAGTTAAGGCCCACCTAAGCCCCCCTTGTTTCAAGATCTAGAGGCTTTAGTTGCTATAAAGGTGAGGATCATGTATACTAATGGAGAACCGAGGACATGCTGCATTATCTTCTCATGGCTGCAGAACTCTCTAGTACTTGTATCCTTGCACAGTTTCTTTCGGTGAGCTTTAATATTTTTTTGGGTTGATGGGTAATCAGCAAGTCTACATCATAATTGTTTTGGTAGTACCTGAGGCAATGATGTGTGACATGTTTGTGGTTTCAGGGGAGGTTTTTAAATAAATTTCGCTGTTGGAAGATGTTGCTGCTATGTATATTTCTTACCTTTAAAGTGTGGAACATTAGAAGCTAGTACTTGATGATGGGGGAGGTTGGTGGGGGGGGGGGGGGGGGGGGAGGAGTCCCAGACCCATGCTGAACACAGGCCACCTTTCCACACATTTCATGGCCTTCACAAGAGGGTCTCGCACTGTGAGAAAAGGGACATGAGGTGGATTCTGTGCATCTGTGTTTCTTTTGGAATGTAAATGACACCAGGTTGGTAAAGTATCTTCCCAGTAGGTGTATAATTAAGCTGGTTTCCTTTGTAGTGTAAAATAAAAGGCTGGTAATGTATCTTCACAGTAAGGATGTAATTAAATTACGAAGGCACAAATTATCAGATCTGCAAATAAGTGGTCAGAATGCCTGCCGCCCAGTTCAATTGCAAATGTATGTAAATGCAGATTGTTTTAGTGAGCATTTTCCCAGGCTGGATAGATCTTCTTTTTGGTGCAGGCCATGAGTCAAGACAATATTTATTTTCATATTATGAATCCTCTAATCATTGTCTGAAACATTTCTGGGCAAAGACTACATTTTGTCTTCGTCCCAAAAATTCTGAAATTCTCCCATGAACTTGGTAGTACTTATTCATAACACATTGTGCATTGCCTATTTATTGCCTGCCCGAAGAATCCTCGTTCTGGCTCATGCAACTCATTTACAATGTCTACCTGCCTCATGAGTATTAGCTTCATGACTGAGTGCCTGCAGAAATGGGCCTTTGGTCATCTTGGCTCTAGTCCTTCCTTTCAAGCTGGGATTTTTGGAGTAACCGAGCTCCACTTTCATTGAGTGTTGTTATATTCCAGACACTCATGCCAGTCTTTGCGAGGTAGATCCTCATAGAGCAAGAGCACCAACAACACCCAAGAGCACTGCTCGTCTCTTTAAAAATTCAACTCCCATCTTCCTCCGATTTTGAGAAATTCCACCAACTAACATTCATGCAAATGCAACAAACTTATAAGGCAACCAAAACTCCTATTGATAAACGAATGAAACAAAAAAAGCATCTTGGATCTAATTGAGTCAGAAGAGAAACTGAAACGAGACGCAAAAACAATAATAAAGTTAGATCCATCAATTATTCTGTACTTCAAATAATTAGAAAGGACGTCTGATTTTTTTTCTAAGAGTTAGGTGGTCTGCTGCCGTCCTGCGTGAGGATGGACGACGGTTCCAAAGTTGAGAGAGCTAGACAGAATATGCTTTTCCTACAAACCAAGCATGCCACTGTCGATGAATGAAGTTAAAACCAAGTGTGCTGAGTGAAAAGTGCGTGATGGAACATAGTAATCCTAGCCCTTATTGCGGGTGCCCTCGTTTTGACAAATTCTTTGCTCACCAGGTAGACGGAAGAACTTTCTTCTGGATTTGGTGACATGGTCAAGAGATTCCTGGATATCAAACTTTGCATAGTCGAAGCTTTTTTCATTTTATTTGGTATTTTCGAAAAAATACAAAACCCATACAAAACAACATGCCAACATAGTAGCGATAACATGTGCCGGAATGAAAACCGCACAGTTAGTTCATTACAAATGTTGTAAAATATGCGTCCTACACAGCTGTACTCGCCAAAATAGTGCCATTCACAACCACCTTACGATGTCAATCAAGAAATGAGCATTTTGGGGAAGTACTTTCAAAGACAGAAACTCATCTGATGTTACAAGTACCACAGGCAGGTTATCAATGAAAAATAGAGAGCATTGACATTTCACAACAACCCCTCCGCTGAACCTGTACATGTTAGGGTGCCCCCATCTGTTCCGTGCTTCTCCCCGGCCCAAACAATAAACGGTTTCCAGATGTCACTAGGCCTCGAGGTAGGAGGCATTAGTTCCCAGAACGTGTTTAATTGGGTGTGACTGTAGGTGACGTCCCTAATCCACTCCTTAACCGAAGGCATCCTCCTCCTCCCCCAGTGGATGGAAACCTGGCGTTTGGCGAATAAGAGAAGTAATGCGTGTAATTTGTGCATATTGACTGGCGTGTCTTCTGACATAGCTCAGCAAGCCCAACAAGGGGGATGGGGTTAGAGACATACCAATGATCTGATTTAATTGATGTGAAAATTGTGGACCAAAATGTTGTGAGTTTTGGACAGTCCCAAGCCATGTGTAAAAAAAAAAAAAAAAAAAAAAAAAAAAAAAAATTAAAAAAAAGTTGTTAACCCACAGCGGCAGTAACGCTCATCGTCCCGTAGCCCCATGCGGTGCAACCCTATAGGCGTCCTGTAGAACACCTGTGAAGGAATTTGAAATGGATCAGGCAGAGCCTATAATTGGGGGACAGCTCAGTGAGCTGTAACAGCAATATGCCCACTGGTCCTCAGTTAACAGGGTAGGGAGCTCCTCATTCCACCCCTGTAATGCTCTGGGTCTCACCAATGGGGCAGTGTTTTGCATGGGCGTGTAACAAGTTTACGGGGTGATGTGAACGTATCTCTATGGCGGGCAGGGGAGGTCAGGGCGCCGGGAAACCATCATGCAGGGCGCCACAGGCAGCGCGTAGCTTATGATAGAGGGTGCCATTTGCCGAAATGTTCCTATGACTCTCGGCTGGAACTAGATGGGACCTGAACGTGTTCTCTGGGTAAA
This sequence comes from Triturus cristatus, assembly GCF_964204655.1. Taxonomy (NCBI): domain Eukaryota; kingdom Metazoa; phylum Chordata; class Amphibia; order Caudata; family Salamandridae; genus Triturus; species Triturus cristatus. The sequence continues at coordinate 1,119,449,237 of NC_140593.1, forward strand.
AGTCTGCAAACGTGTGAAGGCTCAATTTCTGTCCAAAATTTCTTCAAAATCAACAGAGCCAGTGTAAATTAAGTCAATAAAAGGGGAGGCACTACTAATAGGAAGAGCACTGGTCCACAAATTCCAAGCAAACCGATATGTTGTTGAAAAGAGTGTAGACCTCAATGACAATACCCATTTGGTATAAAAAGCCCTCACTCGCCAACCTGGTTGGTGACATGCTTCATCATCGGGCTCCACTGGGATGACCGAATGTCATCCCAGTGTGCTACAACGCCAGGTTACTGCGGAGCGGGGTTCTTGTGTGGTGATAGTGAATTTAAAATATCCAATTAAGTCAAAAAATAAAACTTTAATAATTTTGCTAATTAGAAAAGGCTAAAAGGGAGTGAAGGTCAAAAAATAGAAGACCTGGTTCACTCCACGGCGGTCAACATGTTTCTGCCTCTATGAGTGTTCGTCAGGCTTTCTTCAGGACCAGAGTGGATGTGCGGAGCCCCGGTGGTGTGAACGCGCTAAGGATCACCCTACCGTGGACTGCTGTGTGAAAAATTATTTACAGTGAAAAAAAATCCGCCAAAATATATTTATTTGTTCTGGGGGAGAGGAACGAGTTTATTCTGACAATGAAAAAGACATACAAACAGAAAGACAAAACAAGAAGAGTCATCAGTGTTTGTCGCAAACTCGTACTCTTATGCTCAAAGGTTTAAGAACAATGGTGCTCAGAGAACGGATGAGTGCCACTAGGTCTACCTCAGGTGCCAAAATGGTGAAGAAATGTGCACCTAGGTATATCCAAGTATCAGTGTAGGATAAAGCCAATGGCTCGATATCCTATCGGATGTGACAGAAGTCATATATCGGAACGCACGTGAAATGTATGCGGCGTGCCACTCAAAGTACGGAGAAATAGGGAGGGCTAGGGAATGGTTCAGAAGTCCCCGATGCTCAATAAACAGGAATATAGGTAAAATCTTACAAGGAGGCCAATCCATTTGATGCCTCAAGGATCCCGGGAGGGGGGTGGGAGCAAAATGGCACACCCTGCATAAAGAGGAAGGGAGATAAAAAGGAAGAAAGAGAGGGCGGGTCACTACCTCGAGTGTAGAAGAGCGATCCCGCTTACCTTCTGGGGCAGGGAGCAGTATGAATAACTTACGCCCTTGCTGCTCAGCACCCTTGTGTCACCTATACAGCCTCTCGCTGCCGGGTCCGGATAATAGAGATCCGTGACCGGAGGTACGTATAAGAAGAAGTTCGAAAAGTCCCCAGTTGGGCTGGTAGTGAGAGCTTAGACGGGATTGGGCAGAATCCCCAAAACTCCGTTGCTGATTGGATATGAAGACGTCCAATGGAAATGTAGAAAAGGAAAGAGTCGTTCCTAGTACTGAACGACGCGTCAGGTTGAAAAAAAGGGGGCACAATGCTTTATTGACAGGCTCCGTCTTGGACACTCAATCAACCAAAACAATCCACACGAAGAGCGTGCAGAGGGACTAATTATCAAAAACCTGACCGCATGTGGGTAAAGACAAAGCGCTGTGCATTTGTGATGATATGCAGTGTTATGATGTTAGCTCTGCTCGAAATAAAAGTCGGCAAACTAGCGTGTTCAAGAGGTGCCTAACTAAAGCATAAGAAAATAAAGGACAGGGGTCAGGGAAAAATGCTGTAACCCCAGATATCATAGATATAGCATATGGTAAAAAATCCGAGCTATATTAACAAGCAGTGTATCGGAATAGCTGGGAACGATAATTCGGCAAAATTGCATTATACAATAATAGCCTAAAGGATCTCCGGTCACATGAGTATGTAAAGTGCAGAAAACGACGCTACCCCTCCAGGATACCATAAATGGATTATAGAATGTTAGTCCAAGGTACATTATCATTTAAACCATGAAGGTTCGTACCCAGACGGTAAACCCATCTCTGCTCCTTTTCAAAGAGTGTCTTGGGGATATTTCTGCCTGTCGATATCTCTTCAATAACAGTCCATTTTAAGTCGTTAGTTGTGTGGTTTACGGATAGAAAGTGTTCGCTCAGTTTGGTGGTAGCACGTTTACACCTGACATTGCTCCTGTGCTCGCATATCCGGAGTTTGACCTTCCTCGTCGTCATCCCTACGTATCGTAGACCGCAAGGACATGTAATTAAGTAAATTACATTAGGTGTATTACAGTTCGTGTGACCTCTTTGAGTCCAGACCTTGTTGGGTTCCAGATTAAGGGTTTTAGTATGTGAGGTCAGATGGCATATGCTACAGTCAGAGCAAGGAAAATGTCCCGTTACCTTGGGGAGGCCCCATGCTTCAGTTATAGTTCTTTGTGAAGTGTCAGAAAGCATCAAAGGGCGTGTGTGTACGAGACTGTTGCGTAGGCTCTGAGCGCGTTTAAATGAAAAGAGCGGTTTTTCCCACTTGCGATTGATGCTGTTAATTATCCCCCAATGTTTGTTGATAGTTTTCTTCAATTGGTTGGATAAGGTGCTATAGGTGGTAACACATGTTAGTGGAATGGAAGCAGTATCTTTCACATAGTCAGTTAGGAGTACATCCCTGGGTTGGTTTCTCGCACGCTTATAGCTTCTGGAGAGGAGAGGGGAAGGGTACCCTCTGGCTATCAATTTGGTAGTCAGATCATGAGATTGGGCCTTAAAATCACTCAAGGCAGTGCAGTTCCGTCGTAGGCGGAGAAATTGTCCGTAGGGCAGATTCTCCCTCAGAGTGCGTGGATGGAAACTCGTGAAATCGAGGAGATTGTTCCTCGAAGTAGGCTTGTAATAAGTTCTAGTCTGAAGCGAGCCTTGTGTCTTAGTGATCACTACATCCAGGAATACAACTTCAGATTGGTCAAAGGTGTATGTGAAGTTCAGGTTTGGATTCAGAGTATTGATCCACGTGAGGAAAGTCTGGAGGGCGTTGTTATTGCCATGCCAGATCAATAGCACATCGTCTATGTACCGCTTCCATAAGCCTATGGAAGAACGATGTGGATTCGAGGCAGGGAGGATAAACTCTTGCTCAAAGGCATACACGGACAGTCCAGCCACACTAGGAGCAAAGGTACTCCCCATGGAAGTACCTGTGGATTGGAGATAGAGACGTCCCTGGTATTCAAAAAAATTCTTTTTTAATGCCAAAGAGGCACATTGGATAATGAACTCCTTTGTAGTTCTATACTCCCAAGGAGTGGAGTCAAGTGATTCCTCCAGGACCCCGATGGTTTCGTCCTGGGGGATGCTCGTGTATAGACTTTCTATGTCTAATGTCACCAGTATGGTGTTTTCTGAGCATGTGGTGTTGTCAAGTAGTTTCAGTAGGTCCTTAGTGTCCTTAAGGTAAGTAGTGGATTGTTGGACCAAAGGTTTCAGGAAGTGGTCGCAGAAACGTGATAGGGGTTCCAAAAGAGAGCCGATCCCCGAGACTATGGGACGACCAGGGGGAGGGAGTCTCTCTTTATGGATCTTTGGGAGTGTGTAAAAGTAAGGGATGTTGCCTGGGCCTTCGGTAAGGAATCGTGCTTCAGCCCTGGTGATGACACCTTGTGTCTGTGCATCTTCAACAAGACTCATGATCTGAACTTTCAGATCGCCGGAGGGATCATTGAGGAGTGGTGTATAATTCCGACGGTCGTTTAACAGTCGGAGGCACTCTTGGTTGTAGTCGGCGGTGTTCAGTAATACAACTGCACCCCCCTTATCTGCAGGTTTTATGGTGAGATTGGGGTCCGCACGAAGAGAGGTAATGGCTCTGTATTCATCTGCCCATAGGTTCTTAAAGGTAGTGGGAATGTCTAGATTCTCAATTTCTGCAAACACAGCTCGTTCAAAAGTTGTGATTTCCACAGGGATGGTGTGTGGAGGGGGGATAAACGTGGATGGTGGGCGTAGGGGGGTATCCCCTACGTCAGAATCAGCTTTGTCTATGGTGCGATCCTCGAAGAAAGCCTTTAATTTCAACTTCCTGAAGAATGATGCAAGTTCACAATGAAGTCGGAATTTGTCGGGACGGGCTGATGGAACAAAGCCCAATCCCTTTTCTAGTATGGACCTCTCTTGATCTGTCAGTATTTTGTTAGATAGATTGACGATCAGGCTGTCGAGGTGCTCGGTCCCGCGGCCAATTGTTCCTGTGCTTGCTTGCTCCGGGTGTGATTGCCCACTGGGTCGTCTTGTACCCAGTGTACTCTTTGGTTGGGCCCTCTCCGCCGACCTTTTCCCCTTTGGCCCCTTTCTAAAAAAGGGTTCTGTGTAAAGGGGTTAGGAGGGTACATTGGGGACGCATATCCAGGATTCCAACCCAGATGTGGGTTAAATGGATAATGGAATTGCATGGGGTGTGGGCCCATAACCCCTTGTTGTGGGGGAAAGTTTGACCAGGGTGCTTGGTTAGAGGGGGGGCGTGTTCTTCCTCTTTGTTTGCCTCTTCTTGCTTGTCTGAAACTATTGTTTCTGGAGCCACTGCTGTTAGAAGAGTCATCATCTGTGCCGTAGGAGTTGGTTTCAGTTCTACGTAAGGCAACGAAGGTGGGGTCAGCATAAGGGTAGATTTTGTTAAATTCAAATTTTTTCAGATCTTTCTGAACTTGATTCACCTTGCTTTGTGTGAGATTTTCTTTATATTCGTTGATGTCTTTGTTTAGTTCGTCAAGTCGTTTTTTAAAACCCGTGAGTGTGGTTTTAAATTGTGTCTCTGTCTGAGTAATCTCGATCATAATTGCCTCAGACAGTCGGACGGCTGTTTTAATAATTAAGACTAGCCAGTCTCGAGTACAATGCCATGCTATCATTGCCCAATCTTTTCTGAAGGTGGCATCCTCCAGAAAGATGCGTGGAGCATTGGTTACTAGTAGGCCCCTTGGGGCTGTGTTGGTCCTTAAGTATTCCGTTAGGATTGTGCCATGAAGTATCGTGCGAATCCGATTTTTCTTCAACTCAGAGAGTTGTTCCCATTCGCTTGCATATGTTACTGTTTGCGATATGGAGGGGTCTGCAAATAATGAGGGGCGTGCTAGAATAGCATCCACCTCAGAATCTGAGAAAGTGAGACCGAGGGAGGCCATAATGACAAGAAAGCGGAGAGTCCCGGGAAGAAGGAAAAAACCACCACCTGAGGTCAGGGGGGCAAATAGTCTCTCATAGCTGTGCGCTGCTGAACTACAGAGAATCAACAAGAGAGGAAGGGATCTACACGACTAGTCCCCTCAATGATTTATTCAAAATCAACAGAGCCAGTGTAAATTAAGTCAATAAAAGGGGAGGCACTACTAATAGGAAGAGCACTGGTCCACAAATTCCAAGCAAACCGATATGTTGTTGATAAGAGTGTAGACCTCAATGACAATACCCATTTGGTATAAAAAGCCCTCACTCGCCAACCTGGTTGGTGACATGCTTCATCATCGGGCTCCACTGGGATGACCGAATGTCATCCCAGTGTGCTACAACGCCAGGTTACTGCGGAGCGGGGTTCTTGTGTGGTGATAGTGAATTTAAAATATGCAATTAAGTCAAAAAATAAAACTTTAATAATTTTGCTAATTAGAAAAGGCTTAAAAGGAATGAAGGTAAAAAAATAGAAGACCTGGTTCACTCCACCAGGTTGGCGAGTGAGGGCTTTTTATACCAAATGGGTATTGTCATTGAGGTCTACACTCTTTTCAACAACATATCGGTTTGCTTGGAATTTGTGGACCAGTGCTCTTCCTATTAGTAGTGCCTCCCCTTTTATTGACTTAATTTACACTGGCTCTGTTGATTTTGAATAAATCATTGAGGGGACTAGTCGTGTAGATCCCTTCCTCTCTTGTTGATTCTCTGTGGCTCAATTTCTGTGCCATTGCCTTACTAATTCAGTCTTGAATGCTTGTCAACATGGGGTTGTGTGCAAATGGTTTAGAAGGGACATATAGTATCGAGGCACCCGTTCGCTTCCACAGCTCGTTCATGCCCAACACAGTGTCTCTGAGGTGTCTATGCCATCGCAGGGGCGGCGAAATGACGGGTATAGTGCCACCAGAAGGGGAACTGGCGCCACCGCGTCAGTTTCCACTGCTACGTGGGGTTGGAATGGCGTCTGGTGAACCCAGTAGTGCAAGAACTGAGTTTGAGCACAAAGGGCATATAATTGCATATCCGGAGCACCCATCCCACCCTGTTTCAACGGGAGCGTCCGCAAATCCCATGATACTCGAGCCTGCCCATCTGCCCACACCAGGGAGACCAGCAGTGATCTCAAGGACTTGAAAAAATATTGCGTGAGGGGGATCGTAATGTTGACAAATAAACTTAGGTAAAACAACAATTTTTGCTTGGGCGATTTTCCCTGCCAAAGATAATGGGAGCTTAGACCATATTTTAACCTTCTCTTCCAACCAAGTGACGGCGCTGCCATAATTCAAATTCCACACCTCCTGCGTGTCGACTAATCCAAATGCCCAAATATTTAACTGCCTCGGCCTCCCACTTCAAAGGGAACTCGGAGGCCACTGTAAGTGTTATCCATCAAAGGGAACACGACGGACTTAGCCCAGTTAATGGAGACACAGGACAGACTCCCCCCCCCCCCCCCCCCCCCCCCCCCCGGAATTAAATTAATTCCCTTAAAATGGGGTCTAAATTGCCACGGGGTCGTGATATATAAAGTGACATCAACTGCATAGAGCAAAATAAGAAGGCTCCTGGTGCTGAATCCGATTCCACTAGCTGTGTGATATTGCCTGATGCGTGCAACTAGGGGCTCCATTGCCATCGCGAAGAGCAGGGGGGAAAGAAGACACCCCTGCCGAGTACATTGCAAAATGGGGAAGGGTTCAAATAGTAGGCCATTTACTCTAATCCGAGCAGTGGGCATAGTGTACAGCAATCGGATCAGATTATTAAAGAGCGGGCTAAATCCCATGCGACCTAGTATAGCAAATAAATATGGCCATTCGAGCGTATCGAACGCTTTAGTAGCGTTGAGGAAAATGCCGCGGCCTGCACGTCGGGGTGGAGGTAGTGTAGTACCGAAAATACAGTCCTAAGGTTATGGGAAGTAGACTGCCCAGGGATGAATTCCCGACTGGTCAGGACAAGCGATGAGGGGGAAGTAGGGGCTGTAGCCTATTGGCTATCCGCTTAGCCAGGATTTTAACATCCACATTAATCAATGACAATGGCCGATATGAATCTAGCTCAGCTTCAGGTTTCCCGGGTTTTAACAGAGTGACAATTATCGCCTCCCGCATGGTTGGAGGCAATATACCAGTAGTTTGGGCCTCTTATAGTGCCAACAGACGAGGCGCTAGTTCCTCCACGTATGTTTTGTAGAAGGCGGTGGTCAGGCCGTCAGACCCAGAGGCCTTGTCAAGGGGTAAACTTTTTATGACCTGAGTGATATGCTCTACAGTGAACGGGAAATCCATATATTCCCTGTGTCTTTGATGGAACCAGATTAGTACCAACGAGTCGAGGAAGGACTGTATTCCCTCTGGGCACGGCTCTTGGGTTGCCCTGTAGAGCCTAAAATAGAACAAGGAGAATTCACCCAGAATACCCGTCTGACCCCCTAATAGCGTTTCTGTGTGTTGATCAGCTCGGGAACATAAGCAGTAGAGCGCGGGATTCGAATAATTCCAACAAGTGTGTGTCCCGGCCTATCGCCTTGAGAAACCAACCAAAAATCCAGGTGGTACCAGGCGCTGTGGTGCTCAGAGATACAGGTACCCTCCCTAATCGAGGGGTGTCTCCGGCGCCAAATATCAACTAGGTCACCATCTGAGAGTATGGCGTTTAAAGCAGTGCTCACAGCTGGATGTAGGGCCCGGGCCGCCCCCCACCTGTCCATGTCATCGTCTAAGATGGCATTAAAGTCACCCCCCCCCCCCCGAGAATAATGCTGCAACCAGCCACTCTGACCCTGGCCCAGATGTTTTGGAAGAAACTAGGGGAGTCCACATTGGGGCCATTGCTGCCATTACACAGGGTTTCTGTGTATTTCCCCCTCTCTCCAATCTAGGCCCCGCTTAACCAGTACCGCCACTCCACGGTAGTAATTAGAATATATGGAGGAGTAGACGTAGCCCCCCACCTGTTGTGCCTGAGCCTCCGGGATGGCATGACATTAAGGTGGGTCTCCTGCAATAGACATATGTCTATTTTATGTCTCGTTTGGTCAGCAAGTACGAGCCTGGACTTCCTGTCGTCGTTCAATCCCTTAATGTTCCATGTGAGAAATTCAGGTTGTTGGTGTGGTTTCAAACTGTACAAAATGCAAGAGAGGATGGGAACAAGGGCAGCGCAGTATCTTCCTAAATCAAACTGTGCAATCAGACAAAAAGCATACACGTACACTGGCTAAAAGCAGAACAACAACTCCCACCCTCCACCCACTTTAACCCCCCAATCCGGTTGTAGAGAACCCTCCCATAAACAAATAAAAAAAACATGGAATACCTGGGAAACCTCCCATGGGGATGCGGGAACGCCGGCATCCTTCCCTAGCATGGCAGGGTGGCCAAGATACTGCAGAGAGCCAAGTCAAGAGCATAATAGGATAGTAAGATAGCATGCATCCTGCATACAGGCCCACTTATGGTCCTAACAGTTACCACATCCCAGCATGGCAATCCCATGGCCGCCTTATTGCAATATCTCTCCAAGAAATAGCTTAGACATCCACAATCCCCCCCCCCCCCCCCAAGCAGGTGCCGCCCACCCATTTTAGGGTAAACCAGCTAGGAAGTAACAAATGTGAACTCCACATTATAGGTTATAACCAGCAGTGGCCATCAGAAAATAGAATGGCAGATAGGGCTCCAAGCACAAACCATGCGTAGCATCTAGAACCAGGAATGTGTTAAGTGTGGAATGCCCTCTGTCATTATCACTTAACTGGGTTTCCGCTGAATCTGCCGATCTGGAGCCATGCCTGCTTACTCCCCCTATGTGTTTGGCAAACTTGAGCGCGGACTTGGAATCGGTAAAAAAGTGGGTAGAACCATCTTGTGTAACCTTAAGTTTGGCGGGATACGACCGTGAATAGGGGACTTGGGCCTGCATAAGGATCCACATTGCAGGCAGGAACTCACGTCTCACCGTCTGCACCGCTGGTGTAAAGTCGGGATAGAAGGATATCTGATTTCCCTTGTGAGTGATTTTCCCCATCTCATGCGCCTGGCCCAATATCAAGTCTCGGTCCTGGTAGTTGAGGATTCGTGCTAGGATGGGTCGGGGTGCGATGGGCTCTTTGCACCGCAAAAACTGGGGAGAGGTGAGCATCAAACAGTTTCCGTAGTAAATCAGCCACGTACTGCTCCATCTTTGCAATGGCTGTGGTCTCCGGTATGCCTGTGATGCGTAGGTTGTTACGGTGGGACCTCGCCTCTAAATCCTCGTTCTTGGTGCGTATTAGTCCCAATATTTTATCCATCTGCTGGAATTCATGGAAGTCAGATTGTTCGTTTTCAAGCAGGTCTAGTCTATGCTCGTGAGTTCCTACCTGGGACTTGACTGATTCCAGTTGTGTAGTGAGTGCGTCAATTTTGGTGTCGCTGTTCCGGAGGCTTGATCGCATTTCAAGCATGAGTGTCCGGAGGTCTTCGCCTTGATCATCCGTCTGCAACTCAGCAGACATCCCTGCGCCGGTCTCCGGGTCTGATTCGTCGAGTCATCCTCCGTTGATCAAAGTTTAACTTTGGCTGCTTGGTGTCTTGTTTTCCCATGGTACGTATCTTCATCCCCCATCGCAGCAACAGAGCCTCTTTGTCCACTGAGGTGCAGGGCACGCCCTCACCTCCCCTTCTCACACACCGTTCAGCCGCTCTCAAAGGATCGTGGGTCGAAGCACAGTCACAGGTTCCAGGGAAGCGAGGGGGTGCGCCGCTCCCAACAGCAACATTCAAACATCCCCGTGTGGAACGCCGCCACCCCTCAAGTGTGTGCCACTCCGCCGCAAAGTTCCAGGACGTTATCGCGATTCAAATCTCAGCCAGGGCACGTGAGTTTCTTCTTGGCGCTATCGGCGTACCCCAGTCTCGCCCTCACAACACTCCTCTATACGTGTATCATGCACAAAATCGCCACCGCACGGGGTTCAGATATGCAGGGCTCATCCAACGAGCATCTCAGAGCCAGGAGTAAGACACAAGCCCAGCAGGGTTGACATCAGTGTGGGGAGAGGTTGTCATCTCGCTATTGTGTGAAGAGCAACCTCAGACGGTGCAGATGCCACCTGGGAGAGCTGTGTCAGACTCGCATGCAGTGTGGTCTCAAAGATGGCGCCAATATCCACGGGGCGTTTCACTGTTCCCTCCGCGTCTCGCCTCACCTTCAAAGTTCAGGGCAGGAGTATGGAGGTGTGCAGCAGGGTCGCGCAGCACCACAGCCGTGTCCAGCGCCGCTCCGAGGGTCACCAGGGTGCGAGAAGTCACCCCTGCGCTCGCGGCTGAGGCCTGCACCGTGCCAGAAGCTGCGGGCTTGATTTACAGGTGCCGCCTGCCCACACAGCGTCTGGACCTGCCTCCGCGGCCGGCCGCCTTGCATCGGGTCACACAGCACAGATCGGGGCCCGCAGATGTAAAGTACAGCTCTCAGTTCAGGAAGGACTCCGCTGCCAGTGCGCTGATTTCAGCCCTACATTGGCTCCCCTTCTGCACGGATAATCGAAGGATTATTCCTCGGCCGTCAGAGCTCGCTTACAGAGCGGCCATTCTGCAGCTCGGCAAACCACGCCCTGCATAGTCGAAGCTTGAGGAAACACAAGCAGTCAAACAATTGAGTAATATTTGTATAACGCGGCTAATCTCCCTGGGGGAGGGATAGGGAGGGTATCCAGGCGCTGTATTGCAGGTATCAGTCAAAGAGCCAGGTCTCTAGTCCCTTCCTGAAGTGGGTCAGCGAGGGTGACGTGCAGAGGTGAAGAGGGAGGGTGGTTCAAGGGTTTGGCGGCGAGGTGGGAGAAGGAGCGGTTGCAGCAGATACATGGTGTCTGAGCGAGGGCGAGGTGTGCGGAGCAGAGGTTTATGGTAGGTGAGTGGATGATCAGGCGTGGTTCATGTAGGCTGGTCCTTCGTTGTGAAGGGCTGTGTAGGCATGGGTAAGGAGCTTGAAATGGCATCTCTTCTGGATGGGGAGCCAGTGGAGGTCTTTTATGTGCTGGGTGATGTGTCCTCTTGGGCAGGTTCAGAATCAGTCTGGCTGCTGCATTCTTGAGTCTTTGCTTGAGTTCGGTAATGGTGCCGGATAGTGTGTCTTGCCGTATTAGATCAGGATGGTAATGGGGGGCCTGAATCACAGTTTTCCTTGTGCTGATGGGGAGCCATCTGAAGATTTTGTGGAGCATGCAGATCGTGTGGAAGCATGCTGAGGAGATGTTATGGACCTGGTGTTTCATAGAGAATTCGATGTCCATGATGCTGAGGTTGCGTGCGTGGTCTTTCAGCATGGGGATAGGTCCGAGCTCCGCTGGCCGTCAATCGTTTTAAAGAGCAGCGTCTGCTGAATATCAGAACGTCCATGTTAAGTTTCAGGCAGTTATCTTTCATCCATGTTGCAACGTTCTTCATGCAGTTATGGAAGTTGGTCTTCGTCGAAGTGGGATCTGCTGAGAGAGAGAGGAGGATGAGCTGTGTGTTGGCGTCGGATATGATGTTGACGTTGTGCGATCTGACTATGTCTGCGAGTGGTGTCATGTACATGTTGAAGAGGGTTGGGCTAAGGGATGAGCCTTAAGGTACTCCGTGATGGGGTGCTTGGGTTGTGAGGAGAGGGGAGGGAGGTGGGCACTCTGGGTGCATCCCGTGAGGAAGGATGCCATCCATCTGAGTTCATTGTCTGATTCCACAGCAGCGACCACTATGGAGAAAAATTCTTGAGGAATTAGTCTTGGACTTTTCCTTTGAAGTTTCAGCCGTAAACTGCCTACGGTTATCACTGCATTGACTGGGGATTCAAGTGGTATAAAGAACTCTCCTTGGAATCCAAACATTTTTCACCATTCTTACAGTTATCTGGGCATTTCCCTGATCACAAGGCCTTTTGGTGGGGTTCCAAAGAGAGCCTGCTCCAAAAATCTATACTTCCTTCTTGTATGTATTCAGTTTGAGCATATTAGAGTGGACGAGCAGGTATGAAGAGAACTAGAACTCTTCATCAGCTAGTTGGCTAGCTTACAGTGGTATTCCTCGACCAGCAACTGTCTTTTTAACCACTTATTTGCCCTCCAACTGCTTTTGCTCTCCAGTGGGATCACTTGATTCGGAATTTACTGAAGCCTTGTCCAGTCCAACGACGTTAGTAGCCAAGGCAACCCGATCCTTTTGTGCTGCCAGGCTCAGAAGAGGGAGTTTCACTAGCCACTCTATACCCTGCTGCTTCCATTTTCCCAACGTCTATTTAAGTTCTGTGTCTGACCACTTTGGTCAGGTATTTTCGGGTCCAGTGAGGCTTTATTTCGTGCTCTGCTCCTTTTTAAGCTTAAAGGTTTCCAAGAAGTGTGATTCTTGCATTTTTCATCTTTATACTCCAGTTGTTTTTTTTAGTAAAGCGGTCCAGTTCTGTTAGCATGCTCCAAAGCTGTAGTTGAACCCTGTTTAGTAAATCTTCAGAGTTTTAGGTCTAGTTCTAGACAGTGGTGCTCCATTTCCTTTCTTCCTATTGTTTCTATCAAGTCCTTGATGTCTCTTTGAGGCAATTATAAGATTGTGCAATAGGCGTTAGTAGGTGTTCAGGTCCAGATTTTGGGTCATTAGCTTTCTGATTATGATGGGTCTGCAGAATTTTGCTCCTTGAGATCTTCTAAGTTTACTTTTCAAAGAACTGCAATCTCATACTGTGGTATTAGTATGTGTCTATGTTTTAACAACATGTTACTTATATTTTTTTTTTTTTTTTTTTTTAGAGGTTTTGTTTTGGTAGTTTACACCAGTGGGAGTAGGGATATTGCAGTTTTGTGAGTTTGGTCATTTTCCTCTCTTGGCCCCTCAGTTGCTGGTTATATTTTTACTTGCGGTTGATCAACCTGAGAGCTTTTTTGCGTGTATGTATTAATATATATTTATTTTATTTCTTTAGCATTAACCTAGCAAAAATGTGTATTTAGTAAAAGGTGAGCTTAAAGCTAGCCAGTTACAACAGAGGAAGCAGAGTTGTGGATAGTTAATGCACTGCGATCTGGTTTTTTTTTTTAAAGAGGTGACGTTTGAACTCTTTCCTAAATTGGAGCAGGGTTAGGACGTCCTGATGGATACAGTATGTTTTTCTAAAATAGATCCTGGGTGTATAGATGTAAACGGTCTGTCTTGGTTTTTCTTTTCTACACCTTGGTTGCAGGCGTATCGAGCCACCAGAAATGGTGAGTTTGTTTGAAAGATAAGTCAGGATGCTGGTTGTGATTGCTTTGTAACTGACACAGCTGGTTTTGAAGATGGTAGGGGCTGGCAAGGGGAGCCAGTGTAGTTTTATCGGGATGGGGTGATGTGATAATGTTTCTTCAGGCCCTGGATGAGCAGTGCTGCAGCATGTAGGATACCTCTTCAAGGTGACAGTGTGGTGTTTTGGAGGCAACAGAGCATGGCATTACCACCATCCACATTAGTGAGTTCAAGGGCTTCAAAGTAGTTTTGAAGTTACTTTCAGGAAGAAAGTGTTGAGGTTTGATACCATCAAGATTAATTTCATTAATCCAGTTTTGTACTGTATCTTGTTTGGTATTCTTGGCAGCTAATAACAATTCAGTCCTGGTTGGATTGAGCTCCACGTAGGTGCTTAACATCCAGGTCTGGATAATGTGAAAGCAGTGTTTGTATGTCTATCATCGGTATATTGGTGAATCTTGATGCTGTTCTCCGAGTACAGCACAAGGCGGCTTCCATGTAAAAGTTGAAGATAACAGCATACGGTATGGAACCCTGGGGGACTCCACGTCCTAGAGATCTTCTGTGGCCTAGAGGTACCCATGTGAACAAACTAGTGTTTGATTGGAAAGGTAGGAGAGGAGCCAGTGAATCCCATTCTCAACTCGTGGATACATATGAGGGTGGGTTTGTTTGCTCTATCGAAGGCAGCTGAGAGGTCCAGCAATATCATGAGGCAGAGGTCCTCTTCATCTGTGGTCAAGAGGACATCGCCTGCAATGTGTAAGGAGGCAGTCTCTGTGTTGTAGCTGGATCTGAAGCCAGATTTACTCATGCCGGAGATGGTTAGCATTGATGTAATATTGGATTTGAACATAGACCGCTTTTTCAGTGATCTTGCAGATGAATGGTACGAGAGTGATGGACCAGTAGTTAAAGAAGTTATTGGGTTCTGTTGTAGGTTTCTTCAGGAGTTGGAGAAACTGGCCAGTCTTGAGAGCTTCTGGGAAGATGCCTTTAGTATGGAAACCATTGACAATGGAAAGTAGGGGTAGGAGAGTATTCCTAGAGAGTGCTTTGATGAAGGAGGATGGTAAGACATCATCTTCATAAGAAGAGGCTTTGATGGAGTTGAGTAGGTCTGCCATATCTAAGAGAGATGGGGCTTTGGATGCCGAACATTGCTGGAATCTACGGGTAGGAGTGGGTGTGAGGGATGAAGCAGGCTTAGTATTGTCGGTGTCGTGTCGGATCATCTGTAGTTTTACTAAAGAAGAGGTTGATGGCATTACACTTTTCTGTGAAGTGAGGAATAGGTGAGTCCCGCAGGGGGTTGGTGCACTGCTTGTTGTCTTGAACAGCATTCCGCTTCTGTTGGTGGCTTGATTATCAGTAATTAATACCACCAGTGGTAAACCAGAAAATGTTGTACACTTTAATGTAGATGTCTGGAGACTGAGCAAACACAAGCAGATGATGGTCGGAGCGCTGAAACCTTTCAGATAATCACCCCCGTCACAGATCTGGGTTGAATCCATTATTGTTTTTGAGCTCACTTCGCCACCCCGTGTGTCCCTTGCTTACTTTGCCACTGTATTCAAGCTAGCCTAACTGATGAGCGGTGTTAGCCCAAAACAGGTCCCAGGATGCTTTTTTTCGGTCCAGGGAAGACCGGGCTTGGCAGTTCGGGCTGGACTGTTCCCATGAGGCACAGGATCAAGACTGATTTGCATATGGCTGGGCCAGAACTTGGGTGGTGAAGTGAGCTAAAGATCGATGATGGATTCAACTCAGATCTGTGACTGGTGATGAGTGTTTGAAGAGTTTCAGCACTCCTTACATCATCTCCTTGGGTTTGCTTTGTTTGCCCTAAGATGGCAGGGTATGCCCAGACGTGGGTCCCTTGCTCACTTTGCTACTGGATTCAAGCTAGCCTGGCTGATGAGGGGTGTTACCCCAAAACCGGTCCCAGGATGCTTGTTTCCGGAGCTTGGCAGTTTGGGCTGGACTGTTCCCATGAGGCACAGTGTCAAGACTGATTTGCATATTGCTGGGTCTGAACTGAGGCAGCGAAGTGAGCTAAATAACGATGATGGATTCAACCCAGATCTGTGACTGGGGGGGTGAGTGTCTGAAAAGTTTCAGCACTCCGTCTATCATGTTCTTTTTGTTTGAGATGTCTGGAGACAGAGCCACACTTACCTAACGCAGCACTAGAGCCCACATGTGACAAGGGAACTTATGCAGTGGGATATTTCCCTTGTCAAATTATTTTTAAATTTTTGATCTCAGTGAGCAGTGCATTTTTTGTTGTTCCCATGATGGCTCTTGCAGCAAGTCCCATTTGTGTAGTATTGCCCACTCTCACTGAATTGTGAAATTACTGCTTTCATTTGTTTCCCTGTATTAATGTAACATTTCTCGTGCATTATGTTTTAGCTTCCTACAGCAAGAATGAAGACTCGAGCTAAAAGGGCTGCTCTCCCTGCTGGTACTAAAAAGGTAGCGGCATCGGAAGTAAGTGACACGGATGTTGGAATTCCTGTTGATGTTGCAGAAGAAAGTGGAATAGCAGCAGAAGCTCCTGCTGAGGACTCTGAAGAGAGGTTCATAAGTGTGGAAGCTCCTGCCAAGGACCCTTCTGAGAGTACCACAACTATTGACTCACTTGCCGAGAACTGTAGAGAGGGTGGCACAACAGTGGAAGCTCCTGCTAAGCAATGCGAAGAGGGTGGCACAACTGCGGGGGCTCCTACGAACTCTGAAAATGAGATTCCCATGTGCTCAAAAGCTGCTGACGAGAGTGCCGAAGCTGCAGAAGCTCTTGATGGAGACTGCTTAAGACCCATTTCAGTCAGTACGCAGGAGAGTGTGATCGTTATTAGTGACGATGATGAAGCCGACTGCTCACTTGGACTTGGAAATTCGGTACTAATAATAGAGGAATCCTGTGGTAAGTGACAACGATTTGTCATTTTCAGCAATCACGATTCCGTGGTAATATTCTAGTATTAATTAGCAGTGTGGCGCTGAAACTACTAGCCACCATGTATTTGTGTTAGAATCCAATAGGCAATCAAAACATACACTCCATTATAAATATTTACACCTGGGTAGTTAATGCTCTTGCCTCTTCTGGTCGGTCAGTGGTAAATAAATGTAATAAGTAAGCCTACTGTTTTTTATTTAAATACAGTTCTACTAGGACCAATATGTAGATTAGTTTTCCTGAATCTAGAAAAGGCTCTTAAACAATGTTGTGTTAAACTAGGTTACCCTTCTACATGCATTTTCTTATAGCATATATTTTACTATACTTTCCTTGCCCGTACTAAAGAACAATCTGGATAGACTGATGCTATTAGACATTGTCGTAAATCAATGATCATTTTGTTTGCATATTTAGGATACTAATTTGCATGGAGCTTTCTTCTAAATTATTCATCTATTTTGCAAATCTGGCAACTATCACTACCAAACATGCTGCATTTTTATTGGTGCCTAGCTGTTCAGTATCTAGACCATTAGCCAGTCTCTTAGACAAGCTTTGTTACAGTTTCCACATATCACTACGCCTTCTTCCAATTACAGCTGCCCATAAAGATGACAGAGCTAATAAAGTAACAGAATGTTCACCTACCTCACAGAATGTGCCTGCACGGGGATACATGCTGCTGTAGAAGGCAGCTTTAGACTCCTTCACTTGCCTGTGCAGAAGGATCAATATATGTACATGAAAATGGTTCTTATGTTGGCTACTACAAGTTCCTGAAGTAAACGATGCCCAAAAGCATTTCTTTGAGTTTGTATTATATTTTTTTAAAGGCTTCCAATCCGTGTTTACAATTTTTTTTTTTTTTACTGTATTTTGTTTTTAAAAAGTAGTTTCATTTTTCTGCCTAGCTTGCATCACTGATTTAGAAATAATTACCTTTGAGTGTAGTCTCCTAAAAAGCATACAGTGCAATATTCTATAGACAGTAAATATTTCTGTTTTTAATGGGTTTAATCATTTCCCTATATTTAACTAACAATAGCACTTATTTTGAAGCCACTGCATGCTCAATCAGGGAGACAAAAGTGTGGGGGGGGGGGAGTAAAAAGAAAAATGAAATGTCTAAACAACTTAAAAGGGTCTCACAACTGCGAGCAACACAGGTCAATTCATTTTAAATATGAGATCAGTCTGCAAATAGCTTTGTGCACCTTTAAGCATCTACTGTCCGACACTTAAAAGGAAGATTAAAAACCATGTTTCTACTGAAATGTTGCTATTTTAAAATTGAGGAGGTATTAAGCGCGAGAGGATGAATAGTCTGAGAAAACAGATGTTGAAAAGGACAGCTGATAATAGGTAGGGATCTCTGTCATTAAGTATTTTAGCTCTTTAAAATATCTTATGGAACAAATTACTAACAAAATATCCATACCTTTTGTCCAAGCTATTTTCATATCTGCAGCAACACCTCAAAACTTGTTTACTTCAGACTGGCCTAGAGGAAAGGCTTTCAACTGAACATTCAACATCATGGCATCCACTTTGTTATGAATATAGAATGTTAGCTATATAGTTCAATAAAAAATCTGTGTTAGAGTAGACCTCTGGAGAATCGATGTACCTGGAGAATTTTTCGCTCGGCCTTTCAGACTTCATTCTAACATGGATGAAGAAGATATTTGAGAATTTAAAGAAAGAATGTCCTCATTTTAACGTCTGGAACACCTGTCATTGTTCCCAGGAGATAATCATGTGAGGTAACCAATTTCCCTTACACATCGTTTTTCGAATCTCAGCACAGGGTCAATATTTTTCACCTGGCGAAATAACTTGGAACTCAATGCAGTTCTTAAAATGAGTGTGCCCCAGCAAACAAATTATGTATAGTAAGTCTCAAAACCAGGCATTCTCTACAATACATTTCAATTGGACAAAAATGCAGAGCCTTCTCGCCCCAAAATAATTCAACATCCATATTTCTTGTACTCTCCCACTAAATCTTCCCTTTAAAAACACACTATCTAACAAATAGTTTTGTGAACTTCACCCTAAATATTTTTTTGATACTCCTATTTTATTGGGTTTTGACTAACAAAGATCAGACATGACTCAGTTCATGTTAATAGGTCACTTCTGCTTGAGACGGACCACACTGGATATGTCGGGCTGCCCGCGTGTTTAAGACTTATAGATTCACATTCACAGTCAGAGAATCAAGATTTGTAACTTCCCCATATCCGCGCCTTTTCATTCCAGCAGTCCCAACCATTTGCCCCACACTCGTTTGTACTTAGTTGGACATCCCTGAGCTATGTATACTGGTTGTTCCTGTGTGGTGCACCAATCCAAGCCCTTTCTCCATTGGGTGATCGTGGGGTGGGGGTGGGGGTCATCCATTTAATCGCTATGTCCATTTTGGCCGCCACGAAGACTGTACACAGAAATGCTTTGTCTGCCCTTGAGCCTCCTATACCCTCCAGGATCAGGACCTGAGGCATGCTTGGAACCTCCAATCCCAGTACCCCACTCAGTTCCGCCCAGTATTTCAATTTGAAGGCGCAGGACCAGGTCATATGATAAGTCTGCGGGCTCCTCCATACATCGTGGGCATCTCTGGATTGGTAGACATCCTGCTCTATGTAACCTGGCAGGGGTGAGATATGCACAATGGAGATAGTAGAGTTAGATCATTATCAGTCTGGCCGAAATGGTGGTCCCCCGGGGAGCCATAAGGTTAAGTTAACGTCTTCCATAGGACCAAACCATCGTTCCCTTGGGTCCGCGTGTGGTCCAGCGTTGTGGGGGAGTTATTGATGAGGGATTTAGATCTGGGAGAACCCTCCCTTTTCCAGCTCCCCTATAAGTATTTTCGCTTCTAAGGGACTGTCCTTGGGTATGTGTGCCATAAGCGCCTGTCTGCTGCAGGTATTTGTGAAATTGCGTGATGTTAAGGGAGTATTTGTGTTGCAGGTCCTGAAATATTTCGAGTTGGCCTCCTCTCCAGACATCTCCGATTTGGGTGATACCGATAAGGTCCCATTTCTGGAATCCTTCCAACCGCGCCACTTCTCTCACCCACATGCCCTGCCACAAGAATGTTTGCAGATTTTAGCCTCCCAGCGGGTATAGCAGAGCGCCAAACTTAGATGACTGATCTGATGACTGCAGGGATATGGTGAGGGATTGGCAAGCCATAAAGCATTGCTTGGATCTGCGGTACTCCTATGTCTTAAAACTCTAGTTGGTATGCCGGGTCCGCCCACTCCCCTGAAAACTAATCGTTGATCACCAAGAGGCGTGTGGCTTTATAATAGAGTAGAGGTTGGTCATTCCCATGCCCCCATCATATGGAGCTATTCGGCAGTGGGCCAGCGCCAATTGTGGTCTCGAGCACCCCTCCCAAGGAACAAGGTCGATGTATCCAGGGCGAGGACCAGTGCAGTGGGAGATGGATCTGTATATTCTGCAAACTGTATAGGAAGCGGGCAAGTATCATCATCTAATGCAGTTTAATTTTTTCCCCATCGAGTTCAAAGGGAGGGTTTGCCACTTCTGCAGATCCTCCTTGGCTTTTTTAAGCAGTGGGTCCAGGTTAAGGGATCAGGTTAGTTCGGGTGTGTTGCCACCCAGATCCCCAGGTAGCAAAAGCTCAGACGCCTGATGGGAATGTTTTTTTGCATTCCCGGGAAATGTGTCATTTGGATTTGACAGGGCTAATTTTCAGTCCAGAAGCTTCATCGAATAGTTTGAGGATTTGCATGCAACGGGGGCTGTGCGAGCGGGGTCTGCCATGAATAGGAGTTAGTCATCCGTGTATTGGGCAATGAGTTCTTTGTGGGGCGTGCTCCATCGCCATCCCTGGATTTGAGTGTTTCATCTAATGAGTCAGGCCAAAGGTTCTATAGCTAGCGCAAAAAGTAAGGGGTTGAGGGGACAGCCCTGCCTCATTCCACGGCTTATGTGGAATCCTTCCGACAGGACCCTGTTGGTTAGGACCCGGGTCGATGGATTGGAAGATAACACCTTCATGTGTCCTCTGAAGTACGGGCCGAAGCCCGCATGGATCAGTATGGCTTCCTAGAAGCCCCACTTCACCGTACCAAAGGCATTCTCGAAGTCTATTAATAAGAGGTCAAGTATGTCAGAGGAGTTGGCGGTGAGCCAAGGCCACATGCAGTCTCGTGCTACGGTTGGGCATGAACCCGCACTGATCAGGGTGTATTAGGGACGTGATTACCCTCCTAAGGTGGGTCACAAGAATAGTACATATAGTTTTATTACGGTATTGATAAGACAAATCGGACTGTAGGCCGAGCACAGGGGGGGGGGGGGGGGGGGGGGGGGGGGAGAGGCTGTTTTAGGGATGACCATGATTGTTGCCACGTCAATGTCTTGCGGGAAGCCTCCCCTCTCCACAGCCTCCATATATAATGCTTGAGGGTGTGGTGTCAAAAAAGCTCTGTGAATGCCAAGTAGTACTCCACTGGGTAGCCATCGGGGCCTGGAGTCTTACCCGTGGCCAGCTTTGAGATGACCTGGCTTATCTCTTCTCGCGTGAGAAGCTGGTCCAGCAATTGAGTATCCGTCTCGGACAACCTCGGGAGTGGAAGTCTCGCTGGAAGTCTGACCTAGGATTTGTGCCAGAGTTCCGCGCGCTGGAATAGATGTTTGTAGTAAGACTCAAATGTCTGGGCGACCGCCTCCGACGCCTGTTGCATGTTACTGTCCGCGTCTACTATTTCAGGAATAATCCTATTAGCTAGAGGGTGGGATGCTAGCCAGTAGAGAAGCTTACCATTTTTTTGTTCTCCCCATCCGTATACCCGGGCTGTGGAGGACCTCCACATTTGTTTGGCCGATTCTAAGGAGATGTGATGGATTTCCTTGCGAATGAGATCTAGCTGGTGGGCATCATTACCTCCTGCAGTGTGTTCCCAGCTTGTTCCAACTGGGCTGCACGGGCCTCCAATTGGAAGAGACTGTCATCTCGGGCCTGGTGTGTCTTTTTAATATTTCCTTTGGCAAAGCCTCGGACTGTCGCCTTACCGGCCGCCCAGAGCGTACCTGGGGAGGTGACTGATCCCTCGTTCTGATGGAAATATTACTTAAGCTCCTCTTATATTTCTTTTTGACAGTCTGTGCTGTAGGAACTTGGCATTAAGTCGCCAGATGGGGTGAGGAGCGCAGGAACGTCTTCCCTACGTCCAGAAGTAGTGGTCAGTGGTCAGAGTTTTCAGGCAAGTGTATGGACGATCGCGATCTGATGACAGTCGGCGGCGGGCATGAACATTAATTTAAATCGATGTGTGAATGGGTATGGTGGGCTGCAGATGTATTCGTTTACTGGCAGAGGAGTGGGTTCCATACTCTCCAGACATCGCATTATCCCAGGTGAAAAGCCCATTTTGTGAGCTTCTTGGCATACAATAGCCGCTGTGGGGAGGGGACGCCAGAGTCGTCCCATCCTGGGTTCATTACTGCATTAAAGTCACCCCCAACCACTGTTATATCAATTGGTATGGAGTATTGAGGTGCCACTGATACAATGCCAGCGTGTGAGTGGTGTAGGCATGTCATGTTGTGTATCTCGATCAACCAGAAGAGAGAAAACAAGAACAAGCAACTAAAACTCCAGACACCCCCCCCCCCCCCACAACCTGCCCCCCCCCTGCCCATACTTAGTCTCTTCAAGCATCTGTCGGCCTGAAAAGGAGATCTTAAACAAGTTCAAACATTGCAATTTGAGTACCGAGTGGTGGATCCCTCCTTGTCGACTGATGTGTAAATGTTCAGGAGTCCGGAAGTGTTTGTGGCCATTGAGGCCATCACCTGGCAGCAACTGCTACCTTCAGGCGCCACTGTTCATGTTGGGCTGTGTGAGAGGTCAGAGTCTCTAATTTCTCCGATCACTGGCGTCGGAGATCTGGTCCGGGGCATCTCCGCACCTGGTTCTCGCTCCTGCAATGGAGCTCGTGGTCTCGTCTCCGCTGGGAGCCAGATGTGCTTCTCATGGTCACCCCAGGTGATGAGGATTTCTTCCTGCTTACAGTGCGTCCCTGCGGGGACGGAGTACGTCGGCGGTTGTCCCGCTGCGGTGTTGGACTGCCCCTGTGTGGGGAAGGAGGGGCTCCTGCTGAGTCCAGTCAGGAGGCGTTCCTCTGTGGCCCAAGTCCACTCCGCCACCGGGGAATCAAAGCAGAGGCTTTTGTTGTTGCAAATTACCCTGAGGCAAGCCGGAAACAGGAGCCGGTATGAAAGATTGAGGGCACGCAGCTTCTGTTTGACTGCAGTGTAGGATCTCCGTTGCACTTGTACCTCTTGGTGTAATCTGGAAAGATAATAACTTTATTCCCTTGGTAAGAGAGATTGGTTTGGGAGCACGCTTCCTGTAGAATGGCATCTCTGTCTTTAATGTTGAGGATGCGCGCTATGATGGGCCTGTGCGGAGCTCCAGGAGGCGGTCGGGTTGCGCTCCTGCAATGAGCCTTCGCCACCACGAACCATGTTGAGGATGTCCGTTGGCATCCACGACTTGACCCAAGTTTCTATAAAGGTCACCACCTGATCAGGTTTTACCTTTTCTAGAATGCCCACAAGGCGGAGGTTGTTCCAGTGGGAATGGTTTTCAGCAGCATCTGCTCTTCTATGCGGCTCAGCTGTGAGACAGGAGATTTGAGACTTGACCTTTCATTGTTACAACTTCATCCTCCACGGAGGATAGACAAGATTCTGCCTCTGAGATCCTAGCCGTAGCGTTGCGGAGATCCTGTCGAATGAGTGCCATATAGACATGCACTTCTCAGATTTTTGTTTCTACGGAGTCTTGTGACGTGTGGATCGCCTGAAGAATGGTGGCCAGGTCTCCCTCTGGTATCGAGGTCTTGTTTGCGGTTGCAGTGTTAGTGGCCTCCCCACTTGTGGCAAATTGCTCAATTAGAGTCTGGGAGGGAGGCTACCATGCCGATCTTACCTTGCCCATGGCTGGCACTGTACTTGTCCTCGGTCTCCTTGGTGTGTAGCTATCAAGCACAGCCCGCCCGGGTCTGGGGGTGTCCGGGGAGTCTCTCTCTGTTCCTCTTGAGCACCGCTTCGGCCGTCCTCTATCGCTTGTCTTAAAAGGCACAAACTTAGTACTCCATGCATTCTAAGGGGCAGGGGTATGATCTCCTATTTATTTATTTATTGGGGAGTTTTATGTAGCGCAGGCTAGACCCGGAGGTATCCGAGCGCTTTACATGAGTTGCATAATGTTACAAAGTTACATCAGAAACAAAATTACATCCGTTGCAAGGACGTTGTATAGAGTGGAAAAGGACGGGTAGAGGTGAAGAGGAAGAGGGGAGGTGAATGTAGATTAGAACAGGACCATAGGTGGAACAAGGCGCTGATCAGGAGCAAGAGTCCGTTCAGGGGAATGACGAGACCGTAAGTTGGTGGTTTCAGTCACCCGTATCCAGGTAGCTCGCAATAAAAAATGGCAGCATTGCTGGCAAATACAAATCTGGTGAAAGTTCCCAAAAAGGAAAAACCTACTCCACGAGCAGGGTTGAGAGGGGGCACATACCAGACTCATAATGAAGGAAGTCAAGAGGTGGGAGATCGCCCATGACACATCGGAAGTCCGGGGAAGAACAGGAGCAAGGCAGCAGTCTCATAGGGCGAAAGCAGCCATGGGTCCGGCGGGCTCATCAGCCATCTCGATGATCAGGAAAAGCCGTAGCGCGGCACTCGAGTCCGCTCTGACGAGGGGAAGACAGGACCCACGCGTCTCCCCGTTGAAAACCCTCAGATAAGGTGCCAGCGGGACTCCGGGCTGCCATGTAGTAGACCAGCGCGAAGGCATGACCTCCTTGACTCATTTTCGCTGTTTTTATTACTGATGAGCAGCTTGATGGCATGCAACTGTTCTCGGGACCAGAGAGGTAGGCGGGCGGCCACGCGTCCCAGCTGCAGTTACCAGAGAGACGCCGCAGGCAAAAGATCCCATCAAGGTCCAGAATGGAAGCGTCGATCGGCGGGGCCTCCATGGCGGCAAAGCCAGGCCTCCTCAGAGATGCAGCAAAATAGCGACCGGCAGACACGCAGGAGCTCGCTAGGAGGCGAAGGAAGAAATGAGAGCCAGCGAAGTGAAGACTAGCACTGTGCCCGATGTCCGGCTGGGTAGGTGACGGCCGAGGTAGTGAACTGGAGCCGATCTCCTCAATAGCTGTCGGGGCAGCTCCACCGGACATCGGGCATGTTGTTCAGGATCCGCCGCCAGTAGCATCGATCACGATTTCATGGGAGGTCTCAAGTCCAAGTGAGGAAGACCAGAGAGGCGAGAGCCGCTGCAGAAGACCCCAGGTAAGCAGGGAGGGTCGATGGAGGGAGGATTTCAGGGGATTTACGCCAAAAAGGCGATCCCTGGCCGGGAGCTCCCGGCCGAAGCTCCTCACCCGACGGCCATCTTGCAAATTGCACTTCCTCCTCTCTCCTTTGTAGTCTCCCATTTGCCCAGTTCCTTTTTCCTTCTTCCTCAGTCACCTTCTCCCCTTACCTTCTGTTTTATGCGTGGGCGGGACTGAGGTTTACATTGTTGCTGGTGGTGCAATCTTCTTCGAGGGGTCACAGGATGGGGCTATCTGGCTGCACTCTGATTGAATTTGGGGTTCCCCCTCCTTTCAGTGGGGGCCGGAGTGGGTCTGCGATATTCCGGATCTTGGCCCTTAGGAATCACGTGCAAGCAAGGAACTGGGGGGGGGGGGGGCATCCAATCAAGCCCCAGTGCACAGTCTCCGGTCTCACCGTGTCTTTGGGTCCGTGGCCTCTCACCACGTGATTAATTGTTCTCAAATGGCTTGAGTGGGGCCCACCAGCTACAGGTTCGGGGTGGCTCGGAGGTCCATGGGGTGCGAGTCCCGAGCGGGGCTTCCCCCAAGATTCCACCTTCGGCCTGCTTCAGGCCCCCCTCCAGGCGAGCCACGGCTGGCCCCATCACGGGTAGGCCACCTCACTTCAGTTCAGGGTTCTTTCTGTGATGCCTCTCTGGTGTCACCTCAGGCTTGTTCCCCGCGGCACCACCTGCGAAGGACTTCTTTCTTCCTCGGGGGTCCACCTCCGTCCGCCAGTTCTCTTATTGTATGTCCCTTGCGCCCCTCTAGGTATTCAGTTTTGATGTGTATCAAATTTCGGGGTCTCTTCTTTTGGGTCCAGTGCTTCTCATATCCAGCCAGACATGAATGCTGCACAGACTTTTATATCTTCCCTTTGTGGATTCCCAGGACCACAGGTTCCTGGAAAACTGGTCCAAAATGCCCTGACACGCCTTTATTTTGTGTTGCATTTGTTGTGACTCAACCAATGTGCGTTAATTTCAGTCTCCACTGAGTTAATAATCTCCTGCAGTTTACCCACATCATGCTCCGCTATCCGTTCTTCTTTTTATTTATTTTTTGTTTTTAGTATGCTTGTTTTTTCTTCGCTTGTGCATACATGTAATCACATCTGCCAGTGACACATGTTGAGCTTGCATAGAAGGGTTGTACAATTATGGAATTCCACTCTTCTCCTTGCACCACATATCCCTCCTGACAGTGAAGAATCTTTCCTTCACCATAGTTTACCTTCGACTTTTTGTTCCTGTAATAGTCTTTCTCTTCCTTTCTCTCTGCCATGTTGCACCGTGTCTGATACAGGTATTCAAGTTCCCCAGATCCTTAACAGATGCTTATTATTACTCTCCCATGTTGCACCTAGGGAGGCAGTGTTTTAAAATGCTCATGTCCTCGCCTTGAATTCACTGTCTCATCCTTTACAAATCTTCTATGCAGCTAAAGCTGTACTCGTTCTCTTGACATGTTGGCCTGAAGTATACACAAGCAAGTCAAAAATGGTCTAAATTGATCACCAATTTGATGCACCCGGATTGCTATTTGATGATACAACCTATGTAAAAATAGGTTGTTTCAAAATGCTCATTTGGAGAAAGTCACAAAATGACCTGCCTAATGAATATTAAGCTGGTTGTTTGCCCCCCCTCCCACACTTCCTGCATTGGTTGAACACGGCAGTGTGGGCTGCAAGGGGCAGCAGACCTACCTATCCCTACATTTGCATTCCCATACAGGATTTGGTTTTTTTTAATGAGGTTGATTAAAAAGTAATAGATGGAATGCTTGAATTAATTACAGCCACTAGCAATTACGTAGATGAGCATTCCAGTCCATTGTTTTTTTTTTTGCCCCACTTTCACCCCCGAAACGAACAAGCCAAATCAGTCAATCAAACATGACTTATAAAGCACGGCTAATCGCCCGTGAGGGTATTCTGGCACTGATATGCAAATCAGCCTTGGTCCTGGTTGAGTAGAACCAGTTCAGCTGTACCCGCCAGGCCCAGTCCCATCTGAATCTGAACACAAGCAACACCAGACTGATTTTGGCGATATTGGGCTTCATCACTTGAGTGTAGCTTGGTTCCAGTGGCAGTGGCTGAGATTAATTCAAGTAATCTATTTGATTTTTATATAGCGCTGGCTAGACCCGGAGTTATCAGAGCGCTTTACATGAGGTTGAGAACAAAACAATATTTTGTTACATAAGATACTAGAGCAACTTCCGAACAGGAAAAATAGAAACAATGGAGCAGAGGGGGTAGCGGGTGAAAGAGAAAAGGGGCATAATACAAGAGGATGAACAGTGATTAAAAACATTGCATCAAAATACAGTTAACATCGGTTACTGAAGGAATTTTAAAGGTCCATATAGCGGAAGAGGAGCAAACCAAGCAGCGAGGAACAATCTGGAAGTCTAAAGCAACCGCAAGATAGAGGGATCAGGTCAAGGACCCCAAGGACCACATAACAAAATAGCGGGGCTGCAGGCGAGCACATCCTTTTTTTTATTTTTGAACGGAACACCCCAGGAGCAGGGCGGAATGAGGAGGGCAAGTTACCTGAAGTAGAAGGGGGAAAGGCTGGAAGTCATTGTTCCCGCTTAAGTTTTTTAAGGTGGGGAAGAAGTCGGCACAGGCACCAGCTCCAGCTACGGTGTCCGGAGGGAGCGCACAGCATGCAAAAGGGAGAACAAGCTTGAAGAGGGAAAAGCAGGGCACCGGCGTCACGGCACTCTCGAGGAAGCTCGGACGGGGAGGAACGATCCACATGCCCCAGCCCTGGAGAGGCGCCACAGGAGCCAGGAAACCACAGCACAGATCTGGAAGGCAAGCGTTGATCGGTGGGGCCACCAGGGCAGGAAAGACTGGCATCGGCATCGGACGTCCAAAGGGAGGCGAAACCGGAGGGCTGGCAGTAGGGCAAGCAGAAGCAATCGAGCCCAGAGGCAGAGGGAACTCCAGGAGGGGAGAGCCTCATCCCCGCTCACAGACAGCCATCCGGAGAGCTCAATCGGGCATCGGCATCGCCAAGAATAACTCAGATGACCGCAGGTCATCAAAGACTCGAGGAA
This sequence comes from Triturus cristatus, assembly GCF_964204655.1. Classification (NCBI taxonomy): domain Eukaryota; kingdom Metazoa; phylum Chordata; class Amphibia; order Caudata; family Salamandridae; genus Triturus; species Triturus cristatus. Next base: position 1,119,477,018 of record NC_140593.1, read on the forward strand.
TGGCGGGGGAGAAAGAAGACAAGTTGCGGAGATGCGAGGAGAGCTGTGCCCGATACCCGGCTGGGTAGGTGATGGCCGCGGCGAGAAACCGGAGCCAATCTCCCCTATAACTGGCAGGCAGCTTCACCGGGCATCGGCCATGACTGCTCTGTCTCCACAGAAGAAAAGCATCGATCACATTCCAACTCCAAGAATCTCGAGTCCACAAGTGGGAGCCCAGAGCAACGAGGACCGCCGGTAAACAAGATCACAGGTGAACAATGGGGTCCAAGGAGGAGGCGGGAATCTGGGGATTTGAGCCAAAAAGGCGATCCCTGGCCGGGAGCTCCTGGCTCTAGCTCCTCACTTGTCTGCCATCTTGGAATCTATGCATCACTTTTTTTCATTTTCCCCAGGCCAACGCTCTAAGGGGGACAGGTATACCCAGTCTCGGGTCCTTGGCTCACTGTACCATAGAACTCGAGCTGCACCTACTGACTAGCCCCAAACAAGATTGAAGCATCCTCAGTTTGTTTGTGTTCCTATTCAGAGCAGACTTGGCCTGCCTGTTTGAGATGGATTGCTCTATTGGAGAAGGACTTGGGATGATTTGCCTACATCCGGTTCTTGCCCGAGTGGGCATGGTGGTCCAAAAATAATGGACTGGATTGCGGCCCAGAGTAATTGCCAGTGATTGAGAATAATTCACGCATCCATAACGTTTTGGTTATCCACATTTTTTTAAAGCAACCTGTGACCCCTAAAACAACAGGATCTTCTTTAAAAGGAAAATGTTTCCCATTGATCAGGACTTCATGTGGAGCTTGCTACTGTCTACTCCCACTGAGTCTGGGGAACACCGTTCCCAAAGAAGAGCTGCTGTCCAGGGACAGCTTCCTCTTAGCAAATCAGATACCACTCAGACTTTGGTGTCTGTCTGATCAGTCGTTTGCGACTGCAATCACACACCATTGATAATCTGCTTAGCAGGAATGGATACCCAACTCTCCAAGTCCCTTGACGCTTCTCAGAAAGAAGTGAGCCTATGCTTGGAAGATTGGGAACTTTTGCTTTGCAATGTTGCAGCCTTGTGGATGCGCAGCCTAGTGCCCACCTCAGTGACTTGTGGCTTTTCTGGGGGATGACCTGCATCTTTCCTTTGGCAGCTTTACGTCACAGGACTTGTTCCCATTCTTCGTTTTGAGGGGATTGGATTCCCAGTGACAATCAGTAAATTTTAACAGCACTCATAATGGCTTATTTCAAAATTCTGCTGAGTTTCCACTGAGCTCCATTTCCTAAATCCTGCAAGAGCCTCAAACGGCCTTTACATAAAATGCTTAATAGTGAGTGAAAAAATTAGGAAGTAGCCTGGGAAAACACTCCAAAGATTCATGCAAATGTTTATTTTTGTTTTTCAAACTATATATTAGGATGAAAACACCGGCTGCTCTTATCTATGTCAGTAGCGTTTTATTGGTGCTCTAAAAAAGCTAGAAACCTAAATGTCCTGGCACTACGACTTATACAGTCTTGGTTTTTTTTCCACAGAAAAATCTATGATGGAGGAGAAGCGTTCTGGAGAAGTGGTGTTGGATGAAGAACTAGCTATTACTTTCACTAGGAGTGGGAATGTGATGCCACACGCGCGCTACGACTGTACGGCACATATATTTGTGTAAGCAATCATACTATTGTTGAACTAGTATGTCGGCATTTGTGTTTTTATTTGTTCACTGGCTTGGCTGTAGGGTAAGTAGCCCACCATGGAACGTGCAAATCTTGGTTCTGGTGTTAACCTTGGCACCTGACCTTTACCACCATCTCACATTTCAAACTGTGAATGGCTAATGTAGAAAAACTACTGTAAGTGTTGTTTAATACTATTTGGGTTCATTTGTTCCCCATCTATGACCTCTTCACTTTGTTTTGATTGTCTGGTTGCACACCTATTCTATGTACAATGCTTGCAGTACTCCTGCTGCACTGCAGTAAAATGGCCTGCCCTTCCTTCTTGAACCCATTTCAATGCTATATCTTATGACTTACAAATATTGAAATATGTGATCCGGTATAATCATGGGACCTCATGCGTCTTCACCTTATCTGGACCTCTGAGAAACTGATTTTGCATGCCTTGACTTACTATTCACAATTACTATAAAAGTAATTCCCCTAGACTGGAATTCATCGAATCTGGTCTCTTTCCACACCTGGTGGGCATAGTTGACATTTCTAAGTAGCACAGAAAACCTCATTTAAATCCACAGGCTAGGGGGCACTAGGTGGCGCCGTGCAAGATGGCCGCACGAACGTGAGGCTCCCGGCGCCTAAATCCGTAATTTATCCTGCCCACAGGCATTGCAGAGTGCTGCCTACGTCTGTGCCCACAGCCTGTCACTAGGAGAATCGCCGGACGGAGCATCGGATGGCTGGAGGGTTCCAGCTGGCGAGAGAGGGCTGCTAGCGCCGCTGACTCCAGGAGATTGCGGGCCGAGCGGGGCCTGTTAGGCGGACCTACGCGAGCCCGTGGCCGCACACGTGGCGACTTGGCCTCCGGGTTGGGAGGCGAAGAAAAAAAGCGGAAACGGACTGGCTCGACCCAGCGACTGCCTCTGGTGAGGGTCTGGGCTCCTGCTGGGGCTACCTGGTGGCGAGCGACCGGCGTGGGAGGACAGAGTCACTCGGCGCTTCACATCCCCAGAAGGCCTGCCGATCGGTGCGGTGGCGGCAGAGATGGCAGAGCGCAGCTCCCCGCCTGGGCGCTGAGGAAGGCGGGGAGCGGATAGTTTGCTTCAGTGCGGCATTCCCTGGGCCTCCTCTGGGCCCCCGTGCATCTGGCAGTCTGGTTCGCCCTGGGGCGGCTGCGCGAGTCGCAGCGACCTACATCGGCGCAAGGGACAGCATATGTTGGACGCGGCACGCCTGCCTCCTGTATTGGGCGCACCTGTGGCCTCCGGTTGTCCGGGGAGAGTGTGGCTCTCACGGATGGTGCCCTAGGTGCCGTCCCCCTGATCTCCCTGGCCGCAAAAGAGACCGAGATAGGCGTTGTTGGTTGCCCCTCAGTGAGAGGAGCCTAAAAGTGTGGACTGTCGGTGGAGCCAGACTGTGGTTCCTTCAAGCCGGTTGCGCGGAGGTGAGTGGCCGTATTCACCTTCACCTTCACCGCATCCCGGGGGACTGAGCCTACAGCGCCTTGCACAGTCTCCCTGCTAGTTCCCGAGATGGGGAAGTCTGACGCCAGACAGTCTCGCCTCACATTTGAGGCGAAGAAGATAAATCGCGCCCCACAAGAAGAGCGTGCTGCATCGGGGGAACCGGGTCCTCCTGATGGCCCAGCTGAGCGGGCAGGGGAGCTGACATCAATCCTCCAGGAGGTCAGGCAGGGCTTTGCGACTATGGCTGACAAAATGGATGGCATATCCACGCGCATAGATGCCATTTTGCATAAATTGGACAACCATGAAGATCGCCTCCGGGAGGCGGAACGCCGTATCGCGGATGCCGAGGATACCTCCACCCGGGTCTCCACGCAGGTAGCGCAAATGGACAAATTACTGAAAATTATATCAGCCAAGAACGAGGATTTGGAAGCGAGTAGTAAGCGCAATAATATCCGCGTTCTTGGCGTACCGGAGACCACCAACACCGGTAGAATGGAGGAGTATGTGGAGAAATTACTGATCTCGGCTATCGGAGCGGAACACCTATTCCCTCAATTTATCGTGGAGCGCGCTCATCGGTCCCTGGGGCCTCGCCCGCCACCGGGGGGGTACGCCTCTCCCCATAATCGCTAGGCTTCGCAACTACAGGGACCGTGATGCTGTGCTTCGCGTGGCTAGAAGCAAAAGCAACTCCACTATGAGGGAGTTACCTGTTCCATTTATCCAGACTTCACAGCCGCAGTGCAAGAAGACAGGCGTAAATTCATGGCAGTGAACAATAATCTGTGAAAGGCGCTGATAGACTACGCTTTGCTCTACCCGGCACGCCTCCGGATCACCCACCAGGCCAAGCAATGCTTTTTTACTAATCCGCAGCAGGTGGAAGAATTTCTAAAGCATCTCAAACGTGCTGGTGGCGGCTCTGGCTCGCCATCCGCTTCACGGCGTTCCACCTCACCAGACTGATGCACACCATCACATGACATGCCCTGAACAAGGGGCAGGGAGGAGACATGATGGACTAGAGTGGAGGGCCGCTGGTGGACTTTGCAGAGCTAGATATGGGTGGCTTGGCACTGCATCTTGACTTGTATTGGGCGTACCTGTGGGCCTGGTATTCAGGTTTGCGCTGGGCACCCCCCAGTCCCCTTCAGGGTTCGTCCACTCCATCACCCATGGACTCTGGGGGCGGGGTGTTTCCGGATCGCCACCTAGGGTTTCCCCCCAGCGGGCAACCCCCTTTGGTTCTATTCTGCATGTTAAGAAATGCATTTATGAAGTTGTTGTTTGGAGGTAGGGTGGGGGAGGGAAATGTGATTCTGGCAAGTTGGGGCCGCTTGAGTGGGAGGGGGGTCATCGCAGGGTTTCTTCACAGGTTGGGGGGCACACGGCACAGCAACGCGTCTTGAGGGACAGAAACATATCAGACGTCGAGAGCATGAGCACAACACAGGCAGATATCCAAGTGAGGACTCTCCCAGTCCTCTGCCCAACTGCTACGGAGGGAGCACTAACTTTTCCCTTGGCCCGCCACACATAGGGGACACGAGCGCTAGGATAACCACGTCCCAACTAGGGGTCATCTCATGGAATGTCCGTGGCCTGGGGGACCCTAGGAAGAAGCGGCAGGTGTTGGCATACTTGGATCGTCACCAGATAAATATCGCTATGTTACTGTAGACGCATATCAACCCCACACTCTCCAATAAGTTTGCTGCCAAATGGGAGGATCATAGGCTAGTCTCCTCATACTCCTATGCGCGTGGCGATTTTAATAAAGAAACAGACGCCATTTGCTTTGGCAGGATCTGTAGTGGACTCACGGGCGCTTTGTTATTGCATGGGGCAGATTGGGAGCGGACTCGGTTACATTGGTCGGCTGCTATGGCCCTAACTCGGACACACCTGACTTCTTCACCACACTTTGGGGTAAGATTGTGGACATCGGATCAACTCATATCATATGGGGTGGAGACTTCAACGCCGTAATTAACCCTGCACTGGACAGATCTAACCCCAATTACCACCATTACAGTCGCACCCAGGGGGTACTACAGGATATTTTGGAGGAGGGAGGCCTGGTGGACGCCTGGCGCCACTTTCACCCTCAGGCCAAGGAAGGCACACATTTTACGACACATGCGGCTACCTGGGCTAGAATAGATGACATTCTCCTCACAAGGGGGTTGGCGCCGATGCTAAGCGCAGGGACACAGCCTGCTAGAACGCTCTCAGATCACTGTCCAGTGAGGATAACACTTCACCCACCAGGATATGACAAACCCAGGCCTAGTTGGCGATTGCAACCCACAGCGCTGCTAGACTCAGTGTTTCACCATGAGTTAGGGGAAGAGATACAAGACTTTTTTCAAAGAAACAAGGGCTCGGTGGATAGCGTGGAAACTATCTGGGAGGCCTTTAAGGTAACAATAAGGGGGTTCTGTATCTCCAAAAGTTTTGGAGTGCTCCGGGATATACATTGGACGTTAAAGACCCTGGAGAAAAACCTTAAGGCATTGGAGCACCAAATGGAATTGGGCGAAACGGGAAAGGTGCAGGCCGACTTTCGGGCACTTCTGTCAGATTATGAGGAAACCGCACAGCGCGAGTCAAAATTCCGGGGGCGTTACTGGGTGGCCCGCAGGTATGGTGAGGGTGAGAGACCGGGGAGGGCCCTGGCTGAGGTGATCGGGCGACCCCGCTTCTCTAATTACATTTTGGAGATTCTGGGCCCAGCGGTGAAGAGACACAGGGACACTGCACACATACTAGATACGTTTACCACACATTACACCAACCTACACCAACCTCTACACCACACAACGCAGTGGCTCACTGGATCTTGAAGATTTTCTGGGAGATGTTGCTTTGGGCTGTCTCTCCGATACACATCGCGGGTTTCTTTGCTTACCGTTCGAGCTCGACGAAATACAAGAGGCAATTATGAAAACGCAGTCGGGTAAGGCGCCGGGCCTAGACGGCATCCCTATTGAATTCTATAAAACATACATAGACATAATGGCTCCGGTACTCAAGGAAGTGTACGACGAATCGCTGGAGGTTGGGGAGCTTCCTCGATCAATGCGTGAAGCACTTATAATCTCACTCCTGAAGCTGGGCAAACCTAGCGACTCTTGCGACTCGTATAGGCCGTTATCCCTTATCAACTGCGACATGAAAATTTTGGCAAAAGTCATTGCCAACAGGGTGTTGCTGCTACTAGATAGGCTCATCCTCCCCGACCAGTCGGGGTTTGTGCGGGGACGCGACACCTCTCACAACCTACGTACCTTCTTCTCCCTGTTACAAAGTGTTGCTCCGGAGCTACCACTGGCCGCGGTGTTCCTAGATGCTACGAAAGCATTCGACTCCGTGGAATGGGACTATCTGTTCGGGATACTTGGACGGATGGGGTTCCCCCCCTCTCTTTATATCTTGGATTCGGCTGTTGTATCACAAACCCACTGCGAAGGTGTTAATTAATGGACCTCTCTCTGAAGCCTTCCCCATAACCCGGGGTACGCGCCAAGGGTGCCCGCTTTCCCCACTGCTGTTTGCCATAGCATTGGAGCCATTAGCCTCCAGGCTGCGGCAGCACCATGGGGAAAAAGCGTTCCAATGTATCCAGCGTCAAATACAGGTATCCCTGTATGCAGATGACATTACATTGTATGTGAGGGACCCTCAGCAGAATATCAATCCATTGCTCCGTGAATTTATCACTTTTGGTAGACTATCCGGGGTACATACTAATTGGGGGAACTCACAGGTATTCCCGCTGACGGCGGCAGCCACCAAGTTTGATTTAGACTACCCGCTTGCTTGGTGTGATACTGATCTTCGGTACCTCGGGATACAGCTCCCTAGGGATCGCGACAAGTTCATTCTCCTTAATTATGGCACCGTGGTGCAACGTCTCTCTGATGCTGTCACCCGATGGATCTCGTTGCCTCTTTCGTTTGCTGGATGGGCGTCCTTAATAAAAATGGTGGTACTTACGCAATTTCTGTATTTGTTCTTGAATATGCCATACCACCCTGGGCGATATTTTTTTAAGACTCTCCGTTCGGAACTCATTAGGCTGCTCTGGGGTGGCAAACCACCCAGGCTCAAATGGTCCATACTAACGCAACCTTATGCCCGCGGAGGATTCGAAATTCCAGATTTCGAAATTATATTATCGTAGTGCGCAAGCATATTACTGGATTCGTCCCCCTCCATACATGCCACAGGTGGCCGCGGAACTCTGGTTGGCAGACCCTATCCCATTGGACGGAATGATACAGGCCCCAAGGCGCACCCGGGACATCCCTCCCACCACTGTAACATGTACAGTGGACGTGTGGCATAATATAGTCGGACTCTGTGGTTCGCCATTCCTGTACTCCCCGAAGCTTCTGCTTTCCTATCACCCCTGTATGCCGCTGTTGCAGGAACGGGTCTTTCATCAAATGTGCGCACGGGTACAGATTGTCACTTGGGATGATATTTCGGTGCGGTAGGTTTTGCTCGCTTGCACAAATATTTGGAGAGGCCTCTCCCTCAGCCCTAGATACATTTCTATATATCCGGCTGCGGCAGGGCCTTCGTTCTATCCTTCCAGGTTTTCTGCAGGAGCCCAAGATCTTTGCACCATTGCACCAGATGCTGGGGTCTGCTGATGGCAGACACCTAGTATCTCGACTTTATGGTAATATACGCGCACACTATTCGGGACCCCACTGCACGGCGAGGACCCAATGGAGTGAGGAGCTGGGAAGGGAAGTGACTGAAGAGCAATGGGAATATTGCTGCCTCCAAACTGCAAGGGTTTCTGCTAGTAGCAGATTGCGAGTCATTCATTAAAAGTTCTTACAGCGCCTTTACTACACGCCTACTAAAAAGTTCCGATTCGCACTGGCGGATAATGATAGGTGTGAGAGATGTCACCGCCCAGGAGCAGGTTTTTTACACTTAGCATGGGAATGCCTGAGAATACAGGATTTTTGGACACAGGTTTTCCAGGCTCTCGTGAAGATGGTAAATGCACCAGTGGAGATGGACACCGTATTGGCACTACTAGGCTATACTGCACACCTCCCTCAGGCGCATCGCAAATTCACTGGTATGGTTTTGCTCTTGGCCAGGCGCAGGGTGGCTTGTAGGTGGGGTAGGGGGAGGGCTCCTAAATACAAAGATTGGATTGATGACCTGACCTATTGCCAGGGACAGTTGGCCATATATGCCGAGACCCTTCTGTCAATGTCTAGGCCAAAGGATATTTGGGGACCCCTTCAGAATTACCTTTTATCGACTGCTGCAGGGGTGGCAGACTACCCCCGCTTTGGAGCAGGACACAGGGGTCTAAAGGAGAGACTTGCTTCCTCTGGGGCTCTTGTTGACACACAAACTGTTCAATACGGAAGGTGCTTGGAGTCTGTTCCCTTGCGGTGCAGACTCTTCTCGGTGGAGGTCCTTGCCACCCCCGGTGTTTGCCTTTGGCACCGGTGCATAACCAGAGGGGGGGCGGAGCTGTCTCTCAGAGATGCGAAGATAGAGTGTGTTGTCTACATGATATGTGCTTTCTTTGTGCTGTACGATAATATCAAGTTACCACAATGAAGGAGGCCCATTGGACAGGTTGGGATATGTATTATCTATAGAACTGGATGTGTGCGGAGCTCTCCTACGGAAATATGTGGCCAGATGGTGTTGTGCTCTGTGTTTACTTTCTTGATGTCTTCGCCTTTTGATTTACTGCTGTGTCGTGGAATGGCTGTAATGTGCAAAAACGTTAAATAAAGCTTAAAAATAAATAAATAAATCCACAGGCTACCCCACCATCTCTCAGAACATTTGGAACACTTTAGATCTGTTTTTACAAGAGACTCCACATACGACTGCTTCTTCTGGTTCTGACTGATCGTCTCACTTTCCCTCCACCCCTACCCTTCTATGTTCCTGTCTGCCCCCATCCCACTTACCGGTCTTACTTTTCCACTTCCCCCTTTCGCATTTTTTCTCTTTCTTATACAGACTTGGCTCATTGTTCAGACTACTTGACATCTTGCTTCTCTACCCTGTTTTTCAAAGGTGTTTGGGTTTCTCCTGCTCATATTGCTGGGTTTTGTTTTAATTTGCAGCAGAATATATTTCCTTAAACTATTGATGTACAACCCCATAATATCAGTTTTCCCCCATTCCTGTATCCTATGTCACGGATGTAATTGCTCTCTCCTCATGTTTAGTTTAATTTTGACGTGCCACCTATATGTTCATATTGTTCAATGATCTTTTATCGGTTTTTGTTCTTAAACCTCAGACGCACTGAAATAAAAACAATACGTGGTACAGTATTTGAACAGCCGCGGCTCCTGCAGGTAAGCGCGGTGGGGCGGGCGGGGGTGGTTAGTCGACAGACAGTGGAATAGGATTTATTTATTTATTTTATTTTCCCTATTCTGTCGTCTTTCGACTCCTGCCGCCCCACTATGGTTACCTGCAGGAGCCGCGACTACATTTGAATCAATCACAACAAGGTTTGTTGTACGTAAAAAGACGCATTTAAATGTACAGTAATAGGTTCTGTAATCTATCCTAGAACAGTTGTTTATGATCTTGATGTTCATTCTTGATACTATATTCTACACCTTGTATATGTGGAGTGCAACACCTTGTATATGTGGAGTGCACTATGTGCTGTGGATGCCAAGCCTGATGTTCAGTTTATAGGTTTGTAGAGGTTTTCCATATATAATGCCTAGTGGTAAAAATGGAAAATAAGTTCAACTTTTAAAGAGAGCAGAATGTGTTCCTTTCTTTGTGAGTGCTAAACACTCTTCATGGACAAATATTTTATGTTTCACGGAGCAAAATGTGCAGTTCTTCTAATCAGTTGGCTGTTGTATTTGCTATTAATTTGTAATATAAAGATTGTGCCCTGATTACACAAATACTGACTGTTTGTAGTAAGACTTAAAAGGACAGTACTTCCCATGAGAACTGTAGGGTAGAGCCAAGACTGCTTGTGGGTGCAGAATGCACCTTTGCAGGTCCTGCTCACGAAACCAGCGTATTCTGATGCTCTCAGTGACCAACACAGTGCAGATGACATCCATGCAGGTTAAGCCCTTTTATCTAATAGAGACTTCTAGCTGCAGATTCCTTACCTTTGAATTTCCCAGGCGTCAGGCTGGATCCAGAGACTTTTGCTGAGCGATACCCCTTGCGCGCGGCGTCGGGTGGCTCCATTCGGCTCCGCGTGGTGTCGTCGGTTATGACGTCGCAGTGCCTATATAGGCGCCACCCTGGCGCACGGACGTCAGTTCTTTTCTTTCCGCGCCAGTTAAGTGCTGATCCGGGACAAGCTACCCCTCTGCCGCTATTTGGCAGGCTTTTTCTTGACTTTTGTCGTCATTTTTGGATTCCGACTTTGTGTGCGGGGGATGTCATCGAGAAAGACAGGTTTCAAACCATGCAGAACTTGTTCCCACATGTTTTCGGTTACCGATCCCCACCACGTATGTCTTTGGTGTCTCGAGCGCGGCCACAAAACAACGTCATATTTAGATTTTTAGACGATGGCTCTAAAGACCTTGAGCGAGTGATGAAGTTACTTCGGGCCCGGCAGTTGACACTGTCAAGTGAGACCCCGAAGAGGTCATGATTCCGTTCGAAGAAGAGGTCGCGCGAGCGCTCCCGGAGCCCAAAGGAGAAGGGAGCGTCCTATGTCATGGTGGTAAAGAGGGCAGCTGAGGTCCTTGGACTAGAGCTACCCTCAGTGCAGGTCAGTCCAAACCAAGCACAGGGGCTCCTATGACTATGACAACTGCACGCCGCTATCGCCCAGCTCCGGGCGACCCAAAGTTCCTCAGCCAACACCCCACCCCAGAGTTTGGTGGTGCAGGGCTCTACGTCCCAAGGCGCATTCTGCCCCTCCAGATGGGGAATCCAGGAGGATGGATTCACTTGGGAATAAGATGTTTTCTTCCTCCAGCCTGGCATTGCAGTCGGTAAATCTGCATGCTTATTGGACTGTTTCTCCCATTCCCTTTGGGAGACAGTTGCACAAGTGCTGCCACAAGTCCCGGAGCAGGCCCGGCTGTGATCTCCCAAGCTGTCCAGGATGGGAGGGATGCAGCAGAATTCGCCATACGGCGTGGGTTAGATAGAACAGATTTGCTGGGCAGATCGATTTCAACAACGGTGGCCCTGAGACGCCACGCCTGTCTTCGTACTACTGGCTTCGTACTACTGCCTTCTCTGGGGATGTCCAAGCCAATTTAATGGACATGCCCTTTGATGGAACCTGCCTTTTTAGAGAAAAGGCAGACTCAGCCCTGGGCAGGTTCAAGGACTCTTGTGCTACGACCAGATCTTTGGGCCTTTCCTCCAGTCCTCGTGGCCAGTCTCCCTTTTGCCCCTTGCGTGGCAATGGAAGGGGTTTCCAGCCACGCCAGCCGTATCCCAGCCACCATCGCGCACAGACTGCCCAAGCCGTGCGATGACGCTGTGAATCCCTATCTTGGAATGGAGGCCAGAAGTAGTCTACCAAACTGCCCCAGCAGCCGCAGCCTCCAAGCACTCCTAGGCTGATTCTGCAGGACCACTCTACTCCAGTTGGGGGGAGAATTCGTCGTCCTCTCCCCCACTGGAGATCCATAACATCGGACAAGCAGGTCTTGTAGATCGTCCAGGGCTATTCTCTACCTTTACTTTCTTTTCCTCAACTATTCTGCCAAGTCAGGAACGGCTGATAAAGGATCATTTAAAATTGCTCCAAGACAAAGTTACGGCTCTTTTGGCCAAGGGAGCAATAGACAGGGTCCCAGTTTCAAAGGTAGACAGTGGCTGTTATTCCCGCTACTTTATGATACCGAAGAAGGAGGGGTTGCAGCCCATTTTAGATCTTCGGACCGTCGATCTGTTCCTCAACAAGGAGACAGTCAAAATGCTCACTCTGGCTCATGTCTGGTCTGCCCTAGATCAAGAAGACTGGACAGTAGCGTTGGACCTGCAGTATGCATATTTTCATATTCCCATCCTGTCGGGACACAGGTGTTACCTGTGGCTCAAGGTAGGCCACAAGCACTTTCAGTTTACTGTGCTCCTCTTTGGCCTTACCATTGCCCCTCGGGTGTTCACCAAGGTGATGGCGGTGGTCGCAGCTCATCTGCGTAGGTTAGGGATGTCTGTCTTTCCCTACCTCGACGACTCGCTGTTGAAGGCGTCCTCGTTCCAGGCAGTTGCCTCCTACCTTCAGACTACGGCGTACCTCCTGCATTCGCTTGCGTTCTCTATAAACATGTCGAAGTCACACCTATGATTCTGATATTTCAGCCTCTAGCCTGGATTTCGGTGAGATGGACTCTGAGATTGTTGGGTCTCATGGCCTCCTGCATCCTGTTGGTAAGACACTTAAGATGGCGTATGCGTCTCTGCAGTGGGACTTGAAGTTCCAATGGGCACAGCATCGGGGAAATCTCACAGATATGGTTCAGATCTCGGAAGGAACTGCAAAAGATCTGCAGTGGTGGTTAACGAACCGCAAATTGGTCCGTGGCAGACCCCTCTCCCTTCCCCCCCCAACCAGATCTCACAGTTGTGACAGATGCGTCACTTCTGAGATGGTGCGGCCATGTGGGAGAGGTGGAGATCATGAGACTCTGGTCTCCGGTAGAGTCAGAGCTCCACATAAATTAATTGGAGCTCCAAGCGATTCGGTTGGTATTGAAAGCATTTCTTCCCTCTGTCAAAGGGAAGCAACTGCAGGTGTTCACAGACAACACCACTGTAATGTGGTACTGCAATAAGCAGGGCGGGGTGGGGTCGTGGACCCTTTGTCGAGACGCCCTGCGTCTCTGGACATAGCTGGAACAGCAGGGCGTAACCGTGGTGGTTCAACACCTGGCAGGTTCTCTGAATGCCAGGGTGGACGAACTCTGCCGTCGATGCCTAGGGGATCACGAATGGCATCTCCAGTCAGAGGTGGCGCAAGGTCTCTTTCAGCAGTGGGGAGAACCTAGGCTAGATTTGTTCACCTCCGAAGAGAACGCACAGTGTCAGCAGTGCTGCGCACTGGGGTTTCCAAGGTGGTTATTGCTCGGCGACGCTTTTCATCACGAGTGGAGCTCAGGCCTGTTGCATGCCTTTCCGCCCATACCACTTCTACCCAGGGTTCTGAAGAAGATCAGGAGCGACCGGCCCAAGTCCTTCTTGTGGCTCTGGACTGGCAAGGAGGTTCTGGTATCTAGAGCTTCTGAGAATGAGTATCGATCCTCCAATCAGGCTGCTCCTTCGGGAGGATCTTCTGTCGCAGCAGCAGGGGAGTGTTCTCCACCTGAACCTGCCAACTCTGCGCCTCCATGCGTGGGAATTGAGCAGCGACAGTTGATAGCTTTTGTCCTTCCTCCCGAAGTCTGTAATGTTATTCCGGCGGCCCTCCACTAAGACTGTATACGCCTGCTGTTGGCAGAAATTTGTATTATACAGCACTGAAATGTCCATTGTCCCTCTTTCTGCTTCTTTCTACTGTCCTTTTATTCATTCTAATCCTTTCCCAGCAAGGCTCTACCTTGGGAACTCTCAAGGGTTACCTTTCTGCTCAGTCTGCTTTTTTGGGGCTGCCAGACCAGCCTTCTCTCCAAGTCTTCTAGTGTAAATAGATTTCTAAAAGGGCTAACTCACTTATTTCCACCCACACCCTTAGTTATGCCGCAGTGGACCCTTGATTTGGTCCTCGCCTACCTGATGTGTGCTCCATTTGAGCCTTTGCACAATTGTCCCCTCAGGGTGTTGACCATCAAAACAGTCTTCTTAGTGGCGATTACATCGTCCCGGAGGGTGAGTGAGTTGCAGGCGTTATGCAGCTCGCCTCCTTATCTTGTGTCCTTTCCGGACAAGGTGGTGCTTCGCACCAGGGCATCCTTTTTGCAAAGGTTATGACCCCTTTCCATCTGGGTCAGTCCATCAGTTTGCCCACCATCTTTGCTCCCCCCGACATCCCTCTAAGAAAGCGTCTCCACTGCCTGGACCCAAAAAGAGCGTTGTCGTTCTACCTTGACCGCACTAAAGAGTTCCGGATGGACGACCAACTCTTTGTGGGGTATGTAGGAGTAAAGAAGGGAAGGGCAGTGCAGAAGAAGGCCATCTCTCGCTGGGTCATTCTCTGCACCAAAATGTGTTATGCCTTGGTGAAGAAGCAGCTCCCTGAGGGATTGAGGGCCCATTCCACCAGGGAAAGGCTGTGACTACGGCCTCGGCTCGGGTGTCCCAGTCCAAGACTTTTGTCAGGCAGCAACTTGGGCTTCTTTGCACACGTTCGCAAATCGTTACTGCCTTGATGGTCAGGTGCGCAGGAATGGACATTTTGCCCGTTCTGTCCTGCAAGACTTCTTAGTCTAGGATCTGCAACCCATCTCTGGGATGGTATGGCTCGGGTATCTGATTCAGAGGCAAGGAATCTGCAGCTAGAAGTCTCTATCAGATGAACAAGTTACTTTCCTTCGGTAACGCATCATCTGGTAGAGACTCTATCTAGCTGCAGATTCCTAACAGCCCTACTTATGCCTCCCCGCTTTGCAGACTGATATTGTAGGGCCAGGTTTGTCCACCTTTTCAGAGCCCTAGTTTTGCACACATCTACGTCAGTTACTTCGTGGCTCTGCGCTTCTGGCATGGAAAGTACAAAAAGTACTGACGTCCTCGCGCCTGGGTTGCGCCGATATAGGCATTGAGCCTCATAACCGACGTCATCGGAGGTGAATGGAGCCACCTGACACGGCGCGCAAGGGGTATTGTTCAGCAAAAGTTTCCGGCTCCAGCCTTACGCCTGCGAAATTCAAAGGTAAGGAACCTGCAGCTAGGTAGTCTCTGCCAGATAAAGCGTTACTGAAAGTAAGTAACTTGTTCTTCACTGCCCCTCACCAATGGCACTTGTTGACAGCATTGGCATGGCATAATAGTTCCTATTGGCAGTTGATCTCAAGATGGTGGCTGGTTCTTGCATTACCGAGCTATGACTGGGTCCCCATCACTGTCTTCCACCCACCTGCATGTTATCGACCCATGTGTTAGATATGCCCATGGGATCCATTACAATTATGAACGAGTGGTTATCTGAACTGTCTGCAGGCTTGTGCTAAGTAAGTGTAAGGTGCTGGTTTTTGCATTACCGAGCTATGACTGGGTCATAGTTGTCTTTCTTTGGTTGAGATTGCTAGCCAAAATGTACACGGAGTGGTACTATAAGAGCTTCCTCCTGGTAACAATTGGCAACTGAGAATGAGTATGGGGCAGGGCACGAAAAATCATAAAAATTGCACTAGACCTGCAGGTCTAGTAACCTACAAAATCTCCTCGACCTAACTGAAATGCACTTGACTTCTGACTCTGAAAGCTGAGCAATTGTGACAAGTTAGCAAGATTTAAAAGCATTTGTATTGCTCATTTACTTTGTGAGCAATAAAGATGCCTTTAAATCTTGCTATCTTGTCACATTTCCTCTGCTTTCAGAGGCAGAGGTCAAGTGTCAGTTTGTCTTCCTACTGTAGGACCTAAACATAGCTCGTCTTGAATACATCTGACTCGTGATGTGGATTTTTTTAGCCCTGGTATGGGGTATCCCCTAATGCAGGTTTGCCTTTTATCCATGTTTAGTGAGCCCTTGTGACCCTGTTCCTTGTGGCTATACAGGACAGCAGCACAATAAAAGTAAAGAACAGATGCAGGTCCTTGACATTCCCTGATGTGAACTGTGGGGAGCACTAAGTAATCCCATGCAAACCTATTGAGTCCTTGTACAAAGTGGCAGAATTTTTTGTGATGTCATTTGAGATGTCATCAGTGATGTCATGAGTGATGTCAGTGACCATGTCATGAGTGATGTAATATGTGACGTCATCAGTAGTGCATTGCGGGCGCGCGAGTTATAGTTAGCTGAACTAACTATAACGGGGAAATTTCATTGGTTTTTTACGAGTGAAATGTCCAGCTAACTATAACGTGTGAAACCTTTGGTTTTTTCATTGAATTTCTAAGGTTTTTTAAATGCTAATCCCTAACTATAACATGTGTGAAACCCATGTTTTTTTCAGTGAATTTGCAAGGTTTTTAAAATGCTAATTTCTAACTATAACGTGTGTGATACCCATGTTTTTTTCAGTGAATTTGTACGGTTTTTGAAATGCAAATTTTTTTTTTGTCATTTTTTGTAACCCTTTGTATAAAATAATATATGTACTATATCCTGCATTATGGAAAGGTTTTTTTTTATTTTATTTATGCATTTTTTTCCGTGCGCGTACGGTAAGCTGACGGTACGCGCTTCGTACGTCATAAGTACGGTGCGCGTACGTGAGTGATGTACGCGTACACCCGGAAGCAACGTCGCGGGTACGCAGGGGCGTGAAATGCGCATGCGCGATACGCAATACGTGCGTGACGTACGCGTACACCCGGAAGCAACGTCGCGGTTACGCAGGGGCGTGTAATGCGCATGCGTGAGTGTGACATACGCGCTGCGTAAGCGCACCGTAAGCGTCACGTGCGCGCACGGCAGGTCATGTGACTTACAAAGAACACTTTTTATTGGTTGAAATTACTTTCACTTCCAGAAACTTCCCACACCACACCCATTCCCCTCATTACTGCTTGAAAGAACACTTTTCATTGGTTGAAACTACTTTCAGTTCCAGATTCTTCCCACACCACACCCATTCCCCTCATTTCTGCTTGTGATTCTCTAGGAGCAGGAGCTGGATTGACATTGGGATACAATGGCAGAACAGCAGACCTCTTCTGAGAGTGAGGCCAGCAGCACCACCATGATCCAGAGAAGGAGGAAACAAAAGACTTCTTTTGTATGGGAGTATTTCACTTTTCCAGAGGGGGAGAAAAAGGTGAATGCTCCATTGGTCACTTGCAAACTTTGTGGTCGTGTTTTATCAAGAGGAAATCCAAGGAGGAAATACTCCTTTGGAAATCACTCTATGAAGAGACACCTCCAGGACAGACACCCAAGGACCTTTGCTCGACATGCTGAAGAAAACCCTTCAGTAAGTCACCAGAGCCCAGCCTCAGATGCTCAGCCGAGTACATCATCGGCAGCTCAGCTGAGCCCTTCCTCTGATGTGGGAGCATCACCTTTTTCTTCTCCTGTGGACATCAACCCTCGATTTGGGAGCGTTGAAATGAGGTGTACAAAATGTGGTGGTCTTATTGTTTTTGGGGAGATCAGTCTTACCCTTATTAACAATAAGATTGACCAGCATGTTTGTAGACGCTTATAATACTCCCATTCTTTCTTTCCTCCATCCCTGTATGAACCCAACGGCTCTTATAAGAGCCAACCTTACCTCTCAACTTTTTTTTATTTTTTCTTTGAAACTTTTTTTAAAAATCTTTTAGAGATAAAGTGGACCAGACCACAAAGTATGCAAGTGACCAATTGAGCATTCACCTTTTTCTCCCCCTCTGGAAAAGAAAAATACATTATGAATCCACTTTTCAGATTCTTAAGAAAGCACATGTCCAAACTGCTTTTTCAGACCACCACCATGTGTATCCTGGGTGACTGCCTACATACCAGCAAGGGCAACCAGCCTTAGTGATGCTGAATGTATTTGCATTACAGACTGAAACCTCAAACCCCACTCGCTTGTAAATACTGTGCATGATTCCACATGGAAAGCAGCTGGGTGTGTGCTAAGAGTCTGCTTCTGCACCAAAAAATGACTCCCCCTTTTTACTACTAATGCAACTATGAAATCACCAGAGCAGTACACAATAAATCTCTGCCTGTAATTCCTATATGCACACAGAGTCATATTTTCACATTAGTCACAAAACGAAATTTCTTTGCCAATTTGAAAGCACACTTACTGCTCTTTTCTTTGACAAGTGATAATCACTTTTACAGACTGACACATTATGAATCCACTTTTCAGATTTTTTTAAAAGCACATGTCCAAACTGCTTTTTCAGACCACCACCATGTGTAACCTGGGTGACTGCCTACATTCCAGCAAGGGCAACCAGCCTTAGTGATGCTGAATGTATTTGCATTACTGACTGAAACCTCAAACCCCACTCGCTTGTAAATACTGTGCATGATTCAACATGGTAAGCAGCTGGGTGTGTGCTGAGTCTGCTTCTGCACCAAAAAATGGCTCCCCCTTTCCATGTAATGCAACTGTGAAATCACCAGAGCAATACGCAATAAATCTCTGCCTATAATTCCTCTTTGCACACAGAGTCATGTTTTCACATTAGTCACAAAACGAAATTTCTTTGCCAATTTGAAAGCACACTTACTGCTCTTTTTTTTGACAAGTGATAATCACTTTTACAGACTGACACATTATGAATCCACTTTTCAGATTTTTTTAATTGCACATGTCCAAACTGCTTTTTCAGACCACCACCATGTGTAACCTGGGTGACTGCCTACATTCCAGCAAGGGCAACCAGCCTTAGTGATGCTGAATGTATTTGCATTACTGACTGAAACCTCAAACCCCACTCGCTTGTAAATACTGTGCATGATTCAACATGGTAAGCAGCTGGGTGTGTGCTAAGAGTCTGCTTCTGCACCAAAAAATGGCTCCCCCTTTTTCCTACTAATGCAACTATGAAATCACCAGAGTAGTACACAATAAATCTCTGCCTGTAATTCCTATATGCACACAGTCATGTTTTCACATTACTCACAAAACGAAATTTCTTTCCCAATTTGAAAGCACACTTACTGCTCTTTTTTTTGTCAAGTGACAATCACTTTTACAGACTGACCCATTATGAATCCACTTTTCAGATTTTTTTAAAAGCACATGTCCAAACTGCTTTTTCAGACCACCACCATGTGTATCCTGGGTGACTGCCTACATACCAGCAAGGGCAACCAGCCTTAGTGATGCTGAATGTATTTGCATTACTGAGTCCAACCTCAAACCCTTAAACTATTCTTTTTTTTATACCAGTACACCTTAATTTATCGTGAAAACATAGTCCATATTATTTTACATGTTCCTCACATTTAAATTTCTCCCAAAACAGAAAATGATAAACACAACTTCAACAAAAGGAATTCCATTTCTATTATTCATTTCTTAATTTACCATATACATCCCCTCTCAAACTCTAAACTCACCTTTAAAATTAGTTAGCTGTGAAAGAAATGTGGCACTCAAACAGCAGATTATCAGAGCCAGGATCTCTTTTCTTTACACCTCTCTCCTATTCTCTTTCTATTGGTTGAAAACCAACCCTTTTCCAAAAGTACCCTTCCCCCAACTTGACTTCTGCCTAGTACCCTTCCCCCAACTTGACTTCTGCCTGCTACCATAGCAACAGCTCATGGAACACTGCTGTGTGGAGTTAGGTCAGAAGTTCGCCAAACAATGTTTCAATTCCACAGAGCAAGAGTGCTTGACTTTTCAAACCTAACAGCAAATCCAAAGTACTGTTCTTTGGTAACACATTTTTCTGTACCAATACAAAACATGCTTCTATTAATTTACACATGCAGCCTAGTTTTTATTCTAGAATGGTATGAAACAGCCAATCAGTTCTTTTTTTTTTTTATGAAAAAAATATGTATGCCTCCATTTCCAAACTGTCTTTCATTTCATTTTCCCATTCTACTGAATTACACCTCCTGAGTGCATCCAGATCTCCTTGGAAGATGTTCACAGTGTGGATTGTAGGGCACAGCTATGTCTTCTGGAGTGAAAAGTATGCAGAGAAAACAGGTATGGTGAGAGACCTTGCTTTGCCAAATGTAGACATTAAATGGATTGGTCAGAGAGGGTTAAAGTGGCACCAATTGATGCCATTGGTGAAATCCTTCATGCAAATCCAACACCCTGACCTCATAATAGTGCACTGTGGTGGCAATGACCTAGGCACTTTGACTGGGGTAGGTCTGGAAATGCTTATGAAGGACACCTTTGCACAACTGTTTTCACTTTTCCCTAAAACTGCCTTTGTGTTTTCTAACATATGCCAAAGGCAAAAATGGAACTGGTCCAATCATTTCTGTCCGCAGATTGACAAAGCAAGAAAGCACGTCAACAAATCTGTTTCTGCTTTCCTCCGTGACTATGGTATGGGTTCCATTTACCACAACAACTTGCGTTACGACATGCAAGACATTTATAGAGGAGATGGTGTACACTTCAATGATAAAGGGAACAGAGTCTTCCTCTTGAACCTTAGACTCTGCATCGGTACTTACTTGTAGGTACCACTACAAAATCACTTCATAAACACAACGGCTCTTTTTAGAGCCCCCTAATATCTAAACGCTTAAATCTGAATTTTATTTCTTTTTATTTTTTTTTTCTACCGTACGCGTACGGTAAGCTTACCGTAACGTAAGCTTACCGTACGCGTACCCCGCGATTTCTTTTTAAATCAATAAATGTTTTCTTTGAACTTTTCTGTCCTTCTTTGACCCCCTTACAAATGTTAGGGGGTCTGTAACTCTCCACCTTGCCCCCTTTTCAAGATATCACTCTTTTTTTTCTGAGTGAAAAACACGAAATGGCGGCCGCCGCTTCCTGGTTTCGACCGATTCGAATGTTTACTAAGATCTAAGGGCCAATCAGAATCGCGCTCGCGCACGCCACTGTACGCGTACGGTAAGCGCACCGTAAGCGCACGGTAAGCTGCCACAGATATATATATTGATTAAAAGGCTATTTTCTCAGATTCTACTGAACAGATTTACACCAAACCTACAAAAGGCACTTCCTTGACCTAGGGACTACCTCTCTGCCAAATTTCAAGTAATTCTGTTCAGCCGTTCGGGCTGTAGCCCTGTCTAAAGGTCCTATGGAAAAATGCATGGGAAAAACGCGTTTTGGGACCCCCCTTTTATCTCAGCCCCCGCTTGACGAATCCCCCCGAGACTTTCAAGGAAGGAGCAGAGCGTAGCGCCCCACCTATTTTGAAAAATTCGCGAGGATTCGTCCACCGGCGCCAAAGTTATTCAAAATAGAATGTTGCGGATTTCCT
The DNA here is from genome assembly GCF_964204655.1 of Triturus cristatus. NCBI lineage: Eukaryota > Metazoa > Chordata > Amphibia > Caudata > Salamandridae > Triturus > Triturus cristatus. The sequence goes on from NC_140593.1 coordinate 1,119,498,155, forward strand.
ATGGAAACGTGGTCCTAACTATAACTACCTACTGGCGACCGCCAGTAGGTAATATATATGTTTCTGCATAAAGTATGTATGCATTCATGACAGTATGCTAATCAAACTGCCTCTCTAATGTGTTTTTCGAATCTTCAATAGTGTACAACTAATCTGTAAGATTAATTCGTCTACGGCCATAGCTGCCAGGAGTTATTTGTGACACCTTGACTAAAACTTGTAGAAGTAACCAAAAAATAAAAAAATGGTTACTCAAATTACTTGATGCAGCAAAAGTTCCCGAACGGACACAGTGGATAGGTGTCATTTGTTCACTAAAAACATTAACAGTCTGCATTGTTACATTAGAACTACAAGTGGCAACAACATCAGTTTGTCCGACATCATGTACATCCATGGATCTTCTCACGCTTCAGCTCACACAGCATATAGTGCGTTACAACGTATCTGGACTTTTGGACCATCACCATCCTCCACAAAGCAGTGTGAGCAAATCCTTCCCAGCAATCAGCACCAGAAATGTTAGAGGGTTATCGACCCATGTGTTAGATATGCCCATGACATCCATTACAATTATGAACGAGTGGTTATCTGAACTGTCTGCAGGCTTGTGCTTAGTAAGTGTAAGGTGCCTATGTCACAGTCTGAGTTTGGCAGGTAACATTGTTGCATATAGTTCAGCATTGGTAGTGCATGACATAACATATCACATCCACGCCTCCTTTATAGGCAGGTGGCCTCCCATCCAGTGGAGTGCTACTTCTTCTTTGGTGGTCAATAGTAGTAGTGCCACCAACCATCGGGTGTGTGGCCACATATCCAATCGCCACAATATCTGGAGTGATGGGGACTTGGTAGGTAACGATACGAGAGATCTCAACCAGTATCGCCATCCAGTATGTGGTGAGAAACCAGCATTCCCATGCTCAATGTCAAAAAAATACTTTTATTGATTCTTTAAAAATCATAAAAGGATGGCAAACCATCATAAAATACTAATACTAAACATTAAATGAGCATATGAGTATGTGTAAAAATTTTTGTTTTTAAAAAAAAAACATTAGTGAGAAAAGAAAGCCTTAAAGATCGTAATCACAGTTAAAAAGTCCGCCAGCGGGTTGTATGATAGCTACTTGGCTTGAAGCAATTTTTCCCAGTTCTTTTGCTGCTATTTTCCAGAATTTTATGGCGCTACAGGAGAGAGGAATCGAGAGCCCTCCAAGACACCTAATGACCGCAGCTCTACATGTTCTGATCTGTCCATTCCTTAAAATCTCCCGAAGAATGGATTTGCGTATTTTCAGTAAAAAAGGGCATATACACAATAAATGTAGTAATGACTCCTCCCCTTGACAGCAAAGGCGACATTCCTTCGATGGCCATACGAATTTCCATTGCGGGGTGAAATCCTTTGAGGGGAATGATCCCAGTCGTAGCAACATCAGGTAATGCTTTTTATGGTAAGAAATGTGTTCAATCAAATACCGTTGGGGTTTTAGCTTCTGATATGTCTTTATCACGGCCCAGGCGTGGTGTTTTTTAAAAAAAAAAGTCTTTTTATCTGTTAGTAGGGAGTTTCTCTTAATTGTGGTATTCACCATGTTTTTGAATCCAGAATACGTTACTGGTATTGACCAGACCTCCTCTAGCTGTAACGCAGACAAGGATTCCTGCAGGATTGTCATCGTCGAGTTAGCTTGTCGAGCTTGACTTTCAAGCTCAACCCAATAACGGTGGGCTAGAGTATAATCTTCTGCCTCCCTCATCCTCCAGTAGTACTTCACTAAGGCACCTTGTCTGGCCATGATCTGGTTTTTTAATCCAAATTCTAAACGGATTTGGTCTTGTGAGATATGTAACGGTATTGAGAATAGTCTTTTGAAAAATATAGATTGTGCTGTATTAAAGGTGATGGCATCTTTGGTGTTCAGGATATCTGAAAGAAACACGTTAGTTAGATTCCTTACCTTAGAATATCCCCAGGCGTCAGACTGGATCCGGAAGATTTTTCGTCAGCAATACCCCTTGCGCGTCGCTAGGCGTCGTCTGTGGCTCCGTCGTCGGCGTCGTGCGCCGGAATGACGTCGTCTGAGTACTTAGACGCCGCCCTCGCGCGCTGACGTCAGTTCTTCTTTTTTCCACGCCAGTAAGCACAGATCCGGGAGAGCTACCCCTTTTAGTCTTTTTTGACTAAGTTTTTTTTGATCCTTTTTGATCTTGTCTCGACTCCGGTGCCGGTAGGATGCCTGGTTTCAAAGCCTGTGCTGACTGTAACCGCTTGATGTCGGCTACGGATCATCACCGCCAGTGCCTTTACTGTTTGGGCCTCGACCACGACGCGGAGTCGTGTTCGGACTGCAAGGCCCTGACCTTGAAGGCTAGACGGGAGCGGTCCCGTAAGCTCCTCGAGATTCGCCACTCGGCTCCGCGCCCCTCTCGATCCAGGTCCAGGAGAAGGTCCAAGGATCGGTCGCGGAGCCGCACCCGACGTAATCATCGCTCGTCTGGCTCCAAGTCTTCGGGTAAGTCGAAGCAGTCCAAGAGGCGACACCGCTCTTCGGACTCCCCTCGCCGGTCGCGCGACTCGGCCGAGGGTCAGGGTGGTTCCACCCCCGCGGCTCCAGCGGAGCCGCAGGCGCCGCGCAAGTCCCCATACCCGCCGGTCCCTGGGACTGACGCGACGCCGGCGGAAGTCAGTGCCTTCCTCTCGGCCATGAGGAGCCTGGCTCCGCCGTCGACACCCGCTGGCGCACCTTCGGGCCCCGCGGACCCGACTGGGCAACCTTGCATGCCGGCGGCTCCGGCCCCGGCGCTGTCGCCGGCTCCGGCCCCGACGCCGCAGTTTCCCGAGGGACTCTCCCCCAGAGTCCCCGCCGACGCCGGTCGACCTCGTCACGCCTCCTCCTCCGGCGTCGACACCGGTTCCACCTCCGACGCCTGCTCCGCTTGGCGTCGAGCCCCAGTTCAGCCCCGCTCCGGATCCGGCATCGATGGACGCTGCGTACGGCGCCGTTAGAGACACATTGTCTATCGTCCGATCCTTCCTCCTGTTTACCAGGAATCGGATGACGGGGGCGAATGGGAGGGGTCCGAGGATCCTATGGCCGTTCAGGCTCAGCTGTCACAAGACTGGGCAGATGAACTGGGGGAGGCCAGTGGTCTGGATACCTCACCAGACACTGGATTCATCTCCCCTCCGACTGTGGCTTCGGAGGAGGGTGCTGCTTTCTCTGTGGTACTGCGCAAGGCGGCCGCAGCCCTTGGGCTCGAGCTGCCTGCCGTGGCTGTGAGGACGTTAGTCCTCACTGAGTTGCTTCTGTCTGCAGCAAGCTCCACTGAGCCTCTGCTGCCATTCAATGTGGCCCTCATTGATGTTCTGCAGGGCACCTGGTCCAAGCCCTCCACAGTTCCTCCTGTGGACAGGAACGTCGCCAGGCGCCACCGCCCTGCTCCGGGCGACCCCAGTTTTCTGTCCCAACACCCCACCCCGAGAGCCTGGTTATCCACGCTTCTACCTCCCAATCCTCCTTCCCGACCGGGATTCCAAGAGACTGGAACAGTTTGGCAAAAAGCTGTTCTCCTCCCTTAGTTTGGGTCTGCGGTCCTTGAACACCGCCTGTCTTTTGGACCGTTATTCCCACTCTCTGTGGGATACGGTGGAGAACGTGCTGCCCCTGTGCCCGGAGGAGGCCCAGACACGACTTACCCAGGCTTTGGCCGATGGGAGGGATGCAGCACGACATGCAATCCGATGTGGGCTTGACACTACGGACTCGCTGGGTAGGGCGACTTCTACCACGGTGGCGCTTAGACGTCACGCCTGGCTGCGGTCCACGTCCTTTTCGGGGGGTGTCCAGAGCACTCTCATGGACATGCCCTTTGATGGCACTCACCTTTTTGGTGAGAAAGCGGACAGTGCGCTGAATCGCTTTAAGGTCTCCCGGGCTACGGCCAAGTCCTTGGGCCTCTCGGCCCCGCGGTCGCAAACTTCCGCCTTTCGCGGCCAAGGAAGGGGTGCCTCCTCCCGTCCGCCTAGCCACCAGCCGCAGAACCAACCTGCGCGCGGTCGCGGACGTGGTTTCCGCCGAGGCGGTTCTGGAGGACGACGCGGTCAGCCCACATCCACCCCGGCAGCATCCGCCTCCAAGCCTTCCTAGTCCGAGCTTTCCGGCCCATTCCTCGCCAGTGGGCGGCAGAGTTCGCCATCACCTGCTCCACTGGCGTACCATCACTTCGGACAGGTGGGTGCTGCAAATCGTCCGAAGGGGCTACTCCCTCCCCTTCGAGACGACTCCTCCAGCCATGCCACCGCAGCACCACCGTATCTCGGAGGATCATTTGAATCTTCTGCGAGAGGAAGTTTCGGCCCTCTTGGCCAAAGAGGCCGTCGAGCGCGTTCCGAGCCCAGAAGTAGGTCGTGGTTGTTATTCCCACTACTTTCTGGTTCCCAAGAAGGGCAAAGGGGGCCTACGCCCTATCTTGGACCTCAGGAACGTCAATGCCTTCCTCCGGAAGGAACGGTTCAAAATGTTGACTTTGGCTCAGGTTCTAGCTGCCCTCGACCCTGGAGACTGGATGGTAGCGTTGGACTTGCAGGACGCATATTTCCACATCCCCGTCCTGCCGGCCCACAGGCGTTACCTGCGGTTCACGGTGGGCCAGGAGCATTTTCAGTTCACCGTGCTCCCCTTCGGCCTCACCAGTGCCCCTCTGGTGTTCACGAAAGTGATGGCGGTGGTCGCAGCTCATCTGCGCAGATCAGGGGTTCCAGTCTTCCCCTATCTCGACGACTGGTTGTTGAAGGCGGGCTCGCCCCAGGCAGTCATCTCCCACCTCCAGACTACGGCGGATCTCCTGCATTTGCTGGGGTTTTCCATCAACGTGCCGAAGTCATACCGGAGTCCCTCTCAGAAGCTCCTCTTCATCGGAGCGGTTCTCGATTCGGCGCAGTTCTGGGTCTATCCGCCGGAACAGCGGGTCCGGGATATTCAGGCACTGATTCCCATCTTTCGGCCTCTATCCTGGGTTTCGGTCAGGCTAGTGTTGCGGCTTCTGGGGCTGCTGGCCTCCTGCATCCTACTAGTGCATCACGCCAGGCGGAGCATGCGGGCTCTGCAGTGGGACCTGAAGTTTCAGTGGGCCCAGCATCACGGCAACCTGTCCGACCATGTCTTGACCTCGGAGGGCACTGCACAGCAGTTGCAGTGGAGGCTCACGGACCGCGATTGGGTCACGGGCAAGAGCCCCTCCCTTCCCCAACCGGAGCATGACGTAGTGACGGATGCGTCCCTCCTGGGATGGGGTGGCCATATGGAAGAGGCGGAGATCAGAGGCCTCTGGTCTCCGGCGGAGTCTCGCCTCCACATCAACCTGTTGGAGTTGAGAGCGATCCAACTTGCACTGAAAGCCTTCCTTCCCTCTGTCAGGGGAAGTGTCGTGCAGGTGTTCACGGACAACACCACCGCCATGTGGTATTGCAACAAACTGGGCGGGGTGGGGTCGTGGACCCTTTGTCAGGAGGCTCTGCGCCTCTGGACGTGGCTGGAACACCAGGGCGTCACCCTAGTGGTTCAACATCTGGCGGGCTCTCTGAATGCCAGAGCAGACAAACTCAGCCGCCGGTGCAGGATGGATCACGAATGGCGTCTGAACTCCGAAGTGGCGCAAGGTCTCTTTCAGCAGTGGGGAGAGCCTTGGTTAGATCTATTTGCCACCGAAGAGAACGCGCAATGTCAGCAGTTCTGCGCGTTGGAATTTCCAAGGCGGCACTCGCTCGGCGACGCTTTTCGTCACGAGTGGAGTTGCGGTCTGTTGTACGCCTTTCCGCCTATACCACTTCTGCCCAGAGTGCTGAAGAAGATCAGGCACGACTGGGCCCAAGTCAACTTGGTGGCCCCGGATTGGGCACGAAGGTACTGGTATCCCGAGCTACTCAGTATGTTGACCGATCCTCCGATACGTCTGCCCCTTCGGGAGGATCTTCTGTCGCAGCAGCAGGGGACGGTCCTACACCCGAACCTGTCCAGCCTCCACCTACATGCGTGGAGATTGAGCGGCGGCAGTTGATGCCATTTGACTTGCCTCCTGAAGTCTGTGATATCATTCTGGCAGCCAGGCGTCCCTCCACAAAGGCGGTATACGCCTGCCGGTGGAACAGATTTGTGGCATGGTGCACAGCAAAGGTTGTGGATCCCCTTTCCTCCCCTCTTTCTGAGGTTCTCCTCCTTCTTCTTTGGCCCGGCAGGGCTCTGCCCTGGGCACCTTGAAAGGTTATCTTGCTGCCCTCTCTGCCTTCTTACGGCTTCCTGATCAGCCTTCTCTTTTCAAGTCCCCTGTGGTTCAACGCTTTCTTAAAGGCATTACTCATACGTTCGCTCCTGTTCCTTTCGTAATGCCTCAGTGGGACTTGAATCTTGTTCTCACATTTCTGATGTGCGCTCCCTTTGAGCCTCTTCACAATTGTCCTCTTCGTCTTCTGACGCTTAAGACTGCTTTCCTGGTAGCCATCACCTCGGCTAGACGGGTGAGTGTGCTCTAGGCTCTATCGTCCAAGCCTCCTTTTCTCTCTGTTCATCCGGACAAGGTTGTCCTTCGGCCTCGTCCTTCTTTTCTACCGAAAGTGGCGACTCCCTTTCATCTTGGGCAGTCTGTCACCTTGCCCACCTTCTTTCCGCCTCCGCATCCTTCCAAAGAGGAAGAGAGGCTCCACCGTCTGGACCCAAAGCGTGCGCTCTTTTTATTTGGACCGCACAAAACAGTTCCGGGTGGACGACCAACTTTTCGTTGGATACGTGGGTGCTAAGAAGGGAAAAGCTGTGCACAGACGGACCATCTCCCGGTGGGTCGTTTTGTGCATCAAAATCTGTTACTCCTTGGCGAAAAAGGACCCTCCTGTTGGGCTGCGCGTCCATTCCACTCGGGCTACAGTGGCTACTACTGCTTTGGGACGGGGAGTCCCGTTGCAGGACATCTGTCAGGCGGCTACGTGGGCTTCGCTACACACGTTGCCAGGCATTATTGCCTAGACAGCCAAGTCCGGAGGGATGGCTTCTTTGGCCGTTCTGTCCTCCAGGACTTTCTGGTGTGATCTTGGTTCGCAGACCCACCACCGGGGATGGTATTGCTTGGGTATCTATTCTAAGGTAAGGAATCTAACTAACGTGTTTCTTTCAGATGAACAAGTTACTTACCTTCGGTAACGATGTATCTGTGAGAAACATTAGTTAGTTAGATTCCTCACCGACCCACCCATCCTCCCCGTTCTGCGAACTGACATCTAGGGTTAAGGCTATCCCTTTCAGGGCCCTAGACTTTTTTGGCACCAGTGTCGGTATCTTGCATGGCTCTGCGTTCCTGGCGCGGCAGGCTATGTACAAGAACTGACGTCAGCGCGCGAGGGCGGCGTCTAAGTACTCCGACGTCATTCCGGCGCACAACGCCGACGACTGACGCGGAGCCACAGACGACGCCTAGCGACGCGCAAGGGGTATTGCCGACGAAAAATCTTCCGGATCCTGTCTGACGCCTGGGGATATTCGAAGGTAAGGAATCTAACTAACTAATGTTTCTTACAGATACATCGTTACCGAAGGTAAGTAACTTGTTCTTCTGAGCCATAGGAGATGGAGGGTAGAAATTTTGCGGTAATCACTTGTAGCAGGTGACTGATGGAACAACCTATGAGCTTTTTTTTCAGGATTTTGAAGGCGAACAGCAGTTGTTTTGCTTTTATACCTCCTTGTTCCCCGTGTTGTTTAAAGTTGAGCTTGCTATCTAGCAAGAAGCCTAGATATTTGTAGGAGGCAACGCGGGCCAATGGTTGTTCGCCCAATTTTTGATGGTTGATCGTAAGGTGGTATAGGCTCCTAGTCCCGTGATCAGTTTCTGCAGGCCAGCTGGTGTTTGTGCTAGCAACACAATGTCGTCTGTGTACTGAAGGTACGGCGTTAGTATTTTGCCCAGTTTTGGGGGGTCAGCTGGAATTGACTGAAGGCACTTGTCAAGATCTGACGTGTAAATGTTGAACAGACAAGGTGCTAAAACGCAACCTTGTTTTAGCCCATTTGATGTTGGGATCTTACCAGTTACACTGGACCCGTCTCCTTTCCTGATTTGCACCCAGGTGTGAGAATACAGGTTGATAATGGCCTCCAGGAGTCTGGACGGGACCCCCCAGGCTTGCATTTCAGCCCATAGAGAAGCTCTTGGAACTTTGTCAAAAGCCGCTTTGAGGTCTACGAAGCAGGCATACAGGGGCCTTGATTTTACGAAGGCTTGATTAGCTAAAAGGGTGACCGCAGAGATATTCATTAGGGTGCCCATCCCCGCCCGATATCTCGTTTGAGTGGGCGATATTAGGTTTTTTTGGCTAACCCAAGCCTCTAATTCTACTAGGAGATTAGATGCATACATTTTCGCCTCTACGTCTATCAGCGACTTATAGATTGGATTAAGGATACTTCCTCTCCAGGATTCAGGGATCAGGCTGTCTGCTGTAACTTTGGAAAAAAGAGAAGTCAGAACTTGGGACCAGAATGCGGGGTCATGCCGGAACAGGGCTCCCTCAGATTTTAAGTTCTTTATAATTTTTAGCACTTGAATTTCTGAGAACAGCACTAAATCCTCAAGGGATTCAAGGTTCTTGATATCGTTAACTTTATCTCGACCTCCAGCCTCCTTCGCTGTTGGTGATTCACAGTTTGGAGCCAATTGAGGTGCAGCTCCATTATATAGGAGTTCGATGTAAGCTCTCCATGTGGCCTCCAATATATCCGAATGATGATGTCGATTCCGGCCATTGGTTAGTTGGTTAATTTGTTCCCAAAAAAGCCCGGAATCCCCCAATTTGCAAGCGTAATGAAGTTTGGGCCAGATGTGTTCTTGGTGCTCTTTTTTAGTGAGTTTTATGTCATTTTTTTTTAACTGTTTTCTATTTTTTGCAATTAGCTGCAGAAGTTCCTGGTGGCATTCTGGTCCCCGAGATCGTAATTGTCTGAGGTATTTATTTAGTTGTTTTTGTTTCCTCCGATTATTGTTGAACCAGACAGCCCCTTTTGAGTTTCCAGCTTTGCGGGCATGGGCATTTTTTGAAAATTTGATATTAATTTCGTAAATAAAAGACTCCCAGGCTTTTATGGTTAATGTTTCAGAATTGGATTTTTTCAAAAGACTGGTGTAGGTACTTGTGATGGCCTCAATATTGTTCTTATTCCAGCGGAGGCGTTGTAAATTATAACATTGTGTTAAAGATGATAGCACCTTTTGCTTTCTCTGAGGTTATGTAAGATATTAATAATGTAAAGATTGCGGCTGTTGGTCACTTTCCGCCCTGTCTTTTATCTGAAAATTCGCGATGTACGGAAAAAGGTCATAATCTGTAAAAGTATAGTCAATAGTAGAGCGTGTTTTTTGTGTAACCCTAGTGTATGCTGCGGGTCGATCGGCCGGGCCTTGACCATTGAGTATGCACATTGAAAGGTCTTTCAAGCGAGCTGCGCATCTCTTACCGGAAGTATCCTGTCGGTTAAGGGCTAGTGTGGGCTCCATTTTGCCCTTATTCCTGGCATGTTGTAGATTCATGTTAAAATCGCCCGACAGAATGATTTTAGCATCTAGGTAGGCAAGTTTTAATGTTTTTAATGAAGTCATTAATTGTTCAATTCTTGACTTCTTTAGTTTAGATGCAGGGTGAATATAGATGTCGAGTATGAGCAGGGTATAGGTCTCCGGGACATCTATTTTTACGCACTACATCCAAGAGCAATCTAAATCTATAATGGAAGCCTGCCATAGAATTTCTGTAGAAATAAAAATAGAGAGACCCCCTCTTGCTCTTCCGTATTTGGTGGCTCTCTTGGCTGGGTTCAGAAATTCTTTAAAACCTATTATGGGGGATGAGGTTGTCTGCCAGGATTCTTGAAAGAGAATGTTATATTGTGTAATAAAGTCCATGAAATCTGGGTCTTCTAATTTTGAGTTTAGGCTGTGCACGTTCCAGGAGCAGATGTTACATCCTTGGTGTAAATGGGGGGCTAGTGTTGAAGTTGTTCATGCCATTCCCAAGGATGTGCCTTCTCTGTTTAATTCCCAAGGGGTCGAGAGCTTGCCGGCTTCGGGATAGTCAAAAGTGATGGTGATTTTCATGGCCTGGTGCTCTTTATCCCTCGTTTGAGTTAGATGATCCGGGCCTTTTGCCCCTTTTAGGAGACTCGTGGTGGTGGAAAGTGGTTGTAATGGGCTGGGATAACGAGGGGGAATTATCTTTTTTAACTCGATTCCCCATTTGGCAAACGTGTCCTTCTGCTGCTAAATAAGGTCGATGTGCATTTTATTGAAAAATGTGGCTATTGTAGCTTCGTGACCGGTAGGACTCAGGTTTTGCTTAAATTCAATACTTTCAATATCGTTGGTGTTTATGTGGTTTAGGGATGGAAGAGCTTGGAATAATTTTAGCAAGACATTTCTATTTAGTATGTCGTGCATTCCCCTTAAGACATATTGTGGATTAAAGACCACTTTGTTATTAACTGGGGGATCGTACTCCGATTCATTATCCAAGATCTTTTCCGTGTATTTCGCCACCATTGGCTCTCGGGAGGTCTGGGGTGGATCTCGTGGTTCTGTTTTTTTTTTTTTTTTGTGGGTGGTTTACGCCTCCCCCATCTGTTTCCGCAGGTCGCCTTACATCGGTACCAGTTTCTTCAACCGAGGTGAACACACCCTGGTTTGTTTTCCTTGTTGCCGACTTGGGGCATCTCACTGATACTTGCGTGGCCTGAGTTTTCGAATTATGTTTTCCCTTCCCAGCTCCAGATTTGAATAAGCTATATAATTTCCTTGGCGGGGGCGACTCCCTTGTATTTTGCTTTGAGGTGTTGGACATGACAGGCGAATTAGGGGAAAAAGTTGATTGCTTCTTAAGGGTTACTACTTCCTTGCTGCTATGGGTTACGATGTCTTCTTGAAGTGTTCTATTTTTAATTGATGTTGCCAGGGATTGATCGAATACCTGGCTTGTTTGTTTGCGCTTTCTGGATTTTCTCAGTCGTTTACTCTTCCGCTTTGATAAAATCTTAGGGGCTTTTAGCTGTCTTTCCAAAGATTTATTATGTGCTAAATGAACAAAATCAGCATGCAGCTAATGACGGGTGTAAGTTCTTGACTTATAACGAGGAACTCACTTAGTTGATCTGTTATAGCTGATTAGGCGCATAATAGGAACTGTGTAACGTGTTGGATACCTTTGCAGTTTAAAGCCTCATATTATCAGATTTACGCAACCTGAAGGATTGAAATTCCATCTGAGGTCTGAGCCCATGAAATGGCTCTACTGTCTGAGACTGATCTAACTTCAGTATATCATGAGGGATACATCTATTATTGGAGTTCTGGACCTGTAAGTTCTATGACTATGTCTCACCCCTCCCAACCTCCACCCCCCCAAGACTGAAAGATGGTTCTGCTATCTGAGACTATAACCTCAGATGCCTCCCTATCCTTCAAGGTCTGTGACACTTGAGGGATATAGGTCTGCTTTTTGCCTCACCCCACCCAACCTCCCACTCCCCAAGATCCCCCCCGACCCCCCCCCCCCATGAAAATGTTTTTTTTTTTAAAATACAGTGCTTACAGGGACATTTTTCACTTGCATTTGCTAAAAAGCTCTAGTCTCTGAAACTATACTTCAGAAATATTCCAGTACTCTGTTGTCCAGTTGGGCGAGGCTGGGTAACCTAAAGAGATGCTTTGTCTGTTTTTTCACAGTTTCAAATGAAATATTTCATTGGCTTTGTTGGACCTGTCAGCCCTAGGGTAGTCTCCCCATCTATTTTTGATTGTGCCTCATTTTTTCCACCCTCATTTTTGATGTTGGACTTAGGTCTCCGGGCGCCTTTTCGTTGCCAACCAGTGTTAAGGTGCAGGTGCTCCCTTCTCCCAAGATGGCTGCCACAGACCCCTGCTACTGCAGAGTGGTCTTTCATAGTAGCACCCTAGCTGCCAGGAGCTGGCTGGAACCCCACAACAATGTTGCAACACCAGCCCGCCTTTTTTTTGTCCCATAGGAAGAATGGGGAAGCTCGTGGAATGTGCTGGAACCTTCTAGAAGGGAGGTGTGGTTTTTACTTTTGCTGCCTTGGCTAGAGGTCTCCTGACCTAGGGATACATAAGTGAGGGAGGCAACTTTTTCCAGTCAGTTGGCCAGTTGGGGTGAAGCAGAGCTGGAGAATCCATGCCGGAGTGTAGGCGGTAGGGCCTAGCCAGGGACTTATGCCTCTGAGCGTGACAGGGCTTAGGTGCTGCCTCTTAAGTGAGTGAGGGATCCTGTGAAACCCACTGATCTTGCCCAGCAGTAGGAGGACCCAGGGAAACCTCTGCCCAGCCTGACTAGGAAGGACCTAGTCGCCAACTCATCCCCTACCCCCCCAAGGAACAGAACCCCAAGGGCGCCAGTATCATCTGCGCCACAAAGACTGAATATTGAAACTGCAGAAGCGACATCCTGAAACTTCATACCAAAGCAAATATTGTAACTTCATGAAACGACTGATTGCCTGACTGCTGGGGATCGACCAGGTACTGGCGCTGTGTTTCCTGCGCTTCCAGACCTGACCTGTGACCCCCTGTGCGGATCTGCTGTCGAGCGCGGAGCTGGCCGAGCTCCCGCTTAATTTGTGACCCCCCCCCCCCCTGGTGCAAGGACCCGCAACGCGATCACCGCCGCGGCCCGTAGGCCTCAGGGAAGTGTCGGTGCCAAGTCGGGGCCTGCGGAGGAGCCCGGGGCCCCGCCGCTGCCGTCGCAGCGTCAGAAGGAAGAGAGACTGTCTGGGAGTGTCCCGCGCGGAAGAAGGGCCCAGAGCGGAACCGAGCGACGAGACCAAGGTAACCCCCGGGGGCTGAGAGGTAGCGCGGCCGTGTGGCGGCCTGAGACTCGCCCCCCCCCCCCCCCCTGCGCCCCGGGAGTCGTGGGAAGGCCCGGTGCGCCCCCTGCCGAGTCGGAACGACACCGCATGCAGAGACTGTGACTTTCCCCCCTCCGTGGGATTTCCCGCCGTAACTGTGAGTCTCCCCTACGTGGGATTACCCTCTCCTGGGGACTGCCGTTCGCAGGACTCAACAGTGCTCAATGCGTTCTATGTCTCAGTAGCGCTGATCATTCCTTTGTATTCACCAGTGCTCAGTGCGTTCTATGCCTAAATAGCGCTTATCATCCATTGGCATTCGCCAGTGCTCAATGCGTTCTATGTCTCAGTAGTGCTGATCATTCCTGTGTATTCACCAGTACGCAATGCGTTCTAAGTCTAAGGAGTGCTGATCCCATGTGTTGCATTCACAAGCGCTCCGAGCGTGCTAAGTCCAATTAGTGGGTAACCTCAGTTTGTGGTCTCAAGCGCTCCATGCGCCAGTGGAGGTCCCAAGTGCAAGGCGCTTCCTGTACCCACAACGCTTATGCTCAGGGTGCTAGGCAAACATTATACGACCGCAAGTTATGCTCATGTGCCTTTGTTTCTTCGTAGACACCAGTAGCGCCACGTGTGCAGGCCCCGGCCCGCAGCACTAGGGAAGTTCATACTGCAGGGATTGCTGAGGTAACCGTAATGAGATGCTGTAATGCACATGTTAAAGTGTACAGGTAATGAGAAGCTGTAATGCAAATGTTAATGTGTACAAGTTAAGATACATTGCCCTCCAAGATTACCGTGTGTGCTCCTTTGATTAGATAAAATCTGATTAATTTGCATTCACCTTATTGTGTGGCGTCCATTATTGTGTGCGTTTACTGCTTCAGAGGATGCTTGTGTTGTATGGTCGCTTAACACACAGGCCTTTGGGTGCCCAGCCGCTCGTGTCACGTTACCCCCTTAGGGCCTGGAGACCCCAGGTCTTACATTGGTGGCAGCGGTGGGATATTAGGACCTGTGACCATACAGCACCCTTCCGTGAAGCGGAGGGCGCCACAATTAAACGCCTGTTGTTCCAAGGCTCTGCAACCATTATTTGCTGCATTTATTGATTCCACTGTCCAGGCTGAGAGTGTAAGAGAATCCTGGTTAGCTGGTAACTGTCACCCATATCCTAGGAATGTCTTCCTTAGTATCTAGGTCCCCACCTGTCACGATGGAATTCCGGTTAGCTGACCTCGAGGGGTACACTATAAAGCAACTGAGAGAGTTCGGGCAGGGAATGGGGGTGCCTGGGGTGCGGAAGGCCAAAGGACCGGAACTCCGTACCGCCATTGGGGCATGGGTAGAGGCCCACCCAGAAGGGAGAGAGGATGAGGGACAGGAGGCGCCAGTTGCACCTCAGGAGGAGAGCGCCCAAGAAGTACTAGACATACTTAATGTGGATATGTCTGAAAATGTGGCCCCAGGGAGACGTTCTGGGGCCAGTAGTAGGACAGGGTCTAGGAGGAGCGCGTCTCCAGAGGAGTATGAGGACAGGAGGGAGGAGGGGCAGTTAAAGTGGGAGCTGGTTAAGTTGGAACAAGAGAGAGAAAGGGAATTGGCCAAATTGGAACAAGAGAGAGAAAACAAGAGATGGGCAATGGAGGAAAAGAAGCTGGTGCACGAGCTTCAGCTGAAAGAGTTGGAGCTGCGCGCCCTCCAATGGAATGCGTCCAATAAGGACAATGGTGGCAGCAAACCTAAAGAGGCTCACGAGTCAAAATTCTACCTACCTAAGGAAGTCATTGCCAATTACACAGCGGGGGACGACATTGCTAAATGGTTGGAGGCATACGAGGTAGCCTTGACTGCCCATGGGGTACCTGAGAGTAATTGGGGAGGTGGTTTATATCGGTATATACCTCCCAATGTCAGGGACACCCTGCTATATTTGGCCAAGGCGGATCAGGTCAGGTATGCCCCCATGAAAGAGGCTTTACTGAAAAAGTTTGGTCTTAACCCCGAGAGGTACAGGCAGAAGTTCCGTGGCAGCCATAAGCTGTCCACACAGACATGGGTGGATTTTTTTGATTATGCAAGAAAGGCACTAGATGGTTGGGTGCGTGGCAGCGAGGTGCAGTACTATCAAGGGGTGTACAATCTTTCTTTTACGGGAGCACCTCTTGGATAAGTGCTTTCCGGAGCTGCGCCAACATCTGGTGGACCGCAAGTTGATGGATCCCCGTGAGCTTGCGGAGGAGGCAGATATTTGGGTGAGCACCCGGGTGTCTCACAAGGGCCCCGGGGGAGATGGCTCGAAAGGCGGACAGGGTGTCCCCCAGAAGGAGGGGGGAGATAAAAAGGTGGAGTTCTCTAAAGGCCCCCAAAATAAGTTTGTGAAGGGAGTAGGAACCCCACCCCCGTCCAATTCCACAAGACCCACTTACCCTGACAGGAGTCAGCAGCCAAGGATTGTGCGGTGCTACGAATGTAGGGAGATTGGACACTACAAGGGAGATCCCAAGTGTCGCAAGCGACCCCCAGCCCCAACGGGCGGGAAAAGTCCCAGGGTGAGTAGTATAGCGCTTGGGGTGGAGCTGCCCTTAGATAGGGAAGGGGAGTGGACAGGCCTGACCCTGGTTTCACTTGGGGATAGAGAGGTGGTCCCCGTAGTGTCCCTGCCCCCGAACACTGCTAAATATCAGCAGAAGGTGAGAATTAACGGGGAGGAGGTGGAGGCTCTGAGGGACACAGGTGCCAGCATGACCACTGTAGTGAGGCGGCTGGTGTCCCCAGACCAAGTAGTCCCTGAGGAGTTCCATCCGGCCGTATTGGCTGACGGCAGTGTGAGTCACTATCCAGTGGCTCGTGTTCCATTTGAGTGGGGAGGAGTCAAAGGCCTACTAAGAGTTGCGGTGAGTCCTGCGTTGCCTGTGGGGTGCTTGCTAGGGAATGACCTGGAGCACACCAAGTGGAAAGATGTCGAGTTTCGAGCTCACACCGAGATGCTGGGATTACCAGGGTGGACTTGCGTAGTCACGCGGTCCATGGCTGCCCAGCATGAAACTCACCCTGGGTTGGAGCCTGGAATAATGGCCCAACCCAACACCAGAAGAGGAAAGAAGAAGGTGGTAAAGGACACGCCCCGTGAGATGGATGGGGAGGCCGCAGAGGTGCTCCCGGAGTCGTGGAGGTGGATGTCGTTCCCGTGGAGGACTTTCCGACCCTTGCTGACTGGCATGTGGGAGGAGGCCCTACCCGGGAGGAATTTTGTCAGGCACAAAGGGCGTGCCCCACGCTTGAAGGCATGCGGCGACAGGCCGAAGCCCAAGTGGCCAGTCAGGAGATGGGAGGATATCATGTGTATTGGGAGGATGGTCTCCTATACAGTGAGCCCAGGGTGCCGGTACATGGATCTTCGAGGGCCATAGTGGTCCCCCAATGTTACCGGGCCTTCCTGCTAGAGTTAGCGCACGAGATTCCCTTAGCCGGACACCTGGGCCAGGACAAAACCCTTGCACGGTTGGTCCCTCATTTTTATTGGCCCAGGATGAGGATTGCCTCAGACACCTTTTGCAAGACCTGTAAGTCTTGTCAGGCAAGTGGCAAGACTGGGACTAAATTGAAGGTCCCTTTGGAACCGCTCCCCGTGGTCGGGACCCCTTTTGAGAGGGTCGGTATTGATATTGTTGGGCCCTTGGACCCTCCGACCGCAGCGGGACACCGGTTCATTCTGGTTTTGGTGGACCACGCCACAAGGTACCCAGAGGCTATTCCTCTGAGGACAATCACTGCACCGGTGGTGGCGCGGGCACTATTGGGGATTTCTACCCGAGTGGGATTCCCCAAGGTCGTGGTGTCGGACAGGGGCACAAATTTCATGTCGGGCTACATGCAGGCCATGTGGAAGGAGTGTGGGGTGACCTACCGGTTCTCCACTCCTTACCACCCCCAGACTAACGGACTTGTAGAGCGCTTCAATAAGACATTGAAGGGTATGATCCGGAGCCTGCCAGAGGGCTTGAGGCGTAAATAAGACATCCTCCTCCCCTGCTTGTTAGTCTCCTACCGGGAGGTACTGCAGAAGGGAGTCGGGTTCAGCCCGTTTGAGTTGCTCTACGGCCATCTCGTTAGGGGTCCCCTCAATTTAGTGAAAGAGTGGTGGGAGAAGACTTCACAGAAGCTTCCCCGTGACCTTGTCAGCTACATGCTGGCGTTCCGCAGCCAGATGGCCAAGCTGTGGAAGGCGGCCTCAGAGAACCTGGAGGCTAGCCAGACCGTGATGAAGGAATGGTATGACCGCAACGCTTGGATGGTCGAGTTGGACGTGGGACAGAAGGTGTGGGTCATGGAGCCTGGGGAGCTTTGCGCCCTCCAGGACCGGTGGACTGGTCCGTACGACATTGTGGAGCGACTAGGCCAGACCTCATACGTAGTAGACTTGAAGACCCCCCGTCAGCCCCTCAGGGTGCTCCATGTCAACCCCCTGAAGCCGCACCATGAGCGATCCGAGCTTGCTCTCCTGATGGTGACGGATGGGAGCGAAGAGGAAGAGAGTGAAGCTCTTCCTGACCTTCTAGCGGTACAAAAGAAGGATGGTTCGGTGGATGGTGTAATCCTCTCCCCATCCTTGACCCCAGAGCAACAGAGGGACTACCGCCATGTCCTGGGACAGTTCGCCTCGTTGTTCTCCCTCACGCCTGGAATCACTCATCTGTGTACCCATGATGTGGACACAGGGGACAGCTCCCCGGTAAAGAACAAGTCTTACCCGCTCTCTGACCGAGTGAAAGATAGCATCCAGCGTGAGGTGGCAAAGATGCTGGAGCTGGGGGTGATAGAACCTTCCAGCAGCCCGTGGGCTAGTCCAGTGGTGTTGGTGCCGAAAGCGGCCCCACCGGGTACGACACCGGAGCTTCGGTTCTGTGTGGACTACCGGGGGTTGAACTCTGTCACGAAGACAGATGCTCACCCCATCCCACGTGCAGACGAGCTGGTGGACCGGCTGGGAGCAGCCCGGTACCTCAGCACCATTGATCTGACATCCGGATATTGGCAGATTGCCATGGCCGATGGAGCAAGGGAGAAAACAGCATTCTCCACCCCCGAGGGCCACTACCAGTTCCGAGTGATGCCCTTTGGGCTCAAAAATGCTCCGGCCACATTCCAGCGGTTATTGAATCCGGTACTGTCTGGCCTGGAGTCCTTCTCAGCGGCCTGCCTGGATGACATAGCTGTCTTCAGTGGCACCTGCGAGGACCATCTGCAACACCTCCAGGAGGTATTGCAAGCGCTGCAACGTGCTGGCCTAACAATTAAAGCCAGCAAGTGCCAGATTGGACAGGGATCTGTCGTGTACCTGGGACACCTGGTGGGCGGAGGTAAGGTGCAACCCCTCCAGGCCAAAATAGAGACCATCTTGGCTTGGGAACCCCCAAGACCCAAACAGAGGTCCGAGCTTTCCTCGGCCTCACTGGGTATTACCGCCGGTTCGTCAAGGGATATGGTACCATCGTAACCCCTTTGACGGAATTGACCTCGAAGAAGCAACCTCGCAAGGTCATATGGACAGCTGCATGCCAAGAAGCCTTTGACACGCTGAAACATGCGATGTGTACCGCTCCAGTACTAGCAACACCGGATTTCAGCAAGGAATTCATTGTGCAGACAGACGCCTCGGAGCACGGCATAGGTGCGGTGCTCTCGCAACTCAACGCTGAGGGTCCGGATCAACCAGTGGCCTTCATATCCAGGAGACTCCTCCCTCGGGAACGGCGATGGAGCACCATTGAGAGAGAAGCCTTCGCGGTGGTCTGGGCTCTGAAGAAGTTGAGGCCATACCTCTTTGGAACTCACTTCCTTATCCAGACCGACCACCGCCCTCTTCGCTGGCTCATGCAGATGAGAGGCGAAAACCCCAAGTTGTTGAGGTGGTCCATTTCCCTACAGGGGATGGACTTTCGGGTGGAACATCGGCCCGGAGTTGACCACGCCAATGCTGATGGTCTCTCCAGGTTTTTCCGCCTTAGCGATGAGAACTCCCTAGAGGTTGGGTTGCTCTCCCCTCTTTCGGCTTGGGGGGGACGCGTGTTGGACCTGTCAGCCCTAGGGTAGTCTCCCCATCTATTTTTGATCGTGCCTCATTTTTTCCACCCTCATTTTTGATGTTGGACTTAGGTCTCCGGGCGCCTTTTCATTGCCAACCAGTGTTAAGGTGCAGGTGCTCCCTTCTCCCAAGATGGCTGCCACAGACCCCTGCTACTGCAGAGTAGTCTTTCATAGTAGCACCCTAGCTGCCAGGAGCTGGCTGGAACCCCACAACAATGTTGCGACACCAGCCCGCCTTTTTTTGTCCCATAGGTAGAATGGGGAAGCTTCTGGAATGTGCTGGAACCTTCTAGAAGGGAGGTGTGGTTTTTACTTTTGCCGCCTTGGCTAGAGGTCACCTGACCTAGGGATACATAAGTGAGGGAGGGAACTTTTTCCAGTCAGTTGGCCAGTTGGGGTGAAGCAGAGCTGGAGAATCCATGCCGGAGTGTAGGCGGTAGGGCCTAGCCAGGGACTTATGCCTCTGAGAGTGACGGGGCTTTAGGTGCTGCCTCTTAAGTGAGTGAGGGATCCTGTGAAACCCACTGATCTTGCCCAGCAGTAGGAGGACCCAGGGAACCTCTGCCCAGCCTGACTAGGAAGGACCTAGTCGCCAACTCATCCCCTACCCCCCCAAGGAACAGAACCCCAAGGGCGCCAGTATCATCTGCGCCACAAAGACTGAATATTGAAACTGCAGAAGCGACATCCTGAAACTTCATGCCATAGCGAATATTGTAACTTCATGAAACGACTGATTGCCTGACTGCTGGGGATCGACCAGGTACTGGCGATGTGTTTCCTGCGCTGCCAGACCTGACCTGTGACCCCCTGTGCGGATCTGCTGTCGAGCGCGGAGCTGGCCCCCTGGTGCGAGGACCCGCAACGCGATCACCGCGGCGGCCCGTAGGCCTCAGGGAAGTGTCAGTGCCAAGTCGGGGCCTGCGGAGAAGCCCGGGGCCCCGCCACTGCTGTCGCAGCGTCAGAAGGAAGAGCGAGTGTCCGGGAGTGTCCCGCGCAGTTGCGCGCATCGGAAGAAGGGCCCAGAGCGGAACCGAGCGAAGAGACCAAGGTAACCCCCGGGGGCTGGGAGGTAGCGTGGCCATGTGGCGGCCTGAGACCCCCCCCCCCCTGCTCCCCGGGAGTCGTGGGAAGGCCCGGTGCGCCCCCTGCCAAGTGGGAACGACACCGCATGCAGAGACTGTGACTTCCCCCCCTCCGTGGGATTTCCCGCCGTAACTCTGAGTCTCCCCTCCGTGGGATTACCCTCTCCTGGGGACTGCCGTTCGCAGGACTCAACAGTGCTCAATGCGTTCTATGTTGGAGTAGCGCTGATCGTCCAATTGTATTTACCAGTGCTCAATGTGTTCTATGTCTCAGTAGCGCTGATCATCCATTTGCATTCGCCAGTGCTCAATGCGTTCTATGACTCAGTAGCGCTGATCATTCCTGTGTATTCACCAGTACGCAATGCGTTCTAAGTCTAAGGAGCGCTGATCCCATGTGTTGCATTCACAAGCGCTCAGACCGTGCTAAGTCCAATTAGTGGGTAACCTCAGTTTGTGGTCTCAAGCGCTCCATGTGCCAGTGGAGGTCCCAAGTGCAAGGCGCTTCCTGTACACACAACGCTTATGCTCAGGGTGCTAGGCAAACATTATACGACCGCAAGTTATGCTCATGTGCCTTTGTTTCTTCGTAGACACCAGTAGCGCCACGAGTGCAGGCCCCGGCCCGCAGCACTAGGGAAGTTCATACTGCAGGGATTGCTGAGGTAACCGTAATGAGATGCTGTAATGCACATGTTAAAGTGTACAGGTAATGAGAAGCTGTAATGCAAATGTTAATGTGTACAAGTTAAGATACATTGCCCTCCAAGATTACCGTGTGTACTGCTTTGATTAGATAAAATCTGATTAATTTGCATTCACCTTATTGTGTGGCGTCCATTATTGTGTGCGTTTACTGCTTCAGAGGATGCGTGTGTTGTATGGTCGCTTAACACACAGGCCTTTGGGTGCCCAGCCGCTTGTCACGTTACCCCCTTAGGGCCTGGAGACCCCAGGTCTTACAGACTTGCGTAATGTTTACAAAATAAAGCTGAACTGTTTAACACCTTGGAACCTCTCTAAAGGTGCTCCTTCTGTGGGTGTCAGTTACTGTAAGGCTAACTGGCACAATGTCAGCAAAGGTACCCTGTTCTTTACCAACTCTTGGTTTGCTGGACTTCTAGGCATCTGTCCACATAGCCGTAGTCAATGGCGTCAGACCTTGTGAAACACACCCATAGTTGTGCATGTCATTTCCAAAAAAGCAGGTAATCAGCTGCCCAACTCAACATCTTATCGATTTGGCATATTAAAAAATTAAATGCCACTTGAATGCTAGCCTCGCCAGAGCTAGAAATGATTTACATTGAAGAGGAGGCATCATGAAAAAAAACCTCCGGTTGCTTGTAATCTGTGTTTAATGCTACCATTTCAGTATCAAAAAATGTAATATAGAGATTTTATAGTGATGGTGTCCGCATAATATAGCCAACTTTATTAAATATTGACTAATGCATTACTTGTTTGTTTTAAAAGGCCTGATATGTATTAAACAAGAAAGAAAAGAAACTTTTGACTAAGAAAAGCGGGCTGTCTCAGGCAGGATCTCCATATAAATCCCAAAAATTATCTTATACATAATGCAAATCAAGTTGCCGGACCAAGAAATCTTTCCCTCATGTCTGCTTCCCCTGCAGAATTTTCTGAATTAAACTTCCTCAATACCAACCCTTTGAGGTTATAATGCCGGGTTGATCGTAAGGATATGCAAGGCTCTCCCACAAGTGTATGGAAATTAAACACATCCAACTACTAAGTCTAATATCACCCTGCTTATGATCGAAGAATAAATGTCACTCAGTCTAAGTGGGACTGCTGGTTTCCTTTTCCAAGAGAGAGCAAATTATGCAAGATGGGGTGAACCGCTAGATGATTCCGCTGTGTCTCCCAATAAGGTGCTGACACTGCTTCATCCCTTGATTGTAGAAGTGCAAGATATAAAAGGAGAGCAAACGGAGATTGCTGGTAGTATAGAATTAAAATTGGATCTAATAGATAATGTGCTACAAGATTTAAGTGCAGAAATAGTCTTTGCTATAGAAGACATTCAAGCAACCCACAATAAATCTGTGTCTCGACTCTAGAAGGAAATAAAAAAAATACCAGCTCTAAGCTAAAAAAAACTTGAAAATTGCTTTCGGAAAGGGGGAGGAGGGCTCAAATCTACACATAGTTGGCATGCTGGAGAAGTTTGATTTAAAAAAAAAAAAAAAAAAAAAAAAAAAAAAAATGGCTGAAGCATTTTCTAAATTAATCACAGTCCATGTTTTGAAAGAACCTCCAACCGATTTATCAGTTGCCAGGGCCCTTAGGGTTCCATTTTCCTTGCCGAAAGAAGGGACAACCCCTGGTACCATCTTGAGTGAAGATTTTAGAATTTGAGGAAAAGTCTTATAAAAGGCAATTCAACTTAAAATGACTTTTCTTTCAGTGCTTCCCGATGTCTCTTAAATAGGTCCTGGCAATGGTGAAAAGTGACGCACAAGATGGTTAAACTTAAGGCAAACCGTGCGCAAAGATTATTAAATCGGCAGAACCGCAAGTTCTATAGTCCGGGCGCTTTCATATTTTGTCAGAATTATCTGGCACAAGGCCTTTTCAGCTACTCAAACGCTAAGGAATCACGTTACGGCTCTGCGATGCTACAGGTGCAAGTGATCGCACCAGCTACATGCTAGATAAAGGTTGGCTTAGCTTTCAGGAGCTAGGCGCTTCCAAGGTATCATTTAGGTTGGTTAGGATGGGCAAGTGTTATGGAAGACGGTGGAGGGGAAGAGCACTGCAAAAAGAATCAAGATTAAGATCAGCCTC
Organism: Triturus cristatus; assembly: GCF_964204655.1. Taxonomy (NCBI): domain Eukaryota; kingdom Metazoa; phylum Chordata; class Amphibia; order Caudata; family Salamandridae; genus Triturus; species Triturus cristatus. The sequence continues at coordinate 1,119,521,040 of NC_140593.1, forward strand.
AATCGGATATGGTTGCATGCAAGTTGAATGTCATGTTTCCGCACTAAAATAAATTTGATACAAGCTTTCTTTAATACAGTGTATGGAATATCCTATAGAAAATATTTTTATGGCAGTTGACGAGTGTGGAAGAATTTCCAGTAAATGTATATTTTTTTAAAATTGTATTTGAAATTGACAAAAGTTGGTTAATGTGCTAATGGTTTTAATAATAAGCAAAAGAGGGGCGCTATCTTTACATGACTGTTACTGTTTAATCCTTCCATAATAATTTTGCAAGAAAATCTCTTCATGAGAGTAAAGGAAAGAGATAAACTTAAGTACCCTTTAAGGACTGTGTTTTTTCTTCATCGGCTCCAACCCATAGGGAGTCAGCTTTTCTAACTCCTAGGAACTTTGACATTTGACCCTCATCATTGACAGATGGTTTTTGGTTAATCGTGCTGGTTACAGGTCATAAAAACCAATATAATATGGTATCTAATGCAGGCTTGTAACCGACACTATCAAACCCCTACAGACTTTGGAGTGTGCAATCTACCCGGTATTATGATAATAGATGAGAAATTCAGCTTTCTACCATCTCCTAGCTTCGAGTCTTCAAATTCCCACTGTTACCTACATAAAACAATGGGAATATATCTACAAGCATTTAGGATTACAAGTAATGAAGAAGTTTGAATCCTAAAGCAGAATATACTCTTTTTTTTTCGAAACCACACAGGTCTGCTTCGAGGATTGATTACTTATGGCTTACCTTTCCTTCTGAGAGATTACGGTGCAATATCGGACCATTCCAATGTGAAACTTGTTTTTCAACTGTAACTAGATAGGTAATGGATAAGACCTTATTGATAGCTGAAACCAGTCATTTCACTTTGAGAACGGAAATACAGTGTTTTTATATGCACAACTTTAATGCTGTTGACATTGCAGCAGCCTGGAAGGCTTTTAAGGCCCCTGCTAGAGGTGTTATTTTCTAATTTTCTCCTTACCATAAGCAAAGGGAACGGCTTTATTCCCTCCAAATATCAGCAAAAAAACCACATTGTCGAAATTGACAGGAGAACAGGACAGCCTTAAAAGATTTCTTTCTGGGAAAAGATATTGTGGGCAATAATACCGTTAATTTCAAGGTCTTTGAAGAGCGTAAACTGATGCGCAGTTTCCTGGCTTATACATCTAAAGAAAGGAAAAAACGTAACCTGGTAACTGAGCGGAGGGATCCTTGTACCAGTAACCTCTCTAGAGTCCTAATAAACTCCAAAAGATTTTTTTAGATTATTATTCAAGACTATTAGGAACCAACTGAAAATTGTGTTTGATCCCCTGTAGAAATATTGTTATTTCTGCAGGGAATTGATCTTGCAGTTTTGAGCCCTGAGATGTCGGATCATTCAGCTGACACAAAATTTGTGCATGAAATAAGTAAAGCAATAAAATAACTCCTCCGTTCTAAATCTGAGGTTGGATTTAGTGCTGAATTCTATAAAACTTATGTTGAAGATTTAATACGGCCTTTGCACATCATTTACAGTACTATATTACAGAGTGAAAGGATTCCACCATCCATTAATGAGTCTTAATACATTTCTTAGAAAGGAGGTAGAAAGAAACTGAACCAGCGTTCTATCGTCCCATAACGCTTCTTGATTCAGACTATAATTTATTTTTACAAACAATAGTAACTAAACTCATGAATACAATAATACATAAAATAATTCATATGGACAAACAGTTTTATAAATGGTGAAGCTTGGATGTGAATAACCATAATTTATCTACATTTATTGACCTAGCCAATGCACATAACATTCCTGTCGATATACTTTTGTTTAATGCAGAGGACTTGATACTCGTGTGCTGAATTTTTGTTTAAAATATTAGAAAAAATAAAATTTCCTACAGTTTACATGGTCCATCTCTACGCTCTACCAGGAAACCTCATTTTCTAAATAATTATTTATAATTGGCCTACATGCACAGTGTTTCCAAGTAGAGAAACCGGGCTTTTCTTCCTCTTATCTTTTTGACCATTTTATTGAACCCCCATAGCCTATGCATTCATTCTCATATCTCCACCTCTTTTTGTGGACACTAAAATCAAGCTATATGGAGATCCTATTGCTTTATTTGTGCTTCCTAGTGGAGACAATATCGAGATGGCCCTACAGGATTTAAAAATATATAAAATTTCATGGGTTTACAAAATAAATGAGCACAAGATGGAATCATTGCTGTTCAACTTTTCTCCCTTTATTCTACCATCAAGATTAAATGCAAATTACAACCTAAAAGATATCAGTTGGCATATTCTGATCAATCTGTGGAAACATATTCCCTAAATCACATACCCTTCATGGACAAAATTGGAAAATTATTATCTATATGAAAATCCCGTCCCCTGTCTGATTGGCAGAATAGCCCTAGTTCAAATGTCTATTCTTCTGAAATTTTTGTTTTATTTGAGACCAGTGTCATGTAAACAGGACTCTACTTTTGTTCTAAGCTGGAAAGTGCAGTGAATTCCTTTGTACGGAACTACAAAAGATCACAGGCCAATATAAATATTTTACAATTGTCAAAATGGAAAGGCAGATTAGGATTGCCTAATTTTAGGCTCTACTGTCTAGCCTCCCAAGTACTGCAAAAAAGACGCCTTGCCATGTCTTTGCCCCATTTTGACAACTCCCTAATTCCTATGTTACGGAATTATGAAATGGGACATTTGTCATGGGCTACAAAAGGCCATAAGGTACCTAAAAAGGTCAGATAGAAGACTCTGAAGTAACTATGGGTTAGTAGGATACAGTTTTTTCCCAATATAGGATTCCAGTGATTTACACTGATGCTTCCCTTCAAAACAATCTGTCACCCTGTTTATTAGATGGTATTATTAGCAGATGGCACACTCTAAACATCACAAAAATACGTGTGTGTGTGTGTGTAGTTTTTTTTTATGGGCACTTTGCATCAAATCATTTTCTGGACTATGCTCTATGGATACTCCCAGCAGTCCTTTTAATAGTTTCCCTTTTAGACAGACATGTCGTAAATGAGCTTTGGATATCTGAATTATGTTTAAATACGGATTTTGTAAGAAAATTATTCTCTGCAGATAATCTGCACTCTTCTTTTGGTGTTTGGTGCACACAACTAAAAAACACAGAAGATGATACAGAACGAACTGATAACTACTTCAAATGGGAGACATAGGCAGGTGCACCCAATACATAATGATGATAGCTGGTATAAATACTTCACTTGTGGGATTACTCTTTTTGTATTTGGGATATAATTTTCATAGCATGATTTTTAGGTCTCGGCTAGCGAAGGCTGCGCTTGCGCAGTCTCGCTCGCGAGATTTAATGACTTGGAGAAGAGGGGCTTGAACCCGCCTCTCTTTTCTCCTCTTCTCCATTGGCTGGCCTCTTGAATGATGGTCAGCCATTGGAGAAGAGGCTTGTCTCTCCAAGCAAGCCCTGTCTTTTTGCGATTCGGGGGCGTGTTTTTTCGATTCTTTCTCTGGGCGTGTTTGAGAAAGAAACACGCCCCCGAATCCCAAAACGACGCTGCGTTTCTCTGAGGCATTAACCTCGGAGAAAGGCAGTGGTGTGCTCGTCCTCTCCCCCTGCTCTCAGCTCCCGTGTTCGGCTGCTGCTCTGGTCTCTGGTTGCCCCCCACCTCGACCACTGCTGCTACTAAAACGTAACAGCGCTAAACGTCCGGATCGCTCGTGAGTTTGCGATAATCTGTGAGTCACTAGTTTTAAAAACGGCTGACACTCATTTACAATTAAAGAAACTGCACAATATTATTTTGGACAATTTTTTTGCATCCTGAAACGAGTTAAAATAATGTGGCCTTTGGTTGGAAGAACTGAGACAGACTCTATTGTTAAAATAGCTACGCTTAACAATAGGTTAAATACACTCGCAGACATTCTCTAAGCCCCGTCTTTTTGCGATCCGGGGGCATGTTTTTTCGATTCTTTCTCTGGGCGTGTTTGAGAAAGAAAAACACGCCCCCTAATCCCAAAACGATGCTGCGTTTCTATGAGGCATTAACCTCGGAGAAAGGCAGTGGTGTGCTCGTCCTCTCCCCCCTGCTCTCGGCTTCCGTGTTCGGCTGCTGCTCTGGTCTCTGGTTGCCCCCCACCTCGACCACTGCTGCTACTAAAACGTAACGGTGCTGAACGTCCGGATCGCTCGTGAGTTCGCGATATCTGTGAGTCACTAGTTTTAAAAACGGCTGACACTCATTTACAATTAAAGAAACTGCACAATATTATTTTGGACAATTTTTTGCATCCTGAAACGAGTTAAAATAATGTGGCCTTTGGTTGGAAGAACTAAGACAGACTCTATTGTTAGAATAGCTACGCTTCACAATAGGGTAAATGCACTCGCAGACTTTCTCTATGGTTTGTGCGCGTGTGCACTTTAGAACAATTATTTAAGATAAAATCAACACCAATGAGTTAGCCCTAACTCGTATATGAGGTTTCCGCAGTTTATAGAATGTGTTCATGCAGTATAAAGGACATTTCCAAAACAAGCCGAGCAGAGCTACAAAGCGTTGCAGCATCCGAAAAACCCGCTGCAACCCAACGCACTTCCGCCCAGCTGCGAGCAGCAACAGCGAGGGCGGACAACGCAGCCAGGACAACTTTTGTTTGGAGAAAAGTCCGTATTGCAAGAAGCTTTGATCTTGTAACCTCTTATTTTACATCAGAAAATGACTATAAAATGTCAGATGTGCGTATATACATAAACCATTAAACCCCGGTAATAAAAATGTGTTTTGCAGAAAAAGTCTGCTGCCACATCTGCATAAAATATGTATTTATGAAAACTAATTGTATCCAAATAAACGTTCATCCTAGAGCAAAATCGGTAAAGCATGAAAATATAGGGATGCATTTTCAAACAAAATGACAGCTCAAATATGGCTTCTTCGTGTTAGAACATCCACGATCCTTACGTTGACAGCGTTCCACCACTGTGTGGTTTTGTGCGTTGACCAAATTGCTCCATCAGCGATTGTTATTTTATCGCATAATTTTCAGTTCCGCATTGGGACACTTTCTGTTAAAGGATCGCATGCTGTTTCCGGCCGGAGCAGCGTTTGCGTGTATCTCCACTCACATTGAGCCTAAGGAACCAAAGCATGTAAGGATGGCTGGGGTCACTAGAACTGCACAGGTAGGTCTCATGCTCAGGCTGCATGTGTTTTTCCTCCCAAGCACACCGGTCTTTTCTGTCAGTCTTCAATGTCGCCTATCCCCACCCTTGTTGTGCCTGTCTCTCACTCATTCTCAGTTGATTGATTGCTTCTCCATTTGAAATGAACGACGAAAGTCCCAAAAATGACCGTTTTAATAACATAAAACATAAGCTGACAAAGATCTATGCCATTAAGCCATGCCTACATATTAAGTTTTCTCTAGGGCACAAGCTCAATTTCTGATTCGTGTGCATGTGTTACCTTAATATTGAAAGTCATTCAAATTGTTGGCATTCGCCTATGCCTTCAATTTCTCCCCCCCCCCCCTCAACTCTGTGCTCCCCAGCCCGCATATGTATATTACTCCTTCAGCAATTCACTAACTTTGGACCTACTCCTCCTCGCCCCCCCCCCGCCACCGCTGTGCCTCTCTTCTGAGTTTCACACCCCACGTGTCTGTCTTAGATCCCCACATAGTTTTAAGTGATGCCCCCCTTAGTCTTCAGTTTTGTAAAAATTCCAACTTGTTTGATTACGTTTGGCAAGTTCAGCATCAACGCCATCACTTATCAAGCGCCTTCGGCATCTACGTGCAATATGACGAGGTTGCGGGTATTGGTTTTCATTAATCGAATACATTGCTTAAATTAAACGTGCTCGTTTAACATGACATCCTAAACAACCTGCATTGACATTCATTTTACACCGAGGGAAAAAATTCAAGCCCTCTTCCTTGAGTCAATTGAGGAGACTATTATTTCATTCCGGATGCTATTATTTAAGTCTTCTATAAATGCTCAGTCATCATGATCATTTCTTGTTTAATGTTATCCATATTATAAATACGTATGAACGTAGGTGTTTCTTATTTGTTGAATCCTATTTTCTTTAAAAAAAAAGTGTATTTAACCAAATTAGTACAACCCTATTATGTCAGATCTCTCATAACGAGTGTGTTGGTTTCATTACTGAATCCTAAACAATGTGCCCTTTTTAGGTCTCGGCTGCTGACGCTGCTTCCTAATGTTTCTTAGATACTGGTTCTAGTCTAAATGACGTGTTTGGACTACCTAAAACTGAGAGGGTCCCTGTATGAAGTTTGTAAGTGGGATTTACAATAACGGTTTGACAGACTACTGAGGCCTCCTAGGTTTCCTCCTACGTCGCCTGCAGGTCGTACAGAACTCAGCCGTTTCTTTCAATGTTTTAAAAACATAAACAAAAATAATGTCATCAGCGATGCCAATAGCTCTAACTTTAACAATGCCGAGACCGTTGCATTGTAAATGCTTGTTCTTAATGGCTGAATGCTATACTTGGCCCCAGATAGATTGAAGAAGTTGTTCGGAATCCCAAGCCCAAAATGTCCCCGTTGTGGCCAAGACGGCAAATGTACACACATGTTCTTGTCATGCACAATGCTGTCTGTCTTTTGGAAAGACATTTTGTTTGTGAGTTGACAACTAATACCATTTACTAGATGCAGGAAGGACACCTCGGGTGCTGTACATTTTTTTTTTCTTTTCTTTTTTTCCCCAGTGGTACAGGAGGAATCCTGCTACAGTGGAAATTATTTGGGGGGGCAAAATTGCGTAATTTTCCACGAACTTTTCTTCTTTAGTGAAATGTTCTTTTTCCAGTGTATCAGATGTTGTTCAGCAAGAGCACACTTTACAGGCATTTAGCGTGAGAAGTAATATCTCGTTGCTACCTCAAGACATTTTATGCGAGTTGCACGCCTGCGTACAAAAAAGTTACGCAGAATTGCGTAATGAGGATTTTTGAGAAATGATAGGTAACACAAAATCTGGAAATTTAGTGTAGTTTGCCAGCATAATTAAAAACCCCTACTTTTTAATGTAAAATGTTCTCTGACCCTCAATGTTCCCCCTTTTTTTTCTTTGTAGTGCTGTTTTGTACCTCTTGCCCTCACAAATGATCCATAGACCGAGCTGATTCTGGTTTGCATTTCTGGGTCACAGTGTGCCTCCTTTACTGCTGGTCAGGATTTCTTTTCAGGTCCACTTCTTTTGCAGTGCTTGTAACTCCTTGTCTTCACTCCTGTTGGCTGTCACTCCCCCGTTGGCCAAGTCCGAACATTAACAGGTAAATACCAAACATCTAACATAACATTCTTTGGGACACCCATCCACGGGGAGTTACTTGTACATGAAATACAACTTCAGATGAGTAATGTTTTCCTATAACAGCATATAACCAAAAACCAAGATCTTCCTGCTTCAAAACAAATAAGTAACATTTTCTCCATACCAGTTTGAAGTGGCATCAGGCCTTTGATTAGTTGCCTTTTGTTATTCTGGTTTCAGAAGCAAGCTCTTTACGTGAAACGTGCCCCCAGAGGCCTTCTTAACTGATGGTTCTGCTCGGTTGAAGAGCTTCTTAAAGTTCTACATTTACCCTTATATTATACCTTGTCTAGCAAATAGGGGATACAGATATTTACAATTTGCCAATAACTTGTAGAAAAAAATTAAGTTGGAAAAATTATCGGTCATAATTGTAGTAGATTCTAATAACATCTAAAATTTCAATAGGCGAACAGAACATGACACAAGTGCTCCAATTGAAAACAATGCCGATGTATGTGATCAGTGCTACTGCTACCTCTGTGATAAACCAGCTTTGCAGGTAAGTGTTTCTGATAAGGCAGTACATATAGTTTGAATAACTGTAGATTTACGTGATGGTAGTTAATGAGTTTTATATATTGTAAGATGTTTTTTTTTTTTTACTTGCCACAAAAAGACAGTCTTGCGTATAATGTTTATTATACCACCCTTATAATGACCTGCAATTTTATTAAGCAGTCTTTTATTATATATTTACTGTCAAGATGTTTTGGAGTAAAGACTGACAGGGAAAGCCTCTTCTGCTACAGATGTAAATTCTAAATTGCTGTGGCTGTCCAACTATACTGTCTAAACATTTCTATGTCATGATTTGCTCTATCTTGCAACCTGCTTGTACAGCACACCTTAGCATTGGTACCAGAAAATGCCAGGTGCAAGTGCTGCACCCTTGTGTCTCTGCTTTTACCACCCACCGGTATGAATCTTATTCTACTTCTCTCGACATTTGTTGTTTTTCACGTCTCCTCTTCCTTTACCATTGTTGGCGTATGGTGCAAAATCCTGGCGTTTTGTTCTCCATCAGGTGGTCAAAACGTGATGTCCCTAAGTCACAGAAGACATTGGATTTCATCATTTGAAAACATCCCAGACGAGTCTGTCCAGGTGTTTCCTCTTCTCCACATCTACACCCATCCACATACATATGGAATTAACTCTACGGGGCCAAGAAATGTGGTTTGAATAGCCCTAGAGAAAGTGAATCACTCCATTGCATGATTATTTCTCCCTGATACTTGACCACTTGTTTCAGCCAGATCTGATTATCAAGATCCAGAGAGAGGATATCAAGCACTTGGCAACCGAGAGTCCTTAGAGGAATGCATTGTCTGCTCCTTTAAAGTGTGTTCTGTTGAACAAGTTAGTGTTTTTTGCACAGGAAACACTGTTCCAAAGCACTTTCCCAAGGACAGTTCCACAGTCTCTGGGATGAACAATATCGTGGATGGTTACCATAGTGTGGACACCTGAAGGATGAGTATTTACCATGATTACAACCTGTTCAATAATGTGGCCTTGGGCTGATCGCTTTAGAGGTGTATAATAACCAGACACGCATGAGAAAGCTATTTGGTGTATAGGAGCCTGACTGAAACATTTGTCCAGTGTTCAACAGAGGAGTAATAAAAACTGAAGAAAGTATAAGCATATATTCATACCTTGTGTTGGCTGCACATACACAACTATGCACACTCCTGCCTTCTAGTGTTGGCTCTAATTTTACAGCTTGTTTTTCTAGAAGAATTCTTTTTTTTTTTTTTATTGCTGACGTGGCGTTAAGCTTCCTCCTCTTTTGAGAAAACGTGCATGTTCAAAGACTCCATTGTTAAATTGAATTTATTTCCACCATCTGATTCGGACGGACTGCCCTGGAGCTCTGTGTAGCTTCACCACCTGCGGACACCTAACTGATTTGAAGTAGGCTCCACTTGACTAAACAACATCGACTCAACATCGCCAGCCAACGTATCCAGGTTTTTCAGCGACCAATTGTTTCTGGTCGGCCTGTACGCCAGAGCCCTCTTCCAAGGTCCGCCGAGAGTATTCGGCTCTGGGTGATGGAAGGGAAAAAGGAGAGACTTTTTAGAAAATGCCTCAATGCGTGGCTTAATCCGCGTACTCAGACCAGCACAACTTCTGTAACCTTTGATTTTTGCCAGAGCAGGAATGTGCAGCCTGCGGCTTGTTAAAGATTTAAAAGATTCTGTGCTCCAAATGTGACTGGCAGTGAAGAAGGCAAAGTCCTGGAGAAGGGGGCCCCATCTTGTGCAGCCCACATTACTTCGCCTCCGATGAGTCCAGCCAACATGAAGAGGACGACGAATCGGTAATGTCGACAGTGAATCCTACACAAGAACAGGCGGAGTGGGGGCCTAGGATGACTCCAAGAGCCGTGAGTACCAACAACCCCCCCCCCCCCCCCCCCTTCCGAAACCAAACCCACAGTCCATCCACCATCGCCTGGGTACGCTACAATCTTCGGGTTCTGGTTGATAGCGTGCCTCGGAGCCAAGACCGGTCTAGACTACACCTGATCCAGATTGGGCTCCAGGCCTCAGGAATAGGCATGGAGAGGAGACGCAGCAGCCCTTGATGCCATCGACCAATGTGCAATATATGGTGCCGCTACAACATATTATCAGAAAGCAATAATTCATAACTTCTATTTGACCACCCGCCTAGTGGGAAGGAATTTCTATTTTCATTAATTGAATAACCTTCCCACTAGGTGGGTGGTCAAATATAAGTTATTAATTATTGCTTTCTGATATGTTGTAGCAGAACCATTGTTCGTTTATTGCAATTGCACCCAGGTTCTGTGCAGTACTGGGTTACCGCATTGATATTAATGGCAATATATGGTGCCAGCAAAGGCTCTGACACCTCGCCTCCCCTCTGCCTCGTCAAAGCCATTGAAGCCGACCGACCAAGTGTACAGTGTCTGCGCACACCTCGTTGGAGCAGAGACCTACGTTGACTCCGAAAAAGTGCTTGGAGGAAAGTCACACTTTGACTCCGATACCAAAAAAAACAATGGGACCAACAGCTTCAGCTCAGACCGAGCATAAGATGAAACAGAGAGACACACGCAGCACAAGGAAAGCTAGAACGGTAACGAGCTCTAACACAGAGGGAAATTTATTTGAAAACCCACAAGAACTCATGCACAAGAAGCACCTTTCTGTGGATGAACACTTGCTTGAGAACACCCATCAAAGAAAGGCAGAATATGGACCTTCCAGAGCCTCCTCCAAAAAAGAAGAGTATGGAACATAAGGCCACAAGCCCTATGCCACTCAGCTTTGCTCCATTGCCACAGCTGATGTATACACAGGGAGCCCTAGTCATTACACACATGACACAGACTCACAAGGAGACCCTCCCCAAAGCCCTGATCCCTGGAACGCATGCGATATCATATTGCCAGATCCAGACATTGAACTCCCAATAACAGTGAAAGCATTTCCTCCTGATTATACCTCTTCATACCGTAGTGTTTTTCAGCGAGTGGCCAAATATCACAAGGCACAAATGCATACTATAGAGGAGGAAACGGATTTTCTGGTTGAGTCACTCTAAGGCAGAGCACTCTGTGCAATATCTACCTATGATAGGGTCCATGCTAAAGGTCTTTAAAAAAATCTTTTAAAACCCGGTCAAAACCAGAGTGCTTACGCCACACATTGAGAGGAAATACAAACCTTCCCCCTCTGACCCACTCTTCATCACGGGATGCCCAACAGCTGTCTCCCTAGTGGTAACAACTGCAAGGATCAGGGCAGCTTCCCAAAGTACTGAGGATGCACCACCTCCAGATAAAGAAAGTAAGGTCATAGATGCGGCAGAGAAAAGGGTGTCAGTGGGTCACGACATTCACTGTTGCATAACTAACTTGGTAGGGTTACTATCTCAGAATAACTGAGCCACTTGGTATGATATGGAAAAATTAATACAACATCTCCTCGAACAATGCAGGAAGAGAGAGGAAGACTTAGTCTCAGAGGGTAGACCAATCTCCAACACAACCATCCGTTATGCTTTGGATGGCTTTAACACAGCTGCCCATTCCTACATGGGCATCCCTGGTTATGCATCTGCGGGTTCACGCGTGAGGTGCAACAACACCTCTTTAATGTCAAATTCAATGGAGATCATCTCTTCGCCCCAGAGGCAGTCTCCCAGTTAGAAAAAATGAAAAAAGACAGAGCGTAAAAACCGTGGGAGCTTCACCGTCCTCTACACCACACCAGCGGTCCTTTCGGAGGTATCCGGGCAGAGGGGCATACAAAACCACCACCTCCGACACTCGCACATACAAAAAGTAGCAGCAGCAGTATCATTAGCTGTCAGGCAAAAGCTATTACACGGAAGGTTTTGAACAAAGAGGTAGAGGAACTTTTGAGCTTAAAGCCTCCACCTCAAATTAATGACTCACCACATATTCCTCCTCTGAAACATAACACCAGTCGGGGTAAGGTTGCAGCAGTGTCACCACCTGTGGGCAGAGATAACATCAGGCCAATGGGTACTATCTATCATTCGCAACGAATCCTGCCTAGACCTCCTCTCCCAACCACCAAACATTCCTTCTCGCAGACAAACCCTGAGCACCTTCATCTTCTCAAAGAAGTAAAAGCTCTGTTGTTAAAGGGTGCGCTAGAGCCTGTCCACACAGACATCAAGACAAAGGGGTGTATTCTCTGTACTTTTGGATACCCAGTTGGGACACTGCATCAGTAATGGACCTATGACCTCTGTCTTTACGTTCTGTCAGAACACTTTCACATGGTGACAATAAAGGTTGTAAAACCACCACTACAATTCCCCTTCCCCGGCCATCTTGGCCACTGTGCTCTTGCCTTATTCTTCCTACCCCCCCCCCCCCACCCCCTCCCGCAACCTCCGCTCAATGGGCCAATACTTTATTAGCGCCGGGTCGTTCCTTTGCTGGGGCAGCTGTGCGCTCTATAAGCCATATAACATAACAAGAAGGTGACTTAATGAGGACACTTGATCTGCAGGGCGCATACTTGCATATACCGGTTCACCTGGCACATCACCAGAGCCTCAGGTTTGTGGTAAGTGGTCGTTTTTACCAGTTCTGCCATTTGGAGTGACAACAGCCCAAGAGTGTTTACCAAATGTCTAGCAGTGTTAACAGCACATGTAAGAAGTCACAACATTCATGTCTTCCCATGCCACAACGATTGGCTAATCAAGAGTTCAAACAGACGGAGGTGTCTGCAAGATACACAGACCACCATCGACCTGTTACACATATTAGGGTTCGCAATAAATGTAACCAAATCCCATTTACAGCCTCTTCAGCTACAACCCTGTTTGGGAGTAATCTTCAATTTAATCTATGCCGCGGCATACCTCATTCACAGAGCGTTCTCAATCTCCAGAACCAACTGGCTCTTTTTCAGCCAGTCAGGATGGTCATGCTCCTTCTTGGCACGATGATCTCTTGTATAGCAGTAGCTCATCATTCCAGGTTACACATGCGCCCATTACAGAAGTGTGTAGCATCTCATTGGTCACAAGCAGGGGGAGATTTAGAAGATCTAGTGTTGGTTTCACCCAGGGTCCATCAGTCTCTAAATTGGTGAGGCACACAGAACATCCTCTAAAACAGACCTTTTTTGGTCCCAGTACTGCAAGTAACTATCACCACGGATGCATCACTCATATGGTGGGGAGCACACATGGACATCAAAGTCCAGGCCCCTTGGACTACTCTTCCAACAAAAACTCCACATCCATGTACTGGAGCTTACAGAAATTCAGATGGCTTTGAAATCCTTCCTCCCCAACATACCTGGAATGAACATTCTTCTCCGGTCAGACAATATGACAGTAATGTACTACATCCAGGAACAAGGAGGGATGCGCTCACTACAGCTCTCCCAGCTAGCTCAGACTGGGCTATTCGACATCACATCAATCTCCTGGTGGAGTATCTTCTGGAAGTGGACAATTCAGTGGCGGACCTGCTGGTCTTGCAGGGCCCACAGTAAGCACATGAGTGGAAACTTAAATCCCCAAGTCCTCCACTGTTTCTTCCAGCATTGGGGGACACGGGAAGTAGATCTGTTAGCTACTGTAGAAAATACAAAATGCCAAAAACTTGCATCCAGGTACCAACATCCACAGTCCAGTCAATGCTCTTTGGAGGAACTGGCAGGGATATTTCCATACACTTTTCCACCTCTCCCACTCATTTCATAGTCTGGAAACTCAAACAAACCTCTCTCAAGATGATTCTCATAGCTCCCACCTGGGTGCGTCTGCCGTGGAGCACAATGCTATTAGAGGTGTCCATGCAACACTTTCAGAGGTCTTGATTAGCTTACACTTCCATACAACTGTACCTTGCTCAATTGAGGCTTACTTGCAAAACCGCAAACATCAGTCACTTTTTCGTATACCAGTTGTCAAATTATGGAAGGGTTGGAAAGAATAATTCCACCAGTACCATCATGGAATTTAAACATTGTTTTTACAAGACAAATTCCCACACCATTTGAGCCACTGCATTCTTTTCCTCTGCAGTTCCTTTCGTGGGAGGTAGCTTTTCTTGTGGCTGTAACTTCCTTAGGTGAGTTAGCAAAATTCATGCTTTAACTATAGAAGAGCCTTACCTTTAGATTTTCCAGGATATGATACATCTTCGTACAAATCCTAAATTTGTACCAAAGGTTATTTCTCCCTTCCGTTTGAATCAAACACTTTACTTGACTGTTTTCTTCACTAAGCATGACACTGTGGCAGAAGGGGCTCTTCACACACATTGTTAAAAGAACACTTGTGTATTCCATTGAGAGAGCTAAACCAGTTTCAAGATGGATTGTGAAATATATTAAAATTTGTTATGTAAAGGCCAAAGGGAAGTTGCGTACCATTCCAATAGCACACCAAGGAAAAAGGGTGCTTCAGTGTCTTTCTTGGGAAACATCCCTTGAACTGACATTTGTAAGGCAGCTACTTGGTCAAATTCACAAAACATTACCGTGTAGATTGTTAGGCAGCAGTCTTTTGTAGGACAAACAGTCCTATGGACGCTATTTCAAACATTTGCACCATCTAATGCCTAGAGCCACTGTGAGAGGAGTACTGCTTTACATTCTGTGCATAACATATGTTACGAATTGAGTATGTTAGTATGTTAGTGTCTGTTTTTGTTTTCAGTGCTTTGTGTTTTTGATTATTTGATTTTGAGGAATTCCTGTGAGTGTGCTTCAGACACTGGATTTGCTGAGTAGTTGTACGTGAGTCCACCCTCACGTGGAAGTGGCACCCGTTGCATGTGATGTGGCGGCTGTTGGGACTAGGACGGTACACGTGTGTGTGTGTGTGTGTGTGTGTATATATATATATATTCACTTAAAAAACCATAGGTTTCACACACGTTATAGTTAGGAATTAGCATTTGAAAAACCTTGCAAATTCACTTAAAAAAACCATAGGTTTCACACATGTTATAGTTAGCTGGACATTTCCCTCGCAAAAAACCAAGTAAATTTCCCCGTTATAGTTAGTGCAGGCAACTATAACTCACGCGACCGCAATCCTCTGCTGATGACGTCCGATATTACATCACTGTATTTAGACACCTATTTACCCAGGTCTTCTTCCATTAATCTTTAGCTATACATATATTACAAATATTTATTTTTCAGAAAGACACATATGTAATCAGTGATGTAATATCTGACGTCATCAGCAGAGGATTGCGGTCGCGTGAGTTATAGTTGCCTGCACTAACTATAACGGGGGAATTTCATTGGTTTTTTTCGAGGGAAATGTCAGTCTTATTTAAGCAGCCTATAGGGGGCGCGCAATTAAAGGAATCTCTCACCTGCAGTTCCGGACTGTGCGTGTTCCTTTCCACAAGCAGCCTCTGAGGAAGATGTATGAAACACGTCAGGCAGTGGTGGTCGGGCTGCCAAAGGTATCGGAAGTCCGGAGTTCCTGACATAAGATTGAGCTGCTGCTTGAGGCTCGTGTCTGCGCTCGAGTGCCTCTCATTGTTTTGGTGCAAGCCCGAGCTGGATATATATATAATATAATATGCGTTCCGTCCTAGTCCACCAGCCGCCATGCAACAGGTGCCGCTTCCACGTTAGGGTGGAATCTTGTACAACTACCCAGCAAATTCAGTGTTGGATACAGTGAAAAATGTCATTATATATATATATATATATATATATATATATATATATATATATATATATATATATATATATAAATCTACTGGCGGTTGCCAGTAGATAGTTATAGTTACAACCTAGTTTCCATAGGAAATCTCAAAATTCTATTTTGAATAACTTTGGCGCCGGTTGACGAATCCTCGCGAAATTTTCAAAACAAATGGGGCGCTCCGTTCAGCTCCTACCCTGAAAGTCTCGGGGTGATTCGTCAAGCGGGGGCCGAGAAAAAGGGGGGGTCCCAAAACGCGTTTTCCCCATGCATTTTTCCATAGGACCTTTAGTCGAAGGTACAGCCCGAACGGCTGAACAGAATTACTTGAAATTTGGCAGAGAGGTAGTCCTCAGGTCAGGGAAGTGCCTTTTGCAGGTCTGGTGTAAATCTGTTCAGTATTTCCTGAGAAAATAGCATTTAAAATCATATAAATATCTATACGCGCGCACCGTGCGCTCACTGTGTGCGCACCCTGCCGTGCGCGAGTGCAATTCTGATTCGTTGTTAGATGTCGGTAAACATTCGAATCGGTCGAAACCAGGAAGTGTCGGCCACCATTTTATCTCTCGCAGTCTGAGGGGGTGAAAAACAAAGGTGGAGAACGTGAAAAGGGGGCAGGGTGGACAGTTCCTGACCGCCTAGCCTTGGTCAGGGGGTCACAGAAGGACCCCCAAGGGAGAATTTTTTTTTTTTAAACAAATCGCGGGGTGCGTGTACCGTGCGCGCACGTTACGCACTGCGTACCGTGCGCGCACGGTGCACGCACGGTGAAAGACCTGAAAAAAAAACCCATTTAATAAATACATAACTTAGCATTTAAAAAACCATACAAATTCACTGAAAAAACCATAGGTTTCACACACGTTATAGTTACGAATTAACATTTAAAAAACCTTGCAAATTCACTTAAAAAACCATAGGTTTCACACATGTTATAGTTAGCTGGACATTTCATTCGTAAAAAACCAATGAAATTCCCCTGTTATAGTTAGTGCAGGCAACTATAACTCACGCGACCGCAATCCTCTGCTGATGACGTCAGATATTGCATCACCGATGACATATGTGTCTTTCTGAAAAATAAATATTTGTAATATATGTATAGCTAAAGATTAATGGAAGAAGACATGGATAAATAAGTGTCTAAATACAGTGATGTAATGTCTGACGTCATCAGCAGAGGATTGCGGTCGTGTGAGTTATAGTTGCCTGCACTAACTATAACAGGGGAATTTCATTGGTTTTTTACGAATGAAATGTCCAGCTAACTATAACATGTGTGAAACCTATGGTTTTTTAAGTGAATTTGCAAGATTTTTTAAATGTTAATTCGTAACTATAATGTGTGTGAAACCTATGGTTTTTTCAGTGAATATATATATATATATATATATATATATATATATATATATATATATATATATATATATATATTCTATAGGGATTTTTTGGTTGAAAACAATCTGCGAGCAGCAGCGCCCGCCTTCAAACCTGCTTTGCTTGGAATGAAAGGAATCCAAGCAATCAATACTGTGTTTGAAAACTGTGCCGGCAACAGAGAATCTTAACCTGGTGTATACGAGACTCACCCGACTATCGTAAGGTGGAAGAGCTCACGCATGAAAAGCCAGCTGATGACCGATATGGAAGACACCGAAAGGAGAGAAGTCGGAGGACTGCTACTCTCTTCGGAGAAACCGCGAGGTAAGAAACGCTGTGCAGAAGGCGCTGAGCTTCGTCATCAGGGGTTTTGTTGACAATAACAGACTGAGCGAGGTAGCACTTGAGCGAGACAAGATCACAGTCGTGATCAGTCACACTCCGTTCCGGGAATTACAAGACATTACATTAAAAAAAGCAGCAGTAGTTTGATACCGCGAGCGGCAGCCAATAGATATTTTTAACACCTCGACAGCCCTTAAAGTGAAACCAAATCATTGAAGAACTCTTATCAAAAAGTACATGTACATGTAAAAACGGTAAATGCCACGAACAAAGTGAAAAACATCAGCAGGTGGCCACAAGTATTACAAGCAGTGTTTAGAATCAACTGAAACAATTGGAGCGGTTACAAACATCCTTGTTATTGGATATCACATCTAAAAAGCATAGCCCAAATCAGAGCACTTTGTTTTAGCTTCTCTGTTGTCAAAGGAAACTATTGACAGAAGCTTATGCTTATGCTGTGCAGAAAAACAAAGCAAACATATCAATAACTAAAAAGAATTCAAAACAAAAATATATATAAGAAAATGGCAAACATTGCAGAAAGAATAAATAAGCGGCAGATTAAAGCAACAACTCTGTTTTCATGTGGCAAGACTATCCAAGGCACCGATGAATTAGGAGAATCAAATGGAAATGAGGAAATTGGGAAAACCCTAAGATACTTTTTTCCAACTGGAAAAAGTTTAAAAAAAAGAAATATCAAAAGGATGGGAAATATTAATGATGGAAAAATACGTGGCAGTAGATAGAGTACCAAGGGGTTTGATGATTTTTACTCTACCAAACCATCCCGAAACAAGACCGGAAATGCTTGAGGAATGGGGGAGAAATAATGTTATGTTTCCGCAACATGATGGAGATCATCATCAAATATGATAAGAAAGACCTGGAAGAACTACATAAAACAATTGAAACCTTGGAAAAAGAAATACAATCCTTTGAAAAACAAGAGGAAAGTGGACGTTACAGAATGGAAATGGAATCAATATTGGAAAAATATGAAAAAGAGATTGAAGAAAGAAAACAAAGTTTCAGAGAGATGAAAGAGATTACCAAATGGGAATGATCTTCACCTTTGCTAAACGTTTTGTACAAATAAGAAAACAATTAAAAACAAACCCCAATAAACTAAAGGATTCAGATACTGTCAGCGAATCAGATCTACAAATAAGTGAAGGAGAAAATCAAACTATTCCAGAAAAAACTTTTATTAGATGAAATGAGACTGATGTACGTAGATCAGAGGCTGGGAAAAAATCGAGGAAGAGGAAGAAGCCAGACACAGAATAGAGGACACGGACGTGGGAGAGGCAAACCAACAGAGTTATCAAGCATAGAAAAACAAGGAGAAGCCTCAGGAAATACAAATCAATACCGATTACGCAGCAAATCAAAGAAATAAACTACAAATATAATTTAGAAACAGAAAATAACCTCATTGTAAATCTGTCAAACATCGTACCTACGAAAAATCAATGCTCACTACTCAATAAAGGCCTGACCTTTTGTCCAGAAACCCACCATGACATAGTGGAAACTAAAATTGAAAACAAAAATAAGCAATGCAACCAACCCATTACCCAATATTGCAATAGATCAAATATCTGAAATAAAAACAGTATATGACCTAACGCATAATTTAGGGGATGAAGAATTACAAAAAACAGAGATCATAGAAAAATTAGGCGTTGAAACATCTGGAAGAGAAAAAACATCCTTTAAACCAAAATCCAAATTCTGCCCTATTCTCACACAAGGCAATAAGATTGATCTATATTATGACCTCGTAATAGCAGATTTATAAAATCTACCAAACAAAGAAAGAAAAGCGGAAATTTGACAAAACCAGAGAGGGAAGCACTAAAAGAACTAATGGAAAATGAAAATCTTGAAATAACACCTGACGATAAAGGGGGCAACATTGTGGTGATGGATAAAATACAATATAAAAAGGAGGCCACAAGACAATTGAATGAGACTAAAAGGTATAAAAGATTAAAAACAAATCCCATAAACCATCTGACAATTGAACTACAACTCAAATTGAAAACATGGTCAGACAATGGTCTACTAACTACTGATGAAGTGAAATATCTGACCAAGGACAACCCCACAATACCAACAATATATTTTCTACCGAAAATCCATAAAACCCTAATAGATCCACCAGGAAGACCTATAATATCCAGGTGACGATCTCTATGGACCCCTTTCAAAATAAGTTGATTCTTTCTTGGCACCCATGGTAACAACACTAAGTTCTTATATCAAAGACACGGGTGACTTTTTGAGAATTCTGAATGAAATTCACTGGCAAGAAGACTACGTGCTAGCAACAATAGATGTAGTGTCACTCTATACATCGATAAATCATGATACAATACTTAAAGCCCTGAAATACTTTCTAGGACAAAGGGACATCAAATACCTCGAGCATTCCAAAATGATTTTGGAGATGGTGGAAATATGTTTACAGAACAACATATTTATATTTGATCAACAAATATACTGCCAAATGTGTGGTACCGCCATGGGCGTTTCATTTTCGCCGAGCTATGCAAATCTCACCATGGAATGGTGGGAAAAATCAACTGCATGGAATGATGACATGGAGATGTACACGGAAAGAATTGTGTTATGGCTTAGATTTATAGACGATCTGTTTATTATTTGGAATGGAACATCAGAAGAATTCAACACATATGTAAGCGTGCTGAACACCAACAAGGATGGCCTACAGTTTACATACAACTTAAACAAAATAAAAATCAAATTCCTGGACATTGAAGTGTACCAGGAAAACGGCCAATTAAAAAACACAACATATCGGAAACCTACAGCCACAAATAGTCGAAAATTATTTAAAACAAAAAATGGATGAAACAACCAAAAAATTCCTAGAAAGAGGCTCCAAACCGACAGATATAAGACTGGGAAGAACAAAGACAGAACAAATTCCAAGAGAATCCACCTTACAAGCCAAGCATGAACAAAAAAAATGAAACATCAGACATAAGAATGATTCTGTCATACAGTAAAGAAAATTATGCCATTTCAGAATTCATGAACAAACAGTGGCATATATTATTGAGAGATCCGGACATGAGAAAAATTCTCAATGACAAACCAAGTATAGCTTACAAAAAGCACCATCAATTCAAGACAAAATTGTACATAGCCACTTTACAGGAATAAAAAAGAAAACCTGGCTTACGGATCATCAAATAGGTTTTAAATAATGCGAAAAATGCAAGGCTTGCAAAATTGGAATAAACAAAGAAATCATGGGTCCAAAAGGAAACAAATATATAATCAAAGAAAAAATCAACTGTGAAAGCACGTATGCTGTATACATGTTGGAATGCAATTGCGGAAGCAGATATATTGGAAGCACAATGTCAATTAAAAAAGAGAATACTGGAACACATCCGCGCAATCCAAAATGATGACCAAACATATGCAATGACAAAACATATGAAATTACATCAAGAATATGGATGGCAGCAAATGAACTATTGGGGACTTGCAACAATCCCCATAAATGAAAGAGGAGGAGAAAGAACTAAAAAACTAAGACAATTGGAGTCAAAAATGATAATTGGATTTCAAACTAAACAGCCGAGAGGACTGAACGGTGATGAAGAACTCCATGTTCACTTGTAAATAACCTGCTTGTGAACAAAATATCTGAATTATAAAAGAACCAAAAGTCTATTTAAAGGAAAAAGATCATGTACCGATTGGCAACAATGCATGAAATACAATTGTACGAGGCATTATAATCATACAATTAGGGCACTAAGCCATCACTAAAATGCCAAATATATATAAATTCTATATATATAGAAGAAAATGGTTCATCATTCAGAATTGTAAATAACAATGTAGGCACTGTAAAAATAATCACTTTTTCACTATTTGTACTACATGACCCATGATGCATCATAATGGCTGTATGGGTAATTGTATATATAAAGACATTACTTGTGGAACATAGCTAACCTTGAGCAAGACCAGAGTGGTCGAAACGCGTTGGTTTGATTAAGGAAACTCAATGGTGTTAGGCTGTTTGAAACTTGGAGTAAAAAAGTTCTTGATACTTATGTCCTGGAGTGAGAGTACTTCTTCTTTTTGGTGAAAAAGATATATATTTATTCTCTCCACGACTTACTGACTCCTACAAAGGAAATGTTCTGCTGAGTAATTAAGAAATGCTTACAGAAACCCACTAAGGGATGATAAACGCTTGACGAAGGACTTCAGGTCCCATCATGCAACATAATTGACAAAGCACTATGCCAAACCAAACTTAATAAGCATGTAAATGAAAATAAAAGAGCACCTTCTGCAATGCATTTTTAAGCAAGCCTATGATTAAGATGCATCCCGCATCGAAACACGTCAGGCGATGGTGAATGTGTGTCGGGACGCCGAGGAGGGCTAATTACGAAGAACCGGATGGTAGGCTTCCTGCTGAGTGCCCTCCTAAGCATTCGGGCATTTGTTGGTATAAAAAAAAATATATCATTTTTTATCATGTTACACACATGCATGGCAGGGTAAAAAATAAACTAACAATGGAGCCGCTGTAAGTGCACATCCTCTCGAAGAGGAGGAGACTTCTTTGAGACCTCAAACAGAACTCGAGATTCTTTCCAGCAAAAGTGTAGCTCATAGGTCACTTTCTTTATTGTTTCTTCAGTTTCTCTGTTGCATCTCTGAGTTTTTTTCCCAATCCTCATTTCAGTGTTGGCATCTCAAGTGATTGTTACACTATGGAATAGGGCGAGTCTCGCTTTGGACTTTTGACTTCCATCATGAGTTTGAATATGCCTTCCATCCACCTATGAGTGTGAGTTTGCGGAAGCAGTTGTACTAGGGGTTAAAGCCAGCTGCTGACCTTTCTTGCTTCTCCTCCTCCATGGCTGAGACTAATTCTCCATGGGGCCAATGTTTGTTTACAATGAGAAGGCGGCTGTGGCAAGAAAAAGCAAGTACCCTCTTTCTGTGGAAAACAAAAAAGGCCTTCCTGCCGCTTGAGCTCAGGCCCGTCCTCTTTCCCACTAAAACAGACACAAGAAGTGCAGGCATGTGGCACTGGCTCCAAACAGTAGTATCCTCCCCAGTTAACTACCTGGAGGAGTGTTTATACAAGTTTATTTCTATTGGGTTTTTTTTCGCCTGCAAATTGCACTGGACCTATTGGATGACACTGCATTACTCACAGTGAGGTCTCCTGCGCCATTGAGGCCTCTCAACAAGGGGGGGATGGCTGTTATGTTAGAAGTTTGGTTTAGTGGGAGGGATCGAAGGACTTTTGTAGAGCAGCAAGCTGCATTTTAGAACTTGTTAGTGGGCTGCACACTCCCTGTCCATACACTCTGCCCCTTGGAATTGAGCACTTCTAGATCAGCAGGTCTGACTCCTTTAATCGGGAGTAACTGAACCTTGGGGGTAATTTTCTTGCCTTGCTGAACTCAGACTAATTATCGGGGTCTCCCAACATGCTGACGTCCTACCTCATTCAGATATTTTCTGGTGGTCTTGGGTGCCATGTTAAAAGGCAATGGAAATTGTCCACAGGTGTTATTGTTTCCAGTACAGCTGCATTGGATGGCTAGCCCCTCTTGACACACTCAAGCCATTTTCAGTCTACCTCACAATCGTACTAGCTGTCCCTACCAGTTCCGCTTCTGTATATATTACCATGACTAGCCAAACAGCTGATGCTTCAACGTAGAAGGCCATGCTTGTTGAATTCAGACACTAATCCAGATGCTGGTACAAGTGACAATAATTTACACTCAAACAAGCTATACTGCTTTTTAATGGTTAGGGTCCAGAGGCTTTGTCCTTAGGAACACTGGCTCTTATGCTTGCAATTGAAGGGGTTGGTGTCCTTATCGCAGCTTTGTCTGTTTTATTGAAGCTGGTGCTTATTACAGAATCTGTCCTCAAGTAGGCTTAATATATCTAGAAGACGTCACTCTGGAACCAGAGATAGTAAAGAATAGTTTTAACAGTCTGTGTTAGGTCAAGAACTTGCAGGCATTTTCTGTAGTATGCTTCATTCTAGGGTTTTGTATTGAATTAATGATTTAAAAGAAACAGTGCTCACCCAAAGGAGGACGACACATCGTCATTTAAAAAGGGCAAAATCTCCTTACCCGTAATATTTTAGAGGTGAGTCTTTTATATCTTGGGTTTCTTGAGAATGCCACTTGGCTGGAGGCAGTGAATGCAGTTCTTTGGCGGTTTATCTGATAAAACCTTCTTTAGGCCACAGGTCAGTCATGACATGACTGTAAGAAATATGTTCGAGAAACCCCAAAGCATAGTTGGCTATGCATTTTGACCTTGACAACCCCATGAAGAGGGAGTGGGGAGGACTCACTCTACAGCTGCAATCCGATTGGAAAGTGACTTGCCTAACCTACCAAAATGAATTATCATCTGAATTAAGTAGAACGGTTTACAATTGCCAAGGTCTCAGTAGTTTAAGCATATCTATATTGTTGGCTAGTCAATATGACCAAGCAGTGAAGGGGGTAGACTGCAAAGAATAATTATATGTATGCTTTTACTGCTGCAGTGTTAAAAGTATTGGGGATTACAAGTCCAAAATCCAAATAATTCATAAGCGCATGAATCTGTGATGGATGTGATGCTGGAGAACTAATTGAAGTCTCTGCGCCTTGCTGTGTTTATTACTGTTATTAACATATCCTAATGGTTTCTTTTAGATCTTGGACAAATTATTTGCATATATTCTGCATAATTTTTGGCACTTTTGTTTTTGATGTAGTATTAATATATTCCAGATATCGCAGTAAACACTGGAGATCCTTTTGTTTCAGAGGTACAGGCCTGCTTCATTTGAGTCTCATCCTTCTGGGTTGCCTTTCATATGTTTAATTGTAGTCCAGGTTCCAGGAGCCTTTTTTTAGCAATGTTTTCTGTGAACAGTGTAAAGTGCTAGACGGATGGATGGATGGATATTTTTTTATTGGCAGTTTTGGAAAAGAATGACTTGGGTTTATTCAAAATTACAGCGAAGTATAAGATTGGTCACCATAGAAGTAAGGTTTTGATAATGTGATTGTAAAGCATACAGTTACTTTGTGGGAGAACTTCAAGGGTTCATCTAGTGAATTACACTAACTAACTTCCCTGAAAATTACCTAATGCAGTTGGAGAATCTTCACATGCCCTTTAGATGGAATAATTTTCTTTTTTGCTTGTGTAAGTGCTTGTGTTTAGTAAAGCTCTTCTGTGTGTGTGTGTGTGTGTGTGTGTGTGTGTGTGGGTTTGTGTTACTATCCTTGTGGGGACTTGGGTGTGATAACACACTCACGCTGTGGGGACTTGATTGCACTGTGGGGACCTGAACCCAAGTCCCCACAAGGCAATGTCTTCTAAATGATAAAAAATGACTTCAGGAACATGTGTGTCAATTTTTACAACTTTTTTAAAAATTGCCTTGTGGGGACCTGTGTTTCGTAAAGTGTGTTTATATTTTTGCTCAGCTCTGCCCCTGTAGACAGGAGGTGGTACTGCAGCCTTAAACACACTTTGCATTTAAACACACTTTGCTCACTAGGAACACATGCTAGCAGCAAAAATCACAGACCTTTCAAAGGAAAAGCTGAATAAAAACCTGTGTTCAAATGTTTTTTAATGCAAATTACCTTTGTTCTATCTATTTAAGAAAAATGTTATTTACATGAAGCTGTTGAATTTAGACTATTTGTTTCTGACATTTATTTGTGGTCTTATAAACTTTGCTAAAATCAATTTGAGTCAGTTTCAAATCCCAGAACACTGCACTATTGCAGTTTTATTCTTATCTGCAAGTAAAGAATGATGGTGCACTACACCATACAACAATATAAAGGGATTTGATCGTTTTTGCAAATACCCTATAGGCATCAATTTCTATTCCATTTTAATGCTTGTATCAGGAATTCAGTCTTTGTGTCCCTATGCCTTTGATTACATATTAATATGCACTATGGAATACGTTCTTTTAGATGATGGCTAGATAAGCGAGTAACTAGCATTGCATTATGCTAAGGCTATGTTTCACCAGACAACTGTAGCAATGTTATACTCATTGCATAGGAAATTAAATTTTAGCATAAAAGGCATGTTCCTAGAAAATAAGGGACAGATGTACAAAGCTTGCATTTCGCAAGTCGCAAATTGTGTCAAATTATGACTCGCAATTTGCGATTCGCAAAATGCAATGTACGACAGTGTCTCAGACACTGTTTGCGATTCCCAAGGGGGTTGCACATTGCATGCCTCACCAATATCCTTGAGGCAAGCGCAATTTGCGTCCCCATTGGTATTGGCTAGCAATCACAGGGATGGTGGCCTGCGGGGGTCAGCAGACCACTTTTTTGTTTTTTACATGCAGACCGTTTTCCTTAAAGGAAAACTGGATGAATTTAAAAAAGAAAAATTAAGTTTTCAGTTTTATTTCCCTGGGACCACTGCCCGCTCTTAAAAAATATTTTCGCACCCATTCACAAAGGGGGAGGGGTCCCCCGTTTATGAGTGGCTTACCACCCTTTTGAAAATGGAGGTAAACTGCGAGTGTTTTGCAACCGCAAAAATGCGTTCGCAAAACAATCATACATTGGTTATGAGGCTCGCTATTCGGTAGGGATGCCCTTGGTACGCCCCTTCATAATAGCGAGTCGCAAACCATATTTTGCAAGTCGCTAATAGGTTAGCGAGTCACAAAATATGGTTTGTACATGGGGCCAAAATCCCATTTTTGACTGCAAAAACTGGTCGTACATCTGTCCCTAAGTGACGTTCTTAAAAGATATATTCGAATATTCCATAATATGTAATTACATTTAAATTGTTTGAATTTATAAATTTTAAAACTGTTCCCAAACCTTTACAAATTAAAACAGCTTATTGACATTCCCAAAGGAGGGTGAAGAACGGTAATGTAACAAACATTGGCAAAGCCAATAGGTGACATAAAAACATTTTAAAAAGCAAAATGACGCATGCAGAGCTAACCACATCATGGCACTTTTATTTTTATTGCGTGTCTCATGTGAGTGGTCAACACTAATAATGGAGAGGGTGAGGAAAAGAAAAAGCGCTTACGCGGCTACTCTACTATACTTTCATATTTCACTATAATAATTCACCACTAATCCTTTATGGGTTCCGGAGTAGCGTGCTACTCGCCGAAAAAAGCGCTTCAACACCCATCAGGGGTAACAAGCGCTATATAAATGCAAACCATTTTTTCCCTCTTCTATCCCTCCGCTATCCTTCTGAATCCAAATAACTGACTAACCTATCCATCACTCCAATTACTTTCATATTTCACTATACTAATTCAACACTAATCCTTTAGGGGTCCCAGAGTAGCGTGCTACTCGCCGAAAAAACGCTTTGACGCCTCGTCAGTGGTAGTAGGTGCTATATAAATGCAATTACAATACAATTACCATACAATACAATACTCCTGATCACAGTATATAATGCAGTTGTCAGACCCTCTTTGGTTTTTATCAATTGTAAAATGGTGACTCAGATATATATATTCTAGACTATTTCATCCTGGCCCATGGCTGGTCTAGCATTAGTAGACTGCCACAGACCACTAGGTGGTTTGTAATGCCTTGGTAACCCCCTGTGTCCAGTCCTTCCTCCTGATTTATTTGGAGAGAAATTGTTCTGAGTGTGCCTGGCCCATCCTGTCAGGCCTGGTTCTTGGTGGATATTGGGAACTGCTGCCTTTTGATTGGCATCTCCGCTTGGGCTGCTGTTCTAGGCTCACCTTTCCTTCTTTTACGTAGCCTTTTGCGTTCTCTCTTGGTCATCCACCCAATTGGCTTTGTGAAGATTTCTGTTGCAATGTGAGCCTTTTACCCTTGTACTATTGCCCCCTATCGTTGAAGAGTTCAAGCTTGAACATTAGTTGGAGCTCTTACACCTATTTCACTCTGCACTGAGGCCTCTTATTTGTCTAGTTGGATACCCTTATTATCGTGGTTCTCTTGCCGGGACACCACTAATGAAAACAGATGAGATATTTGGGTGTGCCCTTGTGCTTGATATGTATGGGAGGTGGTTGATTTCAGATAAATGTCTGTGATAGCTCAAAATGTAGATGGGGTCATCCATTGACTCTATAAAATTAGGTTTGAGGGGCAAATAATGCTCACACCACGCACAGCTACTTCTGCGACATTACTTTGTTGAAGGGCTGGCCTGCCTTTATGCTGATGCCTTCCTTGGAGATGTAGGATGCTTCCATTTGTCTTGAGCATGAGTACTCTTAAACATTTTCCGAGGGGCCAAAAGGTTTGGTCTATGATGTGACCGAGGGCCGCTTTAATGCCAGGTGAGTGTAGGGGAAGCAAAGCATATACATCTAATGGCTAAATTGAACAATTTGACACTGGAAAAACTGGAATTAATTCCGGGTTCCAAACATTGCCAAATTGTGTGATCCTAGGCAATTGTTTTATTTCACTTCCCTCCTTTTTTCATTATCACATATAAGAAGACCTTGAAATACATGACTTCAGGATCTGCACTGCACAAAACCTTCTCCTGTGTTTGATTTACTAAACTATAATGTTGTCCAAAGAGTGCAAATTACAACTGACTGGCTTCTAGATTAACTGTTGGCTTTATTGTCAGGGTGGGAGTGGAAAATGTCTTTAAGAATGTAGGGGTTCCTAAAGTTAAACAGGCCAGGAATCCCTAGTTACTTCCTTTCTTGAACACCAATTAACCTTTGAATAAATGCGTGCCTCTTTATTTAACATCTATTTATTGTTAGTGCTGAGTCGTGTAAACAGTATCCCAGCGCTGCTGCATACCAGGTGGGCGCATGTAAAGGTCTGCGGGGTGCATGAAGCCCCCGGGACGTACTTTAAGTATCAATGTTGTAGAGCTTTCCTTTATCTCCTTTACCAAGCTGCTTTAGAAATAGGACAATGTACCCACCTTTTCCATGATTTAGGTGCAGTGACGTGATGAAATTTGCGTCTCTCTGTACCATGGATATCGGCCTGTTTAGTGCCTGCAACTTGTTGTTTATTCCCGAGATGAATACAGCAATAGTGTTTAAGAGGTGAACCTGTATATCGAGCCTGGATGAATGAAAGTTCATAGCATCAACGTTTGTCTGTAGTGTGTCCAAAAGGTTAGCCCAACATTTTTAATGATTTAAGATCTTTTCAGCTGAGGTTTTAGAGCCTTTATGATTGCTAACTACCTGCTCAATGCTGGTATCAGGTGTGGACCTGAGGCACTTAAATATGACCTTGTGAGTAGCCTGCACATTTGGAGTGTGGACAGGACAGTTTGCAGAGTTGGGAGAAGTTTTCTCCGCATTTATGAAGGGCCTCTTGGGGCTGGTGGAGACCACCTTGTTCCATTTGTTTGCAAGTGAAATTTGTGTAAAAATAATGTCATTATTAACATTATTTCTATTAGGTGTTATATTATTTCCCCACCTCTATTATTTTCAATGGGAATGTATTATGGTACCGGTGAGTGGCATTGTGTGTAGCTAGATTTGAACCAAGACTAGACTTGACTACACCTACTGTTTTGAGACCTTTAGGGCTGAGGTAACTTTAGAAGTGTAGTTTCTGAATACCAATGGTCTTACTGTTTTGTGAGTTGGTGTTTGCATTTGCATGCCTCTCCTTAAATCCCTTCTTGCCACTTTCTAAACTCCTCATTACCCTCTCTAAACCACTAGCATTTCGTAGTAGATTTTCCCCATTTTCCAACCACTCCCCTTGGTCTCCCAAATGTAGTACTAAGTAGTAAATATAAATGCGCAGTTATCTCTCCATGAGAGGACAGGCAAGGCGGGGGTCTTGTCATGTAGGTTTGTAAATTGCATTTAGTAGTAAATAAGTAGTACTACTGTTGTACTATGTTACCTACAACAAAATAATGTTTGTGAATCAGGCTCACCCACTATAACAGTGGAAACTTCAACGTGACAACCATAACACAATGTCACTACTATTAAAAGACAGGCCCTCATCAAAAATGACTCCCAGATTTTTGGCCATTGCCACAGGGACAGGAAGAGGGATGCAGATTTCGGGCCACCAGGCGGCAGACCAGATCAAGTTTTGAGGGCCAAAACCCAATACTTCGGTTTTATCCGTGTTGATTTTAAGAGAGTTGCCCTTCATCCATCGTATTATGCTGGTCATACATTGATCAACTTTTGAGCAACCAGCTGCAAATCATTAGAGATGGAGATTATAATTTGCGTGTCGTCTGCATAGGAGATGACCTGGAAGGTAAAAGATGTGGAGGCATGAACAGGCCTAGATTCACACATCTCTCTGGGGACTCGGGTATCATCTTCACACACTGTCACTGTATGGACTAGACCATAAGAGTCTCCATACACTATTTTGATAGGGTCTTGAACACCAATGTAATCACACTCTATGGGCCTGATTAATGGTTTGGCGGTGCTGGAGCGGGACCACCCCGCACCGCCAAACCCATGGTATAACCGCCCGCCAAATTAGGAGTTTTCTAGTCTGGTGGGCGGGTCTTTGGAGTTCCCACTGTGGTGCCTATGAAATACGCACCTCACTTGGAAAGTCAAAATCAGTACCTGAACAACATGGACTGCTGCAGTTCATGCTGTGCAGGTACTGGGTGAATGCACACAGCATGCATACCCAGGCCCAGAGGCAACAGGGGGCCCTGTAAGGCCCCCTTTGTTTCCTCTCTGCCATGGGTTTTCATGAAGTGTAGAGGAAACTCTTAATATGCTTGGCAGGACTGTGGCGTTCCCGTCAAGCATATTGTGGCCTCAAAACTGCAGCCAGTTATCTCTGATCCCTGGCGGTTGCGGCGGTCCCAGGTTGGCCCGACCTCCGTAGTCGTGATAGGTCTGTCAGAAGACAACCGCACCCCCGTGAGTTTAGAGGTCCATGGACTGCCAGAATCGTAATTAGTCCTTATGTGGAGTCTTGAACTTGCCTATCATCACACATTATCTGTGTGGAGACTTAAAGATTATCTTTGCATACTATCTTTGGCGACTTGAACATGATTACCTTCACACACAATCACTGTGAGGGCTTGAACTTTCCTATAATCTCGATATCTCTTTGGGAAATTAAACATCATTATCTACACACACTATCTGGGTGGAGACTTGAACATCATCTTCATGCTCTATCTTTGTGGGAACTTCATCATCATTACCTTCTCTCACCACCTCTGTGAGGCCTTGACCATTCCTATAGTCACACACTATCACTGTGGGGACTTCAACATCATTATCTTCACACACAATTTTCAAAAGACTTGAAAACCCCTATAAACACACACTATGTATGTGCAGATGTGAACATGCCTATAACCAAATATCCCTGTTTGAATGTGAACATCATTACTTATACACAATATCTGCGTGGGGACTTAAAGATTATATTTGAACACTATCACTGTATGGACTTGAAGACTATTATCGTTTAGGGACTTGGACATCCTAATAAACACACACTATCTTTGTGACAGCTTGAACATCCCAGTAAACCATACCATCTCTGTGGGAACTTGACCATTCCTGCAACCACACACTATCTCTAAGGGGACTTGAACATATCGGTAGCCACCTTCTTTGCGGGGAGATTTGAACATTATATTCACACACTATCATTGCCGCGACTTAGAACGTGGTGACCCTCACACACAATCTCTGTAAGGCCTTATACAATCCTATAGTCACACACTATCTCTGTGGGGACCAAAACATAATTTACTTGATGTGCAATCTTTTTAAGACTTAAACTTCCCTATAATTACAAACTATGCATGTACAGGTTTGAAGATGCCTATAATCTCAGCTTGAATGTGAACATCCTTACCAGGCGTGCAACGCCCATTGGGCTCAAAGGGCTTCAGCCCCCCCGTCGTGTGTGTCAGCCTGGCTGCGGCAGCTTCCCGGCCACGCACACAGCCGCACCTGAGTACTTCACAGGTCTTTAAAAGACCATTTGCTTGCTAACAAGGGTTTGTTATGTTCTCACCCCTTCTTTGAGCCCCTGCATCGCCACTCTGCATATTGCTGGAAGAATCAGCCCCCCCCCCCCCGAAATTTGGCTCTGGTTGCGCCCCTGATCCTTACCATCACACACTATCTGTGTAGGGACATGAAGATTTTATTTAAACACTATCACTGTAGGGACTTGAACTCTACTAACCTTGCACACTATCTCTATGGAGACCTGAACATCATAATAACTACACTATATTTTTTTGGCAGTTTGAACATCCCAATAATCTCACAATATCCCTGTGGTGACTTGAACATCCATGTAAACACACACTATATTTGTGGGGACTTGAAAATAACAGTCACTTCTTTATTTCATGCACTGAAAAAATTAAGAAAACAGTTTGCAATTGTTGTCTGCTTATCTGATATGGCAGTAAGGGTGACTTCATAGTGGTATTCACAGATATGCACCTAAAGAAGAAGCAGGCAAAAAGCAGTACGAATCACATGAGACTCCTGATACAGAAACAATATTTTGTTTTATGGTTCCTTGAAAGTGCCTCAGGGCTCCACTCTCAGCCCAACACTGTTCAACCTCTGCATGACGCCATTAGCACCAATAATTTGCAGCCTCGATCTCAACAATATCTCATACACCGACACCCAGCTCATACTCTCCCTCGCCAGAGACACAGACACCACTAGAGCAAACTTCCAGAACACCATGACTGACATCGTCGACTAGATGAGAACCAACTGCCTCAAACTCAACACCGACAAGAGCAAAGATCTCTTTGGAGGACCCCCCTCACCGTCGAATCCTAACAGACAGCAGTAGAATCGTCATACAAGCCCTCATCACTAATCGACTTGACTAACGAGGCTTTGTTGTGTTTTCACCCCTTCTTCGAGCCCCTGCATCGCCACGCTGCATATTGCTGGAAGAATCAGCCCCCCCCCCCCCCGAAATTTGGCTCTGGTTGCGCCCCTGATCATTACCATCACACACTATCTGTGTAGGGACATAAAGATTTTTTTTATTTTTAACAACACTTTTTATTAATCAAGTAGGCAAGGGCTGCAGGCCCCTGACAAACCAGGGGAAACTGCCACATAGTAAATAGCAACAACACTTGACATTTTGTCGTATAGAGGAACAATGAAGAGCTATTCATACGGCATTGAGCAAGAAACCCCCCCCTCCCTTCCCAACGCCCAACCCCCTCCCCCCAACCGCACCACCGCCAGACACCACCAGAACCATCACCACACAGTTAGTATGCCGTACCACGCATGGCATTCAAGGAGGCCCCAAATCTCCATCCTCAGGGACCGGTGCAAGGAAAATGCCCCTATAATCGGCCCACCGCTTCCAAATCTTGAAGTGTTTCCGAGGGCACCCACGCGCCCTAAAGATCGGTAGCTCCAGACCCATATTGAAATCCAGACCCCGTTTCCAAACATTGAGAGAGGGAGCCACCGGGGCCTTCCACGCACGGGCTAGATCCCGCTTGGCTGTCGTTAGGCCCAGAAGCAGCAAGTGGCGCTTATAGATATTGCCCCCAATATCAGCCATAACATGGAGCAACGCCAATCGGGGGTCCACAGGGAGATCCCAGCCCAACACTTCGGATAAGCACCCCAACACTCTCCCCCAAAACCTATACACTGCAGGGCAGTGCCAGACCGTATGCACCAAAGACCCCACCTCCCGCCCACACCTAAGGCAGTCCGGGGAGGCAATAAGACCCGCTCGCCACAGCCGCTGTCGCGTGTGATAGGTCCTGTGCAAATACCAAAATTGGACGAGACGCAGGCGGATCGCTATACAAGCCTCACGGGGGGAGGCCAGCGCCTCCCTCCAGTCCGTCTCGTCCAACGGCCCGACATCCGTCTCCCACCATTCCCGCAGACCCTGCAGGGATGGGGCCCCATGAATCACCAAGGAGCGATATATTTTAGAAACTTTCTTCTCCTGGAGATCCCCCATAAACACCTGGGCCTCAAGGGGACTGTATTCAGGAATGGATTGGAGACCCTACAGTCTAGGGGCGAGGGCGTGGCGCAGCTGAAGGTATTTAAAGAACTGCGTCCGTGGCATTTGATACTCCAGCTGTAAGACCTCAAAGGATTTCATCACACAGCCCTGGACCACTGATCCCAACGTAGAGACACCAATTCTGTCCCAGTCCCTGAATCCAGAGAGGGTCGCCAACTGAGGGAGGAGCCCGTTCTGCCACAACGGGGTCTCCCGGGTAAGCCTACCCCACCAGCCAATATGACGCAGAGCCCGGCTCCACACCCAAAACACCACTTGAGTGACCGGTGGCAGTGCCGCCCGCAACCCAGTCGGGGACATGAAGATTTTAATTCAATACTATCACTGTAGGGACCTGAACTCTACTAACCTTGCACACTATCTCTATGGAGACCTGAACATCATAATAAATGCACAATATTTTTTGGGCAGTTTGAACATCCCAATAATCTCACACTATCCCTGTGGTGACTTGAACATCCATGTAAACACACACTATATTTGTGGGGACTTGAAAATAACAGTCACATCTTTATTTCATGTACTGAAAAAAGTAAGAAAACAGTTTGCAATTGTTGTCTGCTTATCTGATATGGCAGTAAGGGTGACTTCATAGTTGTATTCACAGATATGCACCTAAAGAAGAAGCAGGCAAAAAGCAGTAGGAATCACATGAGACTCCTGATACAGAGGGACAATATTTTGTTTTATGGTTCCTTGAAAGTGCCCCTCTGCATGATGCCATTAGCACCAATAATTCGCAGCCTCGATCTCAACATTATCTCATACACAGACACCTAGCTCATACTCTTCCTCACCAGAGACACAGACACCACTAGAGCAAACTTCCAGAACACCATGACTGACATCGTCGACTAGATGAGAATCAACTGCCTCAAACTTAACACCGACAAGAGCACAGATCTCTTCGGGGGACCCCCTCACCGTCGTATGACATCTGGTGGCCCTCCACCCTTGGAGTAACACCCACAATACTTGGCATCATCCTCGACAGTGGGCTCTCCGTGACACAACAGGTCAACTCGGCTACTGCTACATGCTTCAACACCCTCAGAATGCTCCGTAAGATCTTCAGATGGATCCTAACAGACACCAGTAGAATCGTCACGCAAGCCCTCATCAATAATCGACTTGACTATGGGAACACCCTCTATGCCAGAACCACCACCCTCCTCAAGCGCCCCCAAACCATTTTGAACGCAAAAATCATCCTCAAACTGCCAAGGTGAGTCCACTACACTATATGTCTCATAGGCGAGACATATTGGCTTTGTCAATGCTTGTTTTTTATTTGCAGTCAATTATCATCTGCTTCCAATGAAATAGGAAGCAACACGCTCAAACAGGTTTTGACATGCACTTTGCACATAATTTTAATGCTCATTCCTTAAATAGAAAAAAACAGAAACCACTCAGCAAAACCTGGGGGTACTTTGCAGTGCTAATGGAGGAGCGATCTGAATTTTAACTAATCAGTGGTATTGCTTAAACGGCACAATTTGCATTTGCGGGCATTTTTGCAGTAGTGCATAGGTCAAAATGTCCCAGGAGGGTGTTTTGTCATCCTGCTCATGTTTGGAGAAATCTGTTACATTATATTCTTTAATCTTGATTAGATGTTTAACTATGTTAAAAACGTGTAAGTACAGGGCAAATGCACTAAAATTTAAAAGTATTTCTTAGTCTGTTATGTACTTCAGACTTTCATCTTGGTATTTATGGGATATATTCTGAAAACAATATTTGGTTTAACCAGTTATATTTAGTTTGCATTTCTTTTATAAACGATAATTACAAAAAGAAACCTGTTAATAAAAAATTAAACACTTAAGGTGAATAAGGACCGCCAGGTGAAATAGCCGAAATTGGAGCGTATAAATCATTTCATGCATTGATTGCTTTATAAGTTAGAATTTAATGAACACCTAACGCCATTAAATAACAGTCCTTAACTATTTCTTGGATTCTCACAGCTGCACAAGAGTTAAAAGTAAGTAACTTAACTCTTCCGTTTGCAATTTCCCTGCTTGATTACACTGATGCTCGCTGTCAGCTCTTTGCCGGTCCAAATGTTGAAATTGCAGCCCCAAAGCGTGTTTCTGAGGGCTGGGGGAGGGGAGCGGGGTGTTCCTTCAGAGCAGGCCTCCACCTTTGACTTTGACCTGCGTTTCCAGGCTTAGAAAGGCCAAACAAAAGCCGTAATTTGCATTCGTTAACACCTCTTCAGGTAGGAGCCCTGGAAACCATTGTGTTGTTAATCCAGTGCTGTCTGCGCTGCTGTTCAGAGAAGGGTGGAGGTCTTCATTCTTACATTTTGAGAACAACTGCTTTGCAGGGTCTTGTCTTAACTCTGCGTGAAATGCAAAGTCTGGTTTCCCGTCCTTGTTGTAATGGTGATGAGGGGGACATAAGACACGCAGGTAGCCCTGAATGCATTTTCTTTTATTTTCGGTTTGTTACTTAAAAGAGGAGGTGAAAACGCATTTCTTTCTCTTATTTTCAAGGGGAAATAGATCAGTAAAATGCCAGTTGTCTCTTAAATTGTGAAGTAAGACCTTACAGCAAACAATCACTCTCTGAACAATATATTTTGTTTAGTACACAGGCAGGGGCATGCAGACTAGGCCCTCTTCACGGCCCCTCAGCACAGTCAAATTTGAAGTACTTAAAAAAAATACACTTTCACTGCCGCGATAGAGAGACATGTTTTAATGTGCTATTGAAATGTTTTGCGAAGAATGTCATTGTCACATTCATGAAACACTGGTTAATCTTTTAAGTAAAAGATTAATTTTAAAAGAGCTAGAAAAAAAAGTAGTTATTTGGTGATGCCTTTAAATGGAACAGCAGTGCTTCAATGCCTCAAAAAGCACATATTGGAAACGAAGGAAGTTGAAATATAGGTATTTTAACTATATATCACAAATGAATACTAAAGGCTAATTTGACCTTAAAGGATTTCATGCTAAACAAAGATTGCATTTTCCTGCATGGCAGGTAGAGTAGTACAATAGGTAAATGCGCTTACCTGACACCTGCTGTCCAGGGCTTTTCATCTTTCCGAGGTATATGGTGGATAGTGTAATGATTGCACCTATCACAAGACGTGATTGACTTATTATGTGCTGTATATACTTATAATAAATATTATCATTAAAGCTCCCCTTCGCTCCTGGGGCATAGTGGATATTACATTTTCTGAAGGGGAAGTTGCCATAAAGGTGCATTTATACCTCGCAAATGTACTTTGTGAATAGGTATACGGCATCATCTTACAGTGCCAACTTTTCTTTGCTACAGTTTATAAATATGGTACAATTATGGACCAACCAAATAGCCTTGTAGTTTATATAATGAAAAGGTTTTCTGTAACTTCCCCACACATCGAACAGGTGCACCATTGCAGCAGTAATGGATATGCAACAGGAACAATACAGACAATAGTAGTACCATCTTCCTTTCACACAAAGAGCATGTACAGCATGGCCATACGTAGTGAAAGCTTGAATGTACACAAAATAGACACAAGAAGTGTGACATTTTTTCTCAAGCGCAAGGAGTACAAACTTCCCTAATACACACAGATCAGGCACAGAGCATGCAGCAGCCCTGTAAGTGGCTCACACCCACACACAGCATTTACAGTGTGGTAAGCAAAATGCAAGCTTTCCTAACCCACATTCAGATTAAGTACAAACAGCAGAAGAGCATGTTTTCCTCAGACCAAAACATGTGCAGGTTTTCCTTAGACAAAAACATGTGTAGCACATGTTGCAGCAGTTCAAGCTGTTTAACTACTCAACAGAAGCACATTGGAGGTGTAAGGTGGTGCTGCCCAAACATTTCAGAACCACAACCCAATTTTTAGAATGACAAGCTTTCGCGACTTACCTAACTTTAACAGACATGGGGCGGGGTGATGTTTTTATCTAACTAAAGTATTGGAGTATTGGGTCGTAGCACACTGTCATTTACCAACAGTACATTTTCCATTAAATGTTCATTAAATTTGCATAAACATACAGTTTTACTGATAAAACTATATTGCACATAAATGATAATATGTGGACATCGGGTTTCAGTGAATATTTATCATTTGTGCATCACCAAGTAAAGGGTCTTGATTTGTTTTGATCCTTTAAAAATCTTTGTTTCCATCACTCCTCAGAGTTGAATTTATTTATTTGCATAAGTTAATTAAAACCACTGCATTACAATGAAAACATTAAAGGAAAAAGACAACACAATTCACAGAAGTTAAGAACTCTGGTAAGGTGCAATAGTTGAGTCCTAACGTTTGACTTGGTGCTTCTTCAAATGTTTGCGGTTGCCCGTTGTTCTTTGTCCGGTCCCCTGTGAAAGTAACAGCTGTCTGGCTCCTCAAGTCTCCAGGACTTATTTTATCACCATTCTGCACGCTGATACTCTTTCTCTTATTGAGTGCTTGTGCTTTTCAACTGTGTTGGAGAGTGTTCTTTCAAGGTCCTGTGTTTTTTAAAATAGTCCAGTATCAGCGTTTGGACCTTACGAGGGTTGGGGTGGGGGGCAGTTCCGGGGTACATTGCACTCCTGATGGATTGTACAAATCTTCCGCAGTGGGCCAGGATGTGAGGTTCTTTTTGTGCGAAACATACTGCAGAGGCCTCATGGCAGGTGGTTACTTTTTCTCTCAGGCATAGTTCTCTGAGAAGGATCCTCCTTTCTGTGGCTAAGGTCAGGCAACAGTACAGGAGGTGTAGCCATGATTCACATTTGTAGTCACACAGTCGACATGCTCCTTCAGTGCTTTGGTTTGCCCAGGCCCTGCCGAAATCCGTAATTGGAAGTGGCAGCAATTGCATGCATATAATCTCTCTCCTGGTTTTAGGGTTAAGTGAGGTGGTAAGGTAGGGCTGAGGTTTGTTTACAAAATGTGAGTCATTCAGCGGGGTCAGGAAAGATAAGGTTTTTAATGTGGCCTGGTCTTGCTGGAACGAGACTAGCTGGACTTGTTTATTGATATACGCGATTTCCAGGTGGCGTATGAAATGCAGGGGAGAGCGAGTACTGGTTTGTTTATTTTAATGAAGGCCTTCTCTTGTAAACTGCTTATTCCATGGCGAGCCAGTTTTTTCGACTGTGTCTCTGAGGCAGCTCTTTAAGGATTCCCTCAGAGATTTTAGAATTTGAATATAATATTTTAGAAAGTCTGCCTCAAGGGTTAACGATTGTTTAACCAGCCTGAACTCCAGCCTAAGTCTCGCCCTGGAAAGGTGTTTTGGGAGTAGAACGATTTTTTTTAGGCCACACATTGAGCCCGCACTAGGATTTTCGAACATGCGCCAGGAAACGCTTGATGCCCATACAAGAGTGCTGGGAGAAGAGAAGCTTGATTGCCCTTTCTGGTACCCACTGCTGAGGGACTTTTTAACTTGTCCAATTTTATCAGACCGTATGTTGTGGCAGTCGATTTGTTAGTCAGTTCCTTTTTATGGGCAGTGGGTCTTGCTGTTTCTGTGAACCAGTCCCCCAAGTACTTGTATTTCTGCACTGGATCAATTATCCTGGAGCCTATGGTACACGTAATATGTTTTTTGTGCTTTTGCCTGCCTATTATTATAATCTTGGTCTTTTCTGAGTTGGTGGTAAGGTAATTCGATGTGCTGTATTCATGTAAGCTGGTCAGGGCTTGTTGGAGGCCCACTTTGGTGTGTTCCATGATGACTATGTCATCTGCGTACTGAAGAATGTGTAAAGATCGCTTGCCTAGTCGGGGGCTAGGCTGCTGTTGACGAGAGCTTTTCCCAGGTCTGCCGTGTACAGATTAAAAAGGAGGGGAGCCAGCATGCAACCTTGTTTCAGACCTCCGGTCATACAGATATTAGCTGAGAGAGAGATGTGGGGCCTGTTTTCACCTGTACCCTGGTTTCCGAGTATAGGGATATTATGGCTGTTTGAAGTGAAGATGAAATACCCCAATTTGAAGTTTCATGTGTGGGATGAGATTCGATGATTGGCTTGATGGTCGAACACAGGGTCCCCATGGCGCGTGCTTTTGGTATTTTGAGGGGGTTCAGATAGCAATTTATGATGATCTGAGAGAAAGTCTTCACGCTGCTTTTTATGCCTTTGCTGGCTAAACAATCAATCATTTATAGAGCGCACTAATCACCCGTGAGGGTCTCAAGGCGCTGAGCGGGGGTGGGGGTGCAGCTACTGCTTGAACAGCCAGGTCTTGAGAAGTCTCCTGAAGGTCAGCAGGGCCTGGGTCTGTCGCAGCTGTGTGGGGAGGGTGTTCCATGTCTTGGCAGCGAGGTAGGGGAAGGATCTGCCGCCAGTGGAGGTCCTGTGGATGCATGGGACGGTGGCGAGGGCAGGGTCGGCGGAGCGAAGCTGGCGGTTCTGGGTGTAGAAGGTGAGACACTTGTTGAGGTATGATGGTCCGGCGTTGTGTAGTGCTTTGTGGGCATGGGTGAGGAGCTTGAAGAGGATCCTCTTGTTGACTGTGAGCCAGTGCAGGTCTTTCAGGTGGGCAGTGATGTGGGTGTGGCGGGGTATGTCAAGGAAGAGGCATGTGGAGGCGTTTTGTATGCGTCGGAGCCTCTTCTGGAGTTTGATCGTGGTCCCTGCGTAGAGGGCGTTGCCGTAGTCCAATCTGCTGCTGACGAGGGCCTGTGTGACCGTCCTTCTAGTTCCGGTGGGGATCCATCTGTAGATTTTGCGGAGCATGCGAAGGGTGTTGAAGCAGGAGGAGGAGACGGCGTTGACTTGCTGTGTCATTGAGAGCGATGAGTCCAGGATGAACCCCAGGTTGCATGCGTAATCAGTGGGTGTGGGTGCGGCTCCCAGGGCGGCTGGCCACCAAGAGTCGTCCCAGGTGGAGAGAGTGGATCCGAGGATGAGGACCTCTGTCTTGTCCGAGTTGAGTTTCAGGTGGCTGGTCTGCATCCAGCTGGCGACGGCCTTCATTCCTTCGTGGAGGTTGGTTTTGGCTGTGGCGGGTTTTTGGTGAGTGAGAGGATCAGTTGAGTGTCATCGGCGTAGGAGACGATGTTGAGGTTGTGCGAGCATACAAAGTTGGCGAGTGATGCCATATAGACGTTGAAAAGGGTAGGGCGGAGGGATGATCCTTGGGGCACGCCGCAGAGGATCTTGGTGGCCTCGGAATGAAAAGGGGGGAGGTAGACACTCTGGGTTCTGTCGGTGAGGAAGGAGGTGATCCAGTCCAGGGCTTTGTCGCGTATTCCTGCGTCATGCAGGCGTGTGCGTAGGATGTGGTGGCAGACGGTGTCGAAAGCGGCCGAGAGGTCCAGGAGGATGAGGGCCGCGGTTTCGACTTTGTCCAGAAGGGTCCTGATGTCGTCTGTGGCAGTGATGAGGGTGGTTTCGGTGCTGTGATTGCTGTGGAATCCGGATTGGGACGGGTCCAGGATGTTGTTCTCCTTGAGGAAGTGGGTCAGTTGCCTGTTGACGTTCTTTTTGAGGACTTTCCCTGGCAACAGAAGAAGGGAGATGGGCCAGAAGTTCTTGAGGTCCTTTGGGTCCATTGTGGGTTTCTTGAGTAGGACGTTGATCTCGGCGTGCTTCCAGCTTTCCGGGAAGGTGGCGGTCTTGAAGGAGCTGTTGATGATCTTCCAAAGTTGTGTTGCGATGATGCGGTTTGTTTTGTTGAAGATGTGGTGGGGGCAGGGGTCGGATGGTGAGCCGGAGTGGATGGTGTTCATGGTCTTGATGGTATCGTCGTCATGGGTCCAGGAGAGCTGGTGGTTGGTGAGGCTGTGGGGCGGTGAGTCTGCAGTGTTGGCGGCTGTGGTGAGGGTCTGGGTGTTGAAGTTGTCATGGATGTCTGTGATCTTGCGGTGAAAGAAGGTGGCTAGGGAGTCGCATAGGTCTTGTGACGACGGAATGTCGTTGAGCTGGGGTTGGAGATATCCTTCACGATGTTGAAGAGCTCTTTGCTGTTGTGTGCGTAGTTGTCGATACGTTCCTTGAAGGAGGTCCTTTTGGTGGCTCGGATGAGTTGGTGGTGCATGCGGCTAGCGTTCTTTAGGGCTGGGATGCCCGCTGTCCCCCTTGCTCTTCGCAATTGCGATGGAGCCACTGGCAGCCCGCATCCGACAACATCATACCACAAGGGGCATTGGATTCAGCTCTAGAAGATTGCTCATTTCACTCTACGCAGAGGATGTCACTCTTTACATCACTAATCCAGAGGAGAACCTTGATCCCCTTTTGAGAGAATTCATCCGCTTTGGAGGATTATCTGGGGTTTTTATTAATTAGGCCAAGTCGTGGTTTTTCCATTGACAGACAACACCCCACCCGTGACATCGGGATTCCCGTTAGGTGGGAGGCGGATGAGGTTCAATACCTAGGGATTTGGATAAGTCGGGACACGCAGGGGGTGTGGAGATTAAACTATGGTCGTGCAGTCACATGGTTAGAGGATAAGGTCAAAGTGTGGTCTAAACTGCCTCTGTTGCTTGCTGGCAGGATTGCTCTTGCCAAAATGGTAATATTACCAAAATTCCTGTACCTATTTGTGAATATTCCGATCCCCCTCACTCGGCAGTTTTTCAAATCCCTGAGGTCCCTGCTGGTCTCTTTGGCATGGGTGGGCGGTCAGGCTAGAGCCTCCTGGGACCTGCTGACCCTCCCACTGCGGCAGGGTGGCCTGGGTGCGCCTGACATGCAGTTATATGTGCTCTGTGTGCAGGCACACTTTTTGCATTTCTGGGTACACCCCACCCCCTTTCAGCCACACGTGGCAGTGGAGACTGCTGCGGTGGCCCCCATCCCACTTAAAGTGGCATTATATCAGAAAGCCCGCCGCCCCCGAGGAGATATAGATTCTGCTGGAACGCTGTGTTGAGTGTGGGAGGAGTTGCGCAAGCGTGCACGAATACCGGTGCTGTTTGCTCCTTCGATTCCTTTGATGCATAATCCAATGCTGCCTTGCATACAGGACAGTATTAGTAAATCGCGGGCTCTGGAGATGAACCTTATCACCTTTGCTGACTTACACCCTGGGGACGAGTTCAGACCTCCCCCCGAGGCGACTGAGGGCAAACCGGTGGCATTTGCGGAACTCTTTCTGTACCACAGGGTGCGCGCAGCATGTCGGTCCTTATGGGACAGCTTCCCAAAGGTGCCGCCGCAGTTACCTGCTTTGGAAAAATTATTGAAAACTCCATCCCCACGTAAACTTATCACGCAATTATATACACGCATGCAAGACACTGCCCCATTGGTGGGTCCCACGTCATTCAATAACTGGAAGGCAGATCTCGAGACACCTCTGACTGATGAACAATGGAGCTTCTGCTGTGGGCAGCTGACTGAACTCTCCCCAAACTACAAACTGAGGCGGATACATTTTAAGTATTTGCATCGGCTTTATAGAACACCAGTTAGCCTCTATCACATGGGTATTCGTGACACTGATAACTGCTAGCGGTGCGGACGCATCTCAGCTGCATTTTTGCATATAGCATGGGACTGCCCAGATTGCTAGATTTTGGGCATTGGTTTTTGATTCCATAAATTCTATCCTGACTATATCGTTGGCCCCCTCCCCTGCTCTGGGACTCTTGGGATATGTTAAAGACACACCACCCAAACTGCGTAAGTTGCATGCTCTTTTGTTGTTGTTTGCGAAAAGGCAAGTTGCGATTCATTGTGGCAGAAGACAAGGGCCTGACATTAGGGATTGGGTTTGAGATGTCATGTATGGGTACACACAATTGGGGGTGTTCTGGGAATTGATGCCAATGCCTTCCAGACCCCGTGATATATGGGAGCCATTTTTGGCATGGCTCCAAAGACAGCAGGAGTCGACTGTGGGGGAGGCCATGATTGAGACACTGCCGGGAGATGGTCATGTCCCGTTGACGCCAGCTGGCCCCATCCCCGAGGCATAGCCAT
The DNA here is from genome assembly GCF_964204655.1 of Triturus cristatus. Lineage (NCBI taxonomy): Eukaryota > Metazoa > Chordata > Amphibia > Caudata > Salamandridae > Triturus > Triturus cristatus. Next base: position 1,119,564,343 of record NC_140593.1, read on the forward strand.
TAGGAGATCGGGTGGGAAGGGCCTGTCGGGGTTGAGTTTTTTTACCCTCTCCGGGATGTTTCATGAAGTCTGCTCTTATTATCGTCACATTTGGTCTTCTACAATATTATTTGGCCGAAGGTCGCCCGTTGATTTCTATGTTGGGGGTGGGTTACTGAGACACATGTTTCTTTTTGTTATGCATATTTGTGCAATTGTGAGATTGTGATTTGTTCGCTCCTATATTGATTTCTATGCCAGCTGGTTGTATTGTATGGTATTTTGGTTGTTTTTGAAAATGCCAATAAAAAAATAAATAAATAAAAATATCCCTTACCATTCAAAAACCCATACTCATCCTAAACCCTCAAAATCCCTCGTCAGTCAAAAACCCATGCCCACCCTAAAAAAATTCTTGCCACCCAAATACCCACACAAACACTAAACCCTAAAAGATTAATTACCACCCAAAAACCCATACCCATCCTAAACCCTAAAGGTTCCCTTGCCACCCAAAACCTATGCACACCCTAAACCCTAAAAAAACCCTTACCACTCAAATACCCATAAACACCTAAAAAACATAAAAAAAAACAATACCACCCAAAAACCTATCATCACTCTAAACCTTAAAAATTCCCTTACCATGTGAAAACACAATCCCACCCAAATCTCTTAGAGTTCCCTTGCCACCCAAAAACTCATATCCACCCTAGACCCTAAAAATGCCTTTCCACTCGGAAACCCATACCAACCCAAAACCCTTAAAATTCTCTTACCACCCAAAAACCCATACAAATGCTAAATCCTAATAAAAATCATCATCACCCAAAAACCCATACCCAACATAAACCATAATAATATTTCCCTTACCCACTGTAAATCTTACAAAATCCTTTGCCACCAAAAATCCCACACCCATCTTAAATGATAAAAATTACCTTGCCACCCATAAAACCCATACCCACCCTAAACCCTAAAAAAACCCTTTCCACCCAGAAACCCACACCCACACTAAACCCTCAAAAATCACCGTTGAATGGTAAACGACAGAATCATGACCAGAAGTGCTGAGATAAACGTGGCAGCTACTCCCGGTGGCCTGTAAATCAACAGGCCATTGAGAGAGCACTGGCCTGAAATCAGACAGGCTGCAGTGTAGCTGATGCGTGTGTATAACTGCCAACCCGCCCTTCCTCCCCAGAGGTCTATCCAGTCTGGTTATTACATAGCCCCTAGGAACCGCGTCTACAATGTCTAGGGCGGACTGCGCATGAAGCCATGTTTCCACTAGGAAAAGGGCAGTCATCTGTCCCTCCACAATCAGGTCTGCAATTTCAAATCTGTGCTATGGGAGGGAGCGACAATTTAATAGGAAAAATTGGCCTTTCTTAGGGTTGTCAGGGGAGTTTACCATTATCAGGCATAGCATAAAGAAGCATCTCTTGCAGGAATTTTGTCGCAGCTCCACCTGAACCGAATACAGACAGTTGCGCTCGTGGTTTAGTGTGTAGCTCATTTGCAGAATATTGCACCAGACCTGGCCTGCAATCGGCAGGGTTTCTGGCCCCTGGTACCATCCCGGCGACGAGGGGCACAGACAGGGCTTGCCTTTGGTGCGCCAGCCGCTTGGTCGCGCCAGGCTTCTCTTTTTATAGCCTGCGTGACTAGTGCGCTGCAGGCCAAGATGGCATCCCTGCTCCAGCCTACGGGAGCCCAGAGGACCGAAAATGACAGTGAGTCCGGAAAGAGAACCACAAGCCTCAATCACCGTAGCCTTCCGGTAAGCAGAATGCTCTTAGTTTGCACACAATGTCAAATTCAATATTAAGGAAAGCATAGGAATTGGATGGACTATATTTACCGTTCCCACTCCAATTTAAGCAACATTAGGGAAAGTGTTGGACTTCAGAAAGGCTACATATACCATTCCGATACAGTCATTAAAACAAATATTTAAATACCTAAAAACATAAAATGATTAATCATGGTTAAACTAGAAAATATATATTGTATACATTGAAATACAATGCACAATTTATTATAACTATGCAAAATAAACGTATAATTAAATGAAATATTTAAATAAACATACGTAGAATTCACTTCTCTCACTACTACTGGAAAAACCACAAACACCAAAAAGATAAATTAAACATAAATAAAACAATAATAAAATTAAAATAAATGAAACATATAAAAATAATAAATGTAATATACACTTGCTGATATATATTACTAATTATTTCTTGCATAGTCTAAATAAAAATATTTTTTCATTTTAAATATTCAATGACAAAATTCTGATTTATGAATTAAGTATTTAAATAACAAATAATCAAGAAAACTATTTTTGTTGAAATAATTTCTTACCCTATTCCCCTACAAACTGATATGCTGATAAATTAGCTATAACTAATTATACTATACAAAATATGAATCAAAAATCTGAAATTAAACCCAAATAAATGAAAGAACAATTAAAGAATTAAAACATTGCATACTAACCATTTATATACTAATTTTACCTTACATTACTTAAAATTAAAAAATAATTAGTTAAAATGTAAATAACCTCCCACCATATTCCCCCAAAAACCCAATATCCCGCTACTAAATTACAAACTACTTAACAGAGGTATTTGTAGATCGCACATTAACCCCTAGGCACCTCGGCACTAACAGATGTTTATTGTAACCCAACCGTACTCATTTTATTGACCTCATGGTTGAAAGCCTGAGTGGAGCCGCCGGGATTTGAACCTATGACCATGAGATTGAACACAGGGCCATGCAGTGGACACATTAGTCCACTGAGCCACCAGATCCATCTAATAGCCTCTTAAAAATTCAATTACAAGTTTAAAATTGCAAACTATATTTTAAAAATGACATTTTTACTAGTATTATAAATATATATATGTGTGTGTGTGTGTATATATATATATATATTCACTGAAAAAACCATAGGTTTCACACACGTTATAGTTAGGAATTAGCATTTAAAACACCTTGCAAATTCACTGAAAAAACCATAGGTTTCACACATGTTATAGTTAGCTGTACATTTCACTCGTAAAAAACCAATGAAATTCCACGTTATAGTTAGTGCAGGCAACTATAACTCACGCGACCGCAATCCTCTGCTGATGATGTCAGATATTACATCACTGATGACATATGTGTCTTTATGAAAAATAAATATTTGTAATATATGTATAGCTAAAGATACAGTATTAGCATCAACAGAGGATTGCGGTCGCGTGAGTTATAGTTGCCTGCACTAACTATAACGTGGAATTTCATTGGTTTTTTACGAGTGAAATGTACAGCTAACTATAACATGTGTGAAACCTATGGTTTTTTCAGTGAATTTGCAAGGTTTTTTAAATGCTAATTCCTAACTATAACGTGTGTGAAACCTATGGTTTTTTCAGTGGATTTGTACGGTTTTTTAAATGCTAAGTTATGTATTTATTTTTAATTTTTGCACGCACGGTGCGCTTCGCGCCCCGTGCGCACACTGTGGGCGCTCGGTGCGCTTCGCGCACCGAACGCCCACAATGCGCATTTCGTACCGTGCACGCCTCGCCATTTTTTTCACAATATCAATTGTTTTTTTCTTTCTTGGGGGTCCTTAGATTTATATATTAAATGTGATTGTTAATTTTTTTTTTTTTTTTAATTTTTTTTTTCCGTACGCGTACGGTAAGCTTACCGTACGTGCACCCCGCGATTTTTTTTAAAAATTATTAAATTTATTTTTCATACTTTTTGGTCCTTCGTGAACCCCCTGACGAACGCTAGGGGGTCTGCAACTCTCTTCGTTGCCCCCTTTTCATGTTATTAACCTTTTTTTTTTCAGTGCGACAGACAGAAAATGGCGGCCGATACTTCCTGGTTTCGACCGATTCGAATGTTTACTTTGATCTAACAACCAATCAGAATCGCGCTCGCGCACGGCACCGTACGCGTACGGTAAGCTTACCGTAAGCGCACGGTAAGCGCACGGAGCGCGCTTACAGATATATATATTGATTTAAATGCTATTTTCTCAGGAACTACTGAACAGATTTACACCAGACCTACAAAAGGCACTTCCTTGACCTGCGGACTACCTCTCTGCCAAATTACAAGTAATTCTGTTCAGCCGTTCGGGCTGTAGCTGTGTCTAAAGGTCCTATGGAAAAATGCATGGGGAAAACGCGTTTTGGGACCCCCCTTTTTTCTCAGCCCCCGCTTGACGAATCACCCCGAGACTTTCAGGGTAGGAGCGGAGCGGAGCGCCCCATTAGTTTTGAAAATTTTGCGAGGATTCGTCAACCGGCGCCAAAGTTATTCAAAATAGAATTTTGAGATTTTCTATGGAAACATGGTCCTAACTATAACTATCTACTGGCGACCGCCAGTAGATAATATATATAAATATATATATATATATATATATATATATATATATATATATATATATATATATATATATATATATATATATGTTAATTACAAGTATACCAAAGTACACAATATTAATTACAATTTTCTTCATTATATATGTCACATGATATTTTGGAATCAATATTTGTTTCATCCACCTTATTTAACATGTACCCATTTTGAAAATGTCCCTTATCTCATGAAAAGTGTAGGTACAGAACTATTAGTCATTGTCTCTACGCCCCCACAAAGGGACCACAAACCTAAATGCAAAATGAGGAGCTTATTGATGAGCCCCTTACTACACTTTTGCCCGCCGTTGTGTCACTTTTTGTGAGGCTGAGCGGCATAAATAATGTGCCATGTTGCACCATATTTACAAAATGATACGTCAGTTATAATGTATGTAGGGTGGGTGTCCCCCCACAAAAAGCCTTGTAGAAGTGGCACAGTGATATCTATCAGATTTCACTGTGCCACTTCTAGGACGCTACTGCGTCACAACCTTACACCTGCCTCATAGCAGGCATAAGGGTGTCACAGTGCAATGCGAATTGGTTTCCCCCATGCATTGCTGGAGTTGCATCATGCTTACGACACAACTCCAGCAATGCGTGAGTTTCGTGCCGACACGCAAGTCAGATTCCTGACGTATCTGCCATTTCTCGCGACAGGATGTGCCGTACAATAAATGCGGCACATCCATCAAGTCGCAAGGAGGGCGCACTGAAAAGTATTGCATAGCTGCTTTCACGCAGCGATGCAACACTTTTCATAAATGAGGCCCTTAGTGTTTAAGACTGTATGTATAAAATGCCCACTGCCAAAAGCACGTTTTTCAACTTTGTGAAGGACTCCTATCTTTAACTTGGACACATTTTAAGGTTTCTTTTCTCACAAAAACAGCTAGTGCATGACTATCAAATTGTCCTTCTCTATTCCTGAACAAAGGATTCAACGGCTTGTTTTAGGTAGCCTAGTTTTATACCCCACACACACCAAAGTACAACATTTGGGCTCACTCCTCAAAAATGTTTGTTAACATTGTGGAAGATTCCTATAATTAAAGTAGGCACATTCTGAGGTTTTTATTCCCATGAAAAAGACAGCAGTATGTCAGCCAAAGTGACTTTCTCTACTCTTACATTACTCAGTTCAGGAATACAATTTGTAAGATTCTTGTATATGATTTGCCCTTCAAATAGCGAGACCATCAATGCTGAGAGTCTTTTGTAGCTGGCACTTTTGAGAAAGTTTAAGCCTTGTTTAAGAATATCTATTTTACACTCCAAATATAAAAGGCTGAACAAATAGATGTTTCAACTTTGTGAAAGTTTCCCATGTTTCACCTGGGCACATTTTGAGAATGTGTCTTCCCATAAAATGGTGGATGTACCACTGCCAACCTGATTTTTTTCTACTCCTGCACAAAGGACTGCTAGCTCCATTCTGGAAATCCACTTTGTGCTCCTAAACACAGTAAATGTTTAAAGTTTATTAAACAAGGTTTATGTGTGTGTGTGTATATATATATATATATATATATATATATATATATATATCGAAGTATTTCGTCAAGAGCGCTCCTGTGCACCAGAAATATTGGGGAAAACAGGAACAGACGAAAGCTGACCCAGGCTGCAAGTGAGAGAATTAATTTATTTTCGTTTTACAGCAATGCCTGCATGACGCGTTTCAGCCTACGAAAGGCCTTGATCACATGACGCCGAGGCTGAGCAGGAGCAATTTAAAGTGCGAGTGCAAAGTGTGTAACGTGCATGATTGTCTAACGCATAAATGGCGTGAGAGACATGAAAGAAATATATTGGAAAGAATATATATACACATTTGTAGTTCACTAATAGTAAAATACATAAAAGTAACGAACATTGATAGACAGTTGGTAAAACAATCCTTAAAAACAAAGAAAGCACAAATATAAGGTGCGATCTAAATTTAAGGTAAAACCAACGGGCAGTGGCAGTTTAAAACTAACCTTATATGTTTTATATAAAAAAAAATGAACACCTACATATGCAACAACGAAATAAGCTGTGCAAAATACGCAATATGTGCAAATGAGACCCAAGTGGGTAAAATCCTCATCATGTTCGTAGTCAGTGAGCATATATGATACAAATAACCATCATAGATGAACACTAGCATGTCTATATCAAAGCGCCAATCAAGATAATGCATAGTATACAAAGTGCAAAAAATAGTGCTATATTAAAAACAATCTTAATATAATATAAAGTAATGTTACAAAAATGATAATTCTTTCTGCATACTAAAAAGGTATGGAGGCTATACATCAATGGAACAATGGATATGGGCATCTTTAAAACTGATGGAAAGAGTTGATGAAAAAGGTATGATTACAGACAGGTGAAGAAATCTTCACTAGCGTTAAGACCCACAGGGGTCTTAGAGTCCAGTTCGAGAATATAGCGGGTTTCTAGCGCACAGAGAAGGGCCTTACGATTGCATATATATATATATGTTTGAGGCGATGCCACATCACCCCTCCAACAATCCAAAAATACCACTTTTCACATGAAGAATGGACGAGCACTCAAATCTCTGGAATTATCCAATTTCATTCAAGGGCAGCATTCGTGAGGACATATATTTATACAGGTATTTATAGAGTGTGAGCCTAGAAAGGGCCCCAAGAGCAGGTATAAGGAATACTTTGAGAGAGAGAAGAGCTTTATGAGGAGAGGGCCATTTCATTTTTGAATTATAGAGACAAAAACTATAAAGATGCCCCAGTTCTTAAATCAATTTCTCTATTGTAATAATCCTAAAGTGTCAGAACAAATCAGTATGGGGAGTTTATTGCAATCAGAAATACAGTTTTATCTTCTTAATGGAGACTAGAGCTGATAAGATGGGGGCTAGAAAAAAAAATGAAAACTCTGATACTTGGATTTTTAACGAAGTGTAAACATTCCTGGATGAACACAGTTTAAATCAGTTAATGCTGCATTTGAAGATTATTCTAGTCTATCTCTAGTGGTGGCTTGAGTACCACTATTATCACATCATATCATCTCATGTGCATATATAAAGTGCACATTCACACCTGAGGGTATCTTGTTGCTGAATACCATATGTTTTTTGCTATCCAAGTAAATAATACTTATTGTATAGACCTTGGAAGGAATAAAGGGTGAGTGGTAACACCAGGATTCAAACACATATCCCTCAAGTGGATTACTCCATTTAATAAGCCACCAGACTAATACGATCTGTATGGGTTCTTCAACATACCTATCATTACACACATCACTGTGGAGACTTGAATATGACTGTAATCACACATTATCACTGTGGGGACATAAACATCACTATAATCGCACAATATCTCTGTGAGGACTTGTACATTACCATAATCACGCATTATAACTGTGTGCTATCCCTGTGCATCCTATTAATCACCCGCTATCTCTGTGGGGACCTGGGCATGTCTATAAACACACTCTATCTCTGTGACGACCAGGGCATGTCTTTAATCATACTCTATCTCTGTGGGGACCTAGGCATGTGTGGAAGCACACACATTCTCTTTGGCAACCGTAGTAATACTATAGTCACACACCATCTCTGTGGGGACCTCAACATCTCTATAATCACACACTATCTCTGTGGGGACCTGGGCATGTCTATAATCACACACATTCTCTTTGGCAACCTTGGTAATACTATAGTCACACACCATCTCTGTGGGGACTTGAGCATTCCTGTAACTAAACACAAGCTCTGTTTTGGCTTGAGCATCATCAGCTTCGCATTCTCTGTATGGGGCTTCGTGAATACTGATAAGTAGTAAAGTTGGACTTTTTTGTCTAAGTTTACCATTGTGAATTGGGCCCTATTTTAATGGGGACTTAAACACAATCATCTTCATGCACTAAATCTGTGGGGACTTAAACATCGCTATAATAAAACACTATCTTTGTGGGAACTTGAACATCACTATAAAAACATATAATTTCTGTGGGGACTTGAGCGTTCCTGCAATTAAAAACAAGCTCTGTTTTGACTTGAAGCACCAGGGGATGCCATGAGGCACAGGGTTAAGACAGATTTGCATATAGCTGGGTCTGAACTGGGGTGGCAAAGTGAGCTAAAGTACGATGATGGATTCAACCCAGATCTGTTACTGGGGATGAGTGACTGAAACGTTTCAGCGCTCCGTCCATCATCTCCTTGTGTTTGCTTTGTTCGCCCTAAGTTGGCAGGGTATGCCCAGACGTGGGTCCCTTGCTCACTTTGCCACTGGATTCAAGCTAGCCTGGCTAATGAGGGGTGTTACCTGAAACCGGTCCCAGGGAAGACCTGGCTTGGCAGTTTGTGGTGGACTGTTCCCATGAGGTACAGGGTCAAGACTGATTTGCATATAGCTGGGTCTTAACTGGGGTGGTGAAGTGAGCTAAAGAACGAAGATGGATTCAACCCAGATCTGTGACTGAAACGTTTCAGCACTCCGTCCATCATCTCCTTGTGTTTGCTTCGACTTGAACATCATCAGCTTCACATTCTCTGTATGGGGCTTTGTAAATATTGAGAAGTAGTAAAGTTAGACTCTTGGCCTAAATTTACCTTTGTCAATACTGGTAAAAGTAGTAAAGTTAGACTTTTTGTCTAAGTTTACCTTCGTGAATCGGGCCCTATTTTAATGAGGACTTAAACACAATCACCTTCATGCTCTATCTCTGTGGGGACTTAAACATCGCTATAATAACACACCATCTTTGTGGGGACTTGAATAACCCTGTAATAACACACTATCTTTGTGGGGACTTGAACATCACTATAATAACACACCATCTCTGTGGGGACTTGAACATCTCTATGATAACACACTATCTCTGTGGGGACTTAAGTATTCCTATAATTACACACAACCTCTGTGTGGTCTTGAACATCATTAGCTTCACACTCTTTATAATGGGATTTAAGCTTTGAATGTGCACACTATTTCTATGGAGACTTAAACACAATGATCTTCACCCGCTATCTCTGTGGGGACTTGAACATCTATTTTGGCAAAAATTTAAGCAGATAATCAAGCTCTGGGTTCCACTTGATATGTAAATTTCTTTATGTGTTAGTTACCTTATCTCCTAAGATTTTAGGCACTAATAAATAGGTAAAATACAGCTTTAAGTCTCTTTCTTTAAGCATTATAAGATATTTTCTGGCACATCAACATAATCTGTCTTAATGTATACCCCTAGTATATATGCACCAATTCATATAAGAATAGATTATAATGTTGTTTGTGTATATTGTTGATAAAATAAACATTTAGCCATGTGCCTTCAACTGTATTCAATCAAAAATAGTGTTACGGACTAGGTCCCCACAAGGATGGTAGCACATGTTCAAGTCCCCACATGGATGGTGCTGTGCGCACGATTAAAAAACAATATATTTGCAAATTTGAAGCAGGATCCTGTATCCTGATTTTTTTCTTAACATTTTTCTGTTATTAGTGTGTTGTAAAAACATTGGGAAAGGTTAGTCCCCACAAGGCAGGTATTCACACATAGTCCCCACAAGGATGGTAACACGTGTATGTGTGTGTGTGTGTGTGTGTGTGTGTGTGTGTGTATGTATGTATGTATGTGTATATATATATATATATATATATATATATATATATATATATTCACTGAAAAAAACATAGGTTTCAGGGGCGTTATAGTTAGCTGGACATTTCCCTCGTACAAAAGCCTAGAAATTCCCCCGTTATAGTTAGTTCAGCTAACTATAACTAGCGCCCCCCGCAATGCACTGCTGATGACGTCACATATTACATCACTCATAACATGGTCAGTGACCTCCCTGATGACATCTCAAATGACATCTCAAATGACATCACTGATGACGTCATCCATGTGATAAATTAGTGCATCTTCTCACACCCTAATATAACCTTTGATACACCGACTCAAAATTTCAGACGGCCATTTTGAAAACCATATATACTCCAATACCAATAACTACATACCCACTCATTGACTCTTAGGTCTACATACACCTCCACTCACTCACCTGTACAGTCACTCATACTTACAGTCACTCAGTACAGGACTATCATATGCATTTATACACCTATATAGACACACACACACACCGCCAATCATCCATTGAGGTACTGACACACCTAGTCAGTCATGCAAATAATGAATCACAGTCCAATTTACTCACCTATACAGTTAAACACACTCAAGTTCATTTTCTCATAAAAATACTACCACATTCTGACGTTCTTATACAATTACTGATACAAGCACACACTCATCCATACAGCCACTCTCGCAATCTCACACACTCAAATATAGACAGTTATATACTCTTACACACATATGTAGTTACTGACACATGTACAACTGAGATATACATTCAATCACTAACACACCCATACATACACTCACCCAACCATACAGTCCATCACAGTTGCGCTCTTAAAACCATGCACCCATAGGATCACCCACTCGCACATCTATGCACAGAGTCACACACACCCTACCCACACAAACACTCAGGCACCCATACAGATACTCAGACAACTAATCAATAACCCATATAGACACTCATATAGCTACTCACAAAACCATGCAGCCACTTATACACCAACACACAGACACATACAGACATTCACACAGTTTAGTCACTAGTCTGCAGTAAGATGCATTTAATGACTCCCTTATAGAGTCAGTTACGCACCTAGAAAATCATCCATTCACACACTTGTACACCCACTCATTCTTCAACAGGCCTTTCCCTATATATATTAAACATATTAAAACTTTACAGAAACACAGACTCACTGGATGACGTCATCAGTGATGTCATTTGAGATGTCATCAGTGATGTCACTGACCATGTCATGAGTGATGTAATATGTGACGTCATCAGCAGTGCATTGCGGGGGCGCGAGTTAGTTAGCTGAACTAACTATAACGGGGGAATTTCTAGGGTTTTGTACGACGGAAAATGTCCAGCTAACTATAACGCCCCTGAAACCTTTGGTTTCTCAGTGAATTTCTAAGGTTTTTTAAATGCTAATTCTGTAGTAGGGGATCTCTGTGTATAGTCATAATCTAGTGAATAGTCCCGCCCATGTGCGTGGACCCCGGAGCAATAAAAAATAATCTCTAAAGGTGACAAATCATGCAGACATGCATACACCTTTAAGAGAGAATTTAATTTAAACACAGATAATGCAGCCTATACCCACAGGCTACACTGTCCAGTACTTCAACTAGAATTCCACCAACAGCCACAAACAGCACTGCCTGTCCAGCTTTTCTCCACATAGGAAAAAACCCTGCCTCTACCAGCAAAAGCCTCTGGAATTATAGAGAGGAAGGAGTGGACAGACAAGCCCCATAGGCTGCCATTATGTGGCTTGGAACAGGATACTGTGCCTTTAAGAAAATTTTCCAGATTTCCAGAACTTTCCCCAGTATCCCAGAATGCCCAGCAGGTCCCATTTACTTTCAGTTCTTTTTCCGGCTCCTGCTAGCAGGACCCTGGAGCATTGAGCTCTCCCCTTTTCAAGGGTTTATTGTAGTTTTTTGTCAATTTTTGTCACTTTTTCAAGTTCTTTGTGGCTGGTACTGTCAACATGCCTGGCTTGTTCAACAAGTGCCCGGAATGTGGTAGAAAGAAGGCTAAAACAGATCCACACGAGGTGTGTATAGGTTGCCTTCCCCAGTCCCACGTGCCTGAAGACTGTGATATCTGCCACGTGTTCTCAGCCAGGACCCTGAGGGACAGAATGAAGATCAGGCTTAAAGTCCTGGAGGAGAGAAGGCTGAAGGCACCAGGTGGGTCTGGAGGGGCTGATTTGGCCCATACTGAGGCCTCTGGGGGGCTCCCCAGGGGCAGGAAGACCAGTAAGCGTCCCCACTCCCCGTCGAGGGCGTCGTCGAGGAGGATGACTACCATCTGTTCGCCGTCTCCCCAGGGCTCTGGGGAGAAGCGGCATCGACGGTCGACGTCGAGGGACCTGAACAGGCCGCCATCGACTACATCGGCATCTTCGACGTCGCCGTCCAGCAGTCGGCGTCGAGATCGGACCCGGCGTCGGCGCTCGCCGTCGAGGGGAGATCGCCGTTCGCCGTCGGTGAAGAGGAGACGGTCGACGTCGCCGTCGAAGAGACGATCGACGTCGAGACGCTTGAAGTCAAGAAGATCGCCGTCGAGGCGCAGATCGCCGTCGAGGCGCAGATCGACGTCGAGGAAGAGAGTCATCGGGATCGGTGTACTCTGTGGTGTATACGCCTCCTCGGATGCCTACGTCACCGCCTCCTCCCCCACCACCTCCGCCTCCACCGCCACCACCACCACCTCCACCGCCACCACCGCCTCCGCATCCGCAGCCACTGCCTCCGCCGCCCCCACCTCGGTCGTTACCACACACTCCATTGGGGCTGCCGGCGGTTCCCCCGCGGTCGGTTTCCCTTCCGAGGTACCCGACTCCGCCGCAGGGGACTCCGAAGCCGCGACGCCCGCGGTCGCCGGGACCGGCTAGACCGGCGGGCAGACCGAAGCCGAAGAGGTCGCGCTCCCGCTCTCTCAGGAGGAGAAGATCACGGAGCCATGGACGGTCATCGTCGGACTCAGGACGACGCCGTAGGAGGCACAGGTCCAGGTCGCACACGCGATCCTCGACCAGAGACTTTTCCCCGACGCTGTCGGACTCGCCGGGGACTAGGGTGTCTCCGGTGGCCGATTTGGTCTCTTTCCAAGAGGTGCTGTTGAGAGGGGCAGCAAAGTTGGGTATCACGTTGACGGTTCCAACACCCACGACGTCCGTGATATTCGAGACGCTTCATAAGAAACATCTGTCTCGCCCTCTACTGCCCCTTGTACCAGGACTGGTGGAACCCGCGTTGGAGCTGTTCCTCACTCCCGCGGTGACGAAGGCCGCCCCCTCCAGGCTCATGAAAAAGTATAGGGCCCCGGAGTCGGACCCTACCTTTTTGAGGGTGGACCCGAAGCCGGATTCGGTCATCGTGACGGCGAGGAAACAACATGCGACCACCCCTTCATCGACGGTCCCGCCTGACAAGGAAAGCCGCTGGCTGGATTCTGCAGGCAGGAAGGTGTGTGGGACCGCCGCCACCACCATGAAGGCGGCGAGTGCAGGGGCTTTGTTGGGCCGATACGACCGGGCGCTGTGGGAGTCCCTGCAGCAGTATGCGGACCTGCTGCCCCGGGACAGGAAGGAGGACTTCTTGGAAACAGTGCGCGCAGGCATGCTGGTTTCTAATCAGGTGATCGGCGCGGCGGCGGATGTCTCCTTGTTGGCCGCCCACGCCTACTGTCATGGCGTCCACCAGAGGCGGCTTTCGTGGCTGCGCCTGACGTCCGTCAAACCAGAGGCGCAGCACAGAGTGGCCAACCTGCCCTTCTCGGGGGAAACCCTGTTCGGAAAACATGCGGATGATGAGATGGCCCGCATGAAGGCGGAGGCGGAAACCCTGACGGCCGTCGGGTTGGAGAAGGCCGAGAAGAAGAAGTTCCAGAGGCGGTTCGGGTCTTCGGGCAGAGGGCGTGGGCAGGGTTCGGGACAGCAGCAGCACCAACAGCAGCAGTTCCGGAAGCCCTTCCAGAAACGCCAGAGGGGTAGAGGAGGCCAGCAGGCGGCTACCACTACCAAGGGCCCGGCCGGGTCTCGGCCCTGAGCGGCTACTTCCCCCTCAACCGTTACCCACTCCAGTGGGGGGGAAGCATTCAACTTTTTCCGGCAGAGTGGAGAAAAATTACTCAGGACAAGTGGGTGCTGAATATTGTTTGCAATGGATACAGTGTTCGGTTTATCAGCCCGCTGCCAGCGATTCCGCCGGTCAGCTCTCAGTTCCAGCTGAGAGAGCTCCAGGCGGAGGCAGACATCTTGTTGAGAAAAAAGGCGGTAGAAGAGGTACCTCTGTCCCAAAGGGGAAGAGGTCTGTACTCTCGGTTCTTCCTCGTTCGCAAGAAGGACAAGAACGAGTTCAGGCCCATTCTGGATTTGCGACAGGCAAACAAATGGATTCGCAGAGAGAAGTTTTGCATGCTATCGTTGCACCAGATTTACCCTCAGCTGCAATGGGGAGACTGGCTCTGTGCCATAGACCTACAGGATGCGTACTTCCATGTGCCCATAGCACGGAAGCACAGGAAGTTCCTGCGATTCCAAGTCGGCGCCAATCACTATCAATACACAGTACTGGCATTCGGGCTAAAGTCTGCGCCCAGGACCTTCTCGAAGTGCATGGCGGTGGTGGCGGCGGCACATCTGCGAAGGAACAAGGTGTTTGTCTACCTGTATCTGGGCGATTGGCTGATCAAGGCTTCATCCTTCTCGGAAGCGCAAGATCACTTCCGATGGACGTGCGCTCTCTTGCACAAGCTGGGGTTACACGTCAGCATGTCCAAATCGGTCCCGACTCCGGTCCAGTGCATTCAGTACCTGGGAGCCTCCATCGATACGCGGTCAGCAAGCGTGTCTCCTTCGGAGGAGAGACGGTTATCACTCCTTCGGAAGGCTCAGGACCTCAGGACTGCTCCATCGACGACAGTGAGGAAGGTGTCTTCTCTACTGGGATCGATGGCCTCCTGTATCTTCCTTACGCCTCACGCACGGCTACACATGAGACCACTGCAGGAGTGCTTGGAGGATCAGTGGGATCAGAGGACAGGCTCTTGGGACGACAAGATACGACTGTCGCTGCATGCTCTTCAGTCTCTGAAGTGGTGGTGTTCGGCGGAAAACCTCCTCAAGGGGATTCCCTTCCACAAGGACATTCCCACGACGAGTGTCGTGACGGATGCGTCTCTCCAGGGCTGGGGAGCGCATTCCGGGGACTTGCAGATTCAAGGAAAGTGGTCTCCTTTGGAATCGACGTACCACATCAATTTCCTGGAACTCAGATCTGTCTTCCTGGCACTGAAGGCCTTCCTTCCGTCCTTCCAGACCAACTCGCTGCTGATACAGACGGACAATACAACCACGATGTATTACCTCAACAAGCAGGGGGGGTCGAGATCGCGCACTCTGTCCCAGGAGGCGCAGGCGATCTGGCACTGGCTGCTGGCCAGAGGACTGACGATTACGGCCACGCATCTGCCAGGGGTGCAGAATGCTCAGGCGGACGCCTTGAGCAGGCTGATTCTGGAAAACCACAAATGGGTCATAAACGACGAAGTACTAGGAGAAGTCTTCGCAAGGTGGGGGACTCCAGACGTAGATCTGTTCGCCACCGCCGAAAACAGCAAATGCCGAGACTTCGCATCCAGGTACTACCAGCGGGGGACGCTGGGGAATGCGCTATGGATCGATTGGTCGAACAGCTTTCTGTACGCTTTTCCACCCATTCCCCTGATTCCGGCAGTGCTCATCAAGCTGTCCCAGTCCAGGGCGCGGATGATCCTGATCGCCCCGGAGTGGCCCAGGCAGTGGTGGTTCACGGACCTACTTCACTGGTCTCTACTTCCTCACATGCGGTTGCCGTGCAGGCCGGACCTTCTCACGAAGTTCGGGGGGCGGATGGTGCACCCCAACCTCTCGTCTTTGAGTTTGGCGGCATGGCTCCTGAAATAGTGCAATATGGCCATCTGAATCTACCAGACGATTGTATGGACATACTGAAAGAGTCTAAACGACCTTCCACTAGGACATCCTATGCTTACAAGTGGAAGAGGTTCTGTATCTGGTGTAAGTCCAAGAACTTTGATCCGACGACATGTAAGGAAGAGGTCATCCTTCCGTACCTTTTGCACCTGGCGCAGTCTGGCCTTAATTTCCATTCCATTAAGGTTCGTCTGGCTGCTTTGACTGCTTATTGGAAATGCCCTTCACAGACTTCCGTCTTTCAGATCCCTGTGGTCAAGGATTTTTTGGAAGGCTTGAAGAAAGTGTTTCCTCCCGTCAGACTTCCCTCGCCTTCCTGGGACTTGAATGTGGTGCTGTCCAGACTGATGAAGGAGCCTTTTGAACCCATTCACAAGGCTTCATTGCAGCACCTATCCTGGAAGGCGGCGTTCCTAGTGGCCATTACATCGGCCCGCAGGGTGAGTGAACTTCAGGCATTATGTTGTCAAGAACCTTATACTGTATTTCATGCTGCTAAGGTTGTGATGCGTACTCACCCTAAATTTCTTCCTAAGGTTATCTCTGACTTTCATGTCAACCAGACCATAACTTTACCTACGTTCTTTCAGAATCCCTCTTCGCCAGCGGAAAGGTCTCTCCATTCCCTGGATGTTCGGAGGGTGTTGAAATTTTATCTGGATAAGACCAAGGATATTCGTAGGTCTGACCAATTGTTTGTTAATTATGGATCGGTCAGGACTGGTCTTGCGACCTCTAAGCAGTCCATTTCTCGGGGGATTGTGTCCTGCATACAATTGTGTTATCAAAAGGCTAATAAGACCTTAGGGGGTAAACCTAAGGCTCATTCCACCAGGGGCAAAGCTGCCACGACGGCTTTGCTGCGTAATGTTCCTATTGCGGAAATCTGCAAGGCGGCCACTTGGAAGTCGGTCCATACATTTGCTGCGCATTACTGTCTGGACTCGGATGCCAGGGCATATGCTTAGGTTGGGCAGGCTTCGCTGCGAAATTTGTTCGCACAGTAGTGGTTTTGTCTTGTTGTTCTCCACTGCTGTTGTTGTGTGGGGATGGGCTTGCCATTCTTTTCACTAGATTATGACTATACACAGAGATCCCCTACTACAGAAGGAGTCGTTTCTTTTCTGTAACTCCAGTTCTGTAGTAGGGGTATCTCTGTTATAGTCCTAAGCGCCCGCCCTCCTCCCCGGTGGAGAGATAATTATTCATATGTAGAATGCTACAGGTCTGGCGTGCTACGCCTTCAAAAAGAACTGAAAGTAAATGGGACCTGCTGGGCATTCTGGGATACTGGGGAAAGTTCTGGAAATCTGGAAAGTTTTCTTAAAGGCACAGTATCCTGTTCTAAGCCACATAATGGCAGCCTATGGGGCTTGTCTGTCCACTCCTTCCTCTCTATCATTCCAGAGGCTTTTGCTGGTAGAGGCAGGGTTTTTTCCTATGTGGAGAAAAGCTGGACAGGCGTGCTGTTTGTGGATGTTGGTGGAATTCTAGTTGAAGTACTGGACAGTGTAGCCTGTGGGTATAGGCTGCATTATCTGTCTTTAAATTAAGTTCTCTCTTAAAGGTGTATGCAGGTCTGCATGATTTGTCACCTTTAGAGATTATTTTTTATTGCTCCGGGGTCCACGCACATGGGCGGGACTATTCACTAGATTATGACTATAACAGAGATACCCCTACTACAGAACTGGAGTTACAGAAAAGAAACTACTCCTTCCTAACTATATCAGGCCTGAAACCTATGGGTTTTTCTGTGAATTTCAAAGGTTTTGTAAATGACAATTTTTAATGTATTAATTGTTATAATGATTTTTTTGATACCGATTTACTACAATTTTTAAACTATTTATTTTTAGATATATTTTTTTTAAATTACATTATAATTACATTATACATTACAATACAAAATATACTTTCTCAGAATGAATTACTTTATTTTAAATACTTGGCAAATAGGCAACAGACTTTAGTACAGTAGTTACAGTTGTTGCAATGGGCAACACAATTTCAAACACAAAGCAACATTGAGCTCAATGTGAATTTCTTGTTAAATGCAATTAGTTACTTTATGGATTACTTTTCTAACCACATGACTGGATCCTAGATTCAGTCCTTGGACATCTCCTGTAAACAGTTGAGTAAACGCGTTTTGGTTACAGAAGTGATTTTTAACGATTATTATTGTATTTTAAAAGTTGACACTTAGAAAAATGTTCACATAGAATCACCAATGTTATCCTGTGGCAGAAAATTCACTTATCCGGTAAGTAGTGTTATCGTTACTTTTTCTTACTCAGTGGTGGATCCTGGATCCAGCACTGGCCAACCTCCTGTAAACAGTTGAAAGAATGTGTTTAAGTCATACAGACGATTTTTTTAGGAATATTTTTAGTTTGTGAAAATAGACACTTAAAAACTTTTCTGCTGAAAACCACACAATGGATTCCTATGGAAGGAAATACAAGTTACAGATAAGTATGCTTAGAATTACTTTTCAGGGTCAGTGCTGGGCTAAAAGATGCAGCACTGGGTTCTCTCCTGGTTACAGGTGAGTAAATCGGAATTCGTTGTTCGGCTGATTTAATACGAATATTTGTACGTTTCAAAAATGGACACTTAGAAAATTTTCTGGTGAAAACCACACAATGGATTCCTATGGAAGGAAATACAAGTTACTGGTAAGTACGCTTAGAATTACTTTTCAGGGTCAGTGCTGGGCTTAAAGATGCAGCACTGGGTTCTCTCCTGATTACAGGTGAGTAAATCGGAATTTGTAGTTTGGCTGATTTTACAGGAATATTTGTACAATGGTGAAGGAAGGGGCGGGGCCTGAGGTGACGTGTGCAAACACGCCCTGTGACGCGTTTTAAGTTGGAGAATTAATTCCTCTTCAATCCTGAGGTCCCCTGGGGGCCAACTAGCCCACCAGGTACCTCCAGTATGCGCGAGGGAGCTGCATTGCAGAGAGGTGTTCAGAGGCCACGCCCCTTTTTACAACACTCTGCAAGGCAGCTCCGTGGCGCTTACTGGAGGTACCTGGTGGGCTAGTTGGTCCCCAGGGACCCTCAGGATTGAAGAGGAATGAATTCCCCATCTAAAAACGCGCCACAGGGCGTGTTTGCACAGTATCACCACAGGCCACGCCCCCTACATTCACCACTGTGCAAACGCGCCCTGTGGCGCGTTTTAAATTCGGAGATTAAGTCCTCTATAATCCTGAGGTCCCCTGGGGTCCAACTAGCCCACCAGGTACCTCCATTAAGCGCCACAGAGCTGCACAAATGGGCGTGGCCTCAGAACACCTCTCTGCAACGCAGCCCCCTGGTGCATACTGGAGGTTCCTGGTGGGCTAGTTGGCCCCCAGGGACTCCCAGTATTGAAGGGGAATTTGTTCCCCCTCTGCAAACGCGCCAGGGGGCTCGTTTGCAGAGTGATGAAAGGAGGGGGCGTGGCCTCCTCTCCATCCCGTTTTTTTTAAAGTCAAATTCTTTTTAAGAAGGGGGCTGTGTAGCCCCCCTTCTTTTTCTTAATTTTTGGCCCTGGGGCCCCATCCCCCAGAGCCTGCCCCCTAATTATTTTTTTTTTTTCGATACTGTGTAGCCCCCCTCCCGAGGCCTTAATCTGCCCCGGGGACCCCATCCCCCGGGGCATGGGCCTTTTAAAAAAAAAAAAAAGAAACATATTTTTAGGGAGGGGGCTGCATAGCCCCCCTCCTGTGTCCACTTAAGGCCCCAGGGACCCCATCCCCCAGGGCCGTTATTTTATATTTTGTACATTTTTAGGAGGGGGGCCGCGTGGCCCCGCTCCCGGGCCACTTATGGCCCCGGGGACCCCATCCCCCGGGGCCTGGCCATCTTGTTGGGGACCGTGGGGGGGTCCCAATCCCCCCACAATCCCAGCTGGCTCCCCGCTTTCTGCGGGAGCCAGCACTGCTTTTCCACATGGGGAGCAGCTAACATGCTGCTCCCCATGTGGAAAAGCAATGCGCTTTGCTATTTGGAAGAGAGAGCAGGTTTCCTGAGATCACAGGCACAAATATGGTGACAATCACAGAGATGCAGCATCCCCCGATTTAAAAAAAAATAAAAAATTTTGGGCCTTGGAGGTCCTTGTGGGACCCCCTGAGCAGGCCTAGGGGTCAGGGTGTTTCTACCCTGCCCCCTTGTCGCGTTTTGCGCCTTTTTTTCGGTTTTCTTGTGCCTTGGTTCTACCGAGGCACAAGATTGCTGCCAACACTTCCTGATTCAGAGTGTTGGCAGCCAATTAGCATTCAGCTCGTGCTCGGGAGGGTTCGGGGAGGGTGCGGGGAGAGTGCGCAGATCCTCCGAGGCCATAGATATATATGTACTTTTAACTCTAATTTTCTAAAACTACTGAACGGATTTACACCATTTAAGCAAAAGGCATGAGTCTGAACTGAGGACTACCTCTTTGCCAAATTTGGTGTAACTCCGTTCAGCAGTTCGGGCTGTAGCTGCGTCAACATGTCCTATGGGAAAATGCATGGGGAAAATGCGTTTTGGGACCCCCCTTTTTTCTCGGCCCCCGCCTGACGAATCACTGTGAAATTTTCAGGATAGGAGCGGACCGGAACTGGACAAAAGTTTGGAAAATTTCGCGAAGTTTTGTCAATCGGCGCCAACGTTATTCCAAATAGAATGTTGCGGATTTCCCATGGAAAATAGGTCCTAACTATATCTACCTACTGGCGACCGCCAGTAGGTAATATATATATATATATATATAGATATATATATATATATATATATATATATATATATATATATATATATATATATATATATATATATATATATATATATACACACACACATGTTTCAAAAGACGCTATGAGCTCCTCCTGGAACTTCGCCCGTTGTCGGGTGGTGCGTTAAGCCGGTAGAGCTACCGCCGGCAAAATTATGTCCAAAGTATCTGCTAATAAGCAAAAACGCACTCTCAGTAGCTGTAAGGTAACATTTAATTCTCACTGTAACGCGTTTCGGGAGACACGCTCCCTTGGTGACCAAGGGAGCGTGTCTCCCGAAACGCGTTACAGTGAGAATTAAATGTTACCTTACAGCTACTGAGAGTGCGTTTTTGCTTATTAGCAGATACTTAGGACATATATATATATGTATATATATAATGTGATTTGTCTATTCTATACTGGCTTGCATTTGGTAGTGCATTGTTAGTTAAGAGCGCTGTTCAAATATTCATAGACAAACGAATGTGATACTTAACATTTGTGATTTTTCTTCTGTTATTCAAGCAGGCAGATTGTCAACTGATGATTTTTACTTTAATACCACACCACTGAAGTCACTGAAAATGGACCATATGTTTATGTGGAGACTGGCGTTGTATGACTCTGTACCAATTAGGCTTCCAGTAATGATTATAGCTAAGGCCCTTCATTATTCTAGTATCTACAGTCGGCGTCTTTGTCATCAGTTATTTGCTCCTGTTTTCATGCAGTTCCTTATTGCTTTTTAGGTCTCGCTGAGCCAAAGGCTCGAAGAGACATTTTGTATGTGGGATTTTCGAAGTGCTACCCACAGTCTTTTGGCTGGCCTAAACCTTGAGTGCACGATCACATGCACGTGCACAGCTGCTCCCACTCACCCCTCCCTTCTCTATAGCTTTGGCTCCTTTGTTTTTTATTACACCCTCCCTTCTCTCCCCGCTGTTTTCACACTACCCCCTCCCTTCTAATCAGTTTCCTTTCTGCTCCCTTGATCGCGTCTCCGATCACTTTAACTACTTCAACTGCAGCGCGCACCCCTGCTTTCACTTTTGCCGTGTCTCGGCGCTTTTATGTCTTGTGTTTCTTAAGGTCTTCGCCTTTTTTTTTTACAGTGTTTCGTGAGAATGTCTATCGGAATGTTTTTTACTTTCGGCGTGAGGCGCGCACTCAATTTGTTTTTTCTTGCCCTTGCTCCTCTTCTTTGATTTTCAGTTTTAGTAAATAATGATTATTCTCCCCTTTTCAATCCGTTCTACGGGTGGGGCTTAGTCGAGCATTTCAAACTCTCTTTTGTAGGTCGGGAATGTTTGTCAGGCTGGTCAGCCCGTCTCTATTTGCAGCGTGGCTGGGTATTTAAGCGCTATCTGTTCTAGCGTTCACTTGATCATTGCGGGCACTGTGCAGGTAAGCCTCCTGCACTCACACAACCGATGTAAATCACCCCAGAAGTGAGCCGCTTGTGCCGCCTACTGACCCCATGAAGAAGTCTCGCTCAATCGAAGGAAATTCCAGGTTTTCAAAAAATGATGCTCAGTGTAAGAGGCTGCCCTCTAATTCTAGGATCTGATCTAGAATTATTTATTGACCCAACAACTCTTCACTAGTCTAGCCTTCTGTCTCCCCTCATGTGCTTAGGAAGACAGACTTTGGTTCCGCCATTCATGAATCAGCTCTTGACAGGCCGCTTCACTCCGCCTCTTTGGCGTGGCGCTCTGCAGCGAGTGCAGTGCAATAGCACCCCTCTGGTGTTTATCTGAGAGACAGCAGCGCCTGACTTTTATCTGACACCTTCAAATTGCGCACCGAGCTATGGCGTCGCTTTTTAGTAGTGCTCGCCGAGTTTCAAGCAGTGACGTGCAGTTGCATACTACAAACTATAGGTGTCTTAAGGATTGTTGTTGCTAAGAAAGTACACTACAACCGATCGACTGGACAACTGGTCTTCTATTTCATTCAGGCATAATAAGTCTCTTGTACTCACATCTCAAGATATATTCGAGAGTGCTTTTTGTAGTATACTTGTTCAGACTTGCTGAATACTCTTCCTAAAAAACTACATTAATATAAGACATAGACACACAAAGGTAAACGCTTTGGCTTTGTAACCGCACGCACTGACAACGGGGGACATTTGCAATGGTACATGCCTCTTGCACACCTCATTGCACGTATATTGTATGGTTTATACTTGTGTCACATAACATAAGACGCATAGATGTGGCTCATGAACCTTGCAATAAAGACCACATGTAAGTTCCATCAAAGACATCGACTGATGCCCCTTGCGACTCGAGAAAAGCAAGTTACATGTAGCATCACGCGACCAACCCGTAAAAGCTGCAGAGGCTGACGTCTTGTAAATGGTTGCTTCTGGTTCCTTAATAGATAGGCTGGTTAGTCCCTCCTTACTAACGCCTTGTCTGCCTTTGTAACCTACCATGTGGACTGGACTTTTTACTTGTGTGGTTACACTGTATGTTTATTTAGTCTGTCAGCACTATTTTCTTTGATTATTTTGTCCTACTGCAGACACGACTTTCCTGCAATGGCTGTTAAGACGTGCCCGAGGCAGCTGCTTGAATTCTTTTGTTATGCGTGGCTGCCGAAATTAACACAAACTCACTAATGGCCCCCGTAGCCTCACATCTCAATTCCACCCCGGGGCGTCGCGTTTTAGGTTTCAGCAATGCGCCCACTTTAAGATTAACAACATGGGCGCCAGCTTTCACATTAACATGGTCGCCCGCTTTCTTTGCCACCAATACACATGAAAATGTAGCGCATGCACAATTGCATTTCTGCCCAGCAGTACAGCAGGGACACGAGTTAAATGCTTTGCAACACCCGGTTGTGTTGCTAAATCATTCCCGTCTTAATAGGTCTCGCATTTGCAAGTGTTTAAGCTATTACCATTGTAAGTAACAATGCCTGTAATTTATCTGTTTTAAAAAACCCACACTTAAATAAAAGGCATTGTCATTTGCAATGCCAATAGCTGAAACCCTTGCAAATGCGAGACCTATTGCATTGGAAATGCTTGTTTCTGTTGGTGTGCCGTTGTTGATGAGTTGTTGTACTTCTGATCAGTATTGATGCAGCGGAGTTTACCAACTCTACACATTCATACATACAACACTCATTTGGGCCCATATACATTCATACAATCAATGAGCTGGCAAATATCCACTGGTCATCAATTTTATTATACCCTAGGAAACCTTTACACCAGTATTCTTACCACCCTTGTCTCCTGAGTAAATGCACATTCAAAAGATCTAGTAGTAGATTAGAATAGGGAGGAAATAATATAATACATTTATCTTTTATTCAAAGAACCACAGACTCAGAAGGAATTTTAAAAGTTTATCTGAATTAATAATTGTGTGAGTCAAATCTGAAGACACATAGATATACCAGAATTCTCCATCAGGAAAAATAGTACAGTTAGTTTGTAATCCATTTGCATCAAATTTCTTGCAGTGACAGGTACCTTAGGAGAGAAAGAATAGAGAGCAGGTACAGAGCATTAATCCTCCAGTTATATTTACCTAGAATGGTGTGAGGACCCCGACATCAGAGTGTCAAGGATTCAAGACATGTTCAGGACAGGGAAGGTGACCTCTTCTCTACTCTTTTCTCTCTCCGGCTCGGGCTCTTCCGGACCCCTTCCTAGATGTGCATCCTCGGTTGTTCCGCGAATTTCCCTAGTGTTGGATTCTTCAGTCAGATTGCTGCATAATCAGGCAGCATCTCAGCATAGCATCAGCATCTCGTAGGTCGTGTGTCTATCTAGAACTAACCTCTGTTATACCAATTGTCTAGCTCCCCTCCCCTTAATTTTAATACCCACAAGCTTTATTCCCACAAGCATTTCATATGTGGATCGATAAATCTGTAATACAATGTTTCAAGTTCTTCCTCTGGTAGGGTCAGGAGTTGATCTTCCCATGTCCTTGCTGGGCACATGGATTTGCAGTCACCCAATGACTTAATTAGTTGCAGAACAAGGAGGTTGCGCGCATGCGTAGTTGTCGCAAAGGATAGGGACATCGGTCACCCTCCAAGGCCCAAATGCGAGCTATTAATAAAGTCAGAAAAGAACATGTTGGAATACAAAATTGAAAGAATTCACTGTATACCACTTACTTCTACTCTAACCCCATGTACTTAATATTTCTTTTGCATTAATAGCTTAGTAAAACTTGCATAGGTTAGTTTCAGCACAGCATGTGCATTAGTGCGATAGTTTCAAGCAGTCATATTAAAAGCTATTGCACAGCTGCAAAGATTTCCCCCCAAGCGACAGAAGACGTCCTACTACATAGATGTAGTAGACGCATGCGCAGAAGAGTTCCTGCGTTTTTGGTGGCCATTTTAGGACACTGTGGTTATTCATTAGTGAAGCACATAGAAAAGCTTCCCCTAGATACAATGTGGTGCGAAATTAGTATTCACGGACAGGTTGGTTAAAATGTTATAAGTTATTCGAGAGGATTGCATACAAGCAAGTTTCTTATTTATACGAAAACTTGCTCCATCAATCCCCTCTGATGGCATTTTATGCCATCCCTAGATTCTATTAAATCACATGCCAACTTAGGCATTCTATCATTTCGATTTCTTGAAATCTTTTATTCCCTCCTTTATTCTTCTTAAATTGTGATCCTTTCATTATTTTGTAGATATTTCCCTTCAATTCTTCCAGTCGTATTTCTTCTAATTTTCTTTTCCTGCCCTTCTCATTCACTTCGTACCTCTTTCTTTTCCCACTGCATTTGCGGCAACACATTATCATTAAAACTATTAAAGTTATGCCCATAATTGGCAATAATATTTGACCTAAGATACTCTTACCTATATTAGAAAACCAACTACTGATAGTGGAAAAACTATTTGTTATTTTCTTCCATACACTGTCAACCTCCAGTGGTTTCAGTTCCTCTTCCAAATGTGTAATATTTTTAATACATCTTCCAATCTCTACACTTTTGTCAGGTATACAGGTGCAACAATGTTGCGCTTTCAGCATTTTACAGACTCCACCCTCTTTTGCTAATAAAATATCAAGGGCAAGTCGATTTTGCAAAACCATACATCTAACAGCAACTAACTCTGTATTGATCAGTAAAAAACCTCCAGCAGTGTCAGTAGATAACCGATCCACTATTGTTGACAATTGACAGATGTTTTGAGAATTCAGCAGAACCCCCACTGAAGGTATCAATGCACCAAATAGATCACCTACTATTTCAGAAAAACTAGCTCTTTTTTATATCTTGTTAGTCCACTACTGTCATTATTGCTTGCAGTGATTCTTTTAACATGATAGACTTTAGGGAATACTGTTCCGAAATAGCAACTCCCATACCAGAGATTAGGCAAACTAAAATAGGCTTTGTTTCCACAAATATAATAAATTCCAGGAAATACTGGATCAGTTCCTCCTTTTAGTCCCGAACCCCCAATTACTAAGAAGTTATGTTCACATTCACTGGAACCAATAAATACATTGTTATATTCTGTTTTAAGCCTATGGAGACAGATTTTCCCTTTCTTTTCTAAATCCAGAGACATAGCAGCATGAGTTTTGCCAGTTACTAAAAGGTCTTCTCTTTAAGCCCATTTAGGTATCTGAGGTTTTGGTTCAGAGGCCCTTCTTTGGAAGTCCTGTCTCCTTTGTTCTACTAAATTCAAAAATATCTTTTCTTCTTCATGCAATTTACAGGTTAAGTTGTGCTTATGTGCATTAGCTATATCTATTGTCAGGAAATATTCACCCATGAATTGTGAGTCTCTAATACTAAGGACAGGGTTCATGCTTTTTCGCATAGGAACTTCTGAAAATATTACATCTACATGTGAATAATAATACTGCAGTTTTCCAGTTCTATAGAATAAACTAGCTAATACACTACATGAAATACCATATGTCGAGGGTAAATGATAAGTTACCCCTTCAGCTACTCAATTTGGCAATTTCATGCAAACGTAACAATCACTAACTTCCATAGTTTCTACATAATGTACTAAGAGATTTGCAAATACATTTAAATCAGTTTCATTCTTATCTACAGTGTGGTGTAAATCTAACTCATCTGGTGTTTCTAAGTCTACTCTATTTCCTTTAATGTTTGCAACTTTTGTATGTGTGTTAGTACTATTCTGTTCGTTCATAACCATCAAATAAGGAATAGCTATTGCTAATATTACCCACATTATGAGGACTAATATTAAGCTTCATACACAGATTCTACAACACTTCTTTATACAGCTTTATTTTGGTTTTCCAGCAACATTATTATCAGACATTTATGGACAAGAAGTTTTGTCTCTTCTTTAATTCAGAACTTGGTATGAGATAACACCTTAAGCATCTTCTCTCTTTCAAGTTGGTCTCACTTCTTCCTCTATTTGCTCAACATTCAGCTCTTCATCACTTTGTTCATTTAAGTCGAGGTTTTCAAAGTCTTCAAGAATAACATATGTCCACTCTGGACCCCTGAACTTGTTATTCAATGTCTTCAATCTCTGGCTCCTTCTTTTTTGCGTTACTGTAGAAGGTCCAGATTGACTGGTTACTTCGTTTACTTGATCAGGTTCCTCACTGATTGTCTTAAGACGATATCTCGTCTCTTAATAATTCTTGCCCAATTATCACCTTTTCGACTCTTCTTAAACTTCACTGCACTGCCAGGTTCTTCAAGACTCCTTTTATTTTCCTTAGGTTTAGGCACAACTTGATCAGCTTCGTCTTCGGATTTCCTCTCTATCTGACCTTGTCCAGGGCTTAGTGTTTTTGCCTGTTCTGCCTGGATGGGTTCATCTACCTCCAATCTGACCCTGTTCAGGATTGGTGATGTCTGGTTTTTCTTCTGTATCCTGAACTTGTGTTTCTATGCCTATCTGGTCCTGTTCAGGTCTTTTTCCTCTTTACCTTCTTCTGCCTGAACGTTTTCTCTAAATCCTAGCTGTCCCTCCTCAGACTCAGGAATGGGGCTTTGGGTTTCTTCTGTCTGAGTATATTGTTCTCTCCTTAACTGTTCCTGCTCAGGCTCCCTAACAGTTGTTTCCCTACTTTCCTGAGTGAGTTCTACTATACCTGTCTGGTCCTCACTCTTTTCCTGACTAACTGTGTTTGACTCCTACTTCTTATAAGTAGTTCAGGTATGTCCACCACTGGGATCCAGTCGTCCTGATAAGTGCTCGTTGTTCTTGGGCAGCTGCCTCAGGATCTTCTATAGGAAGTTATTCAGCTGCACAACCTTCAGCATCCTCCATTTCTTGTATCAATTGAAACTCTTCTCCTTCAGGGGCTGGTACCATTTTGTTATGGCTTGCATGGATCCAATTAGGCAATCCTGCACATTTTACAGCTGTTGAAGTAGTCGTATAACTTGATGTGGTTTGTCCCACCTTGGTGCTAGGCACGATTCTCTTGTGTAATTCTTCACAACTACCCAGTCACTGGGATTCAGATCATGCGATTGGCTCAGCTGTCTGTTGAAAGCGTCATCCCCAACCTGAGGAAAGATAGAACGCACTCTGTCAGCCAACTCTTGGCAATACTCCAAAATCAAGTCATCAGTTATATTCAACAGCTTGTGTCCTGGTACACATGCCTGTCTCATGGCTCTTCCCATGAGTATTTCATGGGGTCTCAATCCATTATTTTTGTCTGGATTACTTCTGAGTCCCATCAGAACCAGAGGTAAGGCATCAGGCCATTCCAGTGAGGTGGATCCACACACCTTTCCGAGTCTTGACTTGATTGTGCCATTTAATTGTTCTACCACCCGAGAAGCCTCTGGACGGTAGGCGCAGTGCAATTTTTGTTCGACTTTGAATGCTTCACAAATTAGTCATATTATTTTATTATTAAAATGAGACCCTCTATCTGATTCAATCGTTAATGGAAAACCAAATTTAGTGATGAGTTCTCTCAATAAAAGTGTGGCCACTGTCAAGCTGTCATTTTTTCGGGTCGGGTATGCTTCAACCCACTTTGAAAATAAACCAACTATGACAAGTACATATTTCAGCCCTCGACAAGCAGGCAGTTGAATGAAATCTAATTGAAGTCTTACAAAAGGACTCTCTGCCTTTCCGATCTTTCCCATACAGACCACAGTTTTCCTGCCCGGGTTCATTTGTTGACCTATTAAACATCTTTGGCAAAGGCGCTCTGCTACATTCCTGAACTTTGCGTTAAACAAATCTTGTCTGAAAAGTCTAATCCTTGCATCTCTGCCCACATGTGTGTCTCCATGCTACATTCTAGCCATCGGTGCAAGCATCCTGTCTGGCATGACTGGTCTGCCATCATAACACACCCACACACCATCTTCTGCCCTTCTTTGGCATTCTATTTTCACCCACTCTTCCTTTTCTCTCATGTCTACTGCATCCTGCAGATCTTTCACCTCCTCCCAGGTTCCCACTCTTGTAAGTAGCATAAGTTGGCAGCTGATTCCACAAGTTTCGATTTGCTTGTTTAAGGCAATTTTATTCCTTGCACAGTGTTGGGCCTCCTGGTCAGCATATCGGTTACCGGCTGTCACATAGTCATCTCCTGATTGGTGAGCAGCACATTTAACCACGGCCACCTCTTTTGGTAATTGAATTGCCTCAAGTAATTCCTTCACGAAAATTCCATTTTTAATGGGGGTCCCTGAGGAAGTCAGGAAATACCTCTGCATCCACAGTTGGCCAAAATCATGCACAACCCCATAACCATATTGACTGTCAGTGAATATGGTTACTCTCCAATTTTTCCCAATTTTGCATGCTTTAATTAAAGCGATTAATTCAGCTAATTGTGCAGATCTGACCTGGTTAATAGGATGCTTCGACTATTCCAGGTAATGTACATACAGCGTAGGCAGCACTCTATCCTCCCTCCTCGTGTCTCATGCATGAGCCGTCTACAAGCAGCTCATGCTCTGCGTTTTTCCAGGGTTCTTCTTGTATGTGAGGACGTGGTTTGGTACCAAGTTCAGTCACATCAAGACATCAATGTTCAACCTCATCTTTCACTTCTTCGTAAGGATCAGGTAGTAAGGTGGCTGGATTAAGAATAGTACACCTCACTATAATCACGTTTTCAGCCCCCAGTATTATTCTTTCATATTTTGTCAGCCTACTGGGAGTAAGGTACTGCGTTTGAGTTCTGGTCCGTAAAATCACCACTGCATGAGGAACGTACACCTTGACAGGGTGTCCCATCACAATTGACTCACTCTGTTCTAAGTTGCGGCTACACCTTTCAGGCAACCTGGTAATGCACAGGCCACAGGATACAAGGTAGCAGAAAAATGCCACTGGCCTTATCAATTCATGTCTCTGTGTCAGAACTGCAAGTGCACAATTACCCCGCTTATAGCAGTATAATGCAAATTATTTTGAATAGTCTGGCAGGTGCTTCACACAAACACTCCCGCAATTTTCTAAAAGATCCCATACTTTCATCATCTCATTCTATAGGATCCTTTGCTCTCTTTCTGGTCATTTGTATCAAGGGTTTAGCTAGTAAAGCAAACCCTACGATCCACTGCCTACAGTACCCTACAACTCCAAGGAACATTCTTATTTCTTTTTGGGTTTGTGGCAACTGCATTTGTCTTAATATTCTGATTCTTTCAGAAGTCACTCTTCTAACCCCTCTTTCTATTTGATGTCCCAAATATTTAACTGAATTTTTACAAAACTGAAGTTTCTCAGGGGACACTTTATGGCTCCCCTTTGCCAAATGATTTAGTAGTGCAATTGAATAAGTAACACAGTCATCTTGCCTATTTGACGCCACCAATAGGTCATCAATATACTGCACCAAGACTGACTCTCTGGGTAGCACAAGAGATTCAAGGCTTCTTTTGAGAATCTGATTGAAGGGCTTTCTGTGTACCCTTGAGGCACATGATTCCACAGGTAAACATGCTCTTCAAATTTGAATGAAAATAAAAACTTGCTATCTGGATGCAATGGAATAGAAAATAATGCATGACATAAATAGATTACTGTGAACCATCCTACTTTCCATGGTATCTGATAAAGAATCACAGCTGGATTAGGCACTACTGGGCAGCATGGTACAACCATCTTATTACCTTTCCTAAGATCTTGAACCACCCTATATTTTCGGTTAGGTTTCTCAATGCCAATTATAGGTGAGTTACATGGGCTACTCATTATTTCTTTCAAGATGCCTTGTTCGACCAATCGCTCAATCTCTGCTGCAACACCTGCTTTTACTTCTGGACTCATTAGGTCTCGCTGAGCCAGCGCGCATGCGCTGCTCGGAGAGCATTTAGTATACGGGTTTTCAAAGTGCTACCCACATGATTTTGTAGGCCTGAAGCTTGAGTTCACGATGGCATGCACGTGCACAGCTGCTGCTCGCACTCCCTCCTCCCCCTCCCTTTTCGTCCGCTTTGATCAGGCTCCTCTGCTGCTGGCATTCCGCCCTCCCTTCTCGCCCAACCCTTCTTGTCACCTCCTTTCTCCCCTTTCGGCCGCTTTGATGTTCTCAGTGAGCCGCGCGGCCAATGCTCGTCTTGCTTTTATTCCTTTCTTTAACCTTCTCAACAGTCTCCTCTATTACTCGTCCCTTCTTTACCCTCTCCTGCTTCTGGTACAATGACCTTTTCGTTCTTGATACCCATTTGTTTAGGACATTGCTTTTATACCTGCTTATTCTCTTAGTCTTTTTTTTACCTCTGCTTTTTTACCTGCTTGTTTTATCTTCTTCTGTGCTTTTTATGGTTTCTTCTCTTTATCACCACTGTTGCCATTGTTGTCATTCATCACCAGCTCCCCACTCACTGTCCCAGTCCCTCTTCATCCTCTTTCCTCACCTCACTCTCTCTCCCTCCTTCTCTTCCTTCCCTTATCAAGCCTGATCTTTCTTTTGGGGAAGGACGGGACTCCTAAGGAACACAAGTCGACCTTTCCTTTCCCTCAAGTTCTTCATGACAGACTGCATTGTTAACGAATCCAAAGTGGTGCTTGTGACTGTTAAGAGTCCTGCAGGTGATTTCTGCCTAAACAGAGGGATTTCACGCTGGGAGCCCCAGTGTTTGGATTACACTGTGATCGCTTCGATTAGAAATAGTAGGCTAGTGATGTCCTAAGTGGACTTTTTCCTTCCGATTATGTAATCAGTTAACTTCGCAGTTCATTGTATTGTGTATTAAATAAGGCCCAAGTTCTGTCCCACCCCTTGCCTAACTAGGATGCCATCATTTCCATATCCCATCTTCTGGCAATGTCTTCAGCAGGACCGTCCTGCACTGGTCTCGCGAGGTTTGCCAAGCCATGTCTCTGGCTGTCGTCTGTACTCTGTTTTCGCACAGTATTTATGGCCACCCAACAGGCCTCTCTAAACATTGTTAACTGTTTCCTAGTACTGTTATCCACCATACGCTGCTTTGGTGCCGGTCTGGCTTGTTCATGTTTCTTGTGTGCATGTTGGATGAAAATATGCATTTGTGCTATTAGACACACCCCACCCTACATACAGTACTCCCACTCCCATGCAGTTGTCTATCCACCCACACCCATGCATTCATCCATCCATCCCCATATATCCGCCACTCAACCATTCAGCCATTCTTTCACCGACACCTGTGCCTGTATTCATCCATTAACATAATCCCCATACATCCATGCATCTTGCTAGGTCTCTCTCCCATCCATCTGTCCAGCCAATCCATTGATCTTTGTATGAAGTTGCGTCCATTCATCCATCTAATCGAATGCATTGACACCCCTGCACCCATCAACATGTAACATGACTGTCTTACTTTGGCTCTTTGTGGATTGTGTTTAATGTTGCTTCTGTTAAGACAGTATCTTACAAATTGCATATGACACAAAAGTGTACAGCCATTTCAAATGCTCCCCACTTTTGTTTATGTAGTAAAAAAACAGGCATAATTGGGGTGCAGTAGACACTTAATACCTCTATGCACAAGAATCTGTGCTGCACTAATGACATCAATGCCACTATTTGCTAACACTTTTTGTATAATTTCTATTACAGGGTTTTTATTGCTAATGATCTATTTATTTCACAACACACTGTATTTTGGTCCACTGGAAGGTGCTACAAAAACAGCTTGCATAAAGGAGCCTTGAGTTTTAATATTCTTTTAAATGCACCGTGTGGAGCGGACAGGATTACTCTGAAAGTTGTAATAGGATGATCTCACCAGAAAGGTGTTCATTCCATATCTTGCCTCACCATGAACTGAGAACTAGCTCTGTTTATTTATAGTCCCGTTGCATTTAAGGCATGCACCAGGCTTCAGCTCTCACCTAATCCCCTCCACCCCATTGCCATTATACCGGAATGAAAACTCATTAGGTTAATAGGCCTGCAAAGGTGGAAGTCACTTGTCACATGTTGGACTCCCAGTGGGTTGAGCAGAATTTTATCTGTCATACATGAGTGGAATCTATCTCGTCATCCCGCAGCCTTTTTCCCCGCAGGGAATCACAACGTTGTGATTCTGCATACCATTACTCTGAGGGGGGCGCTGGATGTTGGAATAGTATAATTTACCATTCCAACTCCAGTCTGTGCGGACACTAGGGAAGGTGTTGGATTTTAAATCCAACACCTTCCCCCCCCCCCGTCCCCCCCCCCCCCCCCCGACACCTCCCCTTTCTCCGCAAGTCGTTGTTCCGACTTGCGGAGTAATGGTATGCAGAATCACAATTGCGTCCCCACAATATTTAGCATATTTTAAAATCTCGTCAATGGGCTTTGATTGCCAACACAGCATGTGCTGCTTAATCATTTGAGATCTATCCAATCTCAGCCCAAACACAAATCGATACACAAAATGAGTCATGTCTTTGTTTTCTAAGCTTTCAAACCCACTATACTGTTTGAACACCTGTAAAAGACATTCGTAGTAGGCATGCACAGACTCGTTTTTCTCTTGGGTTGGCCGGTCTATTTTTACCCAATCAGTTTCTTTCGGGGGAATTTTAATCCTCAGAAAAGTGATCACCTGGTGATATTTTTTCATTACATCTTCTGACAGGGTTCCTGTCTTTGAATCTCTTGGGTAATCCTCACTAGGCCAATCTACAGTAATTTTACACACTGTCCACACATCTGCAGGTACCACTATGTCAAACTATGTCAAACAGACCATCCAGATCCTTTAATAAAATCTTTCAAACTTTCATAAACCTCTGAACTTGTCTGTACCACTCCACTGGTTTCTCTCTCAATTTTGGGAAATCATTTGTAAATTACAAAATATCCTGTCTATTCCATGGCACAGGGTACTTCTCTCATTGGATACAACCTCTCGGCTTTATCTGTTTCTCTCATAGCATATTCAGATGTCGTTCGATTTACCTGTGCTTCTTCCTTTTTTTTTGCCCATCTAACTTTCCATCTTCCAAGATCTCCCCACTTTTGCAACAGAAATAACAATTCCCTGATCTGCAACTTTCTTCCAGACACATTCATGTTTTCCAAATCCTTATCAGAAAATTCTGCTCTATATGGTTTCTGCAACACTTTTGATTTTCCTATGTCAATTCCCATTTCCGATGCCAAATTCGCCAGTTTTTCATGGAATACCTTTGTGTTTCGTGTAATGCTTCTACAAATAAATAGTAATTCTTCCTCACTGTATGTGTTTAATCTGTCTAGACCCACATTTCCAGCATCCATTTCTTCCAATTCTACCCTCAATTTCAAAATTTCTAATATTTTTGTCTGTGACTTTGGCATTTCTGTTTCTTGAGACCATCTCTCTATATCTTCTGGGGTTACTATTGTGGCACTTTTAGTTCCTGATGATGTTTCTAGTCTAATTTCCTTTGAACAACTGGGCAAATTTCTCTTCGGGGTTTCCATCATCGGCTCTCTTATGGGCAAATCCATCAACGATATTACTGATTCACATTCACTTGCTTGATCATCTATTATTATCTTTTATTTTCTAGGTTCTATGCTTGTGGGTAGGCATTACAGGAACTTGAGGACTGTTTGATTTTTCTCCATACACTGGAACTACCGGACCTATTGTCACTGGTATGGTCAATGCTTCAGGATGTGCATTTATCTGAGCTATTCTCTGAATCAATTCATCTCTATTTTTATTTATTGCTTCCTTTTCTTGATGTACCTTGTCTGTGGTGTCATGTACTTTCTGGGGAACCAAAGGTGTTCCTATCATTGCGGTCATTCTATTGAATCCATCATTATAAGGTGGAGGACTTTTCATCAATATGTCTTCTAGGTATCCCTCTTCTGTTTCTCCGCTATCTAACATGGTTAAGTGCTTGATTTATTTTTTTTTCTGTACATTTACCTCCCATCTGCTCTTCTGATGTTAACACGGGATATTAACCTTCTGCCACCATGGCCTGCATCCATTGTTTCATCTGACTATCTCTAGTCTCTCGGGGAAATTTCGGGTAATATTTGCTTAAGGTTCTGTTACTGCGGGGTCTATCCCGTTCAAAGGCTTCCATTTCCCATTCTTCTAAAGCCTCATATTGGGTCAATCTAGGTCTGGGTTCTAATTCATTCACCTGTGTTCTTAAATTGTACAATATTCTTCCATTAAAATTTCCATACTCAGGAAATGCTAATATTCCATCATCTTTTGTGTATTCTCCCCAATTTTCTAACCATACACAGGTATGATAGCCTCTCTCCACCATCATGTATGATGCAGGCGTATTTGGAGGAGGAATGAGAATCACCTCTCTACTCAGAATGGGTTTGTCCTTTTAAAAATAATTCTTAACCTTTTGCATGAATGACATTTTTCTCTTTCCTCCGTACATTGCGTGCTTGTGCTTTTTAAGGTACTGCTCGTAAGCAAACCATATAAATCTTCTATCTGGTCGGGTCCCTGTTAATGTTGGATCATACATGCAAACTCCACTATCTATTCTTATTCTTGGGATTTCTGTTTTGTCAACCAATCAGACGCATGCTTTAATTCTAAAAATTCTCCCATACCAGCGCGTTTTCTAGTCTGAGGACCAATCAACTTCTACTCTGCTCGCTCAGACAATGCTTGCACGGCTTTTTCTGTTACGTCAGTATCACTCCTTACCACTGACCCCTCCTTTACATTTTGCATCAACTACACGCCCGCTGTTCCAACCAACCCCAGCGCAGCTCTCAGTGACGTCAGTGCAGTACCCACAACTGACACCTCCTTTACAATTTCGCATCAACTACACGCCCGCTGTTCCAACCAATCCCAGCGCGGCTCTCAGTGACGTCAGTGCAACACCCGCAACTGACCCCTCCTTTACAAGGTAATGCGAAAACTTATTTTCTCACAAACTTTTCATACAATTTCATTAATTAACAACGTATAAACATTCGCTATTGTGTCTGACCCACTAATTCAAATACTAGTAAGATTTTTCTCACTGCGAGTAAAACTCTTCCTCTTACTCTCCACACATGCATCAGAGAACCTGCTACTCCTTCAGTATTACCCTTTCTAGGTGATATAATACCAAAATTTCACCAGCGAACTCCTCGCTACCAATTGCTCACTATCCTACAAGAAATTTTCCCTAACTTAGTGCTTCCAATCCTGCGTAACTTTCAGCACTTTCTCGATCCAGACCAATAACCTCACTGCAGTGTGGCTTCCATTCACCACCCGCTATTCAATATTCCCGGGAATTTCCAGACAACCTAAAACAATACATGACGGGTTTTGGTTAATACCTAAATCAATAATTCAAAATTTCAAATACAATCCTCACCTAACTAACTATTCTAACCATGCCTCTGCTACCAAAAAAAACTGATTCAGTGGAGTTTACCAACTCCACACATTCATAAACACAACACTCATTTGGGCCCATATATATTCATACAATCAATGAGCTGGCAAATATCCACTGGTCATCAATTTTATTTTACCCTAGGAAACCTTTACACCAGTATTCTTACCATTCCTGTCTCCTGAGTAAATGCACATTCGAAAGATCTAGTAGGTAGTAGATTAGAATAGGGAGGAAATAATATAATACATTTATATTTTATTCAAAGAACCACAGACTCAGAAGGAGTTTTAAAAGTTTATCTGAATTAATAATTTTGTGAGTCAAATCAGAATACACAACGATATACCAGAGTTCTCCATCAGGAAAAATAGTACAGTTAGTTTGTAATCAATTTGCATCAAATTTCTTGCAATGACCGGTACCTGAGGAGAGAAAGAATAGAGAGCAGGTACAGAGCATTAACCCTACAGTTATATTTACCTAGAATGGTGTTACCCGACATCAGAGTGTCAAGGATTCAAGACCGGTTTAGGACAGGGAAGGTGACCTCTTCTAGTGTAACTCCAGCTTTACACCCCTCTCTGGTGCTTCTCTCTCCGGCTCATCCGGACCCCTTCCTAGATGTGCATCCTCGGTTGTTCCGCGAATTTCCTAGTGTTGGATTCTTCAGTCAGATTGCAGCAAAATCGGGCAGCATCTCAGCATAGCATCAGCATCTCGTAGGTCAACTGTGTCTAACTATCTAGAACTAACCTCTGTTATACCAATTCAAATGTATGATCCACCCCCAAATGTTTCAATGCCATGTACACCCGCAATTTCATTGGGCCAGGCAATGGGGTGAGGACATCACACCATACTAAGTGCAATAATTTTCTTTAGTTCTATTGTCTAGCTCCCCGCCCCTTAATTTTAATACCCACAAGCTTTATTCCCACAAACATTATCCAGTATTAGGGTATCTTTCATAGATTCACATGCCTGAATCATTCCCCGTCGTCGGGAATGGGAGTCACCGGTAAATAACAAAGTAATGTCCAGAAGACATAAGACAGTCATAGGCCTCAGAGGCCTTAGCTTAGTAAGCTATCCACGTCCTTATGTAAAAAGGACCAAATTTTGGCCAGAGCCAATCAGCTAACACCACCCTCTAGAACCTTCCTGGTAGGAGCTCTAGTCCCTCAGATTTTCTACCGCACGTCGTGCTAAGGGAGTCTCCACTGAGCTCTGCTCATTTCTTTGGATTTGACAGCATTTCTCTCAACATTCTGGATTTTCAGCATGGCTGATACACCTAAGAAGGGTTTATTCAGGCCCTGCGCCTCTTGTGGAAAAAAGAGGCTACATATCGACGACCAACACAAGGACTGCTTGTATTGTCTCTATCCCAGTCACAGTTCTAAGGACTGCAAGGTATGTCGGACTTTCTCATCTAAGACCTTGAAAGACCGAGAGGGGCGCCTTTTAATCTGGCTGCAAAGGCTAAAGGACAAGGAGGATGTGGCCTCTGAGGAGAGTGAGAGTTCTTCAGTTGCGTCTCACTCCTCATCTAAAAGACCAAGGGTGGCATCGCCGGGCCCTTCGTCGCAGCCACCTCAAAAGAAGACGCAGAAAAAGTCTTCAGAGGTCCAGGATTCGCCTGTTCCAGGGAGCTCGTCTCCTAAGGTGATGCCCCACACCTTCAAAAAGCCTATTGCCACCTCGTCGACGACAACAATGTCGACAGTAGCGTCGACGAGAAAATCTCCTTCGACAGCGATTTCAGTTACATCGTCGACGACGACTCTATCGACGATGACATCCCATTCCATGTCCTCGACGACGACAACTCCATCGTCGACGGCAGGCAAGTCAATCCCGTCGACGTTAGCCATAAAAAAGGCGTCGTCGAGTAAGCTGTCGACGGGAGCGTCGACGACGACGACACCGTCGACGAGAGCTTCATCATCGTCGACGACAACATCGTCGACGAAGACACCGTCGACGACGAAGACACCGTCGACGAGAATATCACCGACGACGCCGTCGTCGACGTCATCGTCGACGTCATCGTCGACGAGGAGACCGTCTTCATCATCCTCGTCGTTGACGACGATCCCGTCGACGGCATTGATACCTGTAACGTCGGTTACAGCTATACCATCGAGCCCCTTGAGGAGTATGGACACGGACGACCAGAGTACATTTGTGCATGTACAAATAACCAAGCGTGCATTGACTCCGGCCCTCACTTCGCCCAGTAAGGTCTCAACCTTGCCTCCCACTCGCCTCTTTGAAGAGGAGGATTCGGACGACGCTAGTCTCTTTCCTGCGGCGACTAGTCCATCACAACTCCATGTGAAGTACCAGGATGTCTCGGATTACGAAGACAATCCCCAGGATTATGAGGAGGTTCCTCATCGAGAATACATGCCGCCTCCACCTTCCATGGTGTGTCTACCGGCAACCTTGGTCACAGACCTTCAGCTCTTAATAACGGACTATAAGCAGCGTTTTCCGACTCCGGCACCTCCACCGATGCCTGCGGGGCCTTCCAAGGAGGAGGCTACACGGCCACGACCGCCTCCACTGCGTTTGGAGAGGACGGCACCTCCGCCTCGGCCCGCCACGGACGACGAGGAGGAGGAGGAGGAGGAGGAGGAACCTGAGGAAGGAGAACTCCAGGACGTTCAATCCCAACAAGATGAATGGGACGATTACATCCTTCCGGCTCCTGTTTCGCCTGTCCCTACCACAGCCGACTCACCGCCCGACGACATCGGCGGTTTCCACAACATCATTGAAAGAGCGGCCCAGCGCTTCCAAATCCCGATGCCTTCGCATCAACAGGACTGTTTCTTATATGACTTTAAGGAACCCTTCAAGAAGACCGTCCGGGCAATTCCGATAATAGATTATATTTGGGACCAGGGCATAAAGATAATGCAGAACCCTTCATCAATGCCACCGGTTCTACCACGCCTGGACAAGAAGTATAAAGCTCCGGACACTGCTCCGGTTTGTCTTACAGGCCATCCAAAGCCGGACTCGGTTATCACTCAGGCTGCGCAGAGGAGGTCAAACAACCCAGCTGCGCTGTTGACAGCTCCGCCGGATAAAGAAGGGCGACGTATGGATAACATAGGGAAACGTTTCTCCTCTATGTCAGCCTTGACAGTGCGTGCCTCCAACGCTACTGCACTATTGGGACGGTACAACCGACAAATGTGGGCGGACATTGCCCCATATCTAGCGGATTTGCCCTCTGACTTAAAAGAAGAGGCAAAGAAGATTCTGTTGGAGGGTGAGCGATCTGCCACGGAACTGATAGACTGTGCAATGGATATTGCTTCCACAGGCTTTAGACAGCTGGCTGGTGCGGCTGCTCTCCGGCGCCAGGGTTGGCTCAAGGCAACTTCTTTCAGGCCGGAGGTTCAGACAAAAGTCCTGGACATGCCTTATGATGGCCAGTTTCTATTCGGTTCTCTTATTGACGAGGCATTGCAAGGTATCAAAAAAGATACAGACACTGCCAGAGCCCTGGGGTCTCTGCAATCTCGGAACCCTTCCTTTCGTGGGTCAAGAGGAAGAGGCCAGACTTCCTCCAGAGGAGACTTTCAACAGCGTTCCTCTTTCTCCTCTTCCCAGCAGTACCGTCCACAATCTCAGCAGCGACAACAGTCGTCTTACCACAAAACTTCCTTTCGTAACAGAGGAGGAAGACAAAAAGGTGCCGCGCGGCGGCAATGACTTCCAGATGCAGCCGGGCTCAAACTTGTCTCCACCCTACAAGATTGGCGGAAAAATCTCCCATTTTCTCAAAAATTGGCAAACGATAACTACGGACCGATGGGTCCTTCAATTAATACAATTCGGCCATTCCCTGGAATTCACACAAATTCCTCCTCAAACTCCTCCCCGCCAAAGGGCTCACAAAAACCTACGCCCATTACTCCAAGAAATAAAGATTATGCTTCTAAAGGGAGCTATAGAAAAAGTTCCCCTCAGCCAACGAGGGAGAGGGTTCTACTCCCATTTCTTTCTCATCCGAAAGAAAGAGAAGAAATGGAGACCCATATTGGACCTCAGAAATCTCAACAAATTTCTGAAAAAACAGTCGTTTCGAATGATTACCATACAGGAGGTTTTGCATTTACTCAACGCAAACGACTACATGGTGTCGGTGGACCTTCAAGACGCCTATTTTCATGTCCCAATACACCGCAACCACAAGAAGTTCCTGCGTTTCATGGTGGCGGGCAGGCATTACCAGTTTCGGGTTCTGCCATTTGGGCTCAAATCGGCGCCACGCATTTTCACCAAATGCCTAGCACCAGTGGCAGCGTACCTACGCCGGTTCCACCACCAAGTCTTCCCGTATTTAGACGACTGGCTTATCAAGTCCCCATCACAAGAAGGCGTGATAAGTTCTTCCAACGCTTGTCTGACACTCTTCGAGTCACTGGGGCTCACTCTCAACCACGACAAATCTGTCCTGCAACCATCCCAATGCATGCAATTTTTGGGAGCCACACTAGACACCATCCACAGGAAAGCATTCCCGTCACAGGAACGCCAGGACAAACTTCAATCTCTGGCACTCCAGGTAATGACAAGAAAGACACTCTCGGTGCGCCTCTTCAAATCCCTCCTCGGGATGATGTCTTCCTGCATTCTTTTAATCCCACATTGCCGCTTGCGGATGCGACCCCTACAAGAGGCTCTGTCGAACCAGTGGATCCAGTGTACAGGGTCTTTCGACGACGTCATCCAAGTAACCCCGGCGATCAAACAGGCTCTGCAATGGTGGGTTTGCCCCAAGAACCTTTCGCAAGGCTTGCCTTTCTTGCTTCCTGCTACTCCTCATATAATCACCACGGACGCTTCCTTAGAAGGCTGGGGAGCTTTCCTTCAGGAGCTACAGATAAGCGGAAAGTGGTCCCTTTCGGAAAAAATGCTTCATATCAACCTTTTAGAGCTCCGAGCAGTCTACCTAGCTCTAGTGGCTTTCCTCCCGAGGATAAAGAACTCAGTAGTGCTTGTCCGGACAGACAACACCACGACAATGCACTACCTGAACAAGCAGGGAGGGACTCGTTCACTGACACTTTCGCGCGAATCGCAGAAAATCTGGAACTGGCTGCTCCGCCACAACATCTCTCTCCGAGCAGATTATGTTCCAGGCACCCACAATGTGTTGGCAGATTATCTAAGCAGAAGGCAGGCAGCGTGCCACGAGTGGGAGCTGGATCAGCAGGTCCTCAACAATATCTTCGCCCAATGGGGCACACCTCAGCTGGACCTATTCGCCACCCAACGCAACGCCAAATGCCAATACTTTGCAAGCTGGCATCCCCAACCAGGATCCCTGGGGAATGCCTTTTCGATAGCATGGTGCAACGTCTTTGCATACGCCTTTCCGCCATTTCCCCTGATCCCCAGGGTACTACGGAAGATGAAGGCGGAGCCTTGCACTTTGATATTGGTAGCCCCAGCTTGGCCACGCCAACACTGGTTCTCGGAACTTCACCTCCTCTCCCAGGAACCTCCGATCAGGCTGAAAACGTTTCCATCTCTTCTGACGCTCAGCGATCAGCAGATTCAACATCCGGATCTAGCCTCTCTCAGGTTATCAGCTTGGCTCCTGAGTTCAGAGAGTTTCGGGGCCTAGACATTCCTCCAGACTGCAGGCGAATTCTAGCTCGGGCTCGAGCAGATAGTACCAACAAGACCTATTCACTCAAGTGGAAAAGATTCTGTATCTGGTGTAAGACGAATAAGTTGCATCCTTTCTCTTCCACCACAGGACAAGTCTTACCCTACCTTTTACATCTAGCAGAATCTGGTCTTGCTCATGCCTCCATTAAAGTTCACCTAGCTGCAATCTCACGTTTCAGAAGATCTTCTTCCGGCCCCTCTTTATGGTCTCATAGACTCATCAAGCAATTCATGAAAGGACTGTTTCGCACATTCCCTCCAGTAAAGCCTGTTCCACCGGCCTGGCACCTTAACATAGTTCTAGCTCAACTAATGAAGCACCCGTTTGAGCCCATCCACAGAGCTGACCTTAAATTTGTTTCCTGGAAGGTGGCACTTCTACTAGCTCTTACCTCGGCAAGGCGAGTGGGAGAGCTCCAAGCATTCTCTATCCAGGACCCATTCCTGCAATTCAAAAAGGATAGAGTCCTTCTCCGCACAAATCCAGCTTTCATCCCCAAGGTTCCATCTCACTTCCACCTCAACGAACCTATTGTTTTACAATCATTCTTCCCAAATCCACAAACAGTGGCGGAACGAACTCTACATTCACTAGACATTCAACGTTGCTTGAAATTTTACATTGAGAGAACGAAATCTTTTCGAAAATCAAATCAGCTATTCATAGCCTACAGCAGACCTCGACGAGGGCTTCCGCTCACAAAACAGAGCATTTCCCGCTGGATTTCTTCGGCCATTTCTTTCTGTCACCAACAGGCAGGACGTCCGTTGAGAACAACGGTCCGTGCCCACTCCACAAGGGCCATGTCTACTTCCATGGCTCTTTTTGCTGGGGTGCCCATTGTGGACATTTGTAGAGCGGCCACATGGAAGACGCCGCATACCTTCACCAAGCATTACTGCCTGGATGCGGAGATCATGAAGGATGCGTCAGTGGGTCAAGCGGTACTACGTCATCTTTTTAAATAGAGGTGAGCCCTTTCTTTCATCCCACCATCCTCAGTTTATGCACATTTCGCACTATAATGTATGCTTTACTTATTCATTGCTTTACGGTAGCACTGTTGTTTATCTCGCATAGATGTGGTTATCTAATACCTGTATGTTATCCATATCTTTCGAAATGTGCTTTATTCACTGCTTGCTACTCTGATTCAGGCATGTGAATCTATGAAAGATACCCTAATACTGGATAAGGAACGCGTTACTTACCTGTAACTGCGGTTATCCAGTATTGGTATCTTTCATAGATTCACATGCAACCCACCCGCCTCCCCTGGAAGGGCTCTCTCGGATCTCTCAGTATACAGCTGCTTAGCACTGTGCTCACGAAAATCTGAGGGACTAGAGCTCCTACCAGGAAGGTTCTAGAGGGTGGTGTTAGCTGATTGGCTCTGGCCAAAATTTGGTCCTTTTTACATAAGGACGTGGATAGCTTACTAAGCTAAGGCCTCTGAGGCCTATGACTGTCTTATGTCTTCTGGACATTACTTTGTTATTTACCGGTGACTCCCATTCCCGACGACGGGGAATGATTCAGGCATGTGAATCTATGAAAGATACCAATACTGGATAACCGCAGTTACAGGTAAGTAACGCGTTCCTTTCATATGTGGATCGATAAATCAGTAATACAATGTTTCGAGTTCTTCCTCTTGTAGGGTCAGGAGTTGATCTCCCCATGTCCTTGCTGGGTACATGAATTGGCAATCACCCAATGACTTCATTAGTTTCAGAACAAGGAGGTTGCACGCATGCGTAGTTGTCACAAAGGATAGGGACATCGGTCACCCTCCAAGGCCCAAATGCGAGCTATTAAAGTCAGAAAAGAACATGTTAGAATACAAAATTGAATGAATTCACTATATACCACTCACTTCTACT
Source organism: Triturus cristatus (assembly GCF_964204655.1). NCBI lineage: Eukaryota > Metazoa > Chordata > Amphibia > Caudata > Salamandridae > Triturus > Triturus cristatus. The sequence goes on from NC_140593.1 coordinate 1,119,608,511, forward strand.
CTAACCCTATTTACTTAATATTTCTTTTGCGTTAATTGCTTAGTAAAACTTGCATAGGTTAGTTTCAGCACAGCATGTGCATTAGTGCAATAGTTTCAAGCAGCCGTATTAAAAGCTATTGCGCAGCTGCAAAGATTTCTCCCCAAGCAACAGAAGACCTCATACTACGTAGATGTAGTAGACGCATGCGCAGAAGAGTTCCTGCGTTTTTGGTGGCCATTTTAGGACACTCTGGTTATTCATTAGTGGAGCACATAGAAAAACTTCCCCTAGATACAATATGTAAAATGTGGTGTGAAATTAGTATTCACGGAAAGGTTGGTTAAGATGTTATAAGTTATTCGAGAGGATTGCATACGAGCACGTTTCTTTTTTATATGAAATCTTGCACCATCAGTATAACATTAGTCCCTTTGTATGGCTTTGGGACAGACCTTTTTCTCAGTCTAGCTTTTTGGCTTGTGCTCACCTTGCTCCTCTTTCTCTTGGCTCTAGTAGACTGCAACATAGATTTTTGTCTTCACCATTGCTGTTAATCATCTCTTTGACTGGTTAAGAAGTTTCAGAAGCGATTCTTGTCGCTATATGACTTTCTTGGGGAATGAACCTTGCCCCTGATGCCTGCGAGTGTGTCAATTTTTGTCTGTCGTTTCAACGCACTCTATGCAGGAGCCCCGGCCAAACTCCTGAAACGGCTCCAACTCATCCAGAACACCTCCGCACGCCTGATCCTCGACATCCCTCGCCGCAGCCACATCACATCCCACTTGAGAGACCTGCACTGGCTCCCCATCAACAAGAGGATAACCTTCAAACTCCTCACCCACGCACACAAGGCACTCTACAACACCGGACCAGCGTACCTCAACAGCCGACTCAGCCTCTAGACCCCCCACCCGCCAGCTCTGCTCCGCAGACAGCGCCCTCGCCACCGTCCCCTGCATCCGAAGAGTGACCGGCTGCAGATCATTCTCCCACTTCGCCGCCAAGACATGGAACACCCTTCCCATCCGCCTGCGGCAGACCGAAGACCTCCTAACCTTCAGGAGACTCCTCAAGACCTGGCTCTTCAAACAGTAGCAGCCCCCCTACCCCCTTTAGCGCCTTGAGACCCTCATGGGTATGTAGTGCGCTTTATAAATGCAATAATTGATTGATTGATTGAAGGAATGGTCCTAATGACTCAAACGGGTCCTGATGGATGACCCTTTACCTGCTCTCCTGCACAATCCTGTTGAATTCTGTCACTTGTCTTTACCAGCATGTTTGTTCTTTCAGTTCGTTGGTTTTCTGATGAGTGGGATGGATAGGCTTGAGAAGTGGGTAGTTTCAAATATGTTTTGGGTCCAATTTTTATACGGTTTGCTTGGCCTTTCCCATTTTGTGAGTTGGATTCTTGTGTAAATTTTCTCAACTCCAGCTGGATGTTGCTAATAGTGGGTTATTTCAGTGACATGGAGTTACTTTGTTGTAAACGACGAGGCACAGGAATACACTTTGCTGGTATTCAGACGCATATATCCACTTTTAGTGAACATTTGAAGGTTGAATAAGATAGTTGTTTTGTGGCTAACAGTTAGTGTTGGTGGTGGTCTGCCTTTTCTACTCCTGCTTAGAGGCTCACCTAGTCTGTCCCAGTTTGATTAACCAAACATTTGACAGGTACTTTCCTTTGGCAAGCGCTTTAATGCAAGAGCTTTAATGCTGAGATCCTTTTTGGCAGCATTTAATTGGGCATTTTGTAGGTGGTCACATGTTTCTTAGATCAAGTTCAGAGGCCTGAACTGAACTACTAATGTTTCCCAGCCGTTGTCACTTCCCTCCAGCCTCTTATTCTTGAGTCCCCTGGCCCTCTACTAAAATCCTTTCCTTATCGTTATTTCAAGAAATGCTTTACACAAATCTCATATTGGAAATGTATCTTGAACACAATGGATATTTGTGTAATGCACTATACAAACAAGTAAAAACTTAATCTGAGGGTTTGGGCATGCATTTAGTGTGAGGTGGTAGGGAAGTTAACTTCTGGAAGTATTCTGAACAGTTCCCTAAATACGCCCTCTCAGTGGTTTCTAAGACGCTGAATTTGAACCTCTGCTCTCCATAGAGCAGTTCTGTTTCAGGACAAGTGTGGGCGATCTATTTTATCTCTAGGGCTGTTAGTCTGGCTGCGAGTCTGTCTGCAGCCTTTGAGACTTTACTTGGAGACTGTGCAAGAGATCAGAGATTCCCTTTTTGCAAATGCTTTTGGCTGTTTGAATGGTAGGGCATTCCTATTTTCGCACCATTTAGGCCCAAATGTGTCACCTTCACCCAGAAGTAAACATTCTTGATGAATTCATTAAATGGTCAAATTATCCAGATTGTCAGTCCCAGTGGCTTGTCGGAGTTGGATCAGAGTTAGAACATATACATCTGAAATGGTGTTTGATCACCTGAGCTTGTGGCCGGTTCTAGATGTTAAAGAGGGTAGCTGCCAAGACGATCCAGTGTGGACCTGTCCAAGTGATTTTCATCTGCTAGCCGTGGGCAGAGAAGTAGAATCGGAACACTCGGTCGTCTGTTGTCCTCATCTAATGCTGAAGGCATTTGAGGATTTTATGATCTGTGTCATAGTAGGTTAATACCACATCTCCAAGAAAAGGTCTTCACTGATAATAACCAAAGCAGTGCCTTTGAAAGAAAGCCAACTGGTGATCATGATAAGATTGTAATGCTTCAGCAAACCTCTTTAGATGCCTCTTGCATTTCAGGTTCTTCAGTAAATCGGGAAATCACTTATTTGTCATGGAAAGTCATTCAAAACTATTGGATGTGTTAAAACTGTGACAACAGTTTAAAATGAAGTAAAGAATTGTTGCAAATATACATAAAAAAGACACCTTAGGGTACTGCTGCAATCTGGGTCTCATAAGGCCCAGAACTAAAGGCTCCTCCACCCGGCATCGTTAAGAATCTGCACCATTTGTCATTCCGGGGACCCGCGACGTGGGACGCGCCATCTGGTACTACTGCTGCGGTCCAGTCCTCTTTGGTGCCAGAACTACTTCAAATCAAATCAGGGATATTTGTATAGCGCATATATCATACGGAAGTCTCATGGTGCTTGCAGACAGCTCTGAGAGATTGCTTGATTAGTTGTCAAATAGCCATGTTTTTAGCTTCTTGCAGAAGCTGTTGTGATCAATGATTATGTGCAAATTTCTGGGCAGTTTGTTCCAAGAAGTGGGGGCAAGAAAGGAAAAGTATCTTCCTCCGCTTCTAACGGCGTGGATTCTGAGAGGTGTGAGTAATGATTCATTACTAGATCTAAGGGGCCTATATAGCTGGTACCATCTTAGTTTTTTGGACCAATATGCCGGGCCGATACCGTACATGTTTTTGTTTACTAAACAGAGCATTTTAAATTGAATCTGCTTTCTGATTGGAAGCCAGTGTAGAGATCTTAGGCTGGGGGCCGAAGGGGATCTGGGCGGAAGATTAAGAACCAGCCTAGCTGCGGTGTTCTGTAGAGTCTGAAGCCGAGTGAGAAGGCCTTCATTAATTGAGGACAACAAAGCGTTTCCATAGTCCAGACTGTTCATTATTAGTCCCTGGACTAATGGTTTGTAGCCTCGATCGGGATCCATTTGTAAAAACTTTGCAGGCTGTGCATTGTTCCAAAGCAGCTTCCTACCAGATGGTTTATCTGACTTTGCATTGATAGTTTGTTGTCCATGTGAAACCCCAGATTCCGAACCATCTGTTTTGGGGTTGGACAAGGGTCCAGGTTAGGAGGCCACCAGTAGTGGGACCAGTGTTCTTGGGCCTTGCCGAAGAGTACAATCTCTGTCTTTCCTCCATTTAATTGAAGGTGATTTGTGCTCATCCACCTATCAACGTGGGACATGCATTCTTTGAAACGCTGTTTTGTTTCCACTGGGTCTGGGCCAAGAGTGACCCCAGATCTGTGTGTCGTCGGCGTACGATACAACATTGAAGCCGTAGGATCTGATCACCTTGGCCAATGGTGTTATGTAGAGATTGAAAAGAGTAGGGCTAAGAATGGAGCCCTGTGGCACTCCCATCTTTACTGGTCTATTACAGGAGACTATGTTTCCCACTTGTACTGCTGTGATTCGGTCTGCTAGATAGCTCTTGAGCCAACCTCCCAGAGCCGATGTCCTAGAATGCTGGGGGAGATGGTGTCGAAGGCAGCGGATGGGTCAAGCAGGACCAGAATTGATGATTGACCTTTGTCCAAAGCTAGCCTGATGTTATCTGTTACCTGGACCAGTGCGGTCTCAGTGCTCTGGGCAGCCCTGAAGCCCGACTGAGAGGATCCAGTAGCCCATAGCTTTCGAGATAGGTGACGAGCTGATGGTTTACTAGAGATTCCATCATTTTCCCAAAATAGGGGAGCAGCGAGATGGGGCGATAGTTTAGGAGGAATTTGGGATCGCCAGAGGGTTTTTTCAATGTAGGCCTGACCCTGGAAGCTTTCCATGCTTTTGGGAACTCAGCCTGCAACAGTGATCTGTTAAATAGGTCAGTTAGACTGTCCAACAGTACCGGTGTAATGGTTGGGAAAAAGTTTGCTGGCACAGAATCAGTAGGTGAGCCAGATTTTATTTTCTGCATTGCTTTCCCCACTACATCGATGTTGTACTCAGAAAAATCAGCCAGGATGTGAGGGGGGGGCAGGAGATACACTGAGCGTATTCTCCGAGTGGTTATTTACTTGGGATGGGAAGGAGTTGTGGATGGCAATGATTTTGTCATCAAAGAATTTGGAGAGACAGTCAGTCCATTCCTGGGAGTTGGGGGTCAGTGACTGAGTGGGAGATGTTGTAAATTCTTTTAGAATTTGATAGAGCTCCTTACCCGAATTTGCCACCTCATCTATTCTGTTTAAGAGAAACCATTTTTTTGCTTGCCTGATGTCCTCCATATATCTATGGTGAATATTTTTGTATGATTTGCGGTTGGTTAAGTCTCTGGTTTTTCTCCATTTCCGTTCTGCAGGATAGCTTAGCTATCTTTAGTTGCTCCATGAACCCGGGGGCAGTCCTGGATTTGATTTTGACCCTGGTGAGAGCGGCGATTTTATCTAATGCAGTTGTTATTGCTTTATCAAAGGAGGTTGCTAACTGATTGATGTCTACCTCCTGGCTAGAGTGGGAGAGGCTAAAATGTTTTGAAAAGAGAGATGAAGTGACTTTGCGCCATGATCTTCGCCATATTAATTCATTTCTAGGATTGTCCTTAATCAAATTTACAGAGATGACAAATTTTAGTAAATAATGATCTGTCCATAGCAGTGGAGTTGGGGATTCTACTGTGATGTCTGGCGAGTTTGTTAAAAGGAGGTCAAGCGTATGCCCTGCATTGTGGGTGGGGCCTGTTATCAGTTGGGCTAATCCTAGTGTGTTCATGCTTGTGAGGAGCCGATCAGTATCAGAGTTCTGTAATATCTCAGCATGATAGTTGAAATCACCTATTGGGAAAAAGAAGTCAGAAGCCAAAACTTGCGGAGCAATAATCTCAAATAATTTGTCTGGAAAATCATTTTTTCGGCCAGGGGGGCGGTAAATTAAAGCTCCCCTCCCGGTGCCCTTAGTTAGGCCATCTATCTTAAAAATGCATAGCTCAAATTGACCAGAGTTAATGGTTTCTAAGGAGGTGATAGTAAGTCCAGAGATAGTGGCAATAAGTAAGCCTCTTCCTCTTGTCTCCTTTCTGTCAACTCTAGTTATAATGTATTGCGGCGGGAAAGCTATATGCACATCAGTCGAAGTGTGCTCGTGCAACCAAGATTCTGTGATAAAGCAGATATCTGGTGCCTCCATATCAATGAGGCTCCATATCTCCACCGAGTGTTTCGGGATGGAGCGTGCATTAAAGTAAATTGGGTATGGTTTGGAACTCGGGATGGTTGAACTCTACTCTGTAGAGCGGGTTTTAATGAGCATGATGTATCTTGTGCTCTGTTGATTTCTATATCTAGAGTGACTGGAGGTCTAAGGTAGGGGTTGTTTAGGTTTTTTTGGCTCTTGGCTGGAATATTTTGTTAGTGCCATATTAGTTACTCACCAATATGCGTACTGAAAGACCGGAATCCGGGCAGGGGGAAAATGTGCAGGGGTTCTGGCAGCGGTCAGGCGCAGACGGGTTTGCCTTTGGCGCGCTGCTGCGTGCGTCAATGCCCTGCCCCGCTATATGTAGGTTAGAGCTCACTTCCAGTGCTAGAGTGCCAACTGCAGCTTCCGGTCGGCAGACCGGAAGTAGTCTCTTTGCCTTCGTCGTCCCTCCGTTCAATCGGCACACGCCGTGACGGACCGGGGACTAAGGCAACTATGGTACAGGTGAAGAGAACAGGCCAGAAAATGTATGTGAGGCAGTTAAAAATAGGTTAAAAAGATTATGTATCTCAACGGCGACTGATCAGCTGTCTGCAATTTACAGGCGATATTTAAAACCTAGTTGAGACTAATATATTTCTATGATGGTAGCGTGACTAGAAATCAGCTGTTTAAAAATTATGCAGCCCTGAGCAAGTACTCACGGAGCGTCTGCATGCCCCAGGCTCCTCCACCAAGCAGCATTTACAATCTGCACCATAAAAAGCGCTCCTGGGACCCACTGCTTGGAACAAACGTTCTGGTACTGCTGCATCGGGTCTCATTGACAGAACTACATGCCCCAGGTGCCTCCAGCCAGCAACGTTTACAGTCTGCACCATTTAAGGTGCTCCTGTTATGGGCGCAAGCCAAGACGGAACCCGTCTGCGGCTGAGCCACCTCTCTTGGACCCTAGAGCTGCTCAATCTCCCGGACATTACTGCTGCTTGTGACCAGAAAATATGGGTATGAGGGAATCGCTTACTTCATCTATGCCCCTTAACGATAACTAGTTTTCTAACAATTGGTATGGGCAAAATCAATACAGAGATAGAGGGTGTAAAAGAAAGGCTGGGAGTAATAAAAAAAGCCCCAACGAAGGTCATGAATAATGATCACGACCTGATCACTTCCAGTGAGCATTTAGTTAATGAGCCCACTCAGTTCAGGCAGGAGCATTATCTAATCCCTGTATTTTTACTGGTGATCTATTGATTACATCTAACAATGTATTATCCATTAATAATGAACTAGTGAATTCCCCACCACCTAAAAAGAAAAAAGGCACTTGCACCATGCGAATAGATGTTTAAGGAAGCCACTTGTAGGAGCCCAACTACCATTTAAACTAGTGACTAGTTCTCCCCTTCACAACAGGCACCTTGAGTCAGAATTTGCCCACTGGCTAACCAAAAAATCTTGGAGATATTGAAAGTAATATGACAAATGAGCAGATAAAGGCTCTGAAGGGTGCCTTTACCACTTTAATTGACCCCATACTGTCCTTACTTAGAGGCATATATTCTACTTTGACGCAGTTACTAGAGCATGGGCTATCTAGATGTTACAAGAGCAAGTGGCTCATACTTTTTTCACATAACCCCAGGGTGAGTGAAGGGTGGTGATAACCGGTCAATGGGTGAACCCCTGGAAACAATTGCGACTGGACCTTTAATGGGCATTAGCCCACCAAAGGTCCTTTGTGGCAATATTCACCAGGGTAATCCAACTGCGATTTCAAGACATACAAGTAAAGTGCCAAATACTGGGATCACACTGCCTCTTCCAGAATTAGAAACATCAGTCCACCGAAAGGATAATCTTTCCTATAGGGATGCTGGTGTTAGACAATATTCAGAGTGTAGGAAAGTTCCCTTTTTGTGTGTAGGAAGCTGGCTCTGTATATGGTATGCCACTAGATGGTTATACAGGGCACAGATTCCAGAGATTTCCCCAGAAGTGTACAGGGCTCAATGCAAACCCAAAGTGCTCTATTTGTGGTAGTGTGGGCAAGCAGCCTTAGGCCTAACACAGAGGAGTGTAAGACACTGTGCACACAATGACCAATAATGACACACGTCTCAAAAAGGAGATCAATGCCATTTTTTAATAAAAATAAGCTTTGCTCAAGATTTATTCAAGACCAAGATCTTCGCAAAAAGGTAAGTATGTTTTTTTCAGTTTCAAAAGTGCAATTTTCAGTCTTTGCAATGTTAACCTATGGAGGAAAACAATGTGGTTTTACAGGTAAGTAACTGACTTGCAAATCCAGTCTTCGGGTTGCATGGTTAGCAGAGGGCAAGGTTTGGTAAGCACAAACACTGCACCACCAGCGGCACTGGGGCAGCCGGGTGCAGAGGTCAAAGTTGAAGATCAGGCCCAATGTTTCCCAATGTATACTGGAGGTACTTGAAGACACGCTGCTTTCAGGCAAGTAAAGCAGCTGCAGGGCTCAAGCTTCAGAGGTTTATGCACGCACTTGGGGGGACACAAGGAAGCATCAAACATACACCACCAGCGCCACAGGGGTGGCAGGGTGCAAACACAGTTTGGGCGCCCAATGCAATTCAATGTAAAATTTAGGTTTGGGCAACAGGCTGCAGGCGACAAACTAGAGGCTGCACGAAGGAAACCAGCAACAGCAGAGGTAAGTTTTCAAAGGCAGGCAGTCTTCCTAGGGGTTGTGGAGGTCGCTGACTGCAGGACAGGCGTAGTTTCTTTGCAGGATCTTCGAGGGCCGCAGAGGGGCCAGTAGGGCTGGGGCCAAGTCAGTGGGCGTCGGCAGTCCGGGGTTCAGAGACGTCTTTGTGGTGCTGGGGAGCTATAGTTGTCGAGTTTCAAGCCCATGTCCTCCCTATGGCTTCTCTGACTCTTACAATATCTAAGAATGGACTTAAATATTGTAGGGGCATATCTGCACATGCAGACATGCCCACACCTCCTGTGGTATAGTGCACCCTGCCTTAGGGCTGCAAGGCCTGCTAGAGGGGTGACTTACATATACCTTGAGCAGTGCTAGCTGGCATGGCACACATCTTCTTGCGGTGCTTCTTTAGTCAATACCACATTGCCCCTCAATCACCTCAGTTATAGTGTGCATTGTGCACCGCGCATCATGCATCTGCAGCCTTTTATTAATACATATTTATCTCATTTGTCCTTTTCTCTATTAGTTCTTCACTGTTCCTATTGTGGTATTCGCATATTTGTTTCATTTTTTCATCACCAGTATCGTTCCCATCTTATTCTTTTTTTTTAATTTTTTACCATTCCAAGATGGCCGAATTGGGTCGCTAAGTTATGGTCCTCTTTTACTCTTTACTGCGCGTACTTTTATATCCGCCCCATCCAGTGGGGTGAAGATCAGTCGTCAGCCTTAGCGTCCCAGAGCTTGGTTCCGCGTTGCAAACTTTTTCGATAAGCGTCTGCTGTACCGCTACTTTGATCACCACCTTTACACTCTTAGCTCCCCGTTCCTATTTTCTACTCAAATAATTGGTTTCTCCCCTTTTTTCCAGACTTTGATTATTTAACAACAGCGACACGCTGGTAGTCAGGACGCTCATTGCATTCTATTCTGATTATCCGTGAGTTTTTTTTTATTTTTTTTATATTCCATGAGATAGCCCCTCACATTTAATTTTGCAGCGATCAGTTTTGAGATTACGACCGCATTTCATGTACTCCTTATTTCTTCACAGTATTTACCATTCAATTCCTTGGAAGATGATCATTATCCGTTTTTAACTTGGTGAGAACAATTTCCTTTCACTAGTCACATCGTGTTTCCTGTTGTTTTTTCGCTTTCACACTCCCGTGCTCACTCTGTCCTTGCATTCAGGTTCACTTAGCCATTTCTTTATAAGTATAGCCACCGTTTGGTATTTCTCTAGATGTAGCAGTCGCACCTTTCTTTGTTCTGCATATATTCTTGAACTTCTCTTTCGTGTATGGTGTTCACCTTTTTCTAATTAACAACTCGCTCACAACTCGCGTTCAGTATACTGGGCCACTTTTTGATCATACTACATTGGTGGAATCTTTCCCAGTGACACATCATCCATTATCACAAACATTTGAGTGTTTTGATAACATAACATAAAGGTGCCCACATGGTGTTCTTGAGGTCATTTTGTATGTTTTAGTAATATTGATATTTTTGTTCATAGTTTTCCCCTGACGAAGGGACGTGTCAGTCCCGAAATGCATCGGGCGTGTTCTTAAACCTTTGTATATGATTTCAAGTGTTGATCATGATGCAATGACCACTTATGTTTTTGTGGAGTTACTTGACTGATATCTGTGATATCCATATGCTCATATAAAATGGATTATTGCACACTTTCATCTATGCTTATGTAACCAAATACATGTTTGAATTACAACTTCAGTATTGATTTGTGTTCAAGTATTTCTGAATTTATATGTAAATTGTTAAGGGTTTTGTCAACTCATTGAACAGTGCACAGTGTACATAACCACGTTGGTTTGTTTTTTCTCTACACAGGCAGGGTGCCATGTCGACTTTGTTGTTTTGTCTGCACCAGGCCATGCATGCTGCAGTGGCAGTCTGCATGGCCTAGGTGAGGAATAGTTTTAGGGTAAGAACACTGGTACTGTGAACCTGGACAGCAGGGACCCAGTACTCTACAGTCAAACTTGCATCAAAAGCCTGGCATGGGGTAGGGGTACTAGCTCAAAAATAGCTTGGGTGCAGATTGAATCTCCCCTTTTTAATAATGATTGAAGGGTTAAAGGTCAGGAGACCAGATACCCACAGCTGGCTACTCTGGGCAGGGGAATTCCACTGTACAACATGCAGTGGATATTCCCAACAGTAGATTACCAGGGTTACTACCGAATTCCCCTTCTGCTCAAATTCGCTTTCATAGCCTCTACCACCGAGTAGGATGCAAGTCAATCAGAAATCTATAGTGCAAGAAGTGAGCTGGTATCGAAGCATTTGAACTTGTAGAGGGAACAACCGAGGCAGGGGGATGGTACACAGATACGTGAAATGGGTGAGGCTACGTCACCCCTTTCAGTAATTACTTTCTTGGTGTGGAGAGCTCATTGCTTGCCATAGGTGTGATACATATCAATAAATATTGGTTCCACTTGTATTAAAATCTTTGGAAAATGTTGCTCTCATCTGCTTTACTAGATATACTCTCTACGATACAAAATAGGTTTTTCTTTAAATGTGAATTTTCTTGGCTTCTATATGAATTTCTACTGGTCATATTATTGGCATTCTATGCCAAACTGTTAAAGAAAAACCATAACCGTCCTATTCAAATTACAATCTTATTGACGATCATGGGTATTTATCTTGCCTGGGTATGTTGTATGAAAGAAAATTGTGATGCTTGAATATGCACTTGTAAGTGCTTCAGAAAGGTTTAGGACTTGTGGTAGAATATTGAGTCCAATGGGTTTATAAAATGTTTTTAATTCATTTCAAAATATTTGAGAAAATGTACCCACTGAGATGGAGAACTGTTGGGCAAAAATAGTTTGTGTTTTCAATGCTTAGAACAAAAGAAAGTAAACCTGCCCCTTACCTGCAGCCCCAAAGTAATCCTGTGTTTCTTTATTCTGCCTTCAATTCTCCTGTCAACTAGTGTCCCTATTGGACAACTGTTTCCATCTGCCATTGCAACGCACACAACAAGAGCATATTCTGGAAGAGTCAGCGTGATGCTGCCTTAGCTGGCATTCTTACCATATTCGACTTGGACCTCACAGAGATAGATGCTGATCTTCGACAAGGAGGTAAGCAAACTTTCCCAGTTCAAGTTAATTGGTGACAATCTAAGGCAGCTGTTATTTGTGTATTTGACGTCATTTTCCGCCAAGCGAGTTTTGGAAGGATGCTCAATGTGCTGTTTTCTTGCTCTCAAAGTGAAGATTATAGGGAATTGTAATGTTACGTTGTTGGTGGAAGAGCGGCTACGTTGTTGACGTGTGATCTGACTGAAATGCTGTAAGTCTCTAACAATTCCACCGACCAACCTAAATTGTTTTTTGTGAGGCTTTTCTGGCTCACATTTGGCAGCTTAGCTCAAGGAGCAAATCTTTCCTCACATATATGCAGCAGCTAGCCAAGCATTAATAGAGTTAAGAAATAAAGAATGTACACTATCTAAACCAAGTTACTCAAAAAGATGAAAATGTAATAAGAAAAATGATCGAAAGATGAAGGTACTCTAAAGTAAGGTATAACAAAATACAAAAAGGGCACTAATAGAAAGGATTGGAAAAGATTGGATGAAGAAATTTCCATGATGTTTACTAGGATCTAAGCACTCTTTTGTGCAGACTTACAAACACAAGTTCTGGACTAGAAGTTTGTGGAAGGTCCAGCCGAAAGCTTTTACCTTTCATCTCCTACTCTCCTGAAAGATTAATATCTTTAAGTAGGTAAACCCTGAAGAGTTGAAGCTGTCTAGTGCTTTACACCCAGTTCATCTGCCTATCTGGCTGACAAGATCACTACCCCTCGGGCACTTGGAACACCCACTCCCGGGACACCATCAGAATGGAAATTAAGTGCAAAACAGAAAAAACAAGGCAATAAGCCTTCTGCATTTATGCCACCAGGATATGAACAACATTCCTGTATCCATCTGGGTCGCCACAAAACCTGCTTCAATTTAGTAATGCCAAAGGGGATGATGGACGGAGTGTTGAACATTGCAAGCACTCACACCCAGTCAACTGATCTGGGTTTAATCCATCATTATTCTTTAGCTCACTCCACCACCCTAGTTCATACATGGCCATATGCAAATCAATCAGACGGGAGTCCCTTGCTCACTTTGCCACTGGATTCAAGCAAGCCTGGCTGAAGACGGCTGAAATGCCAGAAACCGGTCCTAGGAAGCTTGTTTCCGGTCCAGGGAAGGCATGGCTTGGCAGTTCGGGCTGGACTGTTCCCATGAGGCACAGGGTCAGACTGATTTGCATATGGCCATGTCTGAACTGGGGTGGCAGAGTGGGCTAAAGAACGGTGATGGATCAAACCCGGATCTGTTAGCTGGGTGCGAGTGTTTGATTGGTTCTGATGCTCCGTCTATCACCACCCCCTTTTGTACTGCTTTGTTTGCCATAAGTTGGCAGGGTATGCTCAGACGTGAGTCCCTTGCTCACTTTGCCACTGGATTCAAGCAAGCCTGGCTGAAGACGGCTGAAATGCCAGAAACCGGTCCTAGGAAGCTTGTTTCCGGTCCAGGGAAGGCATGGCTTGGCAGTTCGGGCTGGACTGTTCCCATGAGGCACAGGGTCAGACTGATTTGCATATGGCCATGTCTGAACTGGGGTGGCAGAGTGGGCTAAAGAACGGTGATGGATCAAACCCGGATCTGTTGACTGGGTGTGAGTGTTTGATTGGTTCCGATGCTCCGTCTATCACCACCCCCTTTTGTACTGCTCAATTTAGTAATGAGCACGCTTCTGTAAAGAATGAAAACCTCATTAGATTTTAATATCTATTGGGAAGGCCTTACGAGTCCTGAGGTGAACCACCTCATGTCTGCCCTTGAGGTGCTTGGCCTGACCCAAAGAGTGATTGGGCCGACTCACAATGCTGGTCACACGCTAGATCTTATTTTTGCTAACATAAACAACCTAGCTTGTAGCCCTCCAGAGCCGCTTACATGGTCAGACCATGCAATGGTTAATTTTGCTGTAGAGTGGTGCTGCTCTAAGCCTACCGCTCCTAGTCTGGCAAAGAAACAATTAATGCTCAGACCTTGGCGTAATCTCACAGTTGAACGCTTTGAGGAGGCCTGTCACCTTGAGAAAGGAAAAATGGAGATGGGAAATGAGTTAACATTACAGGATTTTAATAGGGCGTTCTCTATTGCCTTGGATGCAGTAATTCCCAAAAAGAACATGACTTTGCGGTCAAACCGCCTGTCAGCCCCCTGGTACACCACTGAGCTTAGGACAGAAAAGTCTAAATGTAAAAGATTAGAAAGAGTCTGGCGTGTCAGCAAAGAAATCCAAGATAGAAGGCTATATAAACTTTCTTTGACCTCCTATCATCTTAACCTAAAACGGGCAAGACGCCAATTTATACTCCATCAAACCGAAGGAGCGGCGAATACCCCTATGGCGCTCTTTGGTATAGTTAAAGAATTTGTTTCTCCTCAGGCCAGCAGTCAATCCCCTGTGGAAACACAGGACTTCTGTAACCAGTTAGCTAGTTACTTTCAAGACAAGATTGCCAGAATCTATGCATACTTTCCATCTCAAAATGTGCCACCTCCTGATGTTCTTGGTTGTAGGGAGCTGGAAAAAAGGACAGGCTGCACTTTGGAGTGTTTCGCCCCAATTACTCTCGAGGAAGTCTCCAATGCACTCACTTCAGCTAAATCTGGCTCACCAACTGATCTCTGCCCTCCCAAAATGATGGCTCTGTTAGCAGCCAGTTGTGCGCCAGTTATTCTCCAATTATACAACCTATCTATTCAATCAGGGAATATTCCAAAAACATGGAAGGAGGCTTTTGTGCGTCCCTTCCTGAAGAAACCTATGGCTGACCCGCAAGAACTTGGCAATTACCGCCCGATCGCTCTTTTACCTTTATTGGGGAAAGCACTGGAAGGCATGGTAAATAAACAACTAAGCCAATATTTAGAATCAAATGAAATATTGGACCCTTCACAATCTGGTTTCCGACCGGGCTATAGCACCGAGACTGCAATTGTGGCAGTTACGGATTCGCTTAGGTTACAAATGGATGTAGGAGGCTCATCAATACTGATTCTGCTGGACCTCTCCGCAGCCTTCGATACCATCTCCCACGAAGTGCTAGCGGAGAGATTGGAATCCTGTGGTATTCAGGGTAGAGCCTTAAACTGGCTATGTAACTTTGACTGGAAGATCTCGGACAATCCTGCTTGGGCCATACTTGTCAGATTCAATCGCTCTAGATAAAGGCATAACCCAGGGGTCGTGCCTAAGCCCGACCCTATTTAATATCTATATGTCTCCGTTAGCTGGGATAGCGGAAAAATTGGGCTTTGAAATCATCTCTTATGCTAATGATACGCAGCTCATTTTCCCGGGTTGGCTTGGACATAGTGGCAGAGAAAGCTCGATTTGCCAGAGGAATGTTTGAAATCTCAAACTGGATGTCTCTGAACTGTCTCCAGCTGAACCCTGGCAAAACCCAGCTAATGCTGATAGGTAAAGCAACTGTCAGCTGGTCAAATGACTGGTGGCCGGCCGAATTGGGAGCTGCCCCTACTCCGACTCTATGTGTAAAAAATCTGGGTCTAAAATTAGTCTCTATCTATGAGGGACCACATAGCTGCGACAACGAGCTCTTGCTATTATAGCCTGCGCCTGCTGTGTAAAATTCTTCCTTTTCTGCCCACAATCCATTGTAAAACCTTGGATCAGGCAATGGCCATCAGTCACCTGGACTATGGAAATGCCCTACTGGCCGGGGCAGGAGAGACCTTGTTGAGTAAACTCCAGGTCATCCAAAATACTGCAGCTAGGATGGTTATGAACCGCCCAGCAGGTTCCGCATCGGTCTCTTTGCTTCGAGAACTCCACTGGCTATCAGTGAGGGAAAGATCGTTTTTTAAGATCTGCTGTCTTACGTACTCGGCACTCAGCGGTAGAGGCCCCAGATATCTCCAAAAGAGACTTGTTAAGTATGCTCCTATCAGAAATCTGCGATCCAGTGTGCGGGCTCTTCTACAAGTGCCACGTATTAGGTTATGCCGATCTGGAGGAAAGTCCTTTTCATACTTGGCGCCAAGATACTGGAATGAGCTTCCAGACTTTCTTCGTAGAATTACAGTGTATACCACCTTTAGGAAACACCTAAAAGCCTTCCATTTTTAAACACACAATGACCTGTTTATCCAGTATTAGGGGTGTCTTTCATAGATTCACATGCCTGAATCTTTCCCCGTCGTCGAGACGGGAGCCTCCGGTACATAAAAAAGTAATGTCCTATAGACATACATAGAGAAAAATAGGCCTAAGGGCCTCCCCTTAGCCGCCTATCTTAGTCCTTATGTAAAAAGGACCAAACTCTTAGAGTCAGCCAATCAGCTATCACCTCCCTCTAGAACCTTCCTGGCAGGAGCCTCAGTCCCTCAGATTTTCTACCGCACGTTGTGCTAGGGAGTCTCCAGCCTGAGTTCTCCTCAGGATCTCTTTCAAGCCAGATTATTCACGTTTTTTGGTGACTTTCTTCTTCAGGATTTCAACGCTGACTACTTCAGGCCTCTTATTGCTGCAGTGAGTGTTTATTTCATCTACAACTCCTGGCATGTCTGAATCCCAGAAGAAAGCCCTTTTCAGGGCTTGTTCTTCATGTGGGAAGAAGAGGCTGCATGTGGACGACAAGCATGAACTATGCTTGTATTGCCTTTATCCGGACCATGTCCCTAAGGACTGTAAAATATGTAGGTCTTTTCCACATAAGACCTTGAGAGACAGGGAGGGCCGCCTGCTTATCTGGCTGGACAGGCTCAAGGACAAAGAGAGTGTGGTGTCCTCAGAGGCGAGCTTTTCCGGAACCTCTGAAGTCTCCATGAAGAGGCCGAGAGTGACATCTCCTGGCCCCTCAGACGCTCCTCCTAAGAAGACACACAAGACGTCTTCAGAGGCAAGATCTTCGAAATCTTCAGTGTCTGACAAGGTCTCTCTCACTTTCAAGAAGCCTACTCTGTCGGCCACAAAAATTGCGACACCATCCTCTGCGCAAAAAAGTCCATCAGGACATGTCTCCACAGCAACGACGACCGTGTCCACATCCACAGCGGCGTCGGTCCGCTCGTCGACGACGACGACCCCTTCATCATCGTCTGCAGGTACCCCTATCTCGTCTATTATACTCTTAAAACCGTCGTCTAAATCATCGTCGACGACGAAGATAGTCCCGTCGAGGACCTTGTCGATGAGGAGCCCTCCGTCGACGGAAGAGTCGACGACGAGGATATCAATGACGAGCGCGTCGACGACGAAGGCATCGTCGACTAAGATGTCGACGAAGATGTCGACGACCAAGGCATCGTCGACGACCAAGGCATCGTCGACGAAAGCGTCGACGACGGAAGCGTCGACGACGGAAGCGTCGACGACGAAGGCGTCGACGACGACTGAATCGTCTACGACCGCATCGTCGACGAAGAAATTATCGTCGATGGGGACGCCGTTGGTGACAGCCATACCGTCGACGACGGAGCCATCGACGGGAAGGTCGTCGTCGTCCGTGGGACGGAAAACCACGGAGGTTTCTGTGCAAGGATCTGCTGGCAAACTTTCCAGACCACAGATTACCCCGGAAACAACATCTCCAAGCAAGGTCCAAACCAATTTACCTCTGGAGATTCTGCAGAGCGAAGAGTCCGAGGAGGAGCTCTTTCAACAAGCTACTTCCCCTTCCTAGCTGTTTGTCAAATGCCAAAGCACGGACGAGGAGCAGGAAGATTCAAGCGCGCAGGAGCGCCCCGTCCAGGAACAGGTCCGCACGGAGGTCATTCCAATGGTCTGCCTCCCTCTGGCAATAGTTAAGGACCTCAAGTTCCTTATCAGGGATTACAAACAACGTTTCCCAGAACCACCAAGGCTGGATACAGGGGTCCCAGTGCCAACTACAAACCCCCCCATCGACAGCCCCAAGGCAATCACGGCCGCTTACGCAGGTCTGCCACGAGCCGCCACCTCAGGTGATAGTCATCGGATGAGGAGGCTGAGGAGATGTAAGAGGGAGAGGTCCAGGGAGACCAATCGGACCAGGATGAGGAGGAGGAGTATGTAGCATCTTCACCACCTTCCCCACAACAGCGCCAGGCGGATTCACCACCTGTGGATATTGGTGGTTTTCATAAGCTCGTTGAACGGGCTGCAACGCGGTTCCATATGGTCATGGAGTCGGCGGAGACGGAATGCTTCCTCCATGACTTTAAAGAGCAGACGAAGAAGACGACCAAAGCAATCCCTATCATCAACTTCCTCTGGGACCAGGGAAAGAAGTTGATGCTGACGCCAGCCTCAGTTCCTGCGGTTGTTCCGCGCCTGGATAAGAAGTATAAGGCACCGTCCACGGCACCAGCTTGCCTGACTGGCCACCCGAAGCCGGATTCTGTCGTGACCCAAGCAGCCCAGAAAAATTCTCGAAATCCCTCCTCGCCTCTGTCAGCACCACCGGACAAGGAGGGCAGAAAATTAGACACAATAGGCAAAAGGTTTTCGACCACTTCGGCAATGACCATCAAGGTGGCCAATTCCATAGCCCTTTTAGGGCGTTATAACCGCCAACTTTGGGAGGATATTGCCCCATATTTAGCAGAACTTCCGAGTGCGGTTCATGATGAGGTGAAGGCACTACTTTCCGAAGGCCAGACTTCTGCGGCCGAGATTATCGACTACGCCATAGATGTAGCCATGACAGGCTTTCGTCAACTGGCTGGGGCTGCAGTCCTGCGCCGCCAAGGATGGCTCAAGGCGACATCGTTCAGGCAGGAAGTGCAGACAAAGGTGCTAGATATGCCCTTCGACGGACAGCATCTATTTGGAGATAAAATTGACGAGGCGCTACAAGCCATTAAAAAGGACACGGACACGGCTAGAGCGCTTGGAACCCTGCAGGCAAGGAACCAGTCCTTTCGGGGCAACAAATCTAGAGGTCAGTCCTCCTACAGAGGATCCTTCCAGAATAAGTCCTCATATTCTTTCCAGAATAAGACCCAGTACCAGCAAAAGCATCAACAGGGTCGACAGTCATCTTACGGAAGATCTAATTTCAGGGGTAAGAACCAGAAGAGGGGCACCGGCGGACGCCAGTGACCGCTTACTCCAGCCAGTCCAGCTACCATCTTCTTCTTCACAAATTGGAGGAAAATTGACCCATTTCCTAAAAAAATTGGCGCATCATCACCTCAGATCGTTGGGTGCTCCAACTCCTCAGATTCGGCCATTCCCTAGAATTTACCGCCATCCTGCCTGCAACCCCTCCCCACAGGTTTCCACACAGACATCTGCGGCTGCTGCTCCGGGAAATATCGGAGATGTTACGCAAGGGAGCAATCGAGCGAGTTCCATCAGCTCAGAGGGAGAAAGGATTCTACTCCCGTTTCTTTCTGATACGAAAGAAAGAAAAGAAGTGGAGGCCCATCTTGGACCTCAGAGCACTCAACTCTTTCCTGAAGAGTCAGTCGTTCAGGATGGTGACGCTCCAAGAAATCCTAGGCATTCTGGAGGAAGGAGATTTCATGACATCCTTGGATCTTCAGGATGCTTACTATCACATCCCGATTCTCAGGGGGCACAGAAAGTTTCTACGTTTCGAAGTGGCAGGACAGCACTACCAGTTCAAGGTCCTTCCGTTCGGCCTCTAATCCGCTCCGCGGATTTTCACCAAGTGCCTTGCTCCTGTGGCAGCTTTCCTACGTCAAATGGGTCACCAAGTTTTCCCCTACCTAGACGACTGGCTGGTCAAGGCGCCCACGGCCGTAGGCGCAACCAAATCCTCCAACGCTTGTACCAATCTTTTCCAACATCTAGGACTGACACTCAATCTTCAGAAATCACATATATCCCCAACGAGAAGCATCACCTTCCTCGGGGCTACCTTGAATACGGAATGTGCGAGAGCATTTCCTTCAGACGAAAGAAAACACAGGATCATATCGCTGGCCAAGACGGTGGCATCAAGGAAATCCCTGAGGGTTCGCACCTTCAAGTCACTCCTGGGAATGATGTCTTCTTGTATACTACTCATCCCTCACTGCAGGCTGCGGATGCGTCCACTGCAGGAGGCCCTCTCGAACCAGTGGACTCAGAGTACAGGTTCGTTCGAGGACATTATAAGCATAACACCGCAAATATCCAAGAGTCTCGAGTGGTGGAAGGATTCCAGAAACCTCTCGAGAGGACTACCGTTCCTGCTTCCAGCAGCGCCACTGGTGATCACCACAGATGCATCTCTAGCGGGCTGGGGAGCTGTCCTTCAGGACCTCAGAGTAAGTGGCAAATGGTCGGATCGGGAGCAACGCCTCCATATCAATCTGCTGGAGTTGAGGGCTGTGTATCTAGCGCTGCAGGCCTTTTTACCACGCATCCAGAACTCCCAGGTGCTCGTCAGAACGGACAACACCACGACGATGCATTATCTGAACAAGCAGGGAGGAACGTGTTCGCTCACTCTATCGCGCGAATCGCAGAAGATCTGGAACTGGCTTGTTCTCCATGGGATCACCCTCAGGGCGGACTACGTCCCGGGAAAGGACAACACCATTGCGGACGCCCTAAGCAGGCAGAAATCCCTCTCCCACGAATGGGAGCTCAACGAGAGTGCACTAACACACGTATTCTCGGAGTGGGGGGTTCCAGGAATCGACCTGTTCGCCACCAGGGAGAACGCCAAATGCCCAAGCTACGCAAGCTGGCATCCCCAACCGGAGTCGCTCGGGAATGCCTTTTCCATAGGCTGGTTCAGCGTATTTGCGTACGCTTTTCCACCGTTCCCGATGATTCCCAGGGTCCTCAGGAAGATGAAGGCGGAGCCCTGTACCCTAATTCTGATCGCCCCGTACTGGCCGAGGCAGCACTGGTTCTCGGACCTTCATCACCTCTCCATCAGGACACCGATTCGTCTAACACAGCACCCGAACCTGCTGACAATGTCCAATGGGCAGGTGCAATTCCCGAACCTCCAATCGCTCAGGTTATCGGCCTGGCTCCTGAGCACAGAGTTCTGCCATTTGAACATCCCGCAGGAATGCAGGGACGTGCTAGCAAAAGCGAGGGCGGACAGTACCAACAAAACCTACTCTCTCAAATGGAAACGCTTCTGCATTTGGTGCTCGGAGAAGGGCCTGAGACCACTTCATATCACGCCCGAACAGATATTGCCATATCTCCTGCTCTTGGCACAGTCGGGATTAGCGCATGCATCCATAAAGGTGCATCTGGCGGCAATTTCACGTTTTACCAGGACTTTCAAAGGCCCGTCTCTCTGGTCCAGTAGACTTGTTAAACAGTTCCTTAAGGGTCTTTATAGGTCCTTTCCAAGACCTCGACGGGTCCCACCGACATGGCACCTCAACTTGGTCCTTAACCAACTCATGAAGCACCCCTTTGAGCCCATTCACCGAGCTTCCATCAAGTACATCTCATGGAAAACGGCTCTATTACTCGCTCTAACATCTGCCAGGAGAGTCAGCGAGTTGCAAGCTCTCTCCATTCAGGAGCCCTTCATGCAGTTCAAACAGGACAGGGTGGTGCTGAGGACAAATCCCAAGTTCATACCGAAAGTGCCTTCAGACTTTCACCTCAACGAGCCGGTGGTCCTACGCTCCTTCTTTGCAAACCCTACCACGGCAGCAGAAAGGACGCTCCATTCTCTGGATCTCAAACGGTGTCTTAAGTTTTATATAGACAAGACAAAAACCTTCAGAAAGTCTTCGCAGTTATTTGTGGCCTACAGCAGACCAAGGCTGGGTATGCCTCTAACAAAACAGAGCATTTCAAGGTGGATCTCTTCTGCAATAGCGTTCTGCCATGAAGGGGCCGGACGGCCGTTGCGAGACAGGGTGGAAGCACACTCCACCAGAGCGATGTCCACATCAGCAGCGCTGTTCGCTGGAGTGCCGATTTTGGACATCTGTAGAGCGGCGACGTGGAAGTCACCGCATACCTTCTCCAGACACTACTGCCTGGATGCCGAACTTACGAAGGATGCGGCAGTGGGCCAGGCGGTGCTCCGCCATCTGCTCCAGTGAGGTGAGCCTTCCAACAACCCGCCTTCCTGGTATGCACATTCTTTACTGTTTTACTGTTTGTTGTATGCCAATGTTTCAAACTGTTATGGTAATATGTGTATTATCTAAAATAACTATATGGCATGTTACATCAGAAATGTGCATAATGTATTGCTAACTACTCTGATTCAGGCATGTGAATCTATGAAAGACACCCCTAATACTGGATAAGAAACGCGTTACTTACCTGTAACAGCAGTTATCCAGTATTGGTGTCTTTCATAGATTCACATGCAACCCTCCCACCTCCCCTGGAAGGACTCACGTCTCTCTCTAACTGTATTACGCCTACCTAGCTTGGTGCGTACGAAAATCTGAGGGACTGAGGCTCCTGCCAGGAAGGTTCTAGAGGGAGGTGATAGCTGATTGGCTGACTCTAAGAGTTTGGTCCTTTTTACATAAGGACTAAGATAGGCGGCTAAGGGGAGGCCCTTAGGCCTATTTTTCTCTATGTATGTCTATAGGACATTACTTTTTTATGTACCGGAGGCTCCCGTCTCGACGACGGGGAAAGATTCAGGCATGTGAATCTATGAAAGACACCAATACTGGATAACTGCTGTTACAGGTAAGTAACGCGTTTATTCCTTCTAGTCTTGGGATAACTTTAGCAAGCGCCGAGATGCCCCCGGGTGAGTTGTGCGCTATAGAAGTTCTTCTAACATAACATAACATTATGAAGTAGCAGTGGACATCACTCTCAAAGCCCAGTTTCCCCTCCAATTTCTCATTGGCTTTTATTTTTTCCCTCGTTGCACTACAACATTAGCTTGCCATGTTTCCCCAGTCCACCGTAAGAAGCTTTTCAACATGCTTATGAACATGCTTACCTTGATGAAGTTCTCAGAACTACAGAACTGTCCCTTTATACAACCATCCACCTTTTCATGTTGCAGTTTGTCCCCACAGCTTAGATTCCAGTTCTGCAAGTATGGTTCAGTTCCAGCTAGTCACTGACATTCTTCTAGGCAAGCAACCGCTGCATCCTCCAGTTTCAATTCATTAGGGAATTTTCTTCACCAGCTCTGTAGCTACGCATTGGAAGTGGTGATTTAGGTAGAACAGCAGACTTCTCTCCAGTAACTCTGGCCATCATGCAGGTACTGTTCAGTGCAATGGGATGGGAAGGCTTCTCTCCACGTCAGATCCAGGCTGATTGAAAAGTACTCTGCCTGACCCACTTCATTAAGACAAAGTGTGAACTTGTCATTGATTGTTGGGGATACCTAGACAGTCCTTATAAAATACTGGTGGTTTTCCCATTCCCGGAAATCCATGTATTTTCTATTCTAAGCATGTCCCAGGATCGTATGCACCAAAACATCTAAAATAGGTAATCTCCGACCTGGCTGTGCAAAGCTCTCACCAGTCACCAATCAATTGTGGTGATACCTAGGTATTTTCATCAGGGTTCCCGATCTCTGTATTGCAACAAACTTGAGTATTTTCTATCTTCGTTTTGTGCTTTATAGAATAAAACTATCCCAGAGTTCATGCTCCAAAAACCTAAAAATGTGAATCCCTGCCACAGTTGTGCATAACTCTCCCTTACATAGCAGCTCAATCCTGGCTACCCAGCTCGAGCCCTGTAATGTTCAAATTTAATCTTGGCTATAAAACCACCTGGCCCAGTCCTCCGACAGCCCCCGGCTCTGCTGGGCCTCTTGTTTCTCATTTTTAAATAGCAAAGTCTGCTAAAGAATTCTATGTATTGCACCCTCTTGGTTCCTCCCTCTGATCATTGACATTGTGAAGCCAGCCCCTTGTGGTTATCTGGAAAGCAATGCCATCAAAAGTGTGAATGTGTACTGCAGACACAAATGTCTAAACCTTCAGTAAAGTTAATGATTTGCTTCTCAAAACTGCTACAAAAGTAACCGAGAACAGGAAATTAACTTCATTACTGTTTTTTTCAGTGCGTATTCTCTATACATATATTGAGATAACACGTTCCAATTAGTTAATAATATAATTTCACATTATACTTTACGCAACAGGAGAGGTGTCCTGCAGCAAATGCTGCTCTGAAAACTTTCAAATCCTGTTTGGTTTTCGAATCGGTGGGAACTGCATCATGTACTCATATTCACCAAAAGGCATGCAATACCTTTATATGGGTAGTTAATAGTCGATTAAAAAGGTGAAGTGCCTAGAACATTTTCTTTCACTTCCCTATACCTAAAGTTCCTCAGTGAATCTTAAAGCGCCGGGACACTTGTTGTAGTAGCCATAGCTCTTTACTAACCTAGTCATTTTTGTATTTTAGTCTTCCAAAGCTTTGAATATTTTCCTTTATTGCACTGTTGAGTTTATTGGACACGCTCCTATTTTGTGCATGTCCTGGTAATTTACTGTCGGGGACATATAATAAATTTGTTTCCTCGCAGGTAACTAACTACTTCTTGTCCGCTTAATAAGTAGGTTGTGATCGTCTCCGAAATCAATGTGCAGAACTTCCAAAAGCGAAATTATTGCTTTTTATTTATAAGATTTCTGATTAACATAGAAACACGACTTGTCAGTTAAAAAACAAAATTCCTCACTCAATCCAAGGTCAATGTCTTTGTGAACTTAAGCAATATTTATGGTGCTTATAATGTGAGTACTTTCTGGGATGCCACCACGTACATTTGTGCCACATATTGCAAGATGAACTTCTCTCACGATTAACATGTCTTCATCAAGGGCGATGGATGTGTGCAAAAAACCATCTGGAGGCCTACTTTCACATACCAGTTTCTAATAGACTGGACCTCTCTGGGGTTTTTACCGGCCAATAATCTCTTCCATTACACCACTTCTGAAGAAGTGAACATTCTTATGTGAAGTGTTCTGCAAGAGTTGCATGTGACACTCCAACTGGGATTAGAGCTTGATCTCAGCAAATCAACTTTCATACCAGTTTAGAAGATCCCGTGCTTGGAAGCTATGATCAGTCAAAAGGTGCTGTACATTCTTTGCAAAAAGAGGGTGGTTTCTATCCAGTCATTCAGAGTTTTCATTTAAAGTACTTCTAATGGTGCAACATATTTGTCACTTTTTGTTTTACTAGTGTCATATGTTCATTGTGACCCACCCTCACCTGCTCAAACAAATATTGTAGGAATGGATATAAGTACATAGCCATTTAGAAGTTGAAGGCTGCCCACCTTGCCCTAAAATCAGTGTACCTTTCAATAGGATATGCACTGTATAAAGAACTGTATACATGGACCTACAGATGTTGGTAGATTGTTTTGAGAATTTTAGTGCAGAAAGAGGGTTGTATAATAAATCAATCAAAAACTAAATTTCTAACCATTAATCCACATAAGTCATTTAGCGGAACCATCACACTAGAGCGAGCAGAACTCTAAAGAGTCCCAGAATTTGACCATAACTTGCTCTGGACTCCCCAGGTGAAGAAGAGTAGTATGAACTTATGTCATCATGTGTCTGTGATACAGAGGATGTATTGAGCATCTAAAACTAGACCGATCCTACCCGCTCTGATAGTATATAATATAATGTGAAGGCGGAAGCAGACTGGGGTTTTTTGCAACATTGTCCTGTCAGGCAACAGTTGAGAACAACTTTCTGAGATCTTTGATTGCGCTCCAGAAGAGTACGCCTTTGTTGTCCCTGCGCTGGGATCTGGGTGTGAAACAGATTATCCATAAAGCACAGCTCATGCTGGTTTCATTTTGAAGACTTAAGTCATCACCTTCCCTAGTGGAGTACTATAATATTTTAAAGAAATAGTCAAACTAGACAAAAACCATAGGATCCACTGGATTAGGTCGATTAGAGCGATACTCTCTCAAATCGACCTTGAGGAATACTGGAATGATCATGATTGCCCCTTGATTCTTCCGAAGGCTACTCCTAAAGAAGGTTTTTGGTTCTCATAAATGGGCAACTGAGATGAGTAATAGGCAAGGAGCTTTAACTGCTGCTTTTCTCGATCTAAAATCACACCGTATTTGCAAATCTTTTTTAAACTACATTTCAGTTCCTTTAGCTAAGCAATTGTAAATCCGGTTTAGACATGGTACACTTCCTTTGCAGTCCTGTGCAAAATGGAAATCTAATGAAGATAAGAGAATGGCTTGTCCATTGTGTCAGTATCCAGATGAGAACCTGTAGCACTTTTTTTTGTTTTTTGCCCAGAGTATACGAAACCCAGGATGGCCTGGATTTTTTCTATCTGTAAGCAACTGTGAGCTAGGCAATGTGTAGTGGCGTTAGGGCTCTTGCGAGCAGAGACAAAGAATCCTTTGTCTGCGCAGTAGCAAAATATCTCCAATGGAGCTTGGAGTATTAGGGCAAAGCTGCTTAAGGGATCTGAGATAGATTTTGGAGAGGCATTCTAGAGTATACCTAGATCAAAGTAAAGATGGAGTCGTGGAGGATGTTTTTTTCTGCTGTTCCTAGCAAATGCCCTCCTTCCGAGACTAGGAGGTCTGTAGCTGTTCTAATGTTCACTCTTCCTATGTAAAAATGTATTATATGTATAATGAATTGGATGATATAAAGTAATGGTTTTAGCTTGGAATAAGAAGGATATGGGTGTTACATTTTGTTGATTCATGTATTTTAAAATGGCCTTATATTTGGTGTTTTATCCATATTTTTTATATTTTATTTTTTATATGCTGTACTTTTAAAGTTCAATTACCGAATAAAAAGTTGATGATGGTAACGATCAAAAGAACTGTAGAACATCTAAATGTAATAGGGAACACACTAATATCCAGATTTCCATGTAGTAAAGACGTGGAGCAAATAGCTAGGTTCCTGCGTTCCTGAACTAAAGCCCAAAGCTTGATAAATAACATAATTGTATAAATGGCTAATGATAGCACTGTCGGGGAAAGAAAAAAGAAACCAAGCTGAATAGCTAATTTTTGCTTAAATTGTTTAAATGATGATTGATGTTCTGCTCATGGAATAGCTTCCCAGTCTGTATACTTTTGCAAAACAAGCATTGTGATGTTACGACTCTTGTGCCAAATTTCTAACTGGTGCATAGTGTTAGATAAACTGTAATACAAAAATTCGATATAGGGATAGTTGGTTTTCATAGTGTCCGTTAATAAATTGTAATTTCAATCCATTTTTTACTCATAAAAGGTGCGTTACAATGTTGGAACATGACTGTTTTAAGAAAATAATGTTCTTATGCACACATAATAATTTTCATAACTGCATGGGTAGCTATTCCAAAGTGCCTCCTGTCTTCTATCTCTTCAGCTCCTGAGGGCTCTCCTCTGTGGAAGGACAAAGAGCACCATTACAGTTACTGGCTGCAGTGACTCTCTCCAAAATATGTACAGACAGACTCATTCCTAATGTGCCTTCCGCTAGCTGCCCATGGGGAGACCACAACATGTGCAAGCATGTAAGGCTTCTGTGGCGAAATGTCCTGATGCAGTAACTCCTCATTAAGAGCGAGTCCTGTCAAGCACCTGCTCCCACATCCAGGAAAAGCTGTGGAGATACTTCAGGTGCTCAAGATAGCTGACGGAAGTCTGCGTAATGCTAATCTACGATCCGCAGAAGGTCTCAGGTAGAACATACTGATGAACAATTCATGTGGGTACCACTACACAGGAATTGCGCAAACAGTTATAAACCCTCCATTGCCTCCCAGTCATGAGACTGGGTTTGGATTGAGTAGAGAGAAAAAATTACCCCATCATTAATCAGGTCTTTTCTAGACACCGCCATCAGCTGGCCCAGAGCCCACACCTCTGGTTTTCCACCATGCAGACCCTAATTATTATTTGAAGCAAACTGCCCCAACTGTACTTTAACTGACTGCAAAGCTCAGTGTTCTGGAACTTTACAAAGGCCCCTGAGCTGCAGCATTTTGGTTGTGAACACAAAACCCTCTGGTGTCCTGCTTTGAAATTGTATTCAGTTGTTGCTATATTACTATTAATTGAGTCTTTTACATCATGTACTCAATCGTTTTTTTTTTTTTTCTATTTGAAAGATATTGCTGTCACCTTATTGGACAGTTTTTCTCCTTTTGCTCAGTCTTTAGTCAGTTTGAAGGCATTTGATATTGTAGTGTACATTGACTAGCCCCAAGACACCTTAGGGTATTTGCGCGCTTTAGAAATCATATTAACATAACATATATTTTACTTAATGAGAGGGGAGTAGAGTCCGTGTCGATCTGTCTCATGAGCGTAACCATTGTAAAATGTTGGCGTGTTGTGAGCCGATAGACTACCCTGTTGTCTCTACAGGGTTATTGCTTATCATGTTAAGCCTGAATGCCTCCCAATACATGATCTGTGACCTTTTGTATAATGATCTTTATTATGTTATACCGTTGTGTTTAGTTTCTAGAATTAGCCTGTATTCCTTTGTGTAGGTTTCCTTTATGCACTGCGTAGGTACAGTATTGTTAACGGACATGCATGTCCTGTATCCCACTTCACATTAGGGCAGATACCTAGTATTACTTTTTAGGGACTAAGATTCATAGGGAATGAATATGAACAAATGAAATGCTCCAGTTTTATTCAATTTGTAAACTTTGCTCGCTGTTGCTATCAGAACGTGACCTGATCTTTGCTACCCTTTTGCTACATATTTTCTGTATTGGGTTGTGTATAAAACTAACCAGTAGTATACAAATGTGCATGTCCACTATGTCAGGTTGAGGGGTGGTGGGGAGGGATGAGTAGAACAAAGGTACTCTTGACAAACATTTCTGTGACAGAGGCTGCTTATTTGGCCCAGTATGCGCTCTTCCTTTGGTATAATTTAAGGGAGAGGGTCATGGGACCCAAAAATTTTATTTCTTTCTTCCTGCATAACTAGTATGCATTTTATTCTGAAGGCCAATGGAATCAATCTAGGTGTGACCAAGAATCACTCCTCAATTCTATCTGTTGGAAATTATGTGCATTTACTAATGGCCTTGTTACTTCTGCGACTCGGTGTCCGTTTTATCCAACTACCTATGTTGCATTGGTGACTTTACTTGAGACTTATCAATATTTCAACAGAAATTAAAACAGTGCTGCAGAATTCATGCAAGCATGATGGCCTGAAGGGGCTCGAATCCTAGTGTCTGTTTAGATCCAGAAAATAACTAAAGCTTCTCTTTTCAGGATTTGTCAGGGGATTTAACTAGAGGGCGTAAAATCTGTGCCATAAGGCTTTTTTCCAGGCTGCATTGAGTCGTTGCTACTTTATGTAGGACCTATAGACGCCAGTGATTGAATTATCACAGATTAAATTTCAAGAATACATAGTTGGATGTTGAAGAGGCAATTTTATTCATTATGTTTTCTAGGATTTCTTCTTCTGACATTTGTGCACGAGCTCACTATAGAATACAACAAGTATCTTATGGGAACAAGAGTGGCACGAGATCAGTTCTTCCCCTGCACATGTGTGTGTCATCGCAGTCTTATGAGAAGTTCTGTTCCATGCTCTCCATGCACCCTGTATCACACAGACATCATAATATACAGGTAACTGCCTATTATCTTATACCTTTGCCGTCACCATAAATGTCGTTCTCGTGGACAGTTTAAATGTTTTCAGTAAACTGGACCATTTCAATGATAGGCCTCTCCTGCTTTTCGGGTGAACAGACATCCCACTGTTAATTATAGTTCCCTTTTTTTCTTTTTGCTTGTTTTGCTCATTGCTGGTGTGCTGCGGTTTGTTGGGCACTTGTAAGTACTCAACAATTACACTTTTAAGAGCACTTTGTTACCACACTTCAAGTTGAGGATATAGTTCACTTAATGTCTTCTGTTTTATGGAATTGTAAAGGCTTCCAAAGACCGTCCTTGGCGTGCCTAATAGTTTACATCACTGATTTCATGGTTGGGAATAATCATCTCCTGCAATGGAAGCAGGGAAGCTATGCTTTTGAAACGCATTATTAATGCTCCATCATGTTATGGTTCACATATGTACGTGTTTGTATCCCCTGCCACCTCTTGATAAATCCCTATATACATTTGTGTTGCTTTTTATTAAATGCCTTACTTTTACTGTAAATGTTTGTCAAAAAAAGACTTATTGATACAAAGGGTGAATGCACATTGCAGCTCTTCATGTGATCTAGCCTCCTTAGTAGGATGCCACTTTAGGATTCCCAAACGCTCAGTTTAATTTCTCTTCATTTCACTCTGCTGGATACACTTCCATTACTCCATATGGATGTTTTAATGTCCAGAAGCATCATGTCTACTGCAGTACAGTCCTACTAGTTTACAGCAGACTTAAGTGTATGTTCCCAGTTGTTTCTTGGGGTTAACCAGAATACATTGACGTTTTGCAGCCTCCTGAAGAAGTTGGCAGGTTTCAACATGCAGGACATGTACTTTAACTCCCTGCCATCAAACTAAAAGCAAAAAGACCATGCAGCCTGTCTGATTCGTGGAGAAAATGGTTTTGTGTGACAATTCCTTCTGATTCCAGCCACACAACACCTCAATGACCCGTACCTCCTTCTATTGTCTTCTGAATAAGTGTCAGGATGCTCCTTGCGGAGTGACAGGCTGCACTTTATAAATACCACTTTACTTTACATTACATTACAAAATTACAATGGGGATTATTCCAAGTGATGGTGCTAAGATGACAGAAGTTTAGACCCATGTTTCAAATCCACTTGAATCCTCACCCGCCCTTTTCCCGTCTAGCAGCTTCTTGTGAATAGCAGCTACTTTTACTTTGGCTGCTTTTCCAACCAGTATTTTGGCATGTTTGATACCTACATAGGCCACGTTGAAGCCTTCATCTTCCGCTTCAGTTTGAGATCAATAAGTGGGCAGATCGTGATCCAATCGTACTTTCTCTGTTTCCTGGGGAGTGGAACCTCAAGGACTTCAAAGTCTGTTCACGCAATCTTGTTCAATTTACTTCAGCAATTGCTTCCACTGTAGCACTGCATTATGTATTGAGGACTGTCTTCCCAGTGTTTGGAGTGCTTAAAGAATATCACCCACCTGGAAGATGTCCTCCTCCGTTCATAATTACATATTTTATATGTAATGCAATTCTCACTTAATGAGTTCTATGATCTTTATGGCATGTAAAGGCACAAATAACCGTATACCTTTTGTATAGCAAACACTAAGCTAAACTGTTTTGTCCTTGAAGTCTGTAAAAGGTTAGATCAAGAGCACGAGCGATGAAAGTGTTTCATGGAAGTGCCTGCCACATCACATTGTTTTTGTCCCCAAACCTCCTCAAGAGAAGGAAGATTACATTTATTATTTCTCTGGCAAGCAGAGGTGGCATGGCAGCCATAGTGTTTTCCACCTGCACAGTTCAGAATAAAGGAAGGCTTCCTACTGTGCCCTCATGAACACTTGATTGTACAATCGCCTTAACTGGCAGTACTGGGAACCTGACCAAAACATGGTGGGATTTACCTGCAGGTGCGAGTGCTGCAAAATGCTATTTCTGCTACCCACACGCTGCCATACTGGTAGGGTAGACCATGAGTGTCCTGTACGTGTAGGAGTGTATGAGACTTTACTTTAAGGGATTGCACTTGTTTTAACACTGTTTATAAATCTGTGATTTTTGCTTTTTTAAGTTTACAGCTTGTTTTTGCCTTTGTTAAATCTGCAGCTACACAGGAGTCTACAAAAAGGTGGAAGAGTTTATGAAAAAGGCAGAAAAAGAGAAGCCGAAAAGTGCTGCTGTCGTTCTCCTAGGAATTGTGAAAGAGCTTGTGTTTCACAGGGAACCACCACTGTGAGCATTTTTACTTTACCATTTTCAATGATTTCTGCAGAAATAAACTAGAATGCAAATGTCATGACGCTACCAATCTGCACTTACCTGCACTTACCTGCACTTGGTCTCCATTTTTATCAGAGTATGCAGTATGATTTTTATAGTATGGTGATCATTTATTGCAATTTTCAAATGTTTGAAATGGAAACAGTCTGCAGGATTTTGAAAGCAATTTGCACAAAGCGGTATTCCTTTTTACCTCGTTAGATGGTGCTACTCTTTGGTGTGGAGGGGATGAGGTCTTGGCTAGTATCTTTGCTCGATATTTGAGATACCAGTTAAGTACAGAGATCCTGCACCTACACCAGTGAATTTTGCCTAGTTCATGTAAAAGGCCTCCCAAATCATTCTCCCGAGTTCGGACTGCCAGGCCTCTGCGTACTAAAGTAGCCTCCACTAAACTTGAAGGGTGGTGGGTACATTAGACCATCTGTGTTTAGGCTAATAAATAAATTAAAGAAGAGTTTGTCCAGATTCTCTGGCACCAGTTCTGTGTTGTGTAGCTCAGACACCCCTTGTGTAGTTTCAATGTTGCAGTCCTGGGGTGTTGAAGTTTAAGAAGGCACATCCCTCCGTGCCATGTTATTTTGTCCTCCCTGTGGATTTTTATAGTCCTACTTATCGTGTGCATGCTTGGCTAGTTCTATTAATGAAGGATGCTTCAGGAGGCTTTAGGGGACTTTACTACTTCAGGGATTTTCCTGTGGCACAACAAAATTCCCTTTTTATGCAGTATTGGAGTTAAGGAGATGGAGATAAAAAGAGAGGGAGGGTAAAAGTCAGAGGAAATGACAAAATGAGTGCAAGAGTCCGAAGGAAAAAAAAGAGCAATGTGGGGAAAAAAGATGCAGGGTGAGCGATGGTGCCTAAAGGTGTAGTGTTAATGAATTATGAAAGAACCCAAATTGCTGCTTAACAAGCCTGTGCAAAAAATTGAAATAACCAAAGCTGTGTAATGAAGATTCATAATGCGCTATCCACCAGAGCGGGCAGATTTGAGTGGACCATGAACAAACCATGCAGGTCCTGCTTTTCAAGTGATGTGGTCCCAGCTCCTTACTGCAGTGGAGATTGTTTAATATGTTCCTTGATTGATCTGTAGAGGCCTGGTCCGTCAGAGCATAATGTGAGCGACAGATCTGCAGTCCACGGCTCAAACTGTCACAGCTGCGTAACCTAAAAGATAGGTCTGCTGTCTGTGACCCAAGCCTGTTAGGTAGCTATCCAGTCTGAAACCTGGATTTGTAGACTGTGCTCTTGCTATGTACCGCTGCTGGCATCCCTTCCCCAATGTCCTGGAGCCTGGAATCACCACATTCATGCTTGGGCTCCAAAGAAGTGCTGCACAACTGCTTGTAGGAAAGCACTTAATAGGTACTGGGTGTCGCATGAACTAGCTTATCCAATTAGTCCATGTTTAAGAACATTGCTAATATCATTTGTATTCGTTATTTGTAATTAGGTGCATGTAATGAACCAATAAATACTAAAGGTATTAATACTAGAAACAACCTATTGCAATGCTTCTTCAAAGTGTCTAAAGTATGCTTTTGTTTTTAGTACTATTTTAAATGAGGCCTGGGGGCCTTATGAGTTTGACGGTCTGATGGACTGCCAAAGCCACGGTGGTGGTGCTGCTACTGCTGCACCGGTGGCCCGACTGCCCTATTAGAAGTAGGGCGGGTGGACCGCCATGGGACCGCTGCTGCCAGGGATCCGCGATCCCAGACGGTCTTGCAGCAGTCTAAGGCCCCTAATATGCAGGCGGTGCCGCAGCGGCACCGCCAAGCATATTGGGAGTTTCCTCACCACCACAGTTTTCATGGTGGTCAACCCTCCATGAAAAGTGTCGGTGAGAAATCAAAGAGGGGAGGGTCCCCGTTAACTCTGCGCCAGGGGATTCATGCAGACTTCTAAAGTCATAATAAGGCCCCAAATCTGATTTCTGTGACAGGCACTGCCTGTCCAGTAAGTTTAATGCGCCTGGATTATGCGATGCAGCAAGTTAGTAACACTTCCTTGAGTGCACATCTGCCAAACTGCACAGAATGCCCATTTGATTTGAACACTGTGCATGTTATTAAAGTAAGTGTACTCAAGTTAAGACATTGCCTCTGTGATGTCCGAGCTACTTGTATCCCAAATAGTGTTCAAGGCAATTTCTCAGTTTGCGTGTAATGCACACAGTGCCTAAAGCACATTAAGTGATTGAAATGTTTAAGATGTTGCGTTCCTTTTTAAAAAAAATGTTTTTATTATTATATCTGTTATTTCACAGTTCTGTGTACATTCATCTCCAAACAAATGTATTGCGGATCCCATAATATTTAGTGCCTGCAAGATGTCCCAAATCTTTCTACTACATACCAAATTCCCTGTAATTTAGCATGTAGGAGGTTGTCCATGGGTGTTAAATCTTCTTTGTGAAGCCAGCCCAACCTTGCTGATATTAGCCTACTTTTTCCTGCACCTCTTAATGGATTCCTTCTGATTATTATTTATTATTTTGTCTTTGTTCATTAAAATGTATTAAACGCAATATATGTATTTTTTCACTAAAATTAGGATCTTAATTAACCAGAGCAGTTGCTTAAAAAAAAAAAAAGTTATAGGTTGCGTTTGTGAAAGATATTAAGTTTCAAGGTCAGAAACTACAAACATTAATACACAGTTCTTACCTGTGACAGATCTTGAATAGTAAGGAGAATTGAAGTGAGTTGAGTGAATATAAACATCCATAGTCCCAATTAATTTAGTTGTGCAAAGCTATCTATTTCTCGAGGTGTCTCCTGAAGTATTACTCATGACCTCGACGTTTCAATGCAGTACTTCTCTTAGAGTGCAAGGTATATGGCTCACATAGCCAACCATTCCTTTTCATATTGAACTTGCTTTTCTAATTCCTCATTTTTATAAATTAAAGCGCTCCTTTCTTTAAGCAAGATAATAGCAGATTCTCCACACTTCCCTTGTACTTGCATCACCCAAGTCGATGATGTACCTTGGAGTTTGCCTACATTCACCTGTGTGTCTCATTGAACAGAGTATATGTTGTAGTGGTTGCCAGAATGCGTGCAAACTGGTTCTATTCTCTGAAAAAGAGCATAGTTTGGTTGCTGACTTTTTCCAAAGTGTTGAACCCTTTGAATGCTCTCTGCATAGTATGTCTTTTGAAGTAACCAGTAGGCTTTAGTCAGCAAGATCATAACAGGGAAACCTATTACACAGTCATTTGACTCTACTGAACCACACCAAGGCCGTTCTTTCCACCTGCCCCAAGTCAACCCAACATCATCTAATTGCTTTTTTATGCCTTGTCCTTAATAATGAAGCATATGACCAGTAGGGGCTCTAAATCTTGGGCCTTTTCACTTTATGCTCAAGCTTTTAGGACCTTTGGTAACCTGAAGCTGATGTCTTGTACTGCAGCAATCCAGGTTAGTGTTCGATCTCCAGGGGATAAGTCGACAGTCTTTCTTCAGGGTAAGGTGGTTCTCTCATCCCACCCTTTTTTAGTTTAAAATGTGCTATTCATAATCCATTTGAGATTTGTCTCCCACTCATATTTCCATGCTTTCATGGATTTTCTGCATATGACGTACTTCAAAACGTTAATGATAGACTCGCATGCTTTGTTTATATTGCTGGGACAGAGAACGTCTCTCTTCAGACCAGTGTATTCTCCCACCCATTATTGACAGATAAGAAAAATGTATAATGTTGTTACTCCTTACTTTGGGCAACCCAACACAGTTTGTTCTGGTGTATTCTGCTAGATGCAAAGCAACCTCAGTAAATGTCTGTAGGACTGTGCTCATTGACGGTATCTGCATGACTGTTATAAGCATTTGCCACAGTCCTCCCTAAGGCACTACTTTTATGAATATTTTTAAATCTGCGTGCTTCATTCATTGCCTGCCCAATACTGCTTTTTCTGTTCTTAATTTTGTCTTCTTGCTGAGAAATCTATCCCGTAGTTGTTGAATAGTGAATAGCCTAGGCCAAGGAGTAGGATAAATATACACTTGTTGTGACTGTTACATTAAATTCAAGGTTCTCTCTGCTAGTGCCAGCACTCTTGAGTTTAACCCACTGCTACCATTAAGCATTATTACACTTAAAGGCTCCCTCTTAATGCCCGAACTGGGAATGGTGAGCACCTTTGCTGGACGAAGTCATCTAGCTACTCCTGCAGACTCAGATTCTTAAGATTGCATACTCTGAATGGAATGCTCTACTATTAAAGCTCAGGAAAATTGATGCTTTTTCGGTATGTGGGAGATCTGGAGGTCTCAAGGTACCAAAATATGTTTGTAGATTTGGCTTTAGTAGCGAGGGGATATAGCCTAAAATTAGGGCAGTCCCACAATCCAGTTGATGTACAGCTAGTATAGAAATTAACAATTGCATATAGAAGCCAAAAGGGTCCTGTAAAAAGTCGAGGGTGCCTGATTAATTGTAAAAGTATGTTGTCCCTTGACCTGCTATTCTGATTTCTCCTAAACAAATGCTATTAACATGTGGAGGTGTGTGCATTATGGATTGTAAATGCAAAATCCACTAGGTTCTGTTTCTAAATTTCGTGTTGATTTTATGGGAATGCTATTAAGCCTGTACTTCATGTACAACCAGTTGACTGTAAAATTTGTTCGTTATTGCATATTTCCATAAGTAAAAAAAAACGATCAAAAAGAATAATAGAATACAGCAATTTATTCATGTAAATATGAAGGCCCTCGCTGCATGCATAAAGAACTTGGGCAGGGACCATCCCTGAATTAAGAATGCTGGTAGTGAGCATGAACTTTGGACACCAATGTTAATTAAATCTGTTTCTAAGTTAATTGTGCCACAATTTGAACCCATGCAGAAATGAAAATATCATATATTTTGTATTGAAAGATCTTTATTTTTTTATTTTTTCAATATAAGGTTATCCGTAAGGATACAGTAACTACATGCATCATTGATTGACATACCATTCACTATTTATGAAGTAAGGAAGGTGATGCAATAAGATATCAGTTTCCGATTATGTCCGATTTTAGGGTCCATCAAACCATCAAATTTGTAGCGGTACAGACAAAGCATCAAACGTTAGACATCACCAAAAATGTTCTGCATAAACTCATCTTGGGCCCAAAGCACAGCTATTCCTCCTACACGATCAAAAATATAAAGCAAGTATAGCAATTGTTCGAATGAACCTGATGTTGTTCTATGTCTAATGTATGTTAAATTGATCAGGACCTTAGTGTTCTTGAGTCTTGCCTGTTTTAATATAGTCTATACCAGACCGCTGAAGAAAAATATCACAAAATTATTGAATCTACTGAATCAAGCAACCTAGCTCGGTCTTAAATCATATGGTTTGATTTCTATATGTTCATGCTGTCAACGATCTACATTGATTTCCATAGGCTCAAAGTGTGAAATTTAAACTCCTTTTTATGGTCTTCAAACATCGAGAGTATGGCCTCCTAAATTACAGGCTTTCTTTCTACACTGCATGTTACACACTGTCCTGAGTTGTACTGAGCTAAACCTGGTCTCACTATCCAGATACAACTGCCAGAAACATGGGAGGACAATCAAATTGTTGGACTCTCAACTCTGGAGCTCTTCAAGTCAAATCAAACACTCCAACTTTGAAGCACCAGTATAAATATCTGAGACTGCCCTTCCCACCCTTGGTCCCCTTAATAGACAGAAGATTAATGCAGTTGATCCCAACCTATTAACACTTCAGGCACATTTTATTAGGATTAGGGACAGTTCTGTAGTAGGGGATCTCTGTGATAGTCATAATCTAGTGAATAGTCCCGCCCATGTGCGGGGACCCCGGAGTAATAAAAAATAATCTCTTAAGGTGTCAAATCATGCAGACCTGCATCCACCCTTAAGAGAGAATTTAATTTAAAGACAGATAATGCAGCCTATACCCACAGGCTACACTGTCCAGTACTTCAACTAGAAAATTCCACCAACATCCACAAACAGCACTGCCTGTCCAGCTTTTTCTACAAAGGAAAAAACCTGCCTCTACCAGCAAAAGCCTCTGGAATGATAGAGCGGAAGGAATGGACAGACAAGCCCCATAGGCTGCCATTATGTGGCTCAGAACAGGATACTGTGCCTTTAAGAAAACTTTCCAGTATCCCAGAATGCACAGCAGGTCCCTTTTACTTTCAGTTCTTTTTTCCGGCTCCTGCTAGCAGGACCCTGGAGCATTGAGCTCTCCCTTTTCAAGGGTTTATTTGGATTTGTTCACCTTTCAAGTGATTTAGTGTTAGTAAAGACCTTTCCTTCTGGTGTTGTCAGCATGCCTGGCTTGTTTGACAAGTGTCCTGATTGTGAAAGGAAGAAGGCTAAGTCAGACCCACACAGGGTGTGCATCATCTGCCTTCCCCAGTCCCACGTGCCGGAGGAGTGTGAGATCTGCCACTCTTTTTCAGCCAGGACCCTGAGAGAAAGGATGAAGATCAGGCTCCAGGTCCTGGAGGACAGAAGGCTGAAGGCACAAGGTGGGTCTGGAGGGGCTGATTCTGCCCATGCTGAGGCCTCTGGGGGTCTCCCCAGGGGCAGGAAGACTAGCAAGCGTCCCCATTCTCCGCCGACGTCTAGGGCGTCGACGGCGGCGTCGAGGGGGATGACTACGGTCTGTTCGCCATCTCCCCAGGGCTCTGGGGAGAAGCGGCGTCGACGATCGACGTCGAGGGAGCTGAACAGGCCGCCGTCGACGGCATCATCTGCGACGTCGACGTCAAGCCGTCAAGCCTTCGGCGTCGAGATCAGGCCCGGCGTCGGCGCTCGCCGTCGAGGGGAGATCGCCGGTCGCCGTCGGCGAAGAGAAGGTCGCCGTCGAGGGGCTACCCGACGTCGCTGGCCAGCCGACACTCGTCGTCGAGGCGGCGGTCGACGTCGAGGAGATCGACGTCACGAAGATCGACTGTAGGAGAGTACGGTCTGCTTTCTATGTTCACCCCCACTTTTTGCTTTTGCTTTACTGGTTTTCGACTTAGATGTGGCTGTGGGCCTGCTAATCAGACCCACAGCCCTGCTGTTCTCTCTCTAAATTGATACTATGTACTTTAGGTGCATAACCCATTTGGATAGGGTCACCTTATTGGCCCCTGTACAGTGTACCTTAGGTACCCAGGGCATAGGTGTACCCTAGGCCTACCAGGGGCTGCAGCATGTATTATGCCACCCCTGGCCTGGCCTTCCATTATGACACAACTGGCTGATCACTCAGCTGGGGCAAGGTCGTGTAATCACCCCTTGCTTAGGTGTAGTATTCCTATACCTAACTTACATATAGACACATGTGTACCTATCAGCCACTCCTATGGCAGGCCTTAACAATCCTGGAGGCAGAGTGCTTGGTAACATGTGAGATGGTGCTCTAGCATGAGCTGAGCCTGTCTGCAGCTTTCGCAACCATGTCCTTATAGCTGTTCTATGATACAGCCTACCATATACTCTTAAAGTGCCTTATAATCTTAAACGGTTATGGTAACTATGGTTTGGCTTTATCAAAACATGTCGTGTAAGGTGTCTAACACTTTGGAATAATACCCCCATCCCATTTCTGGGGATGAGGATATTATCCCTCCCTTCTAGAGGGAGAAGACATGTTGTAACCTACTTACCCGGTTAAAGTTAACCAGAGCCCCAGCATCACAAAATGGATGCTGCTGCCACAGACACGAGTCTGACCTCCTGCTGCTGGGAGTGATCCCGGCAAGGGAGGCTTGGACAATAGGTTTCCTGCCTTGGGAGGTGCGAGCACCACCCCAGACAGGCCTTAGTGTATTGGGGCAGGGAGGGATGAAAAGAATGAGACATGCCTGGGGCACACAAGGTGTCCCGTGCATAGTCCAGTTCAAACTGGTGCTGGGGCTCTCCAGCCCCAGTCCTGGCGCGAAACTGGACAAAGGGAAGGGGGTGTAACCACCCCCCTCCCAGGTCCCACCCATAAGGCGTGACCTAGCAGGTAACCCAGCCCCCCAGATTTGGATAAGAGTGCTAGCTGGGCCCCAGGAGATAAGATTATCCTGAACCTGCAACTTGAACAGAAACTCTGGACCTTCGACATTCGACGAAAGAAGAAGACTGAAGAATCTCCCTTGTGGCCAAGGAGTGGCTACCCTGTGCAAACAGGCACCATCAAGAGACTACCCTTTGCTTTGCTGAAGTTCTACGAGGGACCGACTGCAGAGCCCGACCAGAGCCTTGACTTCCAGACTTCTCCGACCCTGATCCACATCCACAGCCGAGCTGAGATCCGTGGAGGCGAAGAGAGACGTGGGACCGGCTACCTGGGAAAAGTGGCGAGTATCTTCCAGCGCAGCTTCTGAGGCACCCTCGAAGTTGTGCACCGGGGATTGAGAAGCCCCAACCCCAAGCACCATCTGCACCGAAGATCAGCCCCCCACACTCCACGAGTCCTGCGTGGGGCCCTTCTGCATTTTCCTGCTTGCCGCGCCTGTCCGGTTGCTTGCCCGTTGGCTAGTGGCCTTTGTGACGACGCATCCAGAAATCTCCACTGCTGGTTTGGCTCCTCCAGACTGGCTCCCGCTTCCTTGCAAAAGAGAAGCACCCCAGACCTTCCTGGTCTGCACCAGAAGCAAGTCCTCCGTTCTTCGTGGGTTCCGCTTGCCAAGGCTTGGTGAGTCCTAGTCCAACTTCGACGCCGCCGCCAGCAAGAGCCTCGTGGGACAGCTCGCCTCCTGGTCCTGGTCGTCCTCGACGTTCCCGGGTCCTCGTGGCTGCAGCGACAAGCTTCACCTTCAACTGCAATCTTCACGACATCGCCTGGTTCCTTCCTGGTTCCACGTGGTCACTGGCTAGTGACCTTGACTCTGTCCCTTCTGCTTGCAGGTCTCCTCTCTTCTTGATCCCAGCCTTGGGATCCACCGGACACTCTTCACTGACTGCCTGTCAGCAACTTTCCTTCAGGCATCCATAGAAGTCCACGACGAAACCCGACGCAAGTTCACACCTATGCACCCGCAGCCCGTGGGCTAGGTAACTTGGGTACTTCGGTGCTCACAAGGGTAGTGACTATCCTAGGATCTAGTTTCCGAGTCTCGACTCTCTAGCTGCTTCAGAAGTGTCCTTAAACTGTTAATTTCTAACTGCTAGTAATTCTATCGACTTTTACGCATTACGCGTGAGTGTTTCCACTCTGCACCTGAATCCTGTGAGCCTCCCACTTCCTAACTGATGCTAGTGTAGTGTAGCCCCAGCGATTCCGTAGGCCTAGGCCTATCCTATTTCCGTGACAGTGGTCCTTATACCACTTACTTAGTATATGGTTTGCGTGGCCCCTAGGGCCTAACTGTATTACTTACCTGTGTGACTTAATGTATGCTTAAATAAGACTGTGTTGTACTTACCTCTAATCTCATAAAGAGTGCTGAGGGTTTGACTAGAATAAATACACTTTATTTCATATATATATCTGTTGTGGTGTCCTTTCATTTGGTATTCAAGGGATTATATATGGTATCACAGCTGGCTTCACATGCCATTCAGAGTTTAGCCTAAGACTGCTCTTGTCCATGCTACCACTAGGATAGCTGGTCTATAAGGTTGACTTTACAACCAATCACCATAAGGGTTGTTTGGACTGATATAAGGTGTACACTAGAACTAGTGACATCATACATCAGGCCAACTTCTCACATCGACGTCACGGAGGCGATCGACGTCGAGGAGGCGATCGACGTCGAGGAGGCGATCGACGTCGAGGAGGCGATCGACGTCGAGACGGCGCAGGGGGAGCCCTGACGCCAGGAGTAGGAGGAGAACGGAGTCGCCGGGATCAGTGTACTCCGTGGTGTATACACCTCCGCGGATCCCTACGCCATCGCCTCCTCCGCCACCACCAACGCCTCCTCCTCCACCGCCACCACCACCACCGCCTCCACCACCACCACCTCCGTCACCACCTCCCCCGCCTCGTTCTATACCACCTCGCACTCCGTTGGGGCCACCTGCGGTTCCGCCATGGTCGGTCTCCCTGCCCAGGTATCCGACTCCACCGCAGGGGACTCCGAGGCCCCGACGCCCACGGTCGCTGGGCCCGGCTAGACCGGTGGACAGGCCGAAACCGAGGAGGTCGCGCTTCCGCTCCATAAGGAGGAGAAGATCGCGGAGCCGTGGGCGGTCGTCGTCAACATCAGGACGACGCCATAGGAGGCACAGGTCCAGGTCGCGCATACGGTCCTCGGCCAGGGATTTCTCACAGACGCTGTCGGACTCACCGGGGACTAGGGTGTCTCCTGTGGACGATCTAGTCTCCTTCCAGGAGGTGCTGCTGAGGGGTGCAGCCAAGTTAGGAATCACGGTGACAGTACCGACACCCACGACGTCCGTGATATTCGAGACTCTACACAAAAAACACCTGTCTCGCCCCCTGCTGCCTCTAGTGCCGGGACTGGTGGAACCCGCGTTGGAGTTGTTCCTCACTCCTGCGGTGAAGAAATCCGCCCCCTCAAAGTTCCTGAAAAAGTATCGGGCCCCGGACTTGGACCCTGCTTTTTTAAGGATGGACCCGCAGCCGGACTCTGTCATCGTGACGGGGGCGAGGAAGCAGCATGCGACCGCTCCTTCATCGACGGTTCCGCCCGACAAGGAAAGCCGCTGGCTGAACTTGGCGGGCAGGAAGGTGTGTGGGACCGCGTCTACCACCATGAAGGCGGCGAGTGCCGGGGCGCTGTTGGGGCGTTACGACCGGGCCCTGTGGGAGTCCTGCTGCCTCGACACAGGAAGGAGGACTTCCTGGAGACGGTGCGAGAGGGTATGCTGGTTTCGAACCAGGTCATCAGTGCGGCAGCGGATGTGTCCCTGTTGGCGGCGCATGCCTACTGTCAAGGCGTCCACCAACGGCGTCACTCTTGGCTGCGCCTGACTTCGCTCAAGCCAGAGGCTCAGCACAGAGTAGCCAATCTGCCCTTCTCGGGGGAAACCCTGTTTGGTAAACATGCGGACGATGAGATGGCCCGCATGAAGGCGGAGACCCTGACGGCTGTCGGGTTGGAGAAGACCGAGAAGAAGCGCCCGTTCCAGAGACGGTTCGGGTCTACGGGCAGAGGGCGTGGGCAGGGTTCGGGACAGCAGCAGCACCAACAGCAGCAGTTCCGGAAACCCTTCCAGAAACGCCAGAAGGGTAGAGGAGGCCAGCAGGCTACTACTACTACCAAGGTCCCGGCCGGGTCTCGACCCTGAGCGACTACTTCCCCTGCAACCGTTACCCACTCCAGTGGGGGGAAGCATTCAATTTTTTCCGGCAGAGTGGAGAAAAATTACTCAAGACAAGTGGGTGCTGAATATTGTTTGCAATGGATACAGTCTTCGGTTTATCAGCCCGCCTCCAGCGATTCCGCCGGTAAGCTCACAGTTCCAGCTGCGAGAGCTCCAGGCGGAAGCAGACATCTTGTTGAGGAAAAAGGCGGTAGGAGAGGTACCTCTGTCTCAAAGGGGAAGAGGTCTGTACTCTCGGTTCTTCCTAGTTCGCAAGAAGGACAAGAACGAGTTCAGGCCCATTCTGGAATTGCGGCAGGCAAACAAATGGATTCGCAGAGAGAAGTTTTGCATGCTATCGTTGCATCAGATTTACCCTCAGCTGCAACGGGGAGACTGGCTCTGTGCCATAGATCTACAGGATGCTTACTTCCATGTGCCCATTGCACGGAAGCACAGGAAGTTCCTGCGATTCCAAATGGCGCCAATCACTATCAATACACAGTACTGCCATTCGGACTAAAGTCTGTGTCCAGGACCTTCTCGAAGTGCATGGCGGTGGTGGCGGCACACCTGCGGAGGAACAAGGTGTTTGTCTACCCGTACCTGGACGATTGGTTGATCAAGGCCTCATCCTTCTCGGAAGCGCAAGAACACTTCCGGAGGACGTACGTTCTCTTGAACAAGCTGAGGTTACACGTCCACATATCCAAATCTGTCCCGAACCCGGTCCAGTGCATACAGTACTTGGGAGCCTCCATCGATACGCGGTCAGCAAGCGTGTCTCCTTCGGAGGAGAGACGGTTATCACTCCTTCGGAAGGCTCAGGACTGCTCCGTCGACAACGGTTTGGATGGTGTCTTCACTGCTGGGATCGATGGCCTCCTGTATCTTCCTCACGCACGGCTGCACATGAGACCACTGCAGGAGTGCTTGGAGGATCAGTGGGATCAGAGGACAGGTTCTTGGGACGACAAGATACGGCTGTCTCTGCATGCTCTTCAGTCTCTGAAGTGGTGGTGTTCGGCGGAAAATCTCCTCAAGGGGGTTCCCTTCCACAAGGACATTCCCACGAAGAGTATCGTGACGGATGAGTCTCTCCAAGGCTGGGGAGCGCATTCCGGGGACTTGCAGATACAAGGAAAGTGGTCCCCGTTGGAGTCTACGTACCACATCAATTTCCTGGAACTCAGATCTGTCTTCCTGGCACTGAAGGCCTTCCTTCCGTCCTTCCAGACCAACTCGCTGCTGATACAGACGGACAATACAACCACGATGTATTACCTCAACAAGCAGGGGGGGGTCGAGATCGCGCACTCTGTCGCAGGAGGCGCAGTTGATCTGGCACTGGCTTCTGGCCCGAGGACTGACAATTACGGCCACGCGTCTGCCAGGGGTGCAGAATGTTCAGGCGGACGCACTGAGCAGACTGATTCAGGAAAACCACGAATGGGTCATAAACGACGAAGTACTAGGAGAAATCTTCGCAAGGTGGGGGACTCCAGACGTAGATCTGTTCGCCACCACCGAAAACAGCAAATGCCGAGACTTCGCATCCAGGTACTACCAGCGGGGTACGCTGGGGAATGCGCTATGGATCGACTGGTCGCACAGCTTTCTGTACGCTTTTCCATCCATTCCCCTGATTCCGGCGGGGCTCATCAAACTGTCCCAGTCAGGGGCGCGGATGGTCCTGATTGCTCCGGAATGGCCCAGACAGTGGTGGTTCACGGACCTACTTCACCGGTCTCTCCTTCCTC
The DNA here is from genome assembly GCF_964204655.1 of Triturus cristatus. Lineage (NCBI taxonomy): Eukaryota > Metazoa > Chordata > Amphibia > Caudata > Salamandridae > Triturus > Triturus cristatus. Next base: position 1,119,652,959 of record NC_140593.1, read on the forward strand.
ACATACGGCTGCCGTGCAGGCCGGACCTTCTCACGAAGTTCGGGGGGCAGATGGTGCACCCCAACCTCTCGTCTTTGAGTTTGGCGGCATGGCTCCTGAGAGAGTGAAATATGGCCATCTGAATCTACCAGAAGATTGTATGGACATACTGAAGGAGTCTAAACGACCTTCCACTAGGACGTCCTATGCCTACAAGTGGAAGAGATTCTGTATCTGGTGCAAGTCCAAGAACTTTGACCCTACGACATGTAAGGAAGATGTCATCCTTCCATATCTTTTACATTTGGCGCAGTCTTGCCTTAATTTCCATTCGATTAAGGTTCGTCTGGCTGCTTTGACTGCTTATAGGAAATGCCCTTCACAGACTTCCTTCTTTCAGATCCCTGTGGTTAAGGATTTTTTGGAAGGCTTGAAGAAAGTGTTTCCTCCTGTCAGACTTCCCTCGCCTTCCTGGGAATTGAATGTGGTGCTGTCCAGACTGATGAAGGAGCCTTTTGAACCCATTCACAAGGCTTTGTTGCAGCACCTGTCCTGGAAGGCGGCGTTCCTAGTGGCCATTACATCGGCCCGTAGGGTGAGTGAACTTCAGGCATTATGTTGTCAAGAACCTTATACTGTATTTCATGCTGCTAAGGTTGTGTCACCTAGGCGCTATCCCCTCCGGGTCTCTGATAAGAACGCCACTAGACGAATTGATAGTGTTGAGATTTTATTGGAAACACAGTGTCCGGATGTGCTCTTTTCTTTCTCCCTCTCAAGATGGTGGAAGGCGGAGGTTGCAGTCCCACAAGTAGGTGTCCCGGTCAGGATGGTGTCTTGTCCGTCTCGGTTATCTTCACCTCGGCGGGGTCCCGTTTCTGGTGGGGTTTTTCCTCAGCGGAATGTGAAAAGGGAAGGTAAGATCAGGGGTTAGGTGATTATCCTGATACGTCAGGGATTTGAGGGGGAAAGGGAAGTGAAGGTTCACCGGGGGTCCGTCACCGTACTGTACACACGTGATCAAGGGGGGGGAAGCTCTGTGAGTGTTTCGGGTACTGGGAACACACAGAGAAAAGAAAAAAAATACCCCAAATCTCCCCCTCAAGACACCCCGTGACCTCCCCACACAAAAGCAAAAATCCTCCCTCTTTAACTCCCTCCCCTTGTGGACAGTAGCCCCAGGATCCGGCCCCGTACCTTTCCCAGCCACACTCCTCCGGGCGTGTGGCGGGGCGAGATGCCGTGAAGTTGGCCTCCTGGCTCTGCACCTCTTCCGTCCCGGCTGGTATGGACCTCCGAGTCACCTCTTCCGGACTGCTCCACCTCCTCCGTCGTACCCGTACTTCGCTCCGCTCCGCTACCGACCACCGCCTCTCGCTCTCCGCTCTTCTCCTCGCTCGCCTTCTCCGCTACTCCTGACTCTCCTCCATGGGCTTTCGCGCTGGCTTCCTCGCGGGCTTCCGTCTTACGGGGGATGGACGCGGCTGATTGGTTCCCTGCCGCTGACGTCACAGGGGGTGTTACTTCGTCCGCGATGAGCCAGCCGGCGTTAAAGGGGCCGCCAGCACCCTGCAGGAGAGGTGGAAAGCTGTCATCAATGAGGGTTGCCTCGTACCCCTCCTCTTCTCCCGAGGCCTGGCGACACATCCCCAACCCCGGATTTTCCCGATCGGGGGAAATGGGGTATCGGGAGAGAAAGTCCGCATTCCCCTGATCCAGCCCTTTCCGATGTCGTACCTCAAAGCGATAAGGCTGTAATGCCAAGAACCAGCGGAGGATGCGCTCGTTGTGGCCTTTGTTACGCTGAAGCCAGGTCAAAGGGGCATGGTCCGTGAAGAGGATAAAGGATCTGCCTTCCAAATAATAGCGCAATTTCTCCACCCCCCAACGTACGGCCAAACACTCCTTCTCCACTGTGGAGTAAGCCTGCTCTCGGGGGAAAAGCTTCCTACTAATGTATAAAATAGGACGCTCGCAGCCCTCCGAATCCTCTTGGGAGAGCACTGCCCCTATCCCAACCCCAGATGCATCCGTCTGCAGGATAAAGGGTTTCTGAAAGTCAGGGGTCACTAACACTGGGGAGGAGGTGAGAGCATCTTTGAGAGCCTGGAAAGCAGTAGACTCCAGGGCCGTAGGCGCCCGTAGGCGGGGAGAAGTCTGGGTCTTGCGGAGGAGATCAGTGAGGGGACCAGCCAGATTGGCGAATTGGGGGATAAATCTCCTGTAGTAACCTACCAACCCCAAAAATGCCCTAAGATCCCTTTTGGTTCTGGGGTACAGCAAAGCCTGAACCGCCGCAACCTTGTCTGCCTGAGGTTTAATGTTACCGTCCCCAAGCAGAAAACCCAGATATTTCACTTGTTGAAATGCCACCCGGGATTTCTTTGCGTTGATGTGGAAGCCTGCTTCTTTTATACTTTCCAGTATACTGCCCAGATGTCGGAGGTGCTCTGGCCACGTTTTACTAAAGACAACTATGTCGTCCAGGTAGGCAGAAGCATAAGGAAGATGTTGTTTTAGTAGGGTATCCATGGCCCGTTGAAAGGTGGCCGGAGCCCCATGTAGGCCAAAAGGGAGGACAGTAAACTGGAAGTGACCTGAGGGAGTCGAGAAGGCTGTTTTCTCTTGGTCGGCAGGAGCTAGGGGAATCTGCCAATACCCCTTGGTGAGGTCGATAGTGGTTATGTATTTGGCCTCACCAAGGCGCTCAACTAGTTCGTCGACCCTAGGAAGTGGGTAAGCATCTTGCTTGGAGACCCTATTGACGGCACGGAAGTCTATGCAAAACCGGATACTTCCGTCCGGTTTCGGCACCAAGACTACGGGGGAACACCAGTTGCTATGAGAGGGAATGATCACTCCGGTTTTTAGCATCTGTTGTACTTCTGTCTGGAAGGCCGCCCGCCGTGCCTCAGGTATCCGATAGGGTTTTTGTTTGACGGTGACCCCTACGGGGGTGGGGATAGTGTGTTCAGCTAAGTGGGTTCTCCCCGGTAGATCGGAAAATACACTTGAAAACCGAAGGAGGAGAGAGTCTATAGCCTCCCTTTGATGAGGGGGCAAATCGGGATTGACAGGAAGGTCCCTGACGGTATGCGCCAGAGGTGCGGTAAAGGAGACAGTTAGGGGTGTACTCGGAGGCTTTCCTAACCATTTTTTTAGTATGTTTATGTGATACAATTGGGTCTTTGTGCGCGATATCTGTAGAACGTAAGAGGTCCTACCCACCTTCTTAATGACCTGGAAGGGACCTTGCCACTCCTTCTTCATTTTCTGAGCAGAAATGGGTAACAACACCAGGACCCAGTCCCCTACATCGAGCGTCCTCCATTTTTTTCCCTTATCATAAAAGTGCTTTTGTTTAGTTTGGGCGACGGCTAGGTGTTCATGGGAAAGGGTCCTCAGTTTATGGAGTCGGGACTGCAACTGGCGGGTGTAATCAAGCAGAGCCTCTGCTTCTTGTTTCCCTTCTTGCTCCCAGCTGTCTTTTGTTATCTCCAGTAGAGTTCGGGGTTTCCGACCAAAGAGGAGCTCGAATGGGGAAGCCCCCAAGCTGGACTGGGTCTGGCTCCTTAACACAAACAAGGCCAAAGGTAACAGTTGGTCCCAGTTTCTTCCGTCTCCAGACAGAAGTTTTTTCAGGGTTAGTTTAAGGCTTCCATTATAGCGCTCAACTAACCCATCTGTCTGGGGATGGTACACCGATGTTTTTATGTGTCGGATGTTGAGCTGGAGACAGACCTGCTTCATAAGTTTGGAGACAAACGGGGTGCCCTGATCAGTGACTACCTCCCTTGGGAAACCCATCCTCGAAAATACTTCCACCAGGCGCTGAGCTATAGCCGTGGACGTAGCTGCTCTAAGGGGGAAGGCCTCGGGATAGCGAGTCGCATAGTCCACCAAGACTAGGGCGTATTGATGTCCTCTACTGGATTTGGGCAAGGGACCTATCAAGTCCATTCCTAGTCTGTCGAACGGTTTCCCTATGATGGGGAGAGGCTGCAAGGGGACGGCAGGCGGTACATATGGATTGCGCCGTTGGCAGATGTGACATTCCTGACAATACCTTTGTATCTGAGCATATATCCCAGGCCAGAAGAAGTGTTGCAGAATGGCTTGTCCTGTTTTTTCTGCCCCAACATGCCCCGCCAAAAGGTGGGCATGGGCGAAAAAAAGTATTTGATCCCTAAAGTCTGAGGGAACTATTAACTGAAGAGGGGCGTCTTCCTTAGCTAACCGATAGAGGAGGCCATTACGTTCAACAAAAGTGGGGTAGACTCTAGCCATTTGGTCCTGATCTGCCCGGGCTTTGTTCCAGGCATTGACAAGACTGGCGTCGTTCAATTGGGCAGTACGGAAGTGAGTATCCTTAGCCCACGGTTCTGGGGTCAACACCGAGACCTGACGACAGGCCGGGGAACTGAGCACCTCCTGCATCATAGCGGAAAAACAGGGGTTATCGGTCCCTATGATGACAGGTTCAGGAAGGTGTGGAAGGACCCCTACTATTGCATCCATGCGGGCCCCTGTGGGTGTTTGGAGCTGGATGGTAGCCAGAGGGTAGTCTCTAACCTCCCCGTGGACACACCTGATACCCACCCTTTTACCCGGTAGGACCCAGGAGTGGTGAATGAGCTCTTGCCTGGCTACTGAGTGCTTACAGCCTGAATCCAATAGGGCTCGTACCCCTTTTCCCTGTATCTTTACACTCACATAAAAGACGGGACCCGTTTCTTGAGCAAACAGGAGGGAGTGGGGTGCATAGCTCACATCCATGGGTTCCTCCTCTTTCTCCCTCTTCTTTCTGCAAAAGCGGGCTATGTGTCCCCATTCCCCACAGTCATAACATTGGGGCCCCGAGAAAGGGATAGGGTCTGGCCGGGCTCCTCGGGACCGTACGGGCTCTGGGACGGGTTTAGCCGGCTTCCGGTCACCCCTTCCTTGGGACACATGCTTTAGGGGCCGTTCTGGTTCTTTGGGGTTGGGTCGACCTTGAGCTCTAGCATATGATGTGGCCATCTCTACGGCCTGTTCCAAGGATAACCCAGCGTGTTGTTTTAACCAGCGCTGACTCGAGTAGGGGAGGGCTTCAAGGAACTGTTCAAGATAAATCTTATTCATCACGTCCTCCATGTTGGCCTCTTGGGGTTTTAGCCACAGATCAGCCGCCTCCTTCAACTTAAAAAAAAGAGTCTTGGGGATGTCCCCAGGAGCCCCGCGTTCCTGCCTGAACCGTAAGCGGTGAGTCTCTTCGTCTACTCCAAGCCGGTCCAGGATATATTGTTTCACAAGTGCATAGGTAGCGGTCCCATCTTTATTTACGGCCTGATAGGCCGCTTGTGCTTCTCCAACTAACAAAGGGGCAAGGTAAAAGGGCCACCTCTCTCCTGCCCAAGCACTAGCACGGGCGGCCCTTTCGAAATTTAGAAAGAAGGCCAACGGATCTTCCCCTGGGATGAGCTTCTGAAGGGGGACCACTGTTCCCGGAGGCGCGGCCGCTCTGACCTGACCCAGGGAGGCCACGAGAAGATTTTGTCCTTCGGCCAGTTTTACCAGGTTATCGGCTTGTGTTTGGATGGCCGAAGTGAACACAGCCCGATCTGCTTCAGCCTGGGAGGAACTCCGCTCTATTGCCCACTCCATCTTCGTCTGGCTTTCCTTCATTTGGTGTATGAAGGCATCCATCCTGTATCGGGTGGTGGTTCACGATCCAACAGCTCCTATCTGGCTAGCCACTTGTCACCTAGGCGCTATCCCCTCCGGGTCTCTGATAAGAACGCCACTAGACGAATTGATAGTGTTGAGATTTTATTGGAAACACAGTGTCCGGATGTGCTCTTTTCTTTCTCCCTCTCAAGATGGTGGAAGGCGGAGGTTGCAGTCCCACAAGTAGGTGTCCCGGTCAGGATGGTGTCTTGTCCGTCTCGGTTATCTTCACCTCGGCGGGGTCCCGTTTCTGGTGGGGTTTTTCCTCAGCGGAATGTGAAAAGGGAAGGTAAGATCAGGGGTTAGGTGATTATCCTGATACGTCAGGGATTTGAGGGGGAAAGGGAAGTGAAGGTTCACCGGGGGTCCGTCACCGTACTGTACACACGTGATCAAGGGGGGGGAAGCTCTGTGAGTGTTTCGGGTACTGGGAACACACAGAGAAAAGAAAAAAAATACCCCAAATCTCCCCCTCAAGACACCCCGTGACCTCCCCACACAAAAGCAAAAATCCTCCCTCTTTAACTCCCTCCCCTTGTGGACAGTAGCCCCAGGATCCGGCCCCGTACCTTTCCCAGCCACACTCCTCCGGGCGTGTGGCGGGGCGAGATGCCGTGAAGTTGGCCTCCTGGCTCTGCACCTCTTCCGTCCCGGCTGGTATGGACCTCCGAGTCACCTCTTCCGGACTGCTCCACCTCCTCCGTCGTACCCGTACTTCGCTCCGCTCCGCTACCGACCACCGCCTCTCGCTCTCCGCTCTTCTCCTCGCTCGCCTTCTCCGCTACTCCTGACTCTCCTCCATGGGCTTTCGCGCTGGCTTCCTCGCGGGCTTCCGTCTTACGGGGGATGGACGCGGCTGATTGGTTCCCTGCCGCTGACGTCACAGGGGGTGTTACTTCGTCCGCGATGAGCCAGCCGGCGTTAAAGGGGCCGCCAGCACCCTGCAGGAGAGGTGGAAAGCTGTCATCAATGAGGGTTGCCTCGTACCCCTCCTCTTCTCCCGAGGCCTGGCGACAGGTTGTTTTGCATACTCACCCTAAATTTCTTCCTAAAGTTATATCTGATTTTCATGTCAACCAGACCATAACTTTACCTACGTTTTTTCAGAATCCCTCTTCGCCAGTGGAAAGGTCTCTCCATTCCCTGGATGTTCGGAGGGTGTTGAAATTTTATCTTGATAAGACCAAGGATATTCGTAGGTCAGACCAATTGTTTATTAATTATGGATCAGTCAGGACCGGTCTCGCTACCTCTAAGCAGTCCATCTCTTGGTGGATTGTGTCCTGCATACAATTGTGTTATCACAAGTCTAATAAGACCTTAGGGGGTAAACCTAAGGCTCATTCCACCAGGGGCAAAGCTGCCACGTCTACTTTGTTACGTAATGTTCCGATTGCAGAAATCTGCAAGGCTGCCACTTGGAGGTCGGTCCATACCTTTGCTAAGCATTATTGTCTGGACACGGATGCCAGGGCAGATGCTCAGGTTGGGCAGGCCTCGCTGCAGAATTTGTTCGCACAGTAGTGGTTTTGTTGTGTACTCTTCTCCACCGCCGTTTTGGTGTGGGGATGGGCTTGCCATTCTATTCACTAGATTATGACTATACACAGAGATCCCCTACTACAGAAGGAGTAGTTTCTTTTCTGTAACTCCAGTTCTGTAGTAGGGGTATCTCTGTGATAGTCATAAGCGCCCGCCCTCCTCCCCGGTGGAGAGATGATTATTCATGTAAGGAATGCTACAGGTCTGGCGTGCTACGCCATCAAAAAGAACTGAAAGTAAAAGGGACCTGCTGTGCATTCTGGGATACTGGAAAAGTTCTGGAAAGTTTTCTTAAAGGCACAGTATCCTGTTCTGAGCCACATAATGGCAGCCTATGGGGCTTGTCTGTCCATTCCTTCCTTTCTATCATTCCAGAGGCTTTTGCTGGTAGAGGCAGGTTTTTTCCTATGTAGAAAAAGCTGGACAGGCAGTGCTGTTTGTGGATGTTGATGGAATTTTCTAGTTGAAGTACTGGACAGTGTAGCCTGTGGGTATAGGCTGCATTATCTGTCTTTAAATTAAATTCTCTCTTAAGGGTGGATGCAGGTCTGCATGATTTGACACCTTAAGAGATTATTTTTTATTGCTCCGGGGTCCCCGCACATGGGCGGGACTATTCACTAGATTATGACTATCACAGAGATACCCCTACTACAGAACTGGAGTTACAGAAAAGAAACTACTCCTTTTTCCTCAACAACATGAGACTAATATGCTTCAGTGCTTCAAAGTGGCTTACCTCACAAGCTGATCTTTTTCAAAAAATAAATAAATAACTGATCGTTAGACCATCTATTGAGTTGATATCCAATAGGCTAGTTTTCTCCTTTTTCAACAAACTTGACTATTGTGTATCCAAATGCAGCATGGAGGGATAATGCCAAGCATGTAAATGCAAATGCCACATTTTCCTTCCCTGCTCTTTGAGCGATTTATCATTTTTGCCTGCACACCGCCGCCCCCCCCCCCCCCCCCCCTTTTTTAGGTCTCGCCTGACCCAGCGCATGCGCTGGTCTGGCGAGACTTATTGAGAGGGCTCCAAAAAGTGCTACCAGGGCAGCCTAGAGCTACAGTGCATGTGCGCGGGCGCGCGCGCAGCGTTTTACCGCGATTACTTTCACTTTCTGCCGCGCGGCCGCTTTGCATAGCCAATAGGTCTCGCTTTTGGGACCTTATAAGTATTTAGTTACGCAACTGTTGCATGGCTAAACACTTATAAGGTCCCAAAGGCGAGACCTATTGGCTATGCCAATGCTTGTTTTTTTTTACGCTTAGGCAGCTTAAATTATAATTTGGCTATACAGAGTAACGTTTTTGAATGGCTAGCCTCTTATTGCTTGAGGTGGTAAACTCACAATGTTTAGAGGAGGTGATTGGGGAGGCATTTGAGAAGTTTTAATTTTAGTTCTTGACTTTTGGGCTTGACTGTGGACTTAAATCATTGCTAACGAATAAAACGGCAACCATTTCATTCGCCCCAGGTGACAAATTGGCTCAACGAGTTAAACCTCCAATTACAGGAACACCCGGGGAATTTATCCTTTCTGGGATTTCATGACCAGAGAATTGGGAGCAGTTCTTCAGGGCCAAAAAGGCTCTTTAAAGCGATCCCAACAATTGATAAGTGACATTAAAAAATCTTGGCCAGATCGAGGAAGAAATGCCATCTGTTTAAATTAAACTCAACTCACCGAAACCTACTGGCACTAAAGGAAGCACGGAAAACTCACAAAAAATCCACCTGGACCCTGAAACGTGCTAAGCATGATGAGTAATGGAAAAAGTTTTTCATCATGCTTAAAGAAGGATCTCTAGCTTGTTTTTTGGAGTATGTGAACAAATTAAAATCTCTAGGACCCCTGAGGACAAACGCGGTCTCGGCCACTGTTTGGGAGAACCAACGTGAGAACTCAGTTCCAGACATATAATCTAATGTCGACCATGGCTCTAGTTCCATTGAACAGAGGCGAGCATCAAACCCCGATCCAATCAAGGGGTATTACAAGAATAATAAAAATTCCTGAAATCAATTAGGGCGCCGGGCCCAAATGGCCTCCCTGCGGGGATCTTCCAATCTGCACCAGAGGGCTGGGCAAAGCTGTTGACCCCGCTATTCAATACCGCTTACACCCTCGGAAAAACCCCAGAAGCCTGGAGGGGTTCAATACTATGCCCGAGTCATAAAAAAGGACATCGGCTTAATCCGAACAACTACTGCCTAATAGCTTTGTTAGTTTTGGAAGCCAAAGCATATTGTCAAGAATTCCTGTCATACAAGGGAAACACGCCCTTATGTAAACAGGAGAGCTGTTACATAACTCAAGGAAAACACGCCCTTATGTAAACAGGAGAGCTGTTACATAACTCAAGGGAAACACGCCCTTATGTAAACAGGAGAGCTGTTACATAACTCAAGGAAACACGCCCTTATGTAAACAGGAGAGCTGTTACATAACTCAAGGAAAACACGCCCTATAAAGGGAGGAACCGGGAGGTACAACGCTGTCGGATATTGTGTTCACACCGACGTACCTGCTTCGTGAAGAGCAGTGTTCCGGAGTGGTGCTCCAGTAAGGCAAGAACGGAGGTAGGTCGAGTCGTTACTCCCTGGGCCGTGTCTTGCCCCATCGTCACCTGTGAAGGACCCGGAAGCTCTACCGGTCAACCATTGAGCTTCGCTTTTTGACTCGGCTGAGTCCAAGCGCAGTGGCGCTTTTGCTGGTTGGAGTCGTAACTCCCAGCCCGACCAGAGACACAGGGACTGCCAGCTGTAACGCACACCAGGAGGTGTTTGCCGCGTTACAGACTCGGAAGTCCACAGGATCGATCGAGCGGCTGCTCTCGGTTCAGTCTTCTTGCTTGTGATTGGGGTATCGGTGACGCATCACCAGGAGGTGACTCCGCGTCCCGGTGCAGTCTGAGGAAGAGGTTGAGCGGCTGCTCCCTTCAGGTAGAGACCCCGGCTGGGTGTTTCCCTGACTCCTCGATTCTCCCCAACACTCTTCGTGCCCCTCACAGCCTACCGATTGGCATTGTCGGCCATTTCATTTCTGCCCTCTGTTGGCATACGCCGGGACCGGCGTATATGCAGAGGACGGTTAGGACCATCCGTGCTGTGGGCTGGTAACGTACTTAGCCTGGAGGATTCCAGTGACTATAACTTTTGTTTATTCTTTGTATTATATTTGCCTTCATTAAAACAACTAACCCTTCACTAGTGGTTGCGTCCTCATTGTCGTGTCTGTTAAACGATCCTGAGACGTTCAGGGCGTTACACATATGCTCGTATCCTTTTGAAAAAAACTGGAAACTGGGCTGAAGAAAACCAGCTACTCCCTTTCTTTCAAACAGACTTCCGAGGAGGAGCCGCAACAACTGACAATATAATTGCATTATCTGCCCTCTGTCACCACGCAACTCAGCATCACCAACCTCCACTATTTTGCTGCTTTATCGATTTAACTGCAGTTTTTGATAAGGTTAACAGACATTTGTTGTGGAAGAAGTTAGCGAATTGGGACATTCCATCTTCACTTTTAACAGCTATAATGTCACTTTACTCGGAAACCTTGGTGCAGGTGAAAACAGGCCCCACGTCTCTCTCAGCCAAAATTGACACTGCTGGTGGTTTGAAGCAAGGCTGTGTGCTTGCTCCCCATCTTTTTAATTTGTATACTGCTGACTTAGGCAAAGCTCTTGCTAATAAATGCTTGGCCCCACCTCGACTAGGAAATCGTATACATATTCTTCAGTATGCAGACCTAGTCATCATGGATCATACCAAAGTGGGCCTCCAACAAGCACTGGCTAGCTTCCATGAATATTGTACATCCAACTATCTTACCATCAATCCAAACAAAACCAAGATCTTTGTAATAGGTCGGCAGAAACACAAAAAAGTATTACATGTACAATAGGCTCCAGGATAATTACTACAGTGCAGAAATATAAGTATTTGGGGATATGGCTCACAGAAACAGCAAAACCCACCGCTCATAAAAAGGATCTGATCCACAAATCGACGGCTATACCGTATGGTTTAACTAACTAAATTGAACAATAAGCTAGATAGTCCGTCAGCAGAGGCTATAAGAAAGGTCACTCAAGCTTCACTTCTACCAGCACTTTTGTATGGGCACCAAGCATTTCCAGGCACTTGTTCAGAAACTTTAGAGCAAGCTCAGTGTGTGGCCTATAAAATAATTTTTCGACTACCAAAACACCTTTCAAGGGCAAGGCTTAGATTAGAGCTTGGGTTAGTTAAACAATCACTAACCCTCGAGGCCGACTTTCTAAAATACTACATTTGAATTTTAAAATCTTCAGGGGATACCTTAAAAAGCTGCCTCAGACATATTTGAAAAAACTGGTTCGCCATGGAACAAGCAGCTCATGAAAGCCATGGATTCCATTGAAATAAATAAATCGGCACTTGATTTGACTTGTATTTCCTATACCATCTGGAAAAAGCGCATCAACAAACAAGTACAACAAGTTTCTTATCAGCAAGACCAGGCTGCATTAAAAACATTACCTTTCCAGATACTGCTGAACGACTCCTATTTAATAAATAAACTTCAGCCTTATCTCACCGCCTTGCTCAACCCTTAGGCTAGAAGAGAGATTATGTACATGCGACTGCTGGTGCTCCCAATCGCGGATTTCAGTCAAGCTTGGGCAGACCAAAACACAGGAGGAGCATGCCGCCTATGTGAATATAAACGAGAATCATGGCTGCACCTTCTGTGCTGCTACCCGACTTGAACTACAGAAAGGAGGCTTCTCCTTAGAGGCCTCTGCTTGAAAGAAAAAGTAACCACCTGCCAGGGAGCCTCTGCTCTATGCTTTACACAAAATTAACTTTATATCCTGGCTTGCTGTGGAAGATTCGTTCAAACTATCAGGGGTGCAATGTACCCTGGCTTGGCTCCCCGACCTAGTCCTCGAATTGTTCAAACGCTGATACTGGACTACTTTAAATACAGGCCTGCGAAAGTCCATTTCCCCCTATAATCGCCAAGCATAATCACTTGACAAGAAAAAGACTATCCGCAAAAAGAAAAGAAATTAAAGCAGCCTTGGTGACTTGAAGGAGCCAGCAGGATAACTTTCTTATGGCAACCAAAAAGTAATGCCCAAGGAAAACTATGATTAGAAGTCCTTAAACACTGGCATTTTAATTATTGCACTTTTTTAGACCTGTTTTATTTTTATGTATTGTGTGGCTTTTTCTTTATATTTTTTTATGCTCGATTGTAATGCAATGGTTTTAATTAACTTATGCATTTAAATAAATACCAAATATCATTGCTAATTTAATATGTGTTTTCTATTATGATGGTGCTTAAAATTTATATTTTTGCAGAACTCATCAAATTGGAGACCCATCTTCCAGTTTAAGAAGTGCTACGCCTATTTTACTTAGAAGGTAAATTATTATTTTAAATCCACTGCATAGTTATGTATACTGTGTACGATATTGTTAATGACATGTAAGGGCTGGTTTGTAGTCCATCCACTGTACTTCAGTTAACTTATATTTAAGTGCTTACATCTTTCATGTAACTGCTTCTTCCATTTCAGCCCATACTTTCTTTGCGGAATCCCAGGCTGCACCTCTGTTAACCCAGCTTCCTCTCTACACTCCTCAAGAAGCTGTCCTTCTCCTTCTGTTTTTCCTTCATCTGCTCCCCAGTACAGCATTCTTGGATGGAAAGAAATGTGTTAAAAAAATGGAAATTCAGGAACTGAGTAGATGAGTGGCCATTAAATATTTACTTGGGGGGGCTAGAAATAATTACCCAGAAAAAAGCAAGAGTACAGTATGCTCAATGTTAAAGTTCAGTGTTAAGTACACTCTCAGAAAGTAAAAGGAGGGACAGACGACTGCTTCCAGGAATAGATCACACAACCGCTATGAATATATGAGAAAAATCTATTTTCTGAAATACTTTGAGTTGTGAAAAACAAATTACGTTAACCAAGAAATTTTGGTTCAGATTACCAGTTTTGAAATTCTAAAATGTTGACAAACGTATGGTGAGGGCAGTGATAAAGAGATGTCAGAATAATTAATGGCATTTGTGCACTTAACATACAACAGTTTTTAAGTCCACATTGTACTTTCTGGATTCTTGTTAGTCTAGAGTTTTAAGATTGCTGGAAAACCACAGTGCCTGCAGGGACTGAAGGCTACATTAAGACAGTTTAGAGACAGTAAATGTAACATTGCCTGTAGCTAATATGAATTAAACAAATAAGGGTGTTCAAGTGAAATTATGAGGTGGAGTGGAGTGGAGTGGAGTGGAGTGATAAGACCACCAGTTTACTACAGTGCTGTTAAGTAGTTGGTGAACAAGTGAAGGACTGTCATGGAATATCACTCCTAAAGCGATGGGATTGGTCTCTGCCTAAAGTTTTGTGGCATGGAAAGCTGCTCAGAGGTTGAGCAGGATGAAGAAACGAGGGTAGCTGCATGGAGTGCTTTGTCAACCACATGCATGGTCATTCTCCATGCTACATGGAGCCCTGGATCCTCTTAAAACATAGAATTGTGCAAGATGTGTCCATGCAGTCTCCGTTGGTTCTTTAAGATTTCGTCCAAGAGGAAGTTGCTAATATGAGAGTAAACAAAAAGGCTCTGGATTGAGGCTGCGGAGTCAAAAGATCCTCTGGATATCGTTTGCATCCTCTGTTAAGTACTAGGAAATGTTACAGCTCCTCCAGCCATAGTCTTTTCACCAGTTTTAGTGGAGGACATCCAAAAAGTAATTCTGACTAAGATTGCTACCACTTAGCCCTAGTCCCTTTACTTTGGTTAAAGAACAAGTGGAGGAAATGATTTCTATCTTTGCTGGCATCACCAAGCATTCCTTTTAGAACACAATACTCTATTGCCTGACGTTATGGAGGAGACTCCTATCCCCACAAATCTTACCCAAAAGATCGAACTAGTTAACGCACCAGAGCTTGTGCTGCATTCGTAGACTAGAACTTCAAAATAAAGATGATATTCAAGTGTTCCATCTACAATCCCGAGGGCTGCTCTCCAATAGACAGTTTTGCTTCAGACCATGCAGAGTAACAGGCCTGGCCCTGTTAGACATAAGGTACCAATTGTAGGTGACTAGCAAAGAAATAGAAGAACTTCTACTGCCGCTGGACCGATCCGCATCCTACAACACCATTGAGCATCAAATTATTTTGGAATTTCTGTTGAGACTGACTGTATATCTAACTTCTCAATTATCTGGCTATCCTGTCTAATAGTCACTCTGGTGTAATGTCAGGCCCAGCTGGCCACATGGGCAATGATAACCTGTGCAATTTTGACTGACGCCATGACGCATTAAATAGATGTTTTTATCCATTTAAGGAAACGGGTATGGTAGTCCCTCAATGCAGACAAAGCAATGCTATAGTGTTGTCTCTGAATACACCCCCTGAAACATGAATCCAACTGAAAGTAATTCTGCATAAAGGCCCCCAAAGTTTAGGCCTCCAAGAAGACACCCCGGCTCCCGTGGAAGCAAAAGTAAACACAATAGCAGAACATTGCAAACACTGCATTCTTATCCAACAAAGGCTGTGTACTCTCCTTGATGAAAAAATCTTAAGCTACAATTGCCAGAGCAATTAATGGCTATTTTGTAAATGGTGAAAGTGCTCTGTTTTTGGGTTCCCCGTTTTTGAGTGTCCTTGTTAAATTGGTAAATAGACTTCAGAAAATTCAGAACTATGCGCCTGGAATGGTGATGGGTTGCCAAATTTGAACATGCTTCACCCATCCTCTGACTTATCCATTGGTATTCCAGCGAAACTAGATTGTTTTTCACTGATTTTTCCATGTAGTGTTATCTGTACACTGGCTAATGCCTATTAGGTGATGTTCCTTATCCAGACTATTGAATGCCTGGGTGCTAACTGGGTTTCTCCCGCTGACAGCTTAGTGGAAAATAAATGCAAGCATTTTGCATGAAACTATGAAATGATCTTCTATTAGACTGAACCATTGTTTTGAACATGCAAGCCCAGCCTGAAGACATTTCTCTGTCCAGTGGCTTATTCTGAAGTGAAAGTTAAACACACTGTCTGTGGGTATCTTCAGGTTTTAGTGTTTAAAAACCTGTATAGTTCTTTGACAGGATGGTAGTTGACAAGATTATCCGGGTCGAAGTTGAACTTTAGAAGTGGTAGGATCTTACCATTTCTGTACAGTCTTGTAAATATATGCCCTTTACTTTTCTACACACTTTGAACTCTCTTGACTCCTTTATATACATTTGAGCACTCTTTCTTACACGTTCCCTAGAACATTCTCCTACTTTCTTGACCCTCTAGTAATTGTTCCTTTAAATGACTAAATAAATATATTGTGAGAATACCTAGTGGTTTTTCTGCACATTTGTTTGTTTTAATTATTTTCACGCTTTACAGACATTTTTTTAGCTGATTAATGTAAGCTCAAATAAGTTGATAATTCTGCTAAACTAACTCTTCCTTGAATAACTGGTCCAGGACCACTGTTTCTTTATAATAACTTCTTTGTGTGGGCAGACAGCCTGGCATGTCCTCCAGAGGGGGAAAACCAGTTACAAAATTAGTTACCCAGGAGGAGGTACTCATTATGGACAAACCCCAGGGACGTGTCCGGGGCACCTCACACGGGAAGAAGGCTTGTACCATTTTGGGACCTGTAGAGAGGGTATCATGGGATGGTTTGATGCCCAAACCCCAGGAAGTGATGTAAAGTGTGATGGGTAGCCTTGTGTGAAAAATTGCCCCATTGGCTAGTGAGTCCTCTGCTCCCACAAACGAGAAGATGGCATAGAAGTGGCACCCCAGATCCACAGTCATCAGATCACTACTGGACTGGAAGAAGACTGAGGTCTGCCCTGCTACTCCTTGGACCCAGCAAAGAGAGACTGCACCAAAGATTTCACTGCAACTGCTGCACCCAAGGGACCTGCAAAGAGGACTGTGCCTTCTGTGGCCACTCATGGAAAAGTGCTCCACTTGTGCCAGGATGGAAGAAGTGACTCCATTGGCTAGGTGGCTTGCCTCCTGTTAAGCATCAGGGCCACCAAAACCTAAAGAAACCTGCACCCTTCGGAATCCCAGCTGCCAGGAAGGTCTGCCCACTTTTGGGTGGCGAAGTGCCTACTGGTGAACAAGTCTGGATCTTCCTGAGGTGTCCTCTAGCTGATGTCGAATTAGACTCTGGTTGCCCTGCAAGAAAGAAACACTTGTCTACAAGCAACAAATGAAGACCGCTAGACCCTGGAGACCAGTTGACCAGTGGTGATTGGACCTACCCTGACCCCCACTGTCGGAAACCGAAACCTGAGGCCAGAGATATCCCCTGACACCCTTGGATACCAGGGTGGCCCCAGGAATCTCTGCAGCATATCCAGCATCTTCAGCAACCTACGACCCCAGAATCAATACCACTTCTTCGCTGGACTGCCTTAAAGGATCACAAGACAGAGAGGACCATAAGATTGTAGAAAAACAACAGGTAATTGTCTACCTGGACCTAAGAATGAAATCTTTTAAAAATAATTTACTTACCTTTGAAAAATCCTATCTCTGGTTTCCCTCAATAGATTTTTGTTTTCTTGGCATCTAATTTAAGATAAAAATACTCTTTTTCTATAAATTGGGGTTGGGTTTTTTGTGTTTCTTACTTACGAGGTGTTTTGGTACTTTTAAATGTTGTCATATGTCCCGCGCAGCCCCATTGTCGTTCTCCCTATGTTAGCATGAGCACGTTGCAGACTGTCCTCTATTTTGCGCATGTTACTCTACAAAGATATTTTGCTTTGTGCCACACTGTACTTTCACACAGACCCTGCTGTTGTTTTCGCGTTCTGTTCTTTCCTGGGATTTAGTCTGAACACTGTAGACCAGGTCGAACAACAATGTCCCTTGTGATTCTGTTATGGTCAGGCCCTAGCACCTAGACAAAACACGCAAATGCAGCTGTTGCTTGGGAACACATACTTTCATATAGCTATGCACAGAATAGGTAACACACTTGGAGAGGTATCTTTCCAGGGAAGAGATCTTGACAGCACCTGCGATGTAGAACTTTCATCTGTGCATACTAAGGTATAGTGGTCTGCTACAAAGGCTGAGATCTTCTGATATATCATCATTTTACTCCTGTAGAAGGGGAGGGATGTGAGGCTACCCTGTCTTATATAATGACAGCTCTATTTATGATTTATGGACTACTTGCTATGCTGACCGTTTTTGTGTTAGGCACTTTCTTACTAATTGTGGCTTGTATACTGCGTACTAGAGCACGCTAGTTAAAATAAACATTTTAAACTTTCCTTGGGTCTGTCAGAACTTATTGTGGACTAGTACGAGAGTGAGAGTGAAAGGGTTTGTCCTACAACCGCGATTCCTGAGAGGGTCGGGATTGTTGTGTTCTGGGGTGTCTAATCACTTCTTCCTCTCTGAGTGAGTATGAGGGCAAGTGAGACACTATAGCTAGTCAGTCCCGGGCTCATGAGTACTTTGGTGGTAGAAAGACTCAATCCATGCGTACCAAGGTTCTATGATCCCAAGCATAGTTCTGTGACTCAGCAGAATCTCTGCAACAATGCTTTACGTTTGTTCCTTTGATTAAGCCAGACAGCTGTGTGCCATAGCTACCCAGGACTGAACTAAGGGTTTACTTAAATAAAACTAGCTGAACCTGATAAAGATCTTGGCATTAATACATGGTGAGGTCTCTCAAACAGACCACTCAATAAACCACGTTCTACATCTTCTAAATCAAAGCTGAATAGGCTTCCAGTGGGCTGGCCTTTTCGTAGAATCCGTAGCTGTCCTTAAAGCCCAAAGATAAACCATATGGCATGTAGAGACCAGAAAACCTATTCAAAGTGTCCCAGAAATCGTTACTAAATGTGGGTATCTACCACAGTATGCAACTGTGGTAGAATACCCATGCTAAAGAATAATTGTTCTTGGAAAGTCCTTTTGATACATAAAACTGCCTCCATCTTATATTAAAAGTTTGTTTTCCTCTCCAATTCCAGGATTCTTGCAAACCTCCAGAAGATGTTAGTGCTGTCTGGTTTTCCTAATACTCTGTGTGACAAATTTATTCGTTTTTTCCAGTCCCTTCCTCTACCTCCTCACTGCTACTGCTTCAGTAATTGGTAAGTGCAACTTTATATTTTCCAGTTGAGGCATTGTCTTTATTTGGCCTTAATTAGTAGCTATTTGGACATTGTTTTAGGGGAGTAACACGCTTGTGTATGCCAGCTGTTCTGTGTCCTGAATAGGACACCTTATTGCCCAGATTAAGCCTGCTCTTTAATATGCTTGTCGGGAATGAGTTGGATAATTATAGAGGGATGTTAATAGAATTCAGAATTGAAGAAGGAAAGGGTAAGATGTCTTTGAGGAAAAGAGAGCATTTTTTTTGGGCGTCGCCAACATTGCAAGGCAAGAATATACGTCAAATAAGGCCATAAGTGCTGCACATCCAGGACAGCACAGGAATTTCACCATGTTAATAGTCTTTCATAGAGAAGTGCCTTTAATATTTATTTATTTTAAATTATTATAAAGCAGAGTATTCATCAGGAGGAATCTTAGAGCTCAAATAACCTATCTCGATCCATAAAGTCACCTCTGCTATTAACTGATGTTTAAAAAAACAAATAAGACACAGGAAAAGCTAGGTTTTCGATTTCTTGAATCCCCTTACTGAGGATTCAGACAACAAACATGGCAATGAGCTCCACTACCTTAACTCTATCTCCCTGGTGAACTCAGCGAAACTTAGACCCTGCCTCCAAAAAAGCCTTCTCCCAAAACATAAAATTAAAAGCTGGCTTGGTTGTCAAAATTATGAACACGTTCTTTAGTGTGTGCAATTGAAACAGGCACATGTTCATCACTAAGATTATTTTGTCGGACTCTGTTACTGTGTGTCAAATTTGACCCCCCCCAAGTTCCTGACTGGCGGCATAGGAGTGTGCATCAAACCGAGCCAACAAAACTGAAAAAAACAATTCCAAACACGAGTGAGAGTAAGAATTTCTGTCCTACCTCCATTTAGTTTAGGTTCTAAGAGATCCAGGGCTCTAAACTTGATAGTCATGCACATTTTCTGGCCTCAACCTTGGGTCATCATGAATCTTAAAGACCGTCTGAGTTTCATATGCTTACATGAATAAAGACCGTCCAAAAGATGGAATAAAGAGGCAGACAGACATGTATACATTGAGCAATAATTGGGTCATCACAGAACCCTGTGCCGCGCCACAGCACAGTGTTTGATTTTCAGACAGAAAAGTATCCAGGGAGACCTCTATTGGCCGGCTAGACTTCCAATCCAGCTAGCAATTACGAATGGTCACCAGTATCCAATGCTGCTGAGAGATCTATTAAGATCAGAGCTGTAGGTGCATCCCTATCGGCATACCAGAGTAACTTGTCCAAAACTGCCTTCTCGACTTCCTCTGTGCTGCATCCGACTCAGAAACCAGTTTGTAGACGACATAATAATATAGTAAAGATAATTGGGTATGTTAGTAAGGCATTATGACCTAGGTGGGTCAGTGAGTTAAAGCTCTCCTCTGATGTCTGTTGTGAGCAGAATGTTACCGATTTCAAATCCCAACACAGCAAAATAATTGGCTGCATTTAGAAAGAAATCGTATTTGCATTCAGTTTGAAATAATTGTTTTTCTTGACCATTTCCTATTTTGGAATTGGTGCCCTTTAAACATCATTCTTTCAGCTACACCAACTACTTTCTTACTGTGTAATATATGCAGAGCTCAAATCCGTTTGTAAAGTGCAGCACCATAAATAAGACTATTTGTTTACTCTGTTTCATGCTGCAATAACCAGTTATTTAGATTTGCTAGATACCAAAATTGTCCTGGCAGACAGTTCAGCTGCATGTATGGAGGTTAATGGCTTTATGAGCATGTATAGAGAGGTGTGTAGCTGGACCACTAATCCTAAATGCCATGTAAACCCTCTGCCTTGGCCAATTTATTACTCAAACCATACTACAAGGTTGATGCAAGGCAAAAAAAACTTAACTCATCTTCTCCGTATCCATGCAGACAAGAATCTAGGGTATCTGATGTGAAGTTAAATGTATGATTTTAGCCTACAGCCAGATGCGGAGGAATAGGCTATGTTGGGTTATGAAAGCAGAACTCGTAGAAGTTTGTTGAATACTAGGCATGGAAAATGCATTCTTTTGATCCTAGCTACATCTTTTTAATCTGTTACTCTGTGAGAGTACTTCAGCTGGTGGGTTTGATTTGCATGTGGGGCACAAATGTTGCCTACTTTCACATCCCTATTGATGGACTCTCAAAGGAGAGCCCTCTGGCTGTCGAGGTTGGATCACATTGCCAATGCAAGATATTTGTGATTGTTCTGTTTAGGTCCCTAGTACTTTCACCAAAGTCATAATTAGTGGTGGCTCTCTCTCCCTGATCAGTATTTTAAGCAACCCCCAAACATCCTGCAGTGACTGATGTTAGCTACATCTCTAATATACAACACAGCAATGTTGATAAAGTTTGGAATATCTTCCCAAACTCCCCAACCCCCTCCATGCCTAGTGGTTTACATTTTTGCCTTTTTTGGATAAAAGGTGTAGAAACCTTTGTTGAAAATATAGTTTTCTTACTAGAGGCATATTTACAGCTAATGTACTGCCACAGCAAGCTGGTTCCTTTGGTCTCTGGTTTGTTAGATCTCGCCTGTCTTATCTTGAATCATATCTGGCTACGCTTCCATTGTCAAGTTATGGCTAGAAATGGACATCCACATCTGTCTCTTACCTTCTAAAAGAGAAAAGAGTGACAAACGGGGGTGAACAATCTAAAAAATGATATTGTTTCAGCACATACAATAAATTGGAACCCACAGGGTCTGCAATCTCCTCCACCACCTAACGGGCTAACTTACTAAGAGAAAACCATTATCAAGAATTTGGGGTATGTTCTTTCTTTAGTTTACTCTCTGGTGTAATTCTATATCCTTATAGGCGTTGTCAGTTATGAGGCTCCAGAAAAAATGCTTTCCATTTCACAATACTGATTGGGATCATTTGGGTTTGTCCCTTCACTTGCAGAAGGAGTTTCAATGTGGCAAAATACCAAATGGGTGTTTATAAGCTGTTCATGCAAGCGGGGTCTCTAATACAAAGTTTTGTGTCAAGAATTCCTGTCATACAAGGGAAACACGCCCTTATGTAAACAGGAGAGCTGTTACATAACTCAAGGGAAACACGCCCTTATGTAAACAGGAGAGCTGTTACATAACTCAAGGGAAACACGCCCTTATGTAAACAGGAGAGCTGTTACATAACTCAAGGAAAACACGCCCTATAAAGGGAGGAACCGGGAGGTACAAGGCTGTCGGATATTGTGTTTACACCGACGTACCTGCTTCGTGAAGAGCAGTGTTCCGGAGTGGTGCTCCAGTAAGGCAAGAACGGAGGTAGGTCGAGTCGTTACTCCCTGGGCCGTGTCTTGCCCCATCGTCACCTGTGAAGGACCCGGAAGCTCTACCGGTCAACCATTGAGCTTCGCTTTTTGACTCGGCTGAGTCCAAGCGCAGTGGCGCTTTTGCTGGTTGGAGTCGTAACTCCCAGCCCGACCAGAGACACAGGGACTGCCAGCTGTAACGCACACCAGGAGGTGTTTGCCGCGTTACAGACTCGGAAGTCCACAGGATCGATCGAGCGGCTGCTCTCGGTTCAGTCTTCTTGCTTGTGATTGGGGTATCGGTGACGCATCACCAGGAGGTGACTCCGCGTCCCGGTGCAGTCTGAGGAAGAGGTTGAGCGGCTGCTCCCTTCAGGTAGAGACCCCGGCTGGGTGTTTCCCTGACTCCTCGATTCTCCCCAACACTCTTCGTGCCCCTCACAGCCTACCGATTGGCATTGTCGGCCATTTCATTTCTGCCCTCTGTTGGCATACGCCGGGATCGGCGTATATGCAGAGGACGGTTAGGACCATCCGTGCTGTGGGCTGGTAACGTACTTAGCCTGGAGGATTCCAGTGACTATAACTTTTGTTTGTTCTTTGTATTTTATTTGCCTTCATTAAAAGAACTAACCCTTCACAAGTGGTTGCGTCCTCATTGTCGTGTCTGTTAAACGATCCTGAGACGTTCAGGGCGTTACATTTTGTTACTCAAAATGCACAGTATGTCACAGGTTCGGGGCCACCAAGATAATCCTGTCTCCCCAATTCTTTGGTGGATTCTAATGAGCATTTGCAGCTACTTTACTTAGCAGTACTCGCCCCATTAAAAGACTGGCAATGCTCATGTTGTATCCTGTGATCGGTGTGATACAATACTACTTTCACACTTCAAACAAGGGGAAAACCAAAACAATACAAAAAACATAATGGAAATGTTGAGTTGAATGGCAGAACCTAATTATTTGTGCTCCATACAGAACCAGTTGGTGGATATTTTAATGATGGGATTTGTTCATTCAAGAACCATGCTTTCTTGTACCATTACCTAAGTACACTTCCAAAAAACAAAACTGATTGCAGACATGTTTCAACAAATGTAATAATACCAGGAGGATGCACCAATTGAACGTATTGGTTCATTTATTGTAAATTCATTTGTCATACCATTAATCATATTTGGAATTTATAAATCTCCCAGTATGTTCTTATGACAGTCACTTTCTGTGAGAGGTTTGCTTAGTTTATGGTGCTCACTTATGTAAGTGTAGCAGCATGCACTAATCCAGACAACCCTTATGGGGATTTTATTGGTCTTAGACAACCTTAGAAAGCTCTCTTAGGGGTAGCTGTGGAGAGCAGCCTTCAGGCTTAGTCTAGAAGGAGTGTAAAACAGCTTGTTTTGCCAGTACGTAATCTTATGGTATAGGATAAGTGAAAAAGAATCACACAGTGTAGTTATAAAAATAGGTATTTTATTACAAACACTAACGCAATTGTAGTATCTCCTACTCTGAGATAGAAACACAATACAGACAATACTTAGGAAATAAGTCATGTAAGTAGCGCAAATACACAGTGGTCTCCAGGGGGAGACCAAACCATATACTAAAATAATGGTATGCGAACCACAGCTCAAGTCGAGACTGGACCCAGAAGACGTAGAAGTGATGGGGAGCCAAGAAACCACCCAGCTAAGTACCCAGGTACCCCACAGAGGCCGTGTGCAGATTGTGAACACAACCGCGTGATCAACAGAATTCAACGAGTAAGTTGCGGTTGCAATTTAAAGAAGGACCCTTCCCAGCGGACCCTGAAGAAATCCCGTGGAAGTAGGAAGGTTGGAAAGTCACCCCACCCGTGGATTCCCCCGGAACCAGGATATCTACACTAGGGAAGCCGGGTTCCTAGGTGTCAAGTGACGTCGGAAACCGCCGTAAACCACAATGAAGGACTTCAGGTAAGATGCCGCTAGAGAAGAAGACTAAGGAGTATTATGGAACCCAAAGGTGGATTCAAGTTGAGAGGTATCTGCAAGCAGAGGGGACAGTCTATGCCACCCAGGAGTGACCAGGAGGCACGAAGGATGAATGGCCACCAATGTCGATAGATGCAGGATGGTTGATGGTGCCCTTGAAGTTGAAGCGGTGCGGACCATGCAACGCTGAGGACGACCAGGAGCTTTTATCGAGCTGTCCCACGTCGGATGTCGAGAGCCAGGGGGCCAGTGTCCGGCAGATGCACCAACACACCTTGGCAATGGCAACAGGCATAGAAATCGAAGAAGGTGCTGTCCAGTACCAGGATGGTTCAAGTGACTCACCACGACTAGGTAAGTCAGAGCTGGCCCCGAGCAAGCAGGGGAGCCCACTGGTATAAAAGAAGTCCCTTGACAGGACCTGAAGATCTCTGGAGACTAGATTCGTCCAGCCTTAGCAACGGCCAGCCGACGCAGTGAACAGGTTGGCTCGGTTTCAGCGGTTCTGATGATGGATACTGGCCTCCGACTCGGTCCGAAGACGGTGCAGGCCTGGTGGAGGTTGTAGAGCCGCCAACTGTGTTACTGAGCCTATCTGAGCCCGTAGGAGCCCAGGATCAGCAACCCGGTCTCCTGTCTGGGAGGTGGTCACATCTCCCTGTGACAGGATACCTATTGTTCTGCCCTCCCCTGCTCGATCTTGGCTCAGCAGCAGGAGGGCGGAAACGCGTCTCTGGCTGGCAGCAGCCCTAGCTTGATGTCCGGTTCTGAAAGACTGGTCCTGGGAGCACTGAGGGCCTCCCGGAGTAGCTTTACAGTGCATGGAATTTACGGTGTGGATTTATGATTCCAACATGTTTGATACTAAACATGACTGGGTTCTTTACAGCCAGTTTAGTGATGGTCATCGCATAATGACGCATGGCCACTCTATATGTCGTAATGGCTGATGCACTTACAACCCGGGAGAATGGACTCTGAAGGTTGTAGGGGTTCCCTGCTCATGCAGGGGCGCCAACACACGTAGGACCCATCACCCTACCTTCAGGATGGAAAAGCCTGCCTTAGGGGTGACCTATAGGTTTTAAGTGTAGTGACCTCGGATATAGGGAAACCTATATCTGTTGTGAGTGGTGCTAGCACCAGCTTACACAGGCAATTGCAGGCCTGGAGTCACAATTTGAGTGGTCTCTCAGGGGTGGCATTATACATGCTTCAGTCCATGGGAGACTGCTGGTGTGCCTATGCCTTAGGCACCTTGTTACCTTAGACTATGGACTTATCAGGGGACACCAGTAGCCAATCTCGAGGGTACCTAAGTACTCACCAAGTCCAATTTGGGGAAGAAGCACAGAGACTGGGGTACTGATTAGCAGGATCCCAGTCAGACTAGTCAGAAAACAGAATAACACCAGCAAAAAGTGGTGGTTACCATGAAAGCAGATCCTACTTACCTACACTTTCTCTATACTACTTAATTATTATGATGTCCAACTATAGTATTAAACACCACGTAAGACAAAAATGTCCAAATACTTTGTTATGCTTTGTTGCGCTTGATAAAACATGAATTCCCAAAATGCTGGGGTCCAATTGCTAAAATAGCAAATTTATTTTACAGTGAGGTCAAGTTGCCTCATTACCATAAATGTCCGTGTTGCTTGCAAGTTCTGAGCGAATGAACACCATCACAAATTTCTCAGCTTAGATTGTGTAGAGTTGTCTGAATTGCTTGTTTTTTCTTTGCTGTTGCAGATATATGTGCCCAAGTCCACTTCCACTATAAAGACAACATATGTCTATTGTTCATTGTTAGGATATCATCAGTTATCCAATTCTGAGCTTTTGTTTTACAAATAATTGATATGAATTCTTATTAGAGTTGGTTCAGTTGATGCAATCACAGAATCGGACTGCTACAAACAGCTAATTGAAAACCCAAAACTGGACGCCTAGTGACTTCTTGACTAGGTGCAACATGGCGGACCTAATAAAATAGCAGTGCCTGGGCAACCTCAGAGAAAGGAGCAAAATTGAGCTTGTTCATTCAAGTGATAGAAGCCAACATGTAAGGTTTCAAAAGATAAACTAATTGAATCCCTCACCCTCCACTCCCTCCCACATTCTTGCCTAAAAGTTCTTCAAATTCTTCTCCCTTTTTCTCTGTGCAGAGGCATAATTGGGACTCTTGTACTTGGGCTCCTTTGATGGGAGTTCTTTGCCCCACATCTTGCAGTCTGCATTGGCTACGTTTCTATCGCACCTTGCTTTCTGAGGTTTACATTGATTTTCCTCTTTTTACTGTCCTTCGATTTATTTTCTTCAGCTTAATACGGTGGCGTGTTCTTTCTGGCCACTTATTTTCTAAGCATTTTGGCCTGAGCTTCCCTTTGGACCTTTTCCCTTGTTTTTAGCTTTGGGTCTTAGTCACTGGGTTTGAAACTCGAGGTGCCTTGCATTTGCATTACATTCTGATTGTTCCATAAGGTGGCTTTCAAATTTATATTGCAATCTGAGTTTTTTTAACGGAGCTCTGCCTGAGACAATATTTTGGACTTATGATAGGTTCTGTATAAGGCCATTCTGTGGTGCATGGCATGAGTTTTACATCTGCAGTACAATCTGGTCATTAACTTGCACTCCTGGGCTATCCTCAACTGAGCTCTACCCCAGATGTGTTTTGAAAGCTTATTTCAGCCTATACTCAAGGTTTTCCCTGTTCCTCTATGAAACCTTAGATTTCTGACGAAGGTCTCAACCTGGAGTCTCCTTATTTTTGGATCCAATTGTTTCTTCTTGCTCATGGCTCTCTTGATGGATCACTTAACCTGAGATGCAGTCCGGGATTTAAATTGCTCTCCAGATGTCTTGGTACTGTGGTCCCATTGAGGAACCTGGCAAATCTGTATTTGGAGGAGCATTTGGGTGCCTATCCCTTTTTAAAATTCTACAGGGGTTTGCAAAAGGTGTCGCCCATAATTTTGTGTTTAGATTTTCTACCTGGGACTTAATGGGCCTTACATCACACTTTGAAATAGTGCTGAAATAGCATTCAGGTTTTTCTTTTACCTGTGCTTCCTTTGGGTATCTTCAAAACACACTCTAAGACTTTTCTCCACCTCCACGTACCAGATATAGTCTGAAGTGGCTTTCGGAACATTGTTTGGGACTCTGGCTTGCTCCTCTACAACTCTGCTTATGGAAGTGCTTAATGGTATTTCCTAGGCTTTCGCCGAGGGCCTTTTTAAGGAGTCTCATTCTTATGAACTATATGCAGAAGAGCAGATCACCTGTCTAGGACCATGCAGCAGGTCTCTTCTGTAATAGTTTTTCTTTTGGGTTACCTTTTTATCACCCTCTTCTACAAGGAACTGTCAGCCTGCTTCCTCTTGGGTCTTTTCCATAGGGACTTGTTCGGTTTCTGCGTGCCAGAGAGCTGGACTGTGGGAAGGGTATGATTGGAGTTGTTCTGTGCATCACTGTTGGAGTCCTTCTACTGTCTGCTTGGTGCCATGATGTCTGGTCTGTCTGCAATGTTTACAGGTTTCAACTTGAGTGGCTTTCATGTTAGGGGTTTTCTGTCAGGTCATCCTTGCATCGTCCCATTGTTTTTTTGACATTCTCACTAAACGAAGGGTGCTGAAAACCCTTCTCTCCCC
Organism: Triturus cristatus; assembly: GCF_964204655.1. Taxonomy (NCBI): domain Eukaryota; kingdom Metazoa; phylum Chordata; class Amphibia; order Caudata; family Salamandridae; genus Triturus; species Triturus cristatus. Next base: position 1,119,680,303 of record NC_140593.1, read on the forward strand.
TTTCAGGTGGCTGCATGTAGGCCCATGCGTATTCTGCGTCCTTTAGTCCCAGATAGGCATGGTCAACTGAACCTTGGCCTTCTCATGCAGGTTTACTATAAGCTTTATGTGCGTTACATGTCCCCTGACAAGCTTAATCCAGTATTTTGCTCAGCTTATGACTGCTTCAAACCTAAAACCTCCTCACGATATCTTGTGATATCGTGAGTTAATGGACATGCTTTCTCAGTGGCTAATGCTGAGCATATGTGAGCTGATTCCTAAATAGATTCTTTTTGTTCAAAGGATTAATCTTATGTAGAGGGTGGGTTTATAGCTGGATGTTTCCTTTCAAGTGATTGATCCAATGGAATGGGGCGTTTACTGTCAAGATTATCTTTAACTGACAGAAGGCTTTGTGGCTTTACAAGGTCTCCTACGTAGGGCAGCCAGACCTGTTTCTTCATACTACAATTTGTTCCCACTTTTCAAACTAATGGATTTCATAATGGAGACACTAAAACCTGCTAAAATACCAGATCCTTGTGGATGGGTTTTAAATTCTGGCAGTGGAGATGGTTGAGGCTAGTGGCACCTAAACCTGATAATAAATAACCTGCCCCAGGAACCCAACAATGGTCCAGAGGCACCCTATAGATTACCATATAATGATGACCACCACTGGGAGAAGAGCAGGCCAGCGAAGATGCACAGGATAGTGGAACAAAGGCTAGAGATGAAAGTGGTGCCTGGTAATAGGCGTGTAGTGGTGCTGCACAAACATAAAATATAATGAAGCTGTGGTATTGGTAAAGTTAATAGGTCAGTGAGATACAGTGTGTAAGCAATTAGCTTTCCTTACTGATGATACACTGGAAAAAAATACACCCTTGAAGAGAGTAGCAACTTGCCTCCAAGAATATGGTTTGTGATGCTCTTGTTCTTGCAGTGTTTCGAGGAGGATTAAATGACCTAGTACATTAACATGCCACTCAAGGCTTAGGATTTAATAATTCAGGTATGCTGTACAGGCTTTGAGCTTGACAATGCCCTTTGATGAGAGAATATTTGGTACATAATTTAATGACCGGCTACGTAGCAAAACCAGGAAAGCTAATACCATGAAAAGATTGCAGCAACTAGAAATGGCTTTCTTCAAAAACGGACAGTATATGGTAATCCTAGAGTCATTATATGACCGTCGTGAAGGAACCTTAGAATGGTGGGAGCTGCATACGATTAGGAACATCCCTTCAGCAATACAGGGAAGCCGTGTATATTTTAACAGATTAAATGAGTGTTGGAAAGAGCCATGAATTTACTTCACGAAAAGAAGGGTGATTGGGAGTGAGAGAGAGTAATGCCATTACTTTAATTTACCTATTAATTTCCAAAACAGAAGCACATAATGTCCACAGTTTGAGTCAAAATCTTGAAACGAGTCTATCAGGAACCAACACCCACAAGTATTACAGACCACAATACCTGTCCTGGGACAGCAAGATTGTTTTGCTTCTTTGAGATAAAGGTTGCCTACTACCATTTTCCATTCCATCCAAAACCATGTTAATAGGGCCAGAAAATTGCTGGTTCAGTGTCTTGCCATGTGGCCTGCAGTTTTGACCAAGGAATATACATGGATGGTGGTGATGGCACAATGGGGAATGTATTGGTGGCTTTGGCTATTTGGACGGGTAATATCTCACGCAGGAGCACAGTGTGGCTTTGTATTGGTTAGCATTACGGTTACTGCACTCTTAGATTTAAAGTAAGTGTGATTGTCTTCCAGCTTTACTCATCAAGTTGGTTGCACAGTAATGTATGAAACAGCTTTATGCCCTACAGAGAAGTGTTTGCAAAGATCTTGTTTTGTTGAAGACTGTGGCTGGGAGTGACAAAGGTTTTGATGTGTGTGGCGGCATCATACATACACTTGGTGCCGTGATCAATAACTTTTATTTAATTCATGATGCATGCAAAATCATTTGTGCGATAGAACTAAGAGAACACTGTAATGGGAGAGTCGTTCAGAGACCCACACCACCAAGTCGGCAAAAGATTGCCTGCATGCCTCCTGTAAGTTGATACTTTGTGTAAAATGAATGAAGACAAGGGATAGAAGGCACAGGGAAAGTGTGACTCCTTATAAATTGCTTTATATTTACAGCTTTGAGCTTAATCATAACTCCTGCAAGTTAGTATGAACATCAAACCTGCTCTCATTGTAACATAAGTACCTCACCAATGTGTACATTTAGTAATACTATGCAGGTTGGAGTGCTCCTATATGATTATTACAATTGCATTCTCTGAAATTGTACAGACCGTCGGAGAAGCCAATTCCTGTTAGCAGAGCATGCTACAGTTCTAGAAGATTATTTGGCTGATGACTTGTAGGTCCAGGAGGGGGAAGTACAAGATGAATTGACCATTTCAAAATGTAGAATGCATCCAACATAGTTCTCCTGGCTGCATGAGAAGTGAATATGATCTTCATATACCCTCTGTTAACCACAAAAGGTACATTTACCTGTGCTTGGTTGGTCTAGGCATTTTTTTTTTCTTTCTATCATTTGCACAAGAAATCTACAACATAAATTATCTAGGAGTGACAGGAATCCTTGTTTGAAAGAAATTCACGATGTAGCACACTGCCCGTATAGGAATGTTACAATGCTTGAGATATTCCTCAAACTGTACAGCATGCAAGAGACCAAAGCCAACGCAGTAAACACAGCAACATCCCTCCCAAGACATCATGTAAATTGATAGCTTAAAAAGTGGCCCTATGTACATTAATTCGCTCTGAGTCAAGAAACCCAACAATAAGAAAAACTTAAGTCATGTGTGGAAAAGGTTTATTAACATGCAGAGCCTGTATGTGGATTCAAAACTTGCATATCTGGATGAGGCTTGATTGCATCCCTTTCAGGGTTCCTTTAGAGGACCTCACAACATGCAGAGTGAATCCAGAGAATGTTGGTATAGAAGATATTGTTGCTGACTGTACTAAGTTCCACAGTTATGTATAGGTTGCGACAAGTCTTATTTGTTTGTGCGATGTAACCAATTAGCACACACTTCATATATGCTGTAATGAGGCAAGAAATGTAATCTATATTCAGATATGCAAATGTAGCCTCATTTATTACTGGGACAGAGGGGACAAAAAGATAACGGCACTCATAGGCAACATATCTGCATTTACTGGTTTTGCAGAATCCTTCAGGGTTGACATTGTGTCCATGAACAAATGTAGAAAAACAGATCTACTAGAAAATGGAGTGAGAAAGGACAAAAAGCAATACATTAATCTGCTAATCATTGGTAACAAACACCTCCTAGACTCCACAAGTTAGAGAACCCTATTGGCAGTGCCAGTGGGCATGCTTTATTATGCACACCAATGTAGTTGTGTGCATGCACTTACAGATAAATACACCACTGGTACAAGTGTGCACATACACACATGCATCATGGGTCAAGCAGTTTTATCAGAACGCACAGGACAGTAGGTAGTTTCAGATGGAATTGTACCATCTCGCTAGATTTTGCACTTGGGACTCTTGTCTTCCACATTGCTGCTCTTGTCAGACCTCTGATAGAGACCATTCTAAAGTAATGTTTACCCTTTCAGAACATTGGCTAGGCCACAAAAGCTCTAGCAAGAAGGAGTTACATGCGGAGGTGAGTAACAACTCTTTTGTGGATTGATTTCAAATGTGTTATGCCACAACTCTCAGTGACAGTTGTTTTATGTAACATACATGTTTGGTTAGCTTATTTGTTTTGTATTTCTCTATCGTTTAGCCTGAATGTCCTGCCATGGGATGACTTATTTTTAATCACAATATTATTGGGACAAAATATCACTGGTCAGCGAACCAGGAAAGGAAAAAAAGAGTTTCTTTGTGAAGTATTACCTGTTATCCAGGCGCGGGTGCAGAAATTGGAAGACGAGGGAAAGTAAGTACCAGTTTTTGTATGTTACAGTGTGTATGTTATTTATTGCTATATATTTCGCAGAGTGATGATTTAGCACACTTTTAGATGTGACCTGGTCCATAGAGACTGCAGTTAAAAAGTTAAATCTTTGCATTCCATGTAACATTGCTTTGAATTCCAGGGTAACCAAGAGGCACCATGTTAAAAATAGTGTGTTGTCAAAATAGACACACAACGTTCACTGTTTGTACAATTTAAAGGGTACTAAAGTAGGACCTGGGTAGTAGGAAGACAAAAAGGAAGGACAAATCACCTAAAGAGGAAGAAAGTGAACAGGATGGTATTTCCCTATAATAATAACTAACGGACATTTGGTTCAGAAGTCTTTGGACTTGGAGAACTAGTGGGATAAATAGCTGCCACCTTTTTGTGCAAGATAGCATATCGAAAGAGATGAGCGAATGTGAATATACACTTCAGGGGGGGGGGGGGAAATATCCTCTAGGAGATTCAGACAATGTAATGTGAACCTGAAAAATGTAAGTTTATTTTTCTTAAAATACAAAATGTAGTTTTGTATGTGTCATTCAAACTGTAATGTATTTTTTGTAATTTTTGTATATTTGATGTATTTTTGTTCTTTTTCTCATTTTTTCTCTTCTTTTCGCTCTATTATGTATATGTTCTGTTTAGATATGTTCTGTGAGGTATCATTTTGTGTATCGTCCATTGGTGCTTTCCGCAGGGTTGGCTCGTTTGATATTTATAAACAGTTTTTCTAGCTTTTGTTTAAATTGAATATATTGTATACATCTTTGTTTTTTTACATCATCGTTTTTCACCAAATAAACCAAAATGAAAATACTCTCTGTGGCATAATGAGGTCTTTTAATGATTTTCGGATGTAGCACCTATTAAAAATTTAATAGGGGGAGTTTTGTTGTTTGATACTCTTGCCACCTCAACAGGTTTCCTCCCAGTTTCCAGTTGAAATGGATATAACGCTTCCTTCCCCCGAAGGGAAACTCTTTCGTCTTAGCGAGATTTATTTTCAGATGTTTTTTCCAGTATAGATAAAGAGCATCTAGATTGCGTTGTAGGCCGATCAGTGTTAAGTCAAGTATGACGACATCGGCATACATTAAAATGTGTATACCCTGAGAAGCTATTTTTAGAGGGAAGTTCGTTATACCTACTAGGCACTCTGGTAAGTCATAAACAGGGAGAACAATAAGGCCATTCGAAGTAGGTATTCTGTGGGTTAGATCCCTTTCTCCCCCCATCTGCACCACGATATATATCAGAACGATCCCCACTGCATTTCGGACACGAAGTCCTTCGTCAGGGGGAGCCTGATTAGCAACATTTTACCAAAATATTCCTAAATAAAACAGAAAATATATCTTTGGTTAATTGAGGAAGCAGAGAGTAATGTGAAATGTTGTTTTCATGTGTGGTTCAGGCATAGGAGATAGATGCCTGGTTCCCAAACTAGTATCGAAGCCATTAAGTGTTTCGATTGTGGAGTACAATGACATGAAAACTAACCATTCTACAAACCAATTGTGATGAGTTGTACAACAAAAATCCAACCCGAAGCTGTGATAAAATCCAAACTGTAAACAACCAAAAATGATGAGATATGGCTAAATTAAACAAAAAACATAATAGTGTAATCCTGATTCTGTTATGGCACATTTGAAAACGGAAGCGCTTTTTAGAGAGTGATGAAACTATTAAAAGTGTGAACATGCTCATGTCCTATCAACACCTTTTTAGTGCTTGCAAAGGTCACTAAACATTAACAAAACCTGTGGTCCCTTGCTTGTGCATAAAACTAAGCCAGCTCACTTTCATTGCACATAATACAAATCATCCTGGAATGAATAAGACTGGCGTGTTTTCCGTGGTTTAGTAGATGGAAGTTATCTACCTTGATGTGGTAGGTACTCCAGGGAAACTGACTGAGTCATGCGGTGTTTCAGATTAGCATTAAATACATGCTAACGATGTGGTGTAGGGCGAGAGGTTACGTATGCCTGTAAGTGTCTATGGCGGTCATGTTCAAGAAGTGTAAAGTAACAGAACACTAGTCACCAAAAACTAAAGAAACTGGTGAATTTGAGAGCATTATAGCAATTTTTGAACCCATTTTCAATTGCTGTATACCATTCCATGGAATAAACAAGAATCCTGAAAAATACAAAGAACTATTACTGATTTGAAGATTAAAACACAAGGACACATAATTAAATATCAATCACTTATCCTCATGCATTTGTATTTGCAAGTCTCTCTATGTCCGCTTTTCTGTTTTTTTCATTTCTGAAAGTGCAGGGAGTCACATAACCCCTCGCTTACCTTGGCTGCCTTTCAAGTGTTCATGAATTCATCGGCCAACAGGCCTCCGTAACATCAGTGGTGGAGCCTGGCGTTTTACTTTTGACGGTGGCACCATCCAGCCAAATCCTTCAGTTTAAGTTGAGTGCAGCCTGCACTTTCAGAATTGAAAAAACAGAAAAGCGGACTTAATAGAGAGACTTGCAAACGCATGAGGAGAAGTGTCCTTATGGTAAATGGGGAAGATTATTTAACATCCTTGTATTATAAGGAATTGATCCTTTTGATGCAAAATACAAAGAAGGGACATGTTTTCCATACTTGCCTATTATGGCGCAATACAATTGAAGTTTAAAGAAAAGACCGGACACAATGTTGAACAGTTACAAAGCATTATGGGTAATGGAGTTCAATTTAAATGAAGGCACTGAGGATCAGAATACAACCAACTCAAACCTTGCCAACAAACTGCATTTGCGATGGATTAGTTAGAGTATTGATAAAAAACTGTGCTCTAGCCCCGAACAGAAAGGAACCGAAGATTCAAATTGACACTGTTCTCATTTTGAAGTCGTTCTTCACTGTTGAAAAACCCAATGCATTTAAACTTCAGAGCAACTGACCCTCAGTCGCATATGATTACGACAGAATCTAGGGACCCACAGGGACCCACAGGGGCCCTAGAAGGGCAGAGAGGTCCTCACAAAAGAGGTAGGAAGGGACACGTCCTCCCTAATATTTATATATATATCCAAACGTAATTAGGTGTCGCATCTATAAAAAAAACTAAGAACTCTTTATGGTAAAAGGGAACAAGGGGGAATTTCTTGTTACTCTATAGTGGTTCTCTCTTCAGTGAAACTGACACCGAGAGTTCCTATGTTCAATCTATAACCAATCCATTACTGTGGGTGGGAAGGGAAAAGCACCCTTTTGTTAATATAGCCCTCACTCAGTCTAATAGTGACCTGCTTCATCATTGGGCTCACCCTAACTCCTAGAGGTTGGGGTGGGCTCAATCGTGTTTTAGGGAGCACTTCTGAAAAGCTGTATGGTGGCTTAACTTTTAAAGATAAAATTCCTCTCCCACTCCTAAAGTATCCTTTATTCGTGGAGTGGGAGAGAAGGTAAAAACGCTATAGTAGGGTATTTATGATGTGATGGTCCTATGACCCTAAATTGGACACCAATATGTTTCAGCCCTCTCAAGTGGTCGCAGTTAAAATGGAAAGGGTACATCTAACAGCACCTGGATGTGGCTAGAATAATGTTCTTACAGCACTCCCAGATATTTTTGTGAGCTACTTACCTAACTGTCCTGAATCGTTTCAAGCACAAAGGTGGAAATGTGTGTGTAATTTTGGAATTTGGCATCTCTTTTGATTTGAAAATATACGTGGTCAATGAGGGCTATATCCACCTCAAACTCTATCTCCAGCCCTTAAATTGACTCCCTGGAGCAGTGCTTCACCATACATTTTCTGGAGGACTGGAAAGACAATTAGTCCGCTATGGATTCTGTTGGTACATTGTGTGAACTAATATTGCATTGTGTATTATATTCTCTATATGACAGGTTTTTTTTTTTTTAATTCTTTTCAGTTACAAACATTTGGTGCGTTACCTTAAAGCTGTGCGATGCAATGATATATTGCCGTAAGTAATATTTAGATACCCTTTTCTTGCTTTATATTTTACTAACACTGTGTACATATCAGAAACTTTAACATTTATGATGATAGTTAAAACTGCATCTCTGTGCAGCAATCTCTCCATAAATTGGGGGCTTGTGATTGTGTTGGCACTGACCAAAGAAAAGCACAGTTGTTTCACAGACGTTCTGCCTCTACTCTTTTTAAAGTTTGTGTGGGAAATCAACCCAATTCCACTAGACATCAGATCTGTAATGGCTTGTATGGTTTCAAACGGTATCTGTTCAGGGTTTCATCATAACTAATTCCATGTTTTGGTTTAGATCTTGGACAGCCAGTGAAATACTGGTGCAAAGCTTTATTTTTTGTGGCTAGACTAGATCAGGGAAGAAACCTTTATTGGGAATATTTGCAAGGAGAGCGTCTTCCAAACTTTGCCCCTTTCCCCTTCTCTCTCTGAGAATAGGAACAGCTTTTTGCCTCCTTATTTCCTGCAATGTGCGAAGTATTTACATTCAAGCAATAAATAAATTTACGTTTTTACCTTTCTCTCCCATTCTTACTCCTTCTTCCTTTCATGCTACCTCTCCTTTCACTTGCCTCCCCTTTTCCATCACCCTCTCTTTCAGTCCTGTTTGAGGCAGGAACAGCCTTGATTCAGCTTGTATGTATAGTCGTGTAGCTACTGAGTTCAGTCTGTGGATCTTAACACTACAGAGTCCAGTTTCATGTGATGTTTTCTTTAATTTGCATTCTTGGACGTGATTTTATCTCCTTATCACGTGGTGTTTAGCAATCCATAAGTATGGTGTCACAAAGTACCTATTCGGATCTTAATTAGATTTTGTTAATTACAAATCCTATTATCCAATTTCCTAATGTTGGCCATCATATATTTTTACAGATTCACAACATCAGGCCATTATTGCATTTGCAACAATTTAGCATGCTGTCCATGCATGTGTTTAAAACTAAATTGCATTGTGAGGGGAAATGGTTAATACTTGGGCTCATTCATAAAAGCCAGACTCTGCATATGTGAGCTACATAAGTGTGGGCGGCACCCAGTACCTTTCAGCACTGGTGTGTGCACCAAATAGTGAAACATGCGAAATAGTGTCAGTACAGGCCTTTCTCACACAAAAAAAACCCTTTTACAGATTGTGTAATTGTTTATGCCTTTCATATTCAATGTAAGTTTTTCTTGGTTTTGTCTTCTAGGTTACAGCGTTTGAGAGAGAAAATCCCGTTCTATATGTGTAAATATGGAAATTTTCCAGAAGCTGCCCAGTCACTTGTACAGTTAAAATGTGCCTCATGCACAATGAATGTTAAGTTGTCAGTTGCTGACTTTGCCCTTTATTTGAAGATATTTCGAACGGAGAGCTGTCCATCTGGCAAATACCTTACTGACCAAGATGAGTGGACATCACTAAAAGGCAAGTTTCTGTAATGTTGTGGATAGAGCAATTCATTATATAAAGCAAAAAAGGCCTGAGGTAGCTTCTCAGTTAGCAATAATTGTCTTGTGCTTTAATCAACACAGCCGTATTGCGTGTTGCCCTGGATATAGTTTCTGCAGCTTTTCTGGTTATGTTAAAACAACCATTAACTTCTCTAAGGGTGGTGATCGTAAGCTTTATACATATTATGCAGAATAGAATCAAGAAGATCTTAGTATTTTCAAGTTGCAGAATTATTATGACCAGAGATTTTCTCACCATATGATTTACTGAATCATACTAGTTTCAAAAGAGCACCTACCATTCTGCTGCACCGCCACATCATTAGGCTTACTGCCCACCCTTCCGTGGTCCGCTGTGCACTGCTTCATTGGTGCGACTCTTGCTGCTGCTCTGTACCCAATCAAAATGGCTGCAGCTCATGCCCACTCATAAGCACTGTCATTCACTACAACTTGCAATTGTCACTCCAACTCAGTCTCCCAACAATCACTTGCACAGATCCCGTTGCAAATGCTTGTTAAGTACCAGAGCATAAAATTAAAATAGGAATTTAATATAAAGAAGTGGAGCTGGTTTGGGGGGCGTGGCTTGACGCGCAGGGGGGCGTGGCTTGACGCGCAGCCAAGATGGCTGCGTCTTTCTAAGCTCAGTTGGACCTCTGGTGCGACCGCTCTTTAAAACATGTTGCACCGGTGATTTTCGCTCACCACATACGGAATTGAGCGGCGGAACACCAGGGGACGCCTGAGAAACATTTTCGTGCCGTTTGAAACGCTTCTTCAGTGCTCATCTCCACGGCGACTTTCTCCTCTGGCTCACGCATCAAAGTGGCTGCAGAAGTGGAGGTCCCTGCCGATTCACGGGATAATTCAGTAAGATACTGAATTGCATATTGGTTTTCTGTGCACATATCCCTTCATGAAGGAGGTATTGAAATGATGTCTTTTATACCTCCCTATGTCATGCGCTGTTTTTTCTTGATGAGACACTATTCTGAGGAGACAATCCTTTTCACAAAATGGCGGCCACTGTCTGAATTTTTTGTCGGAATGCTGAATGCCTTATCTGCGGCCTGATATTCAGTTTGTTTTACTTCAGTGGGGCGTGATTAACCACATGTCCAACAGCTAGCTGGCAATTTTGAGACCTCTGAAGACCATATTGGTTCTGGCTGGGTAGGCAGACAGTATCCAACACCATTGACTGAAGCCAGTGGTTGCTCGCTTTCTGTTAGCGATTCATCTGACTGTGTTTGTATATTAAGTTATCTCAAGTTTTCCTCCGTCCTTGATCCCCTTTGCTGTGCTTTTCAGTGGTGGTGTTCTTCAGTATATCAAACGGCATTTTAACCTGTTCTACGATATCTTCTACGTTTCTACAGTCATTCTGTGTGGTTTCTTGTTGGTCATTCCAATGGCGGAAGGCATGGGTGTCACCCCCAAAGATAGAGATTCGAAAGGAAACCTGAAGAGGTCTAAACAGAATTCCCCCACGCCGGATATTTCAGCGAAGGGCAATATGGATTCTTCTTCAACGTGAGATGCTATTCTAATTAAACTTACTGCAGTCCATGACATAGCACAAAGCACTAAAACGAACACGGATTTACTTCAAGTTGAGGTGGCAGCAATTCGAAGTGATTTCAAAACTCTCTCACTACGGGTTTCCAATGCTGAGTCACAAATAAGCACTGTTGAAGACTATGCGAATAAGCAAGCTAAACATGTCCAAAATGTGGAGCGCTCCTTGGCTTTGTTGAGAAGAGACTTTACTGAACAGGAAGATAGAAATCGTAGAAGTACCCTTCGTATTTTTGGTCTACCGGAAGACTGTGAGAAAGTGGCTCCATCATTGTTGGACTTTTTGCTTACTTGGATTCCTTCTGTTCTGAACATTTCATTTCAAAAGGACTTTGAAATAGAACGTGCTCAAAGTCCCCACCTTTAAACCTAAAATGTTATCTTCTACAAGACCGGTGATCTTTAAACCTCTGCGTCAACATACTGCGCAAATCCTAGCCCAAATGAGGAAGATTAAAACACTGCATTGGGAATGGCATAGAATTTCAATATCACAGGACTTTGCTAGAGACACCGTCATTCGTCGTAAAGGATTCTTGAATTTACTCAGAAGGCTTATAGACATGAATATTCCATTCTTCTTTGCAGGTCCTTCGCGTTTCAGAATAACTTTCAGAGGTCGCCCACAGATTTTGTATGAGCCTGCGGATCTTTCAACTTTTTTGGATAATCAGTCTGAATCACTGATGGACTCTGAATCTCTTCCTGGCACCTCTGCCTTAATGTCCAACTTGTCCTGATAGTTTGTTTCATACCCTCTGTGCCTCATCGCATTATGCATGGTTAATAGTGCTTCTCTGTGTTCTTTTCTGTAAAATCTATTCACTGTAAATGATGTTGATCTATATTGGTTGTTTTCTTTTAACGGATCTCTCCTTTACAGGTCGTGTGGTCGTTCATATTTCTATGCATGTTACTTAGAGTTACACCTGTTTCGCTAGCACTGTTTCGGTGTGATCTTGTTAATTAGTGGATGTCATTATATATTTATTTTCCTTCTTCTCAATTTCTTTATCATCTCTTTATATTTCTGATCTTTTCCACATATGTTTGTGTGCATTTTTCTTGCTCCTCCTTGTGAACTTTTTCTTAATTTATTTTTATGGTATTTTTGTTGGTTTGTAAATCTAATAGTTGGTCTTCTTTGGGCTTTTCTTTCTTTTTTATGTTAAATGTTATATCTCTCTTTTCTTCCTCTTTTCATGTCTCTTGTATGTTTATTTTCCACTTGGCTTGAATCTTTTCTTCCCCTCTTTTTCTGATTCTATGCTGGTGTTTAATCTCTTTTTGTGTGGTTACTACTCATTCGTGTCTTTGTCTGCTGCTATTCTTCTTATTTTCATCTGCATCTTGTTTGTACAATTTTTATATATGAATCTATTAATTTTTTTATTTTGTCCTTGCTTTTACTATCTATGTATTTTAGTCATGAGTTTCATTTTAGGTGGATTATGCTATTTATTTCTTATTTATCCATATATATATATTATTGATTCCTAAATGACAATATGTTGGTTATTCATCAAATGTTATATTTGATAGATTGTGAGATATTTATTGTTATTTGCTACTGATTTAAATTCGTTTTATATATTTTTGTATTTTTCATAGATGCTATCAATTTTTATAGTGTTTGGCACATTTGTGGTTTGTGATTTATAATGTTCTATATGGCTATTTTTAATGACTCAACTTGCTCTTTATTACACTTCTTATGACTATTTATTATGCCTTAGGCTGTTATTTATACTATCTAGTATTGTTATTTATAATGCCTTAAGTTAATATTTATCTGATATTGTTCTCTCTCCTTTCTATTTAAGATTTGATAATTTGTTGGTCTCTTAGGCTAGGTAGTTTCTGAAATGTTTATTTTCTGAATCTGTAGATGGAATGTTGATAATATGATATACATTTGCATTAATGTTCTGTTGCTTATGATTGATCTATTTATTTTTGAGCCGTCTGCACTGTATGTGTTGGCCTCTGTGGTTGCTCCTCCACGTTATTCTCCTCATGCACAATGTCTGTTACAGACATCCCCTGGTGGGACTTGCTTTTTTTTTATCCTCCTTTTTTCTTTGGAGTACCTTTTCTCCCTCTTTTCTTCTTTCTAGTCTTTTCTTTTCCTTTTTCAATTTTTTCTTCTTTGGGGACTCCTGCTTCGGTTAATTTTTTTATGTTTTTCTTGCTGTCCATTTACTCCCATACCTGATGACCTCTTGGATAGTCTTCCCTTTTTCTTTTATCAGATGTTCTTATTTGTGTTGTGTTTTGTCTATTCATGACTGGTCTAAATGTAATCTCTCTCAATGTCCGTGGGTTGAATCATCCTGTTAAGAGGGCTATGTTCTTAGATTACTGCAAAAGCTTAGCTAGTGATATTGTTCTTCGTCAGGAAACTAAGATGGCCTTTAAGGAAGCTTTGCTTCTGCGGAAGGCGTGGGTTCTTGATGTTGCTTGTTCTGAAGCCTCTGGTAAGATGAACGGAATTGTGACTCTGATTTCCAAAAATTCTGGTCTATCTATTGTCAGTGCTGAGCATGATACGGATTGTAGATGGTTGCTCTTTCGCTTGACCAACGGTTCAGATGGTTTATATGTCATGAATATTTATGCCCCCAACATTGATCAACTCTTTTGGCGTTCAATAAATAAAAAGCTCTGACATCACTCAAAATGCTAGAACATTTGTTGGTGGCGATTTTAATTTGCCTTTGGAAGGTATCTTGGATAGGCATTCTGCTTCTAAATTCCGTCCTCCCAGGTCATATAACCAAATGCTCAATATGGGCTCTTCTCAGCAGCTTGCTGACGTTTGGAGGTTACATAATCCTACTGGTAGTGACTTCACGTTTTTCTCATCTCCACATTCTAGTTTTTCTCATATTGTTTTACTTCTAGGTGATGCTGCTCTTCTAAAACACACTAGTAACGCTATAATTCACCCAATAGTGGTTTCTGATCATGCAGCTGTCTCATTTACTCTCCTTAATCTGGCAGATAAGCAAGGTCTTCGTACTTGGCGTCTTAATACGGAGATTTTGGATGATAAGAATGAAGTTAAAAAACTATCTGTAGAAATTGACAATTTCTTCAAAGATAATGAGTCCTCCGTAAATTCCCCAATAGTTTTATAGGATGCATTTATTTGCACTATTAGGGGTAACATTATCAAAAAAATGTCAAAGGAATAGTGATATCAAAAAGTCACTGCAGTCTTTAGGGCATGAGATCAAACGTAAAGCGATATTATATAGAGGTTTCATTTCATAAGGGCGATGGGTATGCTAAACGACCTGCACATCCATCTGAATTTGTGATTACTGGACTGTATTGTGAAAAAACATGTATTGCGGGTGCTCCTGAAGTGTTAAAATACCCACCCACCAGGGTATAAATATGCTGAGATTCAAAGAATCTATGGCAGTACCAAATCACAAAACACCAGGGCACACCAAATCACTGTATCTATAATCCCAAGAAAAAATCATCACGGACTGAATTCAAAAATTAATCGCGCTCGAAGAAAAAATAGTCCAATAGATCATAAGTCAAAATATCCTTTCAGTTGAGGGGAAGGAAGAAGAGTCTTGAATCAGGTTCTTCTTTATGCTTTAATTTCAGTTCACAAACGAATGAAAAGCAACAGCAGCCGACGTACGTTTCGCCCCCCTGGGCTTTTTCAAGGCTGTAAGAAGATGTTTGAATAGCATTTTTAGAAATAGTGACACTCAATGGTCACCATTCCAACAAGAGAAGAACAGAAAAAACATCCAAAAATGCCCTTTAAGCAACAATTTTCATGATAATTAAACAACCTGCAACTAATGCACGGAATATCATGAAATTCAAGCATGCTGCTATTTGATACAATCCATGCCCATCCGTATTTTAATCGAGTCTTTTACGTGACAATTCAACCATAAACTCCAATTATTCATTTTAAACAATGCATCTAATTCAGAGTGTAGAAACACAAACTATAAGTGACCCCAAATTCGCAATCTTATTGACTTTCAATGGTGTATGCAAAATCCATTCAAATAGAAAGCCCATGCAAAGGTGAAAAGAAGAGAATAGACTCAAAAGAATTCGGTTAGTTTATACAAGTTTAGCACCCGTGTATCCATCCTTGAAGAAAAAAGCAAGAAACCATTGAGTACCAATTGACCCTAAGTCGTGACAAAGTTTGCCTTCACCCAAAAGAGAAAGAAACCCTCACCTCAATCATGAGAACATAATTTTGATCACGTAAAGGCAAACGCTTCTTAATTAGAGAACTCTGTGATATGTAAGAAAAAAACAGAATGCCAATTGAGTGGTAAATAATTGTATATTGCTCGTGGGGAACGAATGGAAAAAAATATCAATCACAAGTTAAAAAAATCTGGTGTCATTCGT
The DNA here is from genome assembly GCF_964204655.1 of Triturus cristatus. Classification (NCBI taxonomy): domain Eukaryota; kingdom Metazoa; phylum Chordata; class Amphibia; order Caudata; family Salamandridae; genus Triturus; species Triturus cristatus. The sequence continues at coordinate 1,119,695,669 of NC_140593.1, forward strand.
TCTTACCCGAAAAATTTCACGGGTAGAGTGCCATCTCAAATCCAATAAGAGTCCCCACATCAATAGACACTAATGTAATGTGTCACTTTTAATTTACTGGCAACCCGGCTCCCTGGACCTTGATAAGTCTTCTATGTGCAGTTTCAAATAAAATTGAAGAAAAAGGAGAAAATCCAACAAAACATTGTTAAAAATTAAAGCCCAATAAATGGCCAGTTAATACGGTCATAAAACAGACTGTTTGCAAGGTAGAAAAATAGCGCTGTATGTACCTGTGTTTCCACGTGTGTTCTCTACTCACAACGATCGGCAAGTCTGCGTTCAACAAGTGCGGGCGCCATCTTTTGACGTCTTTTACGTCCAAACAAAGCATGAGGATAAAAATTGGACTAATAGAACCCTATACGTTTAATATGTAGACAAACTACATATTATGAATTCACCTGGTGCTAGTATTGCGTAAAGCAAGAATTCTTGAATGATTGTTTATAGCGTATTAATACCTAATTCAAATAAAAAGTAGTAATTTTACATTTGTTGTAAACACGATGCCGCAAATTTCACGCAATGTAAATCCTCATAATCAAAGTGAATGTTAATCGTATATTAACTCTCGTTTTCGATTATAAAACGAGATGTATTTGTCTTGTATATAAAAACATATGTATTAATACTAATAGCCAACTTCTGTTAATTACGTAACCCCATTGTCAATCAGAATTGAAAGCAGACTGTTTATTCTGATTTCAGCGCATGTGAATCGTTCTTTGTTAAGGTTAGAAACACCAGCCGTCCATTTGTTTAAAGGTAGCTGTCGGCATTAACCTATAGCGGTTTCAAATGAAGTCAAATGCCACTGCGGTTAGTTGGAATCCACAGTGGCACATTGTACCCATAAGTGACTGTAATCAAGAAATGTTCTCGCAAGCTAAGTGCAATAGAAAAATCCATAAAATGGCTCAAATCAAGGAATCTCCTCGCAAACATAGCACAATAAAGATCCATAAAATAGTGGATTAAAAAACTTCACTAAAGGTCACAAGAATTACCTATTAAACTCAATGAGGTTAAAAAAAGAACCAAACTAAAGTGTGTTATTGTTAGTCTAGCCCATAAGTCATGAATATAAAGAACTAACAAATAGTGCTCAAGCAGAGGTTAGATCAATTCAAAAAGAAAGAGAAAAATCGCCATCAAAGGAAATGAGGAGAGGTTAGGTATAGATAACTGATGTGATAAGTAGTCACTTCATACACATAACTGGCCCCAATTTAGTGGTCCAAGTATAGCCAAATTAGTTGGTCATAAAGTTTGATGTGGACAATGAATGTATTAGGTGGTCACACATACTATGCCTTATCTTAATACAAATGCTGTACACATAGCCAAGATGATTGTCAAAAAGGTCACAGACAGATCACGTACAGATTAAGTCACGGTACAACATAGTAAAAGATCCAAACATGGTACTGAGCTGAATATATATATATATATATATATATATATATATATATATATATATATATATATATATATATATATATATATATATATATATATATATATATATATATATATAGTGAAAAGAATTAATGGTTCCATCAATTCTTTATAAAAATGTGTGCATCTCCTTATCAATATTAAGCCCACATTCCACCGCCCTCAATTTTATGATCCAAGTACTTTCCAGTTTGCGCAGTTGAGATATTTTATCTCCACCCCTCAATTCAGACTTCACCATATCAATACCATGGAAACCCAACTTAAGGAGTTCACTGAGTTTGTGAGTGGTGTTGAAGTGAGTCGCTAAGGGATATTGGCTGTTGTTGTTCCTAATGCCTGAATGTGTTCCTGGATCCTCTCTTTGAGAGGTCGGATGGTACTTCCAATGTATATTTTTTCACATATACATTTGATATAATATACTACCATTTTGGTGTTGCAATTTATAAAACTTCTAATGGTGTATTGTCTCTCCGTGTTGTACTTGAATGTAGTAATTTTGTGTAATCCAAAGCAACAAATGCTGCATGAACCACATCTATGATAACCATTTGGGGCAGAAGGTAACCAGGTGACAGTTTTTTGTGGTGGAATGAAGCTTGGACACAGTTGTTGTCTAAGTGTACGTCCCCTAGCATGTACCATCTTAGGTTTGGATCCAATAACGCCCTGTAGCGTGGTTTCATGAGTTAATAGATGCCAATGTTTCTTAAGAATCTTAAAGACATCTGTGCTGATGGTTGTGTAGGGAGTAATGAAAGTGCACTTATTGACAGAGCTCTTCTTCCTTTTGGAGTTAATCAGCAGATGGTTTCTTTGAACCTTGGTTCTTGCTTGTCTAATTACAGTTTTAGAGTAACCTCTGGATTGAAACCGTTTCTCCACAGAATCCAATTCTTTATCAAGTAAGGTCTCATCGCTACAGTTACGTTTAATACGTAACATTTCCCCATACGGGATTGAATTGATTTGATGGTGGATGTGCACTACTCGCATGCAGAATAGCATTAGACGCAGTGGTTTTTCTATAAGGTATAGATTTAAGCTTGTTACCATCTACCTTAATCGTTACATCCAAAAAATTGACCTGTTCAAGGCTCTGTTCTTTGGTAAAGGACAGATTCAAGTCATTGTCATTGATGTATTTGAAAAATTCTTCCAGGGCATCATTTGTTCCTGCCCAGAACAGCAAAATATCATCAATGAAACGTCCCCAGTAGAGAATGTTGTCTGACAACTCACATGGGCACTTCCTCCAAATATGAGTAAGTTCAAATAAACCCATGTACAGATTAGCAAATGAGGGAGAAAATTTCGCCCCCATTGCTACTCCTCGTATTTGGCGAAACCAATGGCCATTGTGAATAAAGATGTTGTTATCCATAACTAACCTGATCAGATCCAATAACATGATTGTATGCTCATACATGTTAATAGGACGACTGTCCAGAAAGGGTTGTGCTGCATCTATGCCCTGTTCAGTGGGTATACTGGTGTATAATGAGCACACATCCATGGTGACCAATTGATATCCTTGTACCCACTCCACATCTATAATCTTGCTCAAAATATCTCGAGTATTCTTAATGTATGATGGTAAATTTATCACTAGAGGTTGGAGATATAGATCAATATATTCCGATATTTTCTCTGTGGGAGAGCCAATGCCTGAGATGATCGGCCTCCCAGGAGGAAATGGCCCTCCTTTGTGAATTTTGGGCAGGATATATATGCATGGAATGGTGGGTGTATCATTAAATAAGTATTTGAACTCTGGATCAGAAATAAGACCTTGGTCTCGCCAGTGTTTCAATCTGTTTTCTATAGTAGTTGTAATAGTTCTCAAAGGATTGCCGACAAGTTGTATATATGTTGTTGAATCAGCGAGTTGTCTATCAATTTTGTGGAGATAATCTATTTTGTCCATGAGCACATTTCCTCCCTTATCTGCTTCTTTTATGATAAGGGAGGTGTCATGAATCAAATTATCAAGAGCTCTTTTCTCTTCCATTGTGATGTTTTGTTTTAATTTGGCATTTTCCAAACACAATCTGTCCTCAAGTTTGTATAGATCTTGATATACCAATTCCTGGAATGTATCAATTACATTAGGGACCAATAATTGGGGCATGAATCTAGATCTTGATCAGATCAATCTGATCTGATCTTGAGACCACTGTCTGAGTCAGCAAATGTCTCTAAATGTAACTCAACTGAAAGGATATTTTGACTTATGATCTATTGGACTATTATTTCTTCGAGCGTGATTAATTTTTGAATTCAGTCCGTGATGATTTTTTCTTGGGATTATAGATACATTATATAGAAGTTCCAATGACCAGTCTCTCTTGCAAGACATCAAGAATTTGAAATACTCTTAACTCCATTGTCACTAAGAGAGCTTATATTGGTGTATATGCTCAAAAGTCTAGACGCTTGCTGCTGCAAAATAGAGCATGTAAGATGTTGGCTGCCACCTTAAAGTATTAGAATGCTAATATAAAAACTGCCCAGATTTCCTATATTAAAGACAATAGTGGCTCTAGTGAAATTCCATACTCAAGATATTCAAGTTTTTTGCAATTTTTATGAAAAGCTTTACACTCCCAAAGAGCAATGCGACTTATCTGAGTGTCAGCAATTCTTGTCCTCGATTCCTACAAATACTATTTTGCAGTCGGAGATGATTGCTCTGGGGAAACCTTTTGACTCTGAAGAGATAAGTCAAGCCATTAGGGCGACTAAGTCGGGGAAGGCTCCAGGGCCTGATGGGTACCCTATCGCTTTCTATAAGACATTTTCTTCCTCAATAATAAAATATCTCAAGGAAGTTTTTGATAATTTTGTAATGTCTGGTAAAGTCTCTGGCTCAGCCGCTGAAGCTACTATTGTCGTGATTCCGAAAGAAGGGAAAGATCATTCTAACCCTAAAAATTTCCATCCAATTTCGCAATTAAATATGTAAGCTCAGATTTTTGCCAAAATCCTGGCTAAGCGTTTAGAGGGCCTTATCCCTAGTCTTATCCATTGGTTCTCAGACTGGCTTTGTAAAAGTGAGACTTTCTAGGGATAATATCCAAACCTTTTGTCATATATTGGAGAAAGTGAAATTCTATGCTTTGCCCATCGGCTGCGATTGCTCTTGATGCCGAAAAGGCCTTTGATAAAGTTTCTTGGCCTTTTTTTACAACCAGTACTCCAATCTCATAAGTTAGGGGATTCTTGTATCAACATAGTTCTGTCCTTTATATGTGCAACCTGAAGCTAACATCCGAGTCAATGGGGCTACGTCTTCTTTTTTAATCTAAGTCAGGGCACTAGATGGGGTGCCAGTTGTCACCCCTTCTTTTTCTATTGTCTATAGACCCACTCCTTTGGTTACTCAATTTAAATGAGAATAGCAATGGCTTTCAATTTGTTCCACATACAATTAAAACGGCTGCGTACGCAGACTATGTTATCTTCTCTGAAGACATTGCGACTGCCATTCCTGCCATCTCTAATACCATTAAAGAGTTTTCACTCGTCTCAGGGTATACTCTGAACAAAGATAAGATGGAAATGTTCCCTCTTAATGCGTTGTGCTTCCCTTCTCACATGGGTGAGGCTGATTTTAAATGGCAATCGACTCAAATTAAATATTTAGGAATTTGGTTTTGTAATAACCTTTTAGATACTATTTCTTATAATGAATCTCATATACTAGCTAAGGTTAAAGATCTTCTGTCCTCCTGGTCTCCGAAATATATCTCCTGATGGGGAAGATTTCAAACTCTTAAGATGATGATAACTCCGATTATTAACTTTTTATCCTCCATGCTGCCTGTAAGGCTTGCCTCATCCTTTTTCCGTGAGATTGATTTACTTACGTCAAGCGTTTTATGGAGTGATAAGCGTGCTAGAATCGCATATAAACATCTTAGGAAGCCATCTGTTTTGGGTGGATGTAATCTTCCGGATTGGAATTTGTATCAAATTGCCTTTTTATTGTCTCAGGGTGCTCTTTGGTTTTTATCGGATTCCCACCATACCCCTCCGTGGATTTATATTGAACAAGAGTTGTGTTCTCCTCTTTCTACCCCTTCCTTTCTCACTGCTTCTAACCTTGTGCTACCTCATTCAAACCATATTATTTCAGACACAATTAATGCTCTAAAATACTTGTATAAAAAGGTTTCTAATCCGATTCATAAATCAAGATGGTCTTCATATGGTATAACCCTAAAATTGTCACTGATATTGACTCTGTTACGATGGCTTCCTGGGCTAATCGAGATCTTACCTTGGTCAAACATCTTTATGATTTCAATCATGATCCTCTTCCATTTTCTTCTTTGGCCATAAAATATAACCTTCACACTATGGATTTCTATTCCTTTTTCAAATTAAAGGTTGCCCTTTCTAAAGTAGCCCTCTGTACAGACTCTGTTACTATTTCACTTCTTTCTATGTGGTCTCTTTCAGGTCTTACTGCCTCCAAAGTATACACGTTTTTATCTGTGCCACTTCCGTCACAGTCTATTACTCAAGATAAATGGTCACATCATTTTGATAGTGCTGTTTTCAAACCTATTTCACAAGATTCTTGGCAGTTAATTGGGAAGCTTTCACTACCGAATAAGATTGCTCCTTCTCTTATGCAATCTAAATTCTTTACTATGAATCTCCTGCATTGGACCCCTTCTCGCTTATACAAGTTGAAGCTGAGGGATAATGCTCTCTGTTGGAATTGCAATTTGGTCTCCGGCTCTAACCAACATATGTTTTTTGAATGCTCGTTACTACGACCCTTTTGGGATTTAATTCGGAAACATTTATTGCTAATCTTTGATATTCCATTGTAGCTCTCATTACCCATGATCTTATTGGGACTGTGGGCTGCTTGTACCTTTACCCTTGGCTGATACGGATATGCAGCTATTAGATCTCCTTTTATCAATTGCTGTCAAAATTATTTTAACTGAGTGGAAATCCTTTAATCTTCTGTTTTATCCTACTTGGTGGGCATGGGTATCATTTCTTCATGGGGCCCACACTTCTGTTGAAGAGAAGCATTGTACCCCTTCCAGTTCTAATACTATTTGGAGCTCACAGGATAAATATATGAATTTGTGTTCTCCGGGGCTGGTAGGCCAATATCCTTTTGTCTCTACTTCTTAATTTACTTTCCTCTATGTAGCAAGTGTCCCCATCTATCTATCTGTTTATCTATCTAACCATTTATCTATCATCCTCTTTCTCTTTCCTTGTTCGTTTTTTTTTTTTTTTACTTTTTCTTTTCTATCATTTCTTTTTTCTCTTTTTCTTGCTTTCATTCTGGACTTTGTTTCTGTGCAATACAACTATTTTTTGCTATCAGTCGTATGGGAGATATTCATTTTTTGGCACCCGCTTACCCAGGATTTATGAAATTCAATCTATAACATATGCTATATATGGTATATTGATTTGGTACTTTTTGTGATTTCATTATTTTTCTGACATGAATTCTATCTTTGAGTCTGTATTCTCTGAATTTTTGTTTTTTTGTTAAACGTATTTATTGATCACTTTGATCTGTTGTATTGCATTTTATTATAATTGTATGAACTCTTACTTTTTAAAATAATATTGAAAAAAAAAAAAAAGTGGAGCTGATTTTGGTTGAGCTCCCTTGAGGAATGACTAATAAATGTGATGGTCTGAAAGTAAGTTTGTTATAAGTTTATTGTGTAGTTAATTAAAACCCTAAATATTTCAAAAGAAAAATGAACATGATGTACCGAATTTTCAAAATATATAATTAACAGTAAAATTAGAAAAGTTTCATTATTCGGGTAATCTGCGCAATATGCAGGGGGCATGGGTTTAACCAAGTTTAAAATATACAGTTTAATTCCTGAGAAAACTTAGTTACATATCCACTAAAAATTCATAGTCAATGTAAGAAGATGTTCACAGTACCAGGTAGGCAATGTATACACTGAGCTGTTTTATAATGCGGTGAACAACATTAAATTGCCCCCGAATGTCTTACAATATACACCAATAGAACAATACAATATAGAAGGAAAAAGTGGTTATTGCTCACTAGACCTATCACGCCTGGTGCCTCAAGCATACCCCCTGTGCTTGATGCTGACTGGAACTATCGCTCCTATTACCTCCAGCCTACCCTCTTGGTACCTCCTTCTCCAAGGGGGCAATGCAAAATGCGAGGATACCCAACGAAACACCCAATAGAATCTTTGTTTTGGGCACTCTTAAATCCCATGCTCTTGCTTACCTATGCATTAAAGTATCTAACTCTAATAACTAGAATAGTAATGACTGTTTACCACTCTGCTGCTAAAACATTATAGTTAACCAACCGAAAGAGACCAAACTAAATATAAAATGCAACAACATTGTTACTAAGAGGGTTTTAACCCGATAAACTAGCACCCTCTATCCTCAGAAAACCATTCTGCAAGTCAGATCTTACTAACACCCCAACTGTTAAGCAGGTAGCCCAGTACATATATCAAATGATGTAATTAACGAGGGCTGTAGCCTGAAATCTCAATAACTGTTGGCTTTAATTGTTTACAAATGTAGCGCATTTCCCCAGCACCCCAGGTGATCTGCTATTAAAGCAAAGGAAGATGCCTGTGCACATGTATACCTCTGCCAAAAAATAGGTTTTAGCAGTAATCGCCTTTGATCTAAAGCACGGCTTTAGCATAGCAAATGAAACCATGATTATTGTTATTTGTGGCATAACATGCAATTATCAGCACCTGAGCGAGCCCAGCGTGGGTTAAAATCCCTTATTGGTAACACAAGTAGCCTCATATAAAGGATTTGAGCCCGAGTAGCTGCATTTATGGAATCCAAGAGGTATATTTTTGGTTTCCCAACATGATAGGACTCCTTTAGAGGCTGTGCCAACTCTCTGCTATCAGCAGTGAGTAAATCCTGTACCCAGGAAGCCACTTTCATTTTCTTGTTAATGGCTGTCTTCCATGCAGAATATGCGATGGGGCCATACCCAAAGGCCGAAACTTCTATCTTGAATAACAAGATTGCTTCATTTACTTGAATGGACCATGGGTTGCCTGGGTTTTCATAGATGGTTTGCAAGAGGCTTTTTAACGAGTTCTTGGGAGCCGTCCTGCACTTGATGTAATACTTTAACATGGATGCCTTACACTTGATTGATTGAGTTACTAGCCCTAGCCTTAATCTGGAGTGTCGGACAAGTTGAAATGATGGAATAGTTTTTTGTATGCTCTTTTTTTTTTTTTTTTTTTAATAAAACTTTTATTGAATTTGTATGCTCTAATTTGACATAACTCCAATGTAGCGTCCAATGCGCCAGAATAAGCAAAATGACCGTATTGCAGGGCTTGGGTTAAGGTTGCCTTTGTTACTCTTCAGATAGGGGTAGCAGAGGCGCTACTTAATAAGCAATTTAATTGGCCAATCCCATAAGTAATGGCTGCCGCCTTCATTTTAAGGTCTTTTACTTGGGCAACGGCTGAGCCCGTTTCGCTGAACCACACACCCAGGTAATTGTAATGCCTTGCTGAAGTGATTATCTCACCGTCCAGTTGCCAAGTTGCTGTCTTCTTCTTTCAGTAGCCACAGAATATCAGGACTTTGGTTATGGACTGATTCACGTGTAAATGGTTGGCCTTGTTAAATCTACTCAAGGCATCGAGAGCCCTTTGCAAATCTGACTTAGTGTGATCCATGACCACAATGTCGCCAGCGTATTGAATTGTTTGCATGCAGACTGAACGTAGCTTTGAAGGAACCAAACTACAGGCATCCAGTACTTGCCCAAAATCAGCCGTATACAGATTAAACAGCATAGGCACCAAAACACAGCCCTGTTTTAGCCCACAGTTTGTTTTGACTTTTTGTGTGACCGTCAATGAGACGGTTTTCACCCGAACCCAAGTTTGTGTGTAATAAGATGATGGCTCTTAGCAGAGTTGATGGTATACCTCAAAGCCGCGAGCTTCCTCCAGAGGGTGGCCCTGTCCACACTATCAAAAGCTGCTCTGTAATCTATAAAACGGCACAAGAGAGGTGGCCTTTTCGTCTGAAGGGCACGGTACCTCAGAACAGAAAGAACCTAAATATTGTCTACAGTGGATGCCCCAGCCCTGAATCCTTTTTGGAAAAATGGCAAAATGTCCTCCTCAGCCACCCAAGCTTCTTAATGTTCTAATAAAATTTGAGGATAAGCTTTTGCCTCATTGTGAAGTAGGGCAACCAATCTATAGTTTGTGGCTAGGGTCTGATTTCCGCTCTTAAATATGGGGCATAAAATGGATCCTCTCCAGGCCTCTGGTATATCAGCATTTTGAAAAGAATGGTAGAGCTGGCAACACTGTGGCCCAACTTTCATAGGCACCCTTAAAAAGACCAGCTCGAAGGCCATTCGGGTCAGGGGCTCCATCAGATTTCAGCTGTTTTAATACTTTGCCACCTTCTGTCTGTTTATTAGATTGCCCTGGTCCAGCTGGCGCTCGTTCTCTGGCTGTCCCAGCACCATATGCCAAATCCACTTGATGTGTACTTGGCTCGGTTGCCGCCAAATTTTATTTAAAGGTTGCAATTGAAGTTACAAACTCCAGCAACTGGTAGATTGTCAAACTGATCCAAATAGAGCTCAACAATATGCCACACCCAAGCTGCTTCGGAAACTCCATTATCCCTAATTGTGTTACTGTTTTTTAATTGATTAATATAGGCCCAAAATCGCGCTGGATTAGAGTCCTTTAATAGCTGAAAGACTGTGGCCCATTCTTTTTCTTTCCTTCTGTTGCTCCCAAGCAATTTCTTTATGTAACCTTCTTTCTGCCCAATTTTACTGCTGCAACTGAGATTTTGGATGGATTGCGCCAATGAACACGCTGTGCTTTACGAAGCAATCTTTTGGAGAGGATGATTGCCTTATAAAAGTAACCGGTTACCACTGGTTTGTGCCCCCCTGTTGAAATTTAGGCCTACCCTCCTGTTCCAATAGTTGCTTTTGTAAGTTCTCCATGAACCTTCCCCACTCCTGTAGAGCACATTCTGGTTGAATTGAAGTTAAAATAAGCTCCAATTTTTTTAACCAGGTACTGACATTTGGTTTATAATTGGACAGTCACTTAATTCTTCTGACTGGGTTCGTGGTCTCTTCGACTGTTGAGGTGCCCACCTTGACGAGTTTGTCGGCTGATTGTACTGCACGACTCAGCATGCCCTTTAATTGATTGTAGTCACTTTCTTATCTAACTGATCTATCAAAGTGACCCAGTCGGGCAGCCAAACCTTCAGATAAAAAAGTATAATCGATGGTCAATACATTTTTACAGGTTATTGGGAATATCGGCTCCTTATTTCTCACCTCAAATTTAGACTGAGCTGATACTAAATTGCGGAGCTTCATAAAATCATTAATTCCATAGCCAGGACTTGCCTTGGAGGCTTTAACAGTGGTCTCCCCCAGTCCCCTAATATTAAAATCTCCAGTAATTAGAAATCCGCAGTGGGGATGGCCTAAGAGGAAATCTTGAAGGTTTTCAAGGAAATGATTTATCAACTCTGTCCTTACTTTCCTAGGAGCGTTCAAACAACAGTTCACCACAATCGACTCCATTTGTTTAATGTTGGTTTTCAAACCATGTATGCAAACATCTTGGGCTGCCTTGCAATTGCTGTCAAGAACCTTGGCTGCATGCTTAATAAAAATGTTTAGACCTCCACCTCCCCCTTGATGGGCGCCCATAAGGACTTAAGCGAGGTGCTGTAGGAAAACTTTCATAGAAACGTGGTAAAGCGGTAGGGGCCTTGGGCAAAGTTTCTTGAACGCAGAGAATATCGCCAGTATCCAAGTAAAGACGCCCGTCTCTGTTTTCAATTAGTTTTTTAAGCCCTGCCACGTTCCATGAGATTATTGAGAACTCGGAGTTTGATTTTCGTACAGATTGTCTTGGACCTCACGAGTTTATTAGGGCACTGGTTTTCGGTTTCCATTGTGATTGATTTGTACTCCCATCAGGGTTGATGCATGAGGCCTAGTGTTCTATGTGTGAAATTTGCCAATCGCCCTGCTTCCTACCCAATGCTTTTTGTAGGACTGCATCTCACCTCGCTCTGATTCAGTGAATGTACAATCGTCATTGCTCTTGCTCTCATGATTTCCTCTAGTTCCCAGCTTCTACTTCCGCCTGATGTCCCCTTAAGTATGCTTTGTATTTGCTGTCCTGTGGGTTGATTTAATAAAACATATGTGTACTTTGGGGGAATAGGTTTCTCCAGTTCAATCCCATAATCAATAGAGGTTTCTTTTTCTCCCCACACTGCATCTCTCGATACCACACTCCTTCATGCTGTTCTCAAGACATCCCCAGTAGTTTTCAAACCTGGAGGGTCAAATTCTACCCATAACAAGTCCTCCGAGATAATATGTTTAAGAGCAGGAATATGGCTGCACAGTCTCAGCAGCTTTCCATGATTGAGCGTGTCCTGAGGACCCTTGGGGCAGAACCTGAGAATAAAGCCCAATTTGGGGGGGGGATCGCTAGCAGTCACCACTTTATTAACCAGTTGGGCGTGGTTAGCAGGGAATCCACGTATTCCATTGTTCCCTCTGCTGTGTTGCAATTATATAGAAGCCCCCAATTTGAGATCCGTTGTAGATGATTGGACCCTTGATTGCTGCTTAAGTTTACCGGCTCCAGGTTCCGGACCCCAGATGATGTTCCTTCCCCAAGTGACTTTTGGGGATCCAGAAGTATTACTCTCTTCAGGAGAATCCAGATTTTCGACCCTGACTGTCCGAATTTCAAGGTTCCACCAAATTAGCACCTAAAATGGGATCCCGGGTATAGTCCCTTGGTTATAGCCCTGAGATGAGCATGGGCCATATATATCCCGGCAAATCCATAATGCCTGTGTCCTTAAGTCCTTAAAGTTTCTGGATTCTTCTTGCCTCTACCCAAGAGTCCGCCATAAAATCTAGATTGGGACCTGGTATCCCTGGAGCCATTTCTATAGGCAGGTCCAACTGTATGTTTTCGTTGTGAGCTCACCGGCTGGGCAGTTCCAACTCTTCCCGGATATCTGCTGATACTTAACTGTCTTCGTCTGCCCAAATATTGGGTATACATTACTGGGGTTACTTGATGATAGTTTGAGCGTTGCTCTTTTTAATAGACGTTGTTTTTCAGTTTGCTTTTTTAGTTTCTTTTTTGCCCTTCTTGAAAGACTTGTCTCTACAAGGGTCTCTGCAGAGCTGAAAGTTTGAAAACCCAGGGCTTGATCACCTACAATTAGGGGTTCTCTGGGCATCCATCTCCTTTCTTGCTCAGGCTTACCTACTTGTGTGTCCGCATCTACCTCTGTGTGTCCACTGTATTAGATTGAAATGCTAATGGCTCAGCCTCCGGACCCCCATTTATTACACAGATCATGTGGCATGTGACTTGTTCCCAGGGAGGGTGTATCCGCTTTTGTAGTATCAGTCTTAATGACCTTCACAAATGCACGCAATACCTCTGGAATACCTCTGGAAGAGCGCCAAGTTTATTGATAATAGGGGAACATGGGCAGAGTTTCTCCAACTCCAGAGTACTTAATTTAAAATCCAATTGTGTTAATTTGCTCCCTACATCTGCCAAGTGTGTTGCAAGTGACTGAAGCAAATCTATCTGAAGGTCCATGTTACTACATTGCCAGAGAAGTGCCCTGGCCATTGTATCCTGCAAGGCACTTATGTCCCCCACGTTGAAATCTTTTGGGAGACCAAATCTGAAACAGGAGAGCAATTACCTGCCCTCCGACCCATTGTTGGAGTTTGACTAAGAGTGTCCCCTATTTGTGCTTCCATAGCAGCTAAAAACTGGTTCAAGATATGTCCCTGCTTCTGAGCTGTAGGGCTTTCACCTCCAGTCATTGATGCCATAAGAGATGGTGAATTTGTAGCTGAGCTTACCGGTAAATTAGATGCTGAATGGGATGGATAAACGCCTTGACACATTTGGGGTTAAACTGGAGATCCACGACAGGTGCTTGGACACTGCAGAGGGAAGGATAGCAGACCTAGAAGACTGGGTCGCGTAATCTACAAAAAAGCTGGAACTAATGGAGTTTTCTTTAAAAGAGGTCGCAATTAAAAACGAAGATTTGAAGGCGCACGTCGGACGCAACAACATCCGCATTACTGGGGTCCCTGAATCAACAAACACTGGCAGAATGGACACCTTTGTAGAGTCACTAGTGATAGACATTTTTGGAAAAGAGAAATTTACCCCAGGGTTTGTTGTTGAAAGAGCGCATCGATCTTTGGGCCCTCGCCACAACCCTGGCTGGCCCCCCAGGCCTATCTTAGTGCTCATCATGAACTTATGGGACAGGGACACTGCGCGGAGGCTGGCTAGAGAGCATGGCGTGCTAACATGGCAGGGATCCAATGTGTCGTTATACCCTAACTTCCCCTTAAACCCTTCGCTGCTGCAGACATTCCGCTGCAGCGCTGGGGGGGGCAGGGGGGCAGCGCGGCGGGCCTGTGCTCATGACGGAGCCGCTCCGTCATGAGCCACAGTTGAGCTGTGCTCATGACGGAACGGTTCCGTCATGACTCCGCCCATTTGCGTTGTCCCCTCGCACAGGCGGGGAAACAGCGCCGCGCAGGATTGTCATGACGGAACCGTTCCGTCATGAGCACACGCCAACCGTGGCTCATGACGGAACGGTTCCGTCATGAGCAGGGAAGGGGTTAATGGTCCAGGAGGCCCGCTGTAAGTTTGATGGTGTAAATGTCACGCTCCTTAATTTGGGCCTCTGGTATGGGATGCTGTATCCGGCTCGGCTGAGGGTGGACGTCAACGGACGGCCCGCTTCTTTGACACTCCAAGTAATGCTCAAGCTTTCTGTGCCTCCCACAATAACTCTAACACCCAAAGGAGCGATTGCTGTGGTGACAATTCCCCGCCCCACAGCGACTCCGTGGCCAGTGTGGACCTCTTTTCAAATGATTGATAGTATGGCTGATCTGCTATGATCGCTGAAAGCACTGCTTAATTAAGTGGCTTCAAATATGTTACTACATTTATTGCGATAGTATGAAACTTGTTTTATTACACTGTTCTGGTTTTGCGGGGCTATGGACCCCCCCCCCCCCGTCCAAATAAGATGTTCACAGGATGCATTGGATTATTGGTTATTTAGGCACTTGCCTTGCGAAATGGGTTGGGAGGGGGTTGGGGGATGGGAGGGGATCCAATTTGTCAGTTGTTGTTTCATCACCAGCTCCACACGTCATCAACTCCATACGCGTCAAGATCTACATGTACACTATCATATGGCACAACAGTCCATGGTTCATGACTTAGTCGAGCATTCAAATTTGGTTCTCATGACCTGGTATGTAAGGGGTCTCAATAACCCCAAAAAACGTAAACCTGTCCTACACTACATGCAGCGGCATAATGTCGACGTAGCCTTTTTACAGGAGACACACTTGCCTCGGTCAGACGTCTTACACTATGCAACAAGTTGGGGGCGCGCACCGCTACTTCTCTAATTACAGCACCTATGCACGCGGCACAGCTATTTTAATTCACAAATGACTCCCATTCTCCTTGACTTGCTCCCACACGGACCAGGAGGAGCGATATACCATTGTAGTGGGCAGACTGATGGACCACATGATTACACCGGTTTGTGTTAATGCCCCAAATGTTGACAGTCCAGATTTTTTCCAGGAATTAGATACCACACTTACACATTTGGGCTCTGGCAGTTTTTTATTGGGTGGGGTTTTTAATTTACTCCTGGACTGTAGTGTTGCCGGTTCCTCCAGCGCAGCAGATTCCAAGCCCCGGGCCAGACAAGTACTGTTGGACACATGTGAATTATTCCAGCTCTCGGATATTTGGAACCCGACGAATCCGGGATACACACATTATTCAGCCCCGCATGACACTTGGACCAGGCTGAATTTTTGTCTGCTTTCTCCATGCCCCTTTACCTGGCACACCACAAGTGTGATTCTTCCTAGGTCCTATTCTGATCATGCCCCTTCATGCTTAAGCTCTGCATTCCCAGGCCCGAGGGGCAGGAGCGCAGGAGGAGATTCCCAAGCAGGGCTCTCAATGACGAGCCATTTGACTCGGAAATAAGGGAAGCCATTGACGACTACTTTGACCTAAACACGGGATCAGTTGACAGCTGGGCGACGACATGGGAAGCCTTCAAGGCGTATATCAGAGGCATAGCCATAGCCAAACACGCTGGGGTCCTGAAGGACTTGAGGAACAATCTTGCCAATATTGAGCAGCAACTACTTGCTTTAGATGCCTTGTTGCAGAGTATATCGGACACCACCGAAGTCACACAGTGCCAGCTGACTCTATTGATGGAGTTTCATGAGGCGGCAGATAGGGAGGCGCACTTCCTCAGAAAATATGTAACGGCACGCAGGTATGGTGAGGGCGAGAGGCCAGGGCGCACGTTATCCCAACTACTCAGACCCCCGTATTCCGCAGCATATATCACTGGGCTCCGATCCGACTCTGGGGCCATGTTATCAGACACAACTGATATCCGGGACGAATTCCTGGCATATTATGAGCACCTTTATACTTCTAAGCAGAAGCGCACCCAGGCGGAGCGTGAAGGCTATTTCGCCGAAATTGCGCTGGTATACTTAGGTAAATATATGCAAGATTTCTTCGCATTGCAATTTTCAAAAGACAAAATAATTGACGCGATAGATAGGCTAAATGGTTCCACTGCTCCTGGCCTCAACAGGATTTCAGGTGACTTTTATAAGCGCTATAAAGACATTCTGGCCCCAAAGCTCATAGAAGTCTACCATGAATCTTTAGAACTGAACCAGTTACCTCCTACGTTACGAAAAGCAGTGGTCGCCTTATTGCCGAAGCCTGGCAAGGACCCCTTTCACTGTGGGTCGTATAGACCATTTTCCCTATAAAATTTTGATTATAAAATCGTAGCGACAAACTATCTCGAGTGCCTTGCACTGTTGATGGATAAAATAATTTCCTCCGCCCAATAGGGATTTGTGCCCCATAGATCCACCTCCCTAAACCTGTGCATTCTCTTTGCAGTCCTGCACAGAATCAACCCCGATAAACCAGTGCAGCCATCATGCTGGACGCGGAGAAAGCTTTTGATTCTCTGGAGTGGTGGTTCTCGTAGACAGTCATGTGCAGGATGGGTATGCCCTTCGGGTTCATCAGGCTCACGGCGCTGCTATCCTCTGCCCCTACTGCCAGACTGCGCATAAAGGACACGCTCTCCCGCTCTTTTACTTTGTCCCGGGGCACTAGGAACGGTTGTCCCCTGTCCCCCTTACTTTTCATCCTTGCCATGGACCCGCTCGTTCGTCACTTTCAGGAACGCAACCTGCACGGAGGGATCCAATTTAACACGGGGCCATTACTGGTGTCATTATATGCGGATGACATAATTTTATATGTTCGGAACCCCCAACACAGTTTAGATCCACTTATCCGGGAGATTATTAGATTTGGCAGCTTCTCAGGCCTTGGCATAAATTGGCGTAGATCAGTGATTTTCCCCCTTACTCAGTGTATGCACAGATGAGAGGGAGAGTTCCCATTGACCTGGTGCTCAGACTCTGTCAAATATTTGGGAATTAACATACACTTAGACACCACTGAAATCATGCGCTCGAACTACGGAACGGCAATCCACTTGCTGGAGAAGAAGGTAGATAAATGGCTTAGACTTCCACTATCGCTTGCAGGCCGTGTCGCTCTGATTAAAATGATTGTCTTGCTCAAATTTCTCTATTTATTTCACAATCTACCTATTTCGCTGCCAAATCGCTTCTTTCCCTCCATAAACACCCATCTTATACGGCTGGCGGGGGGGGTGGGAGATCGACACTTCCTTATCACAGGGGAGGCTTTGGTGTCCCTAATTCACAGATATATTATCTGGTAGCTCAGTGCGGCTGTGCGCACGCCTGGTTTCACTCTGATGCTAGGATCCCCTATTTAAGACCTGAAGCTGACTTAGTCCTGCTGGACACGCTGAATACGATGTTACCTCTGGGATACCCCCGAGACCCTCTGGATATTCAGATGGTTTCAACTACAAGCTGGGCCGGGTTAAAATTGGGCAGGATGATGGGATCGCCGATTCTATACTCCCCACGTCTACCGCTACCAAATCAACGATGGCTTCCCATAACTGGGGAGAGATTAGTCCAGCGCACCCTATTTCGGTTTGACATGACCACTATAGGGGACCTCTATGTTGAGGCGCAGGTTTTCTTGGTCTCCGATGAAGGGAAATTCCCTGATGCATCATTTATGGATAGGTTTGTACTCACCTGGCTTCGCTCTACCTTGCGTGCCAAGATCCCCGGGTTCCCCCTTGAACCTAGCCCATTCCCTCCCCTGTCCACAGTAATAGATAGTGACGCGGGGACACATCTGATTTTAAAAAATGTACAGATCATGAATGGAGTTTATTCCAGTCAGCAATGCACCCGTACGTGTGACCTGGGAGGTAGATGTAGGCCACCCAATCACTGATGATCAATGGAAGGCGTGCTGCCAACAAACTAAGTCGGTCTCCCTAAATAGTCGCCACAAACATATCCACTTCAAGTTCCTTCGGAGGACTTACATCACGCCTGATAAGGCACACAAAATAGACTCCGACAGACCACATTGCTGCCTAAAATGTAAATCCCCACACACAGACTTCGCACATCTAACTTGGGCGTGCAGTAAAATTAATTTATTGGACCGAAATACACCACACACTGGGGGAAATGATGGGGCTAGACCTGGTCCCTACTGATGGGGTACGTGAACAACATTCCAAAGAAAGTTAGGAAGTTTACAGCATTAAGTCTATTATTAGCCAAACGTGAAATAGCACTAAAGTGGGGACGTAGGGCTGTGCCGCAGCGCAGTGACTGGCTTTCTAGTCTAGCATACTGCAACCTCAATTACGACTTATATGCTTCCACTTTGCCTGGCACGTCCCGCACCCGTGACATTTGGGGGCCCTCTTAAACACTACACGATGATAGCGCATTCACAACCTGCTGCTCAATTGGAAGATGGACTGTTGCCTGCGGGCATAGGATGAAAGGCGGTCAGATACATGATGCATATGTGATAGTGATCTGTTAATTCCGACTCGGAATGCCTCTAGTATCACGGACAGTCGGCCTGTAAGATAATACGTTGTACTCTGAAGGCCATGAGAATGTATATCATGGGAATGTTTAGCTAAGAAAGCTAGCTTATTCTAAAACAGTGGAGACAAAAGTCATGTAATGTTTAAACTATGCAATGAACCTGATCAGCCCTACTTGGCCTTGCACTGGAACTGGTATGCTATCTTGTACTCTATCATAAAAATGGTAAATAAAAATATATTTTTTTTTTTAAAAGATCACGCAATAGTTGAGTTAGGAACCTAGGATTGCAATCTGTCTTTGGGTCAGAAAGCTAGCTTTAGGATTTTACCTCTGGTTAAATAATGAGGGGAAAAAAAGCCAAAGCCACCTCTTCAAGTCTTTTTCTTCTCCTTTTTTCCTCCCATCCCTCCTCATGCTTTTCATTGCTTCTTCCTTTGCTTTTCTTTGTTCCCTGGGTTCTCAGTTGCTTTATTTTTTCTGTTTGCCATTTTTGCCATCGCAGCTCCTTGTTTCCACCTTACTTGCTATCATTTCTTGCCTTACCCCCCTTTCTCATGTCTCTTCTTCCTTCCTTTCTCTTTCTGTCTCCTGTGTCTTTCATTCCTTCCTTATTACCATTTTTTCTGTTGTCCATAATCATTCCACATGTAGTGTCAGTCCTATTGCCTGTGTGGGAGCTCAGGACCTTTCAAACATGTCTTGCTACCTAATGGAACGGATTGCTGTTGATACACATGCTGTAGTTCGGTGAATACAATTGGAGGGTTTCGAAGAAAGAAATTCTGACAAAGATACTCTGTTTTAAAAATGTGGCATGCACTTGTACTTGCTGCAGCACTTAATTGCTGTAAAACAGAAGGTTGTTGTCCATAGATAGAGGGGTGCAAACATTGCTCCATACTACCACCAATAGCAGCATCTTAATCCTGTGAGACCACAATCCCTCTTTATATTCCTCCGTGCTCCACCTGTCATGAATTTCTCCTGTGCCAGCTGTTGATTACTCTTTCAGGAAGAGCCATGTCTGCTTTCTGGAGCTTGGAAAAAGTACCTTATTCACTAAATTCTTAATATGACAGTTAAGTAATTCTGCTGATCTGTTTTTTTGTTTTTTTTTAAATCCTGCCATGCTGCAGTCTATGGGTCCTAGTCACAAAGGTAAATTTACACAAGAGAGAACCTACAATTTATAGTAATTTTGCTACTTTTGGCTGCTAACCATTTCTAAGTGTAAAGTTACTGCAAAGTCTAGACTTGCATCTGTCCCCATTAATTTAGGTGTGGGGCGTAATTTACAAGTGTAAAGTTACTACTGATAACTTCACTCTTAGATGGAGGTCTCCTCTTCTGGGGTTGCGATCTCCCTACGATAAAGTAAAGGAACATTTTTTAAAGTTTCCTAAAATTTAAAAAATGTCAGTAAAATTATTTTTATGTTGCATGTTAAAATCCTTCAGCATTAACTTAGTTTTAAACTAAATAATTTAAATGTATTCATAATTTATTAAAAATGCTCACCTAAAGGTAAATATTTAGATGTATTTATTACATATTAACAATAAAAAGTTATGTAGAATTAATTTCATTAAATGTAATTCATTTTTAAAATAGTTTTGTTTTCTAATTAAAACATTGAAATATTTAGCAATAACTTATTTTTCATATGCACGTTTGGAAGTAATAAATTCTATTAAAATTAATTTAAAAGTAGAAATACATCCATTTATTTTAACTTAATTTCCTATGAGGTTAAGGTCCTGTTTACATTATTTTCTATGTTCCAGTACCCTGTGTTTAACTGTGTGGCGCTGAAGTACATTTAGGACTGTGTATGGTCCTTTTTGACTGTCGTTACAGTAGAAGTTCAGTTTGTGAAAAGCAATGGGCTTACTCATGTGTGGGTGGGTGTATGTCCCTCCCTAAGCCCATTATTATTCCTTTCTCAATCCCTCCTACTTTGTGGTAAGTATTCCCCATTTTCCAGCAACGCCCACCCTTCCCACATTTACTACTAAAATGTAGGTGTATGTGTGCTGCTACGTCGGGCCGGGAGATTTCTGCATAGAAAAGATGGGTGTTGCAAAGATGGAGACCTCCGCTTGGAGGTTAGTGAGCAGTTTGTAGTATGTGAGTAGTACTATTGTGGTACTACTAAATGTACTACAAAATGTGGTTTGTGACTGGTCCCCTTTGTCTTTCAACAAGTTTTAATCTATCAGCACCACGTAAGTATCGAAAAATAAATATTTACACATCATTTATTCCCCTCAACATAATGTGCATATTCATTAGTTTTTCTGGTGGACTTGTGCAATCTGTAGCAGGTTAGTGACATGTGGACCATATTAGCCCGTTTTGACTAGTGCACAAAAATGTTGATGTTGAACCTTGTTGTAGCTGCGAAGAAACTTAAGTAATACATTTTCTCAGAATGTGCATGTAAAATTAAAGTACTTTCTATAAATGTATTAAATGAACAAGTGCCAGTGCATCAACTTCTATTTTCCACAGCAAGTAATACTAATGTGCGTGTGCCCTAAAAATGAATGTAAACACTCTGAGAAGTAGATTGTACTTTCCCAGTTTTTTTCTTTTTAACTGAGATTTAAATTGTTTACGTTGTTTTCATCAGGAAATGTACTAAAGAGGGGTGTTCTAATAAAGCTGATACTCAGAATCCTGTATGTCAACCCAGCACTGTTGGAATCCGTGAGTATTTTCCTAGATGGCAACAAAATAATCATAAATGTGTTTTTTGTTTATTAATTCATTTATAGACAACTGATAGGTTTTATGTAATTCGTTAAGTAATAACAGCTCAGTTTAAGGTTCTATAGACCCTCCACCAACATCACAGTGAACTTGATGGACTGTTACCCACAAATCAACTGCACATTATCTGGGGATAGTGTGTGCTGTGCAACTATCAGCCCTCTAAGACTTGTAAGATTATTTTTTTTTCAGAGAGCTCCAAAACTCCTTTTACCAGGAATGTTCACATGCAAGAATTCACACTAGATCTATTTGAAGTTATTAAAATCATCATCCTATTCTAGTGCAGATAATGTGTATTTATGTATCTTTGAAAACAAACAATATAGTGGTAATTAAAACCATTAATAAGCACATTATTTAAAAAAATTGCAGCATTGTAACAGAAGTTCATTGCATGAAATAATGGAACCAGTCTGTTTACCAGCCCAGTCTTCGTTCACTAACCCCTCCCTTCTATCCATCATCATCAATATTAATCTTAATAATGCCATAATGATATAAAGTATATTTACATGTAATAAACAAAAAGTCCAACATTTAGAAAATAAAACAAGTCACTATTCTCATATACTAATCAGAAAGCAAAGCAAATATTCTTTAGTCTTTGGGCTTTTGAGCATATTCCTTAATCTTCAAGCATTCAGTATAACATTTATGACATCCGGACAAATCACATCAGAGCAAAGTTCTTGGACGTGCAGAAATATTGGTCCACAATACCTCAAGTTTAACATGCCTCATATCAGTAACAGGTAGTATTTCCTTGCGGCTGTATAAAAGGTACAAAACAACATGGAATGTAACATGCCTATTGGGAGGACACATTATTACAGGGGCAACATGGAAACTCCACAAACAACAAAAAGTGACTAAAAGTGCACAGTTTTAACTCTAGAGCAGGTTAGATAGAATATATGTTGAGAATTAATTCAAGTATATGCAATTCCATCATCCATGGAATCTAAATCGTTATATGTGCACTCACTCTCAGTTTATTTTCACTCAAACAGTCTGAGATTCCCCAAGTGCCTAAAAAAGGTCCATTATAGAATTCTTTTAAAGGCGTTACTGGAATTTGGAATATTAAATACTTCCATAATGCTCAACTGGGAACAAAACTTTTTGATGTGCGATATCAATGGAGTCTGTAGTGGATAATCCAGGACTAGACAATCTTGCAGTAGTAAGGTAGAGAAGGCCGCCTCCATTTTGAACCAAATATATACCTACTAAAAGAAAGACGTAATTCAATTAAGCTATCTAAGTAATGAAAATCCCAATTCATCATGCCAAATATAGGTGGACTAGTTATGTGAAACATCAAGTAAACTACGTGAAACCAATTTTCTAACTTTTGTAAGGTACTCTCTTACTACCCTCAAAGGCCTACTCCGTAGGTTGCAAAAGATAAATTTACATTTTGTTAACACTAATCCCTGATGAGTTGCACACCAAGTTTAGTGGCAAACCTAAAGCGGGCCTCTATAGCTCTTTTGAATTGTTGCAACCTAACAGTAGATAGATGTCCCATATTTAAAGACTAGTATAAGGGTATCCCCAAATCTGCAAAAGTTTGGATGCTTCTCACAGATGTATTATGCTATCTCTTTTGTGGCTTTTGGCCCACAAATCATCTTGTATGATTTAGTTAAATTTTTCTATAGGTCTAAGTACGCCATAAAGTCAGTGAATGCATCAAATAATCTATGTAAACCGTTGGCTGTATTGGGTATCAAGATTGCGTTGTCCTCATATACTAGTACTGGTATGTGCACCCACCTGTGGCATATCCTAGTCGTTTGTCAGTAAACTCTCCCGACCGCTTATATACAGAATAAATAAAAAGGGTGTGTCCGGATACTCCCCTATTGATTTTAAATGAGTTTGCAGTCTTCATTTGATCCAAACAAAATATAGCCAAGATTTCCAAGTGCATCTGTTTCAGAAAATCGATAATTGCCTGAAGTTTAGACCGACTTAGAGTCAAATGCACAGCTCAGTTCCATAAAAGCTAGATGAAGCAAGCCTTTTTTTGCCATTGTATATTTAGAAATGAGGCAATATAAATTCAGGGACTGGTCAACTGTGCCTAGACCTTGTCTGACACCGAACTGTACCTGCCAATAGTATTTAATTTTGTTCGGCTCACACCTCCAGTTTGGTTAGCACAATTCTCCCCATGACTTTCACGATGCAATCCAAAAGTGATATGCAATAACATTTTGAGTCATTGCGGCCACCTGTCTCAAGTATCGGCACAATAACAGATTACGCTCAAGGTGGGAGAAGAGCGCTGTTGACCACAGCTCTAAGAGAGTAAATTATAATGGAAGCCCATTATTCTGAGTTATTCTTGTACCCATCCATTGGCACACCATCTGGGCCTGAAGCTTCCCCACTAAGACTCTCAGATTACCAAGATGGCTTCTGCAACCTCAAAGGCAACAAATGATTGAAGGTTTTGAGTCAAAGAAGGTTCCCTGATGACCTTTAATTGAGAGCAGGGAGGTTGGGGTGAAGAGTATACAGTGATAAAATGTTCCACCCAACAAGTAGCAGAGATCAACACATCGACTTTTGAGGCAGGAAGATTAAAAAAGAATGGTTATTTAATGACCTTCCAAAAAGCTACTATGTCAGGTTGAGCTGGCCGCAACCAGTGCCCCTCACGCGTCTTCACTAATAATAGTCTTACTTTTCTGAAGGGCTTCTGTATAGTGGCACCTCCAATCCTTAACCCCTCTGTATAAATTTGCAGAAAAGATTTAAATGCTAGCATTAGGTTAGAATGGGCCTGGTAAGAATTGGAGTCAAACCACCTACAAGGCTTGACCACGAATGATTATAACTTAACCATCAAGAAGGACTCAAGGATATCATAAATGGAATCATAGCAGTGCTCAATTGACTTAACCTCTGCCGTCTCGTCCAAGCACGTCCTACGTGCTCCCACATTCAAGGCATACTGATAGCAGAGTAATCGAGTTGGGGTTAACTTTAGACCACTCAATCCTAACTTTAATTATTCAAAATTTGACCTCCAGTGGTTTCTCAATGTACATTTTCAAGCTTTACCCTACTTGAAGACTCAATAGTAAGAGGTTATATTCTCCAGCACAATTGGGATCGACCAAAAAGCTGGATATAAAAGGTAACAGATCCTCTGAGAATAAAAGTTAAGAAATCATGTTAGCAGAACTCCTACCAGTAAATGTATTGTCTAACAAATGAACTAGAGGGCCAGTCTCGCATGAAAAGGCGTGGTTGTAGCTCATCACAATGTTAAGGGCCTCTCCTCCGAGATTGTGAAGAAATCTGATTGTGTGTCCCCATGCATAGTAGTAAACAGGCAACTTTATCACTATAATATGTACATAAACCAATATTTAAATCACCTGCCTAGATGAAAGAAATGCGATAAGCTTTCCCAATTATGTATTTAACAATACGCTCTAGTATTTGGGATGTGTGTTTTTGAAATCCGAAATATAGTTATAGAAATGAATAATCAAAATGTTAAAGGCTGCCTCAAATTGCATGTGTAACAATTTCTACAAATCTGAGTCAATATGTATGGCTAAACAGCATTTTTCCGGCAGAGAGCCAACACCAAGAGGGCAAGCCACCTTTGGCCCAGCCTGCTCTCAATTGGGTGGCTAGGGTATGAAGGTAAAAATACCCATCAATCTGAAATTATCTATGGTTTCAAGTTTCTTGAACACAAATAAGTTCAAACTGTTTTATATATCTAAGCTAATCTTTGTTGTTCAATTTACTACTGATGCCCGCAAAATTCTAGGATACCAAATTAAAATTAGCATTTAAAGATGGGGCCTGGCCTTTACCGTGGAAAATATTACTATGTGTATCCGTATCGGACAAACACAAATGCGTTGTCCGACTGTCCAGACAGAGTTTAACCTGATTGAAAATTATGCAGTCAGTCATTTTCCTCAAGTGAAGCAAGCTGCAAATGAATTAGAAGTAGCTATGTTAAAAACTGGTTTACGAATATGGAAACCCCTTCTTGGTGATGATAATGATCTTACAGTAGGACACAAAATTGTAAAAATGTCCCAGTGCAGGGCCCTTATCCTTTTATGGTCAATGATCCCAAAGTTGTGTAAAATATTACCTGAAGTTGAGCAAGAATGCTACCACCTATACAAGATTTGGACATTATCCACCCACAATACCCTTCTAACCAGAATTATACCATCATAGCATTGCTACAAGGGCCCTAAATATTTTCAGAACCAGTGAGTCCTTTTATTTTCAACTTCCTTCCATTCCTGTTTGTGATTACTATGCATAGGATTCAGGTCTTTAGCACCACAACATAAAGGGTGGCTTCTGTGGATGATTGTAAAGGAACACAGGGAACCTTTGTGACTGTCATTTTGATCGGATCTATGCAAAGTTTGATTGCCATGTTCGCAGTCCTGAAAATGAGTCCGCACTCCAAGGGGGTTAAGACGAGGTGAAACCTTATTAGACAAATAAGGATGGCCATCATAGTGCACAGAAACTTTCTCTACCACTTTCCAGATAAAGCTGACTCTGAGTTTAGACCTCACCTACTCTCAACAGTGTCCGTAAAATTGGACTGCTTTTCTTCTAAAAAGTCTAACTTTACCATCAAAGAAACCTAGACATGAGAGAGGGAGAGAGAGACGGCGAGAGAGAAAAAATACACACACACACACTCTGAGGTGTGGTGCAAAAAAAAGATAAAGATGATCCCAAAAGGGATTAAAAAGCAAAAAACTGATTTGAGCACAACTATTTAGACACACAGCAGCAGCTTCTGATTTTTATTTTCTTGTTTTACTGAGTTCGTATCTTTAAGAAAACTGATGGAAACATCCAAAATTGCAGCAGTGGAGAGAGAATTCACGAATGGAGACAATGGTGCTTTTCAAGTCTCGCTTGTAACAGGAAAATTTTAGATGTTTTTAGTTAATTGCAGTAATATTGATAGTCACCAACAGTTGATGACAATGATAAACCCAGGATGCGACTGGAGGTATTGAAATTGTAGATGAGTACAGCATAATAGGCAGAGTCAAAGATGCATTTGCAGCTGTTGGTACACTTCATGAAGTCACCTGAATGTGTCTGAAAATAGTGAAAATGTTGGTCCTGTGCATTTTGGCACACGATAAGTCAATACATAGGATGCAGGCGGGGTAAACTTGATATGCATGCTCTACATTAGATTGCACACTTCCATTTTTCCACAGCGTAGACTCATTCTTCCTCCGGGAGAGTGACCATCGACCATAGGAGTTACTCTTTCAGGCAATTGCAGCAGCATTTGAACACCTACCACGGGGTTCCCACTTCAACTATACAATTAATTTCAAAATAATTAAATCCTCACTAGCAAACACAGGGGGAAGTACTCCAGGCGGCAAATGACTTGCCACAGGACTACAATGGGCGTGTAAACCATCCTGTCAGCAAATGGGTAACTTTCACCATGAAGCACATTTTCTTCAACAATCTAATACAGACTGCTCCACAAAGCGAGAGAAGTAGGATGGGTACCCAGCACACAGCAAAACCAACTAATAACAGTGAAAAAATCAATTAAAACCGTCGGAATGCAGAGGCACAATCCCGGAGATCTACCCCTCAGCTCCTCGTTGCGACAGCAAGAACTATGCTTAAAATCAGAAGTGGCCCGTCAAGAGATTTAGGGAAGATGAGTTCTGGGCTACACTGCTTCATGGCTTTAAATCCCAAAACAGCACGTGCTTTTAGGCAGTGGTGCACAAAGCAATGCACCCGCTACACCGAGGAGTGACATTGCACATCTCTGAGGAGACCGCGATACACTTCCCGAAATCCCACTTCCACCTGCAAACCAGGAACGCCCTGGAGAGCACAACAACAGTTCCAAGCGCAACCAAAGACCTATAGAATAACCATTCTACCAACACTAAAGCCCAATACCAGGTACCAGACAGGCCGTCTCACTTAGCCACAATTAAACACCAAATCCCCAAGGGCAGGAGAGCGGGAGCACCAGGACCAAATGGGATTCGACCAGCCCCTTTCAAACAAGTCATTGACTTTTGGGCAGACACTCTAGACACACTTTTTTGTGAAACCAGGCAGCTGGGTGAACTCCCCGCCTCCTGGAAGGGTTCTGTCATTTCTCCAACGTAGAAATCGGGTGATAAAACCTCTACGAACAACTACTGCCTCATTGCCATGCTTGACATTGAGGCAAAACACTTTGCCGGAACTCTACTAGCTGAGCTGCAGGATTGGGCTACGGAGCCATGTCCCAACTCATTGACTTGGCTAGCTAAACCAAACAGGCGTTTCATCTCTGCTTCATATACTTCAGGGCTGCATTTGATAACCTAGATAGAGCCTGGCTCTGGAAGAAATTAGCAAGCTGGAAAATCCCGCAAGCTCTCTTGGACATGCTAATACATCTCTATACAGGTACCTGGATGCAGATAAAACTGGGTGATGACACACATCTCTCAAGGCGCATTCCTACCAACAAAGGGCTTTAACAAGGCTGCGTACTTGCCCCAACCCGGTTCAATCCAAACCCTAATCTCCATGTACATTCCCCAAGAATGGGTGGCACAGCCTTATCCAGCATCTTATACGCAGATTATGTGGTTCTAGTCCGCCACACTCATGTAGGCATGCAACACCTTCTGAATGCACTACAGGGTTATGCGGCAGGCAACTCACTAGAAGTTAACTTTGAAAAAACGAAAACTAGGTCTATAACGAGCATTGGAATTGCAATAGGTCTCGCCTTTAAGTTAAAGCAACTTGGTTTGCTAATGGTATTGTTTTATATATTTGTATGTATTAGTGTATGTTTGTGATATGTAGTTATTTTATGCTTTAAAATTGTATTTGTGAGCTGTGTAGTAGTGTAAAGCATAGTTTAGTAGGAGAGGAGCAGTGTTTAGGATTTGGGAAGGAGAACGATTAGAAGGTTATTTTAGGTCAAGTCTACCCCAAACTAGGAGGGGCTATCTGGTTGTTTATAAGGTTGTGCATTCTTCATGTCACCGCAGTAATGTTCCGAAATTGGAAAAAAAAAAGAAACCTGTATAATTATGCCTGTGCGCGCCATCAATGCTGCTGACACCCACGTCTACTTTCACCAGACATGAAAATCTACGTCACGGGAGGGTGAAAGAAGAGTTTAGATAACTGTGCCACAAGCCCTCAAGAAGCAGCATAGTGCCGCCTGTTGATTAATCATACAAGTGAAATACCATAGGTGCTAATTTAAAAGTGCTAAAACATTCAGCATTTCATGGTTTCCGATAATGATGTCCCAGCAGTCAATGCTTGAATTCAAGCAGGGCCGGCTTTAGCTCTGGTGGCGCCCAGTGCGACCATGTTTTTTGGTGCCCCCCCATTGACCATCTTCACCACGGATTCCCTCCCCAACACCCTTTAACAGTCTCCATAACCACTCTCTCAGATGCATTTAATTAATTTTATAGCGTCACTCATAAAAGTGAAGGGTGTCAGAGCACTTTACATACATAACACACACATTACAGAGAGACTATCAATCATATGTGTGTAAGTCAGTGTATAGGAAATGTTACATTAGACAGGACAACAAGGGGTGGATTCACATATTATCCATATAGGTGGTCATTATAGTTGAAGAGTACAAACTGAATTTAAAATGTCTCTTTAATAACAAGAACTGATTTGTACCCAAATGAATCTTTTTTGCAACATTAGAATAATGAAAATCTGGGGGGAAAATCCATACGCTCTAATCTATACCTTGAAGTCTGCACGCAGTTCTTTGACAGTTAATAGCTCACTGTAAACTGCAACTAACAAAAGGAAGTCTCCGACAAAAGCAGTAACACACTCACCTTTTACATTACATTCACTTTGTGATGTGCATGGTACATGTTCTTTGCAGCAAGCATGTTAACCCTCTGCGCTACCTTACCATGAATCAAAACTTCCACGAGTTAAAACTTCTACTAGACAAAACTCCGATATCGCCTAGAAGAACATTAATCACCGGAGTTTTCTTGGCATATTAATTGTTGCCTGAAAATTGCTGGAGGCCAGTAACGCGGCAGCAGGTGCTTTTAAGAACAATATAAACTAGCAAACAGGCGCCCCCATGCGAAGTCAGCACCCGGTGCGGTGGCACCAGTCGCACCGCCCTAGAGCTGGCCCTGAATTCAAGCTAGGCTTTACTACAGAAAAGGTGCAGCTTTTGAGCCAGCATGAAAAATGCTCACTAGCCTGAAGAAATAGAAGCATGCTCCCATCTCGCTGCTGGGCGGACTCCCAGTCATGAAGAGTTATGTTAAACACCTCTGTGATCGTACATATGGCAATATGCCCAATTCACTTGACAAGGTCTGGCACATTTAGTTGAGCCCTTGCCCCAAGTTACCTTATAGCAAGCCATTTGGCGCATCTTCAAGCACTGTCAGGAAATGAATGTGTCCTTGTGTAACGTAACTGTGCTCATGTAAAGCGCTCCTATAACTTTGGCTCGAGTTTGCGCTATATAAATCTGCAAAAAAAAAGTGGCTAAAGCTATCTCGGAACCGGCGATCAGGCTTAGGAACTCTCTCTTTTTTGCAGTTTTATGTAGCGTGAACTCGACACAAAGATATTGGAGTGCATTACACGAGCACTAGGTACGTTACACAAGGTGACACATTTGTTTGTTGGTAGGCACGGGAAGATTAAGTGATTTGCCCTGAATCACAGGAAGCTGAGTGGACGCCGAGGCTCGAACCTGGTTCCCCAGCTCAATTCGAAGTCAGCAGCTCTGGCCGTACGTCCACATCATCTCCCTGATCTAATCATATTTAAAAATGCAGGCAGTTCCTGTTAGCACATTTTACTTGCAACGAAATACAACACCCCCTCAGCCACACCCATGACACAGGAGCCCACTCAACGAAGCCTCAGTACCGAAGAGCAGCACTTACCGGACTGTAAACAGTGTGAGGGAGGTGGCTGATCCTGAGCCATGCTATGCTTCTGAGGAGACGCCTAATCCACGAGCACCGCCCCCTGCTCTGTGGGAGCGTGCCATAACACAGGCCTGTTCCAGAGGGACGGGTCTGGGGAAACACGCTTGGCATAGCAAAGAGTGTAGCAGAGCAAAGGGCCATTAGAAAAGGGGGAGGGACAAACGATAAATGTCGCTCGTGCGAAAGTGGGTGATAGCATAGTTAAGAAGGAGGTTATTTTAGGCAATACGCGCAAGCAACAGTAGCGCTTAAAAATAAAAAAAAGAACGTATGCAGAAGCAAGTAAAAGAAGGCGGACCCCATATTGAAAGTGAAAGCGTGGCGCCTTGTCTCAGCTGCGCTTTAAAAATGAAAGTGGGCATGCGCGAAACTGAACCCTCCCACGTCACGCCAAACAAAGATGGCGTCGGCCTGTCAAAGGGCTGTACTAAGAGGGCAAGGTGGTAACAAGTAAGCCCAATTGCCAATCACGTGCCAGCGTTTAACATAAACGCTGATGCAAGCCAATTAAAAAGAAGGGTGTGGCTTAAAGCACCCTTCTCAAACAATATTGATTACAAAAGCCCTCGCAGAGCGAGCAGCGCGCATGCGCTGCAACGTCAGGCGAGACCTAAAAAGGGACAAGAAAAGATCACATGTCTGGCATCTGGGAAATGTTGAAGTTCAGAGTGCGGCCAACTATAAATACCTAGGCATGATTATCGATAATGGCGGTCAGTTTGCCAGTCAGCTCGAAACTTTCAGAACAAAAGAACTGGCCTTAGCAACAACCCTGAGGCAGCTCAAATCTTAGCCGACAGGCCCAAGTCTCTCCCCTCAAACCCAGGTCACACAATCCAAAGTCTTACCCACCGTCTCATATGGAAGCGAATATTCGCCAAATTCCAAGGCAAACGTGAGTTTTCAAGTTAAGTAACAATGTGACAATAGTAACTGAATAAGTATAACAACATTAATCCACAGCACAAAGCAAGTTTCTTAGAATCTTCCGTCTTTAATTATTTTGATGATTCCTTTTGTTTATTCAATCATGTGACTGTACGAAAAGCCCAAAGCCAACACTTGTTTCGTCGCCTCTTGTTCTATGTACATGTGACTTTTTCAAGGCTAAGTAAGAGATAGACCACAGTCACTGTGCATTTCTTAGGTATTCATCGGCTCTACGACATTGCACCTATTTGCCTCCATCGTGACTTGTTAAGCATCAGTGAATTAGGCGCCAATTTAATTCCAACACAATTCCAAAACCAGCTAACCGACTTCATATTTAAAACATGATTTCTTCACCCTAATATTCATCCAACGATTAGCAATGAACATTCCTTATTGCTGCGACATATGAGGTACTTATGCACCTGATGTGTTGTGTCCGGTTATATCTGTGTCTTTTCACATCTACTAACACTTTCCACAATAAAACCACCATTCAACCAACAACTTAATAGATCAAAGTGAGTGCCCTGCCACCCACACGTGCAGAAAATGATAGCATATATTGAACACAGACCTTAATTAGCTTCTCTTTGCACGGCTAAACGTAATCACAAGGAGGGAGAGAGAGAATTCCCAATTAGTATTCGCCCTGTTATGTAGTGTAAGAATGAGCAAATCTGCAAGGCCTCTAATTAGTCTCCAAAAAGATACCTACTTCACGTGTGGTGATGTTGCCGATCCACACGATCCTCCGGCGTGGGTATATATCGATCTAGGGAGTCGTGAGTTTCAGCGCGCTTGATCCGGTATCTTGTATCCCAAACTATAATAAACATAAAAAAATATCGCTAATATCTATGCAAACACTGATCTCTCAGTCTATGACTCCTACTATACCCATTGTAGGGCGTCTCAGTAAATGCGCAATCAGTTCTTTTGAACTCTGACCCGTATCACGTGATACGGTCAGAATTCAAAAGAACTGATTGCGCATTCAATTAGCCTCGTACTCGAGGACGCCGGAGTGAGGGGGCACTGATGCAGCAAGATTTTGGACTAACATTGCGGTAAGAGTGGGAGCGCGGAATTTAAAGTTAGTAATCCCCGTTTTCAGAATTTGGAGGGATGGACTTTTGGATTATAACCCATTTTGGTGTTTTGAGATTATAATTTGAGCAGGCGCTTGAATGATTGGGGGTAGTCCTAGCAGACTTTAGAAACATAACTACAGCGTGTCTAAGCGGGGAACCAATCTAGTGAGAATAGAGAAGGGAATATACTACATAATAAAATCCTTTTGAGAGTAAACGGGTAGTGGTTAAACAATTCATGCTTATGGCATATGTACTATGCACAAATATGGATCTAGTGCCTAATGGGATGATATAATATCTCTGGGCTATGTAGTAATGACTAAACTATAAAGTTATCCAGTATTAGGGTATCTTTCATAGATTCACATGCCTGAATCATTCCCCGTCGTCGGGAATGGGAGTCACCGGTAAATAACAAAGTAATGTCCAGAAGACATAAGACAGTCATAGGCCTCAGAGGCCTTAGCTTAGTAAGCTATCCACGTCCTTATGTAAAAAGGACCAAATTTTGGCCAGAGCCAATCAGCTAACACCACCCTCTAGAACCTTCCTGGTAGGAGCTCTAGTCCCTCAGATTTTCTACCGCACGTCGTGCTAAGGGAGTCTCCACTGAGCTCTGCTCATTTCTTTGGATTTGACAGCATTTCTCTCAACATTCTGGATTTTCAGCATGGCTGATACACCTAAGAAGGGTTTATTCAGGCCCTGCGCCTCTTGTGGAAAAAAGAGGCTACATATCGAGACGACGACACCGTCGACGAGAGCTTCATCATCGTCGACGACAACATCGTCGACGAAGACACCGTCGACGACGAAGACACCGTCGACGACGAAGACACCGTCGACGACGAAGACACCGTCGACGAGAATATCACCGACGACGCCGTCGTCGACGTCATCGTCGACGTCATCGTCGACGAGGAGACCGTCTTCATCATCCTCGTCGTTGACGACGACCCCGACGACGATCCCGTCGACGGCATTGATACCTGTAACGTCGGTTACAGCTATACCATCGAGCCCCTTGAGGAGTGTGGACTCGGACGACCAGAGTACATTTGTGCATGTACAAATAACCAAGCGTGCATTGACTCCGGCCCTCACTTCGCCCAGTAAGGTCTCAACCTTGCCTCCCACTCGCCTCTTTGAAGAGGAGGATTCGGACGACGCTAGTCTCTTTCCTGCGGCGACTAGTCCATCACAACTCCATGTGAAGTACCAGGATGTCTCGGATTACGAAGACAATCCCCAGGATTATGAGGAGGTTCCTCATCGAGAATACATGCCGCCTCCACCTTCCATGGTGTGTCTACCGGCAACCTTGGTCACAGACCTTCAGCTCTTAATAACGGACTATAAGCAGCGTTTTCCGACTCCGGCACCTCCACCGATGCCTGCGGGGCCTTCCAAGGAGGAGGCTACACGGCCACGACCGCCTCCACTGCGTTTGGAGAGGACGGCACCTCCGCCTCGGCCCGCCACGGACGAGGAGGAGGAGGAGGAGGAGGAGGAACCTGAGGAAGGAGAACTCCAGGACGTTCAATCCCAACAAGATGAATGGGACGATTACATCCTTCCGGCTCCTGTTTCGCCTGTCCCTACCACAGCCGACTCACCGCCCGACGACATCGGCGGTTTCCACAACATCATTGAAAGGGCGGCCCAGCGCTTCCAAATCCCGATGCCTTCGCATCAACAGGACTGTTTCTTATATGACTTTAAGGAACCCTTCAAGAAGACCGTCCGGGCAATTCCGATAATAGATTATATTTGGGACCAGGGCATAAAGATAATGCAGAACCCTTCATCAATGCCACCGGTTCTACCACGCCTGGACAAGAAGTATAAAGCTCCGGACACTGCTCCGGTTTGTCTTACAGGCCATCCAAAGCCGGACTCTGTTATCACTCAGGCTGCGCAGAGGAGGTCAAGCAACCCAGCTGCGCTGTTGACAGCTCCGCCGGATAAAGAAGGGCGACGTATGGATAACATAGGGAAACGTTTCTCCTCTATGTCAGCCTTGACAGTGCGTGCCTCCAACGCTACTGCACTATTGGGACGGTACAACCGACAAATGTGGGCGGACATTGCCCCATATCTAGCGGATTTGCCCTCTGACTTAAAAGAAGAGGCAAAGAAGATTCTGTTGGAGGGTGAGCGATCTGCCACGGAACTGATAGACTGTGCAATGGATATTGCTTCCACAGGCTTTAGACAGCTGGCTGGTGCGGCTACTCTCCGGCGCCAGGGTTGGCTCAAGGCAACTTCTTTCAGGCCGGAGGTCCAGACAAAAGTCCTGGACATGCCTTATGATGGCCAGTTTCTATTCGGTTCTCTTATTGACGAGGCATTGCAAGGTATCAAAAAAGATACAGACACTGCCAGAGCCCTGGGGTCTCTGCAATCTCGGAACCCTTCCTTTCGTGGGTCAAGAGGAAGAGGCCAGACTTCCTCCAGAGGAGACTTTCAACAGCGTTCCTCTTTCTCCTCTTCCCAGCAGTACCGTCCACAATCTCAGCAGCGACAACAGTCGTCTTACCACAAAACTTCCTTTCGTAACAGAGGAGGAAGACAAAAAGGTGCCGCGCGGCGGCAATGACTTCCAGATGCAGCCGGGCTCAAACTTGTCTCCACCCTACAAGATTGGCGGAAAAATCTCCCATTTTCTCAAAAATTGGCAAACGATAACTACGGACCGATGGGTCCTTC
The DNA here is from genome assembly GCF_964204655.1 of Triturus cristatus. Taxonomy (NCBI): domain Eukaryota; kingdom Metazoa; phylum Chordata; class Amphibia; order Caudata; family Salamandridae; genus Triturus; species Triturus cristatus. The sequence goes on from NC_140593.1 coordinate 1,119,730,867, forward strand.
AATTAATACAATTCGGCCATTCCCTGGAATTCACACAAATTCCTCCTCAAACTCCTCCCCGCCAAAGGGCTCACAAAAACCTACGCCCATTACTCCAAGAAATAAAGATTATGCTTCTAAAGGGAGCTATAGAAAAAGTTCCCCTCAGCCAACGAGGGAGAGGGTTCTACTCCCATTTCTTTCTCATCCGAAAGAAAGAGAAGAAATGGAGACCCATATTGGACCTCAGAAATCTCAACACATTTCTGAAAAAACAGTCGTTTCGAATGATTACCATACAGGAGGTTTTGCATTTACTCAACGCAAACGACTACATGGTGTCGGTGGACCTTCAAGACGCCTATTTTCATGTCCCAATACACCGCAACCACAAGAAGTTCCTGCGTTTCATGGTGGCGGGCAGGCATTGCCAGTTTCGGGTTCTGCCATTTGGGCTCAAATCGGCGCCACGCATTTTCACCAAATGCCTAGCACCAGTGGCGGCGTACCTACGCCGGTTCCACCACCAAGTCTTCCCGTATTTAGACGACTGGCTTATCAAGTCCCCATCACAAGAAGGCGTGATAAGTTCTTCCAACGCTTGTCTGACACTCTTCGAGTCACTGGGGCTCACTCTCAACCACGACAAATCTGTCCTGCAACCATCCCAATGCATGCAATTTTTGGGAGCCACACTAGACACCATCCACAGGAAAGCATTCCCGTCACAGGAACGCCAGGACAAACTTCAATCTCTGGCACTCCAGGTAATGACAAGAAAGACACTCTCGGTGCGCCTCTTCAAATCCCTCCTCGGGATGATGTCTTCCTGCATTCTTTTAATCCCACATTGCCGCTTGCGGATGCGACCCCTACAAGAGGCTCTGTCGAACCAGTGGATCCAGTGTACAGGGTCTTTCGACGACGTCATCCAAGTAACCCCGGCGATCAAACAGGCTCTGCAATGGTGGGTTTGCCCCAAGAACCTTTCGCAAGGCTTGCCTTTCTTGCTTCCTGCTACTCCTCATATAATCACCACGGACGCTTCCTTAGAAGGCTGGGGAGCTTTCCTTCAGGAGCTACAGATAAGCGGAAAGTGGTCCCTTTCGGAAAAAATGCTTCATATCAACCTTTTAGAGCTCCGAGCAGTCTACCTAGCTCTAGTGGCTTTCCTCCCGAGGATAAAGAACTCAGTAGTGCTTGTCCGGACAGACAACACCACGACAATGCACTACCTGAACAAGCAGGGAGGGACTCGTTCACTGACACTTTCGCGCGAATCGCAGAAAATCTGGAACTGGCTGCTCCGCCACAACATCTCTCTCCGAGCAGATTATGTTCCAGGCACCCACAATGTGTTGGCAGATTATCTAAGCAGGAGGCAGGCAGCGTGCCACGAGTGGGAGCTGGATCAGCAGGTCCTCAACAATATCTTCGCCCAATGGGGCACACCTCAGCTGGACCTATTCGCCACCCAACGCAACGCCAAATGCCAATACTTTGCAAGCTGGCATCCCCAACCAGGATCCCTGGGGAATGCCTTTTCGATAGCATGGTGCAACGTCTTTGCATACGCCTTTCCGCCATTTCCCCTGATCCCCAGGGTACTACGGAAGATGAAGGCGGAGCCTTGCACTTTGATATTGGTAGCCCCAGCTTGGCCACGCCAACACTGGTTCTCGGAACTTCACCTCCTCTCCCAGGAACCTCCGATCAGGCTGAAAACGTTTCCATCTCTTCTGACGCTCAGCGATCAGCAGATTCAACATCCGGATCTAGCCTCTCTCAGGTTATCAGCTTGGCTCCTGAGTTCAGAGAGTTTCGGGGCCTAGACATTCCTCCAGACTGCAGGCGAATTCTAGCTCGGGCTCGAGCAGATAGTACCAACAAGACCTATTCACTCAAGTGGAAAAGATTCTGTTTCTGGTGTAAGACGAATAAGTTGCATCCTTTCTCTTCCACCCCAGGACAAGTCTTACCCTACCTTTTACATCTAGCAGAATCTGGTCTTGCTCATGCCTCCATTAAAGTTCACCTAGCTGCAATCTCACGTTTCAGAAGATCTTCTTCCGGCCCCTCTTTATGGTCTCATAGACTCATCAAACAATTCATGAAAGGACTGTTTCGCACATTCCCTCCAGTAAAGCCTGTTCCACCGGCCTGGCACCTTAACATAGTTCTAGCTCAACTAATGAAGCACCCGTTTGAGCCCATCCACAGAGCTGACCTTAAATTTGTTTCCTGGAAGGTGGCACTTCTACTAGCTCTTACCTCGGCAAGGCGAGTGGGAGAGCTCCAAGCATTCTCTATCCAGGACCCATTCCTGCAATTCAAAAAGGATAGAGTCCTTCTCCGCACAAATCCAGCTTTCATCCCCAAGGTTCCATCTCACTTCCACCTCAACGAACCTATTGTTTTACAATCATTCTTCCCAAATCCACAAACAGTGGCGGAACGAACTCTACATTCACTAGACATTCAACGTTGCTTGAAATTTTACATTGAGAGAACGAAATCTTTTCGAAAATCAAATCAGCTATTCATAGCCTACAGCAGACCTCGACGAGGGCTTCCGCTCACAAAACAGAGCATTTCCCGCTGGATTTCTTCGGCCATTTCTTTCTGTCACCAACAGGCAGGACGTCCGTTGAGAACAACGGTCCGTGCCCACTCCACAAGGGCCATGTCTACTTCCATGGCTCTTTTTGCTGGGGTGCCCATTGTGGACATTTGTAGAGCGGCCACATGGAAGACGCCGCATACCTTCACCAAGCATTACTGCCTGGATGCGGAGATCATGAAGGATGCGTCAGTGGGTCAAGCGGTACTACGTCATCTTTTTAAATAGAGGTGAGCCCTTTCTTTCATCCCACCATCCTCAGTTTATGCACATTTCGCACTATAATGTATGCTTTACTTATTCATTGCTTTACGGTAGCACTGTTGTTTATCTCGGATAGATGTGGTTATCTAATACCTGTATGTTATCCATATCTTTCGAAATGTGCTTTATTCACTGCTTGCTACTCTGATTCAGGCATGTGAATCTATGAAAGATACCCTAATACTGGATAAGGAACGCGTTACTTACCTGTAACTGCGGTTATCCAGTATTGGTATCTTTCATAGATTCACATGCAACCCACCCGCCTCCCCTGGAAGGGCTCTCTCGGATCTCTCAGTATACAGCTGCTTAGCACTGTGCTCACGAAAATCTGAGGGACTAGAGCTCCTACCAGGAAGGTTCTAGAGGGTGGTGTTAGCTGATTGGCTCTGGCCAAAATTTGGTCCTTTTTACATAAGGACGTGGATAGCTTACTAAGCTAAGGCCTCTGAGGCCTATGACTGTCTTATGTCTTCTGGACATTACTTTGTTATTTACCGGTGACTCCCATTCCCGACGACGGGGAATGATTCAGGCATGTGAATCTATGAAAGATACCAATACTGGATAACCGCAGTTACAGGTAAGTAACGCGTTCCATATGTGGGACTGGATTTACTGAGACGCCCTACAATGGGTATAGTAGGAGTCATATAGACTGAGAGATCAGTGTTTGGATAGATATTAGCGATATTTTTTATGTTTATTATAGTTTGGGATACAAGATACCGGATCAAGCGCGCTGAAACTCGCGACTTCCTAGATCGATAAATACCCACGCCGGAGGATCGGAAATATCACCACACGTGAAGTAGGTATCTTGTTGGAGACTAATTAGAGACCTGGCAGATTTGCTAATTCTTACACTACATAACAGGGCGAATACTAATTGGGAATTCTCTCTCTCCCTCCTTGTGATTACGTTTAGCAGTGCAAAGAGAAGCTAATTAAGGTCTGTGTTCAATATATGCTATCATTTTCTGCACGTGTGGGTGGCAGGGCACTCACTTTGATCTATTAAGTTGTTGGTTGAATGGTGGTTTTATTGTGGGAGGTGTTAGTGGTGGTGAATAGAAACATTAGATATAACCGGACACAACACATCAGGTGCATAAGTACCTCATAATTCGCCACAATAAGGAATGTTCATTGCTAATCGTTGGATGAATATTGGGGTGAAGAAATCATGTTTTAAATATGAAGTCGGTTGGCTGGTTTTGGAATTGTGTTGGAATTAAATTTGCGCCTAATTCACTGATGCTTAACAAGTCACTGTGGAGGCAAATGGGTGCAATGTCGTAGAGCCGATGGATACCTAAGAAATGCTCAAACAGTGACTGTGATCTATCTCTTACTTCGCCTTGAAAAAGTTGCATGTACATAGAACAAGAGGCGATGAAACGTGTGTTGGCTTTGGGCTTTCGTTCAATTACATGATTGAATAAACAAAAGGAATCATCAAAAGAATTAAAGACTGACGATTTTAAGAAACTTGCTTTGTGCTGTCGATTAATGTTCTGTTATACTTATTCAGTTACTATTGTCACATTGTTACCTAACTTGAAAACTCACCTGTGCTAAGGAAATTGGTGAATGTTTGTGATGTAGCTCCGGCTGCAGATTAGGAGAGGTGGGTGGTTCTCTCCTCCTTATAGCACTGTACTAATTGTTGTGTTCAGAATAACCTTAGTGAATATTTCTTGCAGCGCCTTCCCTATGCCCAATATCACTAATCTCTTGTGTAATATCATATGTAAGCGAATCCCTGAGAGGAAGATTCTCCAAAACCCTGGACAGCACTGTACTCAGAGCCTATAGAATTATGTTCACCGTACCAAATTACGCCTCTGTAAGAAAGTGGGTTTCTGTTGCAGTACCTCTCTCCCCCACACACACACACACACTTTTTGTCAGATTTCTGATGCACTTTGACTTGATTTGCCCTGTGTTCCAGCCAGTCAGATTCCCAGGGCCTGTGTTCTTTCCCAAAACGATACCCTTGTACCCCCAACTGGCCACATGCAAGTGCCTTGTAAAAGGTACTATGGGTACCAAGGGCATTGTGACCAGGGTAGGCCACTAAGGGCTTCAGCACATATTGTGCTATCCTTAGAGGTTCTGTACATTAACACACACTGCCATTGCAGGCTGCTTGTTGTGGTGCAGAGAAAAGTGAATAGTTAACATACCTGTGTGCCATGCCTGCAACCCACGAACTATGGTATAGGTAAGACCCCTCTAGCTGGGTGCACTATACCACTGGCGAGGGTACAGTTGCATGAGCCCTGTACCCCTACAAAGTCGAAGTCCATTCTTCGACATTGTAAGTGCAGTTAAGCCATAAAGAGTATATTGTCTGGGAGTTTGTCATTACGAACTACACAGCACAATAATGGCTTTACTGAATTGTGGGAAGTTTGATAGCAAACTTCTCAGCATAATAAACTCACACTGATGCCAGTGTGGGATTTATTATACAGTGCACTCTGAGGGCATCCAGAGATGCCCCCTGATAAACAACCAGCCTCTGGTGGGTTCCCTGACTGGTAAATACCAGCCTGCCACCACGAGACAGGTTTCTGAACCCCTGGGGTGGGAGCCTTCGCTCCCTGAGCCCATTATCAAAGCCTTTCTTGGGCAGAGGTGTTCACACCTCCTCCAGGTCAGGAAGAGCCATCTGTGGCAGAGGAGCTTCAAAGGCCTTGCTGCCTTTGCAACACTACCCTTAGGCTCTCCTGCTATCTGGAGGTGGCCCCCTTCCTGTCTCATCCCCTTTTCGGCAGGAAGACAGGCAAGAAAAATTAGATCAGCCCACAAGGTGCGCCCACCACCCCACCCCTCAGGTGGGGGAGACAAGGTGAAGCCCACTCTCCAGTCAGTGTTGGGGATTGTGCCCACTCCCCCACGTGGAGTGAGCACACAAAGGGTCTAGTCAACCGAAGTCAACCGAAGGTCAGGAGCCCATTGGCTACTGACTTTGAGACCCCTAGTACGGCCCCTAAATACAGTATTTAGGGGGCAGCCCTGAACCCAGAAGGAGATTCCTGCAACTGACGAAGAAGGACGAAAGAATACGCCTAGCAGAGGAGACTGCAGAGAAGAACTGACTTGGCCCCAGCCCCACCGGCCTGTCTGCTGTTTCAAGAGAACCTGCGCCAAAAGTAACCTTGTCCTGCAGCCTCCAGAATCCCTGGGAGGACAGACTGCCTTCAACAAAGACCGAATCTCCTGTGAACAGCAGCTCTGTTCAAAAGAATCTCCAAAGAAAGACTCTGAGACTGCTGAAGACAAAAACTCAACGCCTGGAACCACCACTGTACCAGTCGCCTACAGCCTGAGTCAGAGTGGCCCACCGATTCCAGCCAGGTCCCACAGTGCTCCAGAGTCCGAGTCCACCATGGGCTGGCCCCTGCAGTACTCCCCAACGTCAAGGCAGGGGGCTTGTATAAACTGTTGACTGGGAATCTGGAATGCCCAACCCAAAACACTTTAAATTTCCATCTTTGGAAAGAACTACAGCACCGAACGACATCTCAGGCCAGAAATCTTTTAAAATACAGTCTGACAACTACAGGTCTCTCCCAGCTCTGGGACACTCCAACCACCCACGCAGTCTTTAAAAAAGCAGTGCAAAGTGCCACTAGGAGCCTCTCTTTCTTAGAAGACAAAGCCAACCTTTATAAGAAAAAGCCACGCTTGGATGACATTCAATGGCTATAAAACATTCAGCCCACAAATAAATTTCAGCATGGGATATCCGAGGAATTCAAAAGAAAAATTCCTGCCGGGAAAACTTGCAGCTATCCTGCATCTCCCCCCATGGCTGAGGGGTCAAACTTCAATGAGCTGTCGCCTGTGCAGCCACGGAATCAAGGATATGGCACACTTGATATGTACCTGCACTTGAAAGAGGAAAGGTCCCGGCTGCTCGAACCACAGTTTAACCTCCGTGGGATCTGTACGTGAAGACAAGCAGTGATAGCATGCTTTAAACCAGACAACCCCTAGCTAAACTTCTAACCCTCGCAGAAAACAAACTGCAAAAAGCCTCCATAGAAATGGCCCCTTCCGTCGTCCTGGAATGAAGAAGCACGCAAACCAAAATGAAATAGATTGAGACGGCTGTTAAGGGACCTACTACTTATATAAATTTATTATTACACATTTAGTAACTTGTTTTACTAACTGCATATAGACTGATTTTTTTAGACTTCAGTTTTTGTTTACAATGTATATTGGAACGGTTTTAGTTAACTAATACTCCTCTATGTAAGTTATTGAGAGCTCTCAGGGCCCAAGGGATTATGGAACTATATTATTCCTACATCAAAAACCTTAGCATTCTAGGCTTGCTTAACCACACCATTTGCTCACTTGATCGTGTCTTTTGATTCCAGAAGGAAAAGATGCAAATATAGCAGTTGTACTCCTGGAGCAAATATAGCATTAAAAAAAGCTTAGTGGTGAATGCAGGACCATTTGTCTGAATGAATATGTATGAAATGCTCCCATTCCTCGAGACACTGGAAGTCTTCTATGACTGCTCTGGTATGGGTAGTCTTTTGTAACCATACCCAAAGGAATCTATAGCAGGAATTGACCACAACCAATATATAATTATACTGATTGTCCGTCGGTAGTGGACAGATAAGACCTAGTACACGACACTGAACAGTTTGTCGTCTATCATGAGGGAAGCAAGTGCTGGGTTTACTGCAGCTGAATGCTTTATTTGCTGACAAGTGGCACGTTGTACTCTGTATGTATTTGTTCACATTCTTGGGTAAATTACTCCATCAGTATCATTGCTGTGCTGTAGCTCTTTCAATATTTATTGTTGCCTGTATTGCTGTCATAATGTTTGCATCAAACTTTATTTGACATTGAGTTACAGCAGATTCATTAAAGGTTTGTACTGCTGTCTTTGCAGCTGTGCGAGCTGCAAAGTTCCCTTTGGCATGATTCTTCTTTTTTCCCCACCACATGCTGGTGTTCCGCTTCTGAGCACTGCTATGCCGTGCAACAACTCCGTAGAGGGTTGCTGTCTGTAGCATACATCTTCACTTCTGTGGGCCATGGTGTGTGGTACACGGATTAAAGGAAGCTTGTCTTGTAGAACAGCTACCTTTCCCCAAACCCGATTTGCTTTTATCAAGTTTGCCTTTTTGGATCTGTGAATCCATATAGGCACCAGTGTGGCAAGTCTGCGTTGCAACCCTGTGCACAGAATGCTGAATCCAATGCAATGACTGTGGGAACTGAGGGATCCGCTTTCTGTAGAGCACGTAATAGGGCATGTATTTCTGCAATTTGTGCAGTAGAATCACCTAGAACGTTGGTATGTGTACTCAGCACCTTGAAGTTGCTGTCTTTAAAAATTCCCTACACTGCAGCACAAGCCGCGGAATATTTTTGCTTAGATTAACTGCAGGCTGTGCAGAGCTCTCTGTATAGAACATCCTCTTGTACACACGTATTGGTGCACAAGTCAAAAATAGGCAACGTGTCGTTATTCAGAATTCCAGTGATCAAAGCTTTTATGGTAGGGCTGAAAAGAATAATTCCCTCCCGGGTGCCTCCTGCCTCTGCATGGGATCTTAATTTGGCCCTCACAAGACTTATGGGTCCGTGTTCGAGCCCCTACAGTAATGTCATTTACAGTTCCTTTCCTGGAAAGTAGATTTTCTATTAGCTATCACAGCACAATGGCGTGTTTGTGAGCTCCCGGCTACAACCTTGGAGAAACCTTTCTTTCAGTTTCATAGAGAAACCCTAAATTTCTTCCTAAGGTGGTTTCTTCTCTCCATCTTAACCAGTATATAGATGTGAGAAGTTGGCCTGGTATATGCTGTTCACTAGTTAAAGTGACCACCTTGTACCATGCCAAGCAACCCTTATGGTGTGGTTGTAAGTCAACCTTTTCGGACTAGCTGCCCTAGTGGTAGCGTAGGCTAAGCAGTCTTTGAGGCTAAACTCGTTAAAGCGTGTTAAGCAAACTGTTTTACCATATGTAACCCCCCTTTATACCAATGAAAGGACACCACACAGATATATATTCAAAATATATATGTATTTATTACTCAAAGTATCCCCTAGACTCTTTGAGCACAGGAGCACAAATCGTTAAACAAGACAGTGTTATAATATACAGAAGTTGCACTTTATTTGGATAGGCCCTGGTGGCCGATCAAACCATATACTAAAATAGTGGTATAAGTACCACGAACAGGAAAGGGAAAAGGCCTAGGGCCTCTAGAATCGCTGGGCCTACAAGGAGCTAACTTCAGCTAGTGACCCGGAGGTCCACGGTTCGCGTGTGCAGTGAGGAAAGTTACACGCATGCTCCCATAGGTTTTCAATGGGTGCGTAAAAGTTAAAAAGTTACTGCTAGAAGGGTCTTCTGGGTGGACTACGAACTTAAGACTTTAAACACAGACACTAGAGATGTTTCTCTACACTTGGGCACCGGAGTGCCAGCTTTACCTCACCCACAGGAAGCGGGTGCATAGGTCTCGAAGTGCGTCGGGTTTCGTCTATCGATTCAATGGAGCCTGATGACAAAGATGCTGCAGGTGGTCGGTCCAGAAGAGATGCGGTGCATCCAAGAGTGGATCGGAGTTGTAGAAGACCTGAAAGCAGAGGGGACAATGTTCACAGTCACTAGCCAGTGACCGGCGTGGCACCAGGTAGGTACCAGGCGATGTCGGGTGCAAACAGGTGATGGGGTGTAGCTTGTCTCCGCAGCCACGTGGTCCCTGAAGGTCGACGACGTCCAGGAGTCGGTTCACGAGCTGTCCCACGCAGGCTCTCGCTGTCGGCGGTTCGAAAGAAGCAAACAAGCCTTGGCAAAGGCAGGAGTCGTGGAAAGTAAAGAAAGCGGATTGTTCTGACCAGCAAGGTCAGAGGGGCTGCTCCTTTGGAGAGCAGCTGGGGCCAGTCTGGAGCAACCAGACCAGCGTCGTTGATTTCAAGTTAGGCCGCCAAAATGGCCACTAGCCAACGGGCCAGGGACCGGGCAGGCGTGTCGAGATGCAAAGTGCAGAGGGGCCCCACGCAGATCGTGGAGATGCTTGAGGGCTCACCTTTGGTGCAGATGCTGCTCGGATGTTGGGCTTCTCAGGACCCAAAGCACAACTTGGAGGGAGCCTCTGTTGTCGCGCTTGCAGCTTGTCGTCGGTCTTTCAAGATGGCTGGCTCCACGTGTCTCGGTGCCTCCACGGGTTACTTCTCTGCAGGGACTGTGGATCGGGCTGTGAGAGGTCTGGAGATCCAGGTCTTGTCGGGCTCTGGGCTCGGGCTCCGGCGGGAGGCGGCGGCAAAGCAGACGTCGAATTGCTGGTTGGTGCTTGCGTTAGCAAGATGGTCACTCCCTGACCCTAGGGGAGATTTCCTTCTGTCCTCTGTGCAGCAGAGTGTCGAAGTTCCCGTCTTCTTCTTGTAGTTAAGTTGATTCCAGGATGTCTGAAGTCTTAGGACACAGCTCCTACCTTTAAGCGGATTCTAGGGGCCGGACTACCTGCTAGGTCCCTCCCTAAGGGTGGGACCAGGAAGGGGGGTGGTTACACCCCCAATCCTTTGTCCAGCTCGCCCCAGGTCCGGGGCTGGTGTGCCCCAGGACCGGTTTGAACTGGCATATGCACCGAGGCTCCTTGTGAACCTCAGGCATGTCTGATTCCATTCAAGTCCTACCTGACCAATACACAAAATCCTGTCTGGGGTGGTGCACGCACCTCCCCTGGCAGGAAACCCTTTGTCCACGTCTCCCAAGCTGGAAGGACTCCCAGCAGCAGGAGGGCAGACTTGTGTCTGTGGTGGCAGCGTCCATTTTGTGGAGCTGAGGCTATGTCGGATTTTACCCGGGTTTCAGGTACTGTACATGTCGTGTCCCTGTAGAAGGGTGGAATGCTAACCCCGTTGCCAGAATTGGCGAGGGGTTAGTATTCCAATTCGTATGACACCTTACTCGACATGTTTTGATAAAGCCAAACCAAAGATAGCATTTAACCGCGAGGTTCATAATGCACTTAAGAGTATATGGTATGACGATATCTGGAAACGGTAGAAGGAATTTGTTCCGACCACTGCAGACAGGCTCAGCTCATGCCAGAGCACCATCTCACATGGAACCAAGCACTCTGCCTTCAGGATTGTCAAGGCCTGCCATAGGAGTGACTTATAGGTTAACATGTGTCCCATTTAAGGTTAGGTATAGGTATACTACACCTAAGTAAGAGGTGGTTACACCAACTTACCCCAGCTGAGTGATCAGCCAGTTGTGTCAAAGTTGTTAGGCCAGGCCAGGGGTGGCATAATACATGCTTCAGCCCCTGGCAGGCCTTAGATACACCAATGCCCTGGGTACCTAGTGTACACTGGTACAGTGGCTCACAGGGTGATCCAATTCCAATTGGTTATGCACCTAGGGTGCATAGTGTCAATTTAGTAGAGAGAACAGCAGGCTGGGGGTCTGATTAGCAGGCCCACAGCCTCAATATGTCAAAAACCAGTGAAGCAAAAAGCAAAAATTTGGGGTGACCATAGGATAGCAGACCCTACTCTCTTACAATAGAACTTCCAGTTTTCTTTCCACAACCTGACTCAGTTACAGAAAGGGATCTTCATACCTTTGACATCAAGCAAGCCCTAATGTACTATATAGATAGTTCAAAACCATTTTGAATAACTAAGCGGCTGTTTGTTCCTTTTTCTAAACCGCGTAAAGGCAAGACATAAAATCTGGCATAGCCAGATGGATACTCACATTCATCCAAGCCTGTTACGCAAAAGCCAAAAGGGGTTTGGTTGTTCCTTCTAGGGCCTATTTCACTAGGAGGAAAGGAGATTCAATGGCCTTTCTTGTGAACATCCTAATAGCTGACATTTGTAAGGCAGCTACTTGGTCTACACCACACACTTTCACGAAGCACTACTGTGTAGACTTGTTAGCTCGCCAACAGACGGAGTTGGTCATGCTACACTACGTAGCCTTTTTCAGTATTCTGCAACATCCACAGGCTAGCCATCACCTAGGGGAGGACAACTTTACAGTCTATGTACAGCATGCTTATCTACAGGCACACATTCCTCAAATGAAAAATGTTGCTTACCTTGTAAGCATCTGTTTGTGGTATGTAGTGCTGTAGATTCTCATTCACACACCCTCTCGCCGGACACCTCTGGCTATTGCAGTTACAATTACCTTCTTCTTCCCTTTCGTGATCTCCTCCCTCTCCTCCCCCCCCCCCCCCCCCCCCCTCTCTCCCTCTCTCCTATCATCCTCACCCGTTGTGCAGAAAAGAAATCTAACAGCGTAGCTGATGAGACCTGGGCATTGCAAAAAAGCGGTGGATTCCCACTACCTTGTGACTCTGGAAGAATTCTTGGAAGAAAAACGACATTCACACATCCAAGCCCAACCCTAGATTGCTGGAGTATGCACAGTATGTGAATCTGAAGCACTACATGCCACAAACAGATGCTTACAGGGCAAGTAACATTTTCCTTTCCTAGTGGCCACTGTTGAGCACAGTGAGCCATTCTGCTGACATAATTGCAGGCTTATTATTTGACTCGATTTACACTGCTCGTTCTTTCCTGACAGCGCTCTGTGGGAATGATTACTTCAGGCAGTTACTTTAAAACAAAAAAGAAATGCCTGTTTCATTGCCTGTTGTCTTCCTCATTTCACAAATCTGGAGGATTGGGCACTAAACTGGGTTCATGAGCCACTGTAGTTAGTACTGCGTACTTGGAGCCACTGTAGTTAGTACTGTGTACTTGCTGCAGCTGCTGCCTGGGTAAGAATACTTTGCTGGATTTAGTGTACATCACTTCACCCATGATTACCTGCCTGTTGAATTTTCAGAAATACTTGTTTTTTCTAAGTTTTCCTAGGTGCTGAATTTTCCTGCTCAGGAAACTAGGAGCAAATCACTTATTCGATGTGGGAAACATTTATTATTTTAGATCATCCATGACATAACTCCATTTCTGGCCTTCCTCATACTATGGCTCAAGTTAAGCTATACTTCTGATACCAGTCTTGTCCGCTATTAGTATGGACAATTTAGGGTTTGACTTGTGTATAGAGGAGGCATTTAGGATTGTGTGGTGGTATGATATTTGTGGTTACCTTTGGATTTCTGTTACTATTTTTGTGGCATATAAGATGTTGTTTAAATGTCTTATTTTGTAGCATTTTTTGGTAGGTAAATATTGAAAATCACAGATCGTGACCCCATGCAAGACCCACATGGCGGTTTACATTTCAGTACTGTACTGTACTGTAGTGTGGTGCTAGGTTTCCTTAAATGGTGGATGCCCCACAACTACAAGCACACTTTACAAAGCGTGCGCTGAAAACCGCTCTTGAGGTTTGTGCTGTTGGCTTTTTTGGTCTTCGGGGCTATTTGAAGCAACATGTGGCTGCGATTTTATTGAACCTGTAAATGTATACATCCCATTGCAAGAGAGACTGGTTAAAATTATGCCTGTAATATACTATTGAGGTGGTCATTTAGACTTTTATTTGGCCTAAAAACAATGCAGCGTCTCACTGACTCAAGGCAATCTACTTCATCATGTGGTTGCTCCTCATCTTGGACGCCAATCCAAATTGGTCTTGTTATGGCTCTTCAGTTCCCTGCCTGTATGTCCGTTTTTGAAAATGGTTCTAATGTTTTAATGCGGGTGATGCAAAAGAAACAATTGATGGACGGAATGCTGGACACTGCAGAATTTTACCCCCATTCACAAGGATCTGGGTTAAATCCATCATTCTTTTGCTCACCACACCACATGCTGGTGCTGACCATGTGTTATTAATTAGCTTAGCGGTGAATATATGAATATTTAATAGTATTGCTCACTTCTACAAGATTACAATCTAAAAGCAGTGTTATGGTCCTATGTCTTCCCTGAAGCTAGGATGTAGGGCAATAACACCCCTACTAGTCTGTGAAGATACAATAATTACACAGTGTTGGCTGTGCCAAACTCTTGTTTAATGCCAGGGCTAATGAAACAAATTAAACCGACTTTAAGGTTTTTCTGATGTTCTGACCGGTGTCCAATGGGAGTACCACGGTTTTGCAGTTCGAGACTAGTTATTGGCAGCAATTAAAGCACAGAATGCGTTCAATTGCCTTTAAAGTTGTTTTAAAGCACTCTTTCTGTTACAATACGCTGTGTTCTGCCAGAAAACAGAAATTCTGCATTTTCAGACTTCAGTGTATAATGTATGGAACAGTGTAGCCAGTTGATTGTTACTGAATGCCATGTTACTGAATGCTATATAGCTGGGTATAGTGTTTACAAACTATAGTCACCTCAAGCAATTCCTCAGATCAGACCCCAATGCTCAGTCCTGATGGATATCTCTACCTACAGATTCCTTATCTCATGAAATCTCACAGGTGAGACTAAATTCCACAGGTGGCCCCTTAGCTCCGTCTCAACTCTGTTAACTCTTCGGTCATTACATCACAGTCCCATATAAGGCACCAACTGGACAACTGATGTCAGATGTTTATTTCCCAAGCCCTTCTACGCAGATATGGGGTGCTCTCCTTGATTTCCCTTATTTGCAGTGGCAACGATCAATCTTTAGGCACCACGTTTGCACCTCATCTTGTTATGGACTTCCTACATGAACTGATCTCATTTTAGCCTTCTTTTGCTGATGGTCTGGATGTCTTCGACTGACTGTGAAAACCAAGGAGTTCACTCACCCTCTAGGTTGAGTTCCAAGTCCAGCTTCCCGAGTGATTCCTAGAAAATTGCTGCATGAGGTCTTATCGCTAGTGATCTTTTCACCCCTAATAGTTTGTGTTCCCCTAGTGGTGCCTGTTCTGTTTCAAGGCCAGGTCTCTTTTGTTGGATGCCCCATGACATCTACCATGGTGTCATAATTTCATTTAGCTTCTCATTAATTGATTAGAGGCCCGATTCTGCTACCCACACTGTTCAGACTTTGTGCCTAATGCTGCTGCATGGTTTTCCTACCTTCCCTTGCTCCAAGCGCTGATTCCACTCATGCAATGGCAGTGCTGGCAATGTAATACCTTCTTCAGCCTCCTCTGGTGCGCCTACGAGCCTCAAAGTGTCGTCAGATCTTTTGACCTCTTCCTCACTAATGGCTCTTACGCCCCCCCCCCCCACCACCATCAGTCGGCCTCATGTCAGTTTTACCTCAATGAATCTGTAAATCCATAGGTGTCTTTGTCAGTTTGTTTGGTTTCAGCATTGGAGCGTATGCTTGTGCACTCAGTCTGAGTCCGATGCGTTCCTCACTCGTTTGCCTTTGGATTTGAGCGCCAAGCCACACTGGACGTAGACATGGTGCGTTTTTGGTTTGTCTTTCTGCACCCTCCAGTTGATCAGAGTGTTTGCTTTATTGACCTTGTTCCTGTCGGTTTCGCTCAATATTATTTATTTGCGTCTCCTCTCTGATGCCATTTGAATGGGGTTGGCTGGTCTTTGGTTGTTCACTGTTGGCCGCGCTTTGGTTGGATTGGCTCTTCTTGTCCGCCGGTTCATGGTTTACTTATTTTTCTGGGTGCCTGGCTTTTGAAATCTCACCCTGTCCATGGTGTTGGGGTTATGATGTTGCCTCGAATACCCTGTAATTGATGACATTTCCCCTGTTATTTACTTTTCGGAAGTGCTTTGTGTCTGTCCTTTTTATCTCCCAACTGCTGGGCCGCACTTTATGATGTGGTTTGTTTTTCATGCTTTAATCCCTATTGACTTTGTTCAGCTGCAGTGGCAGGTGCTATCTTGGTACTGTTGTGACTTGTTTTGTACTTCTGTTTGAGGTAGGTGTGATGGTATCCTTAACCTGCAGTCTTTTGCACGGTTGGTCAATCTCAAGATTATTATGGAATACCTTGGGTGACTATCCTTTGTCATGCTGTATCTTACAGGGACATAACCCTTCAATTCAAAAGGAAATTAAAATAAAGGCATGAGTGTAGGAAAGTGCCCCTTTTTGACATGCCCCTCACCTACTCTGCCTGGTTTTTGATGTGATTTTGACTAGAAGTGCACTGGGTTTCTGCTAACCCATTCCCCAGTGCCAGATCTCTTTCCCAAAACTGCACAATTCTTCTTCTGATTAGCAATACCTTTAGCACTCCCTGTAAGCCCCTATAAATTGTACCCCTAGCACCTAGGGCAAGGAGGCTGAAAAAGGTCCTTAATGGCTGCAGCACGAATTGTGCCACCCTAAAGGACCTCTCACCAAACAAACACTTACAGACTGCCACTGCAGGCTGCATGTTTCAATGCATACAAAAGTGAAAACACAACATGGCATACATCCCTGTGTGCCATGCCAGCAGACACTGCATGCAGTATAGGTAAGTCACCCCTACAACAGACCTTACAGCCCTAAGAGAGGGGTACACTATACTACATGTGTGGGCATATCTGCTTGTGCAGATATGCCCCTCTGCTGGTTAGTTCCATTGCTGCCAGTACAAGTGATCAGGGAAGCCATTTTAAAAACATGTGCTGGACATTTGTGAAAACCGTTCCCCAGCTACATGATGGCTTCACTGAAAACAGATATTTGGTATCAAACATCTCGTAATAATATACCCACACTTATTCCAGTGTTGGATTTATTAATACATGCACCCAGAAGGCACCATAGAGGTGCCCCTTGAAAACCTACCAACTACTGGTGTGTTCATGGACTGATATTAGTCAGCATGCCACCGGTAACGAGTTTCTTACTCCCAAGGGTGAGGCCCTTCGCTCTCCGGAGGTCAAAAACAAAGCCTGCTCAGGCAGAAGATGTTAACACCCCCTTCCACAGGATGACCTGCAGATTAGCATTCCAAAGCAGGGGAATTTC
Organism: Triturus cristatus; assembly: GCF_964204655.1. Taxonomy (NCBI): domain Eukaryota; kingdom Metazoa; phylum Chordata; class Amphibia; order Caudata; family Salamandridae; genus Triturus; species Triturus cristatus. Next base: position 1,119,747,588 of record NC_140593.1, read on the forward strand.
AAAGAGCCCACCACCTTTGGTATGCAAATCTGGCTTACCTCACAAGTGGATGCCACCACCCTTTGTCCATAGTCCTTTGGCACCTGACCGGTGAGAAAATTAGCTAGTCAGATAGGAGTGTCCACCCTCCGTCTAGTACCACCCTTAAGGTGGGCTACCTGAAATGGAGGCTAACACCCCTAAACTCAGTGTTTAGGGGAGCCCCCGGCACCAGAAAAGCAGATCTTGCTGACCTATGAAGAAGGATACTGCAGAGCTGCGAAAGCAAAGACCAAGAAGGAGCAACTGACCTGGCCCCAGCCCTTGCCCACCTTTCTGCTGTTCCTGTCTAATTGCGCCAAAATGGTCTCATCCTACAAGCGGTCAGCCTCTCAAAGCCTGGGAAGACTGCCTGCCTTCAACAAAGATACAGGGACTCCTGTGGAGCGGCAGAGCTGCTCCCTGCATCCCTCAGGCACCCCAAAAAGAACCCAGAGGACTCCATATCTGCCAGAAACCGACGCTGCCATGCACCACTGCACCCAAGCACCCTAGCCTGAGTCGAAGTGGGCCAACAGTGTGAATGTGATCTCCAAGCCCTCAGGAGACAGAGTCCACTTTGGTTTTGCCCCTGGTGTACTCCTGGATGCCTCCTGCAGTCTCTATGTGCAGGCCCCCTCAACCCCTAGAGCTCCCGGACAAAGAAATCCGACACCTCAAAGACCCTCTACACCCAGCCGCTCCAGCCCGAGGAGAAGAGGACCACCGGTGTCTCCACGTTCCTTAGCATTAGTGGATCTCTTTATTGAGTTTTGTGCATCATTGATAGGCTGTTTTTGTGTATTTTGCAGATGTCTAACACTCCTCTCTGATATGCCAAGTTTTCTAACACACTCTGCACTGGTTTAGCACAGGTAACAGCAGTGGCAGGTACATATAGATGGCCCTGCCCAAATATGGGCAGACTGATGTGAAGGTTATGGGACAGAGCACTGGTAGAGCGTAGAACACCATGACAGAAGGATGGGGTGGGCACCATGCTTAGGAAGATAAAGTAATACATTGGGCTAGTGGATAAGCACCATGATTGGGCAGCAGAGGGACTGGCACAGACCGGTATCAGAAGTGGGGTGGACAGAGTCTCGGAGGAAAACTAGGTAATGCGTATGGGGCAGAGGTGAGGAACAAACAGTGGTTTCATGTATAAATGGAAGGGGATCGGGATGGGAGACGGACTGGAATCAATTGAATGGGGGACCAAGTTCCATAATGGGACCAGGACAGAGAAGGGGCAGGACTTGAACAGGTTTTTCAGGGTGTGAGATATACATGAACAATTTGAAGAGGATTTGATTAGTGTAACAGGAGTGGAATTAATGATGGAAAGGACCGCAACAACCGAGATCGTGAGTGGGGAGATGCTGAACACTATGAAGGTTGTGCAACGGACAGTATGAGTGAGAGGTGGTAAAAGAGCAGGTCTGAAAGGTGGGGGTGGGTGGGAATCTGGTAGCAAAACACTGCATCGTTAGACCGAAGAAGTGCTGCTTCCTGTTCCTGCCTGACTCGCCTCTTCTGGTTCCATAGGCAAATGCTGCGTGGCTCTAGGATACTGCATTCTGAAGATTCAGTGCTTCATGCTCATACGAGTACATACTGTTGTATGATGGACAACAGTAGAACATTTTTCCTTTAGACCAGGATAGCCTCTGCCCAATATGGCTGCTTGCACTCTTGCAAGATTGCAGCATTTGTTGATCTTACATGTCGTTGTGTGTCCAGGCTATCCCGAAGTACAAAGGAACACAGGCAAAGCAGCCATCTTAGGTCAGGCTTACATTCAAGTTGTCACAAGAACTTTAAAAAAAAAAAAATCCCTGCTATAGTTAACAAAATACAACAAAATGGGATATGGATAGGATAGGATAGGATATATGCTTGTAGAGTGCTCGTATGCCGTGGCGTCTTGGCGCTAAGGGAGGAAGTCAAGTCAAGTCAAGTCATATAATTTGTATAGCGCACTACATACCCAGAGGGTTTCAAGGCGCTTAGGAAGGGGAGGAGGATTATTTGTCAAATATCCACGTTTTAAGCTGCTTTCTGAACGCTAGGTGGTTCTGGGTGAGGCGAAGGTAAGCGGGGAGTGAGTTCCATGTTTTAGCAGCCAGGTATGAAAAGGATCTGCCTCCCATGGTGGTCTTGTTGATGCGAGGTACAGTGGCGAGGGCTTGGCTGGAAGACCGTAGTTGGCGGGAGGGGGTGTAGAAGGACAGTCGAGAGTTGAGGCAATCTGGTCCGATGTCGTAGAGTGATTTGTGTGCGTGGGTGAGCAGTCGGAAAGTGATCCTCTTATTGACGGGTAGCCAGTGGAGGTCTTTAAGGTGACCAGAGATGTGTTCGTTGCGTGGGATGTCTAATATGAGCCTGGCTGATGCGTTCTGGATTCGTTGGAGTTTCTTCTGGAGTTTTGCGGTAGTACCCGCGTAGAGGGTGTTTCCGTAGTCCAGTCGGCTCGTGACCAGAGCGTGGGTGACTGTTTTCCTGGTTTCGGAGGGGATCCAGCGAAATGTTTTTCTGAGCATGCGAAGAATGTTGAAGCAGGAAGAGGATACGGCGCTGACTTGTCTGTTCATTGAGAGTGAAGAATCCAGGATGACGCCAAGGTTCCGTGCGTGGTCTGTCGGGATGGGTGCTTTTCCGAGGGCTTCCGGCCACCAGGAGTCGTCCCATGCAGAGGGGGAAGTACCTAAGATGAGGACTTCTGTTTTGTCTGAGTTCAGTTTCAGACGGCTTTGTTTCATCCATTCGGCAACTTCTTTCATTCCATCGTGTAGGTTAGTTTTGGCGGTGCTGGGGTCATTGGTGAGAGAGAGGATTAGTTGAGTGTCGTCCGCGTAGGAGATGATGTTGAGGTTGTGTTGGCGTGCGATGGCCGCGAGGGGGCTCATGTATACGTTGAAGAGGGTGGGACTGAGTGAGGATCCTTGAGGTACGCCGCAGATGACTTCAGAGGCCTCGGACTTGAATGGAGGAAGGCGGACTCTCTGGGTTCTTCCGGTGAGGAACGAGGTGATCCATTCAAGTGCATTTCCTTGGATTCCGATGTTATTGAGGCGTTGTAGAAGGGTGCTGTGGCAGACTGTATCGAATGCTGCAGAGAGGTCGAGGAGGATGAGGGCGACTGTGTCTCCATTGTCCAGTAGAGTTCGAATGTCGTCTGTTGCTGCGATGAGGGCGGTCTCAGTGCTGTGTATTGCTCGGAAGCCAGATTGTGAGGGGTCGAGGGATTTGTTGGCTTCGAGGAAAGCGGCGAGCTGGTTGTTGACGGCTTTCTCGATGACTTTGGCCGGGAATGGAAGAAGCGAGATGGGGCGGTAATTTTTGAGTTCGGTGGGGTCCGCTGTTGGTTTTTTCAGGAGGGCGGTGAGTTCAGCGTGTTTCCAGTCTTCTGGGAAGGTAGCAGAGTTGAAGGAGCAGTTGATGACGTTTCGGAGGTGCGGTGCTATGACGGAGTCTGCTTTGTTGAAGATGTGGTGAGGGCATGGGTCTGTGGGGGATCCTGAGTGGATGGAATTCATCAGGCGGATGGTGTCATCAGTGGAGATTGGGTTCCAAGCGTTGAGGGTGTTCACGGGGGGAAGATGGTCAGCAGATGGTAGGGTGGGTTGGTTTCCGGGTTGGTTGTCAAAGCTGTTGTGGATGTCTGCAATCTTGTTGTGGAAAAAAGAGGCTAGGGAGTCGCAGAGGGTTTGAGAGGGGGTGATGTCGTTGGAGTTGGCCGAGGGATTGGAAAATTCCTTGACGATGTTGAAAAGTTCCTTGCTGTTGTGGGCGTTGTCAAGTCGATCCTTGAATGCTGTTTTCTTGGCTTTTCGGATCAGTTGGTGGTGAGTGCGGGTGGCGCTTTTGAAGGCGTCCTTGGTGCTGGTGGTTGGGTCTTTTTTCCAGGCCTTTTCAAGGGAGCGGCAGAGTTTCTTGGACTTCTTGAGATCATCGTTGAACCATGAGGCTTTCTTGCTGCCAGGTTTGCTTTGACGTTTTTTCAGTGGAGCTAAGGTGTCGGCGGTGTTGGATAACCATAGGGTAAGGTTGGCGGCGGCTTCGTTGGCGTTAGAAGAGAGGGCTGGGGAGTTTCGAAGGAGCGATGCGGAGATTTGGTCTGTGGTGATTTTGTTCCAGTTTCTTTGCAGGGTAGGTTGGGAGTGGTTGAAGGGTTTCGGCTTGTTGTAGATGAAGTGAACGCAGCTGTGGTCGGTCCAGAGGAGATCCGTAGTGTGGCTGAAGGAGACATGATTGCTGGATGTGAAGATGGGGTCGAGTGTGTGACCTGCGATGTGGGTGGGGGAAGTGACTAGTTGTTTAAGTCCGAGGTTGGCGAGGTTGTCCAAGAGGGTGGTGGTGTTGCGGTCGTTGGTCTTTTCAAGGTGAAAGTTGAGGTCTCCCAGAAGGATGTAATCTTTGGAGGGGAGCGCGTGTGGGGTGATGAAGTCCGTGATGTCTTCACTGAATTTTGCGCGAGGTCCTGGAGGTCTGTAGAGGAGAGTGCCTCTGAGTGTTGTTTTGGGGTCGATGTGGATCTGGAAGTGAAGATGTTCGGAGTTGGCGAGATTGACGTCAGAGCTGGTTGAGATGCGGATAGATTTCTTGTGGACGATAGCGATTCCTCCTCCTGTGTGGCTGGTACGGTCTTTGCGGGTGATCTTATAGTCTTCAGGGATGGCAATGGTGATGTCTGGTGCGGAGGAAGCATTCATCCATGTTTCCGTAAGGAAGGCGATGTCCGGAGAAATGGTGTCTAGTAGATTCCAAAGGTCAATGGCATGCCTGTGGACCGATCGGGTGTTGAGAAGGATGCATTGTAGGTGGTTGGGGTTGGGAATCTGTGGTGTGGTCGTAGCAGAGATGTTGTCGGTACCGATGAATTTGCAGGAGTGGCATGAGAAAGGGCCATGGGTGTGTCCAGGAGCGGCTTGGACGCAGTTGGGGGCGCGACCGGGGTTAAGGGCTAGGAGGGTGGTGGCATCGTAGGTAATGCGGGAGGGCTGGGTAGCGCGAGGGGCAGGGGGTCTGGCGCTGGGCGCGGTCCAGGCGCGGACGGGCGTAGATGGGCTTACCTTTGGCGCCCACCTTCGGCGTGTACGTAGCGCGTGGACGCTGCGCGTGGGGGCATTGGCCATAAATGGATGGTGGGGGGGAGGGGCGAGGGCGCTTCAGCTGGGAGGCGGGGCGGGCAAAGGAGGACGACAACAACAACAAAATGGAGGTGGAGGGGTCAGGGCGGCAGGAGCGCTAGGCGGGAAACGCAAATACTACAACAGGGTCACGCTACGGAACAAAATGCAAATGAGTTAAAGCGGCGAGATGAAAACAAAATATGCAACAGAGTCACGCTAGCAGTATCGCACTGCAAATGGGCAAATCGGTAAATTCAGCAATCAAAAATGGGCAAAGCGGCAGTTCCAGCACGCAGCGGCAATAAGAGCATACAGCAGGCTGTAATTATTAATCGCAGTCCAGGTTAGAGCGTAAGCGCTGCACAGACGATACCTCAGCAGCAGGGGAGCGACCACTCAGCTCGGAAGCAATAGCCTGTCACATACAACTATGTTCTCGCAAATAGCAAAGTTTTCAAAGCTCTCCTAAATGCCAATCTGTTAGGTTGTAGACGCATGGCTACAGGCAACGAGTTCCATAATAGAGCCTCACGGTGTGAGAACGCTCTACCACCCCATCTTGCCTTCCTGATCCTATCCAGGCAAAGAAGATTCAGGGTACCTGATCGTAGTGGTCGGGCCGGAACATAGGGTCTAAACAATATACACATAGCCCTTGCACCTCCTCCATAAAAAGCTTTATGGACCAAGCATAAGGCCTTAAACTCAACACGATGCTGCATTGGAAGCCAGTGCAAGGTTTGGATAGCCGCAGAGGTGGATTTGCCTCTGTGTATATCCAAAAGCAATCGCGCAGCAGCATTCTGTAATTATTGAAGCCTGTTCATTTGGGTCTTATCAATTCCCAAGAATAGGCCATTACAGTAGTCCAACTTTGAGAGCAGGAGAGCCACTACCACTAATTTCTGTTGTTCCTTCCTAATAAAGGGAAAGATCCTCTTCAGGGTTTTAATAAGAAAAAAGCAGGAAGAGGTAAGGCTATTAACTTGAGCCGAGAAAGTTAGATTACAATCAAAGATGACCCCCAAGTTTCTGATCTTGGATGCAGGGGTAGGACATTCCCCAGCTATCGTAGGCCACCAAGAAGCATCCCATCGAGGTTGGCCACGGCCAAATTCAATAACCTCTGTTTTGTCGGTATTTATTTTTAGGAAGCTACGATTCATCCAGGCTATAATCTCCTCCAGGCAGGCATGAAACCTAACAACCGTATTCTCTGGATGTTTAACCATAGAGATTATAAGCTGAGAGTCATCGGCATAAGATGTAAATTCAAAGCCATGCCTCCTGATCAGAGTAGCCAGTGGCAACATATAAATATTGAAGAGGGTAGGCGACCGAGCAGAGCCCTGAGTGACACTGCATTTGTAATAGAGTGTGATTTTCAGATGTAAAACAATCCTTGGTCCATTGCAAAAGGAGGATGTGCTAGGAGGCAGACCTGATGCATTAACCCGCCAATAGCAGGCGAGAGATGTATATTCTAGGGCTGATTCAACATATGATTAGCAAAGCTCATGGCTGAATCGCACTAGCTCAAACCCTACTCTTTTTATTTGAAACAGTCCGTCTCAAAGAACCCTAGCTGTACTGTCAGGTTGGATCTAAAAAAAAAAAAATTTGCAACTGTGATAAGCGACTTAAAATCTGTGTAAATTATGAAATTGTAATGAGTTCATAGGTTGGCGGGCTTGAGAGGGGCGAGAATAGTTTCCTCTATGACTATGAAGGCCTGTACTTGCATTTGCTTAGTGACAGCAACGCAGTATCCAGTTTGGTATTCATAAATGACCATCTTCCCAGAAGATGTTTGATTCCAATCCTTTATTAAAAAACGTCTGAATTGTTAACATAAGATCTAGCTTCTGGGAAACCCAAAGTTGCTGTTCAGCCACACGTTGAACAGCTAGATGCAGTAAATACATGCTTACTAATTGTTTTTTGGTTTGTTTTTTTATGCTTCTTTTGCAGCCTAAGTGTTGGAGTACACTCATCCAGACTTGGTGCAGTAGCCCTGTTTTAGGGCCGAAGGGGCAGTTGGGACCTATTGCGTATCCTGAACCAAATCTAGACTTTCAAAGGGTAAGTTAAGAGCTTCTCTAGCTTAGTTACATGGCATCAGTTGGAAGTATCTCTAGGCCCCCACCCATTACATATGTCTTCAAATGGAAGTTCATGTGCAGCATTGATTTTGGTTTTAAGCCATTAATCTGCATTTGTATAAATAAATGTTGGCAACAGTCTGGAGTGGCACTGATTTTTAAAGGACACCATTTTCTGAAATAATTTTTAGTTGCGGTGTTATTTTTAAAATCTTCTCTTTGTTAATACATTCTTAGACATTGTTCTTGTAATGTATGTTTAGATTAAAACTTTGTAGAAGAAGATCTTCTGGTCTGTATTGAATGTGCCCATATTTACACATGTAAAATACATACTCAACATGGGCCCTGGTTCAGATTTGTATGCTTATAAAATCTTGCAATCAAATCGGAGGATTACAGAACACTTTTTAATAATGTTTAATCACATTTTTAGACTGTCACCTTAATTAGCAGATAGTCAACCCACACAATCCTGTTTCACTATCTCTCCGATTAAGTTATGCGTTCAGATTTCTCACTCTCATTATTCCCCTTCATCCTAGTCAGCAGCTCGCAGTAACCTAAAGTGGGCAGACCCTGTCCGACTTGGAGATCACTTTCACCGCTCATCATCTGCATCCTCTACAAATTTGTTTACTACTTGAGTAGAAACGACAGTCCGCATTGCCTCTGCATCACCATCAAATGTTACACGCCTTCAATCACTGCTTGTCCTTTAGGCAAGGATGACCTTGGGTTTCTCAGACACTAATGATGAACTTTACTTCTATTGACAAAACAAATAAGTAACCCTCCTTTCCCACGCACTTGCGTGTCGTGGCGCTAGCGTCACACCTCTCCTGGCACCATCATTTGCCTATCGTGTGCCTTCACAGGTCCTATCCCACCGCCATTCGAATCTTTTCTACCGTCGGCAAGATGATCCTAATGGACAGTGTCCGTGTCACGGGGGGGGGGTGACGTAGGTGGTTGTACATCTTTCATGTCAATTAACATTGTCGCCCGCGTTCGCAAATTGTCCTCTAGTCTTTCTGCATGCCTGACCTGTTTCATTCGCACTACTTCTGCAGTCGCCCATTCACCTACATCTCTCAGCCACATTATTATGCGTGGTGGGGCGGAACTCATCCAGGAAAAGCGGTGAATCGCCATTTCAAGTACAAGTCCCAGCATTACAAATGTCCCGCTTAGTATTTTATTCTTGGGGGTAGGTAGTAGGCCCAACAGTACTGTGCATTTCTCTTTAGGTATCTCCCACCCTGTAACTTCCTTCAGTTCGGCTAAGATTTCCATTCAAAAGGGGTTTATGTCAGGGCAGGACCATACCATATGTAAGAAGTCCGCTTCTGGTGTTTTAAACCAGGGACATAATTTGTACGATTCTGAAATATTCTACTTAACGTTTTGGGAGTGAGATAGGTTTGGTGCACAAAATTGTATTGAACCGCTTTGAACCGTGCGTTTGAGTGTACTTCTTTGACCCCTTCATGTACTTTGATCCATTCCTGTTTTGTCAGGGGATCGCCTACGTCTCACCTTGTTTGGATGGGGAGTGTCCGAACCATCAAATCGTCACAGGGTGCTCAGTATAGTTGTGAAATGAAGCAACCTCCGTGGGCCATGTAAAGCATTACTTGGAGCACATTTGCTACAGGTGGCTCCTCCAGAAAGGAGGCCCTTAATTCTCTGGTCACCTGGGAGATCTTCCTTTCCCTAATTCAAACATGGACTCTGCACTTTCTCGGGTGTTAAATTGTCTATTTGGAAAGATGTCTCCCATTGTCAGGCAACCGCCCTCCTTCCACTTTTGGACTGACATAGAGTCTGCGATATTGGAGAAAGGTTGTATCACCCATAGTGGCATGTCCGGGACATATGGGGCTCGACCTATCACCTTTTTGACCGTATGTTCCCAGATCTTCGCCACATGTTGAATTATGTAGGGACAATTAGGGGGGCACTCTTGCTCCCGTTATCAGGAGTTCCGGTAGGGATCCTCCCCTCCCAGTTATCACTTTTATCTAGCCAATGAATTGCATGTTGCAGCTGGGAGGCCATATAATAAATCTCCATACGGGGGACTTCCAGTCCCTCTCTTTGCCATGTTCTCTGTTAAGTCGATAAACTCACCCTTTGACGTTTGGAGCTCCATAACAGTTCTATTATCAAACTATTTAATGTTTTAAAGAAGTGGTTAGAGATTTCATAGAACAAGTATTGTACCACGTATAAACACTGGGGTAAAATGATAATTTTCATAATAGCAATTCTGCCCATGAGGGACAGCGGTAGCTCTTGCCAAAAGCGCACGAACCCCTTATACCTTCCACTACTTTCCCTATGTTAAGATCCAAGTGACTCTCGGGTGTACTCGTCGGTCTGATTCCTAGATATTTGGGTTCAGCCTCCACCCATGGGAGTCCTACCGCTGGTAATAGATCCCGAGGCCTCTAGGCTAGCCGACCAATCGGGATTAACTTTGATTTATTCGCATTTGTTTTTAGTCCCGATATTTCACAGAATTATTGAAGTATATCTAATAATCTAGGAACCGCTTGCGCTGGTTGTCGTGTGTATATATACCAAAGTATCATCTGCATACAAAAAACCACATGATTAGTGTCTCCCAACCCGATTCCTCACCCCTCTAACTGCTGCCTTAAAGTTGTTTGCAGAAGTGAAAGTTATTACATCTAAAACTGGTTTTCCAGAGATTTCATTATCTTCAGATGGACAACAGTTTTGAGGTGTGCCTTGGCTTCTATTAACAATGCAAAAAAGGCAAAATGCTGTGTGGAGTGAAGGCAAATTAGAGGATTCCTCTCTGTCATTAGTGCCTATTTTAAGCTCTTGTGCAGAGCAAACAAATGAGCCAAAATGTATCTGTAATCCTTGAGCTTTTTGTCAAGAACATGAAAGGGGAAATTTTAAGGAAGCAAGATGTCATGTTTGAGAACTTTGCAGTGCCATTGTCATGTAATATATTATGAAGGTTAAAGAGGGCTGTTGTTTTTTAGGGTGACTTTTTGTGTCTCCTCTTGCCTGATGGCCCAGTATACATGCCTGGGGAAAAAAGACTGATGGGATTTCAAAACTGATTTAAAAATAAAACTACTCATTTGGCAAGTGTAATGGGTACTTGGTGCAATTAGCCTTCTTTAGACTTGTCTTGGAATTGATGTAAAATAGTCCTCCTCAAAATTGTGTTTAAAATATTGGATACTGTTCTCCGTGTACTAAACTTTGACGTTTCCCTTACTCTAGAGTGTAATGGACATAGCATTTCCCATCCTGGAAGAACTTCGGAGGCAGACCCATGTTAATCTTCCCCAGCCTTTTTCTGTGGTAAGTCCTCTTTATTTTTAAACACTAAAAGCATAGTTTTATATGATATTTCACATCTAATGCATATGCCAGCCCTTTCATATTTGTTTTTTTGCACAAAGTTCTAAATATTTGCCCTAAAGATCTTTCCCACAGAAAAAGCTTGCACCTCTTGGAAATACTTGTGGAGCACCTGAAGCAGACTTTTCTCAAAACTGCTTTCAAAAGAATATCTGTATTGATATTTTGAAAGAGGATCTAATAAAGGTCCTATCTTGTGCACCAGTATGCCCCTTTTTATCTTCAGTATGTGTTCATATTTTTCCATCATCTTAGGTCCCCAAATTACAATTTTTGTTGAATTCTCAATTCGGGCAGACTTAGGACTCCCTTCGATCCATTCCTCTCCTTTCCACCCTCAATACTGTATTGTGATTCTTTGCTGTAAATGATCACTTTTGGGATTTTCTGCCATAGACTTTTTTTCTTGTGAAAATCGGACAGACTATAGGGGGAAATGTCAAAATGAAGTAAACTTATTTTGACACCAGTACGCAGACGTCCACAATTAATCCCAATTCCAGGGCTCAAAACGTATAATGATCCTGTAATACAGTCCCCCATGTTATCAGTAATTTGGTGTGCTGTATTACAGCATCAGGGCCCGTATAAAGCATCAGGAAATAAGATTAACTAATAATGAGAGCCTTAGTTATCTGTTCAGGTTTTCTTTATAGTCCTTTTTCTCTCCAGTTAGAGTATTTTGAGTTATGTATACAGAGATCTAGTTAAGGATATAAAGCTAGGATTTGATTGCTTTTTAGTGAATGAAAATGATTTTCTTTGCTATTGGGAGCATTTTAAGCAGATAAGATGCATTAAAATGAATGCATTAATTTTTAACTTGTTTATATTCTCATTATTCAACGCTGGAAACTACTGTAAATTAAAAGGTGTTTTTCCTCCAAGAGACTCTTAGATTAGACTGCAGCAGAAATAAGAGTTCCTTCAGACTGCATGCATGTATTTGGATGAGACTGATGAACATATCGGGAGGTGCAGGTGAAGCTTGACCTGTTTGTCCCTTAGCATCTTTTTACCATTGGGAATTGTTGACCTTATTATCATGAGTAACACAGGCCAGCATGCCACTTACCTGCTGAGCTGTACGTATGGCATTTAGAGAATTTTAATTCCAGCTCATTTTTTAATCACTCTACCTGCCACAAGGAAGGATCACGGAACGCTGCTCACGGAGGGCGCATTGCCACTTGTCTTGATCACGAAGGGTCGTGCCGCTGGTGGGAGCTTCTCCGCAATCGGCGGACAGCCTGCACGCTCCCAGCGTGCACCAGACTCCAGGGCTACCTGTTGGCTTCACCGGGGGACTGCGAGGACCAGCAGCCCCTACATCCAACAGCTGGTGCCTCTTCCCCCGGAGGCCACGCCCCCTAACTGTCTCACTATAAACTGACCAGCCCCAAACGCAACGCGGGACGCGCGCGGGGGAGAAGCGCGGGCGAAGCCCGGGCCAAGGGCGGGCCCGTTTAAGCCCGTCCAAGACCGGGCAGGACTGGTCTGGGCCACCTCATTTGCAGTTCGTGCTTTAATATTCTGCCACTGTCATTTCACATTAACTTTTTACTATTGGCTTGAGAATATTCATTGTTCCTCACTATCGTAATAATTCTCACGGTACAATGTCCCCGAGAACCACTAGGAACACAGTTAAAAAGCAGGCTCAATCCGCTGGTGAGGTCATTGGCCCAATTGACCAATTTATAACTAAAGCCAACGATGCTATTGAGCAGGGCATTATCCTACTGGATCGGAGGATCTCACAGGACTTGATGATTGCCAGACGCTCTTCGATGGGCCTACTGGCCACTGCAAAAACCCCCTTACGTCCTGTTGATCTACCTCCTCCAGTGACAGTGCATGCAGAAACGCACACTGTTCCCTGCACAGTGGACCTTTCTGCATCTTTAGACTTGTCTGATTCCCATCTCTTCCTGGAAAAATCTCCTGCTATTTTTGTTACTCAACTAGATAACACCCCCTCTTCCTCAATGGCTAGGGGTATACGAGAAGGAGCAATCCCTAAAAAATCAAAGAAGAAGACAACCACTAAGCTCCCCCATTTCACCATTCCTCCTGTTACAACCATCCCTGTAACTCCTCTTGCCTCTAATTTTCCCCCGCAAAACCCTAACCCTTCATCCCTCCATCATTCTCCTTCACTGTCAAATGTTCAAATAGTGGATTCTATTCCTGCTAATCTGAACATCAGCTGCACCAGCTCAAGTAGCAATTACAGCGGAGGAGATATGGTAAATGGTAATCTTACAATCAATGCATGTAGCAACGACAGCCTATTGCTCACCAGAATTGGCGATCTATTTAAATCTCACTTGGAACCCATAGAAAAGGCCCTACACATGGTTCAGTCTCAACTTACCCAACTGTCCCTTGCACTATCCCAAAGTACAGGAAACAAGAAGGATTCCAATTTGGCGAAAGGCAGGCCCACTACTTCAAACACTCCAAACGCCAAAGCGTTAAAACCTGGAACCTTCGCGCAGAACCCCAATTCTAACAAACAAAAAGTCCCTGAGAAGCCTACTCAATATTATTCCTTAGCATCTACAAACAAGCCGCAACCACCTCCTAAATCCTCTAACCCTTTACCACCCCGCCCCGTAACCAATCCTAAACCAACAGCACCTTCCCTACCAAACCCTCCTTCTTCCCTTCCCACCTCTACAGCCCCCACTCCCGCTCCTGTCCAATCCAATAATGCTACTGGATTCAACACCATTCCTAATAATCGTAAGAGAAGGATTCCCCCTATCCATCTCCCACCCGAGGCCTCTCCATATGTAGTAATAATGACTGGGGTTCCGGAACTCCCCCCAAACCAAGATGAACCAGTTTGGTCCCTAAAAAATAAAGTAATATTCTGGTTGTCCAACAATAGACCGCTCCCAATCTTTATGGACAACAGAGTTACTACAGTGCGTAGAGTGCCTTGGTTAGGCATCCTACCAAAAAACACACAGGGCGACTGTATTATAGTAAATTTTGAAGATCCAAATACAGTCGAGCATATTTGCTCCTGGGGTGATCAAATCTCTACTGAAGGGATAGCTACCCATAATTTGTCGTATTTCTATCCCCCTAATACACGACGTAACGCAGGTCCTCCGTGGTCCTGGACGAGGGTAGGAAACTGGGGCGGAATCAGAGACCGAAACCAGTGGTCGGGGTATGGCTTTAGCAACCCACCACCAGGCCACTTTAGCAATTGGAGAGGTCCACTACTATCCAATCGATATGATTGCCTGGATATGGTGGACTGACTACCATCTCTACCCATGACAGACAGCAGTTACAACAGCGTCTTTCCTAACCCAAAAGACCCCTGTAAGAGCATTCGGGCGGCTGGCTCCTTCTCGCCATCTCTGTATGGTACCCAGCTTGAGTCTTCCCCTCCCCAGTACACCCTGACCCAACAGCAGTCATCTTCTCCCCACCAGGTCGCGTGTCACACCATGTCAGCTACCCCCGCAGACCCGCTCCCAAATCTACAATCTACTACTCCCCAACCCAGTGAGCCTAAACCCAACCCTCCTCTTTCTGCTATAACCACTCAGTCCCCGTCCCAACTCCCACATTCCTCTGCTGAACCTCAGCCTCCAAATTCTACTTTTTCATAAACCCAGGACCTTCCAATTTTATTCTGGAACGTAGCTGGCTTAAGATAGAAAATCCATCTTCAGTCTTGAGTGGAAGTAACCAACAAATTTAAGTTAATCTGCCTAGAAGAAACTTGGGCAATTGACCCTATTCATATTCAGGGTTTTAAAACATTTCACCTCCCTTCCTTACCGTCCACTCATGGTAGATCCAAGGGCGGCTTAGCCATCTATGTTTCCAACTTAATTCCTTTTACGATCACGGAAGTTCCGTTAGTCTCGTCAATTTCTCAAATCCTCAAAATAGTTCCAGACAATAACTCCTGTTATTATCTCATCAATATGTATAATAACTCTTCACCCAGCGACTGTGTAAAATCTCTGTCGGAAATTACTTTGTATTTACAAGACCAAAAAGCTATGAATCAAGAGTTAAATTGTCATATTGTGTGGGGTGGGGATTTCAATGTGTATTTGTGTAACAATCATAGCAAAGGTATTTGTGGGCTTTTAGACGAGCATGATGTCCCCCTGGCCCACTTCACCCACAGTACAGTGGGTCACGCACTAAACACCTGTATTTTTGCACTAGAACTTGAATTCGCGAACATTTTAGTGTGTCCTGCTGTAGAGTTCAAGACGACTTTTCATGGTAGAGGTGCTACCACAATCATCGATTTTATTTTATGCTCTCAATCCCTAAACAACCGACTGAAGCAATTTACAACTGGCACCGACCCCTCAAGCGACCACTACTCAAATAGCATAACCATAGTATTAAATACTCCATCCTCAGCCTGCCCAAAAACAAGCCTCTTAGCGCAGCACTCTCTGGAGATGAATAAAATTAACGGTTATACTGTTAAGTGGACGATGACCAACCCCACAGAGATCACCAGTAAGATCATCCAAAAAACCCTTCCTTTAATCCACCACTGTCTGGAGACGTCATCTTCCCCCCAGCTGATCCTCTCCAGCTTTGTCAAGATATTAGAAGTCATCAGACAAGAGCTTACCCGTCCCCATAGGACTCACGACAATGATAAGGACTCAAGAGGGTGGTTTGACTCCCGTTGCCATAAAGCGCAGCGTGCACTGAAAAATGCTCTACACAATCAGACCAGGGACCAGCCCCAAATCGCCTCCTTAAGGAAAAACTATAAGATGGCACAGCAATCCCGTAACCGGGAAATAAAAAATAATCTCTGGGCCCAACTACACCAGAGCACTCTAACCAAGGACTCCACCATGTTTTGGAGAACAGTTAAGGCCCCTTTCCTAGCTGATGAAACCGCGATACAGCATCTAGATGTGGCAGTACCCGCTGATAAATGGGTAGCACATTACTCGCAGATCTTCGGGGACAACCCCTTGACAACCGAGGCTCCCAGACCAGATGCGGAAGCTCCCACTAGCAATAACATCTTCCCTATTGACCTCTACTTCGATCTAGAGGAGATAATCACAGCACTGACTGCCTCAAAGACCGGTAAGGCGCCCGGTCCAGACGGGGTCCCCTCAGACATATTTGTGAGCAATATAGATCTTTGGCCTCCAATTGTCACACAGGTCATGTCTGCAGTTACCCAGATCGGCCTTATTGATTCTTGGTCTACTTCTGTGCTCCTGCCCATTTTCAAAAAGGGAGATCGGGACAACCCAGCCTGCTACAGGCCCATCTCCCTTTTGGATTCCCTAGGCAAGGTTGCCGGCAGACTAATCCTGGAGCGATTAAGGGACTGGGCCACAGAGAATAAGATCTTAACTGACTTACAGTTTGGGTTCCAGGAAGGCCTGGGCACTGTGGAACAGGCCTTAAACCTGACTTTACTCATAGGCAAATACGCTGGGGCCAAAGGCGGTAAACTTCATCTAGTCTATGTGGACTTGAGTTCCGCATTTGATTGCGTAATTCATTCCAAGCTATGGGCGATCCTGAAAAATCTGGGCATAGATCTTGCACTGCTGAATTTTCTCCGAGAGCTATACTCGGACGCAAAAGCTTGTGTGAGATACGGTATCAAAGGGGAGCTTACTGAATCCTTTAACATCGAAAAAGGCGTAAGGCAGGGATGCGTCCTTGCTCCATTCCTATTTAACATCTATACTAATGGACTGGAGCAAGCGATGCTAGCTGATAGCAAAGATCTCCCTGCATAAGCTCCCGCCCTATCCCTGCATTACTGTATGCAGACGATTCAGTCATCCTAGCAAGGACACCTAATCAACTTCAGACCCAACTAGAAAAATACTGCGAATTTATGTCTTCTCTTGGTCTCAAAGTCAATAAGTCCAAGACTTTCGTTATGAATATCGGGAAGAGAGCCCAAAAATGTAAATCTCTCTTTATTGAGAAGACCAGATTAGAAACTGCCACTACCTACCCCTATCTAGGTATCCTTATTGATAACCACCTGTCCTGGAAATCTGCCATATCCAGCAAAAAACTGCAGTTTCAACGCACAACATCTGCACTGACTTCGTTCTCTAGGAAACTGGGTAAGCCCGCTCCTACTGTGCTTTTGAAGATCTACCAAGCTAAATGCATGAGTGTGGCTACATACGGCGCCGGAGTCTGGGGCTATGTGTCCGCAGACGAGCTACAAATTATAGAAAACTACTTTCTGAAATACATATTAGCCCTCCCCCGTAGTGCTCCTACTTTCGGCACCCATGTGGAACTCGGTTGGGAGTATCTGACTGACATCATTAGTTACCAGCCGATTCTACTATGGCATCGTATATGGACTCAGGAGCAATGTCATCTAACTAGGTCACTAATATCTGACTGTCTCACTTTGTCCCATTGGAAAAAGATTCCTTGGCTGTTATATGTTTCAAAATTTTTGACAGATTTGAACCACCCTGCATATTTCACTGACCCTGAATCTCTATTGGTCATATCCAGAAAATCTTTGAAAAAGCTATGTGCTGACCACTTAAGCGATCTTCGTTTGTGTTCTGAACTTGTCAAAAAGCCAAATGTTCATTTAACGATGGTCCAATCTTCTTATGGCATTCAACCTTATTTGTCATTTTTTCTGTCAAATTATGAGAGGTATGTTTTAACCAGATTTCGGTTTGATGTATTTTATCGCCTTGTCTCACTGCCTGTGCCCTTAGACTGGTCACGGGAACTAACAAACTGTCCCTGTGACGGTCTTACTCACCAGTCAACTCTGCATGTAACCTTTTTCTGCGGTTTCTATAAATCCCCGCGGAAACGATGGCTGGTTCCATTGCTCCGACACTTAGGACTGAGAAGATGCAGACCGGCCCTTTTGGCACTTCAATACCTAGACACCCCGTACGTTGCCAAAACCGTAGCCTGCTTTCTCAAAGCCTGCTTGAAAACTCATTCCCAACTATTGGCAACTGTTTCCTAAGATTTTACTGACTACTGTGCTATTATTCTTGTATATAGAGTGTTAGTGTTTACTTGTAAAATGCCTGCCTTCCTTAGCAGCCAATGAGCAAACCGAATTTTTACTGACTACTGTGTTATTATTCTTGTATTTAGAGTGTTAGTGTTTACATGTAAAATGCCTGCCTTCCTTTGCACTCAATGAGCAAACTGAATTTTTATAATGTTGTAATGTTTTAAATGTACTTTTTATGATTGTAAATTCAATCGAAATAAAGTTAAAAAGTGAAAGTGAAATTCCAGCTCATGATATCACCATAGCAGTTGTTTTAATCTTATTTTGGCTAAAGCTATTAATGCATTGCACCTTACTCCTCCTGAGAAAGGAAAGTTACCCTTAGGGACTTACTCCTGTCTAAACCATGCTTTACCTTCGTAATCTCAAAAGATTGTTCCTATTCTTTTAGTGGATGCTCAATATTTTCTCCTCTATGAAGTGTTGGCACCTGAACAAAAGATGGGGAAATGGTTTTGTCATCATTTTTACATCATAGACCCCTGTAACCTCATAACAGTCCAGCCTTTCCGCTTATTAGTACCAGTATGGGATTGGCTTGCATCCTTGAATGGGACGCTTGTTTTCATATTCCCATCCAGAGATATTTCACTGAATTATCTCTAGTGGTTATGCACTGCTGTTCTCCAGTGGCTAATTTGTAATTCCAAACAAGTGCAGGTGCCTGAAGTTTATTTTAGGAGCCCACAACCTTTGCTGCATAATTCCAAGGCCACCTTGCAATGTTCTTTATGCCACCAGACTATTTAATTTTTTAAAGAAGTGGTACCGGGCCCAAAGTTTTGCTCAGAAGCCTGAGGTCAGTGCTATCAATGTGTAGGGATCCGAATTCCTAGGCTGCATAGTCTTGATTTTCCAGCTATGCCTCTTTATTCATCGCCAGACACTCACGTGCCCCTTTTTCTCACTTTTGCATGTTTTTTTAATCCTGGTTTTCTCCTTTTATCACTGTTTTCCATCTTTCTATTCCTCTTTCTTCCCCCTTTTGTGTTTTTCTCCCTTGCTCTGTTGAGGAAAAACTAAGTGGCTGTCCCCTGATAATGAGTGCAGGTGTGACCCACGTGCAGCCTGCGCTCAGATTAAGCACTACTAGCGGGCTACATTACTTTATCTTTATCTCAGTCTTGCTGATTCGTTTTTATCCTTTTGTCATTATTTTCCTTTGTCTTCCTCTGTCTGTCACCCTTTTCTGCTGCTCTCAATCTTGGTCTGCATCAAAAGTCTGATAATGTAAAATAAGCCCCAGTCGTCTAAGATGAGTGCTGGTGCCCAGTAACTGCAAACACCAGGAAGAATTATGTTCTTGCATCTTCTTTATTCACTAAGAATATTTTACTTCCCTGTGATAGTGTCCTTTGCATCTTGAGCAGGCCTGGACTATTTGATAGACCGCTGTAAGAGAACTGGCTCAGTGTGCTTATTTTTATGGTCTGGCTTGACAGCGCAGCTGTCACCAGACAATTATGGGAGAATCACCAAGGAAGGGGCATTGGTTCCACCTACATGTTGGAAGACTTGTTTTGATTGGATAGAAGTTGTGTGTTCCACAAAAATGTGCTTGCACACCACATAGCTCAAAACTTGGCTCTTCTCTGGACTCTGATTTACTACGCTACTTCCCCTTCTTGCTCCTCTCCTCTCCTCTGGAGGTTCAGGTTCTAGCGCCGGGACACCCCTTCGGGGGTAGCTGTGCGCTCTATAAACTACATAAAATAAATAAATAAATAAAATAGCTGGGGATCATTTTATTTATCCAGCTGCCTGGGCTTGAACTTTCAGAGGCAAACTCATGATATTGTAATGATATTGACATTTCTGTGATATCTAGATAATGTATGGTGTTTTACTCTGGCAGAGGTGCAGATGGAAGCAGTGCACTTATTAACCTTCATGGATTGTTAGGTTTGGCTTGACAATGCAACTGTTACCCGTCCTTTTAACCTACACCAATATTATTCTACAGTTTTTTGTTTCCAGACAAATGCATGTCCATTCCCATGCTATCTGCTTGTTATTATTGAAGTTACAATACCACATTAATTTAAAGGTACACCTATTGACATTGCCATTTCCTGTTGTATTTACTGCGATGGAATCAAATCACTAGATGGACGAAACAGCCTTAACTCCAGTGTTGTTGTTTGTGTATAATTTTAGAAATCTGCTCATTTACTTGTGGAAACTTGTCTGAAATGTGCCCAGATTAATCTGTACTGTATTTTATTTATGACTGCCTCTCGGAGTGAGCTGTAGTGAGTCACATGCTAAGAGTACCTCAGGATAACTCGGTCATGTGACGGATTTTCCTAAGAAAGGGTTATGTTGATTTTCAGACTCAGTCACTGTCAGCCCAGTAACTGAACTAATAGTAGTAATTTTGGGCACGGTCAGTCGCATGTCTGGATCACATGTGATAAGTCTTCTGGACAGGTATAGAAGCAAATTGTATGTCATTCTTGTATTTTAAATGGCAATCACTGGGTTAGTCAGTCATTTTTATTTCCCTCGTACAAGTGACTGATTCTGCCATGCATTATTCAACCACACAGTGAAAATAAAGAATGGCATAAAAAACAAAGCTGTACGGTACATGCTCCTACTGATGGGTCTCTTGGCGCAATTGGCATGTAATATTTGCTTACTGTTGACCAGCTCGATATTACTTTGTCAACTTGTGACGGCTGAAATGCGTTGTGTAGCAGCTGAAATATGAACCTACGACTGTGGGGACGAATACCGATCTCTTTAATGAATGCATTATTTCAGTGAGCCAATAAATAATCCTTGCTTAATGCAATAATACTGACTAATTAAAAGCCTTTGTTCAAAATGTATATGTAACTTGTTTATGAATGAATGGGCAAGTGGACACTTTTTGGGTCATGTAACTTTAATAAAGTTACTTGACCTGTATGTTTGGCGGCATTTTCTTTTTTTAAATGTCCTGGCCTGGATAAACGATAGATTAGGTGAATGGCAATCGGTGTACTGTCTGAAGAGATGTGTAGTTCTCTCCAACGATTTTGATAAATGAAATCCTACTATATTGATGATATAGTATTTGTTTGCCTTCTTAAATCACGCCCGTATGAAATCTATAATCGAGGAGATCTTTGGGGTGCCTGAGCTTGCGGATAAGTTGTTTCGAAGGACAGGTAGTCGAAGATCTGTTTTGATCATGGTCTCCTGCATTACAAAATCAACATGCTTATGAGGAATGCATTTGTGTATATCAGCAGCAATGCTGTGTGCAAATGGGGGTGGGGGGGTTAATTCAGACATCTTAATAGAGCTTAGATGGTTTGGCTGTATGGCTCACTGTTTTCAGTGGCCCATTAAATCTAGGAGATGACCTGCTCTGTATTTCTTTTATTGTGCTCATCTTCATACCTCAAACAATGACAATGTAAATGAATTGTCACCATTACTTAAGTTAAGGCACTCCTCTGTATTTACTACAATGTATTAAAAAAAATGTTTTGGTAGTCTGTTCAGTATCGTTTGTCTTGTTTCCTATCAATTCCCTGTCCTTATTGCATGGAATGCAGAATCCTGTATCTTGCTTTATCATTGGCACAATACACCAGGAGTATAGTTGTCCAGCGACTTGAGCATTTCAGTGATTCCCTGTAAGCCTGCTGTGAGGACTTGTTGCACCCTGAGAGTAAGGAGCTTTTGTTGAGGCTGGAGTGCTACTGTTTCTGTCTTGCCCTCTCAAGCAAGCTCTTGAAGTCTCGGAGACTGCTTCTCTGCACGTCTATCAATGTTTCTGTTATGAGAGAGTTGACTGTGCCCTCAGCCATCTCCTACTCTCATTTCCAGAACTCCTGAAGGAAGCCTTTGCGTGTGCAGACTTCAGTGAGGCTTGTACTTAGCATCCAGTACCTGCCAGTGCAACTCGCAAATAGATCTTTTGTTCCATAACTGTTGTATGCCCAAACTAAAGAGAAGTAAGAATGAAATGAAGGCTTGAGCACAGTGCAGCTCTCCTTGCATGCGCTGAAAAGGCAACTTAGAGGCATTTGGGAAAAGACAGACCTGGAGATGTACCCCACCCCCCCATCTAGCTTAGCATGCAGCAATTTGCAATAAATAGTGACAGATAGCCACATTCACTTGTCATAATATTCAACTTGTGTCTGAAACAAAAGCCTATTTTTTAAAGAAATGGCGCTGACTAAACTGCCAGCTAGTTATGTGCGTGATGTGTATGTATTAGCTGTGCTTGGGTTTCTAAATAAACCTCTTCTTTCAAGACTAAATATGTTCTTGCCCTTTTAGTCTGGTGCGTGCTGTTGTACCATCCCTTTGGATATACTGGTTGTAGGCAGTACTTTACACAAGAATTGCAGGGTACCACCGAGTTGTACAGGTTCTGGAGGACCTGCCTGACGCTATGAAATATTTAGAGCCTGCGAAAGAACAACTCGCTCACTAGTGAAGGCAGTTTTCCAGTTTGACTATTGTTTACCGGTTCCAATGGCTCATATCATTTCACTAAGTTCTTGATGTGATGTGGGCTGCCGTATGATATTTTGTTGTGTTAGGTATATAGATTGTCTCTCTGATTTTCTAGTTTGACAGAACTAGTGAATCTATTACTTTTTAATACAGTAGAACAAATCTGGTTATTAATATGTTCTTCTCCAATACTTACTTTAAATAGGACAGTCTTAAGCAGTCATCTTGTGCTATCTGTTCTATTCCTTCGGAGGGCCAAGACCACTTTAGATGTGTCCTCACTGCTGCCAGGCATACTGAGTAAAATTCATTTTACACTTGTCTCACAGCTAATAGTCATAAAGCTACTGGCAGTTGGACAGAATAAGGATTGCTATTGTTAGACTCTGATCATTTATACTGTATTTTGTTAATTCACTCAGAATGGCAAAGACAATTATGGTAACCATATTTTTTTTCCTTTTCATCTTCATCCAATAAGATGCCCAATGAGGCAGAGCTGATTCTCATCGTCCGAGCCTTTGCTCAAAAGTTGTTATTTGACCCTAAACCACCAGCATCTGTTCTGAGTATCATTTTGGCTTTTGGGGTGAGTAGTGTTTCTCATATTCGTGTCACATTTGTGTGGAATGTCAGTGTATGTGTTAAGATTGGTAATGTAATTGGTGACAAATCTTATCTGCATATTCTATCCAGTTAAGATCATGATTTTCTATAAATTTTAGTACCTTCTGTGTACCAATTTTTTTTTAAAAAAAAGCAGCACACTCCCATACCACCCTCTAACTCCTCATACTAACTAGTGTTGGACAGTCTGGACTGCTCGTAGTTACTGGTTTTGTACATATGTTATGTGAAAGGGATAGTCATTTCTAGAATCCGAGTAAGAGTTTGATTGATCTCAAGACAAAGTGTTTTACAGTAATAAAAATGATAATAGTGTTTATATTGCCTTTATTGTACAGTAATTGGTTTGCAGTACCCCTAAAGTGCATTAAGTAGAGAGAACTTTCATTCCAACTCGGGGCTACTCGTTTAATAGTCTTTAACCCCTTCAGTGCCCATGACGAGCTGGACTCGTCATGGGCCGCGGTTGCGCTGTGCCCATGACGAGTCCAGCTCGTCATAGACCCCGCCCGCTAATGAAAGCGCCGGCACAGGGCGGGGAAAGGGGCGGGCACTGAAGGGGTTAAAAGAAAGGAGGATTCATTTCTGTAGCAAAAGTTAAATCCGTGATATGTGGGTTACACGCTGATCGCAATAGAAAGCTCTTAACTTTCAAATATTCAGTCTACACAAAACATAACATTCTTTATCTGTTACTTTTGGCTTTAGTTTAATTTCTGCACTAACACGCTGCACTTTCACAGGATTGCTGACAATCGGCAGACAGTGTGTGTCTTTATTGGTCAACTGTGGATGTAGCTTAGTCAGCTTAAACTGAACACGCAGATAAGTGACATTTATTTTACTACCACAGTCCAATCTGATCAGTCTGCAGTATTAGTGGCTGTCCCAGCTTTCTTCCCTCCTGACGTCATATGTGCCGTTGGTTAAAATGCCCCCTTACCCCAGTATTGGAACTTTCATAGATTCTCATGCTTTGTATCATTCCCCGTCGTCGGAATGGGAGCCTCGGTAAATAAAAAATATATATCATAACCATAGAAACAAGAGAAAATAGGCTTAGGCCTCATCTCATTTTGTAGTATGTCACCCTCTTTGTGTAAAAGAGCCCAAACTTTTGCCAGGACCAATCAGCACAGCCTCACCCTTTGGAACCTTCCTGAGAGAGCTCAGAGCCTCAGATTTTTCTACCGCACGTTGTGCTAGGGAGTCTCCACTGAGCTCTGCTCAGTTTTCTCAATTTTTTCTTCAGAAATCTACATTTTAACATCTATAGTGACATTATGTCAGAAAAGGAAAAGAAAGCCTTATTCAGGCCCTGTGCTTCTTGTGGAAAGAAGAGACTTTTCGTTGAGGATAAGCATGAGAGTTGTATTTACTGCTTATACCCTGAACACAAGGCCACAGACTGCAAGATTTGTCAGACCTTATCTACGAAGACTTTGCGGGACAGAGAGGGTCGATTGCTGACATGGCTGCAAAAGCTGAAGACCAGGAAGGAGGTTCTCTCTTCAGATGAGGAGGATTCAATTTCTGGCACCTCCTCCAGGAGATCAAAGAAGAGGGGTAGGTCATCTCCCTCCATCTCTGCGGAACCCCCTGTCAAAGCCCCTCACGGGATCTCTGAAAGGTCTGAGGAGGCTGGTCCCATGAAATCTCCTCACGGAAGTGTAAAGGAGAGGCAGGGACAGGCCGCTGGTGTGGACACAGCCTCTAGGGACAAAAAGGAGGTTTCTATATCTTCTCCTCCGTCCCAGAAGGAAAAGCCTGCTAAGAAACACTCTGCAGGAACTCCACAGATGGTTCCTGTGAAGAAACAGCGTCCGTCGACGGTGATTAAAGCAGGTACGTCGACGGCGATTTCCACGGCAAAAACTGTTTCCTTGGTGTCGTCGACGGGACCGTCGATGATGTTTGCTCCTGTTTCATCGTCTACGATAGCTTCATTCTCGTCGCCGTCGACGACGGTTTCCATGAAGCTCCTGTCGACGGCAGTTTCGACGACGAAGACCACGACGACGATGACAACGACGGCGACGTCGTCGTCGATGCTGATGACGACGAGTTCATCGACGAGACCATCAACGGTTGTCCCGTCGACGACGAAGAAAGCTCCGTCGACGAGCTTGCCGTCGACGAAGAAGAAGGCTCCGTCGACGATCCTACCGTCGACGACGATTCAAGCATCGTCGAAGACCTCATTGTCGACGACGATTCACACTCCGTCGACGAAGACTACCGTGCCGTCGACGATTTAATCGTCGATTTCGTCGACGCTTGGGATTCCTTCGACGACGACTCCGTCGACGGGTCAAATTTCTGGATTTTCAATACAGAGGTGGTGGTACCAGTAGTGGTTCCTCAGACTTCGTATCCGGACCCTACCAATGAGGATACACAGGATGTTGATACGGATGAAGAGGATAAGGTGCACGTGGTCCCACTAACTGATCCAGGGGATCCGGATGTGGACCCTGATGACACTAGAATGCAAGATCCGGATGCTGCAGGGCGGGTCACGAACGTGTCGCCTCCGGCAGATATTGGGGGATTCCATAATCTTATGGAGCGTGCATCCAAACGATTTGGTCTGCCTCTCACAGTGGAACAGTCGGACTGTTTTCTTTATGACTTTAAGGCACAATACAAAAAGTCTGTCAGGTCAATTCCCATCATTGAGCATGTGTGGGATGAGGGAATCAAGATTATGCAGAACCCGGCTACTGTCATCCCGGTTCTTCCCCGGCTGGAGAAGAAATACAAGGCCCCTGAGGGCAGTCCTGCATGTCTTCTTGGACAACCGAAGCCTGACTCTGTGATATCTCAGGCCGCACAGAGCAAGTCCAAGAATCCTTCAACACCTTTGACTACGCCTCCGGATAAGGATGGCAGGCGGCTGGACAATGTAGGGAAGAGGTTTTCCACCATGGCCAGTTTGTTGGTTCGGGCAGCAAATTCATTAGCCATTCTAGGCAGGTACGACCGCCAAATGTGGTGCGACATGGAGCCGTTTATGGATCTACTAACAGACTCTAGTCAGGAGGAGGCCAAGCAAGTCCTCATGGAAGGAGAGAGATGTTCCTCTGACAAGAGGAGCA
This sequence comes from Triturus cristatus, assembly GCF_964204655.1. Lineage (NCBI taxonomy): Eukaryota > Metazoa > Chordata > Amphibia > Caudata > Salamandridae > Triturus > Triturus cristatus. Next base: position 1,119,773,491 of record NC_140593.1, read on the forward strand.
GGAGGAACAACAATATGTTCAGCAGGAAGTACGTCCTCGCACTTTGAGACAGGACATGATAGCTTTACCAGTTGCTCTGGTTACGGACTTGCAGATGATGTTGCAGGACTACAGATCTCGATTTCCATCACACCCTGATGTTCCACCAATGCATCCATCTACATCAGTGGTTCCGCGAGGGCCGTCAGTGGACTTGCCACCTCTACCTAAAGACATACCGCGTACCTCACCAGTGTAAAGCAGCAAGAGGTCATTGACTGTGCTATGGACATAGCCTCTACCGCTTTCAGGGCTTTGGCAGGGTCAGCGGTCTTGCGCCGTCAAGGCTGGTTAAAAGCGACCTGGTTCCGTCAGGAGGTCCAAAATAAGATCCTGGACCTTCCATTTGACGGGGAAATGCTTTTTGGCAAGCATGTCGATGAGGCCCTGCAAAGCATCAAGAAGGACACGGACACAGCAAAGTCCTTAGGATCCTTGAATTATCGGAAGGTTCCATTCAGAGGAGCTCGTGGACGAGGGTTCACTTCTTACAGAGGTAACCAGCGTCAGTATTCCACGCAGTCGGGACAATCATACAAGTCTCAGTACTCGAACCAACAACAAGGTCAATCGGCATCTTTCTCTCGTCGGTCCCAGAGAGGACGTCCGAATCGTCAGGGACGACACAATGCCAAGAGGCAATAGCGGCCTCCTGGCTCTGACTACTGTTCCTCCCCTACCAAGAACACCGGTTGGGGGCAGGATCTCCTATTGTCTGGACAGCTGGGTCCTTATAACATCGGACCGGTGGGTTTTGAATATTGTTCAGAGTGGCCATACGTTGGAATTCCAAGATCTTCCTCCAACGAGAGCTCCGGACGCCCGTCTCTCAAAACATCTCCGACTGTTACATCTCAAAGCCCACCAACTATTCATCAAGGGGGCGATAGAACCGGTACCTCTTTCGCAGAGGGGCAAGGGTTTCTATTCCAGGTTCTTCCTGGTTCGGAAGACGGAAGATACGTGGCGTCCTATACTAGACTTAAGGGAGCTCAACACCTATCTCATCAAGCTCTCCTTCAGGATGGTCACTCTTCAGGATATTCTCCGGCTACTGAATCCGGGCGATTTTTTTTTTGGCGTCCCTGGATTTACAGGATGCGTACTTCCACGTTCCAATCCACCCAGCTCACAGGCAATATCTACGCTTCACAGTAGGCAAGAGCCATTTCCAGTTCAAAGTGCTTCCGTTTGGCCTTCGGTCTGCACCTCGGATATTCATGAAGATGCTGGCACCAGTCGCTGCTTTTCTCAGAAAGCAATCGCTAGAAGTGTTCCCTTACTTGGACGACTGGCTCGTCAAGGCTCCATCGCTCAAGGCGACTTCTCAAGCCCTTTCAACTTGCATTCAATTGTTCGCCCACTTGGGTCTTCAGCTCAACAAGTCCGAGTCGGTGCTGATACCCTCCAGGTCGCAAAGGTTCCTGGGAGCTATTCTGGACACGACACTATGCACCGCTTGTCCGTCGGAGGAGCGTCAACGCAAGCTGATCGCTTCCGCTCGTCAAGTGCTGCAGAGGAAATATTTGTCGGTTCGCCTGTACAAGTCCTTACTCGGATCGATATCATCCTGCATACCATTAATACCGCATTGCAGGCTTCATATGCGTCCTCTGCAGGAGGAGTTAGACAAACAATGGCGCCAGGCAGAAGGGTCATTCAACGACAAGGTGTGGGTAACACCAGGTATGCGCAAGGCCTGCGAGTGGTGGCTGGTGAAGGAGAACATTGCAGTAGGATTAACATTCCGGACTCCACCGTCTCCTATGGTGGTGACCACAGATGCCTCCTTAGAAGGCTGGGGAGCGGTGCTCCAGGAGTTTCAAGTCAGTGGTCACTGGAGTCCAGCACAGAGCCTAAACCACATCAACCTCTTGGAGCTGATGGCCATTCGCTTAGCCTTGCTGGCATTCCTTCCCAGAATTCAGAACCGTGCAGTGCTGGTCCGGACGGACAGTACGACGGCCATGCACTACATCAACAAGCAAGGGGGAACAAGATCGCGAACTCTGTCCAAGGAAGCTCAGACGATCTGGGATTTTGCGATTTCTCACAAGATCAACCTACATGCCGAGCACCTAGCAGGATGCCTCAACATCACGGCGGATGCTCTGAGTCGTCAGACGGAAGTGACTCACGAGTGGGAGTTAGACCAAGCCACGCTGGAGGGAGTGTTCGAGATATGGGGTACTCCGACCATAGACCTCTTTGCGTCCCCGGAGAACGCCAAATGTCGGTTTTACGCAAGCAAGGTTCCCCATCGAGGATCTCTGGGGAATGCCCTTTCGATTGCTTGGTTCGGCGCATTTTGCTACGCCTTTCCTCCCATTCCCCTCATTCCTCGAGTTCTCAGGAAGATCAAGGCAGAACCGTGCAAGATGATTCTCATTGCTCCAGCGTGGGCCCGGCAGTTCTGGTTCACGGAACTCCTGCTTCTCTCCCAGGATCGCCCAATTCGCTTGCCTCTGATTCCATCTCTGTTGTCGCGGGATCAGGGACAGGTGCTCCATCCGGATCCGTAGTCACTACACTTGACAGCGTGGCTCCTGAATACAGAGAATTCTGTCATCTGAATCTCTCCAGGGAGTGCAGGGATGTTTTGTCTCAGGCGCGGGCGCCAAGCACTAATAAGACATACAGGGCAAAATGGAAGAGGTTTTGTCTGTGGTGCCAGAGGAATAAACTCCATCCTTATAAATCCCTGCCACATCAGGTTTTACCTTACATCCTGTCGCTGGCTAAATCAGGTCTGGCGCACTCTTCGGTCAAGGTACATCTGAAAGACGTCGGGCCATCTCTATGGTCCGCGAGGATTGTAAAACAGTTCCTTAAAGGGTTGTTTCGGATGTATCCTCCGGTCCGAGCACCTCCACCGATCTGGCAGCTCAACTTAGTACTGGCTCAGCTCATGAAAGCTCCTTTTGAGCCGATTCACAGGGCGGACTTGAAGTTCCTCTCTTGGAAGCTAGCCCTCCTCTTAGCGTTGACATCGGCTAGAAGGGTTAGTGAACTCCAGGCTCTGTCCATAGTGGAGCCATTTCTGCAGTTCAAAAAGGATGTGCTAATATTGAGAACCAACCCAAAATTCATCCCGAAGGTGCCTTCGGATTTTCATCTGAATGAACCCTTGATTTTGAATTCCTTTTTTCCACGTCCTTCTACCCAGGCGGAACGAACATTGCATTCTTTGGATGTCCAGAGATGTCTGAAATTCTATCTCGAGCGCACACGATCTTTCAGGAAGTCTACACAGTTATTTATTTCCTACAGTGCACCTCGGAAGGGATTGCCTCTCGCTAAGAGTGGCATTTCCCGCTGGATCTCCCGTGCAATTCAATTCTGTCAACAGGCTGCGGGCAAACCTTTGGACAGAAGGGCCCGTGCTCATTCTACAAGAGCGATGGCGTCTTCAGTGGCTCTTTTTGCTGGAGTTGCTATCAAAGACCTTTGCAGGGCAGCAACGTGGAGCAGTGTACACACCTTCACGAAACACTACTGCCTGGAGTCGATGGGACGAGATGATGCTGCTGTTGGTCAAGCAGTCCTCAGGAATCTTTTTCATTGAGAGGTGAGCTTTCCCTACAATCCCTCCATCCTGGTAAGCACATTTGGTTCAGTAATGATTGTTTGTTTTTTCTTGATTACCATGTACTAGTTTTTACTGTAGACTGAGATGGTTATGTAAGGCCAAGTGTCTACCAAAATGTGCTTTTGAGATTTACTGCTAACTATTCTGATACAAAGCATGAGAATCTATGAAAGTTCCAATACTGGGGTAAGAAAACAAGTTACTTACCTGTAACTTTGGTTCCCCAGTATTGGTAACTTTCATAGATTCTCATGCGCCCACCCGCCTCCCCTGGGAAAGCTCTGCCGGTTTACTGAGGTAGTGGCTGTTTGCACAACGGCTACGAAAATCTGAGGCTCTGAGCTCTCTCAGGAAGGTTCCAAAGGGTGAGGCTGTGCTGATTGGTCCTGGCAAAAGTTTGGGCTCTTTTACACAAAGAGGGTGATATACTACAAAATGAGATGAGGCCTAAGCCTATTTTCTCTTTTGTTTCTATGGTTATGATATATATTTTTTTTTTACCGAGGCTCCCATTCCGACGACGGGGAATGATACAAAGCATGAGAATCTAGGAAAGTTACCAATACTGGGGAACCAAAGTTACAGGTAAGTAACTTGTTTTCTTCATGCATTTTAAGTAAAATTGCCTCTCCAGATCAGCAAAGTGATTGTAGATCTTATTTGAGCTAAACAAATTGAACAAAATCTTTCCATTAATTCCTACATCACAGGGTAGTTTAGGGCCTCATTTAGGCTTTTGCGCAGGGGTAGGAACCCGTAAACGCGGCGGTCCTTCTTCCCAACCAAACATGTGGTTCCCCATCTTCTATTTAGAGTTGGAGAACTGCTGAATTACTGCCGGCGGAACCTCTGCTGGCTCTGCCGGCAGTAAGTCCGGACCAGTGGTCCATCTGCTACAGGACTGTTGGATTACAGGCTCTTTCTTCCTGTCATATTGAGGTGGAAACAGGCAAGGAAAATATTTAATGGCCGACAAATGCAGGAAAAATCCTTCCTGAGTGTCGGTCATTTACATTTCGTTGAGTAAAAGCAAACTCTCGCTTTGGGAGTTTTTCTCTGAGCGAAACAGCTTGCAGAGCGGCAACTATAAATATTGTGCCTGCTCAATAAATCTTATGTGCTGTGAAGGGAGATGTCACAGCAGTGGCTCCTTTCACAGTGTAGAGCTTGCTGCAGGCAAGCTTCCACAATATGATGGATAGTATTTTACCATGCTATCTCAGACATCCAGAGTCTAAATAAGGCCATCAGTCCTATAGATGAATATGATGTGCATCTAGATTAAACATGAGGTTTAACCTATGATTACAGGATTTGGGGAAAGCTTGCTGGTACATCTCACTAGAATCTCAAAAGCACAGTCAGGCTTATGGCTTCCTCCAACAGGGCTATTTTAGATCCTTCCTAACACTGATAACTTGAGCAGTGGCCCAAACTCTGGTGTAAGACTATTCCGCAGGCCACTGCCTTGCAACTTTATTGATTTCTACCATACAAGAGCTTCTTTAGACCTGCTAATTTATCTTGAGCTGCTGGACGTACATGGGGTGTTTGCAAGAGGTTCTTATGTTATTCCAGCCTGTGTATTTTTAACTTGGCAGTCTTGCTGATCTATTTAACTTCAGGCACGGTCTAGTGGCCTAATTGTTGGATACTTTTCAGGTTCTATATTTCATTTTTGAGTGTGCCTCACTAGACAGTGTTTCAGTAGTCTCGTTGGCCCATTTGCCTTTTTGTTTTTTTACTTTGTTGTCAGTTTGCCGATGATGCTATGTAGATTTAACGCACCTACTCCAAAGGGTCGCGCTCCTGACATTATCCGTCTGAGTGGTGAATGTAGGAAGGTGGATATCTGACTATGGTTACCCCCAACTTTTTGCCTAGTGTCTAGCTGGTTTTTCGACTTAGTTGGCCTGAGATCCTGCCATTCAGGGTCTCAGGCTGTCTGCTCTCTCTGTAAAATGGACTCCATGTACCCTAGGTACATAACCAATTGGTAAGGATCACCTTATTGGACCCTGTACAGTGTACCCTAGGTACCCAGGGCATAGGTGTACCCTAGGCCTCCCAGGGGCTGCAGCATGTATTATGCCACCCCTGGTCTGGCCTTCCAATCAGACACAACTGGCTGATCACTCAGCTGGGGCAAGGTCGTGTAATCACCCCTTGCTTAGATATAGTATATCTATATCTACCTTATATATAGACACATGTGTACCTATCAGTCACTCCTATGGCAGGCCTTAACAATCCTGGAGGCAGAGTGCTTTGTAACATGTGAGATGGTGCTCTAGCATGAGCTGAGCCTGTCTGCAGCTTTCGGAACCATGTCCTTATAGCTGTTCTATGATATAGCCTACCATATACTCTTAAAGTGCCTTATAATCTTAGACGGTTATGGTAACTATGGTTTGGCTTTATCGAAACATGTTGTGTAAGGTGTCTAACACTGTGGAATAATACCCCCATGCCATTTCTGGACATGAGAATATTATTCCCCCCTTCTAGAGGGAAAGACATGTTAAAATCATACTTCAACTGTTAGCCTCTGACCAAAGCCTCAGCATCACAAAATGGATGCTGCTGCCACGACACAAGTCTGACCTCCTGCAGCTGGGAGTGATCCCAGCCAGGGAGGCCTGGACAATAGGTTTCCTGCTTGGGGAGGTGCTAGAATCTCCCCAGACAGCCTTTAGTGTATTGGGGCAGGGTGGGCTGAAAGGAATGAGACATGCCTGGGGCACACAAGGTGTTCCTTGCATAGTCCAGTTCAAACCGGCGCTGGGGCACTCCAGCCCCAGCTCTGGCGCGAAATTAGACAAAGGGAAGTGGGTGTAACCACCCCCTCCCAGGTCCCACCCATAAGGCGTGACCTAGCAGGTATCCCAGCCCCCCCAGATTAGTATAAGAGTGGGAGTTGGGCCTCAAGACTTTAGATTATCCTGAACCTGCAAAACTGAACAGAAACTCTGGACCTTCGACATTCGACGAAAGAAGAAGACTGAAGAATCTCCCTTGTAGCCAAGGAGTGGCTACCCTGTGCAAACAGGCACCATCAAGAGACTACCCTTTGCTTTGCGACCGTTCTACGAGGAACCGACTGCAGAGCCCGACCAGAGCCTTGACTTCCAGACTTCTCCGACCCTCATCCACATCTGCAGCAGAGCTGAGATCCGTGGAGGCGACTAGCGACGTGGGACCGGCTACCTGGGAAAAGTGGCTAGTAACTTACAGCGCAGCTTCTGAGGTACCCTCGAAGTTGTGCACCGGGGATTGAGAAGCCCCAACCCCAAGCACCATCTGCACCGAAGATCAGCCCCCCACACTCCACGAGTCCTGCGTGGGGCCCTTCTGCATTTTCCTGCTTGCCGCGTCTGTCCGGTTGCTTGCCCGCTGGCTAGTGGCCTCTGTGACGACGCACCCTGAAATCTTCTGCGCTGGTTTGGCTCCTCCAGACTGGCTCCCGCTTCTCTGCAAAGAAGAAGCACCCCAGACCTTCCTGGTCTGCACCAGAAGCAAGTCCTTCGTTCTTCGTGGGTTCCGCTTGCCAAGGCTTGGTGAGTCCTAGTCCAACTTCGACGCCGCCGACAGCAAGAGCCTTCGTGGGACAGCTCGCCTCCTGGTCCTGGTCATCCTCGACGCTCCCTGGTCCTCCTGGCTGCAGCGACAAGCTTCACCTTCACCTGCAACACTTCACGACATCGTCTGGTTCCTTCCTGGTTCCACGTGGTCACTGGCTAGTGACCTTGACTCTGTCCCTTCTGCTTGCAGGTTTCTTCTCTTCTTGATCCCAGCCTTGGGAACCACCGGACACTCTTCACTGACTGCCTGTCAGCATCTTTCTTCAGGCATCCATAGGAGTCGACGAAGAAAACGACGCATCTTCACCCCTATGCACCCGCAGCCTGTGGGCTAGGTAACTTGGGTACTCCGGTGCTCAACAGGATAGTGACTATCCTAGTGTCTAGTTTTCAAGTCTCAACTTCCTAGCTACTCCGGAAGTGTCCTAAATCTACCGTTTTCTAAACTGTACTATTGCTATTGACTTTTACGCATTACGCGTGAGTGTTTCCACTCTGCACACGAATCCCGTGGGCCTCCCACTTCCTAACTAACGCTAGTGTAGTGTAGCCCCAGCGATTCCCTAGGCCTAGGCCTATTCTATTTCCGTGACAGTGGTTCTTATACCACTTACTTAGTATATGGTTTGCGTGGCCCCTAGGGCCTAATTGTATTACTTACCTGTGTAACTTAATGTATGCTTAAATAAGACTGTGTTGTACTTACCTCTAATCTCATAAAGAGTGCTGAGGGTTTGACTAGAATAAATACACTTTATTTTATATATATATCTGTTGTGGTGTCCTTTCATTTGGTATTCAAGGGATTATATATGGTATCACAGCTGGCTTCACATGCCATTCAGAGTTTAGCCTAAGACTGCTCTTGTCCATGCTACCACTAGGATAGCTGGTCTATAAGGTTGACTTTACAACCAATCACCATAAGGGTATTTGGACTGATATAAGGTGTACACTAGAACTAGTGACATCATACATCAGGCCAACTTCTCACAGTGAAGGCAAAATCTGAGTTGAATATGGCCTCAGAGTTATTTTGTTTCTGAGAGAGAGTTGGCACCCCTCTCAGTTTATGGGTCCAGAGGAACGAGATTGAGTACCTTGCAACATCTTCCGGAAAGAAGACTTCATTTAGATCCAAAGAATATCATCTTTCATCTAGACCTGGATTTGTACCGTGTTCACAGGTATTCAAATATTTTATATATATAATCTGTGCACATTTACAGTTGGACATGGTGAGTCATCACTGCTGCGTTTGCGCATTTGTAGATGCTTAATGAAAATGTGTTGCCTACATGTAGCCTATGCGGTACAAAAGGGGGTGGTGATAGACGGAGCATCAGAACTAATCAAACACTCACACCCAGTCAACAGATCTGGGTTTGATCCATCACCGTTCTTTAGCCCACTCTGCCACCCCAGTTCAGACATGGCCATATGCAAATCAGTCTGACCCTGTGCCTCATGGGAACAGTCCAGCCCGAACTGCCAAGCCATGCCTTCCCTGGACCAGAAACAAGCTTCCTAGGACCGGTTTCTGGCATTTCAGCCGTCTTCAGCCAGGCTTGCTTGAATCCAGTGGCAAAGTGAGCAAGGGACTCACGTCTGAGCATACCCTGCCAACTTATGGCAAACAATGCGGTACAAAAGGGGGTGGTGATAGACGGAGCATCAGAACCAATCAAACACTCACACCCAGTCAACAGATCTGGGTTTGATCCATCACCGTTCTTTAGCCCACTCTGCCACCCCAGTTCAGACATGGCCATATGCAAATCAGTCTGACCCTGTGCCTCATGGGAACAGTCCAGCCCGAACTGCCAAGCCATGCCTTCCCTGGACCAGAAACAAGCTTCCTAGGACCGGTTTCTGGCATTTCAGCCGTCTTCAGCCAGGCTTGCTTGAATCCAGTGGCAAAGTGAGCAAGGGACTCACGTCTGAGCATACCCTGCCAACTTATGGCAAACAATGCGGTACAAAAGGGGGTGGTGATAGACGGAGCATCAGAACCAATCAAACACTCACACCCAGTCAACAGATCTGGGTTTGATACATCACCGTTCTTTAGCCCACTCTGCCACCCCAGTTCAGACATGGCCATATGCAAATCAGTCTGACCCTGTGCCTCATGGGAACAGTCCAGCCCGAACTGCCAAGCCATGCCTTCCCTGGACCAGAAACAAGCTTCCTAGGACCGGTTTCTGGCATTTCAGCCGTCTTCAGCCAGGCTTGCTTGAATCCAGTGGCAAAGTGAGCAAGGGACTCACGTCTGAGCATACCCTGCCAACTTATGGCAAACAATGCGGTACAAAAGGGGGTGGTGATAGACGGAGCATCAGAACCAATCAAACACTCACACCCAGTCAACAGATCTGGGTTTGATCCATCACCGTTCTTTAGCCCACTCTGCCACCCCAGTTCAGACATGGCCATATGCAAATCAGTCTGACCCTGTGCCTCATGGGAACAGTCCAGCCCGAACTGCCAAGCCATGCCTTCCCTGGACCAGAAACAAGCTTCCTAGGACCGGTTTCTGGCATTTCAGCCGTCTTCAGCCAGGCTTGCTTGAATCCAGTGGCAAAGTGAGCAAGGGACTCGCGTCTGAGCATACCCTGCCAACTTATGGCAAACAATGCGGTACAAAAGGGGGTGGTGATAGACGGAGCATCAGAACCAATCAAACACTCACACCCAGTCAACAGATCTGGGTTTGATCCATCACCGTTCTTTAGCCCACTCTGCCACCCCAGTTCAGACATGGCCATATGCAAATCAGTCTGACCCTGTGCCTCATGGGAACAGTCCAGCCCGAACTGCCAAGCCATGCCTTCCCTGGACCAGAAACAAGCTTCCTAGGACCGGTTTCTGGCATTTCAGCCGTCTTCAGCCAGGCTTGCTTGAATCCAGTGGCAAAGTGAGCAAGGGACTCACGTCTGAGCATACCCTGCCAACTTATGGCAAACAATGCGGTTCAAAAGGGGGTGGTGATAGACGGAGCATCAGAACCAATCAAACACTCACACCCAGTCAACAGATCTGGGTTTGATCCATCACCGTTCTTTAGCCCACTCTGCCACCCCAGTTCAGACATGGCCATATGCAAATCAGTCTGACCCTGTGCCTCATGGGAACAGTCCAGCCCGAACTGCCAAGCCATGCCTTCCCTGGACCAGAAACAAGCTTCCTAGGACCGGTTTCTGGCATTTCAGCCGTCTTCAGCCAGGCTTGCTTGAATCCAGTGGCAAAGTGAGCAAGGGACTCACGTCTGAGCATACCCTGCCAACTTATGGCAAACAATGCGGTACAAAAGGGGGTGGTGATAGACGGAGCATCAGAACCAATCAAACACTCACACCCAGTCAACAGATCTGGGTTTGATCCATCACCGTTCTTTAACCCACTTTAGCCCACTCTGCCACCCCAGTTCAGACATGGCCATATGCATGTTGCCTAGTTTGTTATAGACATTTGTTGAGCTCATCTTGATTGGCAGGTATCATCCAGTGAGGATTGAGTGGATCTTTTTAGTGTGATGAAGATACTAGGTGCTGAGGACACCACTTCTGGTTGCTGGGATCACTTCACTGCCTCTTGTGCCTCCTAAAAACCTATTTTTGAAATACCAAAGGTTAAACATCGCTCTCCAGGATACCTCGCTGGGGTTTCACCCACCTAAAACCAAGGGCACCTTGCATGTTGTTTTCTCGCAGAAGAAATCAACAGAGGGAGCCTCAACCTCAGAGAGGGCATACTCACCATATGTTTCTATCACCTACATGCATGATCACCCAGCAATCCTGGATGGTACCATCGTCAAAAACCTTTATTTTACTTCATAGCCTGAATGGGAGAATGTGCCACATGTGTTGTCACTTGAAAAATTTCACAAGCCATCAAGACCATCTTTGCTTGAAGATATAACTTTATATGGAGATCTTGCCAATAAAAGCAGCCGATGTTGCGTCTTTCCAACTGCAGTTTCACTATTGGTCTCTTGTAATAGTTGGGATCTTGTCAGAGTACTTAAAATAATTTGCTTTTATGCCAGGTTTCCTACGTTCTAGATAATAAAGTTTACTTTCTTCCCACGGCTACAGGTGATATTTCTGAAAGTTTATTGGACTTCAAAACTGTAGTTTCATAGCAAGATGGTCATTCTTTCTACCTTTTCAGATCTCGGCTTTTCTAACCAAGCAGATGTCTTATCAATTTATTTGCCAAAATCTGTCTTGCACCTATTTCAGAAGTGTGTTGATACTCTGTTATAGGCTTTCTTACCACACAGAGCTTTATTTCTTGCTCAGTCTTACAGGTGGGCCTATATTTGAAATAATAATAGCAAACATGTTAACTCCATAAGACAAAGTCACAACACTTAGCAAAGTTAAACTGTAAATATGTGGCTTTATGATGAAGCCCATACGGACTGCTCACATTCTGTTTTTTAAAGTAATCTCAAAATTTGATTACATATATCCATCCAGTAATATATAACTGACTAGCTGTGTAGTTGAAACTGAATGTTTATCATGTAGGTCTCTGCCATTTATGGAAGGAAGTGTGTTCGAACTCAGTGTTTGAGTTTTTCAGATACCTTCTTCCGAACAACAGTTTAGATCGCTTTGCTGTTTTAGCATTTTCGAGACGTTTGTCAAGAACCATGCTGCAGCCACTTGGGGTGCTGCAACATTTTAATGTTTCCTTATTTTATTGTTTTCAGAAAAATACATGGGCCCTGAGGGATCTTCTGGAGGCCATTACTCCAAGGAATGACTTAGTATACCAGTTCACCCAAAAACTTGCTGACGAACTGTGCATACAAAAACAAACTGCTCTTCAGGCGTAAGTATGCATTCATTTGACTCTGATGTTGAAATCTGGGTTTCCAATTTTAATACCAAGAGTACTGTATATTTTATATTGTCTATCTGTATTACCCTTGACCATTCATGGCAAAGCCTAATAGGAGCACCTCAGTTAAATCATCTTTTATCTATTTATTCATGTATTTTCAGTTTTCCTGTTGTGGGACTGCATCAAGATCTATTGTTTGGGTTGTTTTTCCAGGTGTGTGATATTTATCCCCTGTTAACTGATTTTTCTATGACGGTCCTAGGACAACCAGTTCAGGGAGGAGTGATCTTGAGGCATAAGGTTATTTCTGCATGACCGGGATTATGAAGTTTCTCCAGCTAGAGTATCTGGGAAACCGAACAGGGGGCAACTGAGTAGGATGGTTCCTGTTCCTCATTGTGCTGGACGGACAGTGTGTATTTCCCAAAGTTAATCTCTGGATAGGCCACCCTATCATGTCAAGAAATTGCTCAAGATCTGCCTTTGTATTTGTTAGGGTGAGAGTTTGACAGGAGCAGTTCAGTGGGTTTAATGTTTTTATACCACTGGAGGAAACTGTTTTTGTTGCAGAAGTGCCCCCCACTTGCCTGGGATTTGATGCAACTGTCACTGGAGTGCACTGGGTGTCTGCGAAACAGGTCCCCGGTGCTAGTGTTCTTTCCCAAAAACCAGGTAACTTGTCACTTGATCCCCAAGTGACCAGACCATTTAGCACCTCTGTAAGACCCTAGTAAGTGGTACCCCTGGTACCTAGGGCATAGTTACTGAAGAGGGCCCCTAAGAGCTGAAACATATATTGTGCCACGCAAAGGGTCCCAGCACCAAACTCATGTAGACTGGCACTGCTGGCTGCGTGACGAGGTGCTCAAAAAATGGACACAGTACATGGTCCCATAACACTAGCCCTGTGCTGGCCAGTTCATTTACTGAGTTTACAAGTGAACAGGGAAGCCATCTTAAGGTAAGTACTGGGCACTGATCAAAACGAGTGTTCGAGGCATATGAGCTGCAGATTACACACTTTTGCATAGATCGCCATCTGGTGTTGGGCCCGGATGTTTGCAGTTTGTTTTTCCTCTTGGAAAGTCTTTGGAAGTCACGAGGTCGGTGACTCCTCCCTTGGATCGTATTGCGCAGGGGCTTCGGCTCCATCCTCAGATTGTTTTTTCCGCCATCGGGCTCGGATGTAATACTTCGTGCTCCGGTTCCGAACATTTCCAGTTCGACGATCGAAGCGGAATCCTCGCTTATCGCGGTATTGTTCAGATCCAGATCTCCTCAATCACCTTCTCTTCGACACATCTTCGATTCCAGTCGTCGACGGCGGCCTTCGGGCCTACCCAAGCTCCGGTCCCGGCTGATGGAAAGAACTCCTTTCAAGAAGTGTTCTCTGTGGGTCCAATTTCCCCCACACCGATCTTCATGAGGTATGCAACCTCTGCCTCTCCCCTGCACACGAGGCTCGAGACTGTCCGGCCTGTAAGTCTTTCAGATCGAAAAAGACTATTCGAGATCGAAGAGCCAGACGAAACATGGCGCTCTCCTCGACCTCCGTTCCAGTCGACATCTTCGGGGATGACGTCGAAGATCCGGGACAGCAGCACACCGAAGAGGACCTCGTCAGTGCTTCCGAAGCCTACGACTCAGATGTGGAGGACATCACCCCGGCGCAGAGGGTTGTGAGTACTATACCCCCTCCCACACCCGCGCCGACACCCAAAAAGGCTTCGGTCACGCCTTCGCCTCTGGGCCTAGGCAAGACCAGAGACACTGCCTCACACACCCCACCTTCGGGCCCGGTGAAGAAGCCAAGTAAGCCTTCCGGCGGCTCGGGCTCGAGCCAGCCTGCCAGCGGTGCCGAGAAACACACTTCGGCACCGAAAAAGAAACCAACCTCTACCTCGACACCGAGCTCCGCACCGAAGTCCTCGGTGTTGAAACCCAACCTTTCCGTACCGACGCCATCTTCGGTACCGACCAAACCCCATAAGGCCCTCGGCACCGACACTTCCACGCCGAAGCCCACCTCTGCGCCGACCAAGAAAACGGAGGGTCCCAAGCCCAGTGCTAAGCACGGCACGGACAAGCCTAAAAAGTCATCGGCCCCGAAACCTTCGGCGCCGACGGAACAAACATTGTCACAGGAACTGTTTACACCGGATCCCTTGCAAAAAACTCTTACCAAGGATCCAAAAACTGGACATTTGGCACTCTCTTCTAAAAAGAGACATTTGGACAAACCGGCTCCGCCACCTCCTCCAAAGAGGAAGGACTCTGCTACCTCCCCTTTCAGAATGCCTTCCCCCACCTCCTCCACCCTCTCCACCTCCGCCCCCTCCACCTTCTCCACCCCCACCTCATCGCTCTCCGACCCCGTCTCCAGACGATGATGATCAGGGCGACCCATATTACGATCCAGGGGATGTGCTCCAAGACCCCACCCCTACAGGATCCCCAGACCCATTGGACAACTACAATAATCCAGATATTCCAGACGTCCCACAAGATGACCTTTGCCCTTCCAGGCCATCTCCACCGGAAGACTCATTAGGTTTCCACCACCGGAAGACTCATTAGGTTTCCACCACCTACTTCAGAAGGTGGCACATTATCACGGGGTAGAGCTACACACTGACCCAGTAGAGGAGGATTTCCTCCTCGACCCCTTTGATACCGAACATTGGTCTACCTCCATACTACCTATGCTCAAGGGGGTGATAAAACATTCGCCAGAGGTTTTTAAGGACCCAGTCAGGGCTAGGGTCATTAACCCACGCATAGAAAAAAAGTACAAAGCTGCCCCCACAGATCCTGCCTATATCAAAGGGCCACTGCACGGAAGAGGTCAAACTCCCAGGCGTCAGGCGAAGCACCACCACCTGACAAAGAGTCAAAGCTACTGGACGCGTCAGGAAAGCGTACTGCGTCACAGGCAGCTAATATATGGCGTACCGCCAACAACCAAGCGCTATTGGCCAGATACGATAGAGCGCATTATGATGAATTTGAAACCATAATGCGCCACGGCCCAAAGGTAGATGAGGCCCTCGAGAAAATGAAGGAGGACACTGATACGGCAAAATCTATGGGAGCCCTGCAGTCACACCCTCCCTAGGCGCTCCTTTCGCCGCTGTTCCTTTCGGGGTACGGCTAGAGGCTACTCCTCAGATAGCACGTCCACTTCCTACAAATCCCCGGCTCAGTCCACCTTCACACCGCCTACCCAATGAGTCCGTCTCTCCCCCCCCCCCCCCCCCCCCCCCCCCCTCCGCTCCCTCCAGACCATCCCACTCCGGTCGGGGGGCAGACTACAAATTTTCCTTCAGTTCTGGGAGACCATCACCTCAGACAAATGGGCGACACAATTTATTCGGTCAGGGTATTGCCTAGAATTGACAACTACCCCCCCCCCCAAAACATTCCACCCTGGCAACGCCCAATGTCACAAGAACATTCCACATTACTAAAACAGAAGGTAATCTCCCTCCTACAAAAACAGGCATATAGAACAAGTTCCCATCAATCAGCAAAATTTAGGGGTCTACTCCCTATATTTTCTAATACCAAAAAGAGACGGGACTCTACGACCTATTCTAGATCTCCGGCCCCTAAACACATACATACATTCAGACCATTTTCACATGGTAACGCTTCAGCAGGTACTTCCGCTCCTCTCCCAGAACGACTTCCTCACCACACTGGACTTGAAAGATGCATACTTTCACATTCCGGTACACCATGCTCACGGAAAGTACCTCAGATTTGTAGTGGACGGGCAACACTACCAGTTCAAGGTGCTCCCATTCGGGGTCACAAAGGCACCAAGGGTCTGTGGCGGCACACCTCAGAAGACAGCACATTTACGTCTTCCCATATTTGGACGACTGGCTGATAAAAGCCACGTCCTACAACCAATGTGTACACCACACCGCCCCTACAATCCAACTACTTAACCAGCTAAGCTTCACGGTGAACCACCAAAAGTCCCAGCTAACACCATCCCACATAAAGCAATACCTCGGTGCCACCATAGACACCTCAAAAGCCATAGCCTACCCCAATCCGGCTAGGATTGCAAGTATTCAGGCTTTATGTCAAAGATTCATACCTCAACACTCCCTTCCAGCAAGAGTGTTTATGCAACTGATAGGGATGATGGCCTCTTGCACTTTCACAGTGCCTCACGCAAGACTCCAGATGCGTCCACTCCGAGTGCTTAGCGCGCCAATGGAACTAGGCCCAGGGGCAACTGACAGATCTGGTGTTGGTAGACGGTCGCACCCATCGCTCTCTGCAGTGGCGGAACACCACAAATCTTTCCAGAGGTCGACCGTTCCTGGACCCGGTTCCACAAATGATACGAACAGACGCATCGCTCTCCGGCTGGGGAGCTCATCTATTTCACCTCACAGTGCAGGGCACATGGACGCCGCAACAAAAGTTACTCCATATCAACCATCTGGAGTTACTGGCAATCTTTCTAGCCCTAAAATCCTTTCAAACACAGATTTTAGGCAAGGCAGTCCTCATTCGCACAGACAACATGACGGCCATGTATTACATTAAAAAACAAGGCGGCACACACTCTCCACAGCTCTCTCAACTAGCACAGAGCATATGGAGATGGGCAATTCCACACAAAATCTTTCTCCTGGCCCAGCATGTACCAGGAGTCTAAAACACCATGGCAGATCTGCTCAGCAGACAGATGCAGCAGATCCACGAGTGGGAACTTCACCCACAGGTTCTTCACCTGTTCTTTCAGATGTGGGGGCATCCGCAGATAGACCTCCTCGCCACCCACGAAAACAAAAAATGCCCAAGCTTCGCCGCCAGATACCCACATCCATTGTCCAAAGGCAATGCGATATGGATGAACTGGTCAGGCAAATTTGCGTACACCTTTCCACCTCTCCCACTAATTCCATTAGTGGTGCGAAAGCTACAACAGCATTCCCTCACACTGATCCTAGTAGCTCCAACATGGGCCAGACAACCGTGGTACACCACACTGCTGGAACTCTCGGTAGTACCACACCAAAAGCTACACCTCTCACCATGCCTCCTAACCCAGAACCATGGAGAGATCAGGCACCCGGACCCAGTTCAGCTCAACCTTGCGATCTGGCTCCTGAGATCCTAGAATTCGGATACCTTAACCTTCCCCCTGACTGTATGAACGTCATCAGAGAAGCTTGACGCCCTACCACTAGAGCCTGCTACGCTGCCAAGTGGAAAAGATTTGTTGTTTATTGCCATAATAACACAATCAATCCTCTAGACGTGTCTATACAACACATCATATGCTACTTACTCCATCTACAAAGGTGTAACCTAGCATATACATCCATTCGGCTACACCTCGCAGCAATTGCCGCTTACCTACAAAACAGGCAGCACCTATCACTTTTCAGAGTGCTCGCCATTAAAGCCTTCATGGAAGGCCTAAAACGAATAATTCCCCCCAGAGTACCACCCTCACCTGTGTGGAACCTAAATATAGTTCTCACAAGGCTCATGGGACCACCCTTCGAACCTTTGCATAAATGCGAACTGCAATTTCTCACATGAAAAACAGCTTTTCTTGTAGCCATCACTTCCCTTAGAAGGGTCAGTGAGATACAAGCACTTACCATGCAAGAACCTTTTCTCCAAATGCACCAGAACAAGGTTGTTCTCCGTACCAACCCAAAATTCCTACCTAAAGTCATTTCCCCTTTTCATTTAAACCAATCGGTAGAATTACCGGTATTTTTATCGCAACCTCAAACTGTTGCAGAAAGGGCTCTACACACGCTAGATGTCAAACGAGCCTTACTTTACTATAGCCAAAGAACACAACCTTTCAGAAAGACCAAACAACTATTTGTCTCTTGCTCTCCACCACACAAAGGCAACCCCATTTCAAAATCAGGGATAGCTAGGTGGATTGTAACATGCATCCAGATTTGCTACCACAAAGCAAAACAAACGCTATCTGTTCCCCCTAAAGCCCACTCTACACGAAAGATAGGGGCTTCTATGGCTTTTCTAGGGAACATCCCATTAGATGATATCTGCAAAGCAGCTACATGGTCAACACCGCACACTTTCACTAAACATTACTGTGTAGATGTGCAAACCAAGCAACAAGCTAGTGTGGGCCGGGCTGTACTAAAAACACTATTTCAAACCACTGCAACATATACCGGTGGTCGCCGCTAAGGTTGGGAACTGCTATATAGTCTATGCAAAAGTGTGTACTGCAGCTCATATGCCTCGAACGGAATATGCTACTTACCAGTATGCATCTGTTCTTGGCATGTAGAGCTCCAGATCTACACACGCCCACCCGCCTCCCCGGCTACCTGTATCTGTTCCAGGCGATCTTATTTAGATACAACACACATGGGTTTCTTCACTGTTACTACTACGCTCCATCTTTCCCTGCTGGCGAAAAACAATCTGAGGATGGAGCCGAAGCCCATGCGCAATACAATCCAAGGGAGGAGTCACCGACATCGTGACTTCCAAAGACTTTCCAAGAGGAAAAACAAACTGCAAACATCCGGGCCGAACACCAGATGGCGATCTATGCAAAAGTGTGTAGATCTGCAGCTCTACATGCCAGGAACAGATGCATACTGGTAAGTAGCATATTCCTTAGGTGCCGCCCCCTATTTGTTTTTTGTTGTTTAATATGTTTATTGAATTCCCATATATGCGAAATATGTTAGATATACACAGTATTTTACCAGAACCAGTTGGCGTAAAAAATACAAATTATACGTTGCATTATATCTGTGTATAAATGGACAATAGCTATCTCAACCATATCCATACAACATGCTAGTATACATTTAATATGATAAATAATATTCAGCGCCTTGAGACCATCACGGGTGAGTAGCGCGCTCTACAAACCCCTGATTGATTGATTGATAATTATATAACAACATTCGGGGCTCGCTACTGCTTCGATATCCAAGCACAGTGCAAGTGTCTATTTCCCACCCCAAGGTATTCCACCTGTAAATTTCTAATGGCTTCAACCGGCAATGCCGTGAAGTCATGGTTAATGATCAAGCTACCAGATCCATGACGATAAAACATGAAACATCCAATCAAGAGGGACAACAGGAAAGAACAAGGGTGGCTGGGGAGAGGGGGGAAACCAGCCCGATCTACAACCATAGTGCCATTTACACAAACCCAGTTGTGTCACTCACAATGTCATATTTCTGTGTTCGAGGCATGTGGGCTGCTGAATTCATATCTGTGCATAGATCGCCGCCTAGTGTTGGGTCCGGATGTTTGCACGTTGTTGTCCTGGAAGAGTCTTCGAAGTATCCTTGGATAGGTGACTCCTCCCCTGGACTACAGTGCGCATGGGCATCCTCTCCATCCTCAGATTGTTTTTTTCCGCCATTGGGTTCGGATGTGCTATCTTAGCTCAAGTTAGGAAAATATTTTTTCGAGGCCAAAAGGCCTTTAGTTCGCGTCGGTACTGTTTATCGATCGGGTTTCGATAGAATTTGTTAGTTTACTAACTTTCAGCACCGACTGCTTTCGCATTTACCTGTCCATCGACGACTTCGACGATGGAATCCAGGACGCCATTCAAAAGGTGTCCGGTATGCAATGCGAAGTACCCACACATCGACGTCCATCCGGTGTGCAACAAATGCCTTTCGCCGGACCACGACGAATCAACATGCATGGCCTGTGCCCGGTTCCGCTCGAAGAAGACTCTGCGGAATCGACGAGCGGCGAGACTCGAGGCGCAGCACGCGGCACCGGCCCCGACAGACATCTTCGGCGAGGCCGAGGACGTCGAGGAATTGGAAGTCTTGCCCTCCAGTCCCGTTTCCGAACACGAACCCGGATCGGATGAGGAAGACGAGTCACTCTTCCACAGAGGTGAAGACGACACCGAGGTAGGAGACGACGAGGAGGCCTTCGGGGCCGAAGAAAGTAGCTCCAATGATGAACAAGGCCTGCCTGTTCAAACCGTTCAAACACCAGTGCCACAGCCTATGGCTCCGGTCGAGGGATCGCCTTCGGGCCTTACCCGAGACCCATCCCGCAGTTCTTCGGCCCCGCCCTCGGGCCCGGCCTCGGACGTTCAGCGGCAGCCATTACTACATAAACAGGCTGGTTTCCCTATCACAAAACCGAAAGCTGCTCAGGTTCCACCGAAACCGAAACTGAAAGTAGCGCTGGTCGGATCGAGGCCTTCGACGCCAGCGCACCGCGTCGGCACCGACCGCACCAAGAGGGACTTCGGTGCCGAACTTGAGGCGGGCGACGTTGGAGTCGACAAACGGAAAAAAGCCATCGGCACCGACAAACCTGCTCGGCTACCGGCACCGACGACACCAAGGGCCGTACCGCCTGCTGTGTCTCACATCGCTCCCTCGACGACACCTAAGCCTCAGGTATCGAAGACTTCGACGGTGATCTCTTCACCCCGACTCGATGACCCGCCGGCACCGAAAAAATCTACGGCCGCCTCTACGAGCCTGGCCGGTGCCAAAGCCTCGAAGGCGCCCCAAGTACGACCTGGTGTGACGCAAGGCAGCAAAACCACACCTGTCCTCCAGGACACGTCGGGCTCCGGTTCGGTCGGAGCTCCCGCAGCCTCTTCGGTGCCGACCAACATTACCTTCGGCTTGCCTCCGTCAACAATCCCAAAAATGTTCCAACTCAGGACACGGGTCACCCAACCTACGGTCGCACCTGCTGAGACGTCTCCAGCACGTATCATCGACGCCGGCACTGGCAGAATGATTCTCCAGGACCGACGGATAACTTCGGAGCCGCCATTGGACCCTTTCAGGATCCCACTAAAAAGGAAGTTGCCTGCAGAATCGGAACCTCTCCTTTATGAACCCTTCCATTCATCCTACCAGGATCCACACCGGTTCTCCCCCACACGCTCCGATACAGACGCATTGGAGGACTACATGGCTGACCAAGTCCCCTACCATGTAGACACGGACCCTGATGACCAGCAGGACCCTGATCAAACTTGGGGCGACCCTGCAGACCCCAGTGCACCTCTCGATGCACAGGATCCACAACTCTATGGGGCAAAGACATCTCCTACGGAGGATACTGCAGCGTTCAATGCTCTTATCGAACGTGCTGCCAATAACCATGGGGTGCAGCTTCACTCTGATACCATCGAAGATGACTTTCTAATGGACACCTTTGCATCCTCAGAAAGACATGTAAAGACTCTGCCAATGTTGAAGGGGGTCCTCAAACCAGCCAAGGACATTTTCAAAGAACCCACCAGGGCACGAGTGATAAACCCCAGGATTGATAAAAAATACAGATCAGCACCTGGGGATCCTACTTACATCAGAGGACAATTACCACTCGACTCCATCGTCGTAGCGAATGCACGCAAGAGGGCACACTCGCAAACAACAGGTGACGCTCCTCCCCCGGACAAAGAGTCCAAGGTGTTAGAAACCTCTGGCAAGCGAGTTGCCGCCCAAGCTGCCAACATATGGCGCATAGCCAACACTCAGGCGCTCCTTGCTCGCTATGATAGAGCGCACTATGACACACTTGAGCAAATATTCCAACATCTCCCTGACCAGTTCAAGGAAGGCGCAGAAATGCTCATCAGAGAAGGACAGCTACTAACGAACGCTTCCATCAAATGCGCACAAGATGTTGCAGACACGGCTGCCAGAGCCATAAACACAAGCGTCATGTTGCGACGACATGCCTGGCTACGGATCTCAGGATTCAAGCCTGAGGTACAAAACAATATACTGAACCAGCCCGTCAACCCCGACTATTTATTCGGGCCAGAGGTTGACACCACCCTCGAAAAGATAAAAAAGGATACGGACACTGCAAAGTCCATGGGCGCACTACAAACTCAGTCCTTTCGGAGCGGCTCCTTTCGTCGCCCCGGAAACAAGGGAGCAGGTAGAGGACAGGGGTCACAACACACATATAACAAAGGCAATACACAGACCACCTATGATAAGAACACCCGAGGTGGATATCGTGGCTCCAGCACAAAGGGCAGAGGACGCGGCTACGGCAACACCAGGTCCTCCCCCAAGAACAAGCAGTGACGCCCTCTCCCTTCCTCCCGACCACATAACACCTGTCGGGGGAAGGCTACAAAGGTTCCTGTCCACGTGGACTTCCATCACCACGGACAGGTGGGTCAAAGATATTATAAAATACGGTTACTGTCTGGAGTTAACCTCCACTCCACCCACAATACCACCAAGAAGCCGTCCTATGTCCTCAGAGCACTTAACGCTCTTACAGCAAGAAGTGCAAAGTATGCTTCTAAAAGGCGCTATAGAGGTCGTACCCATCCACGAGCAGGGTGCGGGAGTGTACTCCCTCTACTTCTTAATTCCAAAAAAGGACGGGTCGCTCAGACCTATATTGGACCTGAGACCCCTGAACCAGTACATTCTTTCAGAGCACTTTCATATGCTCACTCTACAGCAAGTCCTTCCGCTTCTCAAGCAGGGAGACTTCCTAGCCACACTGGACCTCAAGGATGCGTACTTTCACATACCCATCCACCCCTCACACAAAAAATACCTCAGGTTCACTGTTCAGGGGCAGCACTATCAGTTCAAAGTCCTTCCCTTCGGCGTGGCAACAGCGCCCAGGGTTTTCACGAAGTGCCTAGCTACGGTGGCAGCACATCTACGGAGGCAGCATATACACGTCTACCCCTACCTAGACGACTGGCTCGTTCAAGCGAAGTCAGCCCAGCAATGTGCAAGCCACATGTCCCGCACCATTCACCTTCTTCACAGTCTGGGATTCTCACTGAATTATCCAAAGTCCCATCTCCAGCCCGCACACGTACAACAGTACCTAGGTGCGACTATAGACACTCTGGCGGCCACAGCTCAGCCAAATTTAGTGAGGATCGACAGCATACAACTGCTGATCTCCAAATTCAAACCCAATCACTCACTTCCAGCGCGAGTGTTCATGCAGTTGATAGGCATGATGGCCTCCTGCATCTTCATAGTCCCGCACGCGAGATTACATATGCGCCCACTTCAGGAGTGCCTAGCACGTCAGTGGAATCAGGCTCACGGACAGTTAAGGGACCTAGTGTTGGTGAGCGGTCGGGCATACAACTCTCTGCATTGGTGGAATCCACAAAACCTTTGCAAGGGCCGACCGTTCCAAGAGCCTGTCCCACAAATAGTACTGACAGCGGACGCGTCTCTCCAGGGATGGGGAGCTCATGTACTCCACTACACAGTGCAAGGACTATGGACAACACAACAAAAGAAGTTGCACATCAACCTTCTGGAATTGATGGCAATCTTCCTAGCCATGAAGGCATTCAAAGTACATCTATGCAACAAGGTCGTGTTGATCCGGACGGACAACATGACCGCAATGTACTACATACAGAAACAGGGAGGCACACACTCTCCACAGTTGTCTCATCTGGCTCAGAGCATGTGGAAGTGGGCCATTCAAAGGAACATGTTCCTCATGGCGGAACACCTCCCTGGCAAGGACAACCAGATGGCGGATCTGCTCAGCAGACACAGCCACCAAATGCACGAGTGGGAGTTACACCCATCAGTACTCCAACCGTACTTCCAGCAGTGGGGTCATCCGGAGATAGACCTATTCGCGACAAGCGAAAACGCAAAATGCCCAAGCTTCGCCGCCAGATTCCCACATCCGCAGTCGCAGGGCAATGCGATATGGATGAACTGGTCCGGCAGATTTGCGTACGCTTTTCCCCCAGCGCCATTGATACCGCTAGTGGCCCGCAAACTCCGACAACACTCCCTGACACTCGTCCTAGTTGCTCCCACGTGGGCACGCCAGCCGTGGTACACCACCTTCCTCGAACTTTCCGTGGTGCCGCATCAAAGGCTGCGGATCAAACCCGCGCATTTGACGCAGAACCATGGAGAGGTTCAGCACCCAGATCCGCAACAGCTGAATCTGGCGATCTGGCTCCTGAAGTCCTAGAGTTTGGCTATCTCAACCTGCCACCTGACTGTATGGACATCATCAAGGAGGCCAGGAGACCCACTACCAGAGCTTGCTATGCAGCCAAATGGAAAAGGTTCGTCATTTATTGCGGTAATAATGACATGAACCCGCTGGACGCATCCATCCAAAACATCATCTGTTATCTCTTACACCTATATCGATGCAATCTGGCGTACACCTCTATACGTGTCCATTTGACCGCAATATCAGCCTATCTGCAAACCAGGCAGCACCTCTCTCTATTCAGAGTGCCTGCCATCAAAGCATTCTTGGAAGGGCTCAAACGAGTCATTCCACCTAGTCACCCACCGGCTCCAATGTGGAACCTTAACTTGGTCCTCACACGCCTGATGGGTCCACCCTTTGAACCTCTACACTCATGCGAGATTCAATTCCTTACCTGGAAAGTGGCCTTCCTAGTAGCGATCACTTCCCTCAGAAGAGTTAGTGAACTCCAGGCACTAACCGTTCAAGAGCCATTTATTCAGGTTCACGCTAACAGGGTCGTACTACGTACCAACCCCAAGTTCATGCCCAAGGTAATATCGCAGTTCCACATGAACCAGACTATTGAACTGCCCGTTTTCTTCCAAAACCCACAAACTGTTGCAGAAAGGGCACTACATACACTAGATGTACGGAGGGCCCTCATGTACTACATCGACAGGACTAAACCATTCAGGAAGACAAAACAACTGTTCGTTGCCTTTGCCCCACACCACAAAGGTAACGCCATCTCCAAAGCAGGGATAGCCAGATGGATAGTTAAGTGTATTCAAATCTGTTATCAAAAGGCAAAACGCACATTAACTATTCCACCACGAGCCCACTCAACACGTAAGTTGGGGGCTTCCATGGCCTTCCTAGGAAATATTCCCCTGCATGATATATGCAGAGCAGCCACATGGTCCACTACACACACATTTACAAAACACTATTGCGTAGATGTGCAGTCAAAACAGCAGGCAGCTGTAGGACAGGCTGTTCTCAAAACACTTTTTCAGACCGCTGCAGCTGGCACGGGTAGCCGCCGCTAATAGAGGGCACTGCTATGTATTCTATGCACAGATATGAATTCAGCAGCCCACATGCCTCGAACTGAATATGCTACTTACCAGTATGCATCTGTTCTTGGCATGTAGGGCTGCTGACATTCATATCGCCCTCCCTCCTCCCCGGCGCCTGTCGCAGCTGCAGCTCTCAGAATTACTGCAAGCATGGTCATCACTTTCTGTATCTACTCCATCACTGCCACAATGGCGAAAAACAATCTGAGGATGGAGAGGATGCCCATGCGCACTGTAGTCCAGGGGAGGAGTCACCTATCCAAGGATACTTCGAAGACTCTTCCAGGACAACAACGTGCAAACATCCGGACCCAACACTAGGCGGCGATCTATGCACAGATATGAATGTCAGCAGCCCTACATGCCAAGAACAGATGCATACTGGTAAGTAGCATATTCAATACTGATCCGTTGTATGTTATGTACTATATGCATTTCAGACCATATTATTAACAATTCACCATACGTCCTGTATATGGACTGGATTAGTTGCTGCCAGAAGCAGCCGGAGGGTCATCCGGAGTCAATGCTACTTGAGGCGCTGTCACAATCACATTCCAGGCTGCTGAAATAGGATACTTGCAAAGCCCCAACGTGCTTTCTCTCAACAGTGAGCCGGCCTCTGCTTTGGCCCAATTTAGCATTGAATGAGCCCAGGCAGTAAGTTAAGGGGGGTCAGTTGCTTTCCATCGGCACGTGACAAGCTGTTTGGCCACCACTAGCCCCAAGTCTAACCAGCATTGGCATAGCCAATTGGTCTTGCCTTTGGGACCGAATACGTTTTTACTCATGCTTTACATTATCGTGAATGTCGGGCTCCTAGAACCAAGGTTCTATTGTGTCAGATGATCTAGCAAAAGTCTAGTCATTCTGGGGCATAGAAGGTGAGCGCCAACCGCAATGATGTTCCCCACTCCCTTCCCACAGTTCCTCTCCCCCACCCGATTTCCATTTTACAGTATAGGAGGACAGTGAATAATAGCATATACCTGTTTCAATTGGTTTTTGTATTCATACATTTTGTTTGTAAAGGTGATCAGTCTTGTACCAGTGTTGAAAGTGATAAAGTATGGGGGAAAAAGAATAGGATTGTCATGAACCTTGCTGTGTAGTTTTGTGTACCGGCATTGTACAGAACGAGTAATGTCTCAGTCAAAGACTTGTACGGAAGACAAGTAAATGTATCCAACTTTGCTTCATTCCAAATGTGTTCCGCGTGTGGCCCATGGGCTCGCAACATTAAACAGAAACACGTCTGGATCGCCAAGCTCTGCAGAGGTTGAACCCTCCCTCACCTGTTAGATTTTATATTAGTTTTACACAGATTTTATATTAGTTTTACACAATAAAGAATACAAGAAGACATTGAGGGTGACATTTTGTATGGTGCTTCTCACCAATGAAACAAACCATCAGAGCGGCCACCCCCTTCTGGGTCTGCTGCATACGGGTGGGGTTCAGGATAGGGGAGGGCTTTTGTCATCCAGAGGTGTGGGG
Organism: Triturus cristatus; assembly: GCF_964204655.1. NCBI lineage: Eukaryota > Metazoa > Chordata > Amphibia > Caudata > Salamandridae > Triturus > Triturus cristatus. The sequence goes on from NC_140593.1 coordinate 1,119,800,124, forward strand.
AGGGGTTTCTTTCCCATGCTTCCTTGCCTGCCCAAACAGCCCCACGACAGACAAGCCATCTGTACTTAAAGGAGCTGGCACTCTGCCCCATTCATACGTCATTTCTGTAGCTACGTTTCAGACAAATGACTTTTACACAGGTTTGCATTTCACTCAGCTGGGGGCATCAGTGCATAAACACCAACTATCTAACGTGCAGTTCTTGAGGTATGTACCGCAGCTGGAAACAACTCATTAGATTTTGGGCCACATCAACACCTAACCTCCTCTTTCCGCAAGGGGAAACACTTCACCTATTTATTTTAGCAATATCAACAGACCAAGGGCGCGTGCAATATGTTAACTTTAACCGTGCATGTGGTACTCAATTGACTATTACAATATTTGTAAAATAAAATCCAACTGGCAGCCTTGTTTCACGATACTGGGCGTTTGACATTTCACGGCTAGAGATTAACGGCACATTTAAAAAGTTTTCAACGTATCGATGTTTAAACATTTTCGATTTAAATTAAAGACAGAAAAATACTGAGCAGCCAACCACGGCACCCTCTAGATGCTTTCACACTATCATTTCAATTTAAAACAAGCGCTGAAAGACAAGCGCGGCCAAGAAAGTTAAAGCAACGCGCACTCTGACTTAATGGGTACGTTTACGTGCTTCTAGGCAAACCCAAGGGGGTTTGAGTGGAGTGCGGCCAGAAACGCCACTGTACGGAATGGGGTCACGGCTTCCAGGCTCCGTCCATCTACAGCGTTTACCTTACGGGAGCAAGCAGCGACAGGTGCGATAATTGCAAACAGATGGCGCCGCTGCTCGCACCTGCAAGGTAAACGCTGTACATGCACGAGTACTCATTGGAAACAGTGCAGTACATGCACAAGTTTCCAAAAAAGTACGGAATGATTCCAAAAGGTCACTCCAAAGCAGTGCTTGCGCGCTGCGTAGGCGAGACATAAAACATCAGGTGGAGGCCTTGTATTTCTTATTTCTGGGAAATATTCCTGTTATGCAAGCTGCCCATGTTTTCGGCAGTGTCCTATCTGTACTTTTGTTTAATAATTGAATCACACCAAACCAATAGCTTTGCAGTCTAGGCCAAGACCATAACATATGTAAAAGGTCGGCATCTATCATTTTGCAACACAGACATCAAGCATCCACCCTGTTAAAGAACCTGTTGATTTTATTTGGGGACAGATAGGCCCTATGGACTATATAGAATTAAATCAGCCTAAACCTTGCTTTTCTGGGAATTTGTCTAGGGCTTTCCAGCAAGTTTCCCTACTCTTTGGGTTTGCAGGGTCGTGCGAGGTCCACCTCCCATTTGTTATGCAAGGGTGTTAAATCGATGATAGTGTGCTCTCGGATAGATTCCGCAAACCATTTTATGAGTTGTCGCCCCGTATCCAGCACGTGGACATACTGCATCTGAAAGAAACACGTTAGTTAGATTCCTCACCTTAGAATATCCCCAGGCGTCAGACTGGATCCGGAAGATTTTTCGTCAGCAATACCCATTGCGCGTCGCTAGGCGTCGTCTGCGGCTCCGCGTCCGTCGTCGGCATCGTGCGCCGGGATGATGTCGTCGGGGTACTTAGACGCCGCCCTCGCGCGCTGACGTCAGTTCTTCTTTTTTCCGCGCCAGTAAGCGCAGATCCGGGAGAGCTACCCCTTTAGTCAATTTTTTACTAACTTTTTTGACTCTTTTTGGTCAATTCTCGACTCTGGTGCCGGTAGGATGCCTGGTTTCAAGGCCTGCGACGACTTTCACCGACTGATGTCGGTGACCGATCATCACCGCCGGTGCCTGTACTGCTGGGCCTCGACCACGACGCGGCGTCGTGCTCCGATTGTATGGCCCTGACCTCGAAAGCTAGGCGGGAGCGGTCCCGCAAGCTTCTCGAGCTTCGCCACTCGGCTCCGCGTCGCTCTCGATCCCGGTCCAGGAGGAGGTCCAAGGATCGGTTGCGGAGCCGCACTCGACATCGTCACTCGTCTGGCTCGAAGTCTTCGGGTAAGTCGAGGCACTCCAAGAAGCGACACCGCTCTTCGGACTCCCCTCGCCGGTCGCGTGACTCGGCCGAGGGTCCGGGTGGTTCCACCCCCGCGGCTCCGCAGGAGCCGCGCAAGTCCCCATACCCGACTGTCCCTGGGACTGACGCGATGCCGGCGGAGGTCAGAGCCTTCCTCTCGGCCATGAGGAGCCTGGCCCCGCCGTCGACGCCCGCTGGCGCGCCTTCGGGCCCCGCGGACTCGACTGGGCGACCTCGCATGCTGGCGGCTCCGGCCACTGCGCCGCAGGTCCCCGAGGGGCCCGAGCCTGGGTCCCCGTCGACGCCGGTCGACCTCGTTACGCCTCCTCCGCCGGTGCCGATACCACCCCCGACGCCGGCTCCGGTCGACGTCGATCCCCGGTTCAGCCCCTGTCCGGTCCCGACGCCGATGCGGCGCCGCATCCGACGCCGCTAGAGACACATAGTGTCTATCAACCGGCTCCGATCATTCCTCCTGTTTACCAGGAATCGGATGACGGGGGTGACTGGGAGGGGTCTGATGATCCTATGGCCCTTCAGAGCCAACTTGCACAGGACTGGGCAGATGAACTGGGGGAGGCCAGTGGGTTGGATACCTCTCCGGACACTGGATTCATCTCTCCTCCGACTGTGGCTTCGGAGGACGGTGCAGCTTTTTCTGTGGTGCTGCGCAAGGCGGCCGAAGCCCTTGGGCTTGAGCTGCCTGCCGTGGCTGTGAGGACTAACATCCTCACTGAGGTGCTTCAGTCTGCCGCATGCTCCACTGAGCCTCTGCTGCCATTCAATGAGGCCCTCACTGACGTTCTGCAGGGCACCTGGTCCAAGCCCTCCACAGTCCCTCCTGTGGATAGGAACGTTGCCAGGCGCCACCGCCCTGCTCCGGGCGACCCCAGTTTTCTGTCCCAACACCCCACCCCCGAGAGTCTGGTTATCCAGTCCTCTACCTCCCAATCCTCCTTCCCGTCCGCTCCTCCGGACCGGGATTCCAAGAGACTGGAACAGTTTGGTAAGAAGCTGTTCTCTTCGCTCAGTTTGGACCTGCGGTCTTTGAACACCGCCTGTCTCTTGGACCGTTATTCCCACTCTCTGTGGGATGCGGTGGAGGACGTGCTGCCACTGTGCCCGGAGGAGGCCCGGGTGCGGCTTTCCTCAGCCCTGGCCGATGGGAGAGATGCAGCGCGCCATGCAATCCGATGTGGACTCGACACTACGGACTCGCTGGGTAGGGCGATTTCTACCACGGTGGCGCTTCGACGTCACGCCTGGCTGCGGTCCACGTCTTTTTCAGGGGATGTCCAGAGCACCCTCATGGACATGCCTTTTGATGGCACTCGCCTTTTTGGTGACAAAGCGGACAGTGCGCTGGCTCGCTTCAAGGACTCCCGGGCTACGGCCACATCCTTGGGCCTCTCGGCCCCGCGGCCACAAACTTCCGCTTTTCGCTCCTTTCGGTTGCCAAGGAAGGGGCACCTCCTCACGTCCGCCTAGCCACCGGCCGCAGAACCAGCCTGCACGCGGTCGCGGACGTGGTTTCCGCCGAGGCGGTACCGGAGGAAGACGCGGTCAGTCCACATCCACCCCGGCAGCATCCGCCTCAAAGCCTTCCTAGTCCGAGCTTTCAGGCCCATTCCACGCCAGTGGGCGGCAGAGTTCGCCATCACCTGCTCCACTGGCGTTCCATCACGTCGGACAGGTGGGTGCTGCAAATCGTCCAAAGGGGCTACTCCCTCCCCTTCGAGACGACCCCTCCAGCCATGCCACCGCAGCACCACCGTATCTCGGGGGATCATTTGAATCTTCTCCATGAGGAAGTTTCGGCCCTCTTGGCCAAGGGGGCCGTCGAGCGCGTTCCGCGCCCAGAAGTAGGTCGTGGTTGTTATTCCCACTACTTTCTGGTTCCCAAGAAGGGCAAAGGGGGCCTACGCCCTATCTTGGACCTCCGGAATGTCAATGCCTTCCTCCGGAAGGAACGGTTCAAAATGTTGACTTTGGCTCAGGTTCTAGCTGCCCTAGAACCTGGAGACTGGATGGTAGCGTTGGACTTGCAGGATGCATATTTCCACATCCCCGTCCTGCCGGCCCACCGGCGTTACCTGCGGTTCACGGTGGGTCAGGAGCACTTTCAGTTCACCGTGCTCCCCTTCGGCCTTACCATTGCCCCTCGGGTGTTCACGAAAGTGATGGCGGTGGTCGCAGCTCATCTGCGCAGATCAGGGGTTCCAGTCTTCCCCTATCTCGACGACTGGTTGTTGAAGGCGGGCTCGCCCCAGGCAGTCGTCTCCCACCTCCAGACTACGGCGGATCTCCTGCATTTGCTGGGGTTTTCCATCAACGTGCCGAAGTCACACCTGAGCCCCTCTCAGAAGCTCCTCTTCATCGGAGCGGTTCTCGATTCGGCGCAGTTCCAGGTCCATCCACCAGAGCAGCGGGTCCGGGATATACAGGCCCTGATTCCCATCTTTCGGCCTCTATCCTGGGTTTCGGTCAGGCTAGTGTTGCGGCTTCTGGGGCTGATGGCCTCCTGCATCCTACTAGTGCATCACGCCAGGCGGCGCATGCGGGCTCTGCAGTGGGACCTGAAGTTTCAGTGGGCCCAGCATCACGGCAACCTGTCCGACCATGTCTTGATCTCGGAGGGCACTGCACAGCAGTTGCAGTGGTGGCTCACTGACTGCGATTGGGTCACGGGCAAGAGCCTCTCCCTAACCCTACCGGAGCATGTCGTAGTGACGGATGCGTCCCTGCTGGGATGGGGTGGCCATATGGGAGAGGCGGAGATCAGAGGCCTCTGGTCTCCGGCGGAGTCTCGCCTCCACATTAACTTGTTGGAGCTGCGAGCGATCCGACTTGCACTGAAAGCCTTCCTTCCCTCTGTCCGGGGAAGTGTCGTGCAGGTGTTCACGGACAACACCACCGCCATGTCGTATTGCAACAAACAGGGCGGGGTGGGGTTGTGGACCCTTTGTCAGGAGGCTCTGCGCCTCTGGACATGGCTGGAACACCAGGGCGTCACCCTGGAGGTTCAACATCTGGCGGGCTCTCTGAACGCCAGACCAGACGAACTCAGCCGCCGGTGCATGATGGATCACGAATGGCGTCTGAACTCCGAGGTGGCGCAAGGTCTCTTTCAGCAGTGGGGAGAGCCTTGGTTAGATGTATTCGCCACCGACGAGAACGCGCAATGTCAGCAGTTCTGCGCGTTGGAATTTCCAAGGCGGCACTTGCTCGGCGACGCTTTTCGTCGCGAGTGGAGTTGCGGTCTGTTGTACGCCTTTCCGCCTATACCACTTCTGCCCAGAGTGCTGAAGAAGATCAAGCGCGACCGGGCCCAAGTCATCTTGGTGGCTCCGGATTGGGCACGAAGGTACTGGTATCCCGAGCTACTCAGTATGTTGACCGATCCTCCGATACGTCTGCCCCTTCAGGAGCCGGGGACGGTCCTCCACCCGAACCTGTCCAGCCTCCACCTCCATGCGTGGAGATTGAGCGGCGGCAGTTGATGCCATTTGACTTGCCTCCTTAAGTCTGTGATAGCCAGGCGTCCCTCCACAAAGACGGTATACGCCTGCCGGTGGAACAAATTTGTAGCATGGTGCACAGCAAAGGCTGTGGATCCCCTCTCCTCCCCTTTTTCTGAGGTTCTCCTCTTTCTTCTTTCTTTGGCCCGGCAGGGCTCTGCCCTGGGCACCTTGAAAGGTTATCTTGCTGCTCTGTTGGAAACCGGGCAACCGGGTTAGCAGTCACCAGGTTCCCAGCACAATGGTAGCTTGGCTCGAGCGGTTGGGGGTCAGGCACAGTGTTAAGCGTACGTCACACCCACACAATAACCATGCGTTCATCCGTTCCAAAAACGACACTACACCGTAAAAAATAATGCAAGTCAAGTTGAAAATATATATGTCTTTATCTTATTTTCTCTTAGTTGCAGGTTTCATTACATAAATACAAGACCATAAGATTTTCCTTAAAGGAGCAGGTCAAATAAATAATACTACATTGGAATTTCAATAAATAAGTTCAGGTCATAAATAAGCAAGGAATAAATAGGGTGCAATAAATACAGATGGCAAATAAATACAGTCAGACAATAAATATAGTGCAGGAATAACTTAGTGGATGACAATAAATAAAGCACTTCCAATAAATAAGGTAAAACAGTCAATGACAGTGACAATTCAAATCATTTACATGAGGTCACTTGGTCTTACTTTGCCCATACACAACTTAAGGACACTTGGATGGCATGGGGGTGCCCCACCTAGATTGGTCAAGGCTGGGGCCTAAGCTGAGGCAGAACAAGAGTAATCTAAAGAACTGGCCCTCCAAACTACACAGCTCTTTATGTAGGTCACTGTACCAGTCTCAGTTCACCCCTGGCACTCCCAGGCTGGTTCTAACACCCCTCTAGCCTCTAGAATGGTCTTTTAGGGCTCCACAGGGCCTTAGACGCCCCCTCTACCACTTACTGCCCTTTTTCCCGATGATCGGCTCCGCTCGACGCCGTGAGGCGGCTCCGGATCGATGTCGCTGGGCGGCCTCGACTCGATGTCGCTGGGCGGCCTCGACTCGATGTCGCTGGGCGGTCTCGGCTCGATGTCGCTGGGCGGCCTCGGCTCGATGTCGCTGGGCGGCCTCGGCTCGATGTCGCTGGGCGGCCTCGGCTCGATGTCGCTGGGCGGCCTCGGCTCGATGTCGCTGGATGGCCTCGTCTCGATGTCGCCTTCCGGCGTCGCAGGGACTCGGACTCCCCACTTCCTGGTGTCTCCGGAGTGCGATCTCCACTCCTGACCTCCGGCGCGCTTCACCTCAGTTTCCGGCGACTCCGGTGGGCGGACTTCACTCCCCCGTCGACGCCTCACCTCGACCTCAGGTGACTCCCGACTCGACCTCGGGTTACTCCTTACTCGACCTCCGTCGGCGCCCTCACTCGACCTCTGGCGGCTCCGGGTACGACGTCTGCTTTCTGTCAGCGCCGCTTCTCGACCTCAGGCCCCAGGTCTCCAGGCTTCTCGACGTCAGGACTCCAGGAGGACACTGCTGAACAGGTCAGGAACTTGCTGTTCTTCTTCTTTAAGGCCTGTTTCAAATGTTCAGTTCTTTAAGATGGTTTTTCTGACTTGGTCCCACACAGGGCTCTAGGCTGGGCTTGGTCAGTAGGGACTAGCATCAAGGGTGGGTTTCTGGACCCCACTCCAAGCACTGGTTTCCACCCCTGCTGCCTTACTCCGACCTCCTTCTAACTCTGTCCTCTCTCTTCTCCAGTCAGTTGCCAACTGCCACTCTGAGATGGCCTCCCAACATTCTAAACTGCCTCCCTCTGTCACAGGGTTCTAGAATGTTCTGGAAACCTCCAGTGGGTTCTGGTGATGTCCCAGGTGACAATGGGTGGCCACCATTTTGTGTCTCAGGCCCTCAGACAGAAGTTCCAGGGGTAGGGAAAATGGCTCCCTGACCCTGCATCAACACTAAAAAGTCTGGTGGTTCCCAAAAAGGAAAAATTATAACAGGGTTTGAGGCAAAAGTGGGATAAAATAAATAATGATGAGGAGGGACCACCCAAAAGGGCTGACAGGTCTAACATGCGTCCCCCCCAGCTGAAAGTGGGGAGAGCTACCCAACCCCTTGGGAGTTCTCATCACTAAGGCGGAAATACCTTGAGAGACCGTCTGCATTGGCGTGGTCCACTCCAGGCCGATGTTCCACCTGAAAGTCCATTCCCTGTAGGGAGATAGACCACCTTAGCAACTTGGGATTCTCCCCCTTCATCTGCATCATCCACCGAAGGGGTCTGTGGTCGGTCTGAACTAGGAAGTGCGAGCCAAACAGTTATGGCCGCAACTTCTTCAGAGCCCATACCACTGCAAAGGCTTCACGCTCTATTGCACTCCACTTCTGTTCCCTGGGAAGTAGTCTCCGGGATAGGAAGACCACGGGTTGATCCAGACCTTCTTCATTGAGTTGCGATAACACTGCCCCAATGCCATGTTCCGATGCATCCGTCTGGACAATGAACTCCTAGGAAAAATCTGGGGCCCTTAAGACCGGGGCCTCGCACATGGCTTGCTTCAGTTTCACAAAGGCCTGCTGACAAGCCTCCGTCCAGACTACCCGTCGAGGTTGTTTCTTGGACGTAAGCTCCGTGAGGGGGGCCACAATGGTCCCATACCCCTTCATGAAGCGGCGGTAATATCCGGTGAGGCCCAGAAAAGCTCGGACCTCAGTCTGAGTCTTGGGGGGGTTCCCAGGCCATGATAGCCTCGATTTTTGCCTGGAGGGGTTGCACCGCTCCCCTACCCACCAAGTGTCCAAGGTACGCTACCGACCCCTGCCCGATCTGGCATTTACTGGCCTTGATCGTTAAACCAGCGTGTTTCAGGGCCTGGAGAACAGTTTGCAGGTGACGCAAGTGATCCTCCCAGCTGTTACTGAAGACGGCAATGTCATCCAGATAAGCAGCAGAGAAACTCTCCATTCCGGCGAGGATCTGGTTCACCAGACGCTGAAACGTGGCAGGGGCGTTCTTGAGCCCAAAGGGCATCACGCAGAACTGGTAGTGGCCCTTGGGCGTGGAGAAGGCTGACCTTCCCTTAGCTCCATCAGTCAGAGAGATCTGCCAGTACCTGGATGCAAGGTCAAAGGTACTCAAATATTGGGCAGCTCCCAGCCGGTCAATCAGTTCATCCGCCCTCTGGATCGGATGAGCATCAGTCTTGGTTACTGAATTCAGTCCCCGGTAGTCCACACAAACCTCAGTTCCGGTTGGGCACCCGGTGGTACAGCTTTTGGTACTAATACCACCGGACTGGACCAGGGGCTGCTGGAAGGTTCAATCACTCCTAGCTCCAGCATCTTAGTGACTTCACTGTGAATGCTGGCCTTCACCTTGTCTGTCATCCGGTAGATCTTTGACTTCACAGGTGGGCTGTGTCCACGTCATGGACGCACAGGTGAGTCCTACCCGGAACAAGGGAGAACAACGAAGAGTACTGCCCCAGGACCTGGCGGCAGTCCTCCTGCTGTTCAGGAGTTAGGGACGGGGAGAGAATCACTCCCTCCACCAACCCATCCTTCTCTTGAGACGCAAATAAGTCGGGGAGAGGCTCGCTTTCCACGTCCTCTGCTCCGTCAGTCGCCATCAGCAATATGACTTCGGGCCTCTCATGGTGGGGTTTGAGGCGGTTGGCGTGCAGCACCCGTAGGGGCTGGCGAGGGGTCTTCAGATCCACCAAGTAGGTAGCCTTACCCTTCTTCTCCAACACCTCAAAGGGTCCTGACCAGCGATCCTGGAGGGCGCTAAGCTCTCCTGGTTCGATCACCCACATCTTCTGGCCAGGCTCCAACTCCACCGGGTGAGCATTGTGGTCATACCACGCCTTCATCACTGCTTGGCTGGCTTCCAAGTTGTCAGAAGCTTGCTTCCACAACTTAGCCATTTGGCTCCGGAAGGCCAGCATGTAGCTCACCACGTCCTGGGGAAGCTTTCTGGGAGTTCTTTCCCATCCGTCTCTCACCAGGCTGAGAGGTCCACGCACAGGGTGCCCATACAAAAGCTCGAAGGGGCTGAAGCCCACTCCCTTCTGTGGCACTTCCATGTAAGAAAACAATAGACAGGGTAGGAGGACGTCCCATTTCCTCCGCAGGCTTTCTGTCAAGAATTCCTGTCATACAAGGGAAACACGCCCTTATGTAAACAGGAGAGCTGTTACATAACTCAAGGGAAACACGCCCTTATGTAAACAGGAGAGCTGTTACATAACTCAAGGGAAACACGCCCTTATGTAAACAGGAGAGCTGTTACATAACTCAAGGGAAACACGCCCTTATGTAAACAGGAGAGCTGTTACATAACTCAAGGAAAACACGCCCTATAAAGGGAGGAACCGGGAGGTACAAGGCTGTCGGATATTGTGTTTACACCGACGTACCTGCTTCGTGAAGAGCAGTGTTCCGGAGTGGTGCTCCAGTAAGGCAAGAACGGAGGTAGGTCGAGTCGTTACTCCCTGGGCCGTGTCTTGCCCCATCGTCACCTGTGAAGGACCCGGAAGCTCTACCGGTCAACCATTGAGCTTCGCTTTTTGACTCGGCTGAGTCCAAGCGCAGTGGCGCTTTTGCTGGTTGGAGTCGTAACTCCCAGCCCGACCAGAGACACAGGGACTGCCAGCTGTAACGCACACCAGGAGGTGTTTGCCGCGTTACAGACTCGGAAGTCCACAGGATCGATCGAGCGGCTGCTCTCGGTTCAGTCTTCTTGCTTGTGATTGGGGTATCGGTGACGCATCACCAGGAGGTGACTCCGCGTCCCGGTGCAGTCTGAGGAAGAGGTTGAGCGGCTGCTCCCTTCAGGTAGAGACCCCGGCTGGGTGTTTCCCTGACTCCTCGATTCTCCCCAACACTCTTCGTGCCCCTCACAGCCTACCGATTGGCATTGTCGGCCATTTCATTTCTGCCCTCTGTTGGCATACGCCGGGATCGGCGTATATGCAGAGGACGGTTAGGACCATCCGTGCTGTGGGCTGGTAACGTACTTAGCCTGGAGGATTCCAGTGACTATAACTTTTGTTTGTTCTTTGTATTTTATTTGCCTTCATTAAAAGAACTAACCCTTCACAAGTGGTTGCGTCCTCATTGTCGTGTCTGTTAAACGATCCTGAGACGTTCAGGGCGTTACAAAATATCCGACCGTAATAACACTAACTGTCTCCCGGTCGATAACAGACATGGCAACACTTGATGATGTGCTGGCTGCTTTAGCGGCCATGCAAGTTGAAGTGGCTGCCTCTAGGCAAGAAACAGCCGATGTAAAAGCCAGACTGGATGCTTTCCAATTGCACCCGCTCACGCCCAGCACCTCCCTCACGAACCAGACCCCTGCGGTAGTAGTGGAAATGCCGGTAGCCATCCCCTTGGCAACACCAGAGAGGTACAGTGGGGATCCTAACACAGTGCAGGTATTCCTCACACAAGTGGCGCTACATTTATCGTGCAAACCAAAGGCGTTCCCCACGAGTCAGGCTCGTGTGGCTTTCCTTATATCCTATTTGGCTGGAAACGCGGCACAATGGGCCGTACCTCTGGTGAGCAGGGACGACCCCCTCTTATGTGATTGGGGTGCTTTTCGCGAGGAATTCCTGAAGGTATTCGACAGAAGGGCTGACTCGTACACGGCGGACCGTGAAATGCTTGAGTTGAGACAGGGATCCAACGACCTGGTGCAGTATCTCAACGCGTTCCGAAGGCTGGTTGCGGAAACCAAGTGGCCTGTTGCTAAACAGACGGCGCTCTTCCATCAAGGGCTGTGCGATGAGCTCAAGGACGCCGTGGCTCATATTGACCCTCAACCCAAGACATGTGAGGGCCTTATCAACCTGGTATTACGGCTGGAACATAGGCTAAGTGAAAGAAAGGGGGATCATGGGAGAAAAGGAAAATCCCTTCCATCCTATGTGACGGTGGGAAGTCCTGAAACTTCCACCGCATCCAAGGGAGAACCCATGGACATCAGCGCAATACGAGCGAACCTCACAGCCACGGAGAAAGAGTCACGCCGTAAACAAGGATTGTGCCTATATTGTGGCAAAAAAGGCCACTACGTACGTGAATGCCCTGCCAAACCGAAGACGTCACGTTATCGGGCCAACCGGTCGGTAACAGCCGTGGTGGACATACCGGCGGAAAACTAGAGGACTCCAAGACCAGAGAAGGGGCATCTCGGAGTCACTCATCCATCCCTTCACTTTCCAACTCGGTCACTAAGGGACAACGACACCTGTTTATCACGGTGCACGTGGGAGTGCATGACCAGTGGATACCCGTTGTGGCCATGGTGGATTCAGGGGCCACTGGCATGTTTATGGACCACAACGAGGCATGCAGGCTAGGGCTAGTGCTTCTTCCCAAAGCAGTACCCGAAGACGTCTATGCGGTAGACGGAAGGCGATTGGTGACGGGGCCCATCGGACAGCACACGGGGGTCCTTCCGATGAGATATGGGAGGAACCATTTGGAACAAATCGATTTTAACATCATCCGAGCGCCCCAATATGGCGTCATATTGGGATTGCCGTGGCTACAGAAACACAACCCCTTTGTGGATTGGCCAACACATCGCATCGAAATGACGTCACCGTATTGCATCCTGCATTGTGGAATAAGAACGGAATCCCTTGACGCAGATGAGAGCGGGAGTCAGACGGTGGCTACAGCGGCAGAAAAAGATGTGGCTCTCCCCCAGGCTTATCACAGTTTTGAGGATGTATTTGATGAGGTGAAGGCGGAAGTGCTACCACCACATAGACAGTTTGACTGCCAGATCGACCTGGTGCCAGGGGCCAGCGTTCCCAGCGGCAGGCTGTATGCCCTGACGGAGCCTGAAAACGTGCATCTCCGGGGGTACCTGGATAAACTCCTCAAGCTAGGATTCATCCGCCCGTCCAAGTCTCCGGCCGCCTCGCCACTCTTCTTCATCCCGAAGGCTAATGGGGAGCTGAGAGCCTGTGTGGACTTTAGGGCATTGAATGCGATAACCATAAAAAATCGGTACCCCTTGCCTCTCATCAGTGTACTTCTGGAACAGGTCAAGAAAGCTCGTATCTACACCAAGTTGGATTTGAAAGGGGCATACCATCTGGTGCGCATGAGGGACGGAGACGAGTGGAAGACCGCCTTTAAGACCAGGTTCGGCCTTTTTGAGTACCTCGTCATGCCGTTCGGTCTGTGCAACGCCCCGGCAGCCTTTCAGTACTTTTTGAATGAGGTATTCAGAGAGGAGTTGGATATCTACGTGGTCGTATATATCGACGACATCCTCATCTATTCGTCCAGTGTGGAGGAGCACGTACACCACGTCAAAGCTGTACTCCAAAAACTGAGGGAAAACATGCTGTTTTGTAAACTCAGCAAGTGTGACTTCCACGTCACATCCGTGGAATTCCTCGGAGTGATGCTGAGTCCAGAGGGACAGGAGATGGCAGAACGAAAGATCAAGGCGGTGAAAGAATGGCCGGTGCCCCAAAGCGTGAAGGACGTCCAAAGTTTCATTGGCTTCGCCAACTTTTACAGGCGGTTTATAGATGGATTTTCAGGAGTGGTGGCCCCAATCACACAGCTACTGAGGAAGTCCAAGGAGTTTGTCTGGTCCCCTGAAGCGAACAAAGCCTTTGAGGCCCTGAAAAGCGCCTTTGGTAAGGCGCCGGTGTTGGCTCACCCCGATCCGGATCTCCCCTACGTGGTGGAAGCGGACGCGTCGGATGTGGCGCTGGGGGCTATCTTGTCCCAACGCAACCACGACACAGGGGTGCTTCATCCCGTTGCGTACATGTCCCGCAAACTCAACGACGCCGAACGCAACTACCATATTGCGGAGAAGGAGCTTCTCGCAATCAAGGACGCCTTCACCGAATGGAGGCATTGGTTGATGGGGGCAAGACATGTGGTATCGGTGTACACGGACCATCGGAACCTACAGTTCATGACGGCCACTAGACACCTTTCTCCCAGGCAGCTGCGGTGGATGATCTTCTTTGCGGGGTTCAACTTCCGCATCACATATCGGCCGGGGACGGAAAACCGGAAGGCGGACGCCCTGTCCCGTCAATCTGCAGTTAAGGAACCATTGCCTGCAACCGAGCGTTCCATCATTTCCCCGAGGATGGTATTGGGGGTTATCCAACCGGATACTTTCCTGAGGGGAATAAAGAGAGGGATCAGGTCATTCGCATGGCGGAGGTGGCTCCTCAGTCACAGAGAATGGCAGCTGAAGGACGGGATACCCCTGAAGGGCAGGTGCCTATTGATACCCACGCCTAGGCTAAGGAAACAAGCATTCATCTGGTGCCATGACTCTCCATGCGCAGGTCATTTGGGCTTTGAAAAAACGGTGGCTAGCATGGGACGGCATTTCTGGTGGCCAACCATGAGAGTGGATGTCAGGAGGTGGGGACAGGAGTGTCCTACGTGTGCTACCATGAAGGCCGACCATGGCCGAACCCAAGGGCTCTTACATCCACTTCCGACCCCGGATAGACCATGGGATAGCATATCACTGGACTTCGTGGTGGGCCTACCGGTAGACCAGGGGATGACGGCAATACTGGTGGTGGTGGATTACTTGACGAAAATGGGGCACTTCATCCCCTGCAAGAGAGTCCCTACGGCCGGGGAATTGGCGTCACTACTCCTAAAGAATGTGGTACGACTGCATGGATTACCTGGTGTGATCGTGTCGGACCGGGGGTCGCAGTTTACTGCGCAATTCTGGAAGACTTGGTGCACTGCGCTGCATGTTAAGACCGCCCTGTCCACCAGCTACCACCCTCAAATGGACGGCCAAACCGAGCGCCTGAACCAAACGCTCAAACAGTATCTGCGATGTTTTGTGGACCAGGGCAGGGAAGAATGGGTCGACTTGCTATGGGTTGCAGAGATAGCCTATAACAACGCCACTCACAGCTCCACACAGTCATCTCCGTTCTATAGCAACTATGGCCAACATCCCAGGTTCTTGCCATTTCTACATCCGTTCAGAGAGGACAGGATTCCCGCCACAGCGGACAGGGTGGCACACATAAAAGACACGTTGATGCGCTCAAGGGCTGTCCTAATAGAGGCCAAGAGAAGATACAAGGCTGCGGCAGATAGGAAGAGAAGGCCCGGGCCACTGTACCGCACTGGAGACTACGTCTGGATATCCACAAGAAACATGAGGTTTCGAAAGAACAGTGTGTTCCATCCCAAGTACATGGGCCCCTATCGAATTACCAAGTGTATGGGTCCCGTGAACGTGAAGGTGTGCTTGCCCCAGTCATTGCGGATACACCCTGTCTTTCATGTATCATTGCTCAAACCAGCACCCTCCAAGCCGTCTGGGACACCTAGGCCGGTATGCGTGGAGTCGGAGGTGGAGTATGAAGTGTCGGGCATACGGGCGTCCAAATGGCGCAGGGGGAAGCTGTGGTACCTGGTTGCGTGGAAAGGCTATGGCCCGGAGGAGCATTCATGGGAACCGGCTGAAGGGGTTCATGCTCCGCGCTTGGTCTCCTTGTTCCATCGGCGTTTTCCTGCCAGCGCTGGACCCGTGGGGAGCCGCTGAGAGGGAGGATGTACTGTCAAGAATTCCTGTCATACAAGGGAAACACGCCCTTATGTAAACAGGAGAGCTGTTGCATAACTCAAGGGTAACACGCCCTTATGTAAACAGGAGAGCTGTTACATAACTCAAGGGAAACACGCCCTTATGTAAACAGGAGAGCTGTTACATAACTCAAGGGAAACACGCCCTTATGTAAACAGGAGAGCTGTTACATAACTCAAGGAAAACACGCCCTATAAAGGGAGGAACCGGGAGGTACAAGGCTGTCGGATATTGTGTTTACACCGACGTACCTGCTTCGTGAAGAGCAGTGTTCCGGAGTGGTGCTCCAGTAAGGCAAGAACGGAGGTAGGTCGAGTCGTTACTCCCTGGGCCGTGTCTTGCCCCATCGTCACCTGTGAAGGACCCGGAAGCTCTACCGGTCAACCATTGAGCTTCGCTTTTTGACTCGGCTGAGTCCAAGCGCAGTGGCGCTTTTGCTGGTTGGAGTCGTAACTCCCAGCCCGACCAGAGACACAGGGACTGCCAGCTGTAACGCACACCAGGAGGTGTTTGCCGCGTTACAGACTCGGAAGTCCACAGGATCGATCGAGCGGCTGCTCTCGGTTCAGTCTTCTTTTGTGATTGGGGTATCGGTGACGCATCACCAGGAGGTGACTCCGCGTCCCGGTGCAGTCTGAGGAAGAGGTTGAGCGGCTGCTCCCTTCAGGTAGAGACCCCGGCTGGGTGTTTCCCTGACTCCTCGATTCTCCCCAACACTCTTCGTGCCCCTCACAGCCTACCGATTGGCATTGTCGGCCATTTCATTTCTGCCCTCTGTTGGCATACGCCGGGATCGGCGTATATGCAGAGGACGGTTAGGACCATCCGTGCTGTGGGCTGGTAACGTACTTAGCCTGGAGGATTCCAGTGACTATAACTTTTGTTTATTCTTTGTATTTTATTTGCCTTCATTAAAAGAACTAACCCTTCACAAGTGGTTGCGTCCTCGTTGTCGTGTCTGTTAAACGATCCTGAGACGTTCAGGGCGTTACACTTTCAGGCAGACTTCTGATCATGCCTTTCAAGGTCTTATTGAACCTCTCCACCAGACCATTGGTCTGGGGGTGGTAAGGAGTGGTGAACCGGTAGGTCACTCCACACTCCTTCCACATCGCCCGCATGTATGCTGACATGAAGTTGGTCCCCCTGTCAGACACAACTTCCTTGGGAAAACCCACTCGGGTAAAGATTCCCATCAGGGCCCTAGCCACAACAGGTGCATTAATGGTCCTCAGAGGTATGGCCTCTGGGTACCGTGTGGCATGATCCACCAGAACCAGGATCAACCTGTGACCAGCTGTAGTAGGCGGATCTAACGGTCCCACAATGTCGATGCCCACCCTTTCAAAGGGGGTGCTAACGACAGGAAGTGGTTCCAGGGGAGCTTTCAGCTTCACCCCTGTTTTCCCACTGGCTTGACAAGACACACACGTCCGGCAGTAGGTGTCAGACGACACTTTCATCTGAGGCCAATAAAAGTGTGGGACAAGCCGGGCAAAGGTCTTGTCTTGCCCCAGGTGGCCTGCCAAGGGGATTTCATGAGCCAATTCCAGAAGGAAGGCTCGGTAACGTTGAGGGACAACCAAGGCCCGTGACGATCCGTGCATGGGTGCCTTGGGTTCACTGTAGAGGAGGCCATCCTCCCAGTAAATGTGGTAGTTCCCCTCAACGTTCCCGGCTGCCTGGGCTTCGGCCTGTCGCCTCAGTCCCTCAAGGGTAGGACACTCCCTCTGGCCCTTGCAGAATTCCTCCCTGGTCGGCCCTCCCTCCACGTGCCACTCGGCCGGGATGGGTAGGTTCTCCAGTTCGATAACATCCCCCTCCGCGGACTCCTGGTCCACCATCTCCGGTGGCCTATCCGTCACACGGGGCGCGGATGCCGAGGCAGGCTCCTCCTGCCCTCGGTTCTTCCCTTGGTCGGCAGCCGGCGGTGCCTTTGTTCCAGGCTCCCGCCTAAACGAACTCCCCCTGCGGGTAGTCGCAGACCTAGTGCTGACACAGGCCCAGTCAGGTGTACCCAGCATCTCAGCATGAGGCCGGTATTCCACCTTCTTCCAAGCATTATGCTCCATGTCATTCCCCAGCAGACAATCGACTGGCACGGCAGGGCTTACGGCAACTCGAAGTGACCCTGCAACCCCTTCCCATTCAAATGGAACCTCTGCCACCGGATAGTGGCCCATTCTGCCGTCAGCCATCGCGGCAGGGTGGAGCACATCGGGAATCACCTGCTCTGGAGACACCAGTTGGCTACGTACCATAGTCATACTGGCTCCTGTGTCTCTCAGAGCCTCCCCTCTTTGGCCGTTGATGGTGACCCACTGCCCATACTTTGTGGTATTTGCGGGCACCTGGATCTTAGGAACCATCTCCCGTTCTCCCAGGGACACTAAAGTGACACCCGCCCACTCCCTTCCCTTATCTAAAGGCATCTCCTCCCCGAGCACTACACTAGCTACTCCGGGGGCCTTTCCTCCGATGGGAGGGGGTGGTCTTTTCGGGCACTTCACATCTCCCTTATAGTGTCCGACACCACCGCACTCGAAGCAATGGACAACCCTTGGCTGCTGACTCTGGCCAGGATTAGGGTTTCTGGGTGGGTTAGCCCTAGGGGTGAATCCTGTTCCCTTCCCTTGGAAACTATTTTGGGGGCCTTTAGAGAACTCCGTTTTCTTTTCCCCTCCCTCTTTCTTCTGGGGGGCGCCCTGTCCGGTCTTTTGAGAGTCCCCTTCAGTCCCCCTTGTGGACACCCGGGTACTAGCCCAAATGTCCACCTCCTCAGCAAGCTTCCGGGGATTGGTCAGCTTGCTATCCACCAGGTGTTGACGCAGTTCAGGGAAACATTTTTCGAGCAGGTGTTCCTTCAACATCAAATCAAACAACCCCTCGTAGTCCCTCACCTCACTGCCTTGTATCCAACTTTGAGAAGTTGGCCTGATGTATGATGTCACTAGTTCTAGTGTACACCTTATATCAGTCCAAATACCCTTATGGTGATTGGTTGTAAAGTCAACCTTATAGACCAGCTATCCTAGTGGTAGCATGGACAAGAGCAGTCTTAGGCTAAACTCTGAATGGCATGTGAAGCCAGCTGTGATACCATATATAATCCCTTGAATACCAAATGAAAGGACACCACAACAGATATATATATATAAAATAAAGTGTATTTATTCTAGTCAAACCCTCAGCACTCTTTATGAGATTAGAGGTAAGTACAACACAGTCTTATTTAAGCATACATTAAGTTACACAGGTAAGTAATACAGTTAGGCCCTAGGGGCCACGCAAACCATATACTAAGTAAGTGGTATAAGAACCACTGTCACGGAAATAGAATAGGCCTAGGCCTAGGGAATCGCTGGGGCTACACTAGCGTTAGTTAGGAAGTGGGAGGCCCACGGGATTCGTGTGCAGAGTGGAAACACTCACGCGTAATGCGTAAAAGTCAATAGCAATAGTACAGTTTAGAAAATGGTAGATTTAGGACACTTCCGGAGTAGCTAGGAAGTTGAGACTTGAAAACTAGACACTAGGATAGTCACTATCCTGATGAGCACCGGAGTACCCAAGTTACCTAGCCCACAGGCTGCGGGTGCATAGGGGTGAAGATGCGTCGTTTTCGTCGTCGACTCCTATGGATGCCTGAAGAAAGATGCTGACAGGCAGTCAGTGAAGAGTGTCCGGTGGATCCCAAGGCTGGGATCAAGAAGAGAGGAAACCTGCAAGCAGAAGGGACAGAGTCAAGGTCACTAGCCAGTGACCACGTGGAACCAGGAAGGAACCAGGCGATGTCGTGAAGATTGCAGGTGAAGGTGAAGCTTGTCGCTGCAGCCAGGAGGACCAGGAAGCGTCGAGGACGACCAGGACCAGGAGGCGAGCTGTCCCACGAAGGCTCTTGCTGTCGGCGTCGTCGAAGTTGGACTAGGACTCACCAAGCCTTGGCAAGCGGAACCCACGAAGAACGGAGGACTTGCTTCTGGTGCAGACCAGGAAGGTCTGGGGTGCTTCTTCTTTGCAGAGAAGCGGGAGCCAGTCTGGAGGAACCAAACCAGCGCAGAAGATTTCAGGGTGCGTCGTCACAAAGGCCACTAGCCAGCGGGCAAGCAACCGGACAGACGCGGCAAGCAGGAAAATGCAGAAGGGCCCCACGCAGGACTCGTGGAGTGTGGGGGGCTGATCTTCGGTGCAGATGGTGCTTGGGGTTGGGGCTTCTCAATCCCCGGTGCACAACTTCGAGGGTACCTCAGAAGCTGCGCTTTAAGTTACTAGCCACTTTTTCCAGGTAGCCGGTCCCACGTCGCTCGTCGCCTCCACGGATCTCAGCTTTGCTGTGGATGTGGATCAGGGTCGGAGAAGTCTGGAAGTCAAGGCTCTGGTCGGGCTCTGCAGTCGGTTCCTCGTAGAACGTGGGCAAAGCAAAGGGTAGTCTCTTGATGGTGCCTGTTTGCACAGGGTAGCCACTCCTTGGCTACAAGGGAGATTCTTCAGTCTTCTTCTTTCGTCGAATGTCGAAGGTCCAGAGTTTCTGTTCAGTTTTGCAGGTTCAGGATAATCTAAAGTCTTGAGGCCCAACTCCCACTCTTATACTAATCTGGGGGGCTGGGATACCTGCTAGGTCACGCCTTATGGGTGGGACCTGGGAGGGGGTGGTTACACCCACTTACCTTTGTCCAGTTTCGCGCCAGAGCTGGGGCTGGAGTGCCCCAGCGCCGGTTTGAACTGGACTATGCAAGGAACACCCTGTGTGCCCCAGGCATGTCTCATTCCTTTCAGCCCACCCTGCCCCAATACACTAAAGGCTGTCTGGGGAGGTGCTAGCACCTCCCCAAGCAGGAAACCTATTGTCCAGGCCTCCCTGGCTGGGATCACTCCCAGCTGCAGGAGGTCAGACTTGTGTCGTGGCAGCAGCATCCATTTTGTGATGCTGAGGCTTTGGTCAGAGGCTAACAGTTGAAGTATGATTTTAACATGTCTTTCCCTCTAGAAGGGGGGAATAATATTCTCATGTCCAGAAATGGCATGGGGGTATTATTCCACAGTGTTAGACACCTTACACGACATGTTTTGATAAAGCCAAACCATAGTTACCATAACCGTCTAAGATTATAAGGCACTTTAAGAGTATATGGTAGGCTATATCATAGAACAGCTATAAGGACAAGGTTCCGAAAGCTGCAGACAGGCTCAGCTCATGCTAGAGCACCATCTCACATGTTACCAAGCACTCTGCCTCCAGGATTGTCAAGGCCTGCCATAGGAGTGACTGATAGGTACACATGTGTCTATATGTAAGTTAGGTATAGGAATACTACACCTAAGCAAGGGGTGATTACACGACCTTGCCCCAGCTGAGTGATCAGCCAGTTGTGTCAAAATGGAAGGCCAGGCCAGGGGTGGCATAATACATGCTGCAGTCCCTGGTAGGCCTAGGGTACACCTATGCCCTGGGTACCTAGGGTACACTGTACAGGGGCCAATAAGGTGATCCTATCCAAATGGGTTATGCACCTAAAGTACATAGTATTAATTTAGAGAGAGAACAGCAGGGCTGTGGGTCTGATTAGCAGGCCCACAGCCACATCTAAGTCGAAAACCAGTAAAGCAAAAGCAAAAAGTGGGGGTGAACATAGAAAGCAGACCCTACTCTCCTACACAACCCCCCCCCCCCCCCCCCCAAACTTAGGGACATTAAACTAACCTTGACCAGTTGAGTCTTCATGTTCTAAGTGGAAATATCTGGAGAGTCCATCTGCATTGGCATGGTCAGTCCCAGGTCTATGTTCCACTGTGAAGTCCATCCCCTGTAGGGAAATGGACCACCTAAGAAGTTTGGGATTTTCACCCTTCATCTGATTTAGCCACAAGAGGGGCTTATGGTCTGTCTGAATCTTGAAGTGAATGCCAAACAAGTATGGCCTCAGCTTCTTCAGGGCCCAAACCACAGCAAAGGCCTCCCTCTCAATAGCTGACCAACGTTTCTCTCTAGGGGTCAGCCTTCTACTTATAAAAGCAATGGGCTGGTCTTGACCATCTACATTCAGTTGTGAAAGAACAGCTCCCACACCTAACTCAGAAGCATCTGTCTGGACAATGAACTCTTTAGAGTAGTCTGGACTTTTCAGAATAGGTGCACTGCACATGGCCTGCTTCAGGTCATCAAATGCTTTTTGACAGCTTACTGTCCACTGAACTTTCTTTGGCATCTTCTTGGAGGTCAAGTCATTAAGTGGTGTCACTATGGACCCATAATTCTTAACAAACTTTCTGTAGTACCCAGTCAGGCCCAAGAAAGCTCTGACCCGAGTCTGGGTAGTTGGAGGAGCCCAGTCCTTTATGGTCTGGATCTTGCTCTCCAGTGGTTGAACCTGACCCCCACCAACTAGGTGGCCCAGGTATACAACCTTGCTCTGCCCTATCTGGCACTTAGTGGCCTTGATAGTGAGGCCTGCCTTTTGCAGGGCCTCTAAAACATTCCTCAGGTGGACCAGGTGATCCTCCCAGGTGGAGCTAAAGACAGCAATATCCTCAAGATAAGCTGCACAATAATCATCCAACCCAGTAAGGACTTGATTCACCAACCTTTGGAAAGTGGCAGGTGCATTCTTCAAACCAAAGGGCATTACCACAAATTGATAATGTCCTCCTGGGGTCGAGAAAGCAGTTTTGGCCTTTGCACTCTCAGGTAGTCTGATTTGCCAGTAGCCTGCTGTTAGGTCAAATGTGCTCAAAAACTTAGCAGCTGCCAGTCTGTCAATGAGCTCATCTGCCCTAGGTATTGGGTGGGCATCTGTCCTAGTGACAGCATTGAGACCTCTGTAATCCACGCAAAACCTCATCTCTCTCTTACCATCTTGGGTGTGAGGTTTTGGCACAAGAACTACAGGACTAGCCCAAGGGCTTTCTGAAGGTTCAATGACTCCCAGCTCCAACATCTTTTGTACCTCAACTTTTATGCAGTCCCTGACATGGTCCGGTTGCCTGTAGATTTTACTCTTCACAGGCAGACTGTCACCAGTGTCCACCTCATGGGTGCACCAGTTTGTCTGACTTGGGGTCAGAGAGAACATATGTCTGTAGGATTGCAGAACCTGTCTGCAGTCCTGTTGCTGATGGACAGTGAGGCTGTCAGAAAAGACCACACCATCAACTGAGCCATCATCAGGGTTCTGAGTCAACAGGTCTGGGAGAGG
This sequence comes from Triturus cristatus, assembly GCF_964204655.1. Taxonomy (NCBI): domain Eukaryota; kingdom Metazoa; phylum Chordata; class Amphibia; order Caudata; family Salamandridae; genus Triturus; species Triturus cristatus. The sequence goes on from NC_140593.1 coordinate 1,119,822,483, forward strand.
GTCACTCTCTTCCTCCTGCCCCTCCTCTGTAGCCATGAGTAGCCCCATGTCTGCCCTGTCAACATATGCCTTCAATCTGTTGACATGAAGCACCCTGTGGGGGCTTCTGGGAGTCCCAAGGTCCACCAAGTAGGTGACTTCTCCCTTTTTCTCAACAATAGTGTGGGGTCCAGACCATTTGTCTTGGAGTGCTGCTGGGGCCACTGGCTCCAACACCCACACTTTCTGTCCTGGCTGGTAAACAGTCAGTACAGCCTTTTGGTCATGCCAAGCTTTTTGGAGTTCTTGGCTTGCCTCAAGGTTTTTAGAAGCCTTCTTCATATACTCTGCCATCCTGGAGCGGAGACCAAGTACATAATCCACTATGTCTAGTTTGGGTTGTCTGAGAGGTCTCTCCCATCCTTCCTTCACCAAACACAGGGGTCCTCTTACAGGATGCCCAAACAAAAGCTCAAAAGGGCTGTAGCCAACCTCCTTTTGTGGGACCTCTCTGTAAGCAAACAGAAGGCAGGGTAAAAGGATGTCCCATCTTCGCCTAAGCTTGTCTGGTAATCCTTTTATCATTCCCTTTAGGGTCTTGTTGAATCTCTCAACAAGCCCATTGCACTGTGGGTGATAGGGTGTGGTGAACTTATAGTTAACACCACACTCCTTCCACATTGCAGTCCAGTATCCTGACATGAAGTTGGTACCTCTGTCAGAAATGACCTCCTTTGGAAAGCCCACTCTGGAGAATACTCCAAGCAGGGCCCTTGCCACAACAGGAGCTGTTGTGGTCCTCAGGGGAATTGCTTCTGGGTACCTGGTGGCATGGTCCACTATCACCAGTATGAATCTGTGCCCAGATGCTGTTTGTGGGTCCATTGGTCCTACAATATCTATGCCCACTCTTTCAAAGGGGACCCCCACCACAGGTAGTGGTATGAGGGGGGCCTTTGTGGTGCCACCTGATTTGCCACTGGCTTGGCAGGTGACACAGGAGCGACAAAACTCCTTAGTATCTTCTGACATATGGGGCCAGTGAAAGTGAGGGACAAGCCTGTCTCAAGTCTTGTTCTGGCCTAAATGTCCTGCAAGGGGAATATCATGGGCCAAGGTTAGAAGGAAGCCTCTGAACTTCAGTGGTATGACCAACCTCCTGGACGCACCAGGCTTGGGGTCTCTAGCCTCTGAATACAGTAGCCCTTCATCCCAATACACTCTATGGGTACCTTGAGCATTCCCTGCAGCCTCAGCAGCAGCCAGCTGTCTGAGGGGTTCAAGAGAGGGGCAGTCTAATTGAGCCTGCCTCAGATCTGCCCTTGAAGGTCCCCCTGTCCCAAGAAACTCAACCTGATCAGGTTCAAGTTCTTCTAGGACAGTTCATTCAGGGCTCTCAGAATCATCCTCCTGGGAGGGCTGATCCACCACCTGAGGCAGGGGGGAAGGCACAGCCTTAACCCTACTGCTCTTTCTCTTGGGTTGTGACTGGTCCATAGTTTCAGGATCCAGCACTTGTTCAGTGGTGCACTTTTTGGCCTGTGACCTGGTCACAGCAAGGACATGTGCATCTATCCCCAGCATTTCTGCATGGGTCCTATACTCCACTTCAGACAAAACTGAAGTTTCAAGATCATTGCCCAGTAAACACTCTACAGGAAGGTCTGAACTAACAACAACTTTCTTGAGGCCAGTTACCCCTCCCCAGGAGAAGTTAACAATAGCCACACTATGGGAGGTAGTGGCATTGCTAGCGTTGGTCACTAGGTAATTCTCACCTAGTATGATCTGTCCAGGGTCCACAAAAGCAGGTGTCACCATTGTGACACTAGCTCCAGTGTCCCTGTAGGCCTGAGCCATTCTTTGGTTGATAAAAGGAGTCTGTCTGTACTTGCCCAGGTTACTGGGGCCTACAGTAGAGGACAAAGCTAAGTCCCCATCACAGATCAGAACAGCCTGAGTAGGTACTCTGACTAGGCCAGAATCCTCCTCAGTTCCCAGGGTTAACCCTACTACACCCTTTTGCTGGGAACCACCACTTACAGCTGAACTAGGGGGTACAGTTGCCTTAGGGGCAATGGTGGCTGGGGGCTTATCCTTTTTGGTGCACTCACTAAACCAATGTGAGTTGGACTTACAATAGTTGCACCATGGTTTCTTTTGGCCATCTTTCTTTTTATCCTTTTTGGGACCACCCTCCCCCTGAGCCTTTTGGGGGCCTGGTGAAGACTTCTGGTCTTTTTGTTTCTGCTCATTACCCTTCTGGTCTGCTTTTTTCTGATCACCGCCCTGGTTCTGGTTTTTCTGCTTAACTCTAGTCCTGACCCATCTATCTGCCTTCTTTCCCAATTCTTGGGGAGAAGTCAGATCAGAATCAATCAGGTGTTGATGCAATAGCTGGTTTTGACAGTTGTTAAGTATTTGCTCTCTCATGATCAAATTATACAATCCTGTATAGTCCTTAACCTTACTTCCCATTAGCCAGCCTTCCAGAGCCTTAGTGGCACAATCTACAAAGTCAGTCCAGTCCTGAGTCTGTGTCTTCTGGGTATCCCTGAACAACAACCTGTATTGTTAAGTGGTTAGGCCAAACCCATCAATCAGAGCACTCTTCAGGACAGTGTAATTATCTGCATCCTCATCACTAACTGTGAGGAGCTTGTCTCTGCCTTTCTCGGAGAAGGAGAGCCACAAGATAGCTGCCCACTGACTTTGGGGTACCTGCTGTACTTTGCAAGCTCTCTCCAAAGCAGTTATCCATTTGTGGATGTCATCCCCATTCTTGTAGGGAGGGACAATCTTGCTCAGGTTTCTATTATCATAGTGCCTGTCTCTATCCTTAGGGATATTGCTGCCACCAGTGGGTTCTGACCAACTCAACTTTTGTTCTCTAGCCAGAGCAAGCTTCTCTTTGGCAAGGGCAAGTTCTTCCCTCTGAATCCTCAGATTAGCTTCCCTCATTCTGGCTTCATGCTCCTTTCTCTCAGGGGAAGTCATTCCCCTGTGAGAGGAAGCATTAGAGATGTTAGAGACATGGGAGTGGATGGATTCCCTTGAAGGGGATCTGTCCCTCCTGCTTCTCTGTGTAAGCCTACTTGGGGGTCTGTAAGGGGGGACCCCATTCAAACTCCCATGTAAGCTTAGGTTAGCCTGGCTAAGTCTTCCTACTTGGCCCTGGCTGTCTACCTCTTCATCTGAAGTCTCCTCTGACTCCTCTGTGGTGGGTAGACCCTCCTCTGTACCTAGGGTACCTGCCTGAGATGCCCTAATAATGTCATACTCCTCTAGGAGTTGTCTTAACTGAAGGAGGGTAGGGTTTGCACCCTGTTTTATTCCTCTGGAGGTACGCAAGTGTCTCATCTCCTGGAATGTTAAGGTATCATATCTAGAGGGGGTCTTTTGCAGACCTGATCCTCCTGAGGGAGCATCTACTTGATCTCCTCTCAGAGACATGATCTAGTGAGGGTGTGGTGTGTGCACCTACCTACACTAGTTGTATCTACTAAACCTCTCTAGTAGTTGTAGTCAGGGTGTGTTACTCCCTTCAACCTACAACTACAAAGTCCAGTAGGACTTAAGTATTATAATCTATGTTATATGTACCTAGACAATATCTGTGTGATCTTTCAATTTAGTATCTCAAGATTACAATGGTATTACAACAGCAAGCTCAGATCCCAACCGCTGCTCACCAATGTGAGAAGTTGGCCTGATGTATGATGTCACTAGTTCTAGTGTACACCTTATATCAGTCCAAATACCCTTATGGTGATTGGTTGTAAAGTCAACCTTATAGACCAGCTATCCTAGTGGTAGCATGGACAAGAGCAGTCTTAGGCTAAACTCTGAATGGCATGTGAAGCCAGCTGTGATACCATATATAATCCCTTGAATACCAAATGAAAGGACACCACAACAGATATATATATAAAATAAAGTGTATTTATTCTAGTCAAACCCTCAGCACTCTTTATGAGATTAGAGGTAAGTACAACACAGTCTTATTTAAGCATACATTAAGTCACACAGGTAAGTAATACAGTTAGGCCCTAGGGGCCACGCAAACCATATACTAAGTAAGTGGTATAAGAACCACTGTCACGGAAATAGAATAGGCCTAGGCCTAGGGAATCGCTGGGGCTACACTACACTAGCGTTAGTTAGGAAGTGGGAGGCCCATGGGATTCGTGTGCAGAGTGGAAACACTCACGCGTAATGCGTAAAAGTCAATAGCAATAGTACAGTTTAGAAAATGGTAGATTTAGGACACTTCCGGAGTAGCTAGGAAGTTGAGACTTGAAAACTAGACACTAGGATAGTCACTATCCTGATGAGCACCGGAGTACCCAAGTTACCTAGCCCACAGGCTGCGGGTGCATAGGGGTGAAGATGCGTCGTTTTCGTCGTCGACTCCTATGGATGCCTGAAGAAAGATGCTGACAGGCAGTCAGTGAAGAGTGTCCGGTGGATCCCAAGGCTGGGATCAAGAAGAGAGGAAACCTGCAAGCAGAAGGGACAGAGTCAAGGTCACTAGCCAGTGACCACGTGGAACCAGGAAGGAACCAGGCGATGTCGTGAAGATTGCAGGTGAAGGTGAAGCTTGTCGCTGCAGCCAGGAGGACCAGGAAGCGTCGAGGACGACCAGGACCAGGAGGCGAGCTGTCCCACGAAGGCTCTTGCTGTCGGCGGCGTCGAAGTTGGACTAGGACTCACCAAGCCTTGGCAAGCGGAACCCACGAAGAACGGAGGACTTGCTTCTGGTGCAGACCAGGAAGGTCTGGGGTGCTTCTTCTTTGCAGAGAAGCGGGAGCCAGTCTGGAGGAGCCAAACCAGCGCAGAAGATTTCAGGGTGCGTCGTCACAAAGGCCACTAGCCAGCGGGCAAGCAACCGGACAGACGCGGCAAGCAGGAAAATGCAGAAGGGCCCCACGCAGGACTCGCGGAGTGTGGGGGGCTGATCTTCGGTGCAGATGGTGCTTGGGGTTGGGGCTTCTCAATCCCCGGTGCACAACTTCGAGGGTACCTCAGAAGCTGCGCTTTAAGTTACTAGCCACTTTTTCCAGGTAGCCGGTCCCACGTCGCTCGTCGCCTCCACGGATCTCAGCTGTGCTGTGGATGTGGATCAGGGTCGGAGAAGTCTGGAAGTCAAGGCTCTGGTCGGGCTCTGCAGTCGGTTCCTCGTAGAACGTGGGCAAAGCAAAGGGTAGTCTCTTGATGGTGCCTGTTTGCACAGGGTAGCCACTCCTTGGCTACAAGGGAGATTCTTCAGTCTTCTTCTTTCGTCGAATGTCGAAGGTCCAGAGTTTCTGTTCAGTTTTGCAGGTTCAGGATAATCTAAAGTCTTGAGGCCCAACTCCCACTCTTATACTAATCTGGGGGGCTGGGATACCTGCTAGGTCACGCCTTATGGGTGGGACCTGGGAGGGGGTGGTTACACCCACTTCCCTTTGTCCAGTTTCGCGCCAGAGCTGGGGCTGGAGTGCCCCAGCGCCGGTTTGAACTGGACTATGCAAGGAACACCCTGTGTGCCCCAGGCATGTCTCATTCCTTTCAGCCCACCCTGCCCCAATACACTAAAGGCTGTCTGGGGGAGGTGCTAGCACCTCCCCAAGCAGGAAACCTATTGTCCAGGCCTCCCTGGCTGGGATCACTCCCAGCTGCAGGAGGTCAGACTTGTGTCGTGGCAGCAGCATCCATTTTGTGATGCTGAGGCTTTGGTCAGAGGCTAACAGTTGAAGTATGATTTTAACATGCCTTTCCCTCTAGAAGGGGGGAATAATATTCTCATGTCCAGAAATGGCATGGGGGTATTATTCCACAGTGTTAGACACCTTACACGACATGTTTTGATAAAGCCAAACCATAGTTACCATAACCGTCTAAGATTATAAGGCACTTTAAGAGTATATGGTAGGCTATATCATAGAACAGCTATAAGGACAAGGTTCCGAAAGCTGCAGACAGGCTCAGCTCATGCTAGAGCACCATCTCACATGTTACCAAGCACTCTGCCTCCAGGATTGTCAAGGCCTGCCATAGGAGTGACTGATAGGTACACATGTGTCTATATGTAAGTTAGGTATAGGAATACTACACCTAAGCAAGGGGTGATTACACAACCTTGCCCCAGCTGAGTGATCAGCCAGTTGTGTCAAAATGGAAGGCCAGGCCAGGGGTGGCATAATACATGCTGCAGCCCCTGGTAGGCCTAGGGTACACCTATGCCCTGGGTACCTAGGGTACACTGTACAGGGGCCAATAAGGTGATCCTATCCAAATGGGTTATGCACCTAAAGTACATAGTATTAATTTAGAGAGAGAACAGCAGGGCTGTGGGTCTGATTAGCAGGCCCACAGCCACATCTAAGTCGAAAACCAGTAAAGCAAAAGCAAAAAGTGGGGGTGAACATAGAAAGCAGACCCTACTCTCCTACACAAACCCTCTAATGCCTTCTTTGCATAGTCCAGGAAATCCACCCAATTCTGTGTGCCCAGTTTGTGGCTACCCCGGAACTTCTGTCTGTACTTCTCGGGTGTTAGTCCAAACTTCCTCACGAGCGCCACTTTCATGGTGGGGTAGTGGGTCTGCTCATCCTGCTCCAGGGCCAATAATGTATCATTGCCAGCTGGAGGCATGTATCTATACAATCCCCCTCCCCAATATTTCTCTGGAACCCCATGGACTCTTAAAGAGACCTCATAGGCTGCTAGCCACCTGGCGATATCATCACCCGCACTATAGCTAGCTACTATGTCTTTTGGCAAATAGGGTTTGGATTCCCTGGTGATTTCTCTTTCTTCGCTGCCACCACTAGGAACCGGGTGTGCCCCGACCCGTAGGATCTGGAGATCTATCTCCCTGAGCCTCAACTCGTGAGCCATCCTCCGTTCCTCCTTTTCTTTCTCCAGCTTCGCCAAATCCCATGTGAGCTGTCTTTTCTCCCTCCGGTCAGTGAATTCTGCTTCTAATAAGCCGTTGCTAGAGACACTGCTGCCCTTCCTTGAAAGTGTTCTGGGCCCCGCTACTAGGTTCCCCACCTCAGGTTGGTACAAACCAGCCTCCTCGCTGTCAGGCTCTCCATCCCTGTCCTCCTTCTCAACCTTACCTTTTCGTCGTGCCTCCCCCCAAGCCCTTAAGCTGGTCTGGAGTTCACCCTTCTTTGCACCTTGGGGACAAAACACCCCCTCTCGCTCACAAAACTCCCTGAGTTGGGCCACAGTATAAGTTTCCACATCCTCCATTACAAACTCCATTTTGCCCACTCAGGATAGAAGACAGTTGCTTACAGAAGCTATGCAGGGGGGTACCTTTTGTAATACCTCCTCCCACCACCAGAAGTAAACTTGAAAAAAACAAAACTCAAAATTAGGAAGTCCGCTTGGAGAAAACTCCCGGTGTAGGCCTATGGACTACCCACAGTTATTGTCGAGTGGACGCAAGCACAGCTCTATCCCACCACTGAACACCAATTTTATGTTGGAAACCGGGCAACCGGGTTAGCAGTCACCAGGTTCCCAGCACAATGGTAGCTTGGCTCGAGCGGTTGGGGGTCAGGCACCGTGTTAAGCGTACGTCACACCCACACAATAACCATGCGTTCATCCGTTCCAAAAACGACACTACACCGTAAAAATAATGCAAGTCAAGTTGAAAATATATATGTCTTTATCTTATTTTCTCTTAGTTACAGGTTTCATTACATAAATACAAGACAATAAGATTTTCCTTAAAGGAGCAGGTCAAATAAATAATACTACATTGGAATTTCAATAAATAGGTTCAGGTCATAAATAAGCAAGGAATAAATAGGGTGCAATAAATACAGATGTCAAATAAATACAGTCAGACAATAAATATAGTGCAGGAATAACTTAGTGGATGACAATAAATAAAGCACTTCCAATAAATAAGGTAAAACAGTCAATGACAGTGACAATTCAAATCATTTACATGAGGTCACTTGGTCTTACTTTGCCCATACACAACTTAAGGACATTTGGATGGCATGGGGGTGCCCCACCTAGATTGGTCAAGGCTGGGGCCTAAGCTGAGGCAGAACAAGAGTAATCTAAAGAACTGGCCCTCCAAACTACACAGCTCTTTATGTAGGTCACTGTACCAGTCTCAGTTCACCCCTGGCACTCCCAGGCTGGTTCTAACACCCCTCTAGCCCCTAGAATGGTCATTTAGGGCTCCACAGGGCCTTAGACGCCCCCTCTACCACTTACTGCCCTTTTTCACGATGATCGGCTCCGCTCGGCACCGTGTCAACGCCGTGAGGCGGCTCCGGATCGATGTCGCTGGGCGGTCTCGGCTCGATGTCGCTGGGCGGTCTCGGCTCGATGTCGCTGGGCGGCCTCGGCTCGATGTCGCGGGGCGGTCTCGACTCGATGTCGCTGGGCGGCCTCTGCTCGATGTCGCTGGATGGCCTCGTCTCGATGTCGCCTTCCGGCGTCGCAGGGACTCGGACTCCCCACTTCCTGGTGTCTCCGGAGTGCGATCTCCACTCCCGACCTCCGGCGCGCTTTACCTCAGTTTCCGGCGACTCCGGTGGGCGGACTTCACTCCCCCGTCGACGCCTCACCTCGACCTCAGGTGACTCCCGACTCGACCTCCGGCGCCTCTCCACGACCTCCGTCGGCGCCCTCACTCGACCTCGGGTTACTCCTTACTCGACCTCCGGTGACTCTCCACGACCTCCGTCGGCGCCCTCACTCGACCTCTGGCGGCTCCGGGTACGACGTCTGCTTTCTGTCAGCGCCGCTTCTCGACCTCAGGCCCCAGGTCTCAAGGCTTCTCGACGTCAGGACTCCAGGAAGACACTGCTGAACAGGTCAGGAACTTGCTCTTCTTCTTAAAGGCCTGTTTCAAATGTTCAGTTCTTTAAGATGGTTTTTCTGGACTTGGTCCCACACAGGGCTCTAGGCTGGGCTTGGTCAGTAGGGACTAGCATCAAGGGTGGGTTTCTGGACCCCACTCCAAGCACTGGTTTCCACCCCTGCTGCCTTACTCCGACCTCCTTCTAACTCTGTCCTCTCTCTTCTCCAGTCAGTTGCCAACTGCCACTCTGAGATGGCCTCCCAACATTCTAAACTGCCTCCCTCTGTCACAGGGTTCTAGAATGTTCTGGAAACCTCCAGTGGGTTCTGGTGATGTCCCAGGTGACAATGGGCGGCCACCATTTTGTGTCTCAGGCCCTCAGACAGAAGTTCCAGGGGTAGGGAAAATGGCTCCCTGACCCTGCATCAACACTAAAAAGTCTGGTGGTTCCCAAAAAGGAAAAATTATAACAGTGTTTGAGGCAAAAGTGGGATAAAATAAATAATGATGAGGAGGGACCACCCAAAAGGGCTGACAGGTCTAACACGCTCTCTCTGCCTTCTTACGGCTTCCAGATCAGCCCTCTCTTTTCAAGTCCCCTGTAGTGTCACGCTTTCTTAAAGGCATTACTCACACGTTCCCTCCTGTCCCTTTCGTAATGCCTCAGTGGGACTTGAATCTTGTCTTGACATTCCTGATGTGCGCTCCCTTTGAGCCTCTTCACAATTGTCCTCTTCGTCTTCTAACTCTAAAGACTGCTTTCCTGGTAGCCATCACCTCGGCTAGACGGGTGAGTGAGCTCCAGGCTCTATCGTCCAAGCCTCCTTTTCTATCTGTTCATCCGGACAAGGTTGTCCTTCGGCCTCGTCCTTCCTTTCTACCGAAAGTGGTGACCCCCTTTCATCTTGGGCAATCTGTCACCTTGCCTACCTTCTTTCCGCATCCTTCCAAAGAGGAAGAGCGGCTCCACCGTCTGGACCCAAAACGTGCGCTCTCCTTTTATTTGGACCGCACTCAACCGTTCCGAGTGGACGACCAGCTTTTCGTTGGCTACGTGGGTGCAAGAAGGGAAAAGCTGTACACAAACGGACCATCTCCCGGTGGGTCGTTTTGTGTATAAAAATCTGTTATTCCTTGGCAAAAAAGGAACCGTCTGTTGGGCTGCGCGCCCATTCTACTCGGGCCACAGCGGCTACTACTGCTTTGGGACGGGGAGTCCCTTTGCAGGACATCTGTCAGGCGGCAACGTGGGCTTTGCTGTACACGTTTGCCAGGCATTATTGCCTAGACAGCCAAGTCCGGAGGGATGGCTTCTTTGGCCGTTCTGTCCTCCAGGACTTTCTGGTGTGATCTTGGTTCGCAGACCCACCACCGGGGTTGGTGTTGCTTGGGTATGTATTCTAAGGTGAGGAATCTAACTAACGTGTTTCTTTCAGATGAACAAGTTACTTCCCTTCGGTAACGATGTATCTGTAAGAAACATTAGTTAGTTAGATTCCTCACCGACCCACCCATCCTCCCCGTTCTGCGAACTGACATCTAGGGTTAAGGCTATCCCTTTCAGGGCCCTAGAATTTTTTGGCACCAGTGTCGGTCTCTTGCATGGCTCTGCGTTCCTGGCGCGGAAGGCTATGTACAAGAACTGACGTCAGCGCACGAGGGCGGCGTCTAAGTACTCCGTCATCCCGGCGCACGACGCCGACGACTGACGCGGAGCCGCAGATGACGCCTAGCGACGCGCAAGGGGTATTGCTGATGAAAAATCTTCCGGATCCAGTCTGACGCCTGGGAATATTCTAAGGTGAGGAATCTAACTAACTAATGTTTCTTACAGATGCATCGTTACCGAAGGTAAGTAACTTGTTCATCAGGAGGTGTGTCAGAGGTTCCTCCGAGATGTCACCCCAGTAGCGTCTTAATGTAGCTATCCAGGAGGCGTGGTTTAGGAACTGCCCTGGTGGGGCACCCTCCTCTTCCATCAGAGAGGGGAACGGCCGCAACTTACCTTCCACATCTCAGCGTTAGGCCAGTCTGTAAGTTCTGTTGTACTAACTCTGCCCCTTCCTATTGGCATTCCTAGAATCGTTATCGTGGGTGCATATGGTGTAACATGTCTGGTAAAATTTAAAGCTCTACGGAAGCATTTCTGGGCTATCTGTACCAGAAGAGGAAGAGACGTATGTGATATGGTACATGGATGAAAGACAAAAGGTGCCTGTCCATCGTGTACGGAGGTCCACCTTCCACCGTATCGGTAAGATGGAGCTCCCCTATCCACCTCGCCACCCACTGTCTTTGGGACGCCAAGTAATGTTCCATGTTGGGCAAAGCTAACCCACCCAGTTTAGTAAGCTCCACCCTACAACCCGTGTTATTCCACATGAGGTCCCTCATCATCCCTTCCAGCGGACGAAAAAATGATAGTGGGAGATTCACAAAGTAATAAAGCAGTTGGGGCAGCATCACCATTTTAATAGGCGCCACCTTACCGGCCACAGAGAGGATGAGCGTTTTCCAGAATTCTATTTGGGGTCTTAAAGCTGCGATTGCCCTGGATCGGTTGCCATCCAAAAGATCTTGATATGTGCGGTTGATAAGAACACCTAGATATCGAAACACAGCTGGTTGCCAAGCCACTAATGCACCATCCACTGTGAGCTGAGGGGCATCTGTGCTAGGAGTGAAGGGAAATAAACATGATCTCCCCCAATTCACTCCCAGTCCTGACACTTTAGCAAATGATTTTAGTGTGTTGGGTATGATCGGGGGTATCTCCTTTATGTCCCTGATATAAAGCAAGATATTGTCCGCATATACCGAAATGACGTGTTGTCTCTTCCCCTAACATAGCCTCCATTGATCTACCAGTTGACACAGAGCTATGACCAAGGAGAATATTAGTGGGGAAAGGGGGTACCCTTGCCTAGTTCCTCTCCCAATCGTTATGGGTTCTGAGAATAAAGTTCTTAAGCTCACTTGTATGGTGGGTGTTTCGTATACCAGTTTAACTAAATTTAAGAAGTAAGGCCCGAACCCAAAGCGATGCATCACTGCAAACATGAACAGCCATTCCACCGTATTAAAGGCTTTCTCCAGATCAAGAACTAAACAGCCCGCTGCTGTCCAGGTCGCTGCAGTGATGCACATCACCCGGAAAAGCCTACGAATGTTTAGTGAGGTGCTGCGGGCTGGGACAAAGCCATTCTGATCCTGATGAACCAGGTGTGGAGTGACTAGGGCCAATCGACCCACCAGGGCTCTCGCTAGTAACCTGTAATGTCCATTTAGCAGCGCCAGCGTTCGGTAGGCGCTTGTGTACATGGGATCCCTGTCTGACATCAGAAGGGTAATCAGAGTTGCCTCTGTCAAAGATGCTGGGAGGGCGGCCCCCTCTAATGCTTCTGTGTATACTCCCAATAGCTGCATACCTAAAAGATCAGCATAAGTCTTATGAAACTCATGGGGGGAGCCATCTGGTCTAGGGACCTTGCCAGTGGGCAGCGCACGCATCATGCCTTTCACTTCCTCCAGTGTAAGAGGAGTATCTAATTCCCTGCGCTGCTCCGGTGTGAGTGTAGGAAAGGTGAGACCATCCAGAAAGTAGTGTATGGTCGTGTCAGAGACAGATCAATATCCGATCGATCAGTTTGAACGTGTGCTGTCGCTGAATGCGCCGCGTAATTCAAGCACCTCTGTTCTAGGAGTTCCGTGTGCTTTTTACGCACCTCTAGCAGCAGTGCAGAATCCGGGGCGGCTTCTATTGCTCAAGATTCTAGAGTTAGTAAATCCTTTTCCACTTCAAGCAACTCAGATTCCACTTGTCTCTTCATACCGCAACCCAGCCCCAGACATTTCCCACGTATTTCCTTCATGGCAGCCCACTCCACCGTTCTAGTTGAAGCTGCCCCGTGTTGTGTGTGAAGTACTCACTGAGGGCTTCTCCTATTGTGCCTTTAAACCGCAAGTCCTCCAGTGCCGACAGCTGTAGCTGCCACATAAGGATGTTAGGAGGCCCGTTTTCCCATGCCAGTGTAACATAATGTGGGTTGTGGTCAGAATGTGTATGACCCCGGTAGTCCGGGTCCGTTGCGAATGGGAGTAGGGAAGGTGAGCTGAGGAATCTGTCTAATCGCATGTGTAAATCATGAGGCACGGAGTAGAAAGAATATACCCTCACATCAGGGTTCTGATGTCTCCGAACATCAACCAGATCCCACCCACACACCCAACTGCCTAGTATAGGTGGGCCCCTGATGCCAGGACTTCAGATTCGACAGACACAAAGAAGGAGTGGACAAAGAAGATTTCTGACACGAGAACTGTGGAGCAATACTGACTTGGCTCCAACACTACAAGCCTGCCTGCTGCACCTGACCCTCGTCGATAAACTGACTCTGCCTGCTGCTGTGCAGACTCCAAGAATCCCAAAGGGCTTCCAGTGCTTGGCAAGTTGCCAGAGAGCTCCCTTGGAGTAGAGGAACTACTACCCTGCAGCCACAGACACCAAAGAAGCAAGGTCCTGTTCACCGTCCTGCTGCTCACCAAGACTACTGACGCAGCAGCTGCCCAGGAAGAGGCCGCCGTGCTCCAACAGGTCAGATTTGTCCTCCTTCCAAGTGTGGGGATCCTTGGGCCGACTGGAGCTGCGCTGCACCAATACCCTGTGCTCCGAACCCCTTGCAGCAAGCAAGGTTGTTGTGTCCAGCCCGGACACCGTCAAGGAAAACAGACCTGCACGTCGAGGTTCTTCAGGGACAGTCCGACCCACATTGACAGTGGCCCAGCTGTCCTGTCTGTCTTGCTTCTGCAGAAAAGGGGCAAATAGTATGTGACTGAAAAGTACTTACCTGATTTTAATGATCATGGGATCTAAATTCATATAGAAATCTGCTATTGTTATAAAATGATGTTGGATTTCTTTATTGAGTGTGCATCTCACTTCCTGTCTTTGTGTGTGCAATAAATGCTTAGCGCTACCCTCCGATATGCCTAACTGCTCGCCCACACTACCATAAAAGAGCGCATTTGACGTATCATTTGTGCCTCTGTAAGCCAATTGGGGTTTGGCTAGACTCTTTACACAGTGTACCTCTTGTTGGTCTACTATATAAGAGCCAGCTTCCTACAACCACAACGTAGTATGTTTTACCTGCTTATTTTCTCTTTGCACCCCATCCAAATAGACTGAAGTGTGTCCCAGTTTAAGGCGAACCACAAAGGTGATGCCGGGTATTTGATCTGAAGTGTTCTTTTGCTTACACCACTTTGGTATGTTGGCTCACCCTTTCAAGCTGCTACTTCACTACCCTCTTAATAAACCTCCACTGTTCACTGTCCTCCACTCGCTGTTAGATTCCCCAAGTTAATAGGAACTGGGGAAAAAAGCCCAAAATAGCAAGATGTGTCGGAACAATAACTGTTTTTTAGTTTTTACCCAAACCCCCAGGATTAATAGTCTGCTGAACCTTCTTTCGCTTTAGAACCTGAACTCTGCCTGTATCACGTGAAAACTTAAAAGACGCAGGATGACAACAGTACTTTTACTCACAGTTCACAACCCTCAGCACAAAAAACTGTAACGATGCAGCCATGTGTATTTACTCCGTCGCTGAGCACACTCTTGGTTTAGAGCCAGAACTAAAATGGTCTTTAATGTAACAAGAGCAAGAAATGGGATAGTGTTGGTCCCTATTCCAATTTGCAGGCTCTTTTCTATGTTGTGCAACAAATAAAGCTTAATGATCATGCCCCTTGGACTGCTCTCACTACATTGGTGTGATTTCCCTCAAGAATAAGCCTGTATTTTTCTGGTCTTTTTATTTTCTATACCAGTTTCCTAGACCACATGAAACTTATCAGATCTTCCTTTTATATGAGTTTATGCCTGCAACGGTACAGCTGTTGTGTCTTTTAACCCTGAAGATTGGCATAAGCACTGATCGATAGCTGTATCTGGTGCTGTAGTTCAGTGTCTGCAGTTCTGTTTTCTTTGTTGTACCGTTATTTGAGGCTGCATCCTCTTTAGCATGTATGTATTCACAGTCCTAGATTAAGAACTCCTTTCCATGCCCTTGAAGTACTCTCTTCATCAACACCCAGCTGTTCTGAAGTACAGTTTTACCTGCAGCGTCCTCACCTCTTGAATTGTAGTTTGTGCCAGGCGTTATCTGGAAAGTGTAATATTTCTCCTGGACTGACTGCCCCCACTATGCGTCGTGGAGCCCCATAAGGCGCCATTATGGAATACTGAAGTCTTTTCATTTTTTCCCACGCCTTGGGACATTAATTTTGATATGCTTTCCCCAAACTTTCCTTTAAAGATTTTACAAGTTCAGGTGGATACAATGTCCCTACCAAAGCTACCAGGATTAATAAATTGTCACTCTTGTAGTAAGCTGGTCCATTTCAAACCCCAACATCCTTGTGTGGTGTCTCGGGCCTCACCATGATTCTAAGTTGTGAGAGAAATTAGACCTCTTGCATGTCAAGGCATTTGAGAAGGGGGAGGTTAAGCACCTTATGGCTCAAGCTCATGAACTGTCTTGGAAAGCAGTGCTGCTTTGCTTTCTGGTGCCACTCAAGGACCATTATGGGCGAAACATGTGTTGGCTGCCCTTGTGCACAGTTTTTGCTTATGAAAGCTACTCAAATCAATGACCAATCTTCCTATTTCCATTGGGTAGCTCCTATTCAGTTCTGTCCGCCTTTCTATTCTCATTTAAGACATCTGAAACTACATAAAAAGCCAGATTCCTGCTCTCAACTGGAGTGAAACTGGTCTGGGCTTGCTTGTGGTCCCTTCAGGAGAGGGCCTCACCTGGCAGTTCGGGTGGGGCTGTTCCACGCTGATTTGCATAAGGATGGCCTGTGTCTTGGTTGGCATAGTGGGTGAAAAGCGATGACTGGAATGCAGTCCCAAACAATTGCCATTGGCTTAAATTAATTCCATCCATCACCTTGTTGTTGAGGCTGTAGATTGATCAGAGCAACTTGAGTTCCTTTGATCTGCCCTAGAGTGTGGTCGATGTCATCCTTTGACGTCATCACCCATCCACTAAATCGGTCTATGCTGGGCTATGGTCCTGATTCATTGCGGGGGGGTAGTTGTTGATCCACGCAAAGTGCATGTTTCCGATGTCTTTCATTATATATAATCTCTTGTCTGAGAAGAGTTTGCTAAGTGCCTAGTTATGGGTTTTTTGTTGCTCCTTTCTTTGTTTAACTGGCAAGCAGTTGTTGTTCAGCCTTATATAGTCCTGTATTTTCTGAAAGGGCTGGTATATGTGTTCCCCCTTCCTTTTTTTGTGATGCGTATGAACCACAGTTGACTTTAAGTCTGCCAGAAAGATGTTAAGTCAATAACTGTGCTTCATAAGCATTTATCCTTGCATAGTGGGTACCCTTCGCTTTTGTCTTTAAGTCTGCCAGAAAGATGTGAAGACAAAAGCAAAGGGGGCCCACTACACGAGGATGAATGCATATCGAAACCCAGTTTGTTTTCTTTTTTCTTGTCTTAAAAGGGGGAAAAGGTTCATCTGCACTTTTGTTCCATCATGGGTGTAGAACAGCAGTGTTACTCAGTTTGTTCAAGTAATTCTTCAGTTTCGATAATTTTAAAAAAAAAATAAAAAAATGATTTATGTATGGTTTTGTCAAAAGATGAAACTTAAAGTATGTAAAATATGTTCTTTCTTTTTTATGTATAGTAGTTGGAGAGAAGCTTGTTCTCTCTCATTGTGTTTTGGGATCCCTTACATTTCCAGCTTTTGATTTTAACGTGAGTGCCCATTTTGAAGAACTGGTTTTACAGTCTTGTATCATTTTTATTTTACCTTTTTACCTATGCAGCTTTTCAAACATGCAGAAATAACATTGTCATGTAAATTAAAGATAGCCATTACAACTATACTGTTGAGGCCCATCAAACCTCTTTCAGAATTGGGATGATCAGAATATCAGAAGGCCCAAGAATGCTTTGGGTGGGAAAGGAGTGCTGGTAAATACTTGGTTCATCTCTGGCCATTTTATGTATTTTATCTTTTTACATGAAAGTTTAAGCTGGCGACAAGTGTTTGGACTAAAAGTTTAAAAAAAAAAATGATTGATGCACTATTCGGAAACAGTTTTGTGCAGGCACAGCACTGCTGTCACAAAAGGTCAACCTGTATAAGCTGTTGTGTCAGAAATATTTATGATCGATGAACATAATTAGTATTATGGATCACTGAGCAACAACTAAATGTTGACCCAGCAGCACCAAACATATCCGTACCGTTAATAAAAAAAAACATGAGTTTTGTTTATGTTGGTTAGTTTACACGTTTTGGAACATTTTTCCATTGAACCTTTGCCAAGAAGAACATTTGGTATGCATTAAGATTTTTTCACTGTCTCAACAGGTGGTCGCTTAATGGTTCACAATATATATGTGATCTAATATACACCTTCCTTATGCACTTAAATATGCTGGTACGCTCCGTGGGATTTCATATGCTGGATATCCTCATTGAAAACTTCAACATGTAAGAGCTCATAAATCTATAACTATCTCTAAATATCATATCTTGTGCTTTGCGTTTTTCATTGATTTTGAGTCCACATTGCTTTAATATTTGTATGCATGTTTCAATTCATAAATGTATATTTGTAATTTCATTACGCATCTTCATTATATAATGCCATGATATAAGTTTATAGTGCATCACAGCTCATATATTATGTATTCTTGTATTGCGTTGTGGAGCGCTCAATAGGTTTAGTGGAGTGTGCGGTGCAGATTAAGATTCGCCAGTTTCCTTTTCATATTCGACATCACAAATCACATTGCCTAGTTTTCTCATAATACAATCGGTAAAAGCATATAAGCCCCATGCATGAGCATATTTTGCGGAGGAAGCATCTTCAGATTCCCGAGCGTGTATTGCGGTTCAGAGGAACAAGCGCAACAGAATAGAGATCGACATGATGCTCGCTTTCCATAGCGATGTTGCAGATTGAAAAATATTGACTATGAAATGAGTGAATGGTATGTGTTAAAAAGCCATTTAGAAAAAGTGTTTAGTGGCACTTTGGTTCAAATACATATATTAGCTTGTGGCTAAGGAAGAAAGGCTTCCCATGATAGCACCAGTAGCCTGATTTAATTACTGATTTGATGATTAATAACACTGGATATGCTGTAAATTTTAATAATTTATTCCTCGTGCGTTTTTTCCTTTCCCCCATTATTTTTTATTTCTGCAATAACATTATTCCTTATGATCACCACTATGACAGGGGTTAAATATGTAGCCCTTTATATACACAGTGTGGATTCTAGTATGTGTTCATCTATGGGGGGGGGGGCTTCTGAACTCACTAATATCCTGTAGTCTCGGACAGAAATGGTCGTGTTCTGATTGACATCATCTCTAAGCAAGTAGTGGTAGATGAGTGGGCTAAAGTTTCTGTCTCTAGCTTAAGTTGGTCCAAACCAGTGCCTTCCAGAGAGTTTTGGATAGCCTATCGCCAGCCATAATTACAACAAAGCCTGTAGAAACACATCACTCATAGATAAAAACAAGCTCAGGAGCTTTGTGAAGCTTCTGTGGGAGGAGCACAAATATTCTGAAGATCAGAAGCTGTTTTTATAAAATGTGTTTGTGAGTCAAGTGGTTGCACCGCACACATTAATATTACAGAAAGGCGCTTACTAGCTCTTCAGTAAAGCCAAATGCACCAAGCCAGTCCTACTCCAGCAAATTTGTTGAGTGGTTTTGTGTTGAGCATCAGAGCATTCTCAGTGACCATTAAGGAAGTCACATTGATCTAAGTCCATGCCACCAATGTTCCCATTGTGGAGCATGCATTGCATCAATAGTGTGTGCAAGGCTCTCTGGCATTTCTCTAGAATTCTTAAGTTTGGATTATTGTCTTCCGTTATGACTCTGGGTTTCCTAGGTACTCAATCATAGCAGTCATGCATTCAAAACTATGGGCCGTACACCTCATTAGTTGGTTCTTTCATCATGACCTTGTTAGTGGATGAACCTTGGGTACTGCGATTGGGTGACATCTTAGATTCTTTACGCACGCCATTGAAAATGCAGGAGACTTCTAACACAACAGTACTTCTTTGGAAAATGTTTAACTGAAAAAGCTGACCTTTCTTCATGAAGGGCCTGCAAAACATTTTAAGTAAGCCAGATACAGATGTTTGTAAAAGTTGCTTCATGTAGATTCTTATCAAGGTGTCGGTGTCAATGTTGACAGCAATGGCTCACAACTTTAACTAGCTGGTCCTGACTTTCAAAGAGAAGCTTTTTTTCATTATTTTAAGTTCATTTAGAGATTTACAATGAGGGTGTCCAGATGTGGGCCCTGAAAGAATAGAGGATAATCTGTAAGAGCATGCTTTAGTAACAGCAGTCTTCTCCCCTAATTCAAATTAGAGGGTTCACACTCCCTCCCCTGTTGCTTCTCTATACCCAACTTGCTTGAAGGGTTAGAATGCACCCTGCAAGAGCAGCCTACAGGAACATCAGTCTTCCATCAATTGGTGAAAAGACCAGTGTTTATAGGCGTCTGCCCATGCTGCTGCTTCTTTCCTCCACATCCCTCTTTCTCACTGGTGTTTTTCCTCTGGTTTCTCCCTCCCCTCGTTCATACGTTCCCCTTTCTATTGGTTCTGTCGCCAATGTCGTTCCCCATGAAGAGAAACGCATCCCCTTACTTTGTTGCAGGCGAGTGTGCATAGAAGATGCAGCAAACTGATGAATACAGATAGGTAACATTTATTTTAATCTGATTTGTTAGAGAGGCTGTTTTGTAAAATGCAGTGCTGGGCACATTTCTTTTAAATTTGGCATGGGTGAGAGGTGTGGAATATGAGTTGAACAAGAACTCCTTTCCTCCCCAAGCCCCTAGGCACTCTTGGCATACCATGAATTATTCATATACTTCATGTATGTCCCCTCAGAGGTGCTTGTGAAAGCTGAGACGTTTTAATCCATTTAAATGCTCTATTAGACCAGGTTTTTAAAAACCTATTCAGTTTCTGGTACACTTGCTGGCTTAAAATTCTCACTTTCTTAAATTTCGTTGTATGCCCATCATTAAAGGTTAAAATTGAGTGACGTTAAAATAAAATCTCGATTTTACATGTAGAGGAAAATAAATCCTCTTTAATGGATCATCTTGCATTTTGGTCTTTCATATCACTTGCTATGATGGCTTTTCCTTGGGCAGCACCGCAATTACAACAGATGTTCACAGATGCATCACAACAGTCAGCATGCATTTTCTGAAAAACATACGTTGAATTCTGAATCATTTTTGCTATTATTTTGTAGGCTTCCATGGTCTCAGCAAGTGGCAGCTTTCCTTCAAAACAAGGTACGTCTGCATCTTATCTAGGATTATTACAATTGTACAAAACAACTTCAACATTTCATGGCTTATTGTTCTAAACAAATAAGACCTTAGTACAGTGGTAACAGTCACAAGGGGATGCTGTGCTGTCAATACCTCCTTTCTATGGTAGTCTTAGGAAGCTTCCCAACTGATATGAATGATGGTATACCAGTTTATTGTATTACATTTTCATAATTTAATATTCTGTAAGCATTATATAATCCATATGTATTGAGTGTGACTGGTGAAAATGTAGATGGGTGGCAAGGTGAGGCAAGTGCTGGCAAAGGTCTTGCCCTGGAAAGCCGTTCAATGATTATTATTAATTTTTTATTTAATTCCTAGTATGAGCCCCAAAAAGAATAACAAATGAAAAATCATCCTGCTACTTAAGTAGGTCAGACCTATATTTGTGGTTAAAATGTGTAATTTAAAAGAATGTTTAAACATTGTATGTTATTTTAATATAAAGGTACAGGAGCTTCTTCGCTTACAGATGGCCTTAAAACAGGCAGGGAAACCCTTTTGAGGTTCAATGCCTGAGATTCACAGGAAAATATCATTCTTATTGACACACAGAACACATACAGTTTTCAATTAAAGTAACCTGAAGACACACATGCTGTCACTCACTGTGGAAGAGAGCCAATGTCTAAAGTGGATGGACCCATTGCCTCATGTTGTATGATTGGTGGGCGGGAACAAAATGTCAACAGTAAAACAAACCAACAATAGAGGCCTGGAACTAAGCCCCTATGCAGATGTATATACCAAAATAAGTTCTATTTATTAATTTTGTGATTAAATTACGGTGAGGCTATTTTGAGAGTCTGAGTTGCCCAGCATTGGGGTTTACTCACATCACCAGTTACCCTCCCTTTAGTCAATAAACGTAGAACAAATGGGGCTTGGAGGCATCTTGATACACAAGGAAACCACCAATGTGAATCAGATGCCAAAGTACTCCAGTTTTGTTTTTAAATTGGATGCTGAAATCACAGTCCATCTTACTAGATGTCATAGGGAAAAGTCGGCACTCTTCTACACAGTTCTGGGGACTGTATCATTAATTCCATGAGAGTATCATCTCTTCTGGTAGACAATTCAATTCCTCGTGTTAGAATACTCCCTAGGGGAGGGTTGCACTGGATCCAGAAAACCTTAAGGAGGACCTCTGTGTGCAAATAGGTGGTGTAGATCAGCTCCATGTTGACGTAGTCTGTGTCGGAAGTGATGTTGTGGTGCCAATATATATGCGCCACCCTGGCATTCTGACATCAGTTTCTTTTGTGACTATTTCCACCCCAAACATGTGAAGCCACATAAAAAAAAAACAATGTTTGATTAGTGTGAAGTGTCTAATGTGATCTTTTAGATGAAGATCCCAGTTCGCCGAAGGAGAAGGATGGGAAGTCCAGTGAGGAATCTGCAGTTAAATAGTGTCTCTACCAGAAAACGAGTTACTGAATGAAAGTAAGATTACACACCTTGGAATAGATACTCAAGCAATACCTTTCTGAAGTTGGGTCTGCTAACTGGCTAAAATTAAAATCCTGGAGGACCGAGCAGGTGAAATGCCTGTCTTACATGTGTATCTCTACATGGATGATTGTCTGGTAAAGGCAGATTTTCCTTACACAATACCAAAGAACCATCCAGACAGTGATACAAATGCTGCACAGATATGGATTCTCCCTAAACTTGGAGAAATTATACCCAGTCACCGAGGAAGCAACACTAACCTGAGAAAGGTCAAGGCATTCCCTATACATAAGACCATTTGGGCTTTAACACATTGGACTGTCCTCTACCAGACCGGACAGTCTCTGGCATTGAGGACAGTATTGAAATGTATGGGCATGATAGCCGTGTACATACCTCTAATACCTCACGCTATACTGCACACTTGATACCAATTCAAGAATGGCCCCAGAGCCAGTGGTCACAAGCGTCCGGAAACTGAGACTATTCAGTGGTTGTCACAGAGAAGGTGCAAAGGGAAATACAATGGTGGAAGATAGGGAATTTTACAGTCGATAGACCTTTTAAACCACCATCTACCTCTGTGACCATTACTACAGAAACATCCCACACGAGATGGGGAGCACATGTGGGAAAACTGAATATCAGGAGTGAATGGAGTTTCCTAGAAGCTGTGAAGCATTTGTTTACTCAAACAAAAATTAGTTTTTCTCACGCTGTAGGTTTTCCACGTACATGTCAAGGGGAAGACCGTGCAAATTCAGACTGACAATGCAACAGCAATGTTATACTTAAACAGGGAGAAGAAGATTACATGTGCTGTCCAAGCCAGAACAGGATATGGAAGGGGCAGTACAAAGAGATAACGAGAAGCGATACATCTGTCCAGCCTAACGTGGAACCATAAAGTTTAAGTAGACCAGCATGTGAGCGGAAGCTCAAACAAGGTATAGTGGAAAGTGTCTTCCTGGAGAGGGATAGGCCACAAATAGACCTCTGTACAACACATGCAAACTCACAATGCCAAGACTTTCATTGAGTGCGCCTTTCAGGGGCAGTGGACAGTCTACAGGCTCTATACAACTATTCGGCAGGACCGCAAGCTCCCCAGAACCACAAACTGCAGAACTCTACCCAGCTTTGGAAGCGCCAGGGTAAGGTGCTCTCACATAATGGATTCTTCCATATGGGAGCGCTGATCTGGTCCAGTGCTGACTTAAGGATTGACAGACAACGCTTTTTCTGGGAGGACTGGATCTCTAGAGCAATCCTAGTGCTACAACAGTTCTTTACAGACGATACCATGAAGGAGTTCACAGCGCTACAAGAGGAATATGAAGTCCTAGAAATATCTGCAACTGAGGAGCTGCATCATGAAAAAACTAGGAAGTGCTAGGCAAACTCCCCTTGCTTCTGTTATCCATGACTATCTGGCAACCTGAGGCGCGTACAAAAGCTTATTTCTGGCCTGTATACTTAAATTGTTAACCAATTGCACTTGAAACCGATCGAGAACTACTTATGGAACTTATGGTCTCAAAGATGCCAAATTGATTTTGAGGAGAAGGATTTGTCTGACCTTCTGCACCTACACAGTAAGAGCCTCTGCGGAGCCTCCTACAAATTCAGTCATTTTAAACTACTCCCCGATTGGCACTGGTCTCTTTACAAGCTCCACCAAGCTAAACTAGCCCCCCCATGTCCAACTGCTGACAGGAGGCGATATCCTTCATATTTAATTATACTCTTTCTCCGCCCCCCCCCCCCCTGCTTGAGGACTGTTTAAAAAATAGTCTGGTACATGCTGAGACCGGTTCAGGCCTACACATTGCAGCCACTGTTGGGTTTTGATTTGGTAAGGAGTATGGCCACACTAGATGATATTACAGCACGTGAGAGGCAATGGTTGTCTTCTTTGGCAAACGGCGACAGACAAACTTTTCATCCTCCTGAGGTTGAAAGTGCACACATCGCCTCATTGACTAGTCTGATGTTGTGGTCACTTGGCACATTTGCTAAAACGATTTACAAGTTGAATGACCATCTGCACGACTGAGCGCCTCTGGGATCCCCTTCTTCATCTCTTGGCTTTGTGAATCACAGGTTGGCTGCAGTAGACGAACATTAGTCTAGATCTCCTTTCCACCTGAGACATTGATCTCCACGACTGCCAGTTGAGCCCTTGGCTCAGAGATATGGCCTTTGAACTGGAATAGAGGGTGTGGTGATGGAGCATAGGGGGAGGGCTAGGTCTGTGGATCTTGAAGACCGAAGATGATGTACTGTGAGTGCATCACACTTCATACCTGATTTTTCTGTGTAGACTTTCAGTCTGTTACAAGATTATCATGATTGTGACACACACACATTTTTTTTCCTTTTCTTCTCCTTTTCTTGATACTCTTTGGTTGACCATCTATGTGTTACGATAATTTGAAAAACCCAATAACAGTATATCAAACAAAAAATGCCAAACATTTGCATCCAGGTGTTTACGCCTCGGATGCCAGAACTTTGTATCCAGCTAGAGACACCATCTGTCCCAGGGGATGTCCTATGGATAGAAAAATGTGCATATGTTTCCTGCCCAATACTGCTGCTACTGCTTGTGTTAAGCATAGTCAAACAGACAACCATAGCTGTGATAACGAGAACGCCACAATGGGCCAGATAAACATGGTTTTCAGACCTAGTTTTTATGACAGAAAGCATCATAAAACTACCTACCTTACAGGACCTTTTAATGCCAGAGGCACAGGTATACCACTCCGAGCCAGCCATCCTCTCCTTAGCGGCATGGCTCCTGAGGATTTAGAATTTGACAACCTTCCCCAAAATACATAGAAGTCCTGAGAGAGGCTGGGAGGCATACAACATGACAGTGATATGCCCCCATTGGAACAAATTGGCCATCTGGTGCACTAAGGAAGGACTAATGGATAACAGCAAGAGACTCCAAACCTTTCGGGTACCTAGCACCTTTTAGATAAGACTTCACATGCATCATTTAAGGTGCACCTGTAAGCTATAGAGACTTACACAATGGCACTATACGAATACATTTCTTTGATACAACAGTTATCAACAGATTCTTGGAAGGTGCTAAAACAGTGCACCACAGATGTCAGCACCCACTCCAATTTGGAATCTGAACCTGTTGCTAATACGGCTAATAAAAGCACCTCAAGAAAGCATTGCTGATTGCTATTACTTTGCTGCGTAGGGTCAATGAGTTACAGGCCCTCCTGTTACAAGAACCTCACTTCCAAATACATGGATTCAGGGTGGCATGAGAACAAACCTGTAATTTCTACCAAAAGGTATTTCGCACTTCCGTGTCAACCAAGAGATGCAACTAACCAGCCTTTTTCCAGCAGTCTGGTGAAACAGCAAGGACCCTACACACAGTAGAAGTCAGGTGGGCTGTTGTGGATTACCTGTAAGAAACAAAACCGTGCACAAAGTGAAGGAAATTCTTCATTTTCTTTGCGTCAACAAACAGGAATTTCCTAGTCATAAAAGGGACTATTGCAAGGTGGATTGTACAAACCATCATATGTTACAAGGTAGCGGGAGAAGCACCAGATGAGAACACCCAAGATTACTTCTCAGGAAACCAGGTAGTTATACTGGTATTCATTACCAACACCTACTTAAACGACACCTGCATAGCGGCTACATGGTAGTCTGTACACGCTTTCCTAAAACACTATTGTGTAGACATTCAAACTAACAGAGAAGCACAGATTGGATGGAAGGAACTAAGATACCTCTTCACAGAGGCACACTCTTTCAACCCAACCTCACAAGTGACGGAAATACCACTAGAGAATCAATACACAGTATGTGATTCCAAAAAAGATTAAAACTGTCAAAGGAAATGGTAATTTACCTGTAGCAGTAGTTTTAGTACCCAACCACTAGATGGGGTAATAATGCACTGCATGTGAATTCAGAAAATCATTCAAGTTGCAACTTAACTTCTATGTGTAAATAACCATTTTGTTACCTGGTGAGATAACTGGGACCTCCTAATGAGGCCCTGTGTTTTTAGTTAAACTTTCATTGTAGTTCACATCAGATAACTTTTGGAATGACGTTTGTGAGCTGTCCAGGCATTGTTAGTTTTTCTTTAAATATATCATTAACAACGCCGCCTATTGTTAGGTCAAAGCCTAGCCGATAGCGCAGCTGTCTGATTGCAGATACCTATTGGTAAGCATGCTGAAAGCTGCCCTAGGAATAACATCCTCCCATTGGTTACCATTAGCTATATATTTTATAGCTCACGTTTGCTTGCGTTCAGTTGACGTGCTTTATTTGTTTTAGACAATTCAGCATGTCTTTGTCCCTCCCGTGTAGCATCACCCCTTTACCTCCTTTTGATAGGCTAAATTCTATCCTCTCTGTTCGCTTTTTAATGAACTACTTTTCTCTTTTTAGTTGGGCACTCTATGAAAATGCACGCTTTGTCCAGCACTCTCCCTCCTCTGCTGCTTCCCCACTGAAATCCCTGTCTCCATTGCTCTAGGGCAATGGTTCTGAACCTGTGGTCTATTCAGGGGGTCTGTGACTGCTTAGAAAATTACATACTATTAACGGACTCATAAAAGTGTATGTAATAAGGAACACAATGTGAAATTGAGCATTTTTAAACGTGTAGGAGTTTGGATGCTAATAATTAGGTTGGTGTCTTCAGAATGATTGGTGGGAGCAGTGCAAATTTTTTAAACAATATAGTTTTGATTAAATTTTGATTATTTCTTTTTCATATTTGTGAATTAAATACAATATGTAATCATTCGGGTATTTGTTTGAATGTGTGTATCTGTAAAATTTTTGTCTGGTATTAAGGTTCAAATCATTTAAATTAATTAAGCTGGGCATCCTGGCCTCAGTAGGGGTCCCTGGATTCCCATAATGATTGAGTTAAGGTCCCCGGATACCAGCAATAAGATGTTAAGGGGAGATCCGCAGAGGTTAAAAGGTTAAGAAGCAGTTACGAACCCCTGCTCCAGAACTCCTTGAGAATGATACAATAGACTCCAAACAACTCCCTGCTGTTCGGGTTATCAAAGTAAAAAAAAAAGCAAGGAAACCCAAGCCTTTATATTCCTAGGTCTGGGTGTTACAGCTCAAAAACAAATAGAAAACTCAGTTTTCCAGTCTAGAGAGCATGACTGCACTAACACCCATATCTGAAAGAAACACGTTAGTTAGATTCCTCACCGTAGAATATCCCCAGGCGTTAGGCTGGATCCGGAAAGATTTTTGTAGCAATACCCCTTGCGCGTCGGTAGGCGTCGTCTGCGGCTCCGCGTCCGTCGTCGGCGTCGTGCGCCGGAATGACATCGTCGGAGTACTTAGCCGCCGCCCTCGCGCGCTGACGTCAGTTCTTTTTTCCGCACCAGTAAACGCCGATCCGGGAAGAGCTTACCCCTAGTCATTTTTTGACTAACTTTTTTTGACTTCTTTTGGTCTATCGACTCGACTCTGGTGCCGGTAGGATGCCTGGTTTCAAGGCCTTTGACGCCTGTCATCGCCTGATGATGGTGACGGATCGCCGGTGCCTTTATTGCCTGGGGGCCGACCATGACGCGGAGTCGTGCCTCGATTGCCAGGCCTTGACGTTGAAAGCTAGGCGGGAGCGGTCCCGTAAGCTTCTCGAGCTTCGGCACTCGGCTCCACGCCGCTCTCGGTCCCGGTCCAGGAGGAGGTCCAAGGACCGATCGCGGAGCCGCAGCCATCGTCATCGCTCGTCGGGGTCTTCGGGTAAGTCGAAGCACTCCAAGAAACGACATCGCTCTTCGGACTCCCCTCGCCGGTCGCGCGACTCGGCTGAGGGTCAGGGTGGTCCCACCCCCGTGGCTCTGTCGGAGCTGCAGGAGCCACGTCCGTCCCCATACCCGCTGGTCCTTGGAACTGACGCCACTCCGGCGGAGGTCAGTGCCTTCATCTCGGCCATGAGGGGCCTGGCTCCGCCGTCGACGCCTCGCGTGCCGGCGGCTCCGGCCCCGTCGACGGCCCCGACGCCGCAGGTCCCCGAGGGATCCAGGCCTGGATCTCGGTCGGCGCCGGTCGACCTCACGACGCCTCCTCCGCCGACACCGGTTCCACCTCCGGTGCCGTCTCCAGATGACGCCGTTCCCCGGCTCAGCCCCTGTCCGGACCAGACGCCGGTACGGCGCCATCCGGCGCCGCACCCAATGTCGATGGATGACCA
This sequence comes from Triturus cristatus, assembly GCF_964204655.1. Classification (NCBI taxonomy): domain Eukaryota; kingdom Metazoa; phylum Chordata; class Amphibia; order Caudata; family Salamandridae; genus Triturus; species Triturus cristatus. Next base: position 1,119,850,379 of record NC_140593.1, read on the forward strand.
TTTCATCTACCGTCCGGCTCCGATCGTTCCTCCTGTTTATCAGGAATCGGATGACTGGGGTGACTGGGAGGGGTCTGAGGACCCTATGGCCCTCCAGGGTCAACTTGCACATGACTGGGCAGACGAACTGGGGGATGCCAGTGGTCTGGACACTTCGCCGGACGCTGGCTTCATCTCTCCTCCGACTGTGGCCTCGGAGGAGGGTGCAGCTTTTTCACTGGTGCTGCGCAAGGCGGCCGAAGCCTTAGGGCTGGAGTTGCCTGCTGTGGCTGTGAGGACTAACGTCCTCACAGAGGTCCTTCAACCGACAGCAAGCTCCACTGAGCCTCTGCTGCAGTTTAATGAGGCCCTCATAGACGTTCTGCAGGGCACTTGGTCCAAGCCCTCCACAGTTCCTCCTGTGGACCGGAACGTTGCCCGGCGCCACCGCCCTGCTCCGGGCGACCCCAGTTTCCTCTCCCAACACCCCACCCCCGAGAGTCTGGTTATCCAGGCTTCAACCTCCCAATCCTCCTTCCCGTCCGCTCCTCCGGATCGGGAATCCCAAAGGTTGGAACAGTTTGGCAAGTAACTGTTCTCATCCCTGAGTTTGGGGCTGCGGTCTTTAAATACCGCTTGCGTTTTGGACCGTTATTCCCACTCTCTGTGGGATACGGTGGAGGACGTGCTGCCCTTATGCCCGGTGGAGGCCCGGGCACGACTCACTCAATCACTTGCTGACGGTCGAGATGCAGCACGGCACGCCATACGGTGTGGACTTGACACCACGGACTCGCTGTGTCGGGCGATTTCCAACACGGTGGCGCTTCGGCGTCACGCCTGGCTGAGGTCCACGTCATTTTCAAGGGATGTCCAGAGTTCCCTCATGGACATGCCCTTTGATGGCACTTGCCTTTTTGGTGAGAAGGCGGACAGTGCGCTGGCTCGGTTCAAGGACTCCCGGGCCACGGCCAAGTCCTTGGGTCTTTCGGCCCGGCGGCCGCAAACTTCCGCCTTTCGTCCCTTTCGTGGCCAAGGAAGTGGCGCCTCCTCACGTCCACCCAGCCACCGGCCGCAGAACCAACCTGCACGCGGTCGCGGATTCCGCCGAGGCGGTACTGGAGGTCAACTTGCCGTTCAGTCCAAATCCACCCCGGCAGCATCCGCCTCAAAGCCCTCAGAGTCCGAGCTTTCAGGCCCATTCAACGCCAGTGGGCGGCAGAGTTCGCCATCACCTGCTCCACTGGCACTCCATCACGTCGGACAGGTGGGTGCTGCAAATCGTCCAAAGGGGCTACTCCCTCCCCTTCGAGACGACTCCTCCAGCCATGCCACCGCTGAACCACTGTTTGTCGGGGGATCATTTGCATCTTCTACGGGAGGAAGTTTCGGCCCTCTTGGCCAAAGAGGCCGTCGAGCGCGTTCCTGGTCCAGAAGTAGGTCGTGGTTGTTATTCCCACTACTTTCTGGTTCCCAAGAAGGGCAAAGGGGGTCTACGCCCGATCTTGGACCTCAGGAGCGTGAACTCCTTCCTCCGGAAGGACCGGTTCAGGATGCTCACTTTAGCTCAGGTTCTGGCTGCCCTAGACCCTGGAGACTGGATGGTAGCGTTGGACTTGCAGGACGCTTATTTCCACATCCCCGTCCTGCCGGCCCAACGGTGTTACCTGCGGTTCACGGTGGGTCAGGAGCACTTTCAGTTCACCGTGCTCCCCTTAGGCCTCACCAGTGCCCCTCGGGTGTTCACGAAAGTGATGGCGGTGGTCGCAGCTCATCTGCGCCGATCAGGGGTTCCAGTCTTCCCCTATCTCGACGACTGGCTGTTGAAGGCGGGCTCACCCCAGCACGTCGTCTCCCACCTCCAGACTACGGCCGACCTCCTGCACTCGCTGGGGTTCTCCATCAATGTGCCGAAGTCACACCTGAGTCCCTCCCAAAAGCTCCTTTTCATTGGGGCGGTTCTCGATTCGGCGCAGTTCCGGGTCTATCTGCCGGAACAGCGGGTCCGGGACATTCAGGCCCTGATTTCCATCTTCCGGCCTCTGTCCTGGGTTTCGGTCAGGTTGGTGCTGCGGCTTCTGGGGCTGATGGCCTCCTGCATCCTGTTGGTACCTCACGCCAGGTGGCGGATGCAGGCTCTGCAGTGGGACCTGAAGTTTCAGTGGGCCCAGCATCGAGGCAACCTGTCCGGCCATGTCTTGATCTCGGAGGGCACTGCAAACCAGCTGCAGTGGTGGCTCACGAATCGTGATTGGGTCAGCGGCAGATCCCTCTCCCTACCCCAACTGGAGCATGTCGTAGTGACGGATGCGTCCCTCCTGGGATGGGGGGGCCATATGGGAGAGGCGGAGATCAGAGGACTCTGGTCTCCGGCGGAGACTCGGCTCCATATCAACCTCTTGAAGCTGAGGGCGATCCGACTTGCACTGAAAGCCTTCCTTCCCTCTGTCCGGGGAAGTGTTGTGCAGGTGTTCACGGACAACACCACCGCCATGTGGTATTGCAACAAACAGGGCGGGGTGGGGTCGTGGACCCTTTGTCAGGAGGCTCTGCGCCTCTGGACATGGCTGGAACATCAGGGCATCACCCTGGTGGTTCAACATCTGGCGGGCTCTCTGAACGCCAGAGCAGACTAACTCAGCTGCCGGTGCATGATGGATCACGAATGTCGTCTGAACTCTGACGTGGCGCAAGGTCTCTTTCTGCAGTGGGGAGAGCCTTGGTTAGATCTATTCGCCACCGAAGAGAACGCGCAATGTCAGCAGTTCTGCGCGTTGGAATTTCCAAGGCGGCACTCGCTCGGAGACTCTTTTCGTCGCAAGTGGAGTTGCGGTCTGTTGTACGCCTTTCCGCCTATACCACTTCTGCCCAGAGTGCTGAAGATCGGGCGCGACCGGGCCCAAGTCATCTTGGTGGATCCGGATTGGGCACGAAGGTACTGGTATCCCGAGCTCCTCAGTATGTCCATCGACACCCCGATATGACTGCCTCTTCAGGAGGACCTTCTGTCGCAGCAGCAGGGGACGGTCCTCCACCCGAACCTGTCCAGCCTCCACCTCCATGTGTGGAGATTGAGCGGCGACAGTTGATGCTATTTGACTTGCCTCCTGAAGTCTGTGATGTCATTCTGGCAGCAGGCGTCCCTCCACAAAGACGGTATACGCCTGCCGGTGGAACAAATTTGTGGCATGGTGCACAGCAAAGGCTATGGATCCCCTTTCTGCCCCCCTTTCTGCGGTTCTCCTCTTTCTTCTTTCTTTGGCCCAGCAGGGCTCTGCTCTGGGCACCTTGAAGTGTTATCTTGCTGCAATCTCTGCTTTCTTAAGGCTTCCTGATCAGCCTTCTCTTTTCAAGTCCCCTGTTGTCTCCCGTTTTCTTAAGGGCATTACTCATATGTTCCCTCCTGTTCCATTCGTAATGCCTCAGTGGGACTTGAACCTTGTTCTCACTTTTCTGATGTGCGCTCCCTTTGAGCCCCTTCACAACTGTCCAATTTGTCTACTGACTCTGAAAACTGCCTTCCTGGTGGCTATCGCCTCCGCTAGGCGGGTGAGTGAGCTCCAGGCTCTGTCAGCTAAGCCTCCCTTCCTTTCGGTTCATCCGGATAAGGTTGTCCTCCGGACACGTCCTTCTTTTCTTCCTAAAGTCGTGACTCACTTTCACATCGGGCAATCTGTCACGCTGCCCACCTTCTTTCTGCCTCCGCATCCTTCAAAAGATGGAGAGGCTCCACCGTCTGGACCCAAAACGTTCGCTGTCCTTTTATTTGGACCGCACAAAACAGTTCCGGGTGGACGACCAACTTTTTGTTGGATATGTAGGTGCTAAGAAGGGTAAAGCTGTGCACAAGCGGACCATCTCGCGATGGGTCGTGTTGTGTATTAAACTCTGCTATTCCTTGGCGAAAAAGGTCCCTCCTGTTGGGCTGAGAGCCCATTCCACCCAGGCCACAGAGGCGACAACTGCCCTGGGACACGTTTGCCAAGCACTATTGCCTGGACAGTCAAGTCCGGAGAGATGGCCACTTTGGCCGTTCTGTTCTCCAGGACTTTCTGGTGTGATCTTGGTTCGCAGGCCAACCTCCGGGGTTGGTATTGCTGGGGTATCTATTCTAAGGTGAGGAATCTAACTAACGTGTTTCTTTCAGATGAACAAGTTATTTACCTTCGGTAACGATGTATCTGTAAGAAACATTAGTTAGTTAGATTCCTCACCGACCCACCCAGCCTCCCCGTTCTGCGAACCAACATCTAGCGTAAAGGTTCTCCCTTTCAGGGCCCTAGATTTTTTGGCACCAGTGTCGGTCTCTTGCATGACTCAGCGTCCCTGGCGCGGAAAGCTATGTATAAGAACTGACGTCAGCGCGCGAGAGCGGCGTCTTAAGTACTCCGACGTCATTCCGGCGCATGACGCCGACGACGGACGCAGAGCCGCAGACGACGCCTACTGACGCGCAAGGGGTATTGCTACAAAAATCTTTCCGGATCCAGCCTGACGCCTGGGGATATTCTAAGGTGAGGAATCTAACTAACTAATGTTTCTTACAGATACATCGTTACCGAAGGTAAGTAACTTGTTCATCAAGTTCATCTTTTTGTATCCACAAAAGGGCCGGCCAAACAGTCATGTGCAATTAGGAGTGGCAAACCCCTCCTCCCCTGCTCCTCTCTTGTCAGAGCAGCCCGCTCCAAATGCAAAGCTGCAGCAGAAGGAAACATAAAATGTTAATACCGCAAGTTATTATCATTTTATGTTTCCTTTACTTCACAGTAGTGGGGCGACGCTTCTCCACCTTAGCGGAGGAGCCGCCACTGCTTTATAAATGCAGTGCACGACCAGCGGAAGGGAGAGAACCGTGCTCTCTGCCTTAACTGTACTCTAGTTTTACCGTGCGATGGACTTTATTGTGTACATAGAGGATTTTCAGGTCTCCTTACAGCAGTTTGAAGTTCCTCCCCACACCGTACAGGCCTCGGAGGCGCTGATAAGTTAACAATAAAAGAGCCGTGAACATCCTCCCCAAGCCAGATAAAAGGTCCACCGTGATTTCATGGACTTCAAGAAGGCACCAGCATTATCAGCATTGCATGCTATATGTTTCCAGCGGAGACACAGGGCAGTGTGCTTGTATATTGTATCTTTCATTCAAATTAATCTTAAGTACCCAAAAAAACACAAATTAAGCATGCACTGGAACAACGTGTACCACATCACGCCTGGATGAAAGGCTGGCCTTCCATATTTTGGTGAGTAGTATGCTTTTAGGTAGAAAGAGCCCTGGTCATTTAAACCCGCATCAAGATTAACAGATAATTGTCCCCATCATCTGTACACATCTACAGTTTTTTTTAATACAAAGGAAGTGCATACCTGATTTAAGGCACAGGCCAATATGTGGTTCGGGTTTATGTTCACCCCAAAATATACAGTGCCCTCTGGCCCTTGAATTTTAGCCCAAAACAGCGTAGGGGAGATTGCAGGCCCTGCTGCTGAGATGGAAAGGCCCATCAGTTCGTGTAGCTGGAAAAGCAAAACTTCAAGTCCCAGAATCCAACCTGCATTTGGGGAAAGCAGCACCTGGGCTCGATGACCATGAGTATCGTGACAGTAGGCCTCTTGACCATCATGATATCCTCTTATTGGCAATCTTGATAGTTTATAACTGTGTGCGCAGTCCTTGCCTGTGGTGCACGCATGCCTTTGCGTCCATGCGTTTCCACTCGACTGCAGCCCGTCTATGAGGCAACGCAGGTGACTTGCAAGCATGCCGCACAGCAGCTGCGCTACTGTACAACATGGCTTAAAACACATTGACAAAGCCAATAGCTCTTGCATAGGCGATGCTTGCACTCGGAGATGTGTGGATTGTTGGCCCTTCCCTCCCCACAGTTGGTGTTTTAGATATTTGACTTCTTTAGTACTTGTAGTCCTTCTCCAACCCCGCGGATTCTCCCCAGATTGGCGCTAACCTCTTCCTCTCTCTGCAGGTGTCTTCATCCTGCATCTTCTTTACTCCAGCGGAGCGGAATGAGTTGAAGAAAAAGATTGAAGTGTGTCAGGCAAGAAGATAACAACGGATGGAGACCAACACAAAAGGTTCACAGCCAGAGCTCTTTAAAAGACGTTGCCCGAAAGCAGTTTCGTTGTGATAGACTGTGTGGTCACATGATCACAATTCCCCAATCGCAATATACCTTATTTATGGACCCAGCCAGCCAATCCGATCGCTAAGTACTTTTGTTTTATGTAATTTATGGCTGCACTTTTCTTCGTAGCCTTGCTGAGATGTTTCTGTATTAAAGCGTTTTATTTCAAGCCTACGCAGATATATTGCAGTTTAAATGTCATTACCCTCTGTTTTTCTTTGTCATATGCAATATTTGCAGTAGGCGTTTTACAGGCCACTACCCACAAAAACAATCCATGCAGTTTTGGCTTTCGGAATATGAACATGCGTATATCCAGCGCTTAATGTGAAGGGCATTTTAAAGGGTTTCTTTGCAGGCGACTGCACATGTTCGGATATCGCCATTGCATAAATCAACGGGTTTGCAGGCCAGCATCCTGTTTTGTCCCATCATAGCTTGCAGTTTTCAGCTCAGCACTAAACAGTATTTTCAGGTAATGGCAATATGCACAGTTAGGGTTGGGGGGGGGGGGGGGGGGGGGTGCAGAAGAGGGAACAAGTCCTGATTTCTTGGTGTGATTTTATTAGCTGAAAAAAGCTGGTGTTAGAATTCCTCAGCTTCACCTCTGTAAATTAATAGAAGAAGCTCATGTATTATGAATAGGATAAGTGGTGTACATATAGTCTCTTCACGCCCCATGCAGAGTGCGGTGGAGCAGTTGTCTGCCGTGCTTGGTCATAGCAAGGGGACATACAGGGCTCGCCGATAGGGCCTCTGCCGGATGAATCACTTTGGATTAATGCGGCATTCAGTGGATGACATGGTGCTATTTCCAGTTATTTGACCACTGCTTCTTTTTTTCCATCAATTTCTAAACCTCCTTTTTATTTTACTTTTTAAAACAGTGTTGTAATCAATTGTTCTGTCCTAATCATGAGCCCCATTTTAACTGCCGTAGTGATTCTGTGCATAACATATCTTTGGACACCTCCATCCCAAAAATATAAATATATATAAGTTTTTTTTGTTTGTTTTTTAAGAAAATGTTATTCACTTGATCTTTAAGCCTTGTGTCGCAACCCATTCGAGTTAAGTTGCAGTATTCCACTTCTGTGGCGCAATCGTGCACAGTTTCGACTCATATTGTGTATGAGCACTTGGTTTTTGGGCAGAGCTGGACCTCTGCGTCATAGGTCAGAGTTGAATAGAGCTGGACATTCAGTCCCTGTGTGAGGAGTGTTTTTTCATTTCCTGTATAGAAGTTTAACTATTTTCGTCATTATTTGTCTAAATAAAATATAGTGTGTGAAGTGGGCAAATAGTTTTGGGGTGAGGTGGATGACGCCCCTCTTTGTAGAAAGCCGTTCCATAAAGCAAAGGCACTTGTTCGAATTTGCAGAAATGATGTGCCACCCATTGTAGTAGGGTTTTGACATTTTTTTTTAAACTGTTACCCGAAGGAAGACGTTTTTGCATATGACATGCACAGTTGTGTACCATCCAGCTGAGATGTTTTCTTGTGCATTTTTCAACTATGTCGAATAACATATCATACTTTCCATCTGTTTTTTTCCCTGTGCTCAAAATAGGAATCTCATTCACAGCATATATATTTTTTTAAAGAAACCTTGAAGCATGAGCACATTTACAACTAACTTTAATTGTAGGCATTAAAGAGTCTGATTAAATCTTAATTAAGTTTTTATAAACTAAATGCAGATCGTGCGCCAGCTTACCTGGTGCATTGCAGTGTTCATAACGACACTTCCTTACTGTCCGCCGGTAGTAAGACTACTGGATATTTAGCAATAATGTTTGCATGTCTGGCTCCAGGAACTGTAGTAACTATGCTGTGTTTCACTCTCTGACATAGCACTTTGTGGCATGGAAACCACAGTGGAGGATCATTTGTCTTAAAGTGTAGTGTTAAAGTGTGTATTCAGCATTTCTGAGGGCTCAAGTGTTTTTTCTTTTGTAATCTTGGTGTGTAACGGAGCTCTGGGTAGTCAGTCGATGCTGGACTAGCTCTCAGTCTTGAAAGATGCCAACAAGTGAATACATGCAGCACTAAGTTAAATCCCTCAAGCCTTCGTTCCCTTTTTTTCTAACTTTCTATTCCCCAGAATGAAGGCCACAGACTCGGTATACACTTTATGCAATATCCGCGTCATGAGTAGACACTATGGACCTCATTCCATCATGGCCCACTGATAACACTTGAGGGACTATGAAGAGCTTCTCCAGTTGATACAGAGCACAGACTGCAGAAGGATTAAATGCTCACCTGCCATGTGGCACCATGGTAAACCAAGGGTTTCTTGTGGTTTGTCAGCTAGAGCATCTTTCGGACTAACCTTCCCATTTTACGTTAATTCTGAAATGCCCAGTCAGATGGAATATATATTTTTAAAAAAACAAGGGCCACGACTTTTAGCTTTGTTTTAAATTTAGTTATAGATCCCTACTAAATTTTTTTATTGAATCAAATCCCAATTATACTGTTCATTAGTGAGTGGGCATTATTTCACAGCATGCGGCAGTAGTCTGACAAAGGTGACTGTTACATCTATAATTCACTTTAAAATACCTAAGTGTAACGAAATAGTTCTCAAATGTCAAATCAAACATGTTATACAGAAAAGAAGTGCCTCTCAATCACAGTTCATTCTCAATTTTGAGCTGTCCACACCCAAACCCTACTGGTTGTTTTCTTTCCAACTCTGTAGATATGTTTTCTATTAAAAAGTGTTTCTTTTTAACTGTTTATACAATTTATGTAAAGAAATTATGTGAGCTTCTGTATAAATTAAAAAAAGGGTTAATAAAATTCCTTTGTTATTGTTTTTTTTTTCCTTCTTAAATCAGGTTGTAAAAGGTTTTGTGTAGCTCTTTCGCTTTCCATCACATGGAAATGGTGCCACATTGTAGATGTTGTTGGAAAGTATGCCAAACCTACGTCTTAGAAGACCAGAGTTGCATGTGCTCACTTCCAATGCAAGTTGAACTAATGTCCTGAACGTTAGTAAGGACAATCAATGAGCAATATCCGGTTTCTGCAGGAGGGTCCTTTACTAGAGTGTCTCAGAGGTTTCTTTTCAAAATGTGTAACATATTATGTTCTGCTACATACTTACCTGCGCATTACTTCTGCCTGTGGCGCATGCAACAAAGGGCTAGGTTCATGGTGCAGGCCTTGCAATGGCATTATTTTTCTGTGTCCATGATGAGAGCTTTTCCCAAGGTTCATCAAACACCCTCATTAAGGAAGATCTAAATTATTATTTTCCTTCTACATTTGTTGCTTCTTATCGGCAATGAGTAGCCACAGCATAGCAGAATGAGTACCTTTTAGTAGCACCTTGGTGTCCTCCCTGTATTAAGCACATAAAAGGATTTTGACGTTGCACAAGGGTTGCATGTTGCTGCTCCTTTGGGTTAGAAACATATAAACTCTTCGATCTTTCTACATCCTGAGCAGCCTCCGCACTCCCATCAAAAATGAAGTGTCCCCTTTTGATGGGTCACCCCATGAAAATGGACTGCAGCACATTATAATTACGTGCATTATGGGCACAGAGCATGGAAGTATGTGTTTAATTAGCACTAGTGCACAAAAATGGAACCCTCCCAACAATTTCCAGTAGAAGGATGTTTGGTTGGAAGTTTTGGAAGCAAGGGAAAGTAGGGCACCAGAAGATCAATGTAATGTATATCTTGAATGGTATGAAGAGACGTCTAAGAGACTCCATGAGTCTCTGTTTTGGAGTCTTAAAGACTCCTCGGAAAATTTAAGTGAATAGGTGAAAGAATAAAAAGAAAAATGCTGCAAAGACTTGGCTGATGACAAGGTGACGGTGAAATATGACAAAGGCTTGATGGTTCCGCCTAGTGCCCTGATGTATCCGCAGCTTAAAGAAACTCTGATGATGATGAGACTCCTGATGACATTAATTTCCTCGAAGGGCTACCTCCTCCTGTTCTCTCAGGTAACCTGTGCACCCCTAAGGGGTCCACTTACATCCCCTCTATCCTACAAACCTGACTACCCCATTACTCGTATTTGCTCACACAGAGTGCCATCACAAAGTCTCCAACTTCTCCCAAGAAAGAGATGGTTTATATGTCACAAATTATCCATGTCCTCTCTCCAGTTGCTTCTCACACGCGCAGTTGTGTGGCACAAGCGGGGCAAGGCAGTTGCCCAGTGCCAAGGACAGTCCATGTCTCTTTGACCCCAGTGGATCTCAGGAATTTATTTAAAGAGTTTCCCAATATTAGGGAGAAACCCCAAAGGTTTAGAGAGGAATTAGCGACCAGCAGTAATTATTCACTAGTCCTTTTTAGTGACCTCCAAAACCTAACGTTTATCTGGTGCCCAACACACCCAATATGAGATTCTATTGTTATCTGCAGGTCTGGTGACATTTTTATGAATTCCAAGGACAACAACATAACACATCGGAAGGGAAGAAACAGCAGTGGAAGTGGAAGGGACGTAGGTTACATTTGGACCACTTGCAGCGTTCCCAAGATGGCCACTCGGTAGCGCCAAAGGTCCTACTCCCATACATTGCACACAAGCATCATGGAATGCCCTTGTATTAAAGCGGATGCAAAGACAGTATCACAAATACATTTATAAGACTTGATTCCTCAGTTTGGCATTGTACTGTCCATAAACAGTAGAAATGGATTTCATTTCTTTACCCAAATAATACTAGACTTTTGTAAGACTCTGAAAATACAACCAAACTTCCCCTGAGCCTATCACCCCCAATCAGCTGGGAACGTTGAGCGAAATAATGGAGGTGCTTAAAAATAAACTTGCAAAGATCTGTGCAGAGTCTGACCTCAAACGGCCTGATGCATTGTCCATTGCTCTCCAAAGCAAGTGAGCTACCGCAAATAGAACAAGCATTTGCAATGCAATCGGTCTCGCCTTTGGGACCTTATATGTATTCAGCTATGCCGCACATTAGCCTGGGGGCTGAAACATCTACCGTTCTTTAATATGGGGGAAAGTAAGCATCAAACTGTGTGACATGCCAGGTACATGGTGTTAATTTGAACAATGTTGACCACTTGAGTGGTTTTGACTACAGTGCTTAAAAGATTGTCTTGCAAGATATACTAGGTACCCATGTTCTATTATGAAAGATCATACTATAAGCAATTATCCATTAGGGAGGGTGGGATTTAACAATAATATTTGAGCTAAGCTGTCTATTGACAAATGTAACAATGGAAACCATCACTTCGTTAAGATCAAGCAAAAATCTATAACTCTGACTTTGTAAACCAGTACTGTTTTGGAAAAAAAAAAATGTGATGTGACTAAACTAGTTAACTATGCTTCTAATGCTTTGGCCAGGCGTACACTAGATAATTAAGTGTATACAACCCTAGGGATTAACCGACTAAGTGAAATCGGAAAAACCATGTGGCAATTTTAGAAATCCATTTTAGACCGCACGTGGGCAACAGCATCTGATGTCTTTTTACGGCCATCAATAGCAGCGAAAATGTACACGTTTAAAAGATAAAAAGAACGTGTCTCATAGAAGCATATTCTACATTGGCACAAAATACTAACCACAAAAATTGGCCAACATCCCACAGAGAGCGCAAATGGCACACGATTCATCAGCAATAAAGCCAAAGAAGAACAAGTTATGGGTGCGACACCAAACGTGGCTGATTAGGAATGTGTAGGACATTTAAAAACATCCAATCACGCATTTTCAGTCGGGTTGTAAGAACGCATCGAGAAACTTAACCTTGCAGTCAAGCAGAGAAGGAGTGTTACTGGATTTAATTATATAAGTGTGCTGGGCTCTAAATTTGTTAAGAAAAATGTACTTTGCCGTTAGCCATATACTTTGGAGCTCTACTCAATGTATGTCATGCTCCCTGTTAGACCTGTCAGCCCTTTGGCAGTTCCCTCCTCATTTTTTTTTTTCCCTTTTCCTTCTCATTTGTTTCTGTCCACTAACTACTTTTTGGGTGTTAATGTAGAGGCTCTGGGCGCCTCATTCTCACTAGCTGAGGGAGAGGCGCAAGGTGCTTCACTGAAGAAAACGGAAGAGGGAGGTTAGTCTCACAAAATGGTGGTCCCAACTGTCACCTCAACACCTGAGCCATAGACTGCCATGAGAGGTTCCGGAACCTTCTGGGCCACTCTGGCCAGTCAGGCCCCAGGTGATAAATAGAGGTGAGGGCAGGGCGGCCATTTTAGGACTTAGTTGAGCTGTGAGGTAGTCAGGAGTAAGGCACCTGAGTGGAGAGGTGGCTGCGCTAGATAGGGAATGGACAGGTCTTAGGGTCTGCGCGACTTCCCTCATCAGTGGACACCACCCTCAACCTTCTGACTGGTCCCTGAACGCAGCCAACGACTTATAAGGACATCGTTACCCTGGGGACTCCCAGGTAGTCAGTATCCCTGAAAGAGGACCCGGGAAGGAATCGCCGTTTGGGACTACCTATCCCTCATCCCTGTTGGGCCTGGATGTTGAATCAGGCTGGCCTTAGCGAGTGTCCATCATCCCTGACTAAAGGGGAGATGTCCGTGCCCAGTAACTAAGAGATCTTCTCACCAGCTTCATGTGAGCCCGGCTCCCTTAATTTCTGCCCCCCCCCCCCTGCCTGAGCCCTACCTGGACCGTTCACCGCCGCAGTGCCGGGTCCGTGAGGCTGCCTGTGGCCCAGGGAGAGGCCTGGGATCGCCGGGAGGTCTGAGGAAGTGACGGGACCTCTTGGGGAGTGCTGGCAGGCATCGCGTCAGCCGGCTGAGGAGAGACTCCTATCCAGGAAGTGCGGGCTGGATCCGGCATTGAAGCCGCCGCCTGGAGTCACGTGAGCGGGGCAGACGCCGAAGCGCTGCCCCGCTGTTGCCAGCTGAGAGAGGAGGCTGCGCCCCCGCAAGCCGCGCTGCTTCTGGCGGCTGCGGGAGTGCTGAACTGAGGACGCGAGGTGAATTGGGACAGCGCCTGGCCTATGGAGACTGCTAGGGAGTGAGTCCAGCGGGCTGTGGGGAGCGGAGGAGCGAGGCTTCCACCAGCGGAGGAGACCCACCCGCAGGGTAGTCCTTGGGGGAGGCGGTTGGTGGTTGTGCCCTGTTCTTCGCCTTCCCCCCTTTGAGAGATCTTCCTGTCAGGGCAGTGAGCCCCGTCTGCCCCGAAGAGGTGGGAACTCTGCTCCGGTTTCCGCTGAGCTTCGTGAGAGGAGGACACCAAGGAAACAGTAAGTTGGGCATAGAAAGAAGGGGGGAGAGCCGAGAGAGCACATGAGAGCACGAGTGCCCACATTTACGGACAGATGACGTCCTTTTAGACCAGATTGTCGGTCCCTGGGGAAGCCAGGGTCGAGGTTAAAAACACCGATACATGGTCCTAACCCCACGTGTGACTAAAGTCAATGTAGTAGTAATTTCACGTATAGTGCTGAAGGCAGCAGATCGAGTTCTGGTAACAGCGAGAGTTCATGTGTACTGCCTAACTGGGAGGGATGAATCGTGATGATAAAGAACCTACAAATAAACTGCCTAGATGTAACTGAGTAACTGCCAGCAGCAATGTCATTCTCCACCTAGTATCTGAATGTAATAAGTTAATTGTCAGGGATAGTATAAGAGTCCGAGAGTATAGCCGTTAGAGAAACCATCTGTCAGAAGAACACTGTGTAGACTAAATGATTTTCTGAAATTGTGTAATATGTCAATGTTGGGCGGAGCGTCCCCTGCGGGGATTTAACTTAGCGCTCTCATGTGCTCTCTCGGCTCTCCCCCCTTTTTTTTTCCCTTTTCCTTCTCATTTTTTTCTGTCCACTAACTTCTTTTTGGGTGTTAATGTAGAGGCTCTGGGCGCCTCATTCTCACTAGCTGAGGGAGAGGCGCAAGGTGCTTCACTGAAGAAAACGGAAGTTCACAGAGGTTGGAGCCTGGAACAAGGGCCCAATCAGCTGCCAAAAAGGGTAGACGGGGCCAGGGGAAACCTACCCCGGCATCTGCACCTCAGAAGGTGGAGGGGGCAACTGAGGTGGTCCCGGAGTCCACAGAGGAGGATGTGACTTCCCTGGAGGGCTTACCTACCCCTGCAGAATGGCAGGTGGAGGGAGGACCCACTAGGGAGGAGTTTTGTTGGGCCCAAAAGGTGTGTCCTACCCTTGAGGGGTTGAGGTGTTACGGCGGCAGGCCGAAGCCCAGGCAGCGGGTAACGATTCGGGGAACTTCCACATATACTGGGAAGATGGTCTCCTTTATAGCAAACTCAAGGCTCCGGTGCATGGATCATCCCGGGCCTTGGTAGTTCCCCAGCGTTACCGAGCCTTCCTTTTGGGATTGGCTCACGAAATACCCTTGGCAGGACACTTGGGACTAGACAAGACCTTTGCTCGACTTGTCCCTCATTTCTACTGGCCTCAGATGAGGATTACGTCCGACACTTTTCGTAGGACGTGTGTAACCTGCCAAGCTAGTGGGAAAACAGGTGTGAAGCTGAAGGCTCCCCTGGAACCACTGCCTGTCGTTGACACCCCCTTTGAAAGGGTGGGCATCGACATTGTAGGGCCATTGGATCCACCCACGTCTCCCGGTCACAGGTTTATCCTGGTTCTGGTGGATCATGCCACCCGGTACCCAGAGGCTATCCCTCTGAGGACCATTACTGCACCTGCGGTGGCGCGGGCTCTTATGGGAATTTTCACCCGGATGGGGTTCCCCAAGGAAGTTGTGTCGGACAGAGGTACCAACTTCATGTCGGCATATATGCGGGCTATGTGGAAAGAGTGTGGAGTCACTTACCGGTTCTCCACCCCTTATCACCCCCAGACCAATGGTCTGGTGGAAAGGTTTAACAAACCCTTAAAGGGCATGATCAGGAGTCTGCCCGAGAGCCTGCGGAGGAAATGGGACGTCCTCCTACCTTGTTTGCTGTTTTCCTAAAGGGAGGTACCACAGAAGGGAGTGGGCTTCAGCCCCTTCGAGCTGTTGTACGGACACCCTGTGCGTGGACCCCTCAGCCTGGTGAAGGATGGATGGGAAAAGACTCCCAGAAAACTTCCCACGGACGTGGTGAGCTACATGCTGGCCTTTCGTAGCCAAATGGCTAGGTTGTGGAAGCAAGCTTCTGAAAACCTAGAAGCCAGCCAGACGGTCATGAAGGAATGGTATGACCGAAATGCTCACCCGGTGGAGCTGGAGCCTGGCCAGAAGGTGTGGGTGATGGAACCTGGAGAGCTTAGCGCCCTCCAGGATCGCTGGTCAGGCCCCTTTGAGGTGATTGAGAAGAAGGGTAAGGTCACATATGTGGTGGACCTTAAGACCCCCAGGCAGCCCCATCGGGTGCTCCATGTCAACCGCCTCAAGCCTCACCAAGAGAGACCCGAGGTCACTTTAATGATGGTGACGGATGGGTCAGAGGAAGAGGAAAGTGAACCTCTTCCTGATCTTTTTGTGTCCCAAGAGAAGGATGGGTCGGTGGAGGGAGTGATCCTCTCACCATCCCTAACGCCCGAACAGCGGAGAGACTGCCGCCAAGTTTTGGAGCAGTTTGCTTCCTTGTTCTCACTTATCCCGGGAAGGACTCATCTGTGTACCCATGATGTGGACACAGGGGACAGCCCACCTGTGAAGTCCAAGTCCTACCGTTTGTCGGATAAGGTGAAGGCTAGCATCCATGGAGAAGTCACCAAGATGCTAGAGCTGGGAGTGATTGAACCTTCAAGCAGTCCCTGGTCCAGTCCGGTGGTACTGATACCCAAAGTTGCCCCGCCGGGCACTACCCCAGAACTCCGGTTCTGTGTGGATTACAGGGGACTGAACTCTGTGACAAAGACCGATGCTCATCCTATCCTGAGGGCGGATGAGCTCATTGACCGGTTGGGAGCTGCTCAATATCTCAGTACCTTTGACCTTACATCCGGATACTGGCAGATCTCCCTGACAGATGGAGCAAACTAAAGGTCAGCCTTCTCCACACCTGAGGGTCACTATCAGTTCTGTGTGATTCCCTTTGGGCTCAAGAACGCCCCTGCCACTTTTCAGCGGCTGGTGAACCAGGTCCTCTCCGGGATGGAGGCCTTTTCGGTTGCGTACCTGGATGACATTGCCGTCTTCAGCAGCAGCTGGGAGGACCATTTGTGTCACCTTCAGGCTGTCCTTCAGGCTTTGCAGCAGGCGGGTCTGACGATCAAGGCCAGATCGGGCAGGGGTCGGTAGTGTACCTCGGTCACTTGGTGGGTCGGGGTAAGGTACAACCCCTCCAGGCCAAGATTGAAACCATCATGGCCTGGGAACCTCCCAAGACTCAGACGGAGGTCCGAGCCTTTCTGGGCCTCACTGGCTACTACCGACGCTTCGTCAAGGGATACGGTACTATCGTGGCTCCCTTGACTGAGCTTACTTCTAAAAAGCACCCTCGACGGGTAATCTGGACCGAGGGGTGTCAACAAGCCTTTGACACCTTGAAAAAGGCAATGTGTGCGGCACCTGTCCTCAGGGCCCCTGACTTCTCCAGGGAGTTCATCGTCCAAACGGATGCGTCGGAGCATGGCAGCGGGGCAGTGCTGTCGCAACTTAATGAGGAGGGTCTGGACCAACCGGTGGTCTTCGTGTCCAGGAGACTACTCCCCCGGGAACAGAGGTGGAGTGCGATTGAGAGGGAGGCTTTTGCGGTGGTGTAGGCCCTGAAGAAGCTGCGGCCATACCTGTTTGGCTCGCACTTCCTGGTTCAGACCGACCACCGGCCCCTCAGGTGGCTGATGCAAATGAGGGGCGAGAATCCCAAGTTATTGAGGTGGTCCATCTCCCTACAGGGAATGGACTTTAGGGTGGAACATCGCCCAGGAGTGGACCACGCCTATGCTGACGGTCTCTCCAGGTATTTCCGCCTTAGTGAAGAGAACTCCCAAGGGATTGGGTAGTTCTCCCCACTTTCAGCTGGAGGGGACGCGTGTTAGACCTGTCAGCCCTTTGGCAGTTCCCTCCTCATTTTTTATTTTTTTTTCCCTTTTCCTTCTCATTTTTTTTCTGTCCACTAACTACTTTTTGGGTGTTAATGTAGAGGCTCTGGGCGCCTCATTCTCACTAGCTGAGGGAGAGGCGCAAGGTGCTTCACTGAAGAAACAGGAAGAGGGAGGTTAGTCTCACAAAATGGTGGTCCCAACTGTCACCTCAACATCTGAGCCATAGACTGCCATGAGCGGTTCCGGAACCTTCTGGGCCACTCTGGCCAGTCAGGCCCCAGGTGATAAATAGAGGTGAGGGCAGGGCGGCCATTTTAGGACTTAGTTGAGCTGTGAGGTAGTCAGGAGTAAGGCACCTGAGTGGAGAGGTGGCTGCGCTAGATAGGGAATGGACAGGTCTTAGGGTCTGCGCGACTTCCCTCATCAGTGGACACCACCCTCAACCTTCTGACCAGTCCCTGAACACAGCCAACGACTTATAAGGACATCGTTACCCTGGGGACTCCCAGGTAGTCAGTATCCCTGAAAGAGGACCCGGGAAGGAATCGCTGTTTGGGACTACCTATCCCTCATCCCTGTTGGGCCTGGATGTTGAATCAGGCTGGCCTTAGCGAGTGTCCATCATCCCTGACTAAAGGGGAGATGTCCGTGCCCAGTAACTAAGATCTTCTCACCAGCTTCATGTGAGCCCGGCTCCCTTAATTTCTGCCCCCCCCCCCTGCCTGAGCCCTACCTGGACCGTTCACCGCCGCAGTGCCGTTTCCGTGGGCTGCCTGTGGCCCAGGGAGAGGCCTGGGATCGCCGGGAGGTCTGAGGAAGTGACTGGACCTCTTGGGGAGTGCTGGCAGGCACCGCGTCAGCCGGCTGAGGAGAGACTCGCATCCAGGAAGTGCGGGCCGGATCCGGCATTGAAGCCGCCGCCTGGAGTCACGTGAGCGGGGCAGACGCCGAAGCGCCGCCCCGCTGTTGCCAGCTGAGAGAGGAGGCTGCGCCCCCGCAAGCCGCGCTGCTTCTGGCGGCTGCGGGAGTGCTGAACTGAGGACGCGGAGGTGAATTGGGACAGCGCCTGGCCTGTGGAGACCGCTAGGGAGTGAGTCCAGCGGGCTGTGGGGAGCGGAGGAGCGAGGCTTCCACCAGCGGAGGAGACCCACCCGCAGGGTAGTCCTTAGGGGAAGCGGTTGGTGGTTGTGCCCTGTTCTTCGCCTTCCCCCCCTTTGAGAGATCTTCCTGTCAGCGCAGTGAGCCCCGTCTGCCTCGAAGAGGTGGGAACTCTGCTCCGGTTTCTGCTGAGCTTCGTGAGAGGAGGACCCCAAGGAAACAGTAAGCTGGGCATAGAAAGAAGGGGGGAGAGCCGAGAGAGCACAGGAGAGCACGAGTGCCCACATTTACGGACAGATGACGTCCTTTTAGACCAGATTGTCGGTCCCTGGGGAAGCCAGGGTCGAGGTTAAAAACACCGATACATGGTCCTAATCCCACGTGTGACTAAAGTCAATGTAGTAGTAATTTCACGCATAGTGCTGAAGGCAGCAGATCTAGTTCTGGTAACAGTGAGAGTTCATGTGTACTGCCTAACTGGGAGGGATGAATCGTGATGATAAAGAACCTACAAATAAACTGCCTAGATGTAACTGAGTAACTGCCAGCAGCAATGTCATTCTCCAGCTAGTATCTGAATGTAATAAGTTAATTGTCAGGGATAGTATAAGAGTCAGAGAGTATAGCCTTTAGAGAAACCATCTGTCAGAAGAACACTGTGTAGACTAAATGATTTTCTGAAATTGTGTAATATGTCAACGTTGGGCGGAGCGTCCCCTGCGGGGATTTAACTTAGCGTTCCTGAGTCAAGGCAGGATGGGAATCCCTGAGGGTGTTTAAGTAGCTGCTGTACAAAAGTAAAGAAGGGAATGGTACTGACAATTTAAATGCAATGAAATGTTTTACTCTGAAATGTGATACTGATTAACCACGTTTGAGAAGGAAAGATAGACTTCTGGTCAACTTTAAAATTGATCGGTGTAGTGTCATTTTTAAGTGGTGTTGCGTTAAGGTGTGAGTTGGGTGTGATGCAAGCACGATCTGCCATAGTGGGATAAAAGCCTGTTCGCCTGAGCCAAGCTACCTCAAGGACGTTATGTCCAACACTCACATATTGATTTCTAAGAAAAAGACAGGGCAGAAAACACGGAGTTTATAATCGTGCATGTTAACATTGTCCTGAAATGTCATGTAACAGTGACAAATGTACATGCTTCAAAAAAACTGTCGGAAAACACCCAGGAAAGAGTGCAATGCTCTTCATCCACTATGAACCGGGCCGAGGCACCGTAGGCAAACCTAAACTGAAGCCACTCCTGCTGTAGCAAATGTTTTCGCCACCCCATAGGCCGTGGTTTTCAGGAGGAAGCAAGTGAGGCCCAAGGGTGATGGGCTGCTCGCGAGGGACAGGAGGCCTATCCAAAAGCCAGTCAGAGCTGAGAAGCTGCCTCCACCGAGTCCCCCCCCCCCTCCCCCCCTTGAGAGAGGCATATGACTTTGTGACAGTGAGTGCAGACTGTATCCCCACCTTCATGCAGTGCAGTGCTTAATTTGAGCCGGTGGTTTCCGGTGCTTGGCTCCGGCACTTAATTGTCAGCACCGGCTCTTATGACAGTTCGCACATGGTGCCACTGTCTGTCAAATTTAGAGATAAGGACAAAAACTGTTTATTAATTCAATACACAATAAATAAATGACCAATATCTACCACCCAGGCTGTTTTTATAGCTTTGGGGGCCTGTAATTGTCACACGTTTAAGAGGGTGATGGTTAGGAGTGTGTTGGTGCTGTCATTGTCAGCTCTGGCAAAGGCAACGGGTGGTGCAAGCTGCAGTGGTCTCCTGATGAGATCCCTGCCACTTATTGTTTTACAAATTAAGCACTGATGCAGTGGCTGTAATTCAGGCACCACAGGGTGTCGGCAGAGAATAAATTGCATACTCCTTTGTGGGGACCACCAATGCCCTCAAAGGATGGACCGCCCTTGCATATCCTCACAGAGAAGAGTGTTCTCATACCATTCTGTGAAGGCGCTACATGTTTTACTCCTACATTGTCACTACACAGCTAGCCAGGGTGCTTGGTATAAAAGTGGGATGCAGACTGTCTTTGGTTGCTGTATGGCTTGTTTTGTGTAATATGCACCCGGGGTAGCTCTGTTACTTTTCATATCTAGGTCCTTTGCAAACCAGGCTAGTATACCTCCTCGGGCTCTCTTTCAATAGCGCACAACCAGTAACTCGCTCGGGTGATGTGTTGTCTACAGAAATCTAGCCAAAATCAAAGTATTGCGCTCAACAAGCAGTCACATGTCTTTCCTCCCAGCATTACAGTTCACCATAGCATTCCAGCCCTCACAACGTCTCACACATTGAAAGAAACCAGATTTATGCTAAAGATCTAATAACAGAAAAGCTTCTTCTTACCCGATAGGCCTAAAAGGCAGAGCCGAGTCGGAGTGGGCGCTATCGCGTCCATGTTCACGCGGAAGGAGCTTCAGGTTGTGCCCTAGGGCCACAGTTTTTGCACTGTTGAGATTTGACATACACACTGACCGTCCGAGACATCTGATTCTCTGTGCCCGTAGCGGGCATTACCCCCAGAAGTGCCTAGAGGGTGAATTAGGGGCCGCTTGGAGCCTTGCATTCCACTCACCCGCACTCTGCTCGGCTGCATGCATGAACGCACTTGCTCCTTCCTGAAGCGAAGCCCTAGTTCGTTTGCTGTCAGGCCGGAGCTAGGTTCCGGAGCAAGTCACTTGACACACACTGACACACACACACCCCGATCAGTACACTTCTACACACGCATTATAAGTCACCCACCTTCCGGCACGCGCTCTCCTCGTAGCCGCCTACAACAGAACAAATTACTAACCATGAAAGTGGGCAGAGGATGTGGCTAATGTCCAGAGCTGCCAATGGAGCTAGTGCACATATGGCGGCAGTGGTTAATTTGTAAAAAGAAAGCACGAGTGCTGGGGCTTTAATCACGAGGCAGCTTGCACCATCCCATTTCACAAATCCACGACGTCTAACTCTGACTTTCGCATCAGCCTTTATACTCGCACGTTCTGACTAGGCCTGGGCTAAATTTCCGTTCCGTTCCGCTCGCGGAAATTGCGATAATTTGACATTTTCGCGTTCCGCTGAGAGCGCGAAAATGTAAAAATTTCCGCAGCTTAGCGATAATTTGGTTCTTGCTCGCGCTGACAAATAATATATTCTCGTGCGCGCACGATCGCCTTACCTGAATCCCCGCGTTCGTCGACAAGTTTTCCCGATCCGGTCGCGTTCTCCACGAGATGTTGTATTGTTGGTAGCCATTTGCGCTGTCTCGCGACAGTTTGCGCCCGCAGTAACGTCATGCGTTGCGCGTTCACGTCTTTCTTCTCGCAAGATGGCCGCGCCCGCAAGCAACCGCATGGGTAAGTTGGTGAGCCGCGAACACGCAGAAAATACCGCGAACGGGCGGGAAAAAAATTTCCGCATCTTCGCGATATTTCCGCGTGTTTGCGGAGATTTTAAACATTTTTGCGAAAGTCGCTTTCGCAAATTCCGCCCACCCCTAGTTCACTCCGGTACACGTACGCCCGCCGACTCTCACACGTCCTCGCAGTTTCTTGCACTGTGACGAGATTTGACATACACACTGACCGTCGGATACATCTGATCATTCGTGACAGCAGCGGGTATTACCCCCAGAAGTGCCTAGAGGGTGAATTAGGGGCCGCTTGGCCGGGACACCCTCTCGGAGCCTTGCATTCCACTCACCCGCACTCTGCTCGGCTGCATGAATCTTTTCTGATTAGGCGGGCTGTTTTTGCGCCGAAAGAATATTGGATGTAATTACGAAAAATCAATGAATTTGCTTGAAACCTGTGGCTGATTGTATATTCGCCCTGACTGAAGGTTAACAGCACATGCCTTCGATAAAACGGAGGCATATGTATCAAGCAAGCACAGAGGGCCATTAACAGAGTCCTTAGTTTGGCGTGCATGCGTACGATGTAAAGCATCGCGCGCATGCGAGAGTCTGGACAGGTCAGGCAAAATATAGTGCGAACTCACGCAGCCAATCCCAGCAGAAACTAAGCATTTACAAAGGCAATAGGACTCGTATTTACGCGACCCCAATTGCATTGTAAACCAAAATGCGAACGTTCATGAGGGCACGAACGGGAGTGGGTGGTGGAAGGTGGTGAGCAAAGAACTTGCGGACTGCAGGAGGGAACGGGGAGGCAGGTTAACAAAAGAGTTTTAAAAGTAAAGGGGCCGATAGCTATGGAAGGAGAAAAATGACGATATGGCCATCAGGAGGCGGGATTACGTTGCCGAAAACCAATCAGATTGCAGCATTTAGGATTTCGGCCAATCAAGAAGGTATGCGGAAAGTGGGCGGAGCTTCCCCCGCTATGCTGTTACTGTAAATGTTGCATACTTGTAAAGCGCACAGCTGCCCCAGCAACGGGGCGTCCCGGCGCTGTATAGCGCTGGGGAACCCATCCTGGCTTTCCCTGTGAGATGGTCCCTACTGGGCATCTCCAAGGTGAAGACAGGCATCCCCGGCGCTGATGGGGCCGTAAGTGGAGATTAAGCAAGCTATTGCCAAGAGTTGCTGAGTGGGATCCATGATTAGACTAGGCACCGAGGCGAGAATTGTCGAGTCCGCTGACCTTGGCCCAAGACCCTGCTGTGTCGGGAATTGAACCCTGGTCCCGGGCCGACCTCTGCTTCCGGGTCTGCCGCCTCTAACCAGTGAGCCCCACCACTCCAAATACACAGTATACAGCATCTCGACGAGACAGCGCATACGCTGCCTAGCCGAAACCTAAAAACAGGTCTTAGCTCACATAAGGTCCTAAAAAGCAAACCAATGAGACTCCCTGTCTCGCCACCAGTACCTCTATCTGCATTAAATATACATTTGGCTGAAAACTTTGACTCGGATTGTTACAGTGCTTTGATAAGTTGAAATGTGTAGAAGAAAACACACTTTACTCTGGTAATACCAGAATACACATTTATTTCGACGCGTTGAGGAAGGTTGTTGAACAATGGAGAACATCAGCCACTAAACACCTCCCGAGACTGAAAACACAGGCAGCATATAGTAACAAACCTCCACGGTCCGAGGTCATCTGGTTCCCCGTAAGAGGAGGCCAGTACAAACAAAATGTTTTACAGCTTAACAGGTGTTTCACATAATTTAAGCAAGACTTCCTTGATTAGAAATTGTTCGAGTTTCCATAAACACAATAGTAAATAAAATGGTTAACAGTTTGCCCTTGTACAGTGATATATGGTAATCAATGTGCTGGGATAGCAAATGTCTTAAATTAGACAGTGGTGTTTTGCCTTCTTCCAGGGTTGACAGGGATGAAAAGTGACCTGCACAGGTATTCTTGGTGTTGACGTGAGGAGCACTAGTCAGGAGATCATCTGCACACACAAACACACATTTTATTTTTGTTTTTTCATCATGGCCACTGATGTGTCATCCATTTATGTTCCACGTAGTAGTTGTTCACAACCAGCAAACCATGAGAGCTTCACATTTGTTTAATCCTGGTGGAGATTTCTTGTCCTCGGTCTCTTCTTTGCATCCGTTATAGGAAATTCATGTGCAACCTCTTGCTCAATCTTGACGACTTTGGTGTAAAGAAGTGAGAAAGGTTTGTCTGATTCTGCCAAATCAGCTGAATGCTTTCTTTCTAAGTCAGGTGTTAGCCAAGGCCTTTTGATTTTACTAAAATGATACACATATTAAGCCTTCTTCATTTAATGTTGTCGTTTTAAATTTTTTCTTCCATAAACTATAGCCAGGAATCAGTAGGTCAGCCCACGTCAGCCATTTACTAACTTCGCTGTGAGTGATGGAATTCTCCCCTCCCACAAGGAGCCCATCCACATTCAAAGTGGCTACCTTCAATACCAGACACTACTGTGGCAGCGTGTGCATTTTGAGTCCCAAAAACATTTGTCCTGTTAATCCAATGTTTTTGTAGTTTGATGATGACCTCTCATTTTGCACAACAATAAAGGTTTGCAAAAACCATGAAAATACAAACAGCCTGCCCTGTTCCATCCATTGATCTGCTGTTGTGTGGTTCTTGTTTCTTCTGCTCGCTACAACATACATCATGGTACAGTGGGTCAGCCCATTTCCGTCATCAGCCAACTGTAGGAAGCTGGCTCTATATGATATTTCCACTAGGTGGTAATACCAGGCACAGAGTATAGTGGTTCCCCAAAAGTGTACAGGGCTCAATGCAAAACCCAAAGTACTATATTAGTGGTAGTGTGGATGAGCAGCCTTAGGTCTAACACAGAGGAGTGTAAGACATTTATTGCACACACATGATCAATAGACACACGACTCAAGACGGAGATGTAGACAAATTTTAGAAAAATTATACTTTGTATTTTATTGTAAGACCAAGACCTTGCTAAGGTAAGTACATTGTAATTAAAGATACTTTTCACGGTCAACAGTCGACAGTGCAATATTCGAACAGGTCAAGATCCTCCTGTGGAGGAAATAAATTGTGGGATGTGTCCAGCAAGTATACAACGTGCAGTTCCCATCTTCAGGTGGTCAGACGGAGTGCAGGGTCGGTCATGGAGGACTGGAGCACCCATAAGGTGTGGATTTCAGTATTTTCACTGACGTGGTCGATGGCAATGATCTTTACCCTCGTGGTCGGCGGGGGCAATGTGGGGGATAGGTTTCAGCAGGTGGCAAACACAGTTACCGTTGCGATCCCTGGCGGTTGGTGGCCGTAGATCAGGTGAGGGTAAGCCGTCGTCTGATCTTCTTGGAGAGATTGTGGTCAGGCAGGCGGTGCAGGAGGTGACCGGCAGGGCCACTGGTACGAGGGTACAGGCTGTGAGACATGGAGCTGTGGGTAACTCGGGTCGTGGAGTCAAGAGGTCCCTCGAGGTTGTGGAGGTCGTTCAGTTGCAGTGTTTTCTTCAGGCAGGGTAGAGTCGCGTCATCACAAGTGCCGGTCCAATACCGTTTCGATCTTTGGGAGTTCTTGGGTAGCAGAGAGTCACGTCATCACCAGTGTTGGTCCTCAGCTGCGACGGTTCTTGGAGTTCTTTTGCAGCAGGGAGTCGCACGACCAGGGGCGAACTCTGTGGCGGTTCTTGGAGTTTGTTTCTTCCTGAACAGGTCTTGTGTTCCGGGGCAATAGGATTCTTTGTCGAAGGCAGCAGTCCTCCCAGGATTTCAGCGGTCACTGGCTGCAAGATGGGATGCAGGTTCGCAGAAGCTAGAGACAGGCCGGTAGGGCTGGGGCCAAGGCAGTGGTCTTCAGTCTTCTCTGCAGGATCATCTTCTTGCTTCTTAAGTTGTCACAGATCTGAGGGTCATGTCTGGGGGAGCCACCCAAATACTAAATTTAGAGGACGTTTTAGGGGAGTAGCAGGCTGGGCCAATGGGCACCTTATCTGTGGTGACTACACCCTCTATTATGCCACCATTCTGTGGGAAGGGACATAGGCCTAGCCCTGATTGAAGGGGTCCCCCATCTTCAAGATGGTGGGGACTGAAAAGTGTGCTTCTCCTTGATTTCCCCCCACTTTAGGGGTGGGATTGGCAGAGGTAGGCACAACTTCTACCTTTTTGAATTTTCCTGCCCAAGATGGGAGGTGTTAACGAGGGGCTGCCATCTGCTGCTAGCAGCAAAGGCTGCGGGTTGCAATAGAAAGGCTGCAGGTCTTTGAAGCTTCCTCCTTTGAGCAATGGCCCATCCTGGGGAAGGAGGCAGGACACCTCTGCCCAGGATGTGTGTTTTTTTCTGGTCCCAGAGAACAGGGCCTCTATACTCAGGGGTCCAGAAGCATGTCTGGTGGTGGCTGGCTGCCTACAGCCGGTCAGAGACCACATCAGGGTTACAGGCTTTCAGGGGGCACCCATAAGGTACCCTCTGGGTAAATGGAACAAAAACCAATACACTGACATCAGTGTAGATTTATTGAGGAGACGTTTGGTACCAAACACTCCTATATTCAGTGTTGTTGAGTTCCCAGACCATGTACTCTCTATGGCTGGCACTTACAATATTGGGAAATGGTGCTCAATATTGTATGGGGTGCATATGCTCCTGCGGATATGCCCTCACTTGGAGCACAGTTTACCCTGCCTTAGGGCTGTGAGATATGCTAGAGGGGTGACTTACCTATAGTGTCAGGCAGTGCTAGCTGGCATAGCACCCGGGCATGGTGCATTGTCGCTTTTTATCCTTTTCTCCCTCACAGGGAATGCAGGCTGCAAGGGCAGTGGCATGGTCCTAGGAGGGGGTCCCAAGGGCCCTATTCAGCTTCCAGGCCCTAGGTACCCAGGGTACCATTTACTAGGGACTTACAAGAGGCAGAATTACCAATTGGGGGTTTGTTTTAGGGAAGGAGCACTGGCGCAGAGCTCTTGGTTGGCAGGGACCCTGTGCACTACATTTGAAACCACATCAAAACCAGTCAAAAAGTGGGGGGCTAACCATGCAAAAGAGGCACTTTCTCACACAAACTTTACTGTGAGTGACAGCATTCTGCCCTTTTGCAAGGAGCACATCCAGACACAAAGTAGTTTCCTTCAGTCCCTTAGTGTGAGAAGTTGGCCTGGTATATGATGTTCACTAGTTAAAGTGACCACCTTGTACCATGCCAAGCAACCCTTATGGTGTGGTTGTAAGTCAACCTTTTCGGACTAGCTGCCCTAGTGGTAGCGTAGGCTAAGCAGTCTTTGAGGCTAAAATCGTTAAAGCGTGTTAAGCAGGCTGTTTTACCAAATGTAACCCCCCTTTATACCAATGAAAGGACACCACACAGATATATATTGAAAATATATATGTATTTATTTCTCAAAGTATCCCCTAGACTCTTTATGAGCACAGGAGCACAAATCGTTAAACAAGACAACGTTATAATATACAGAAGTTGCACTTTATATGGATAGGCCCTGGTGGCCACTCAAACCATATACTAAAATAGTGGTATAAGTACCACGAACAGGAAAGGGAAAAGGCCTAGGTCCTCTAGAATCGCTGGGCCTACAAGGAGCTAACTCCAGTTAGTGACCAGGAGGTCCACAGGTTGCGTGTGCAGTGAGGAAAGTCACGCGCGTGCTCCCATAGTTTTTCAATGGGTGCGTAAAAGTTAAAAAGTTA
Organism: Triturus cristatus; assembly: GCF_964204655.1. NCBI lineage: Eukaryota > Metazoa > Chordata > Amphibia > Caudata > Salamandridae > Triturus > Triturus cristatus. The sequence continues at coordinate 1,119,877,652 of NC_140593.1, forward strand.
CTGCAGAAAGGGTCTTCTGGGTGGACTACGATCTCAAGATTCGAAACACAGACACTAGAGATGATTCTCTACACTTGGGCACCGGAGTGCCAGCTTTACCTCACCCACAGGAAGCGGGTGCATAGGTCTCGAAGTGCGTCGGGTTTCTTCTATCGATTCAATGGAGCCTGATGACAAAGATGCTGCAGGCGGTCGGTCCAGAAGAGCTGCGTTGGATCCAAGGGTGGATCAGAGTTGTAGAAAACCTGAAAGCAGAGGGGACAGTGTTCACAGTCACTAGCCAGTGACCGGCGTGGCACCTGGTAGGTACCAGGCGATGTCGGGTGCAAACAGGCAAAGAGGTGTAGCTTGTCTCCGCAGCCACGTGGTCCCTGAAGGTCGACTACGTCCAGGAGTCGAGTCACGAGCTGTCCCACGCAGGCTCTCGCTGTTGGCGGTGTCGGCGACTCGAAAGAAGCAAACAAGCCTTGGCAAAGGCAGGAGTCGTGGAAGTTCAAGAAAGCTGATTGTTCTGACCAGCAAGGTCAGAGGGGCTGCTCCTTTGGAGAGCAGCTAGGGCCAGTCTGGAGCAACCAGACCAGCGTCGTTTATTTCAAAATAGGTCGCCAAAATGGCCACTAGCCAACGGGCCAGGGACCGGGCAGGCGCGTCGAGATGCAAAGTGCAGAGGGGCCCCACGCAGATCGTGGAGATGCTGGAGGGCTCACCTTTGGTGCAGATGCTGCTCGGTGGTTGGGCTTCTCAGGACTCAAAGCACAACTTGGAGGGAACCTCTGTCGTTGCGCTTGCAGCTTGTCTTCGGTCTTCCAAGATGGCTGGCTCCACGTGTCTCGGTGCCTCCACGGGTTCCTTCTTTGCAGGGACTGTGGATCGGGCGGTGAGATGTCTGGAGGTCCAGGTCTTGTCGGGCTCTGGGCTCGGGCTCCGGCTGGAGGCGGCGGCAAAGCAGACGTTCAATAGCTGGTTGGTGCTTGCGTTAGCAAGATGGTCACTCCCTGACCATAGGGGAGATTTCCTTCAGTCCTCTATGCAGCACAGCGTCGAAGTTCCCGTCTTCTTCTTGTTGTTAAGTTGATTCCAGGATGTCTGAAGTCTTAGGACACAGCTCCTACCTTTAAGCGGATTCTAGGGGCCGGACTACCTGCTAGGTCCCTCCCTAAGGGTGGGACCAGGAAGGGGGGTGGTTACACCCCCAATCCTTTGTCCAGCTCGCCCCAGGTCCGGGGCTGGTGTGCCCCAGGACCGGTTTGAACTGGCATATGCACCGAGGCTCCTTGTGAGCCTCAGGCATGTCTGGTTTCTTTCAAGCCCTACCTGACCAATACACAAAATCCTGTCTGGGGTGGTGCTCGCACCTCCCCTGGCAGGAAACCCTTTGTCCACACCTCCCAAGCTGGAAGGACTTCCAGCAGCAGGAGGGCAGACTTGTGTCTGTGGTGTCAGCATCCATTTTGTGGAGCTGAGGCTATGTCTGATTTTACCCGGGTTTCAGGTATTGTACATGTCGTGTCCCTCTAGAAGGGTGGAATGCTAACCCCGTCGCCAGAATTGGCGAGGGGTTAGTATTCCAATTCGTATGACACCTTACTCGACATGTTTTGATAAAGCCAAACCAAAGATAGCATTTAACCGCGAGGTTCATAATGCACTTAAGAGTATATGGTATGACGATATCTGGAAACGGTAGAAGGAAGTTGTTCCGACCACAGCAGACAGGCTCAGCTCATGCCAGAGCACCATCTCACATGGAACCAAGCACTCTGCCTTCAGGATTGTTAAGGCCTGCCATAGGAGTGACTTATAGGTTAACATGTGTCCCATTTAAGGTTAGGTATAGGTATACTACACCTAAGTAAGAGGTGGTTACACCAACTTACCCCAGCTGATTGGTCAGCCAGTTGTGTCAAATTTGTTAGGCCAAGCCTGGGGTCACATAATACATGCTTCAGCCCCTGGCAGGCCTTAGATACACCAATGCCCTGGGTACCTAGTGTACACTGGTACAGGGGCTCACAGGGTGATCCACTTCCAATTGGTTATGCACCTAGGGTGCATAGTGTCAATTTAGTTAGAGAGAACAGCAGGCTGGGGGTCTGATTAGCAGGCCCACAGCCTCAATATGTCAAAAACCAGTGAAGCAAAAAGCTAAAATTTGGGGTGACCATAGGATAGCAGACCCTACTCTCCTACACTTAGCAACTGTGGTGATTTTTGCTTTTGAGAGCAAACATTTTATTTAGATTGATGACTGCCTCCACAGCTTCCCCAAGAGGAGTCATTTCCTGTTAATAAGGTCCTACATTTTTCACCATTTCAAGGGTTCTCTGCTGAAACCACAGCTTGTTTGTCTCATCTTTGCTTCTAAAGAGCATGGAAAAGAGGTTGAGAATTTGCATCCATGTGCAGGGTAGTACCTTATATGGCTCTAGGTAGTCACATCTGGCGGGTGGGGTGTACCTGCACGGTGCCACCAGCTGATGACGTTTTCCACATCCAGTTTGAAGCCTGTAGAGAATTCAAGAAGTGAGAACTCTGGGGGAAGATAGAGGTTTCAACTGAAAAATAGTTACTGGCTGTAAATAACTTGCGTTGAAATCCTGTAGGCAAGGAGCTTCTTTATAGTAAAGCTCTAAAATGAGCTGGAGCACTCCTGTTTTTCCATATAAATTGTTTTGGAGTAATATCTCTGCCCCTTTCTGGTGTACAAGTGGCTTGAATGCCTTTGAAATTAAGAGCACCTCTACCTGCAGCCAGCAGAAGTGCTTGGGATGCTAAAGGGGTTGAGGTGGTCAATTATTTCAATTGAAGGATACATTATTAAGTGGTTATCTGGATCCAGTGGCCATAGTGGAAGGAAAGTGTCCCACTGTAAATGGAATAAGCCTCCTGCAATGGGGATGATGATGGCGACTGGGCCTCAAGTAAGTAGTTTGGGCTTTCTACCCTCTGAGGCTGGTTGAGCAGAGATGTTACAACCTCTGGGCAGTATGTTGGTAAATTATTTGTTTCCTAAGTAGGAGACTCCTGTATGGGTCTTGGAGTGAACAGCTCCCTATGCTTCAAAACCTGTAAGACCTTCTCTAGCTTGAATTCTGAAGGAGGTCTCGCCTATACCGTTTAGATGGATCTGGCTATGCCCGCCTTGTGCTTCATAAATCAGTTAGCAATGTATGAAACAGATTCTTACTGCTACAAGATCCGCAGTACATCTGTTGGCCCTCGAACTTCATGCACCACCCATGGATGAACCTGATCCCTATCCAAACCCAGGAACTGTACTGCGCATCCAAGGATGTGCATGATACCCTTAGAACATAGATGCCATCCTCACACCCTTGATTACATGTCCACAGATCTGTCATGAATTTCCTTCACCCCCATGCCCCTGCCTCTAGTAAGTACACACATGGATAAATCTGTAGCAATCCACACTTCCCATTCAAAACTAAATGTCGCCAAAAGAAATGTAAATTGCCTTCGCTCGTATTTTGTACTGCTATGATATCATAGAAACGTGTGTAGTGTTTTGAGATGTGGCAGCATGTTTGGGCATACACTTTGTAAAAAATTTGGGCAGGGGGTGGAGAGTTCAAAAAGTTAGTGTCCTCGTTTGTATGAATGGAGGTTTTACCTCTATCCTGGCTCCTTCATAAAGCCGACGCACAAACTGGAAACCATGGACCCCTTTTAACACTCAAATCGGTGTCTGGCTTTAACATGCATACACATCTAAATACTATGCAGAAAATCGCAAATATTTACAATAGGTACAGCAGACTGTACTCCTAAGGGGCTTCACAAGAATATCCAGTGCAAATTTGCTCCTTAGATTCATCAGATGGGATAACTAGCCCCACAAACCTCATCTGTCTGTAAGTGACTTCTAGACGCAGATTCCTTACCTTAAAATAATCTCTAGGTAGGATCCAGAAACTTTCTGAGTAGTAACTCTGCGTGCCGGTAGGTGATGGCGTTTGGCTCACCATTGTCCTCGCTGGGGGTGATGTACATACTGCCTATATTGGCGCCACTGCAGTGCACCGACATACGTTATCTTTCTGCGCCAATCGGGCAGATCCAGAGAGAGCTACCTCCAGTCGTTTTTTGGCTGACTTATTTCAACGTTTTGTGGAGACCCTTTTTTCGATACTTGTATACCAGTGTATCTGGGATGTCCCCCAAGTAATCAGTAGGGTTTAAGCCCTGTGCTTCCTGTTACAGACAGATGTCAATGACCGACCCCCATCTGGTTTGCCTTTGGTGCCTAAAGCTGGACCACGACTCCAACTTGTGAGTACTGCTGCACCATGAACCCCAAGGTGCTGATGGAGCGCTCCTTCAAGCTCCCGATCATGAGGAAGGACCTCAGCCCGGTTGCAGAGTCTCTCCCAGTGCTCATCATCATGCTCAAAGTCATCGGGTGAGTCCCACAAAAAGTTCAAGAAAACAAAGAAGTCTTTTCGCTATTCAGCAACAAGGCAGATTCAGCGCCGGAGCGCTTTAAGGACAGCCAGGCCACTGCCAAGTCCTTTGGCACCTCCATGGCCCCTTGCCAATACCAGTCTGCTTTTTGCCCCTTCTGTTGCTACGGTATGGACTGCTAGCCACGTCTATTTCCACCCAGCCACCAAAGTTAACAGGCTCCTCTGTCCTTTTACCAACCCCATTCCGCTAGTCGCCCATTCCAAGGCTATGGTAATGATTACCAGCTGCGTCCATTTCTGCCCAGCCACCAAGGCCATCAGGTTTCCCAGTCCTTTCGTGGTCATGGTCGTGTACGCTGTTTCCACAAGCCGCATGGGACAACCAGTCAGAGGTTGACCCAGTCCACCACCTCCAGCAACCGCAGCTTTCAAACCACTTTACTTTGCCCACGTACCATCACGGGCACCCAGTTGGCGGCAGAATGGGACATCACCTGCCTCACTGACAGTCTATAACATCGGACAAGTGGGAACTGCAGGTCGTTCAGCGGAATTGCCCATCCCTTTTATAGAAACCCTGCTGCACATGCCACCATTTTTAGCCTGGCTGACGGAGGACCACCTCTCCTGCTCTGTCTGGAAGTACAGGCTCTTTTGGCCAAAGAGGGCATCGAGAGGGTGCTGGCATCAGAAGTGAGTCGTGGTTTCTATTCCCGCTACTTTCTGGTGTCCAAGAAGGACTGATGCCTCTGCCCTATTTTAGACCTGTGCCCTCTCAATTTCTTCCTGTGGAAACAGTATGTTCCCTCTAGCTCAAGTTCTGTCTGGCCTAGACCTTGGAGACAAGATGGTTGCACTGGACTTGCAAGACTCCTTCCATATTTCAGTCCTGCATGCCCACAGGCGCTACCTGGGGTTCATGGTGGGCCTCGAGCATTCAGTTCGCTATGCTCCCTTTTGACTTTACCAGTGCCCCCTGGGTGTTCGCCAAGATTGACAGTGATTGCCGCTCACCTGTGAGGGGTCAAGGGACCAGTCTTCCCCTACTTCAACATCTGGCTGTTGAAAGCATGCTCCCCCAGGTAGGTTTGTCCCGCCTTTGGACAACGACTGACCACCTGCATTTCAAGGGTTCACTATAAACGTGCCTAAGTCAACCCTGACTCCCTCTCAGATGCTCCCTTTCACCAGAGCTGTTCTGGATACAGTGCAGTTTCAGGCCTATGCCCTGGAATGGCGAGTCCAGGATATTCATGCTAGGATTTTTATCTTTAAGTCTCTATCCTGGATTTCAGTGAGACTGACTCTGAGGCTGCGGAGTCTCATGGCTGCATGCATTCTGCTGGTAACGCATAGCCGTTGGAACATGCACGCTCAGCAGTGTGACCTAAAGTCCCGGTGGGCACAGAGCCAGGGGAATTGCTCCAACTTGGTCCAGATATTGGAGGGAACTGCAAAAGACCTGCAGTGGTGGCTGATGAAAAATGACTGGGTGAGCAGCAGACCCTTCTCCCATCACCAACCAGAGCTGGCTGTAGTGACAGATGTGTCACTCCTGGGCTGGGGCTGCCATCTGTGGGAGGTTGAGATCAGAGGACTCTGGCCTCCGTTGGAGTCTCAGCTCCACATCAACTTGCTGGAGCTGAGAGACATCCGACTGGCATTAAAAGCCGTTCTTCCTTCTATCAAGATCTGGCTAGTTCAGGAGTTGACAGACAAAACCAATGCCATGTGGTATTGCAACAAATTGAGTGGAGTATGGTTGTGGGCCCTCTGTCATGAAGCCCAGTGTCTCTGGACCTGACATAAACATCAAGGCATTTCCCTGGTGGTTCATTATCTGGCAGGAGCGCTGAACGCAGAGCGGACAACCTCGGCTGTTGATGCCTAGGGGATCATGATTGGCTTCTCCATCCGGAGGTGGCACATGTTCTCGTCAGAGATTGGGAAGGACCTTGGTTAGATTTATTCCCTTCAAAGAGAACGCATATGTCGGCACTTATGCGCGCTGGAGTTCCCATGACCACTCTCACTCAGAGACCGTTTTAGTCTCGAGTAGTGCTCTGGCCTCCTGTAGGCCTTTCTGCTGATACCACTCCTGCCCAGAGTTCCCAAGAAGATCAGGCAATACTGGGTCCAACTCATTTTTGCGGCTCTGGATTGGGCACAGAGTATGGTATCCCGAAATCTTGAGCATCGGTCTTCCCATCAGGCTGCCTCTTCAGGAGGATCTACTGCCTCAGCACCCGAACCTGCGCACGCTTCACCTTCATGCATGGCGATTTAGCAGCGCAAGTTGACAGTTTTTGACCTTCCTCCTGAAGTTTGTGTTGTTGTTCTGGCAGCCAGGCATCCCTCAACCAAGACAGTATATGCCTGCCATTGGGACATATTTGTGGCGTGGTGTGCTTCCAAATAGGTTGTTTACTTTTCTGCACCCTTGTCTGAGGTTTTGTTTGTTCTCTCTTTACCCCAGCAAGGCTTTGCTTTGGGCACAGTTAAAGGATATATTTCAGCCATATCTGCATTCTTGCAGTTGCCGAATCAGCCCTCCCAGTTTGTCATCGGTTTGACTTGTCTCAAAAGACTTCAGCATATGCTCCCTCCTTAATTTTTTGGCATGCCCTAATGGGACCTGCACCTAGTTCTGACTTTCCTGATGCATACGCCCCTCGAGCCCTTGCACAATTGCGCTTATTTGTTGACCATAAAATCAGCCTTTATAGTGCCCATTACATTGCCAAGGAGGGTTAGTCAATTGCAAGCACTTTCTCTGCACTCACCTTACACAACTTTCTAACCAAACTAACAGGTTTTGAGAACACATGCCTCTTTCCTACCAAACGTGGTAACACCTTTTCACATAGGCCAGTCCATCACATTGCCTACGTTGGTTGCTCCTCTTGCATTCGCATGTCCAGGCAGTAGTGATTGGTAATCAGGTCTGTCCAGACAGGCACTTTGCCCATTCAGTCCTCCAAGACTTCCTTTTCTACTGTTCGCAGACCCATGTACGAAGAGGCATTGCTTGGGTATCTATTCTCCGGTAAGAAATTTGTGGCTAGAAGTCTCTATCAGATGAACAAGTTACTTACCTTCAGTAACCCCTTATCTGGTAGAGACTATCTAGCCACAGATTCCTTATCGACCCTCCCATCCTCCCCACTCTGCGAACAGATTACTTCATATAGGTTAATCCTAAGGAGGGCCTTAGTGTCTGCACATTGGTACATCAGCAACCGACATTACTTTGTTTTTCTAGCACTAAAAGGTTGCGCAAAGTAACTGGTGTCAGTGTGTTGGAGTGGTGCCTTTATAGGCACCATGCACGTCACTTCCGAAGCATAGCCAAATGATGCCACCGACTGGCACGCAGAGGTATTGCTTGAAAACTTGCCTGCTTCAGTCTGATGCCTGGGGATTATTCTCGTTTAAGGAATCTGCGGCTAGATAGTCTCTACTAGATAAGGCATATTGGAAAGTTTCTTAGCCATGTTGCAACATGGCTGAAAGTAAAGAAAATAAAGCTGTATGAAACAGCCAGTGATGACGGAGTCATAGCTTTTTTTCCTTTTCTTTTCAGGCATGCTGCACTGAAGCCTGCACTGCTGTGCAATATGACTAAACAAACCTTGACTAAACCAATAGATCTCGCATATGTGATATATATTGACTTTGCCAATGCTCGTTTTCATTGAGCGAGCACATCTACGCTATTGAACAGGCTACCGATATGTAAATGAATAGGATCTTAGATATGTAGACATTGGTCAGGTTTTTGCTGGGTTCTTTGCTCTAAATAGCAATAGAGATTGATCTCTGAGTTGTTCTAATAATCTTTTGAGTGTTACTGGTTGGCTATATACATACTATAGAAAGGGCCATCCTTAAGTGGTACATATCAGCGGGGTGATGCTTTCAGAATGCGAAGCCCTGTTCCAGATAAATTAAATAAAGGCATATATTTTACGTTTTCCAGGAGATGTCTTTTAATCACAGCATACTGCACACAACTCTGTAGGATATCTTTTGGGGTTCCTGCACGTCTGCATTGATCTTAGAAATGATCTGTTAATCTGTATGAGTCCCCCACCTCTTTGCTGAAATGTGAGAGCTCTATGGCATATGTGATGGTGGTTGCCAAGAGCGATGTAGCTTACTCAATGCAAGGAGGCTTGAAGGAAATGGTGAATTATGGCTTCTTTGTGGACAGTCCTCAAACAAATCACTGTCTTTCAATGAACTCCTTGATGGTGAGGAACCCCTTTTGTGGAGACACTGATGTGCTACTTTAAGACAGCTTTCTGTGATATGCTGTAAACCCAGCAGCTGTCTACAAAGATGTACCCACGGCCACACTGGCAAATAAACTGACCTGTGATTTCTGGAAAGGCCAAAGGGGCTGGAGGGAGTCAGTCATATGTAAGGAGTCTGATACGGGACACCTATTAGCCGTTCATAAGCACCAGCCTGGTTGATAAACTGATTAGTTTATTATTATGCCTCCATCTCTTTGAATGTACTGCATAGAATTGTATCTGTATTGTATGCTCTCGGCAACAACCAAATGGGGACAACCTAGTTTAAAAGATACCACAATCTTGACATGCAGTCCAATAGCTCGATTTTGAATTAATCACAAAATAAATTCAAAACATGCAATGACGCGTACGTAGCATGAACACAGACTGTTAAATTTTCCATGCATCTGTGGCAAAATGAAACGATAAATAGGTGTACAATGTACCAAAAAATTCAAAGGCTTTCTCACAGACATGGAGGTGGGTAGGTTTCAGTAACCAGAAAAACAAGCGCTCTCAGAAGATAGCGCCTAACATTTGACCGGGCTTTAAATGCCCAGCAAATATGACGAGATAAGAACAAAGTTTGCAGGCCTGTTTATCACAGAACACGAGTTTGTGGAAGAATAATGTAAACACAGCTTTTGCATGAGGAGGTACAAACTCGAGCTGGACAGCCTAAAGCAAATGAAGCCAGCAAATGGGAAGCAAGAACACGTGAGTGACAAGCCCCAAAGCCAATGGCAAGCGACAAGCAGAATGCATTCCCATTTCAACTTTCTGATACTCCACAAGGTATCTTTCACATAACACACAGCTGTGCTGTCTGGGAAGCTGCAACCTAAAAAGGGCATACGCGTTTTAACAGAGACTGCAGTAAAAAGGTATGTCGAGGATAACTAGAGTGATTGAGATAGTCTGGAGCCCACACTGCCTCTTCCACAGATCTAAATAATGTTTAATTTGAAGTCTGCTTAAAATGTTTAAATGTCTTTGTGTGTGTATATATATGTATATAACGTGTCCAATCTTCATGATTGCCCATTGTAGATGGCCCCGCCTCTTTTATCTGTGATTCCTTGTGTGCCCCCTTAAAAAAAATCACTTCCAGAGACGCCACCGAGTAGAGGAATCTGCAGGTACAGAGTATGCACTAGAAAGATTGTTACCGAGAGCAAGTACTTGTTTCTTCACTTATAGGTGTGTATCACACACATCCTAAATCACTACAAAGGAATGCAACATACATTCCTCACGCTGTTGTGACACAGATGTATACAACTATTCATATTCAGTAAGTGCAAATGTTTGTGTGAGTTACAGACCCTGACTGGTACCATCCAGCCGAAGCAGACATTGATGTCTCGGGAACATGTGTGGACTAGTGTGTTCCACAGTTCTTCAGTGACTCAACACTGAACATCCACTGTGACACTACAAGCAGATGTAGCTCATGTGAAGGGGGAAGCCACGGGCTGGATACATACATGTAGACATTGACCTCTGATCGCTGGGCCAGCTAAAGAGCTGGATTGGGCGGGAGTGCTGGGTGTTGCTACGTATGGAAGCCTTGTGATCTTGTGCACCAGACCAGGGCGATCTTACACACTACATCATGGCAATAAAATGGCACACCCCTGCTGTGTGATCAAACCAGCTGAAGGATGACTTGAAGCCAGACTTGGGTTCTCTGATGCCTTGGTCAGTGTGTGTGTACACTGTTCAAGCTCTGTTGAGGCGCAGTGGTTTGGGGTCTCAAGAAGAGGTCAGGAAAGAGGCCATAGATGCAATCCTGCAGAAAAAGGAATGAAGAACGGATTAGTGTCTTTCTTTGCATGTATTACCCCTTCAATCGTGCGCACGTTTTTAAATTGCATCGGGTTATGTGCAGTAGAGTGCTGTGATTTCCGCCCCCGTTATATGTGTCCCCAGGGCACAAGTCCTAAAAAAGAAGTGGGGGGGGCTAACCTAATTAATCAGTATGCATGTGGCATTGCGGCGCGTGACATCCCAGCGTGTGACATCACAGGAAGTGGCATCACAAGAAGTGACATCAGATCTTAAGCCCTCACATATATGATTAGCAGGTCTATCATGAGTACATTTGAGCACATTTCAAGTATACTTGCAAACCCTCCTGATTTAGGCAGAAGGTAACACTTTTGTAAGCTTCACATACACCAATGTTGCCTTTTGTCAGCGTAAAGCTTCCTCTCCCCATAGTGCTTTAAAAGAAAAAATAGTGATATTTAAATTATTACGCCTCCTCAGGGGTAGTAAATGCTACATAAATGCTATTTATTTTGTGCAAATACTGGGAAAGATTAACACATCTGACATTCTTACAGTGCATGCAAATCTCCTAAACAGAGCCTGAACAAAGTGAAAAGCTGCCTCTCTTAAGTATGTGTGAAGTGCTAACAAGGTGTGAGCCTTTATTTCCCCTTTGCTGCGTTTGCTTCTAGGTGTGAGGTTCCTGACTGCTGCCATACAGGAGACTCGAACAAAAGGAGGCCTGATGACCCCTCAGATTCAGCCTTTGTTATGGGCCCAGCAGGAGTCAGAAATAAGAAACTCTCCTCCCCGCCTGCACGTTGTTAGGATCGAAAGCAGATATCAACGTGCAGGCGCTGCTGAAAGTGTCCCGGTGTTTGGAAATTACCCCGGGACGAATTCAGCATCTTTGTCAGTGGAGCCCAACTTTTTCCGAGGGTGGACACGTGAAAAAAGTGGCGTGAAAAAAAGTGGGTGGACACCGTCCACCCGCGTGTACCCCCGACTTGTGACCTGTCCCAAGTGAGCATGCACACTTACTGTGCGTTTTCTGAACTCACAAAGCAACCACATGTCTCCGTAAACCACGACCTTCGACCGAGTGCAATCACTAACTGAGGATAAGGCTGTCATGTGTTACACCAGAGGGGTTTTAAGGCATGGGCCAGAGACCCACCTTCTAAGGGGTCCCAGGGAAAGTGAACTTTTTCTCTATTTGATTTTTTATATATTTCTCTATCTCAACCGTTAGTATATGACTCAATTAAGTTTGCCATCATGGCCTTGAGTAAACTGAAAATGTGCCATACAATTCCAAACTGTTCTAAACAGGGGCCTCTAAAATGTTTTATGCCCGGGGCTCCGAAATCCTTAAAATAACACGGTTCTACCAGGATACGCAGCATAGACCTATGTGAAAAGGCTCCTGGCATAAGGGATAAGATGGTATTGGTGCTGTGCCAACTGTCCTAATGGGGTTTCGCCTCCAGAGTGGCTAAGGTGCCACGTGTGCCATTGATGGTTCAAAGCACCTAGGGAAATAGACAACCGCATAGAACCTCTGTGCCAACCATTGCCAGTCCTGTAATGACTGTGGCATGCTGATGTTTTCTTGGTAATGCATCTCAATACCTGGTACAAATAATGGCATTGGCTTACTGTGAGATGCCAGCTGTGAGACCGCTGGTCCTCTGGAGTGATGCAGACACCAGGAAGCTGAGTGTGGTCTGCACCTTCAGTGGGCTAGGGTGGCTGGGAGGCTGAGGTTGAAGCTAGCGCCATTTCTGCAGAGATCTCTCTTCCTCAGACGTGGCAAAGAGAATGATCCCAGATCTGTACAGCAGCTCTCACCTCCTCGAGTATTTGTTTCTCTGGATCCGAGACTTTGCAAGAGAGGGGTGCCACCACTGTGGAAAGGTTACTGTGCCTGCGGCTGGTTTCTTACTGTGCTGACCTGTGAGCGACAGATAGGTTGTCAGGCAGCTAGGTAGGGGTGCAGACCGGGTGTTCTCATTGAGCCCCCTCCCCGAATTGGTTCGTGTAAGTATTTTTAATATGCTTTTTTTTTTTTAACTGCATTTCTGTTTTCTGTGTATGCTTTTTGCATTAGCATGTTCTTGATGTGACATTTCAATTTACTGTATTCATGTTGCCAACTATCTGTATTGTTGTGATTCACAGCACTTCAATATTTCCATGTATTGTCTTATCCGATTGCAGTTTTATAAGCCACTTGTTTGTTTAGGCACCCGCTTGTGTGACTGTTTTTATTGAGGTGATTTTGGCTATGTGTATACTGTTCTACCATTAATCTTTAAGATCACTTCATTTTTAATTTCTTGTCATTCAAGTGTTACTCCACCCTTTTTCTGTTTCTGGTATTCCATGGCACTCTATGTGAGCAATATCTGTGACCTGGTGGATGTAAGTATGACCCTACTTGGCTTGTAGGTGTTTTCTTTTGTGATTTGACCAGGATTTCACTTCTGTGTTTCATTTGATTTGCTGTGCACTGTCTGTGCCCTGCCTTCATTCTTTTCCAGCGCACACTTTGGAAGATATATTCCCCATTTTTAGGCCCATTCCATTATGCATACTCTCATGTTTACTCCAAGTTAGCAAATGTTGGAGTGTGTAATTCCACTAAAGTGGCAGGGAAGTACGCTGCTAGATTGGATTGTGTCAATAGCAATAATAATAATGTGTTGTACAAATCAGTTTGTGAATCTGTTACAATGTGTATAGGGGTGTATTCACGTGGGTAGGTTTGGAAACACCGGCACCCCCAAAAACCACAGTATTTTCCAAGTAAGCCTTGAACGAAGAACAGCTGCATCTCTTGCTCGTCCTCATGTTCAGATGATTGCAGCATAAAAAACAATCCATAAAATGTCTATTTGTAATGGTTTCCATAATTTTTTTTTTTTACGTGTTACAGCTATGGTCAGTAGGACTTGCTGCTCGCTAAAGAGCGAATTAGTTTGACGATCTTGTTCCAGTTTATTGCCAGCAGGTGGCACCCACGAGCTTGGGACTGAATACAACTGCACTCGTAAGTAAAAAAAAAAAAATCTTGACGTTTACACGTAGATGTACTTTTTCTTGACTCATCAAGTTAGTTTTGTTTCTGAGCAACACAAGGTTCGTGGGAGAGACTGGGGAAGAATATGAAAACTGATATGTAACGAAGGCAAAAATAAGACTTTACTGTAATTTCAGGCACTGGTTTGTCAGTCTCAGCCCGGTGCTGTGTTATCTACGTTTGCGTTGCTCCTTTGTAATGCCTGCAACGCTCTAAAGCGCGCCAACCCTTGCAATTGCTTTTCGTTTTGGGCCTTCTCGCATACCGTAGTCTCGATTGAAACATATGTTGGGCCCAACATGGGGGGCAGAACAGACCACAAACTCGTTTATTGGTGTGAAAAAGGCTGCTTTATTGGAAACAGGTGCACCTTACATACAAATCTCTTGGCCTGTGTCGTACAAAACTAAGCCTCATTAAATATTGTCTTCCTACCTTACCCCCCCCCCCCCAGCAACAATTATAAAAACAACTTGCCATTCCTAACTGCTCTACACCTACCTAACTAGGTAAACTTCGTATGTTCTTTCATAACTGTAACCATACAACATTATCATGAATGACCTAGGAAAATGCCCCCAGCAGCATAGCGCACCGCACCTGTTCCAGCGACAAACCCCGTACAAATTCCCCCTCCCCACCCCGATGCACCTGTTCCCAAAAGAACAACCCAGAAGAAAGCTGGAAAGTCTAACCAAGTCCCACAACAAAAAACCCAAAAAGAAAAAAGGGGACAACCCGGGAGGGAGGTTGGGAAAAAAACCAAAAGCCCAGAGCCTCCCCGAGCCGGCTGTCGTGTCACGACTACCAAAATGGTGGCTCGCGACACGAAATGGCCGCCTATAAACCCCCCAAGCCCAAAGAAAGCCCAAGGAGCCCAAACACGTCCCACGTGGTCCGTCTGCACCCCCAGCCCAAAAACCCCCGGGGGTGGCAGGCCTCCCGCTGGTCGCCCCCCCCTACCCCCCCCAAAACCCCATTTGGCAGGAGTCCTGCGAAGTTGAGATTGCAGTGGTGCGTTTTGTGTGTGGTTTTTTTGCAATTCTATTTGCGCGAACCCGACCCGAAGGTATTGTAAATGACAATGCCTTTTATCTATCTGTTTTAAAAACAACATATAAATAAAAGGAATTATCATTTACAATGCCAATACCTCGAACTCAATTTGAGACCTATTGTTTTGCAAATGCTTGTTTAGGTAGGCACAGGGAGATTGAAGGATTTGCCCAGAATCACAGGATATTGAGATGACGCGGAGACTCAAACCTGGTTCCACAGCTCCAAAGTCGGCGGCTCTGGCCATTAGGCCACATCCAACATTTTTAACAGATGCAACCCCAAGGCTGGAATTGCGCAGCACCTGGTGCGCACCAGTCAGAACCTTTTCGAAGAGGTTTGCTCTTGTGTGCCTGACACAAGAATAGTTACTTAGGCTGTGGCTGGACTGTTCCAAGTAGCAATGGCCAGGTTACGACTGCTTCTCAAAGCTGGAAAACCAAAGATTCCGCACAAATGCCAGCAATTTGTAATTTGCCCCACCCTTTCATTTTGATCTATTTTTACTGCCATGTTTCATTTTTAAATCATTACTGCATTGATTTAAGTCCACAATCTTGCATAGTATTTTCTCTTCAAACCTCAGTGGGGCGTCGGTATAGCCGAATTGTTGAACAGAGCATTGTTTTTATCAGTACAATTTTCAAAAATGAAATTTGCACTGTTGACTGGACCTTAAGATCACCCTGACAGAGGAGGAGGGGGGCTTACCACTACTATATACAGAAAACCAACCGACTGTAGTAGTTTAATCCTTTACAGCAGTCACCTCCCAAAAGTCCTGAGGGACAATTTACCGTACAGACAATTTCTACGGCTACGCTGTAATTGTTTCTCCATGCAGGACTACAACACTAAGGCACAACAACTAGCAGACAATCTGGAAAAACGAGAGTACCCAGCACGTAGCATCAGAATAGCCAAGAAACGGGCTAAAAATAACAATAGAGCGGCACTCTTAGAACACTATGCAAAATAGCAGGCAGACACCCTGACCTGTGACAACATATACACCAGACTCAAACCGAATCCGTAAGATTATTAAAAAAACATTGGGGTATCTCACAAACATGCGAATTGTACATAACTCAACCTCGGATTGCCTTCAAGCGCACCATGACTATGAAAGAGATGCTCATACATACTAGACCACGAACAATCTCCAGATCTGATCAGATATCTCTCTCAGACCTACTCCCAGTGATGGGGCACTTCCCTTGCAGGTCCTTTATGGTATGTGCATTGACCAACACAACAACAGAAGTAAAACTGACAAGCATGTTGAACTGGATACAGAAGAGACATACTAACTGTGAAACTAGCAATTGCATATACACGTTGACATGCCCTTGCGACAAAAGATATATCGGTATGACCACCAAACTGATAAAGATTTGCATCACGGAACACCGGAGTAACATTTGGTGTCGCAGAATAAAGACGAAGGTGTGCGCACACTTTACATGGGATACTCACCAGATGATATAGGCTGGACGATCCTATAGGTACACCCACACATGAGTAAGAATGCCCTCTTCAGAAGAGAACAGAATTGGATTGTTTGTCTTTCCACACATAAATTTGGGCTTAAAGAAGACATTCCATGGAATGAATTGAATGGTTAATCCACCATAAGTCATCCATTCCTTGAACATGTAGCAAACTGAAATCATAGCTACACCAGCCTAGTAGCCAACCCTCTCTGATTCTTTGGGTTGCGCCTGGGGTTTGACCATACACCCCTCCTTTTGTCTTTTTACCCTCCAGTATCTGGTCTACAATGTATTCGCCCACATCCTTCCCATGAGTTTCATGAGGTCCCACTATATTCAAGATCATACTCCCCTCTTATCCCTTTACCCACCACAATGCTCTGTAAATTGGTCAGACATACCCAATCCCTGTCTCTCCATCTCCAGGAACCTGGGTTACCATCATATACTACTCACATCTGCAATGATTACTTTCAGAAATCTAATGAGTCTCTGCTGTATTTTTGGACCCAGCTGCTATAATTCAGAACATAGTTGGTTTTGACCATACATTTGACTGGAAACTACCCTTCCCATGAGCGTGAGGAATTTCTGTCATTCCACTCGGCCCTACACCACGATCGAGAATCACATCACAGATGCAGGCAGCGTTCGTGCCTGGGATGTGTTCTGCCTTGTGCGGCTCCCCCGCTGACCGTGCGGCCACTTTAGACAACGATATGACTGCATTGGTCAGGCATGTCTGTACTTCGACCCCCATACAAGATGCCTTTTGTTATCATCAATATTGGGACATAGCCGCGACCGCACTGTTTGGGCTGCGAGTCCCTGCAGATTTATTTTGATTTAACTTTTAGGGCTGGGCCCCGGGGGAATTTGCCTCATGAACTTACTGAGGGACTGGATCATTGTTATCTACCTGGATACGTGCTTCCAATATGGCGCCCACGTTTTTACAGATACCCTGACTATGCTCAAGATGGGATTGGTATCACCTGCATGGTGAGCATGCTTGAATATGTAAATAACCCGCCCTTTCCCAGTTGCCATTCTTCCATGGTGGCAGAGAGAGGGTAGGTCGATGAGTGGTAACGTCACTCCGACGCAGTGAGTACATGACTCCTTTTTATATTTAATCCCAGATTACACCATCATCCTCCAACGTTTGGATGGCTGCTGTCATATATTATATTTCCTTCTTTTTAGGACGCTAAATCAGCATTCCCTCTGCCATTATTGAGGAAGCCTTAGAGCCACCCTACTTGGGTGAGTTTTCTTGGCCCCCCCCACCACCACAGTGTATGAAAAGTATCTGCCAGTTTATGTCCATAGATGTGTCACTTGTTTGCCAAAACTGCGCCAATAAGCACACCTTTGTTAACAGCATGTTGAGGAATCGAACTCATGATGGTCATGATCGAGAATTTGACTATTGTATACTGATAACTTTTATGTCTATTTTTAATTTGCATTATAGGTCGGTATTCCTATGAAAGGTAGACCACATTTAGGTTCCACTTGGGGTTGGTTTAACCTCACTATCAATTAGGATTCCAACCACTGTGTAGATGACAATAATCAATTGTTTGGTCCTGACGAACTGCTGTTTGATCACTGTGTGTGACATATCAGGCAAGAAACATGTTGACTTTTTCTTAGAGCAATTAGAAAACAGTCTCTCAGAGGCTTGTCATTTTTAAACTAGACAAGGAGACTCATTTATTAAAGTTTACTTGAGAGTACTACTTAGTCTATTTTACTACACTACCCCATACACCTTGCACATTAACACATTCATCTACACCTCACAGCCCTATACCCCCACTTCACATCACGGCTTTGGAACAAAAGATCTCTGTCAAAGAGCCCCTTTACGGGTGCCCGTCAGGCATTGCAGCGCTGGCCCGACGAGGAGCAAGCCCTATGATGAAGCATGACACCCAATTGGGTGTGTAGGGGCCCCAATTCCAAATAGGGCAGACCCCCGTCTGATCCTGTGGAGACTGGACCGACCAGTCATTTAGATTCTCTGTTTCCTCTCTCGGAAGGAACTGCATACCTGTTTGACACAAAAGTATAAACATACAACCATCCTCAAGTGTGCGCACTGGTTAATGAGAGGGCGACAAAGTGAAAGAAAGTGCTATGAGAAACAGGAGGTGAGAAATAGAGCGATATGAGCAAGGAAAGGACAGTGTAAGAAGTAGGGGTGGGCAGAATGTTTCATTCCACCCACTGAATTGGCAGAATTTGGTGACTTGGAGTTTCAGCAAAATTCCGCCAATTGCAACAATAGGATAACAATGTCTGTGCTGGCCCTAGATGATGCATAAGAAGGTAGAAGTAGAGAGGAGGAAGTAAGAGATGGGTAGGTGAGAGGTGAAGAGGAGTAAGAGTGGGGAAAATGAGTGTGTGACAAAAGGTTCTATAATAGATTAAGTTGGGATAGACGAGCAAGAGATGCAGGTGTGAATGAAGAGTGAGAAGGAATTGAAGGTAAGAGTAAAGGTGAAGAGAGGAATGAAAATCCGAAGAGACTGAGAGGAGAGATCAATGTAAGTCAGATAGTTGGACATGAGAGGGAGGGAAAAAAAGAGAGAAAGGGGGTATCTATTCTAATTGAAAAAGATGGGAATATAAAGTAAGCCTGGGTGGTAAAATCTGCTCCTCTCGTGGAGTTTGTGGATTTTTGGCAACTCTGCGTTCCGCGTAGACAGCGGAGTTACCGAAAACTCTGCAATCCGGAGTGGAGTTTTTCCCTTGTTCGCGCTTTCAAAATGCGCTTTCACGTGCGCGGTAGTGACTTACCGGGATCCCTGCGTTTGCCGATGAGTTTTCCTATCCGTTCGCATGCACCACGAGATTTTGGTAGCTGGCCGCGCAATCCCGGGAGAGTGTGTGATCGCATCATTCGGATGCGCCATCGGACATCCGGCGGAAGTTTAGTGAAGCTCGCAATGCCAAACACGCAAAATTTGCAATCTGGCAAAGAATATCTCTTGAGCAGCATAAAACCTTCTCAAATATGATGATTTGGATGAAAAAAAATCCTTAGATTGCCATTTGGCTGTACTTTTTTGTGCAAGGAGTCCTTTTTTAGGTCTTGCCTGAGCCAGCGCATGCGCTACTCTCCGAGATATTTAGTAGGTGGGTTTTCAAACTGCTACCCCACGCTTTGGCTGGCCTAGCTCTTGCGTTCGTGAGCACGTGCGCAGCCGCCATCTGTCTTTCCTCCGTCACGGGTCATTAAGTGCATCGCGATCGCTTTCACTTTCACGGCCCTGCGCAGCGCAGAGGCGCCATCTGGCTTTCCTCTCGCTCTCCATGTGCGCGCACACCACTCACGTGTTTTTAAATTTTTTTATTTTTGCCCGCGCACGCGCACAACTCGCGGCCACACGTTTTCTTTTTGCTCACGGCCAATGCTTGTTTTCTTTTTGGAAGAAAAGCCTCATTTAGGGAAACTTCCGTACCTGACACTTGAAGCAATAGCAACATGAAGATTAAGTGAATGCTGCTCGCAAGATCAGCTCTTTTGCAAACAACCTCCAACCCCTTAACGTATCTGAAAGGTGAATATCCGCCAGAGCTCAACAATTGGGCAGAACGTGTTACTTAAGCCTCCTGGTGTCCAGTGTCTGTGCCTCACATCTACACACCCTTTAAGGAAGGATTTTTGAAGCACCAGATATAATCACAGTTTGGTGTTTACGCGCTTGTTACTAATGGCGAGGCACTAAAGAGCTTTGTGGATAGGTAACATCATTAGCATTCTACTCACGGGGCTACATATATAATTAGAGACTTTGTCGTGCACACAGAGATACGGACGGTTGTCAAGCTGGCACAAGCTTTGCAAGCCATCTGCCATGCAATCTATTCCATTCAGTTGTCCCAAACTGTCGCGCGGTGTCTCATGCTATGTGTCCGGAAGGAGCTCTACAATCTGTCACGCAGGGGCAATGACGCTGCTTCTGCGGGCATCTGAACTGTTCATGGAGAGCTTACAATATGTCCACCAACTAACAAGGTGAGGGAATCCACGTGAATTAATGGCCAAAGCTGCTGACGTTCGAACTGGGGGAACACGCTCGAGTCCCGGCGCCAGCACAACATCCTGTGATCGTGGTCAAATCACCTAAGCACTTTAATTGCCTCAAGACAAGTTTGCGTGATCTAAAACTGCACATTCAGTGATACCCACACCTCAGGCTATTTTCTTTTTTTTTTTTTTAATTATTTTTTATTGAGCAGAGCAAAAAAGGGTACATACAGAATTTTCAAGAGCAACATTCAAAAACACCAAAATTAAACCAACCGTAGATGTTGATTTGTTGGTGGGCTACTAACTAAACAAGCTGCAAAAGTGCAAAGTGCAATAAGTTATTCATATTTTTTTAGGCAGTCACATGAAAGAGAAAAAAAAAAAAAAAAAAGTGCAGATGCGAAGATATAACAACAAGTTGACTTATAACTCAGCTGAAACACAAGACAGACACAATATTAACTCGAGGCAGAGATTAAATTCCCGATTAAAGTGCCCAGTGCAATTAGCAGCCGGAGTCGACCTAGGTAAATACAGTACTCTTAGCATCACGAATAAAGTGCAAATGCAATAATTGAAACACCAAAATTAAACCCACCATTGACGTTGGTTTGTTGAAAGGCTACTTACAAAATGCTATGCATTTTCCTATTTAGTAAGCAGACAAATATCGTTCCGTTGTCCATAGACAAGTTGGCAAATAAAGTGCAAATGCAGAATATGACTACAAGTTAACATACAACACAACAAAGAAACTCATCTTGAATCACACAGGACAAGATTAAGAATCCAGGATGATATGCCCAGTGCAATAGCGACCGAAGTTAACCTTGACAAATACAGTACACTTGGCATCGAATAAAAATATAGACGCATAAAGTGCAAATGCAAAATAAAGCTGCTGAATCCAATATAGCTCCACACATCCTAGAGCTCTAAGGACCTAATTGGGTTCTAAGTTAAAGTGAAAATGCAAAAACAACAAAAATCTGCCTATTAAAATACAATATTATTAACATTATTACAGTTTAAAGTGCAATTGTGCTAGCAGCAAGTTTTGTTGTGAAATACAAGACATCAGCGAACGGGGTAAAGTGCAATTTCAGATGACAGCCATTTAAAAGCTACTAAAAATCACCTAAGGAGGAGAGCGACATTAACAACATTGACCCCAAAAGATTGTACTTTTTAGATAGTGTAAAACTTATACAAGTAGGAAATCGTTGCCCTGGTCCATTTGGGGATCAATAGTTTATTAGTGATTGAAACTGTATTCCTCCTGACCAATTAGAGAATCCACGCCATCTCTAGGGCCTATCCTTGAGTAGAAGTAATTCTTCAAATTTATCCCAATTTTTCTTAAATTTCCTTATACCCCCTACTCTTCTGGCATATGCCTCTTCGAATTTCCAGATCCTTTTCATTTTATTAAACCAATTCAAATGATTAGGAATCTCGTTAGATCTCCAATTTTGAAGTATCAAGGATCGTGCCACCATACAAGATATGGCCATAAAAACCCTATCGGAGCTAGATAAATTGGCCTCATCCCTTAAGTATCCGAATAATGCAGTTTCAACCTGGGGAAAGACACTCATGCCTAAAACTGATCCCATATCATTGAAGATCCCCCCCCAGAACTGTATCAGTTGCGGGCATGAAAAAAAAATGTGAAGCCATCCACCTTCCTCCTCCTGGTGACAGCGAAAACACCTATTGGGATGATCGGGATATCGTTTCTGAATCATTGATGGAGTCCAATATGCGAGCCATCTTGATAAAAAGGACATTCTTTTAAAATTAGCGGCACGTAGAGACCTATGCCCTAGAAGGCATATTTTTTCCCATTCCCTGAGACTAAATCTGGAGCCCGTATCCTTTGCTATTTTTTCGATATGGGAAACTATCCCCTTTGCGTGTTCATCCTTCCGCAATGCAGAATACCATTTCCCAAGTCCCGAGAGCTTAAGGTCATAAAGTTCTACCATGGTATAGTGTGGAGTATTCAAGATGCCCGCAGTATTGGAAATAAAATGAGCTATCCGCATATATTCAAGAAACGTGGGCTTACTACAACCTTCTGCCCTACTCATTATTTCTTGCCAAGATATTATTTTATTATGAACAATGAAGTGTTTAAGTTGTGAGAACCCGCAATCACTCCAAATCTCAATATATCTTGGTTGTAAATGTAGGCCCAGACTATTGCATTCTCCCAGACCCAAAAATTGAAAGCCAGAGGAGCTATTTTTTTTAAAGACTGCTTGGAGCCTAAACTGGAATTCTCTTAGGGACTTGTAGCGGGTCCTCTTAGGTAATTTAGCAGTCTTCAAAAAGGCGGGTGTTTGCGTTCCCCCTTCAATTATCATTTTGTCGATAAAAAAACTGTCATAGATGCACTTATAGTACCTCAGGCTATTTTCAATGACGTAGGAAGCCTAGCTAGACAATCTTAACGGAAGTAACCAAGGGCTCAACAACTCAATACTACCTTATGTTACAGTATGTTTTACAACGTGATTTCACGCTAGCTTGCTATCTAGGACTTCCTGCATTTTATATATTTTTTCAATTTCTTACATCATCAGCTTTCATCTAGAACATTCTTTAATGTTTCTCAGTTGGGTACATGGAGCAGGAAGTGTGACATGCTGCAGTTTCCTCTGCTTGCCGATGACGGTGTTATTTCCTGTCATTCATTGGTGTACTCTTCCTGCCTCACCTAGGGAGTTCGAAATGAACCTTGGCCCAATTTCCTACGGAGTGAAGCACTTCCAACTCTTTTATGTTTGTCTAATATCCCCAACTGTACTTCGCACATATGTTCTCAGTCACTTTTCTTTGTTCAAAAGTTACATTTATTTTTGTCATGATGATTAGTGGGTGATCCAGGCCTGAGAGCTCTCTTGAAGGGAGAAGAAATCAAGCCCAATGCATCACAACTCGGTGGGGGATGGAGGGTCACAACGCAACACGATGAAGCCATTATTGTCGCCTCTGCAGAGCTCTGTGGACCCACAAACAAAAACCCACAAAATGTAGTCAAATGTAAGAGATTAACCCTTAAGGAAACAGTCTGGGAACATAAGTTGGCAAGAACCAACAGGAATGAAAAACCATATACCAGTTGCAGAAAGACCCAGACCATTTGCGCTTCTGGGAGCACGTGAACAAATTAAAAAGCTGCAAGGAATCAAGGAAGTATGGCATCCCAGAAGCTGTTTGGATCCGACACGTAACAGAGTTATACCTGGCCACCCATTCATTCATCAGTCAGTCCGGGGTCATGGTTGTTGAGCAAATCTACTCCGCTGATGTTCCTACTGGGGAGTCAGCCACCAGCCTAGGAATAGAGACAGCTCAGAGCATGATCTATCCTTACAACCACATGAGACCCGTCATTCAGTAGCCAAACATACAAATTGCAGGAAGCTCATTCGCACATGAGAGGATGGGGCTCACAATCCCAGTGGCTTACCAGCGTCCTTGTTTTTAATTTTTTTATTTCTCTTTTTTGCCATTTTGAGATATCATAGACATAATGCAATTCAAGGATGTTCTGGGCATAACATTACCTCTTGTCAACATTACATGTCTTATAAACATAAGAAAAACAAGCATTGGCATAGCCAATAGGTCTCGCTTTTGGGACCTTATAAGTGTTTAGCCATGCAACAGTTGATGTCGTTGCACCAAGGTTATTGTGCTGCTTAACTAAATACTTATAAGGTCGCAAAAACGAGACCTATTGGCAATGCCAATGCTTGTCTTTTTTTACTTTTGTTTTGGAGAGGAAGTGCCCCAGAGTCTCCAACTTCCTGTTCCTGTCCAGCAGGCTCCTCCCAGTGCTTTGTCCATGTCCTGTTCACTTTTCATTTGGATTTGGAGCTGGAAGGATCACCCTTTGTGTCTGCTACATCATATATCATTGGATTTGAGGACTTTTGGATTTGAGATTTTACAAGTAAGTTGGTGTTTGTTTGATTGGGGCATTGTTGCAGTTGCTACAACTACACAATTTGTGTACTTTTCATCATTTCATTTTTATTTTTTATTGTGGGTAGCCAGTAGGCCCAGAGCTAGTCATGGTGGGTGCATGAAACAACTGTTTCTGTGGTCTGTTGAATTTAAACATTATTTAGGGCATGGATGACATTGGATTGAATTGCAAAATTTGTATTTTTTGGGATATTTCGCTTTTTTTGGGTGGGTTAAATAAATGCCTATGTGTGTGTGTGTGTGGTGTGGTTGTTGTGTACCTTGCATACCTTGTTTAGCCCTGTGGATATTCGTTTTTGCATTTTATTGCATTAAAGCTGTGTTGTTTAGTATGCCTCCTTTGCCTGGCCATTATAGGCCTGCTTGAGTTAATTGTTTTCCAGGCCTCCTGCTTGGTGTGACTGTGAGTGACCATGTGGCTGGTGGCCATTTTGTCGTGGTAGTTTAGAAGTGTGCTGCTTTTGCCATATAGGCCTGCATGTGTTTCCTTTGTTCCTTTTGGCCTAGGTTTCTTGTTGTTGTGGGCCTGGCCATGTGGCTGGTGGCCATTTTGAAGCCTGGCAGTGTGCTTTTGCCATAGGCCTGCATTGTCTGTCTTCCCTTTCTTCTTGTTGTGGACCTGGCCATGTGGCTGGTGGCCATTTTGTGGTGTAGTTTAGTAGTGTGCTGCTTTTGCCATATAGGCCTGCATGTCTGTCCTTCCTTTGTTCCTCTTGGCTTACTGCTTCCATCCCCTTTGCCAGCTGCAGCTCCCTGAATGACGTGATGAGCAAATTAATGCCAAACCGGTTCCACTTCCATTACATTTGTAGTTTTGGTTTTGTTGTTCTTCTTTCCTATCCTTTCTGAGTGTACACAGTAAGTAGACCATGAAAGCCCTTGTTGTCAAAGTCTCTAAAATGGCTACACTGTCTTTTTATTTTTTATTTTAATAACTTAACCGCGCCACAAATTTTGCGGCGGTGCAGCGGTTTAAACGAGTGGGCGGGGCCGCGTCGGCCAACGGACGGCCACAGCACTACCGAGGTAGTGCTTGTGACGGCCGTTGGCCGATGCGCGCAGTGAAGGGATTAAACTGAGTTAATAAAATGTAATAATATAACACTAACAAGTGTGACCACCACACACTAAGTTATATATTTGATTGTTTGTACTAGTAGTAATTGAACCACAACAACAAATGCAGCATTTCACTGATGTTCTTCTCCTGGCTTCTTTGCTTTTAGGTACTCAAAAAGACAGAGGAGGTGGTGTCATCATCACCTGTTGTACTGCCAGACAGAAGTCTTACTGCGCACCACGTCACTTCCACGTGTGACCACAGACATCTCTGCAACTTGTGCACCTGCGTCCTGCTGACATCGGAAGGAAGAAGATGGCCCCAAAGAAAGGCACCAGGTCCTCCAGTACCAAGAAAGTTGCCAGTGGGAAGAAGGAACAGAAGTAGGAAGTGACACTGCCACTTACCAAGACTGGTGTGCCGGCCAATATGTTTTTTGGGAAAGCAAAAATTACGCCTGCATCAGTGGTGTACGGGGACCAAGCTGGGAGCAGCACCTCTGCATCAGCGGGCCCACCCCTCCAACCTAAGCCCATGAGTGTCGCAGAAGTAGCCAGTCTAGTTGTGCAAACGCCAATGAGCAGTGATGATGAAATGTCATTATCGCAAAGTAGTACCCAATCAACGCAGGTGGAAACTCAACAGATAAGTGGGCAACAACAGCCGCAACAACAGCCCACAATAGTAGTTGTTCCTCCCGAAGTAGGGGCAGTTCAGGAAATCGAGCTTCCTGCAGACAAAGAGGAGCAAGCCACTTTTTCAGAAGATCCATTGTCTTCTAGATCCCCAGCAAGGAAAAGGAGGGTTAGTCCATCAACTTCTTCTTCAAGCCCCCCTTCTGATGATCAAGATGCCACTTGGAAGCCACCAGCTCAGTCTGAGAGTGAGGCACGCCACAAGACAAGGCTAGGGAAAAGGAAGGTACCAGAAAGCCTTACAGTTATGGAGGTAGATGTAGAAGAGTGGAATGATGACGAGCCAGTCATCATGAACATCACTCCCGGCCCAGTGGAGATGGAGACCAACATTATTACCCTATCCCAAATTGGTGCAAGGGATGTAGCATGGATACCACCAAGACAGGTAACGCTGCCTCCAGCTTCCATATTTGCATTTGCAAAGGCCCGGCAGGGACCTACATCCAGCACAACCACCACCTCAGTAGGTAGTAGTGGTACTGCCCAGAGTCAAATTCCAGGCACACCCTCCAGTTCATCCGGCATTGCAAGTGGCACCTCCAGCAGCGCAAAAAAAAGTTCAGCTCCCCAGTTTGGAACTTCTTTTCGGTTAGCAGTAAGGAGGAGAACGTTGCTATATGCTCAATTTGTCGGCATAGTGTTAGTCTGGGTAAGCTTGGTACAAACTATGGTACCGGAGGCCAAACAACCCATCTGAAACAACACCACTTGATCCAGTGGGAGGAACACCTTAAAGGCCTAAGAAGTAAAACTGCACCCATTGCTGTTGGTGTGGATGAAGAAGTAGAAGAAGATATGATCGCGGAGGAAGGAGACATTTTCTCTGGTACACAGAGTAGCCTTGTCCCCAGCAGTGTAGTGGTACCATACCGCCCACATCCTCAGCAACATCTCAGTGGCATCATAGTAAGAGTCAGGCTGAAAGTGAGACACTGAGGCAACAGAGTACTGCAATGAAAAGAAGTGTGTTGTTGAGCCTAACTGGGTTCAAGAAGTCACCTGCATCAGCTGCACCAGAGAGGAAAATAATCCAGCCTACCATTGTCAGCATGTTTTGGTCGGAGGGGCAGTACGAACGCAACCACCCAATGGCACGTTTGTACAATGCGAAGCTGGCTAAAATGTTAGCGCTGGATCTTCTCCCGTCTTCTTATGTGAATTTGTGACAGCCATCTGCCCAAAATGGAAGGTTCCCAGCAGGTCCTATTTCGCCAGAGTTGCTGTTCCAGCACTACATCACGATGTGCTGGAATTGCTTGGCCAAGCTTTGCAGCAGAGTGCTGTTCAAAATATCTACCTGACAACAGACTTGTGCACCAGTTGCCAAGCCACTGATTACATGTGCATCACTGCACACTGGATCTCTTTTCAGGGGGTTAGAGAAAAGACATCAGAAGCAGGTGGTGTTGACACTGCTGAGATATTTAATGCTACTCGGAAACATGCTGCTGCAAACATTTTGGAAGAGTTTAACAGCAAGGTCTTTGAATGGCTGCGCCCAAGAGGGCTTAACATTGGTTTTGTTGCCACGGATAATGGCAGTAATATAGTTAAGGCCATGGAGGATGGTGCCTATTTCAGGGTCCTGTGTTTGGCGCACTGCATTAATATTATTGTTCAAGACTTTCTGAAAAAAGAAGCCCGAGTCAACAACTTACTGACCACCTGCAGACGAATATGCACAGATTTCAGCCATTCTTTTAAAGCCCGGAAGCAGCTGATGATTATTCAACGCGAGTATAGAATGGCACTCATCCAGGAGGTGCCAACACGTTGGAACTCAACTTATTCCATGCTTGAACGTCTGTTTGAGCAGTACAGACCAATCAATGAATATGTCATGCAAAGAGGGGATGCTACTGTGAAAGGCATGACCGTTCAGATGGACCAATGGGGCCTGGTTAAATGCCTGACAGAGATGCTACTTCCTTTCGAGCTCTTCACACGTGAAATCAGCAAGGAGGACTGTACTATGGGCCAAGCTACCCCATTAATGCACATGCTAGAGCAACAGCTGAAGGAGGTGTCTGAAACGTACACAGGTGTGGAGGAAAAAAATTAAGCATATGAGTAGGTGGAGAGCTTATCCCGTCGCTTAGCTGACAATACAAGGGTGCAAACTCGCATTGTTTCTGAAAAACATTACATTTGTGCCACAATTCTGGATCCAGGGTACAAATCGTCACTGTCACTCAAAACAAGGGAGCCTAGGGGGTTAAAGGGTAGGTGGCCCCCCTCTCAAAGTCATGAAATACAACAAGACCTACCCCGTACACAAATTTATTTAAAAATTCTTTTAAAAATTCTTAAGTAGTGTGCAGGTACTCAATGTCTGTAGTGCCTGCCTCGCTCTCACTCAATGGTGTTCTTACCACATATATATAAAAAAGAGTTGTTGACCGCTATAACCGGGTGCAGTCACTTGGCGGTGGCAACAACAACGTGATACTTAGTGTTAAAAAGTTTCCCCATCCTGTAGTGCTGTAAAAACCTGCTAGTGATCAGATCAAAACCAAGGAAGGTTAAAGAGGTAAAAAAGGTGTGATAGGACGTCAGCGCCTCACGGAAGCAGCCCCAACGAGGTATATGTAGACAGGTACTCGCCTACTACCTCCTGTTGTCATCATCGGTCGCTGCCGCCCAAACAGAAGCAGTAAAGGTGGAAAGGGAATTTATAATGTGCGTCACTCAAACCCTCGTGATAGTCCTAATGACTAGTGTCTACAGGGCAACCTATGTATTGAAATGGTGTATACTAATCTACAAAGAGCAGGAAGTGTCGACCCAAATTTGGTGAGTTGAGCCTGATCAGGACTCAAGTCACTCGAAAATAAAACCGAGCAGCACTACACTGGCTATACGGTACTTTATTCTCAGCTGTGTCGCTGCTCATTTAAAAACCGACATGTTTCGTTGCCTTATTTACTTTACCGGCAACTTCATCAGGGCTGGGGTCGACTGGTCTCTCTGCAACGCTGGTGTAAACCAGCAATAACTTTCAGTCAGCACCCTCAAGATGCTGTTTGGCAGCATACCTGCACCTTCATTGTGTAAGTGTCTGAGGTATTTTGCACCAACCCTTTGGCTGTTTCATTCAGAGCTGCGGAACTTCGTTTCTCATCAGTCTGAGCGTCGGTAGTACCGACGCTCAGACTGATGAGAAACGAAGTTCCGCAGCTCTGAATGAAACAGCCAAAGGGTTGGTGCCAAACAGCATCTTGATTTAGCCATGCCGCTCTGAAAGTGTTTGAACTCCTCCGTAATGTGTTTTTTTTTCTCCATGATTTTAAAATATCCCTTTTCTTTTCCCATCTACACTTACAGACCGGTCTTTACCCTGTGCTAAACAGAAAAACAACTCACACTCACCTACCAATCCGCATCTGCCAGGCAGGCAGTGGCACCCAAGATTGACGGACGCAGCGTCCATGGAAGGGAGGACCAAGAGGAATGCCGAGATGCAACTCCCCAATTTGACCAGGATAACCTACATTAACACTTTAGTATCAACATTCATCATCTTTTAAATAATTTGATTATTTTTTTCTATTCAATTGTTACGACTGTGTGTTGTTGTTTGCTCTCTGCTTATAATTGTTCCCTACAGCTATTTTTTAATTTTCTTTGCTAGCTTTAAAAAGTAAGCCTGGTACAACAGAAGTAAAAATGTATGTAATTTGGGTCTCTCTGAGGGCAGACAGGCATGGCACATTGCATAATTAATGATATACTGCTGCCCTGTACTGTCTACTAGTCTAGTTAGTAAGTAATACTTCTAATTGACCATCAAGTCATAGTCATTATCATCATCATGCATGCATTTCCGTTTTCTCCCTTAACAGAATTATGAATATGATGGTCGTCTGCCAAGATTATGTTTTGATGTTTGTCCATGCGTAGTGCTTTTCTTTGTCAAACCTTTCCCCAGACCCCCCTTCCCACCCATTCATCAAACCCTAACCCTCTTCCCCTGGGCTGTGTGATTTTATATTGAGGTGTGACTAAATTTAATGTACACCAATAACTGATCACACGCTTGCTGGGGCGGATGTAGTGAAAGCAACACTAAGTCAATTTCAAGGCTGAGCGAGGATCTTCTTCTGCTTGCCCACCCGTGCTCAGTATATTTGTAAGTCAATTTTTTGTCCAAAGGAACATAATCCATCATAATTAATTTCCGGCATGGATTCATCATCCTCCTACACAGCACTAAAGGTTACGCTTGCGTCGAGTGACTCGACACAACTACAGTTTGTAACTTGTACTAGGCTATCCCTGCCACCATTATGTTTTATTTTACTTTAGCATTGCTAATCAACATTATTATTATTGTTTGGCAGTCTTCTTGTGTATGTACTGTACTTTGGTCTACTACTCCTCCCAGAGTCTCTCTCAGGCGACTGACTGTCTCATTTTATTTTTTTGCAAATGCTACTGCCAGTGTCTACTACTACCACCACAGCCATGGCATCTTGGGAAACCAAACCATCGCCATGCAGCCATCGCTGTGCCTAACTTAAACATCAATCTCGGGTAAGAAAAGAAATTTGGGGGAGGTATAATAATGGACTTGGAGGAGTGACTGACAGTACTAGTAGGACAAGTCATTCAGTGAGGGGTACCGCATCTATCTGTGTGTTACAAAATCGGCAGATTATTTAAATCAAACACTGGCTGCGGCCCTGCATTTTCAAGGAAACCATGTGACGTAAAACAGTAACCCCCCCCCCCCACAAAACATTAACAACGTATGCTATGTTTAAGTATAGATATAATTTAATCCCCTAAGAAAAATAAACTATGTAAAAAAAATCCCACAACACCCGACCCACCCCTCTCCCTAACCCCAACCAATGTCCAAAACGAGAAAGTCCAACCAATGTCCAAATTCAAATTGTCCATAATAAATAAACCCCAACGCCCAATTCCCAACCACCAAAAAAAGGATTAAAAAAGGGGAAATCCAACAGTGTCTTATGATTATCGGTGGGCTCTGATTTCCTTCTCCAGGACCTTTATCTTTTTGTTCTGCTCTTCTAAGTGCTCCTCTAGACGCGCCATTCGGAGGAGCATGCGGCGCGCATATGACCTGCAGTTGCATCCACGGGGGAGCAGCAGTGCTGGATGTTGTATTGCGGCGGCGGGCAGCTGCCTTACCGCGGCGCCGTACCACTGGAGGGGCCTGGCTGGGGCCCGGGGCATTGGAGGAGGCTGCAGCTACTGCTTCCTTCGCCACCTCCTCCTCCTCCGCCAGAACCACCAGCCGCCGGCATTCTTGGCAGATGGCCTCCAGCTTCCGGCGCCGGGCCATGGCTGCCAACTCCTTCCTGGTTGGTTTTGCTTGGGAAGGAGGAGCTATATCAAGAAAGAAAAAAAGACTATTGTAACCAATACTCTTAGCAAAACAGTAACACAAAATTAATTGAACACATAGTATTAGAAAGCACAGCAAATAACATTTGTGGTATACATCTATCCTCCCATTTCCTCGGTCTCTAACATTTGTGGGAGTTTCGGGCATTATACTAGCACTATGGACTTGAGTACACAGTACACCAGTCTTCTTCTTCTCTCTTGTTTAGCAAAATTACGTAATCTTGTTGTAGCCGGCGTGCCAGCTCATTTAGCTTGCGCCCAAGACAAACATACTCGAGTCATCATAACGCAGACTCCCGTTAGTTTTATTTACTACGGTCTGCAGGTGGGGAAGCTCGTATTTTTCTATTACGGGTGGCACTGGCCATACTCTGTTACATCAAGGGCAACTGCTCAATTTCACTTTCCCCCTGCCCCGACTACTACAAAAAGGCAGATTATATCTGATCCAATGATCATTGCTTATATATGGGATGACATGAGGTACTTTGTTTTGACTGATTGTGTAACCAGCCGATAGGCCACCCATGGCAGGCTGGCTGACACAGTCGAAAATAAATTAACATAGGTAGGGAGTGGTCCTCGGAGTCGGAGGAAGGCACTTGATAACTACATACATACACAATATATATGCTGTGCTTGCAAACTACTGTGAGTCAAGGGAGTATTCTGAAAATACAACTTCTATTCTCCTCGGCTTTGCTACTCTGGCGCGGTTTCTTTTACATTCTCTTCAAACTAAGATTCATCATCCAGTGACAGTCTCCACCTATGCTATCTATGATGAATACCATCCAGGCATCCATCCATTCAAAGCAAACGTCTATCATTCTTCTTAATCTCTCATCAAACCTTAGTTTGTTTCACCAGCAACAAACATTTAGTCTTTTTTTTAAACCACCACCCATGCGTCCTTCCTTCCTTGCAGTTGCCTTGGCTTAGAGTTTGACCCAAACACCCCGGAGGATTCTTGCTATCCAGACAGGCATCTTTTCTTTCATCTTCCACCCATCCTTCAACCACCCATGCATCTGATTCTTATCAGCCACCTATGCATGCATCCTGGGTATCCTTCTCTGCCAGTCATAAATATTACATCTCGCCCGTCCTTCCTCCTCACACCCTTCTTTCCCTTTTTGTTCAACCCATCCATCAAGGTCATCTGATCTGACTTTTAGTCTTCTCCATAAAACTTTCACAGCTGAGTTGAAGTCAGGTAGAAGAGGCCATTGGTTACTCAACTCTCGTCGCTAATGCTAAGTAAAGGGTGTCTTCAACCGTTGTTCACAACAACTTCTTACTTACTAAGTCTCAACAGTACAGTGTACACCCTTGAAGCGAGTGTAATGTCAATAAGTAAGGAATATAACTTACCACCGACCGCCACTGCTGCTGGCTCACCCCCTGCAGCTCCTGCTGCATCTCCTGCTCCCTCCGAAGTGGCAGCGTCACCATCGCCGCTGGCCCTGGCACTGGTGGTCGGTAGTACGCCTAGAAAAATCATTACACATTTTTTAGATGCCATATACACCTCCCCCTATTGATTATTTTTAACTAGCAAGATTGAAAAGTTAATACATACATATACAACATACATCACTAGTACACATCAGGTACTATAGTAGAGTAGACACTAGTAGTGTTACATTATATGGTTCCTAGGGTCATTCTAGTCTTTGCTAAGTTAGCCTGAGCCATGCAACCATTTTAGCTTCGTGTCCTTTATTTTTGCACACGTTACCTCGCAGCTTGTTGTGTAAGACGCCTTTGAGCCCACATGAGCTCATACTGCTACTGTCTGAGCGCTGGGTACAAGGGCAAAAAAACAAGCCACTTTGTTATGGAGTTCTGGTAAGTCCGTATTGCTTAGCCATAACATGCTACACTTTTTGGCACGACTGAGAAATGCTTGCATCATACTAACGCGCACCATTTTTCTCATAACAGACGGAGGATTCCCTTCTATGAACCAGAGCTTTGCAGAGCTTATGATGTAACCAGTACTTCTAGGTTCTAAGGTGAGGCCAGGCTCCCCCAGAATTCACTCAGTTCTTCATTTATATAAACTATATTCCTAACAAGGGGAGAGTGGTTCTTCCACCAATGTTCAGTTTTCATGATTTCCCCTTTTGTCTTGTAGTTGTAATAATGTTTGTTTTAATCTTATGCATTTTGCTGTTGGTGCTGGCTCGCATACTGCATTATAGAAAAACGTACAAAGCTTGTTAGTTGAAAATAAACCTTTTGAACTTACATAGACTCTGTGGTATTTGGTGTGGACTTACACGAGTGAGTGAGCGAAAGGGTGTGCATTGCTTCCGCGACTCTAAGAGGTTGGGTGTGTTATGTTCTGGGTTGTCTAATCATCGGGTATCTTCGGGGGTTTGGAGAGCTAATGAGACACTATAGCTAGTCGGTCAGGGGATTGTGGGTTCTGAGGTGTGAGGAAGGTCCAACCTCCTATCACCAATGTCCTATTTTCTTGTGCATAGTTCTGTATGTGCAGAATCCCTACAACAGTAGTAGTATGTCCTAGTATCCTATCACAAATAGTAAAATATCTGGTTGGGCATTTTATTGGTGGGAGTTGTCGAAAAGCCTCAAGATTAATAAGACTAGAAGAGGACAACCCAAAGGACTGGACTCAGTGGCTAGAGCTATTGGTGAATCTGAGTTTTATTTAAAACCTTTTAAATAAAGAGTGGCCAACTGGGCAAGCTTAGCTACAGACAGACGAATAGTAGTAGTACAGAGAGTCATAGCAGAGGCAGTTAGAGGCAGGAGTAACAAGAATTTAGAAACAGGTAGTCTACATCGAAGAAGATTTTGTAAAAAATAGAATTAGGAAACCAAAATAATAGTTCGACAAAAATAAGGTGCAGTAAAAGTTAGGGAAGTATAATTATTAATATTAACAACAGGAGGACTTACTGGGGCCAGCAGCAGAGCTCTCAGTAGAGGAGCGGTCCTGGCCATCAGCTGCTCCTGCCGACTCCGACGACCTCGTCTTCTTGCCCCTGGGTGCTGATCATGAAAGATGTAAGAAAGAAAGACACACATGGATGATTGGTGTGAAACAAATAAAATATTTTTAAAAACGCACACATTGTTTTTATGTAAACATCAATTGCAATAAGATTAACCTATCTAATCTGGTCGACTAGTATTGCGGTATTCGCGGACCGTCTAGTTATTATTTATGAACACTAATCCAGTGTTCCATAATCCATTCTGATTCCAGAATACTAACTAAGCCTAAGTACCACCTGACCTAGCGCACCTATTCCAGACAGGCCAATTGTTCACTGAGTCTGCATTTCCATTTATTTTAGTCCTCAAAAATGCATAGATGAAGGACACATGCATACACCAAATTGTTGGTTGGTTGCTGCCGATGTTCTGCTAGTGATAAGCCTATTACCACTCACTAAACAAACTACAAAAGGTTCTACTAAGGACTGGGGTAAGCAGCACTCAGTAGCATGGGACGTGACAGAGGATGCGTCACGAAGACCACAAAAAAATTACCAACTAATACTAAAAAGTAACTAAACCTATCAATCCACCACTATCTCTTCTTAGTGGCAGGAGGACAAAGGAAGGACTAGAGTGTCTCTAGCATTACCTAACTTAAGTTCTCTAAAGTAAACTCCTACATAATCAAGGCAAGCGAGCGCAAAGTTGCAAACAAGTACGATTAGTAGCGCCGAGCACCTGTGACATAACAATCACAGAAGATTTTTAAACATAATTTACCTGCAATGTAAGCAGCAGCATTCTTGCTGTTCGTAAAAAAAATATATTCGCAATATAGAACACAGTGCAGAAGAACACAAAGTAGTAATATTAAATAGCTACTCACCAAGCCCCGGAACCTCCACTCCTAGAAGGTCCAGCAGGTCCTGCTCCCGGTCCAGGATATCGGACCACTGGTGCGTCAGCTGGGTATCAGTACGCCGGACATCAGAGCAGCTGAAAACACTGCCTGGCGCACCTTTCCCCACTGCTGGCAACACTCCCGGAGCCCGGTCCCAGGCCTGCCGCCTGCTGCTAGGGTTAAGGAGAGGTGGCGCTGCAGAAAAAAAAAAGACCGGCCACCTCGGTGAAGAAGTCCCTAGCCTGCACCCCTTGTGGGCACCGCCTTCCGGTCGCGGCTGCGGATACGAGTTGCCTTGCCCTTTCTCTTGCTTTTGCCCTCGCCCTTGGCCATGGTTCTGGGGCTTGGTGAGTGGAGGGGGGTGGAAAAGAAAAGGGAGGAATTAGAAAAGTAAGTAAAAGAAATGAAAAAAGCAAGTTATAGAAAGAGTGAAAAAGTAGTAGAAAAAGTCACAAAAAGTAGAAAAAAACTCAAAATATAGAATAAGGAAAATAGAGAGATAGATAATAAATAAAAAAAGATTTTAAAAAGTGTACAGAAACAAAAGATTGCAAAGATAGAGGGAGGATAGAAAAGCAGGCCCAAAACCATAGCAATAGAGCGAAAAACAAGATATCCACGCCCATTACGACCGCATGGACAAGTTTGCGTGATATTTCCCCCCCAGCATGCAAAAAGCGTCGGAAACATGTAATACGCGTTCCCGAACAGGAAATACTCATGGCGAATGGGTGGGAGCACGCAATACGCGACCCGGAACAGGAAATAAGCATCGCAAACTGGCGGGACAAGTAAAAAGAACAAGATGGCCACGCCCATTGGCGACCGCATGGGCAAGTTCGCGAGATATTTCCCCGCGAGAACGCAAACAGCGTTCCCAAACAGGAAAAACGCATCGCGAACAGGCGCAACAAGCAACTCCGCATGCTTTCAGAGCTACGCGAAGCTCGCAGAGTTTTTTTGTGACTACGCGGAATTCCGCGTAGTAGGACTACGCAAACTCCGCCCAGGGTCAATATAAAGACAGAAGCATCATGGGGTGGGAGAACAAAAGAACAGCACAAAGGCATGCTTTTTTTTTATTATGTAGACATTTTGTTTTTAAATTGCAGTACTGAACACATTTCCCTACCTCCCCACCTTTCTCACTACAAGTAGGAAATGTCTCTGTATTGATATAGCAGAGGTCCACCCTTGGAGCTCTATGTTTCTTTAACAGATATGCATGTGAATGGCTACTGTTGGATATACAAGACATGACAGCAGCAAGACTCCAGGATATGACACGAGTAACAGCAGGTCTCCCAGTGACACTTGCAGGACTTTTAGGATGCTGGTGTGAATGTCACTTGAAAGTGGTGTAATAATTTGCATATTCGCTCATTCATCCACCTATACATTGTTCTCCGTGAGGTACAAATCAGCTCCAGAGATCTGTCTCTAATCTGCATATCACTCATACCTTAACTGTATATGTTCTGTGAGTGATGAAAGCTTGCACCGATCGGTCTTGCTGAATTTGTTCCATGGGGGATGGAAGACTGCACTTGCTACTTCTCTCAGACAGGGAAGCTTACTTTGCTTGCTGTACTTGTTCTGTGAGGAAGGAACTTTTGCACTGCTGCTGCCTATTTGTAAAGGCCTTTGATTAGGAAAAACGAGTACCGCTGTTCATGTACCTGTTCTCTGAAGGAGGGAATCTTGCACTGTTTCTGCCCAAGGTGTACCTGTTCTGTCAAGAAGGTGTGTTTCCTCTGCTGCTGCTCCACATTATAAACAAAGGAAATATTGAATGCTCTTGTATAACATGCCTGATGAACCAGGGACTATTTCGGAATATTTGCTGCGACATAACGAGGCCTGTAGTCCTGAGGAAGGCACCTGACCTCACTGAGGCAATATTCGAGAGGCGGGTTATGTCGGATAGCAAAGCAGGTTCCATTGCTCCACCATCCTATTCTTATGTGGGAAAACATGATGCCCATGTTGTCACTTTTTTGTGAAGCTCAATATTAAACTTTTAACTACGCAAAGGACAACAGGATTGACATTGCTAATCCTTGTTTGAATGCATGATGTGAATGCTGACAAAATGTGAGCGGAGATTTTTTACGTGTGAAGTAAGCCACTTTTGAAATGGAATAGATGACTTTGTAAAATTTTAAAACCTAGCTGTGCAATGGTGTCATATCAGTTATAACACATTTGGCCAATTCTGGCGTTTTAGTAAACAGCACGTTGTATGCAGGTTTTTTGAGCCCACGATGACAATGTTGAAAGCACAACTAAAAACCCCACAATGCAACATGCTGTTAGCTTAAAAGCCAGCAATATATGTTACAATACCACTTAGACTTGTGAAATGTCAAAAAAACAAGCCGACGAGGAATTTAAGGTTCATAAGGTAATAAAATCCAAACGCACACTGTCACGAAGATATCATAAGAAAAGAGAGGTAAGAGTCGAACATAGAGTCCATCGCTCAGTGGTCTCTAAAGTGATAGTTACCCATTTATCACTTGAAGCTTTATATGGACCAAACAAACAATTGGATGTAGCATCTAAATCAATTGTTCGTTTGAACCCAAAATTTTCCTCAAAGTCATCCATAGAAAAAATTATTTTCATGCTTGTCATGAATCCCCAAAATGTGCTACAGTGCAATGTAAAGTGACTTAATGTGCATAGTGTGAAAAGGCTGTACGTATATCTCAAAACAAGAGTCACCCTCTTTAACCAAAAGGGACAGGGTGGACCAAACACTTAAGCAAAACAAATTCCCTTTTTGTGTTGTAACTTCTAAATACTCAACCATCCGCCAATAAGACTGCAATGAAAAGACTAACAGTCTGACATTACCATATTCAATATTATCAGTTAAAGTCTCCTGTGCTTTGTCAAAAATTGTTTAGTCACATAAGAATTTAAAATTCATTCAAAAATATAAATATATGAGCATACAATCAGATGTACATGTACATCTAAAAAGTCCAGATACACCTCACTTGTTCATGCAGTCCCGTCATGTACATCTGATTGTATGTCAATACATTTATATTTTTGAATGAATTTTAAAATTTTATGTGAATAAACAATAGGAGTATTTAGAAGTTACAGCACAAACTGGAATTTGTTTTACTTGGGCATAGTGTGAAAAAGAATGGCAAACCCTGTTAGCCTTAAGGAATGGAAAATACAAATTAACTCCTGACTTTATTCTTGTTTAGGTCCTGCATACACTTTATAGTTGTCTGTTGTGGAAGACCTACTGTAGAAAAAAGAATATGTACGGTGAGCTTTGGGTCAGCCCACTGCTTATCACTGGTTGACATTCTTGCCTATCTTACTTGCTTTAATCTTATTCCTTGTTCTTCTTGTGTACGTCCCTCCAGTGGTGCATAACTTCCTTGCCATCCTTCTAAAAAGATGAACTACTTTTTTTTTTTCCAGAATTTTATAGAAGTGCATGTGTGGTTTCTTGCTCTCTTTTTCGTGTGCTGCTCACCCCATCACATGCCCCATCCTTCAGTCTCTCAGTTGCTTCTCCATCCTCTAAGTTTGCCCATTGTTTGCCCTTCCTCTTCCCATCCCACTCTAATTTTTATGTAGCGGCACATCCGGCCCCTAACTAGGCCCTTTGTTGTGCTCCTCCCCTTCTGCTTCTGTCACACACTGGCATTTAATTTCTTTCACCATCTGACTGCAAGCTCCACCTTTGCTCCCTTCCTCCTCCTCCTTGCATTTTCTTTTTTGTGCTTCTTATTTAGGGCGGTCCAAAAATGCTACAATTTGCTGATGGCCCACTTCTTTGAGAGAAATAAAATGTCTATTGGCACCTTATATATAAACATTTTTAGTTTACTACTCCAAGATGGACGTCCACCATCGTGGTGCAGTGAATGAAAACAATACAAAATGGCCAGGCATCATGATGTACAAGGGCATACATTGTGACTAATGCGTGTCTATACATAATCATGCTTGGGCCTCCTAATGTTATGATGCATATGCATGATTCCATGATGATCCAGTCACACTTATTCATCATCGCCTTTTCTTGGAAACTGCTGTTCTCTATCAGCAAGCAAGCATTTGTTTTTGCCGATGTGGACCGCATTATCAAAAATCATTGGAAAAAAACAATTGCACATTACGGCCTACAGAAAGATTTATTGTCGACACTGCCATGGTAATCTATTAGAAACTCAAATAATAAAGATACTGATGCACCTTTATAGCTTGTCTGCACAGTGGAAGATACTGATGCACTTTTATAGCTTGTTTGCACAATGGAATAAATGTCTACAGCACTTTTGCACTTTCATGTATAATGATCCAGTCCATGTTTTAATAGAGTTTATAGACGATTTAAATATTGATTTATAAGGTTAATTGGATTTTAATGTATAATTATGAATGTAATTGCAAATTGTTAAGGATACCTGTATGGTTGTTTTACACAGGAGTTTACAACTGGTTGCATGATTATGGCATGGGCAGTAATTCTAGCCTTGTTTTATAGGTGTTTACTATCTATAGGAATGTGATGTTTTATATACTGTTTGATTCCTAAAATGTTTTAATTGCAATGGTTTTTGTTAATCAATAAAGAATTTACCAACCAAAAGGTTGGTTAATGCCATTCAAATGCGAGACCTATTCACTTTGCCAATGCTTGTTCTATTTTGTAGTTCACCAAGGGTTAAATGGCCCTGTAGGTTAGAGTGCAAGGACTGTCTTTCAAATGCAGATGCAAACATCTCACTGCTAAAGGGTAATATTAACACTTCCCTAAAAAAGCGTACTCAAAAGAGGTTATTTACCAGAGCAATAAGAGCAGCAGTAGCAGCCGTAGGTGTCTGAAAAAGAAAAAGCTTTGTGCTAGCACCCTTTTTCTAAGCCCATATTTGGGCTGGAAGTTTGGTGTCAACCTCAACATCGTACTACACATGAACTCTCCATGAAACACCAGGTTAACCCCATCACCTCAGCCTACATCCACACAATCTGCATACTCCAAAAGATCTTCATAAGGCTCCCCATCAGCACCAGGAAAACGATGACATGGGCCCTCATCACCAGCTGACTTAACTACAGCAAAGAACTATATACTGGCACAACCTCCGAACTCCTGCAGAGACTTCAGAGAATCCAGAACACAGCAGCCAGGCTCATCCTCAACCTCCCCAAGAGGACACGCTTCTCCCATCACCTGAAAGACCTCTACTGGCTCCCTGTCAAGAAGAGGCCAGTTCAAGCTCTTGAACCACGCCTACAAAGCCCTCCATAACATAGGTAGCCTTACGGCTAAAGCAGTCGACATCGAAGCTGGGGAACCGGGTTCGAGTCTCGTCAAGGACGCTCAACATCGTGTGATTCTGGGCAAATCACTTAATCTCCCTGTGCCTAACAAAAATGAATGTGTTCTCATGTACGCCGTTTTCGAGACACGGAGTACTCTCCGTACCACATCTTGTTTCTTTGGACAGCTGGAACGATTTTTCAATCTACGGATGAGAACATTTTTCATGAATAATTTGGTGCCGTTGGTTTTATGATCTGCAAACCAGTTGGGCAATCATTTGTGCTGATGACGACTTCATAGCTATTGAGAATCAGACATCACGATTTTGATCCTCTTAAAAAGTTTTTGTGCGTGCCCTGAGGAAGTCTTGGGTGAATGACCATATAAGATGAAACACGTATTGGCTCGGTGGCTTTCGTTCGTTGGAATAAGAAAAAAAGCAAAAAATAAGAAAAATAAGAACTGTAGCACTTACCTGAACAGATTTGACACAATAAAGCATCGAGAGAAACATTGGAGAAGAACACTGTTTGGACTTAATATTTGTGTTAATGTATGAGTATTGCTCAGGACATTGATTTTGTTTTTTTTATGTCATATGGGTGTAGATGTGTCTACACGAATTTAACAATGCTGGGTGGTCATTGTTCAATGCCCTTGTGAGCACTCTCATAAATGAATAAAGTGAACTATTTACATTAATTTACTCAGGTGCATCAAATTGTGCAATTAGTACCCTACTACCTGTTAATCCTTTAGCTATTTGTATATAATCTACTGGTACATCAGTTTAACACAGCGCCTGAATGATTGGCCAAGCAGCACGGGGATCAAGAAGGAGAGGGGAATTGAGACTGGTGCCCAACCATACAAGGATAGAGGAGGGCATCACCCAAGGCACCAAGATATGCTTTAAGTTTAGGTTTCCATCACAATTTGGAGCGAGTATGCTGACGTCTCTTTGGGGGAGTGGTGAGAGCACATTGGTGTATACGGACAAGTTGATGGGGACTGGCTATAGAGGGCTGCAAAAGGGATGTGGAAGTAAAATGGAGAAGGGTGCAATCCAGTTTGAAGGAAGCCTGTTTGGGCACTGTGTAGTGTATAATTATACAACTAGAGGGAAAACGTTGATCTTGGGGGCTATGTTAAAAGAAAAGTAGGAACTGTAGGTTGCATTGTTACTTATATTGCATGCATCAAGATCTGGATAAACATCCTAATGTTTATATTGTTTTTAATTGTAGTGAACCCCTGACGACGGGCATAAAATGCCCGAAATGCATTGGGAATAACATGAACTACTAAGGATGATTTACATACGAATTCTTGCTTCACAAAAAGGCCCGAAGTGGCATATCTGCAGCATTAGATGTAAAAAATATGTTGTGTCTCATGTGATATGATTAACTGATATGAGTAAACAGACAAAGTTGGAATACACGGAACAAACCTTTATTGAACATGGATACATTTGTGGAATCTTCTGTCATGAGACATTTATTCGCTGTGCGTCCGGTACAGGAGTGTTACTTTGCTCCAAATTGTGATGAATTTCTACACGTAGTTGTAGGGAGGACCACGACCCGGGCTGCACGCTTACAAGATTAAACTGAGCAACTTGAGTGAAATTTAAATAAGAATGGTGTGCATTTGGACACCCCCTTTTCTTGGAACATAAGTTTAGGTTTGACATTCTGCCCCACAGAGGAGTTCGAATATACACAGACCAGGATAGATCGATTTAAGTATATTCGGAAATTGAAACTGTGCACGTTTTTCAAAATGAAGAATTCAGGGCAAAGAAGAGCAACGGACACCAATACGTCAGAGGAAACTGATATCCTAACTGTAAGTGATCTTCAAACCCTGGCGACCATGGAAGAATTGAGACTCGGAGGTAGCACAGATAACATGGCAGCGGTTAACATCTATAATGGAACGGAAGATTTTGGGGTAGCGCAGGCAGGAGCCCCAGTCCTTTCAAAATTCTACCCACGGACACCGGTTGATGCTATTGACATGTTCTCTGATACTGAGACTGAGGTCAAAGGAGAGATCACCTCGCAGATGTAATTTTTCATATAACCAGATGAAAGCAATAAAACTTAAAAGATGACAAAACAATCATAGTGAAACCATCAGATAAGGGCGACAATATAGTTCTGCAGACGAGGGAGAACTACTGCAATGAGGCGCTAAGACAATTACAAAACAAGAACAACTACACTGCTGTGACAGAAATGGACTACACACTGAGTATACAATCATTTGAGCGGGTGACTGACAAGTGGCTCTGTAAGGGAATTTTATCAACAGAGGAATGCAGTTTCTTACAGAACAAACCTCTTAGAATGCCTACATTCTACCACCTACCGAAGATTCATAAAGATGCCACTAGCCCACCAGGACGTCCAATAGTCTCCCCAATAGGATGCTTGACGGAAAACTTATCAAGATATGTGGACCGTTTTCTATTTCCTTTTGTACTGCAACTGTCCTCGTATACACGGGACACGAAGGATTTTCTGAAGCAAATACAAGGGATTTAATGGGAACTGGATTTTGTGATGGTAACTCTTGATGCGTCAAGTCTCTATACCAGCATAAGACACACCGATGGGCTGGAGGCAGTAAGATTCTTCTTAAAGGGAATGCCTCTGAGGTTCCTGAAACACAACAAAATGTTGGAAGAATTTATCTTTTTCTGTTTGAATAATAAGAATGTTCTTTTCCAGGATCAGAGGTATAAGCAAATACAGGGTATAGCAATGGGCACCTGCTTCGCCCCCAGTTATGCAAACTTGTTCTTTGGTTGGTGGGAGACGATACCATGGATGAGTGGGTGGACAATATTGTATGTTGGAGGAGATACATTGACAACCTCTTCATAATTTGGAGAGGGTCAATGGAGTCAGCAAAGCAATATGTCTCCTGCCTAAATGACAATAATCTAAATCTGAAGTTTGCAGGAGAGTTGAGCACCACACAGGTGAATTTTCTGGACTGGAAGGTTTTTGTGAGTGAGAACAAACTACATACAGCCCAATACAGGAAAGAAACAGCGGGCAACTCTGTCCTACATGGTACCAGTAGTCACCCACAGAACCTAATCCAGAGTATCCCCTATGGGGAACTCTTACGGATCAAGCGGAACAGCTCGAGACAAGAGGACTATTTAAGAGCAGCAAGTCAGAGTTTGAGTCGTTATAAAGTGAGGGGTTACCCGAGAAAAACATTGGAGGCAGCACAACTCAAAGCAGAAGGCAAGAACAGAATCGATCTTATAAAGAGTTTAGGTAAACAGGATACGAAAAGGAACAATAACAATTTCAGGATGATTCCATGCTATTCCAGCGCAGCAAGTGAAGTCAGAGCAATCGTGCATAGCAACTGGTGTATCGTTAAGTCAGATGCAGTAATTGGGAAAGATCTGCCAGAGCAATCGGGCATAACATTCAGAAGATCTAGGTCCATAAAAGGTCATCTAGTTGAGTTACTTGGAGACAGTTAAACCACAACTGGGTTTGGCAGACCTACATGGCTCCTTTCCCTGTGGAAAATGCAGGTCGTGTGCCACCAGTAGGAGGATTACCTCATATGAGGTACCTGGGATGAAGAGAGCAAGGAGGATTGCAAAATTCATGACATGCAGCACCACATTTGTGGTATACTACTTGGTCTGTCCGTGCAACCTACGTTATGTGGGAAGCACAATCAATCAGGTGAAGATGAGGATCCTAGAGTATCAGAGGGCCATTGCCAGCAACGATACCAACTATCCAGTTGCCCGGCACATTGCGAGCCATCATAAGGAGCGACAGGGCGCTCTTGCAGTATTTCTGCCTCGATCATGTACCCAGAGATGTTAGGAGGTTAAGGAGGCTAGAGTCAAGATTCATCATAGTCCTCCAATGCAAATTTCCAGGGGGACAGAACAGTGGAGAGGAGCTTGCTGTTCACATAGTGTAAGAAACTGGCTCTATATATATACTGCACCAAAGTGAGGTACAGTGTGTATAGAGTCCAAGGGTCTCCAGACGTTTGGCAGAGGTTAAAGTTAGATAAAACCTTACTCTCTAAAGTGGTAGCTTGGTCGAGCAGTAAGGCAGTATCAGACGACAGTTTTAAGCATTTGATGTACACACTCAGTCAGCAAATGAATTCACACACTCAAGAACTGAACTCTAGGCCAATTGTTTTTGTATAATAAAATATACTGT
This sequence comes from Triturus cristatus, assembly GCF_964204655.1. Classification (NCBI taxonomy): domain Eukaryota; kingdom Metazoa; phylum Chordata; class Amphibia; order Caudata; family Salamandridae; genus Triturus; species Triturus cristatus. The sequence goes on from NC_140593.1 coordinate 1,119,922,364, forward strand.
TTTATTTCTAGAACCAAGCAAGCCTGGTACAGTTAAGCATGCAAATACTTTTCAGCTACAAGATGCTGTTGTTGAATACTTTCACAATACAGTAGGACTTTGTACCAATTCGAGTTTACAGGGGTTGCAATGTAATGCACAAACTTAGTAGACTGAGTACATAGGAATCAATAGGCTTTTTCAGTCAAATGCAATTAGATTACTTTTCAGATTACTTTTACTAACACAGTGCTGGATCCTAGATTCAGCACCAGGGCATTTCCTGAAAACAGTTGAGTAAATGCGTTTTAGTTAGTTGTACGATTTTTAAAGAATATTCTTGTATTTCAAAAGTTGACACTTGGAAACTTTTTGGGAGAAAAAGTGTCAATGTTATTCTATGAGGAAAAAGAGGTTATCGGTTCCCAGGTAGGTAATCGGTCTTTAGAGTTAGGGTCCTGGGTTTAGACTCAGTGGTCTCCCAGGGTCAGTGATGCACTGTTGTTGCACCCTCAGCGGCACTCGGGCGGCCGGATGTAGTGTTGAGGTCCAATGTTATCCTATGGAAGATAGGGGGACTCCGGTTGGTGGCTGCTGGCAACCAGGTCACGGGGTTGTGGGAGGAAAGCTCCTAGGGTTAAGCTTAGGGCAAGTTGGGGACCAAGTTAGCACAAAAGGGGCACTCTCAGCGGCACTAGGGCAGCCGGGTGCTGTTTTGAGGTCGGGTGCCCTGTTGATTTCAATAGAGATTCTCCGGGACAAAGAAACACTGCAGGCTCGGGGATGAGGATCTTCCAGGAGTGACCACCACTTCGAGGGATAAGTAGGGATGTAGAGGTTTGGTTAGGCACCGCTGGGTTGGGCACACAAGGCCGTGGGGCGTCGGGTGAAGGGGTGCCTTGGAACATCGGATTTTCTTACCTGCTCTGGTCGGGGTAGGTGGGGTCCTCTGGATTGAGGATGCAGGCGTCATCTGGAGGCTTGAGGCAGGTCAGGGGTTGCCGGATCTCGGGTCAAGATCGCCAGGGGTACCTCCTCGTGGTATTTTTCAGCTCGGGCCGGGTTCGGCGGGTGCAGAGTGGGCTGGATTCGCGGTTCCTGGCTGGCACCAGAAGCTGCAGTTAAAACACATCCGGTGTTTACGGGAGAAACAGCTTGGAAAGTGAAGGCAGGCAGGTCCTCCGGGGTTTTTGAGGTTGCTGTCCGCTGGACACGCTGGGGTTTTGCAGGAGCAGGTTCGAAGGGAGACCGGCCTGTAGGGCTGGGGTGTCAAGTCAGTGGGACTCGTCCTCTTGTTAGCTCTGCACGGCTTCTCGTCCTTCTTCTTCTCTTCTTTTTCTTGTGGTTGCTGGATCTGAGGAAGGAAGGTCCAGGGTGCCCCTAGATACTAAATTTAGGGGCGTTACAGGTAGGTAAAGGGCAGGGACCAATGGGTCCCTTCCCTGGGGTGGGTACACTCCCTATTCTGCCTCTCTCCAGTGGGAGGGGGGTAGGAGCCTGTCCCTGGTTGGCAGGGTCGCCCCATCCTCAAGATGGCGGGGACTCGAGGTTGTGCTTCACCTCACCTCCCCCACCTTAGGGGTGGAGTTGGCAGAGGTGGGCACACCTCTCTTCCTCACTTGTTTTTCCTGCTTGGTCTCCCACCCAAAGTGGGGGGTAGAGCCAGTGGGGACCAGTTGCTGAAAGCAGCAAATGGTCTGAAGAGGCTCACAAAGGCGGCATGCCTTTGAAGCTTCTCCTTCGTGAACCCTGCCCATCCTGGGGGAGGAGGCTTGGCACCTCGTCCTGGGATGTACTTTGTTTCAGGCCCCGGAGAGCAGCAGGCTCTCGACCCAGGGGTTCAGAAACATGTCTGGTGGTGGCAGCCTGCGTAGCCACTCAGTCAGGTCACTGGTAGTTGGTCGTGTTTCAGGGGGCATCTCTAAGATGCCCTCTGTGGTGCATTTTACATTAAATCCCACACAGGCATCAGTGTGGGTTTAATGTTCTGAGAAGTTTGATACCAAACTTCCCAGTCTTCAGTGTAACCATTATGGTGCTGTGGAGTTCGTAATGACAACCTCCCAGCACCATATACTCTTAATAGCAGCACTGCACATACAGGGCCCAGGAATGGACCTGGGTACTGTAGGGGTACAGGTCTCATGCACCTGTACCCTCACCACTGGCATAGGGCACCCAGCTAAAGGGGTGACTGATGTATGCCGGGGCAGTGGTTTGTGGGCATGGCACACAGGGATGTGTGCCATGTCGACTTTGTTTTGTTCTGTACCAAGACTCTCAGCCTGCAAAGGGAGTGTGTGGGTGTCAGAGTACAGGGCCTTAAAGGGTGGCACAGTAAGTGCTGCAGCCCTTAGTCACAGTCTGGTCACAGTGCCCTGGGTACCTATGGTACCATTTACCAGGGGCTGACATGTGGCCAGAGATGCCAATTGGGTTTAGGCTTCAATGCAGTTTTAGGGAAGGAACACAGGCCCTGGCTACCTGATTGGCAGGACCCCAGGGCACACTCAGTCAAGGCACATCAGCAATTCAGCACAAAGTGGGGGCATAACATGCAAGAAAGAGGGCACTGAGGGGCCTGATAGAACTGTTGGTAATGTATGGACCTGTTAGGTACATGATAAGGGACACGTGAGCATGCAACAGCTTATGTTGAGAGCACATGCCCATTCAGGGCAGGATGAGGTACGACAGCCTGAAAGAAGTGTAGTCACTGTAATGCGCGTTTTATTCTTAAAAGGATTCTTAGCCCACATAGATCATTATCCATGAGGTAGTACCAGGTTCACAGCCCATTCAGGGCTAGATTGTGGCAAATATATGAAGGTGCCTGGACGATTGATATACCTCTTTGATAGCAGAACAATAGATTTAACGCGCTCAGTGGGGAGACTGTCAATATATAAGGTGCTGTGTGTAAATATTGTTCATAAGACTGTTCATAATCAATTACATGGATGAATTTTTAGTTATATTATATGTTTATGAAGTAATATACATAGACTGTTTATAGAACGAACAATAAACCTCACCAGTCCCAGACATGTTCCAAGATGGCGCCCGCAGTAATGCAATTATTTGTTTGTCCGTTTTATCACATCTTTAAATATCGCCATGACAACGGCACCCGCTGACATTGAAAAAGGCAGGATTGCCGAAACGCGTTTGTTTTTCTATCTTTCGCCAATAAATCTTTAATGAGATTTAAATAACGTGAGTGCTGATCCAATCTACTTGGTGTGGGGAGCTGTATATATATATATATTCACTGAAAAAACCATAGGTTTCACACATGTTATAGTTAGCGGAAATTTTACTGATAAAAAACCAATGAAATTCCCCCGTTATAGTTAGTGCAGGCAACTATAACTCACGCGACCGCAATCTTCTGCTGATGACATATGTGTCTTTATGAAAAAAAAATATTTGTAATATATGTATAGCTAAAAATGTATGGAAGAAGACATGGGCAAATAAGTGTCTAAATACAGTATTAGCATCAGCAGAGGATTGCGGTCGCGTGAGTTATAGTTGCCTGCACTAACTATAACGGGGGAATTTCATTGGTTTTTTATCAGTAAAATTTCCGCTAACTATAACATGTGTGAAACCTATGGTTTTTTCAGTGAATTTGCAAGGTTTTTTAAATGCTAATTCCTAACTATAACGTGTGTGAAACCTATGGTTTTTTCAGTGAATATATATATATATATATATATATATATATATATATATATATATATATATATATATATATATATATATATATATATATATATCTCAGAATCTACTGAACAGATTTACACCAAACCTACAAAAGGCACTTCCTTGACCTAGGGACTACCTCTCTGCCAAATTTTGAGTAATTCTGTTCAGCCGTTCGGGCTGTAGCTCGTTCTAAAGGTCCTATGGAAAAATGCATGGGAAAAACGCGTTTTGGGACCCCCCTTTTATCTCAGCCCCCGCTTGACAGATCCCCCCGAGACTTTCAGGGTAGGAGCGGAGCGTAGCGCCCCACCTATTTTGAGAAATTCGCGAGGATTCGTCGACCGGCGCCAAAGTTATTCAAAATAGAATGTTGAGGTTTTCCTATGGAAACGTGGTCCTAACTATAACTACCTACTGGCGACCGCCAGTAGGTAATATATATATATATATATATATATATATATATATTCACTGAAAAAAACATAGGTTTCAGGCACGTTATAGTTAGGAATTAGCATTTAAAAAAACCTTAGAAATTCACTGAAAAAACCATAGGTTTCAGGGGCGTTATAGTTAGCTGGACTTTTCACTTGTACAAAACCATTGAAATTCCCCCGTTATAGTTACTTCAGCGAACTATAACTCGCGCACCAGCAATGCACTGCTGATGACGTCACATATTACATCACTCATGACATGGTCAGTGACATCACTCATTACATCACTGATGAAATCTCAAATGACATCACTGATGACATCATCCTTGTGATAGAGTGGCAGACCTCCTCTCCCCCTAATATAACCTTTGATACACACATTCAAATAGAAACTAAAATTTTCAAAACAATGGACATACCAATACCAGTTACAACAACCTCTCAAAACGCACCACAGGGCGTGTTTGCACACATCACCTCAGGCCCCATCCCCTCACTTCCCCACTGTGTAAGTTGGGAGATTAAGTCCCCTTGAATCCTGAGGGTCCCTAGGGTCCAACTAGACCACTAGGTACCTCCAGTAAGCGCCACAGAGCTGCGTTGCTGAGAGATGTAAAAAGGGGCACGGCCTAGACCACCTCTCTGCAACGCAGCGCAGTGGCGCTTACTGGAAGCACCTGGTGGGCCCCGTCCCCTCCCTTCACCACTGTGTAAACACGCCCTGTGGCCGTTTTTTAAGTTGGGAGATTAAGTCCCCTTGAATCCTGAGGATCCCTAGGGACAAAATAGCCCACTAGGTACGTCCAGTAAGCGCCATTGCAGAGAGGTGTAAAAAGGGGCACGGCCTGCACCACCTCTCTGCAACGCAGAGCAGTGGCGCTTACTGGAAGCACCTGGTGGGCTAGTTGGCCCCCAGGGTCCCTCAGGATTGAAAGGGAATTATTTATCCAACTTAAAACGCGCCACAGGGCGTGTTTGCACACGTCACCTCAGGCCCCGTCCCCTCCCTTCACCACTTTGTAAACGCGCCCTGTGGCCGTTCTAATTTGAGAGATTAAGTCCCCTTGAATCCTAAGGGTCCCTAGGGTCAAACTAGCCCACTAGGTACCTCCAGTAAGCGCCACAGAGCTGCGTTGCATAGAGGTGTAAAAAGGGGCGTGGCCTCAGAACACCTGTCTGCAACGCAGCTCCCTGTCGCATACTGGAGATACCTGTTGGGCTAGTTGGCCCTCAGGGACCCTCAGTATTAAAGGGGAATTAATTCCCCAACTTACAACTGGCCAGGGGGCGCGTTTGCAGAGTGCTGCAAGGAGGGGGCGTGGCCTCCGGCACGATGCCGGTCTTTTATTTATTTTATTTTTTGAAGAAGGAGGGCTGTGTGGCCTCCCTTCTTTTTCTAATTTACTGGCCCTGGGGACCCCAACCCCCAGGGCCTGCACCCTAAATTTTTTTGTTGAAAAAATTAATTTGGCCCTCCCAAGGCCTTAATCGGCCCCGGGGACCCCAACCCCCGGGTCATGGCCTTTTTTTTTTTTTATTCTTTTGGAGGGGGCTGCGTTGCACCCCTCCTCAGGCCACTTATGGCCCCAGGGACCCCATCCCCCGGGGCCGGCCTTTGTTTTTTATTATTTTAAAAAAATATATATTTATAGAAAAACCTAGGACATGCTGGACAAACCGTATGTACCTATTACCATGACGATTTGCGTGATATTCATTAAAAGGCGACTATGTATAGAATGAATCCACATGGAATGTATTTACACCGCTAGTGAAGCTCTGATGTGTCTGGCGCCCTACCAAGCCTAATCCCGGCACCCCCGCCGGTGGGTACTCTCCAAGTAGACACCCTTGTCGTTTATTTATACAAACATGGGTAGCTATTGACAGGCACATTTAATATACACGCACACCAAGCTATTCAAAGGGGATTCGACAAAAATTCGACCAAACTATGCAAGAAACCCCCCCTCACGGTTAATAAAACACACATCCAACGCCGGATGTGTAATACTTTTTTTTTTTACTCTCTGGAAAGGAGACAAACCTCACTTGAGAGTCACAGCATGCTCCTGGCTGAGCCCAATGCTGTGTTACACCCACCAGTGCCCGCCGAGTGCCTCATACCTCTGTGTTGTATTCCACCAGCTAGTGCGTATGCTATGACACTCTCTAGCCCATGTGCTCTGTAACACCACCCCGTGAATATGTCATGCCACACTTGCCTTCGCACGGGTTATATTGCCCCATCTAACGTGCCTTCTTCGATGCCTATGTTATAACGCACAGTGCTATGCCATACATATTACAATCTGGGATCCATATCTTTGTCACAGTGCATATGCAACGTTACACTCCCCAGCACATATTTTATATTACAACTTTAGAGACTAGTTAGGTTACACAACACTGCCCTGTGCATATTACACTCCAAGGCGCATATCGCATAGCACGCGCTAGTGCCTGTGCTGTCTTGCGCTCTCCAATGAATCTGTCATTGCGCACAATATATTGCATATTATATTTCACGCCCGGTTCATCTTATATCACACTTTTTGGTGCATTGTTTATACCATACACTATATCTAGTTTTCATTTTCAATCGTGCTCTCAGGACTATGTTCTATATAACACTGCATCCACCTACCCTTTTCACGGGCATTACATTTTGCGATGGGGGGTGGAGGGTCAGGGGGTGTTTCTGCCAAGTGAGCCCGGAGTCACAGTCACAAACGTCCTCTTCTTCCTGAATAAAAGTGAGATTATGCTGCATACTTGTTCATATTTTAAGTAGTTCGCACAGATACACATTTTAAAAACAATAAAGTTCCTAATACCCACCTTCTCTGAACAGTTAGCTTGCTGCCCCATCCACCTCCTCCCTATCCTCTGTTGTCTGAATCCATGGACTAGCCTCCTCCCTCCTGCCATGCATGGTCCGATGTGCTGCCACTGCCCTCCATTTAGCATGATGTACTAGTCCACTCCTCCTGCCCTCCATTGCCCAATTCTATGGCCCATCATTGACCTCCTGCTTAGCCTCTGTGCTTAGCTTGCTGACCCTATTCTCCTTCCCCCTGCCCTCCGATGTCTTTGTGCATGCCCCTGCTCCATCCTTTTTGCCCACCATGTTCCATGGACCTGCCACTCCCATCTACTCTGAGTGTTCTGTTGAGCTGCCACTCCCCTCCTACCTGCCTAGCATTGTCAGATGACTGTAACCTGTCCCTGCCACCTCCACCCTGCCTGTCTACATTCCATGCCCCTATCCCCTTCCTCCTGTCCTCCATGGTCCATTTTACTGCCACACCCTTCTGCCCTCCCTGGTCTGTGGTGCTGCAACTGCTCCTCCTGCCTGCCCCGCGTGGTCTGTTGTGAGGCCCCTTCCCCCGAACTCTCTTGTCTGTGCCCAGGTCCTGACCCTCCCTTCTATCCTCCATGGTCCTTTGTGAATGCCCTTGCACCCTCCTTCTTGCCCATCATAGCCATTGTGCTGCCACTAACCCTCCTGCTTGCCATGCATGGTCTTCTGTTCTGCCATGGCCCCTCCCACCTTCCCTGTGTGGTCAGCTAGCTGCCCCTGACCCCCTCCCACCTTCCCTCCATGGTCTGTGTGTATGCCATCATAGTCTCATTGTTGCTGTCCATGGTGTGTCTTGTTTCTAGTGCCCATCTTGCCTGACCTCCATGGTCATCTTGCTGCTCCTGCCCTGCCCCCTTGCCCCCAGCCCTCTGTTTCCATGTGCAGACCCCTATTCCCTCACTCCTGGCTTGTCTGTTCCATTGTAATGCCCCTGATCCGTCCCTCCTGCCCTTTATGGTCTGTTATGCTGCAGCTTTCTCTCCTGTCTGTCCATTATGGCCAGCTAGCTACCATTGCCTCTTTTCCCTCTGTTCTCTGTTGTCCATGTGCATGGTCCTGTCCCCTCCCTATTGCTTTCTATGGTTTGTTGTGCTGCACTCCCGTCCCGCATGCGCTGTGTGGTGTATTGTGCTGCTGCAAACCCTGATGCCTGCCCTGTAGGGTCAGTTTGGTGCACCTCTCCATGTCCCTCCTGTCCTCTGTTATCCGAGTCCATGTCCCTACCCCAATTCCTCCTGCCTACCATGATCCAATGTACCATACTTGCGAACATTTTGAACTTGGTAAGAGGGAGATTTTGAAAAAAAACTGGGGTATTGATTTTCCCCTTTGAGTTACATTGAAAAAGAGGAGATTGTAGATAGGAGACAGATCAAGTAAAGCCCATTTGAGCTTAAAAACATTGGACGTTTCCTGGCTGAAACGGGTCTGTTGGCATGTATGGTTGTACTACCACTGCCTCTTACTTCTGCCCACAGTGGTCTATTATATTGCCACAGCTTCTCTTGCCAGTCCTGTATTGTTGGTTTGTTGCCCCTGCCCCCCTTTCCACTGCCCTCCATAGTCTGTTATGCTGCCACTGCCCTTCCTGCCTGCCCAGTGTGGTCAAATTGTTGCATCTGCACTCTCCTACCTGCCTTCAATTTTCAGAGTCCGTGCCCCTGGCCTCTGCCTCTCAACAGTATCCCAATGAACAACTAGATTGCTAACATTCTATATTTATTACAAAAGTGTGGAACACCTGACGTCATCTTGATGTCATCAAAACTGTAATACCTAGAGTATTTCCTTTAGAAATTACATATATGAGAGGGTCTTATTTGCATCAAAATTATGGTTAGTGCTCTAAAAAACTAAAATGAGGACTTATTTTCTGAGTTTTCAAATAGCGACAAAGAACTTTTAAATTATTTGTAATCTTTGTGTTTTTTTATCCAGTTGACCACTTGCTTAAATGTTGCACCTAGGGGAGACGATGTGGTGTTACTTCAAGAGCTGCAGACTTTGCAACTGGGGAACCAGGTTGGAGTTTCTGCTTCAGCTCAACATTCTGTGATTCTGGTCAAATCACTTAATCTCCCCATGTCTACAACCAAAATGATTTTGATCTTGTGTGATGTAACCAATGCTCATGTAAAGCACTCCAATACCTGACAAGTCTGCACTACATAAAACTGCAAATACACAAAAAATAAGTGTTTTGCACACTTCTGTCATTGGGCTACATGTGGGCTACATCTGGGTGATATTTGGGCTACATTTGGGCTCTTTTGTCTCTGGTGGCCATCTTGGGAGATTTATTTGTTATGAAGTTTCCTAATTTACTCATTTACTGCAATCTCCTCAGTGGCAATACTTTCAGTTTTTTATTTTGGTTCCATCAAGAAGGCATTCAGATGTGTCACACATTTGCCATAAATTCTGAATGTTAGCACTCTTGTTGCTCATTACATCACTGTAGTAAAGCTACTGCTCATCAGGGAAGTCTGCTGCTGGTATTCAAAGTGCATGTTTCAATCTGCATGTCAGAATTTTTTTATGAAATAGAAGAGGATTTGAGAAGTCAAAATGTGCCCTAATTTTTCTTTCTGCAGCACTAATCATAATTTCTATAGAAAAATGAACCCCCTCATTTTGTTCCTTTGTAAATTAAATGTTTTAAGTGTTACCATTTTATTCCAATCAAGATGGCTTCAGGTGTGCCATACTTATGTCATAAGTAAGACTGTTAGCGCTCTAGTTGTTCGTTAGAACACTCTGGGACATTCTGTCATTGGGCTATACTTGGGCTACAGCTGGGTGATATTTGGGCTACATTTGGGCTCTTTTGTCTCTGGTGGCCATTTTGGGAGACTTATTTGTTATGATGTTTCCTAATTTCCTCATTTACTACAGTCTCCTCAGTAGGAAATACTTTCAGTTTTTTACTTTGATTCCATCAAGAAGGCATTCAGATGTGTCACACATTTGCCATAAATTCAGAATGTTAACACTCTAGTTGCTTATTATATCACTGTAGTAAAGCTACTGCTCACCAGGGAAGTCTGCTGCTGGTATTGAAAGTGCATGTTTCAGTCTGCATGTCAGAATTTTTTTAATGAAATAGAAGAGGATTTGAGAAGTCCCTCAAAATGCGCCCTAATTTTTCTTTCTGCAGCACTAATCCTACTTTCTAAGGAAAAATGAACCCCCTCATTTTGTTCCTTTTTTAATTAAATGTTTTAAGAGTTACCACTTTATTCCAACCAAGATGGCTTCAGGTGTGCCATATGTTTGTCATGAGTAGGACTGTTAGCACTCTAGTTGGTCTTTAGAACACTCTGGGAAGCTGCAGTAGAACACAAAGGAATCAACTGACAGTCTCTGCCCTTGTTGGATGTACATGTTTTACTGAGAATGTCAGACTTCATTCTCACATGACAGAGAAAGATAATGTGAATTTACAGAAAATATGCTCTCAGTTTAGCTTATAGATCACCTTCCAAACCTCTGTGGGAAAAGCATGAGAAAATAGTTTTCTCTCAAACATGATTCATGATATCACAGCAGAAGGCTTTTTCACATGGTAAAATCACCTTAGAACACACCACAATTCCTAAAATGAGTATGGTACCATCAACAAATAATGTAACTAAAGTCTTAAAACCTTCTATTGACTGCAATGCTTTTTAATGAGGTGCTATCATGTATATTGGTCCCAAGATGGCTGCCAACACTTCTTGGATGAAGTGCTGACAGCCAATCAGATCTCACGATGAGATGTGTGGTTAGGCTCCGCCCAGATATATATGTGATTTTACTTTTGATTTTCTCAGGAACTACTGAACGGATTTACACCATTTAAGGCACGAGTCTGAACTGAGGGCTACCTCTTTGCCAAATTTGGTGTAATTCCGTTCAGCACTTCGGGCTGTAGCTGCGTCAACAGGTCCTATGGGAAATTGCATGGGGAAAACACGTTTTGGGACCCCCCTTTTTTCTCAGCCCCCGCTATACGAATCACCCCGAGACTTTCAGGATAGGAGCGGACCGGAGCTGGCCAAAAGTTTGGAAAACTTCGCGAAGATTCATCAATCGACGCCAACGTTATTCCAAATAGAATGTTGCGGATTTCCTATGGAAAATAGGTCCTAACTATAGAAACCTACTGGCGACTGCCAGTAGGTAATATATATATATATAATCTACTGGTTCATCTGTTTAAGACAGTGCCTGGATGATTGGCCAAGCAGCACGGGGATCAAGAAGGAGAGGGGAATTGAGACTGGTGCTAATCATACAAGGGAAGAGGAAGGCATCACCCAAGGCACCAAGATATGCAATAAGACCTCCAAGATCCCTAAGACTCCTAAATTAAGATCCTCAGGCCTCCGCTTGAGGACGGCAACCGTCAGATTCGCAGCAACTACAAAGGTCCATTCCTTTGGGTACTGGAAACTTTTTAACAGGCTTTGAGCAAGCAGGCTCCTTAACAACAGGTCAAGCCCTACAATGCCAAAGAAAAGGATGTGGCAGGCAGCAGCTAGGCCGAAGCAGAAAACAAAATTCAAACCCGAAACCATGTCAACAAACGGGGGGGCGGATGCAAAAACATCAGTTGATGGACAGAATGCAGAACAATGCCATACATTCACCCCAGTACAGAGATCTGGGCCTAAATCCATCGTTTTTTTGCTCGCCATTCCAGTTTGAACCCAGCCATATGCAAATCAGTCTTGACCCTGTGCCTCATGGGAACAGTCCAGCCCGAACTGCCCAGCCAGGTCCTCCCTGGACTGGAAAAAAGCGTCCTAGGACCAGTTTCAGGGTTTCACTCCTCTTCAGCCAGGATAGCTTGCCTGCAGTGGCATGGATGGCACGGGACCCACGTCTGGGCATACCCGTCCCCCTCGGAGTGACAAATGCAAAAACAGCAGTTGATGGACAGAATGCAGAACAATGTCATACATTCACCCCAGTACAGACGGGGGGCAACAGAAGCCAAGACAAACAAACCACGGTGCACAACTTAAGGAGTTGGGCACATGCTCTGAGGTCCATCTGCGCAAAGAGCAGAACAATGCCTGCCCACACAAGCTGCTTCCATAATTGGGCTCCACCTGATATTTTTCCAGATGGATTTTTTTTTTAAAAGTAGCGGTGCTGTTTAAAAAACAAAAAACGTTTTTCATTTGTAAATGCAAACACATGGATGTTGGTCTGCTGTCCCTTGCAGGTGGTCACGATCACGGTGTTAGCTGCCATTAACAGGGGGGAGGGTAAATTACAACCTGCTTAATTAATACTCATTAGGTAGGTCATTCCGCCACCCCTGTGAATGGTTCTTTTGCAACAAGACCTTTCAGCTCATGGGTTGCTTTACAACTTAAGGGTCCATTTGCAAAAAGTCGCTGCACAATTTCTAACCACTTTTTAGTAACATACTATTCGTATGTTAGGCCCCAAGTGTTCTGCAGTCAGTGAAAGTACGGCACACTGCAAACCAGGTTCACTTTTACGGAAACAGGGTTCAGTTTTAGTGAAGATTAACAGAGGCTAATTAATGGCATTTCGGTTACTGATTGCAGTTTTCACTTATTATTCTGGTACTAATAAGATGCCGCTTTGCCCAGACAGTGTTTTTCAATCCAAATAACAAACTCGCATGTCCACCGCTCAAATTAATTTCATATCACCCTATACTAATCCACTACTAAACCTTTTTGGGTTCTGGAGCAGCGTGCTACTCGTCGAAAAGCAATTCTACGCCTCGTCAGGGGTAGTAAGCGCTATATAAATTCAATGGCAATTACTGTTGCAGTTTGCGCTGCATTATGCTGTATAATTAACCAGCTGCCCTGCACGCGCGCACACACACACTCACTCTTCCCTCCCTCTCTCTCTCTCTCTCTTCCCTCTCTCCCTCCCTCTCTTTCTCTCTCTTCCCTCTCTCCCTCTCGTCCTCCCCTCTCCCTCTATCTCTTTTCCCTCCCTCTCTCTCCTCCCCCTCTCTCTCTTCCCTCCCTCTCTCTCTCTTCCCCCTCTTCCTCTCTCTCTCTTCCCTCCCTATCTCTCTCTCTCTTCCCTCTCCCCCTCTCTCTTCCCTCTCCCCTCTCTCTCTTCCCTCTCCCCCTCTCTCTCTTCCCCTCTCTCTTCCCTCCTCCTCTCTCTCTTCCCTCCCTCACTCTCTCTTCCCTCCCTCTCTCTCTCTTCCCTCACACTCTCTCTCTTCCCTCTCCCTCACACTCTCTCTCTCTCTCTTCCCTCTCTCCCTCTCTCGTCCTTCCCTTTCCCTCTCTCTCTTCCCTCCCTCTCTCTCTCTCTCCTCCCCCTCTCTCTCTTCCCTCTCTCTCACACACTCTCTCTTCCATCTCTCCCTCTCTCGTCCTTCCCTCTCCCTCTCTCTCTTCCCTCCCTCTCTCTCTCTCTCTCTCCTCCCCCTCTCTCTCTTCCCTCCCTCTCTCTCTCTTCCCTCTCTCTCCCTCTCTCTCTTCCCTCTCTCCCCCCTCTCTCTCTTCCTTCCCCCTCTCTCTTCCCTCCCTCTCTATCTTCCTTCCCTCTCTCTCTCTCTCTTCCCTCCCTCCCTCTCTCTCTTCCCTCTCCCCCTCTCTCTCTTCCCTCCCCCTCTCTCTCTTCCCTCCCCCTCTCTCTCTTCCCTCCCCCTCTCTCTCTTTCCTCCCTCACTCTCTCTCTTCCCTCCCTCTCTCTCTCTTCCCTCCCTCTCTCTTCCCTCCCTCTCTATCTTCCTTCCCTCTCTCTCTCTCTCTCTTCCCTCCCTCCCTCTCTCTCTTCCCTCTCCCCCTCTCTCTCTTCCCTCCCCCTCTCTCTCTTTCCTCCCTCACTCTCTCTCTTTCCTCCCTCACTCTCTCTCTTCCCTCCCTCACTCTCTCTCTTCCCTCCCTCTCTCTCTCTTCCCTCCCTCTCTCTCCCCTCTCTCTCTCCCCTCCCTCTCTCTCTCTCCCCCTCTCTCTCTCTCCCCCCCCCCCCCCCTCGCTAAAACTAGCGCTGTGGAGACATGGCTTTGTACGTAGCAGAGCAGACCTATTCAGAATGTATGGAAGACAAGGATGCTTGCGTTTCCTACATGATCTGATCAAACGTAGACTTTTTGCTCCTCTCACCACGTCCCAAATTAAGGAAGATTAACATCCTGAAATCCTTCCCGGGAGCTCATCCGATAAGAGATTATCTCATGCTTTCACTCTCCCGGGCCGCGCGCGAGCCGAGCGCAGTAATGTGATTGCCTTGCATCTGAAGCACTTTCAGGCCCTCGAGGGCATTGTCCAATCCCGCTGAGCGGCGACTGTGTGCTGCTGGAAGGCGCGCGTGCAAGCCTCTGTGGGCGCGCGCCGGCGACGCCTCTCCATCGGTCACACATTGTAATGAGCTAGGTTCATTGTGGCAGGAAGGGCAAGAGAAGCGATGCGAGCTGTCTTAGGCGGCAGTGCACCGGAACGCTTCGCGGTGGCTGGACTTGGGAACTCCCCATTACTCCCCTGGGCCCAGTAGTTTCCAGGAATTAATGTGAAAGCAAAGGAGCCGGTTTTAAGCGGCTTGTCTGCTGACTGTAAAATATCCGATATTTGCCTTTCAAGCAAGGATGTCCTCAGACTTGTAGGTGTTAAGCAGTGTCAGGCTTGTAGATGTTAAGCAGTGATGGTCCAGAAAAATATTATTGGTGCTGAGTCTCAACTTCCTAACAAGTCTATCATCACTCCAGTAAACAGCGAGTTGTATTCTGCAGCCGGTGCTTAATATATAAGGGATAAAGTACCCAGCCTTACATTATAAGGATATAACAAGTCACCTAGGAGTTCCATAACCATATAGAGGAACGAGGCCAAAGGTATAGTTCCTTTATAAGGTTACGGAACTCCGACTTGCAGTGTCCTTATTATGTACACCAGGGAGTACTTTATCTCATATAATACCATCTCACCATCATCTTTCACACAAACCACTAAAAACCTTGGTGCGTAGCTCTTTTATTTGAAAGAGTGAGCATGTTTGCAAACACGAAGGATAAAAACAAAATCTTTAGCGCAAAATGAAACCCATCAAATCTCGTTAGATATTTGTTGCAAACAGATATTAGAAGCAGTTCAATACAAGTCTGTTTTAATTTAAAAAAAGAAAGCTGCAGCAGCTCGGAATGTGCCGAAACCTGCAGAAAGATTCTAGCTTTTCTCTAAGGAGAGCATTCTAAGCTATTAAAATAGAGCAGAAGAAAGAAAAGCAGTGTTCTGTTTACGTTGCTTTAAACAGCTGCTCCACATATGCTCTGTGACCTGACCTGTCTTTCACCTTGACTGCTGGCTCTGGCAGCAGGCATTGTGACATCAGAACTCGACTGTAATAAGAGTTCTGACATCTTTTCTTTCTAATGTGCGACTGAGTGCATCACTAGTTGCCGATTTATAAAGAAATTAGAGACATACATTTATACAGGAATTGCAGAATCCCATGTATTATAAATACATTATTGATTGCCATTTATACAGGGAATACAGAATCTCATGTATTATATATATGATGAAGTACCCTCAGCTGAACATTTTAAGGATATTGCAAGTCACTGAGGAGATACAAAACAATATAGAAAAGGCCGAACGCAGAGTTACTTTATAAGGTTATGAAACTCTGAGATGACTTGCTACATCCTTATCATGTACAGCAGGGGGCACTTTATCCCTTAAACAACTGGTCACTCCATCACAATTCCCACAAACCACTTAAATATTTGGTGCCTAGTTCTTTCATATAAAAGACAGAGCGTGTTTGCAAACATGAAGAATAAAAATAGAATCTCTAGTGCAAAATTAAACACATCAAAAAAGATGTTGAAGGTTTCTCGCAAGAAAGTATTGGAATACGTGTAATACATGTATCATTTTTTTTTTAAAAAGGCATGGTAGCTCGGAATGTGTAGAAACATGCAGAAGGATTATAACTTTTCTAAAATTACCTAAGAAGGGCCGAAAATAAAAATATTACCATAAATATCTTATTTCAGCTCGTCATTTTACAGCTAGAAAAACAGAGCAGACAAAAGAAAAGCAAGGTGTCTTTTTGTTCTTTAAACAGCTGCTTTACTTATTCTCCGTGGTGTGAATTGCCTCCTCCCTCAGCCTCTTGCTGTGGCAGCGGGCATAGTGATGTCAGAACTCAACTGTAATAAGTTATTGCAGTTGAGTTCTACCACCATTTATTTTTAATAAGTGACTTGGTGCGTCACAAGTCACCCACCATAAATAAATTGGGAACCGCTTTTTAAAGAGGGATTGCAGAATCCCATATATTTATCATGTATATATGTGTGTGTGTGTGTGTGTATATATATACATACACACACATATATATATTCACTAAAAAACAAAGGTTGAAGTAGTAACGTTATAGTTAGATGAATATATGTGACATCATTAACATTTTGAACTTAAGAAATCACAGAAATTCACCAGTTATAGTTAGCTGAACTAACTGAAAGTGGCGCCCCCACCATGCACTGCTTATGAAGTCACATATTGCATCACTCATAACATGTTCTATGACATCATTTATGGCATCACTGATCACATCTGAGACCTATTTTGTCCCCTTACTAAAAAAATAAAAAAATAAATGCTTGTTTGGCCCCGGTGACCCCATCCACCAGGGGCTTTCATTTTAAATAGATGGGTGCCCCAGTGCCCACCTGGGGCACCGCACCCACTAAGCAGATGCTGTTTCAGTGCCACCCAACCGGCTCCCCGCATGGTGCGGGAGCCGGCATTGTTCCCGCCTAAAGGGAGCAGCTATTTATTCTGCTCCTTCCAGGCAGAAGCAATATCTTAATCTTTTTCCCTGCCCAAATCAGTGCGGGCAGGGAAACAGAACAAAGTCTGCTCCTTGATGGCAAAAGCATTTTTAAAGCTCCTGCCCGGAGCAGTCTTTGTGTTTGCTCCCATTTGGTGGGAGATTTCAAAATGCTCCGGCCAGATGGGAGCAAACATGTTTCCCGGCCCGCGGCAGTACAGGAAGGGAAACTACTGTGTCCCAGGGGTAGGCTTTCCGGGACACTGTTAGTGAGCTGGTCCTGGGAGATGGGGTCTCAAGGCTATTAAAGGGTGAGGGGAGGGGGGTGTGTAGCCCCCTCCTTTCAATTAAGTAACGACTCTGGGGGATGGGGTTCCCAGGGCCTTTTAGGTCTCGCCTGAGACAGCGCTTTAGCGCTGCTCTGGCGAGACTTATAGTAAGCACTTTTGGAAGTGCAAACGAGTGCTTTCAGGCCGCCAACTACTGTGCATGTGTGCCGGGCGCGCGCACCATTTGGCAGCCTGAAAGCACTCGTTGTCTTTCACTTCCGCTGCCACTCGGCCGCTTTGATGTTTTATCGTGTTCGCGATCACTTTCACATTCGCAGCAGAATCCACGCGTCGTAAAGCACATCGTGACCCCATCCCCGGCCATCGCTCTAGTTTCATGCATTTTGGTTGTCTTGTAACGTTTGAACAATCCTTAGTGCTCTGATTAGATGTCATATTTTCGTCCAACTCTTTTAATTACGGTGTTCCAAAGCGCACTCTGAATTGCTGGTGTCCTTAGGGTCTCTGTTAAGACTGTTCGTGTTCCTTGAAAAACTCTTGTGTGAACAGGTCGTTATTTCTTAGCATTCACTATATCGGCATTTTTACAATATCAGCGGTTTCCGGTACCCTGCAGTTCCTCTTGTATCTACCACATTAGATGTAACGTGTCCTGTGACAGAAATTCAGGCACGGTTTAAGTACATATCAGATGACAAATTGGTGCACATCCATTGGCAATCTTCGGCGTTTTCTTTAGAACAAGTTGATAGCCATCAGCAAAATCTTGGCAGGAAACGTGCAAGGTGTTTAGGAAGATCCTCCTTCTAAACTAATGGGTGTTCAGGCCTGGCTGAGTTGGCCATGAAAGATGACCCGCTGTCTCTTCCGAAGCACCCACAGGCCCTACAATAGGATCACTTGGTGACTGCGTTACAAGTGAATTCTATCGGCCATTTTGTATAAAGAAGACATCCAGTGACGCAGCAAAAATCATGCAGCCTGCTTTCTCCTAAACAAAACACGGAATAAACTGTGCACGTAACAGCAAAGAAAAATACCGTAAAATGAGCATTTTACGCTGTCTTGCGTTTTTGGCGCAACCTAGTATCAATGATCCGCGAGTTCGCCATTTTGCAGACCCGTCATCCTTGTTCGTTGTTGCTGTAAACAAGGGCTGTGGAGAAGCTTACACATGCCGGGCTGCCGGTGCCGTGCGGTCAGATGCTTTTGAGAGCGACCCTGATATGTATTTTACGCGCAAGGAGATAGATCTATGTCGATAAATTTTTTAAGACCCAGCCACATTGAGCACCACAATCGGCAGATTTCCTCTGGCAGTGCTTTATTGCGAGGTAAAGCTACCGTAAGCCTCCTTGTACAGGCACAACTTTTTGGGACTTCAGTAAAGTGCTTTAAAGCCTTGGTACAATGTCCAGGCTAAATGCAATTCATAAATACATACATTTACTTTGACACATTGTTGTCAGGCGTGTATCTTTTATTCTAGCGGTTCACATGTGATGATCGTACTACAGGTCTCAAAATGCACTGGTTTATGGAACTAAAGACCAGCGCCGGGCCCTAAGTGTGGGAGTGGGGTGCCATTCGAGTCGCCTGTTAATGTTCGTATATACAGTGTGAGATCTTACGTAAATGGTTTAGGGTCTCAGATGTCTAGCTAGTTCTTGCTTTTCAGATCTGGCAACTTTGGATTCTGCCCCCTGTAGGTAGCAATCTCTCTGCAAGTTTCTTTAAATGGGAATGCCCCCCTTCGTCCTGCTCCAGCACCCAAACACAACCTCCCCTGGGTAATGCACCCTGCTCCCACCTCCCCTTGCCCGGATGCCCCTTCCTCCCTGCCGTGAACTGCTCCGCCGTCCCGCCCCTCCCTCCTCCTGCCAGGGGCCTCACACTACTAATTATCCTTTCCCATTCCGCAAACCTCCCCTCCCTTTCACCCTCCCCCAAACTCCACTCTAGTGCTGCTGCTATCGGCCTAAACGCTGGGCCTTCCATGTGGGCCCGCGCTCTGTTCTTCTCATCCCTTCGCCCCTCCCCCCGCTGCACTGGGTGGTCTTTGGGTGCCTGTAGGACCATCCACCCGTCTTCATTCCACCTGTCCCTCATTGCTTGTGGGGCCCTCTCCAACCAACCCCCTGCCGCTAGTGACACCGGGGGACACCCCCTTCCATGCCTTCCTCACTTTCCACGTCCTACTCTAACGCCCTCGTTGGCTGATCTTCCCTGCCGTCAAACATAAGCTCCCCATTGTTTTTTCTTGCATGCCCATGCCAGCGTCTCCACTCTCTCCCTTCTGCTCTGTGGCAGAGAGCTTATTGGTGTCATTCCTCTTCTGAGGCCCCCTATTTTTCTCTGCCCCCACCCCTTCCCCATCCCTCCTCCTCGACCTCATGTTATCCTTTCTTTCCCTCCCCAACTGCCAGAGCACTATCTCTAGGGCACAACACACAAATGCACACCACAAAATTCAACTATTGACCATCGCATAATTTCACGCAACACAAATCAACACAATTCAACTCCACATCATTCGAAATGCCACATAAATACAATCCATCAAATTCAACTCCACACATTTCCACTCTGCTCCATGCCACATAATTCCACTTCACATAACACCACTCCATGCAAAAAAATTCCATTACACTCCACGCAACACAATTCAACTCCAGATAATTCCACTCCACATAGTTCCACTTCAACCTACATACTTACACTTCACACCACATAATTACACTCCATATATATACACTCAGCTCCAAAACACATTACACTCAACAAAATTCAACTTCAGCATGCCCTGTATTTACACTCCACATAATTCCACACCATACCACACAATGCCACGCCACACAATTCAATGCAACACAATTCCATACCACACAGAATAATAACACTCTATTCCATACCACACAATTACACTCCACATAATCTACTCCATGCCACATAGCAACACTCCACATAAATACACTTCACACCATGCCACATGATTTCGCTCAACATAATTTCACTCAGTGCCACTCAGTGCCACACAACACAATTCAACTCCACACAATTCCATTCCACGACACAAAATTCTACTCCACAACACATAATTCAACTAGATACCACATACATCCAACCCACACATCAGAATCCACATCATGCCACATAATTCTACAACATACTACATAATTCCACTCAATACATGGCACTTTACGACACACAATACCACTAGACATAAGCCCACGAAACTTAATACTGCATAATTAATATCCACATAATTCTATTGCACACCATACCACATAAATCCACCTCACAGAACTCCACTCAATGCCACACAATTCCAAAACAAACAATACCACTCCAACCCACATCATTTCACACCACATAATTGCAACCCACACAATATAACTCAACATCATGCCACATAATTCAACTTCACTACATGCCACTCCACACCAAACAATGCCACTCCTCGTAAATCCACATCATGCAATATAATTACGCTCCATATAATTCCACTCCACACCATGCCACATATTTACACTGCACATATTTCATCTCCACCCCACATACATCCACTCTACTCAATAAAACATGGCTAAAGACATTGACAACGCCAATTGCTCTCAGAGTGCTATCTACATTATTTAATGTATGCAATAAAAGTCTAGCAAATAAAAAACTATCACTCTATAATAAACACATACGGTATGGTGCTGTGTTCTTTTGTTACTGTTTAGCAAAAGTTGATTATTCGGAGGCAGTGAGTTGCAGTTATCAACAAGCATTTGCAATGCAATAGGTCTCGCAGTTACACAAGTTAAAGCTGTTGGCATTGTAAATGACAATGCCAATAGGCATTGTTATTTGCAATGTCAATAGCTCAAACTCGCGTAAATGCGAGACCTAATGCATTGCAAATGCTTTTTTGTTTTTGTGTATTTTCTCAGTCAGGGGTCATCGGGCAGCTGCAGAGCTTGTTTTAGTGTTTCTGCTTACATTTACTGTCTAAAGTATGCACTGATAAGGGTAGAAGTACAGGAATATGGCGATTTCTTCCCTAATATACATCACTGTTCTATTCTAATCCCATTTGAAGTAATCCTGTAAAATCCTACCTATGAATCTTCTGAAAACACGCCACTTAGCGATACTTTACTCTGTAAAGTTTACAGACTGTAATTTTGCTTTAGCTTTAATATATCACTCCAACACAGCTTCTTTCTTTTTTCTGGTCCGATGTCCCATGAAAAATAACTATGTGAACCAATCACGCGCGCACTCACGCGGTGCCAGTCAGTGGTGCGTGCAGGCCCTGTGGGGGAACTAGCAGATTGTTGGGCAGGCTGGTTGATGCCTCTCAAAGGCCTGCAGGGCTCGCAGTTACTTAAGTTTAAGCTATTGGTATTGTAAATGACAATGCCCTTTATTTAAGTTTTTAAAACAAAAATAAAAGGCATTGTTATTTGCAATGGTAATAGCTCAAGCTTCCGTAAATGCAATAGGTCTCGCATTTACAAAAGTTTAAGCTATTGGCATTGTTCATGACAATGCCTTTTTTATCTATTTTATAAAACAAACACATAAATAAATGCCATTATCATTTAAAATGCCAATAGCTAGTGTTGCATTATTATTAGCAATGCCAACTGCTCACACTTTTATAATGCGAGACCTATTGCATTGCAAATGCTTGTTAAGGGTTGGGGAGTAGGACCTTGCTGCTCCCCTCTCCTTTTTTCAAATGCACAGGGCTCCGGAAAATAGGGGCCCCGGGTCGAGTACAACAGGGGGAGAGGGGGCAGTGCGCCCCGCCCCCAGTCCCCAGTGGATGTGGACCCCGGGCCGAATACGACTTGGGAGGGAGGCCGTGTGCCCCTTCCCCTTAAATATAAATGGCCCCGGTAGATGGGATCCCTGGGGCCCTAATGGTCTGTGGAGGGAGACCCTACTGATGCTCCCTCCATATATATATATATATATATATATATATATATATATATATATAGTGAACAAGGCGGCTCGCCATCGAAACGCGTCTAGGTCATCATTTGGAATAAAACTTTCTGTGCCATAACCCCACAGAGTCAGTGCCTGTCATTGTTGTTGCCAGGACTGGTAATATATATATATATATATATATATATATATATATATATATATATATATATATATTCACAGAAAAAACCATAGGTCTCAGATGTGTTATAGTTAGCTGGACATTTCACTCATACAAAACCATAGAAATTTCTCCGTTATAGTTAGTTCTGCTAACTATAACTCACGCGCCCGCAATGCACTGCTGATGATGTCACATATTACATCATTCATGACATGGTCAGTGACATCACTGATGACATCTCAAATTACATCACTGATGACATCACTGATGACATCATCCAGTGAATGTGGTTTAGTTTGAAATTTAAATATGTATTATATATATATATATATACCAATCTGTATTGAAGATTGAGTGGATATATAACTGTCTGGATGGAGGATTTAGTAGCTGTCTGACTGCCTGTTTAAGTGAGTAATTAAAAGTGTCTCACTTAATACATGGATTAGTAACTAAACTAAGTGAATGTGTGCATCACTGTCTCTGTTGTTGTATGACATGCTGCATCAGTTGGTCACTAACTACATGAGTGTGTATATTAGTTATTGATTAGTTGGGTGAGTATTTGTATGGGACACTGAGTTTGTGTGTGGTTGGATGGGGTGTGTGTAACTCTATGCATAGATGTGTGAATGGTTGATTGACTAGGTGTATAGGTTTAAGAGTGCATGTGGAAACAGTTGTTTGGGTGACTGAGTGTATTTATTTGTGTGTTGGTGAGCGAATATATGTTTTAGTTGTACATCTTCATCAAAGTAAAAAAGTTGGTGTATATAAATAAGTATATATAAGAGTCAGTGATTGTGAGAGTAACTATATGAATGAGTGTATAATTGTAATGGTGATTTTTTAACATAACTATGAGTTACTATGTGTTTGAATAAATGAGGTGTTGTGTGTATAATTGTGTAAGTGAGTAAATGTAAGTGTGATTAATTTTTTTCATGAGTGAGTAGGATGACTGCATAACCAACTAAGATGACTGCTGATATGTCAATGTCTATATATGTGTATACGTGCATTTGATAGTATTCTATTAATTAGTGACTGCATGTATAAGTGATTCTGTTGTTGAATGGGTAGTTGTGTGTGTAGACTTAGGAATCAGTGAGTGGGTACGTAGTAACTGGTATTGGTATGTCAATGGTTTCAAATATGGTACTCTGTATTTTACAGTGAGTGATGAAAGGTTATACTAGTGTATGATGAGGTGTATCAGATTGTCACGAGGATGATGTCATCAGTGATGTCATTTGAGATGAATTATGTAATATGTGACATCATCAGCAGTGCATTGCGGGCGCGCGAGTTATAGTTGGCAGAACTAACTATAACGGAGGAATTTCTATGGTTTTGTACGAGTGAAATGTCCAGCTAACTATAACACCCCTGAAACCTATGTTTTTTTTCTGTGAATTTCTAAGGTTTTTTAAATGCTAATTGTTAACTATAACGTCTCTGAAACCTATGGTTTTTTCAGTGAATTTCAAAGCTTTTTTAAATGCTAATTTTTAAGTGTAATAGTAGTTATATCTATTTTTTGTACTGATTTTCTACAGTTTTTTAACTGTTTATATATAAATATTTTATTCATTAAATAACATATATTTTTCTGAAAATTGCAACAAAAAAAGCTGAAATATTGTTGAATTTTTTTGTTGTATTTTTTTATTTGAATATATTTATATTATTTTCTTTAAAAAAAAATTCAAGTTTTTTTTTCGGAGTCGCGCACCCAAAGCGTTCACATCACGGTGGGTGCGCGGATTCTAGCCGCCATTTTAGAAACGTCGTGAAGGATCCTCGTACGGTGTGCGCTGGCTGCGTGTTTTTCAGTTACATCATATACATTTAATATTACGTGATGTGAGCGATTGGTATGCGACCAGTCCGCGACTCCTGCTCCCGCGCATTCGCGACACAAGCGCATTACGGTACACGACGCTTGCGCGGTGGCGGGTCCCGCGTGACTTCATATATACGTGATGGGGCGCGCTGGGTGCGCGCCTCCCGCGAAGTTTTTTTATGTTCTAAATTGATATGTATGTATGTTTAATATACATATTAGGGCAGGAGACTATCTAAGATATTCATAAAAATAATATATTTGTACTTATAATAAACTTATATTATTTTTAAATATATTTTTGTGAAGTCGCGTCGGGTGCGTGCTTCGTGAGCGCAGAGTGCGCGGATCCCATGTGACCTAAAAAAAAAACAGATTTCATTGGTACATAACATTTCCCACTGTAACTATTGAAGGACCCCACCCATTTTAATCATTCTTGTTGGAGCATCTTTAGAGAGACATCTCTTTTCCTACAAGAACCCTTTTTTCTTTTTTTTTGGTGTTTTTCAAAAAATATCAAACAAAATGGCATCTGGACAGCAGGAGGAAGTATCTTCTGAAGAAGAATTCTTGCAGGAGGCACCACGTCCACAGAGGCCGGAATCTGTCGTGTGGAAATTCTTCACTTTTCCACCTGGAGAGAAGAAAGTAAATGCAAGAAAGGTGACGTGCAAAATGTGGGACCGAGTCCTTTTAAGAGGCAGTGAAAAAAAATACTCTTGTGGCACTGCTTCTATGTACAAGCATCTCCGAACCACACATCCTCTCAATCTTGCTTGGGAGGAAATGAGGCAAGCTGCTTTGAACCCCTCACCTGCTGTGGCAAGTACATCTGGAGCGTCCTCAGGAACACCTGCAATGGACATTAGGCCAGAATTCGCCTTTCTCGAGCAATGAGAAAGGGGGTGGGAGCACACTGACTTCACATCGCAGCGTCATTACCTCTAGGCATCTTGGTCAATGTAGTTCATTGTTCTTAGCACAGGACAAAGTTCGAAAAATTACTTGGCTCAATTCCATAATTTTCAAAGCGTATCCATAGACACGTGTTTCTGGATTTCTCCGTCATCAGTAGGGAAAAGAATCGTAGGTTGCTGGACATGCTGCTGCTTAATTTTTTCAGGCACAATTCCACTCAGGGCATGCAGGCACTCCCAAGCTCGTCAGGGCGGCTCGAGGGAGCCTTTTAAGTTAGGAGAAAGGGGTGGGAGCACACTGACTTCACATCGCAGCCTCATTACCTCTAGGCATCTTGGTCGATGTAGTTCATTGTTCTTAGCACAGGACAAAGTTCGAAAAATTACTTGGCTCAATTCCATAATTTTCAAAGCGTATCCCTAGACACGTGTTTCTGGATTTCTCCATCATCAGTAGGGAAAAGAATCGTAGGTTGCTGGACATGCTGCCGCGTAATTTTTTCAGGCACAATTCCACTCAGGGCATGCAGGCGCTCCCAAGCTCGTCAGCTCAGGCGGCTCGAGGGAGCCTTTTAAGTTATGAGAAAGGGGGTGGGAGCACACTGACTTCACATCGCAGCGTCATTGGGAGCGCCTGCATGCCCTGAGTGGAATTGTGCCTGACAAAATTAAGCGGCAGCATGTCCAGCAACCTACGATTCTTTTCCCTACTGATGACGGAGAAATCCAGAAACACGTGGTCTGCATGCATAGTGTACAAAATATTGTACCTGCACTTGTGTTAGTGGCTAGGCCATTCCTTAAGTATATGACTAATAACTGGAGTAATTTCAGTGCTGCAAAGAGAGTGCATGCTAAATTTATTAGTGCTTAGGTATTGGCAGAGTGATAGGATACGTAGATAGTGCTGGATGGTTGAATGGAGAAGTGCATGGGACAGACAGAAGGATTCCTAGACTGCATAGGTACTAACTGAGTATTTAAAAGACTGTATCAAAGCTATGTAGCTGATTAGAGGTCTGCATGCATAGTGCACAGAATATTGTAGCTGTACTAGTATTGGTGTGTCTATGGTTTTGAGAATGGTAGTCTGTATTTTAGGGTGTGAGGGGGTGCATCAGATGATCACGTAGATGATGTCATCAGTGATGTCATTTGAGAGGTCATCAGTGATGCATATTATAACGGTTCTTACACGAAAGAAAAGGAAAAAAAGGGGTGTTAATATACACACACTATCCATAAATAAAGTTCTAGCGATTATAGTTCCATTCCATTCACAGCTCATTAGAGATGTCATGAGTGATGTAACTGATCATGTCATGAATGATGTAATGACTGAGGTCATTAGCAGTACATTGCGGGGCCGTAAGTTATAGTTAGCTCAAGTAACTATAACAGCTGAATTTCACTGGTTGTGTATGAGTGAAATCTGAGTCTAACTATACCGTCCCTGTAATATTTGTTTTTTTCAGCAAATTTCTAGGTTTTTTTTAACGTTAAGTAAGATGCATATCACAATGGATGGTGGGGTGTTGGAAACAGGGCCTGGAATTGTGCTCCCCCACCCAAGCTTGCTGCTCCTGCCTTCCCTCCTCCTAGCCATCCATTGTCCAAGTCCATGTCCCTGCTCCCTTATTACAGCCCTGTGTGGCCGTTGTTCTGCCACTGGCCTTCCCGCCTTCTCTGAACAGTTAGCTTGCTGCCCCATCCACCTCCTCCCTATCCTCTTTTGTCTGAATCCATGGACTAGCCTCCTGCCATGCATGGTCTGATGTGCTGCCACTGCTCTCCCTTTAGCATGATGTACCAGTCCACTCCTCCTGCCCTCCATTGCCCAATTATATGCCCCATCATTGACCTTCTGCTTAGCCTCTGTGCTTAGCTTGCTGCCCCCATTCTCCTTCCCCCTGCCCTCCTATTTACTCTGAGTGTTCTGTTGAGCTGCCACTCCCCTCCAACCTGCCTAGCATTGTCAGATGACTGTAACCTGTCCCTGCCACCTCCACCCTGCCTGTCTACATTCCATGCCCCTATCCCCTTCCTCCTGTCCTCCATGGTCCATTTTACTGCCACACCCTTCTGCCCTCCCTGGTCTGTGGTGCTGCAACTGCTCCTCCTGCCTGCCCCGCGTGGTCTGTTGTGAGGCCCCTTCCCCCGAACTCTCTTGTCTGTGCCCAGGTCCTGACCCTCCCTTCTATCCTCCATGGTCCTTTGTGAATGCCCTTGCACCCTCCTTCTTGCCCATCATAGCCATTGTGCTGCCACTAACCCTCCCGCTTGCCATGCATGGTCTTCTGTGCTGCCACGGCCCCTCCCACCTTCCCTGTGTGGTCAGCTAGCTGCCCCTGACCCCCTCCCACCTTCCCTCCATGGTCTGTGTGTATGCCATCATAGTCTCATTGTTGCTGTCCATGGTGTGTCTTGTTTCTAGTGCCCATCTTGCCTGACCTCCATGGTCATCTTGCTGCTCCTGCCCTGCCCCCTTGCCCCCAGCCCTCTGTTTCCATGTGCAGACCCCTATTCCCTCACTCCTGGCTTGTCTGTTCCATTGTAATGCCCCTGATCCGTCCCTCCTGCCCTTTATGGTCTGTTATGCTGCAGCTTTCTCTCCTGTCTGTCCATTATGGCCAGCTAGCTACCATTGCCTCTTTTCCCTCTGTTCTCTGTTGTCCATGTGCATGGTCCTGTCCCCTCCCTATTGCTTTCTATGGTTTGTTGTGCTGCACTCCCGTCCCGCATGCGCTGTGTGGTGTATTGTGCTGCTGCAAACCCTGATGCCTGCCCTGTAGGGTCAGTTTGGTGCACCTCTCCATGTCCCTCCTGTCCTCTGTTATCCGAGTCCATGTCCCTACCCCAATTCCTCCTGCCTACCACGATCCAATGTACCATACTTGCCAACATTTTGAACTTGGTAAGAGGGAGATTTTGAAAAAAACTGGGGTATTGATTTTCCCCTTTGAGTTACATTGAAAAAGAGGAGATTGTAGATAGGAGACAGATCAAGTAAAGCCCATTTGAGCTTAAAACATTGGACGTTTCCTGGCTGAAACGGGTCTGTTGGCATGTATGGTTGTACTACCACTGCCTCTTACTTCTGCCCACAGTGGTCTATTATATTGCCACAGCTTCTCTTGCCAGTCCTGTATTGTTGGTTTGTTGCCCCTGCCCCCCTTTCCACTGCCCTCCATAGTCTGTTGTGCTGCCACGGCCCTTCCTGCCTGCCCAGTGTTGTCAAAGTGTTGCCTCTGCACCCTCCTACCTGCCTTCAACTTTCAGAGTCCATGCCCCTGGCCTCTGCCTCTCAACAGTATCCTAATGAACAACTAGATTGCTAAAATTCTATATTTATTACAAAAGTGTGGAACACCTGACGTCCTCTTGATGTAATCAAAACTGTAATACCTAGAGCATTTTCTTTAGAAATTACATATATGAAAGGGTCTTATTTGCAACAAAAGTATGGTTAGTGCTCTAAAAAACTAAAATGAGGACATATTTTCTGAGTTTTGAAATAGCGACAAAGCAATTTTAAATTATTTGTTATCTTTGTTTTTTTTATCCAGTTGACCACTTGATTAAATGTTGCACTTAGGGGAGAGGATGTGGTGTTGGTTCCAGAGCTGCAGACTTTGCAACTGGGGAACCAATTTGGAGTTTCTGCTTCAGCTCGACATTCTGTGATTCTGGTCAAATCACTTAATCTCCCCATGTCTACAACCAAAATGAATTTGTTCTTGTGTGATGTAACCAATGCTCATATAAAGCACTCCAATACCTGACAAGTCTGCACTATATAAAACAGCAAAAACACAAAAAATAAAAAGTGTTTTGCACACTTCTGTCATTGGGCTACATGTGAGCTACATCTGGGTGATATTTGTGCTGCATTTGCGCTCTTTTGTCTCTGGTGGCCATCTTGGGAGATTTATTTGTTATGAAGTTTCCTAATTTCCTCATTTACTGCAGTCTCCTCAGTAGGAAATGCTTTCAGTTTTTTACTTTGATTCCATCAAGAAGGCATGCAGATGTGTCACACATTTGCCATCAATTCTGAATGTTAGCACTCTAGTTGCTCATTAGATCACTGTAGCAAAGCTACTGCTCACCACAGAAGTCTTCTGCTGGTATTAAAAGTGCATGTTTCAGTCTGCATGTCAGAATTTTTTAATGAAATAGAAGAGGATTTGAGAATTCATTCAAAATGTGCCCTAATTTTTCTTTCTTCAGCACTAATCATAATTTCTTTGGCAAAATGTACCCCCTCATTGTGTTCCTTTTTAAATTAAATGTTTTAAGTGTTACCAGTTTATTCCAATCAAGATGGCTTCAGGTGTGCCATACTTTTGTCATAAGTAAGACAGTAAGCGCTCTAGTTGTTCTTAAGAACACTCTGGGACATTCTGTCATTGGGCTATACTTTAGCTACATCTGGGTGATATTTGTGCTACATTTGGGCTCTTTTGTCTCTGGTGGCCATCTTGGGAGACTTATTTGTTATGAAGTTTCCTAATTTCCTCATTTACTGCAGTCTCCTCGGTAGGAAATACTTTGTTTTTTTACTTTGGTTCCATCAAGAAGGCATTCAGATGTGTCACACATTTGCCATAAATTCTGAATGTTAGCACTCTAGTTGCTCATTAGTTCACTGTAGTAAAGATACTGCTCACCAGGGAAGTCTGCTGCTGGTATTCAAAGTGCATGTTTCAGTCTGAATGTCAGAATTTTTTAATGAAATAGAAGAGGATTTGAGAAGTCACTGAAAATGTGCCCTCATTTTTCTTTCTGCAGCACTAATCATACTTTCTATGGCAAAATGAACCCCCTCATTTTGTTCCTTTTTAAATTAAATGTTTTAAGAGTTACCACTTTATTCCAATCAAGATGGCTTCAGGTGTGCAATACGTTTGTAATAAGTAGGACTGTTAGCGCTCTAGTTGTTCTTTAGAACACTCTGGGAAGCTACCGTAGAACACAAAGGAATCAACTGACAGTCTCTGCCCTTGCTGGATGTACATGTTTTACTGAGAATGTCAGACTTCATTCTCACATGACTGAGAAAGATAATGTGAATTTACAGAAAATATGCTCTCTGTTTAGCTTATAGATCACCTTCCAAACCTCTGTGGGAAAAGCATGAGAAAATAGTTTTCTCTCAAACATGATTCATGATATCCCAGCAGAAGGCTTTGTCACATGGTAAAATCACCTTAGAACACACCACAATTCCTAAAATGAGTATGGTACCATCAACACATGATTTATAATGTAATTAAAGTCTTAAAACCTTCTATTAACTGCAATGCTTTTTAATTAGGTGCTATCATGTAGATTGGTCCCAAGATGGCTGCCAACACTTCTTGGATGAAGTGCCGACAGCCAATCAGATCTCACGATGAGATGTGTGGTTAGGCTCAGCCCAGATATATATGTGATTTTACTTTTGATTTTCTCATGAACTACTGAACGGATTTACACCATTTAACCAAAAGGCACAACTCTGAACCAAGGGCTACCTTTTTGCCAAATTTGGTGTAGTTCAGTTCAGCAGTTCGGGATGTAGCTACGACTAAATGTTCCTATAGAAAATTGCATGGGGAAAACACGTTTTGGGACCCCCCTTTTTTTCTCGGCCCCCGCTTGATGAATCACCCTGAGACTTTCAGGATAGGAGCAGACCAGAGCTGGCCAAAAGTTTTGAAAATTCCGCAAAGATTTGTCAACTGGCGCCATAGTTATTGGGAATAGAATGTTGTGGATTTCCTATGGAAAATAGGTCCTAACTATAACTACCTACTGGCGACTGTCGCCATTACGCGTTTCGGCTCTCCTGAGCCTTGATCACATGACGATATATATATATATATATAAGTATATATATATATATATATATATATATATATATATATATATATCAGCAAACAGTCCCGTAGGGATTTCAACCTTTCGTAAGGGCACAGATCACAGCAGGATATATATATATATATAAATATATCAAGGCCGCTTGGACGGCCGAAACGCGTCCTGACATATGAGGAGTGAAAAATAAAAAAATAATGCTGCACAAGTGGGTCTGTACTAGTGATTTCCGTGCGAAAACGGGAGTGTGTCACAAGCTGCTGTAAAATATATAAATATATATATATATATATAGATAGAGATATATATATATATATTTATTTATATATATATATATATATATATATATATATTATCTACTGGCGGTCGCCAGTAGATAGTTATAGTTACAACCTAGTTTCCATAGGAAATCTCAAAATTCTATTTTGAATAACTTTGGCGCCAGTTGACGAATCCTCGCGAAATTTTCAAAACTAATGGGGTGCTCCGTTCAGCTCCTACCCTGAAAGTCTCGGGGTGATTCGTCAAGCGGGGGCCGAGAAAAAGGGGGGGTCCCAAAACACGTTTTTCCCATGCATTTTTCCATAGGACCTTTAGTCGCAGCTAGAGCCCGAACGGCTGAACAGAATTACGTGAAATTTGGCAGAGAGGTAGCCATAAGGTCAAGGAAGTGCCTTTTGCAGGTCTGGTGTATATCTGTTCAGTATTTCCTGAGAAAATAGCATTTAAAAGCATATCAATATCTATACGCGCGCACTGTGCGCGCACTGTGCGCGCACCCTGCCGTGCGCGAGCGCAATTCTGGTTGTTAGATGTCGGTAAACATTCGAATCGGTCGAAACCAGGAAGTGTCGGCCGCCATTTTGTCTCTCGCAGTCTGAGGGGGTGAAAAAAAAAGGTGGAGAACTTGAAAAGGGGGCAGAGTGGACAGTTCCTGACCCCCTAGCCTTGGTCAGGGGGTCACCGAAGGACCCCCAAGTACGAAAAACATTTTTTTTTTTTTCTTTTTAAATCGCGAGGTGCGCGCACGGTGCGCGCAAGGCGAACCTTGGGTGCTCAGTGAGTGAAGCGCACCGAGCGCCCACAGCGCGCGCACGGTGCGCGTACGGTGAAAAACCTGAAGAAAAAAAAAAATAATAAATACATAACTTAGCATTTAAAAAAACGTACAAATTCACTGAAAAAAACATAGGTTTCACACACGTTATAGTTATGAATTAGCATTTAAAAAACCTTGCAAATTCACTTAAAAAACCATAGGTTTCACACATGTTATAGTTAGCTGGACATTTCACTCGTAAAAAACCAATGAAATTTCCCCGTTATAGTTAGTGCAGGCAACTATAACGCACGCGACCGCAATCCTCTACTGATGACGTCAGATATTACATCACTGATGACATATCTGTCTTTATGAAAAATTAATATTTGTAATATATGTATAGCTAAAGATTAATGGAAGAAGACATGGGTAAATAAGTGTCTAAATACAGTGATGTAATATCTGACGTCATCAGCAGAGGATTGCGGTCGCATGAGTTATAGTTGCCTGCACTAACTATAATGGGGGAATTTCATTGGTTTTTTACGAGTGAAATGTCCAGCTAACTATAACATGTGTGAAACCTATGGTTTTTTAAGTGAAAATATATATATATATATATATATATATATATGGTTTTTAAACTAATAAAACAAAGGTTAAAATACCATTACAGTTAGGTGAATTTGTCAGATGTCAACATTAATGTTTGGTTTAAAAACCCCACAGAAATTCACCAGTTATAGTTGCCAGCACTAACTATTACTTGCACCCCTGTCATGCACTGCTTATGACCTCACATATGACATCACTCATGACTTGTTCTGTGACATTTATGACATCACTGATGACCTCTCTAATGGCATCATTAATGACATCACTGATCACATAGCTGATGACATCATCCAACCTTCGTTTCCCCCACATATTGCTCTATAAATTACTATGCATTAGAGGTCTGACAGTAAGAACGAAATAGCTCAGGAGACCATCAGGCATCATTAGTGCCATCACAGATGCACCTCCCCTGGGTGTAGAAAGCAGGCATTATGTGCAACTTTGGCCCAATACCAAACACTTTACAGGTAGCATGGTTCACATTGACAACCAACACAGATATACGGGAAACCCTCATTGAGTATGGTGTTTATTCTGTATACCTGCACACAGAGTTACTCTTGAATTCAAAGATTTATAACGTGTTTAATACTTCCACACAGCTATGGTGCATTAGGAGCACATGCATGGAGTTGTGCACTTCAGTTTTTGCACTTGCAGCAGGATGAGGCGTATTCCTTGGATTATGTGGCTGTAAGGGAAGGGGTGTGGCCACCAGGGAGACATATGCAGCCCATCCAGGGCGTAATTCATTGAGGAGAACTACATTAATATTGCCAAGTACGCGATGGAATACGACTATTCAACGCCTCATCAGGGGTAGCAAGCGCTATATAAATGCAATTACAATACAATACAATGCACCTGAATTTTTGGCCTATTTTCATGGCAAAATGATTCATTGAAATATTGTGATCTTTCATTAGTGCGATTTTGCATTTATACAGTTATTTCCAATTGGAGAATGCAATGGGACTTTTAAACTAATCAAGCAGAAAAGATGGGGTCAACTTCACTTTGGAAATCAACATTGAGAAAGGTATATTCGCCGAAATGTGTTTGCTGAATAAACAAGGAATATACGATCCCGTGAGTGCTCCGTGCCATTCTTTTTTTGCATATTCATGTGAAAGTCACGCTATACGGAGGCACCCATCCATGTGTCTGGCAAGGCCCGGTGGAATCCTTCATGAATTCATAAATTGGCCACTGCCTGAGCCGCCGCACTGCAATTAAGGAAAGAATTATTCATTGTCCTTAGTCATGTATTATTTAATGCAAGGACGTACAGTCATTGGATTGACATCTATGGAGAGGTGCATTTCAATTGTTGCAGTTGGTGCAAGATGAAACATATTCCTTGGATTTTGTGGCTGTAGGTGAACGGATGTGGCCACCAGGGAGGCATGTGCAGCCCATTCAGGGCTTCATTTGTTTGGAAGAACTACATTAATATTGCCAAGCATGTGATGGAATTAGACTATGTACCTGAATTCCGGGCCTATTTTTATGGCAAAATGACTGACTGGGACATTGTGATGTTTCATCAATGTTATTTTGCATTTATACAGGTTATTCTAATTGGAGAATGCATCATGTAATCATGGTGGCCGAAAAAGTGTTGGTACTAAAATGTCATTAGTCCTACCTTGCAGCCACGTTTCTATCCACCAATGAAAATAGCTTTTGGGACTTTTAAACTAATCAAACAGAAAAGATGGGGGTCATCTTCACTTTGGAAATTAGCATTGAGAGGCATTTTAGCTGAAACCGTTTGTTGAATAAATAAGGAATATATGATCATGTGAGTGCTCTGTGACGTTCTGTCTTTGAATATATTCCCTACTGGCGGTCGCCAGTAGGTAGTTATAGTTAGGACCTTGTTTCCATAGGAATAGTTTTTTTTGATTTGCCAATATCTTTGGCGTTGTTTGATGAATCTTCGCGAAATTTTCAAAACTAATGGGGTGGTCAGGTCAGCTGCTGTGTTGAAAGTTTTGGGGTGATTCGTCAAGCGGTGACCTCAAAAAAGGGGGGGTCCCAAAACAAGTTTTCTCCATGTTCATTTCCATAGGAAACTTTAGACACGGCTACACCCCGAACTGTTGAACGGAATTACACCAAATTTGGCAAAAGTTAGCTCTTGGTTCAGAAAGCAAATCTGTGTATCAGTGTAAATCCGTTCAGTAGATCATGAGAAATTTAAATATTTCTTCAGATATCCAAATATGGGCACGGAGGATCAGCAAACCATCCCAATCTCGAGCCTGCGATCTGATTAGCTGCCAACACTTCAAACCAGGAATGTCGGTAGCCATCTTGTGACTCGGTTGAACCAAGTCACAAGAAATAAGGTCAAAAAAATTTTAAAATCAAGAAAAGAGGGCAGAGTAGAAACACCCTGACCCCCCCAGGCCTGCTCAGAGGTTGGGACCCTCAGGGCAAAAAAAAGCATTTTTTTTAAACATTTCAGTGGTATTCGCGTTGGATCAGCGAAAAAACAAAGCCCGCGATTCATTTAATTAGGCCCCCGGGTGGGCCGGGTCCTTGGATCAATGATTAAAATATATGCAGGCCCACATGGGCCCCCACAGCCCCAGAGACTGCCACCTCCCAAGGGCTGAACTATTCAATGCAGCGGGAGCTACGAGGCCCCACCACAGCCCCTGGGACTGCACCAGGGCTATATTATTAAAAAAGAATGCATGGGGGGCGTCCCCACGCAGCCCCAGGGACGGCCTCCTCCCAGGAGCTATGTATATTGAAAGCGGGGGACCACATGGGCCTCCTGCAGCCCCGGGGCCGGCCACCTCTCTGGGGCTAATTTCAAAAGATGCGTGGGGAGGCTCCAGCCCCCCATGGAGCCCCGGGACCTCCAGTTCCCTTGGCTATGTTTCAAAACAAAGTGTGGGGGGCCCGAGCTCCCCACAGAGCCCCCGAGACCACCACCTCCCCAGGGCTACATAGAAGTTGGGAGGGGGGCCTTGTGGCCCCCCTCCAGGAGTTCTCCATGGCCTTGGGGACCACCACCCCCCAGGGCCGGCTCCAGCAATGTCCCGTGGTGCCCAACCCCGGGACATTGCAGTCTGCTATAGCAAACTGCAATGTCCCGGGGGTGGGCACCCCGGGACATTGCTGTTTGCTATGACATGGATTTATAAAAATCAAAGGATGTGGCCATGCTCTTGCTTGTTGAAAGTGGAGCAGCGTATGCTATGGCTTGGCCGGAGCGGTAAAACTCCCGCAAAGCTACAGCAAACAAGCTTTGCCCCGAGGGTTGGCACCCCGGGGCATGGTGGAGCTGGCCCTGGGGGTTGGCGGTCCCCAAGGCCATTAATGGCACTTGGAGGGGAGCACCGCAACGGAATCCCTTCAATGTTGAGATTTGGCACCGGGGTGGCGGTCCCCAGGGCATGTGGGGGCCGTGGGGCTCATCTGCATTACTTTACAAAATGTAGCCCCAGGGGATGGTGATTCCCGGGGCTACGGGGGAGGCTCGCATTATTTATTAGACAAATCTGTGCCCTGGGGAGGTGGCGTCTCCGGGGCTGTGGGAGAGACCTTAGCACCTCCCCCACATTATTTCTGATTTAAACTGTGCCCGGGGCTGCAGAGGAGCCACGAGGCTCCCTCACATATATAATCATGTTTCTGCCGTATAGAAGTGATGTTTTTTTCTTGTGACTCAGTTCAACTGAGTCACAAGATGGCTGCCAACACCTCCTGGTTTGAAGTGTTGGCAGCCAATCAGATCTCAGCACGAGATCGAAGGTGGGGTTGCAGATTCTCTGCGCCCCCAGTTTTTTATCTGAAAACCCTTTAAATAACTCTGCAACTACAGAACAGATTTATACTGAATCACAAAAAGGCACTTCCTTGGACTAATATCTGCCTTCCTGCAAAATTTGGTGTAATTCCGTTCAGCAGTTCAGGCTGTAGCTGTGTCTAAAGGTGGTATTGGAATTAGCATGAGGAAAATGTGTTTTATGCACCCGCTAGTTCTCGGCCTCCGCTTGACGGATCACCCTGAAAGTTTCAAGACAGCGGCTGAAGTGAGTATCGTATCAGTTTTGGAACTTTTGTGAAGATTTGTCAAACGGCGCCAAAGTTATTGGCAAATGAAAAAACACGCTTCCCATAGAAACTAGGTCCTAATTATAACTACCCACTGATGACTGCCAGTATGTAATATATTGGGGCCTAGGGTGGCAGGGTATCCCTACCCTCTTCCCTTATATCTTTTTTTTTATTTTATTTTTTAGCTTCAGGACTCACAGTCCTGTAATGGCTGCCAGCTAAATTTTTCTCATGTTGCTGGCAGCCAATCAGAGCGCTCGCTCCCGTGGAAGAATGACTCCCACAGCACAGAGATGACCCAAGGGAAAAAAAGCTACCTGGGCCAATCAAAAAGTTCTATTTTTAAATTGGCACTCCCACTCTCTTGGAAGTCCCTCGGACCCACTAGTCCAGATACACAAAAATATTTGTACCAGTATTCCTCAAAAACTACTGAACAGATTTACATGAAAAACAAAAAGCACAATCTGCGGACCAAGATCTCAGTTCCTGCCAAGTGTGGAGTAATAACGTTCAGCAGTATTTGCTGGTGCCTTGTCTTAAAAAAAATCTATATAAAATGCATGGGGATTATGCGTTTTGCCCCTCCCCCCCCTCCTTTCTCTGCCCCAGCTGGACAAATCACACCAAAACATTCCATGCACTAAGAGACTTTTTTTCGGAAAGTTTTATGAAGATTCATTGAACAGTGCCAAAGGTATTAGCAACACAAAAATACGTATTTCCTATAGAAACACTAACTATAACTACCAAGCGGCGATTGCCACTAGGTAACATATGTATATGTATATATATATATATATATATATATATATATATTTTTTTTTTTTTGTTTGTTTTTCTCCAACACAGCAACTAAATTTGATGCAAAAATGGAATGCACACGCAAAAATCTTGAAGCTGGTGCTTTTATTGTGCAGAGCCCCCCCCCCCCCCCCTGACAGGCGCGTTTCGCCTCACGGCTTCGTCAATGTCAGTTTGTTTGTGCAAACACGCAAGTATTTAAAATCATCATACGTCACATGTTAAGATAAACATAAAAAACGGACTTATGCCTCATCAAATGTACAGTTCATGGCGGCCATCTTATAGTAATTCTACTAAAGTGAATATAGTGTAAACAAACAAAAGTGCAAAGTGCTTGTGCAACATATTTAAAAAGAATCTCACATAATAGTGATTGGACTTTGGGTGATTTAACAATTTTATCAAAATTCAATAAATATCAATTCATTTTTACCCAAATGTCCTCCATAATTGTGCCCTGAATGGGCCATCACATTGTCAAGCTCCCTAATTATCTTAACTGTTTCTTTGTTAGGGACGATTAGAGGAAAGAGGAGAGATATAAAAGAGGGCACAGCCTCTTGATTAAATATCTTTAGTTATACTAGTTATGATGTTAATAGCCCTTCCTCTTTATTTATGGAATCTCATTTGTAACTGTGTCCCAAAGTTTTTAAAGTTTATTCTAAATGGGTCCATAGCTCCTCGTCATTGTTCAATCCTGTTGGGGCTTTACTCTGTAGGTCAATGATGTATTTTGACTCCAGAGCTCTGAGTTTTCTCACCCTATCCCCACCTCTTTCATGCCTCTCTACCCGATCTATACAGTAGAACTTTAACAATTCCCTGTTGCTCTGATGGTGTATCTCAAAGTGTCGAGCAACAGGGTA
The DNA here is from genome assembly GCF_964204655.1 of Triturus cristatus. Classification (NCBI taxonomy): domain Eukaryota; kingdom Metazoa; phylum Chordata; class Amphibia; order Caudata; family Salamandridae; genus Triturus; species Triturus cristatus. Next base: position 1,119,960,566 of record NC_140593.1, read on the forward strand.
TGTAGCATCCTTATTAGCAATAGCACGCATATGTTCTAAAATGCGCTTCTTTGTTTGATTAATGGTGCTACCAACATATCTTTTCTGGCAGGGGCATGTCAGACAGTATAATGTGAAGTCAGAGTTACAGTTTAGGAGCTGTTTAATTTCTCGGACGGGCCCAGGATCTCCTGGTGTGCCCTCAAAAGTGGTCATTTTGCTGCTGAGTTTGCATGCTTTGCAGTTTTTACAGGGGAAGAAACCATTGATTCCCAGTGTACTCCTTACTGATGGTGTGTGGTTGAAATGGCTGTGTATTAGATGATCCCCTAAAGAGGGGCATCTCTTATATGTAATGAGTGGACGCTCTGGAAGATGATGTTTCAGAATATTATCAGTCTGTAGTACATGCCAATTTTTCTTAAAACTTTCTAAGTTTTTACCAGATTTTTCATTATATTTTGTAATCATTCTAGCTGGGGCCTGAGCTGGTAGTGATTTTCGTTTTCTAGTCACTAAAAGATCCTTTCTGTTGGCTTGTTGGACCTTAGTTGCTGCCTGCTTTAGATCTGCATCTGTATACCCTCTTTCTCTGAATCGTTTTATCGCTTCGTCTTTGGCTATTTTGAAGCTAGTATCAGTAGTACAATTACGTTTGAGGCGCAAAAGCTCCCCATAGGGTATACTTTTTTTATCAAGCTCTTTGGATGATGGCTGCCCGCGTGCAAAAAAAAACACAAAAAAAATATATATATATATATATACCAAACTGCAGGTACATACGCGCATCTTACAGCACCTTAGGGCTATTGTAAACAACGATTCCACCTATCCTGTGGCCCGTCATTTTAGAGCAGTCCATGACAATGACTTAACCTGCCTCTCATATTTTGTAATAGACGCAATCCCTAAATTAAAACATGGGGGAAATAGAGAGCGTATGCTTAGACAACTGGAGACTCGGTTAATCATTGAGCTTGACAGTAAGACAGGGATTGGTTATTCACATCCCTTTGATGTTGCCCTCTGTTCTTATTACGGGAGTTTTTACATGTACTGCGGGAGTTTAAATAAACAATTACAGTCTGAATGACAGTTCCGATATATATTGATTGTGCCACCACATGGGCACCCTCGCAGTTCATTTAATCAATGATCCTCCCATACCTGTTGCCACATATTAAAGCACACTGTCCCGCTGTAAGGATGATTCCTTTGGCGAACCCCTTGTCAATCATGTGGCTCCGAGATACATGGCGCCATGTATCTGTAACTGCGAGGGTGCCCATGTGGTGGCACAATCGATATATATCGGAACTGTCATTCTGACTGTAATTGTTTATTTAAACTCCCGCAGTACATGTAAAAACTCCCGTAATAAGAACAGAGGCCAACATCAAAGGGATGTGAATAACCAATCCCTGTCTTCCTTCCATACACTGCTGCCAATGGGAATCCATCTAGCAATTTAAAAAGACTCTTGGAAAGGCACTGTCTTTTAAATGCTGTTTGTTTGAGCGAGCTAGAAGAAGGCAAACGCCGAAACGCGTCCTCGCAGAATAAAGCAACTTGGATGTAACCCCGCGAGTGCAGCATGTTTCTTTAGGGGACAGGAGCTTTCATTTATAAATGGACCCACCTCCATTTCTGCATGCATCCGTCACTAAGAGTGCAGCACGCCTAAAGGTGGACATTGGACCAGAATATATATATATATATATATATATATATATATATATATATATATATATATATATATATATATATATATATATATATATATATATATATATATATATATATATTAGTTATAGTTAGGACCGAGTTTCCATAGGAAATCTCAAAATTCTATTTTGAATAACTTTGGCGCCGGTTGACAAATCCTCGCGAAATTTTCAAAACTAATGGGGCGCTCGATTCAGCTCCTACCCTGAAAGTCTCGGGGTGATTCGTCAAGCGGGGGCCTAGAAAAAGGGGGTCCCAAAACACGTTTTCCCCATGCATTTTTCCATAGGACCTTTAGTCGAAGGTACAGCCTGAACGGCTGAACAGAATTACTTGAAATTTGGCAGAGGTAGTCCTCGGGTCAGGGAAGTGCCTTTTGCAGGTCTGGTGTCAATCTGTTCAGTAGTTCCTGAGAAAATAGCATTTAAAAGCATATAAATATCTATAAGCGTGCACCGTGCGAGCACCCTAACGTGCGCAAGCGTAATTCTGATTGGTGGTTACATGTTAGTCAACGTTCGAATCGGTCGAAATCAGGAAGTGTCGGCCGCCATTTTGTTTGTTTTCAGTGCAGGAGTGAAAAAGGAAGGTGGCGAACGTGAAAAGGGGGCAGGGTAGAGAGTTCCTGACCCCCTAGCCTTTGTCAAGGGGTCCCTGAAGGACCCAGAAGGCAGAAATAAAAAATGTAATTTTTTTTTTTTTTTAAATCACGGGGGTGCGCGCACCGTGCGCGCACGGTGAAAAACCCCCAAAAAAATTTTAATACGTAGTTTATTGTAAAATAAATATATAAAAAAAATAATACATAAATAAATTAACATTTAAAAAACCGTACAAATTCACTGAAAAAACCATAGGTTTCACACACGTTATAGTTAGGAATTAGCATTTAAAAAACCTTGCAAATTCACTTAAAAAACCATAGGTTTCACACATGTTATAGTTAGGTGGATATTTCACTCATAAAAAAACTATGAAATTCCCCCGTTATAGTTAGCTCATATAACTATAACTCGCGCGACCGCTACTCTATCACAAGGATGATGTCATGAGTGATGCCACTGACCATGTCATGAGTGATGTAATATGTGACGTCATGAGCAGTGGATTGCGGGCGCGCGAGTTATAGTTATCTGAACTAACTATAACGGGGGAATTTCATTGTTTTTTTACGAGTGAAATATCCACCTAACTATAACGTGTGAAACCTATGGTTTTTTAAGTGAATATATACATATATACACACACAAATGTACCGACATGTTTCAGCTTCACAGAAGCCATTCTCAAACTTTGAAAAAGGCTTCAGTGAAGTCAAAATGCTTCGGTACTTAGCACAATTAAAAAGGGCTGAATAACTTTGATTGATGTGCAACCTCTTGTTTGCCGTGGATTGCATTTTGTATGCTTATCTTTGATGGAGTCAAGGACCGCAGCAAGTAACGTTAGGCCGCTTGTCAGCGTAATCTCTGTTTTTGGGGGGGGAAGGGGGAGGGGCCTGAAGGGGATGAGTGGATAGTGCCCATTTCGCCTAAAAGAGCCATGTCTTGTGATTCCTTTGGAAGTCCATAAGGGAGGGGGTAGTTCCTAGGTGTTTCGGAAGGGCGTTTCAGGTTTTGGGTGCAAGGTATGAGAAGAAGCGTCCTCTGCTTCCAGTCTTCTTGATGCGAGGTAGGTGTGCTCTTGCCTGGGACTCAGATCGAAGGTGTCTTATTATTATTCTTTCCAGCAGGGTCAACTCAGGCAGGAGACTAATTTTTAAGCCAAAATGTCTTTAAATTAACTTTCACTCACCTAAAACTGCCACTACTTTAATGCAAATTGATTGGAAAATACATCATCCTGCTTATGTTTTTTCATGATCTCCATCTGTCTTTTGCCAATTGTTGGCATGTATGGTATATATAAGTGCAGAGACCCAAAGATTCCTTAAGAGCCCACTGCTGATGCTGCTAAATGCCCAGGATGCTGAATACCAAGGTGGTTTAGTGTTGATTCCACCCTATACCTCCTTCCTGCACCACCCTAACTCTCCTGTTTCTTTATATCACTCTTGCTGATTCTTTTCCATCCCACTTTCTACCTTTACTTCTATTTCCCTGCCTTTCTCGTATGCGTTCTTTCTTTCTCCCTGTCCCTTTCTTGCTTTGGGTCAATGTTTGACGATGAAAAGTAAATCCGTGTTCATGAAAATGATTACTGGTGCCCACCACTTGCACAAGCTAAGCACTGCCACTAGGTGGCAGAATAAACGTCTCTCTTGGGGCACATTGGAGCATCTAAATTTAGTCTAATGTACCCGCTGTTTATTCTTTATACACACACATCTTATTACCAGTTCTTCATTGATTGTTAATTACTTGTCACCTCATTCGTCATTAATTGCTCGTGTACTACAGCACATGCCTGAATACATAATTAATTTGTGCTATATTCTGATGGCAGGTTTCACGCAGTCTAAAATGCAATAAGTTATTTTTTCATCCAGGTACAGTGATAGAATACAAGTTTGCACTTTTGGCACAGTGTTTGTAACAGTGGGATTTTAGCGCATTGTATTAGTTTTAGAATAGTTCATGCTAATTATATGTGTCCCAGATCTTGGCTGGGGTGAGCTTTTATACACTTTTGCGTGAGTTTATTTCAGTAACATTTGTAACCATTTTGATGCGATTTTGATATATCTTAATCAGATCCACTGGAAATATTCGATTCTGGGGTGTTTTCCGCGTTATTATGGATTTTCCACGTTTGCCACATGATCCATCTTCCACTGCACAATTTTCAGATTTTGCCAAACATAAAAATGTGTGACTAGATGGAATTCATCAAAAGTTACTACAAACCTGGCAACATATGTTGTCGAGCAGTGGAAGACCCCTCACAAAATTCGACTAGTCATCTTTCATTTTTGCTGTATTTCAGTGTTACACAGTTACTAATGAGGTGGAACCTTTTCCCAGACAGTGTTAACGTGTAAAAAAGACAAAATAATGCAGTAATGGTGTCAAAAATGCGCTGCATGATTTGCCTTTTCTTGCTGCATATTTAGTCAATCCTGACATAAATTGTATCTCCCCTGTCGCATAATTTCCGTGGCCCCGATCTTAGTAACCACCGTAGGGTGAGCAGTAGGACAGACTGTGACTCCAAACTAAATAATTCTATGATTTATTATGAATTTTAGAAATATTTCCTTCTATGCAAATGTAACCTCAATCTCGCGACGGGTTGCTTATTCTGTCTTCTCCTTCCCTAGGTTTGCTTCCCTATGTATCACACGTTGTCTCCTTTTCCAAAAATGTTGTATCCATTGTCTTCCAGGAGTCCTTTCAGCTTCGGAAGAGAACAGGTAAGCGTTATTTCTTATGAAATAAGTTTCTTTATTTCTACACTTCTTTTCTCTGTCTTTTCTCTTTCTGTGCTTCACTTTGTACACTTTTCCATCTCTTTACGCTTTTCTTTCTTTCCCTCTTTTGGTTGAAATTGTCATTTTCATCTCCTTAAAATATACCTAAGTTGAACTTTTCCGGTTCCCTGTAACATGAGGTCCCTCTTTCTGTGCCCGCTTTGCGCACTCTAGGTTGAATTCTTTTATATATGCCTTTTTAGGTCTCGCCTAGGCAGCGCGCATGCGTTGCATAGGAGAATGACCTTTAGAAATTGGTCAGCTCTTTTTCAGCACTTGTGCTTGTGCTGGCATCCACCTTGCGGGAGCGAGCAGCGGCGCGCGCGCTATTTGAAAACATATGGTCCGAAAGCCGCTGCTTGCTCTCGCAAGGGGCATGCTAGCGCAAGCACGAGTGTTTAGCACGAGTGCTTAAAACTCGCTTTTTCAATTTATTTTTTCCCCCACTCGCGAGCGTTTAGCACAAGTGCATAAAAATCGCTTTTTCTATTTGTTTTTTTTCCATGGCTTTAATAGAAACCCCCCTCAGAAAGTTTATAGCACCTCGATGCAGAACGAACTCACGATGTGGCCTCCTTGGCTGAGGGTGCCAAATAGGTCAGTCTCCAATTGATATAGTGCTTTTCGTTGGGGATTATCGTACTTTTAAGGGCCTTCAGTGTTTGTTAAATTGGGAAACGGCAGTCCAGGATTATGCAGTGCCCAGGGTTACACAGTGATGTTTAAGCGGAGAAGCCTGCATTGGAACACACTTATTGTGCTACCGAAACCTACAACGTTCCCACATTTCTTTCTAACGCAAAAGCCTACGGCCACTAGCGTTAGGGTGGATAGCGCCTACAGATGCTTTCCACCCTTATTTAGCCCCCCCTTGCACACACCACTTTAGAGCACCACCCAAGCTGCACACCAGAGCCCCCACGGATGAGAGCCCCCTCCCCTCCACGGGCAGTCCCTAATGCATTCATCGCAGGTTCATCAAATAATTAACCTTCACTTCAGGCTCCTAATGAGACGCGCACATCCAAAATAGAATTCATTATGAATTAAAAGTGAATTTGTCCCTCACGTCACGTTGTCTGCTCATTATACTGTCATTCTGTGCAAAACACTTATTCTTCCTGTGTGTTGTAAAAGTGAATGTGTTCTTGTGCTTTGGCTGCTGTTGCCTTTTTTTCACCTTCCCAAATGCTTGTGTTGCCGACACTTTTTTGTGTGCACTTTTTTTAAGTTTCCCTTCCCAACTGCTTGTGTAGCCATCGATTTCTTGTGTGCTCTTTTACATTTTTCACTTTGTTTGTCTAGCACTCCGTTTTGAACGTTTTTATTTATTTAAAAATAATTGTCACTATGGCTCGCTTTTAATTATTATGCTTGTTATGGCTGCACGCCTGTCCTTGTTGAACGGTGTACGGATTTTGCGCCCGGTCCCGTGAGATACGAAGAGCGCTTCACTTCTGAAGTTTTTATTTATTTTATGGGGGCATGTTAGCACAAACCCTGGCTGTGTTTTTTTGTTGGATTAATTTACATTACTGTAAATTGTGAGGGATTATACATGGAGCGTATTGACGTCCTTCAAAACACTACCCTATCCAATCATGCACAGTTCTGTAAACTGTATAACACGCTGATCCTTTATGCGCCCCCAGACCCCATCCTTCCACACTAACACTTGATGCATTGCTTCATTGTGGCGCACTGCACATAACATTAGGGGTACATAATCCCTCTCTGCAACCGAACCGTACAAAAACAGAGCATAGGCCCATAACAAAAAAAACAATGGTGTGGCGTAATGAACTGATCTGTTGAGTGGGAAGCTGGTGAACCATGTTCCAGTCATAGCGTCTGCTCACCATACTGTTATTTTGTGCAAAACAGTTATTCTCCCTATGAAGCATGAAAGTTAGTCAGCGTTGCTTTGTTTTAACCCTGTAGCTGCTGCACGCGCACATATTTCTGGGGTTAACTGTTTATAATTAGCGTTTCCGCACACGCTTACTTATATTTCCTAAATGTTTATGCACTATCTTGTTATATCCCTCCTTAGCATATGTTTGCCTTTCAATATGTGTATATTTTGATTGGGGACTGTTTGGTAAAGCAGGCAAAGCGCGTATAAAAGCTATTTAATTGCAACTGGCTTAGGGACTCTCTAACTAACTAACTCTCTCATTGACTATAACTAACTCACACTCTCACTAAATTACTAACTAACTATCTCACTAAGTAACTAAGTCTCTCACTAACTTGTATACAGGTACTATTTCACAACTTTCACCCTCCTGTTATTTATGCCCCCCCATAACAAAATAAAACATAACAAGCAACCATTCGGACAGGCCTATAAAAGTTGCAGGCATTAAAAGAACAGCAACAAAATCAACACATTATTTATTGTAAATACTTTTTTAATATAAACGTTCAGTTGTTCATAATGCTTTCTTAATCATATATAAAGTAACAAAAATGCTTCTAACACTTCTTTATTATAACTTTCAGCATGCTGCACACTTCTATACAGCACAAATTAAACACATAGGCAAAGTCAATATCTCTGGCTAAACACTTATAAGTTCCCAAAGACGAGACCTATTGGCTATGCCAGTGCTTGTTTTCTTTTATACTGGAAGAAAACTCGTTTGAAACGAATTAGCAAAAAATAATTCCATTATTTAGGAGGAACCAAGATTAAACAAAATAGAATCATCTACATTTTCACATTGCAGCCTTTCCCCCATATCAAATAAAAAAACCTCACCAAGATTTACTGGCATCGGATCCTTTTCCTCTGTCTCCTTGTATGCGCCCTTGCCTTCTAAATTACACGGGGAGAAGAAACCACGACTGGTGCCAGAAAGCAACGCGTCCTTGGACCGCGGCGCTCCGGTGGGTGCGCGTCTTCCTGGATCTCAGTTGAGTGAGGAAACCACCACCTTTAGGTGTTGTCCTCACCTTCTTCTGGGGGCGCATCCTCACTGTCCTTTGGTTAGCCGCTTCCACTCTCTTGCCAGACTGCTCTCTGTTGAGGATGCCCCTCCTCCATCTCTGCTCCAACGCCCCCATCTTGTCTCACACGTGGGGCTGTATTACAGAAAGTGCCCTGTGGATGCAACGGGCATTTGCGCCCTCATCTTGCATGTTTGGAGCACTTTGGTATTATAAGAGGGGCTGCAGATGCTTGTACGGCCCCGTCTCTAATACTATTTGTTCCAAGTGCAGAGACAATGAAGCTGGCAGGAGGCACACTCACTGGCTAGGTAACACATAGAGGTGGTGCCCCCGAGGACATTTGTCGCGACCAAGGCATGGGGGTCCGAGGGACCATGTCCCGGGCATCCTCTAGTAGGTAGGTGCAGTAATGCATTGCACCATCTGCAGTAACTAGTCTTTCTTGCTTCTTAAATAGAGGCCAATCCCCATTCGGTGAAAGGGGGGGCCTGCGGTTTCACACCTCAGCCCCGTCTTTCTTCAATGCTCTCTCCTCTGTCAGTTTGCACATGCACTGAAAGTAGCAGTGGCGGCCGCTAGAAGGGTCAATCGGTGAGGCAGTGAGGGGGACAAAAGGCAGTGTGTGGAACAAAAAGAAAAACTTACCTGTGGCCTTACGTCTGCTGCCTTGCTACCTCTTCAGCTCTGATGATGCTCACACTGGCTCCCAGACTCCCCTGTGCCAATCCAGATGCTACTCTCATGCTAGGAGTACCCAGTATGAGAGAAGCGTAGGGATTGGGTGGTGCAGGCAGATTCCACTCTCCAGCAGGGACTGGGAGCCTGTGCTCATGAGCCTTGCTGATATCTCCAAGCAACAGCCTGGAGATATCCAAGTGCCTATGTCGGTTTGGCCGTCCTAAGATGGCCGGCCAAACCGTCATGCGCATTTACAGTGCCCTGTGCCCACCACTCCTCCTGCTGCTGATGGCCCCACCTTCAAGACTCTTCTCCGGAGTAAAATAAAATAATAAAGCAGTTTTATTAATTGCTTTATTATTATTTTGTTTTACATGCGTCTGCTGGTTCCAGCAGTGGGGCGACGCTCCTCCGCCATAACTGAGGAGCCGCCCCTAGATAGTAGTGAAATATTTGTGTAAGAGAGTTTTCTGCTACCTAGTTAATAGTGCGTTGAGGTGAAAACTGGGACCTGGTGGTTCCAATCGTGCCCAGCTTGCCTCACCCCTGAATTCTGGGTCTGAAGTTCACTGTGCCACAGGACTCAAGCTGCCCCCTGCTGGCGATGCCCGAAGAGGCAGAAACTGGTCTGACCGTGCTTGTGTTCCCAGGTAGAGGGGCCTCACCTGGCGATTCGTGCTAGATTGAAGCAGGACCAAAGCTGGTTTGCATGTGCCTGGTTCTTGTCTGAGATGGCTCAGTGCGCTAAAAACGTTGGACTAGATTGAGGCCCGGAGTAATTACCAGAGCCTGGAATTCATCAACCAAGCCACCAATCACTTTTTTGTTTTCATCAGATATTCTAAAGCATTTGTTAGACACAGAGCGCAATTATGCCAACAGTCCATGCTGATTTAAAAAACAACCTACCACCAGAAGATATTCCCTTTTTATAAGGCGGCTTCTTCAAGGGACTTCAGATGCGGACTCATTCATCCTCCCCAGTATCGGCAGCACTTTGCATTGTGTCAGATCCCACACAAAAGAGACATGCCCGGTGTCTTCCATCATCCCATTTTCCCTCCCTTCACTGCATAGTTGGATATTATTTAATGCCAAAAATGATTTCTTATAAGGCAAGCACTTGCTAAAAAGGAAAGAAAACTTTTTTTACATTAGCTGTAACAGCCCCTGTACAAATTAACCCTTCATTACAAATATGACAGTGCTGCTGCAAAGTGGAAAAAATGTCTGGTCAGTGGGCTACCGGATATCTTTCCCACTTCGCAGCATTATGAACACATTTCTGATAGTACCAGGGAAATACCGTACACCATCATGGTTATACCGTGTACCTCTCTGTAATTCTCAGAGGTATCTTTGGCAGGGTTCTGCTGCCAGACAAAGCTGGTGGAATTACTGGTGGGAACGGCGTTTACTGCTGGTTATTCCCCAATAAATAATGGTCACAGATCGAAATACAGTGGAAGAGAATGCCCAAAATGGACTCACTGATACATTCGTTTCCTTTTACGCTGTTGAACTGGGCAGTTAAATACTGTGGAACACGAGCGCTCATTTTTTGGGACTGACACTTATTTTTCATTGTCAGACCAAGAGCAAAAACGAGAAAGGCAGGAAAGAAGGAGGAAGGGAAAGAGAGGCAAACTGCAACAAAAAGCAGGGATGAAAAAAGGCCCAGAAGACAGAGGTAAAAAAGACAGCAAGTGTAGGGTGGTGAAGGAAAATAAATATGGTAGATTATGGACCAGTCAGTAGCTTTGGGCTCCAGCACTTATTCATTTTTTTGATTTTGTCTCTACTATTACTATTATTGCAAAGTAAACACTTGACACAGATGCTGCAGGCCAAGAGAGCTGATCTACATTTTTAGAAATGCCCCATTTAAATGGTTGCCCCCCTGCCCCCCCCCCCCCCCCCCCCCCCCGCTGACAGATGTCCAGCCATTAACAAATATTACAGCCTCTTTGGACTTCATAATTCCATAATCTATAAAGCGCATCATGAGAGCTCATTCCCAGCACACAATCTGCTGCTGGCCGCCAAAAGACATCCACACTCGCCCAGAGACAGATGGGCATTGATTGATTGGTGGGTGCCCAGCAGATGGTCGTGCAGGGTGGGGCTCAGTGAAAGGGGACTCCGTCCAAGGAGAAGAGCCCAAACCTTTCTGACCCTCTGCAGACTCCCTAGCTGCCTTACTGTTAAATATTTTAATACCACCCCCATATTAACTACTTAGTTGCTGAGACTTTTGTACCCACCACTGCCGAGACCGTTTTTTGAAGTTTGGTGTAGCTTGCGCTTAAGCCTTCATAACTTTTTTCCACAAAAGGTATCACGCCATTTTTGTTTTGCAAAGCTATTTGAGTGTTATAAACAGCTAGGTATGTCATGATATCTCAATAATTGTGCTGTTACATCTTTGCACCTAACACAGATAAGCATCTTACACGTTCACATTCATTAACTATCACCTTTACCTAACCCAGAGTTGTTTGGGTGATTGTCATAACACTGTGTCCCAGGGCTTTAATTGGGCCGGGTCTCACCGGGTCTGAGCACTGGCAGTTTTTTAAAGGGGGGCTCGAAACGGGTCTCTTTCGGGCTCTGTTTTGTGCCCTGGCACAGGCGGTCCATTTTCTTCCCGACTGCAGTGACAGTAGCACATCGATGTGTGCGTGCTCACACTGCTCACTTCTCACTAGTGGAGAAGTTACGGCATGACGTCATGCCAGGTGAGCGTTATAGGGGAAGGGCAATCCTTTAAAGGGAGTCATTTTCTCTTTGGATTTCCCTTCTCTTTTTGAAACTCGAGAGCAGCAACACTGTCCTGGTGTCACCAGGGCTTTAACTGGAAGCTTTTTCTATATTTCTATATTATATACAATAAGCCATAGTTGCTGCTTATTTATCTAATGCAACTAACAACCATTGACAAAGCCAATGGTCCTGACTTGTAGGCATGATGTTACTTGTTGTATTATATCTAGATGCAATGACAAACAGCACAATACAAGTCGGGCGTCACACTATGCTAAGCACAGATGTTTTAGTTTAAGTGTTTTTAAGCCACGCCCCTAATTACACTGGCCACGCCCCTTTGAGAGACCCTCCATTTTTTTCATCCCACTTAAAGCCCTGCTGTGTCCTGTGTGTTTATGCCACCTGTCCCTCAGAGCGGTCTAACTCAGGTGAGATTCCACGATACTCCAATCTCCCCTGAACCTGGAGGGTTTATGTGGGCTTCCCAGGGCTCAGTATCTCAGCATTTCTAATAACGTGTAGTGAGCCCAACATAGCGCCCAGATTTCTAAATGTGGAGGCTCGCCATTTGTCCATGCCTGTGCAATATCACATTTTGCCTCTAAGCACCAAGTTGAGCCGGGCCACTTTGTATTTGTTTCTGTCTAGACTTGGGGTGATGTCTAAGAGAATGAGTTTAGGGGTCTATATCAATTTGCAAATTAGTAATTCAATAAAAAATACGTATTATACCCAGGGCCACTGTAATTATGCGAATCCGTGGCCCATCTTTTTCACATAATTATGAATTTGCCACATTTGCCACATGATCCATCAGGTGGTGCATCATTTTCAGATTCTAACTCAAACTGATCAAAAGTTACTAAAACCGTGGCGACATGTGTTTGCGTGCAGTGAAAGGCCATTCACAAAGTTTAACGGATCATCTTTAATTTGCTTATTTCTGTATTTGGTTGTTAAGGTGGTACTAATGAGGTGAAATCTTTACAGACAGTAATACTGTATGTAAAAAATACAAAATAATTAAGTCATACTATCAAAAAATGTGCTGTATTATTCTGCATAATTTGCCTTTTCTTGCAGCACAGTTTAGTCAACCCTGCCGCATAATTTGGTACTACCCCGCCGCAGGATTCCAATTGGCCCTTGCCAGTACCCCTGAATCTCGGGACAAGACCAGACTGTGTGCAAAAAGCCTCCAGATGCATTGTGGTATCTGAGGCAATTAGGGGAGCCTCTGCAACAGAATCACCAGAATTGTTGGGGCATCATATATACCAGATGCAAAAACTTGAGTTGGAGCCATCTGAATAATGCCACTCTCGCAAATGCTGTGAGTGCCATCTTGCTTGTTCCATTGTCTTCGGGAGTTTCCCCCACATCTCCCTCCGATGGCAATTTTACCTTTTCGAAGGTGTCCTGTGTATTTATAACTATCGATTAATATGTATTATATACTTTCCTCCTGCAAAAAAACTCAATCATCTGTTTGGCTTCCAGGGGGCTGTAATCCAGCAAGTTTGTGCTATGCTTTACATAAGGAGACAGGGTGTGCCATAATTGTAAGTATTTAAAGAACTCATGATTGTGTAGGTCGTATGTTTCTTGTAGGTCACTAAAGGAGGAAGTAGGGTTCCCTGACATAAAATCTCCTAATCTAGGCAAACGGATGGTATCCCAATCGCGATATCCCTGCAACCTGTTACTTTGGGACATGCGGCGACACACCCAAAGAGGAGTTTCTCGCGTGAGGCTTTTTGCCACTGTATACTTTGTTCAGTTTCCTGACACAACTGTGACACAGGTCTAGGGCCCTCATTTCTGGGGTTTTGGCATAGGGCATCTGCACTACATCAAAGTGAAAGGTCAGGAATGCTCCTCATTTGTCCAACACAGTGCATTCCTTATCGTTTCGCCCTGCGCTGGTGCGGTTTTTGCAGCCTAGTGCGAACGCAGGCACCCTTGCACCATGGTGCAAGGGTGCTTGCGTCGTCGACAAGATTGTTTTTGTGCGGGAAGGGGCACCTTCCTGAACAAAACCAGTCCTTGGATGCGTTTTCCTCTCAGTGCTGCAGATGAGGAAAAGTAAAGTAATTTCTCCTCGTTACGCCTCACCTCGGGAGGTGAATGATTGTGGCGCACCCCCAGGTTTATATCACTTTGTAAATCTGGGGAACACCCACTGCAACGCCCATGGAACGCCTCCCGAGCGCAGAGTAAGGCAAAGCAGCAATGTGTGCTGCCTGGCCTTACTCCATATCTATGAGGCCCTCCAAAGCCATGCAGAGTGGCTTTGTGAGGCCTCAGAGATGTGATTTCACGGTGCCCGTCTGAGCGTCACAAAAAGTGACACTCCAGCGGCGCATGGGCCCATAAGTATGCCCCTAGGTGTGAAAGCCAGGGGACGTGGGAGGGTCCGGAGTTGCCCTTATCCATAGAGATATTCCTGTGGATCTACATTCCCCATATCTAGACTGAATATATGCCAGTCCTGTATGTGGCTCGTTAAACGACTCATTTACCATTATTAAGTGAGGCACACTTTAGTACGATTGGATAGCTGCAGCTCAGATTCCTCCATCATATTATGACTTATTGCATTTTGGCATTGCTATTTGGGGAGGCCACCATTCCGCAAGAAGTTATGAATCGAGGAAGTCATGTGTGAGAGAAATTCTATAAGGATGTAATGAAAATAATGTAGTTGGTAGAGGAGGCATGGCAGGGAGACCATTTTATTTATTGACGCTCAGCCCGATAATGATAGCGGGAGTGTTGTCCAGAAACCAAGATCACTATGTAATCTAGCTACTTGATGTTGGAGGTCACACTCCTGTACCGCCACCTTCTCCCCTGTCATCAGGGCACAAGTCCTAAAAAAAGAAGTGGGGGGACGCTGATATCATGACAGGAAGTGACGTCACGAAAGGTGGCTTGCACCATCAGACTCATTGCCTCCCCTCGCTCACCCCTTAGATGCGATTGTATCAGAGAAGCCAGCGCGTGAGCAGTGTTCTGAATGAGCTCCGATCTTGCCCCAGAGAGGCCAAAGAGTGAATGTGTGGCTCCATTTGCTCCAGTTATCGAGCTCCCGGTAAAATAAGTGGGGGGATGCCGTCCACCCGCGTGGACCAAAAACGACGCCAAATTGCACGTAAGTCTGCATGCGGGCGGAGTTACCGGCTCCAGAATGAGAGCCACCACACGTTCGAAGTACACGACGGGAACAATGAATGAAATTGGATTTGTATAGCGCTTAGCTACCCTGAGGCCTCCTAGCGCTTTGCAGAGCGGAGAGACTAAAAGGCGAATCCTGCTAGTGTGCCGTGATAAAGAGATGTGTTTTGAGCAGTTTCCGGAAGACCACCAGATTAGGTTCTCCTCGGAGAGTGGGGAGGAGGGCATTCCAAAGGTTGGAGGCATTCAGAGAGAACGAGCGTCCACCCCACCTAGATCTTCGGACTTTCAGAGGAGTGGCAAGAAAAGCAGAACAATGGCCCTAGAAACAGAACTATGTGAGTGGGGAATGCGCGATTGATCGCAGCCTAGCCCTAAGCTTCCACTCCACAAAACTCAACTGCCAAAGTGGTTGCATAAATTGAGAAAATCTGTCAATAAAATGGCAGACGTGTGACAAGAAACAATGTCAAATGGATGCATCCACCTTCTCAAGCAAACCAGCAGTCTGGCACCAGGAGTAGTGCCGAGCTGAACGCTCTGTGGAACGTGTGATAGCGATCAGGGTGTGTATAATATTCCCACTACCACAGATAGAGTAATCTCACAGTTGCACGCACATGTATTCATCATACGCTAGGGCCCATTTCACTAACATACGCTCAAATACTCTACCAGCAGCAATAAACCTGTGGAAAGAAAACTCCTAATCACCCTGCATCTATATCGAGGTCGATAAGACCTGGTTATTGTGACTGTCCATAAACATAATCTATACAACCTATACGGCAATAATCAAGATATGATACACAATAATTGACAAGAAATAATATCCAACACCATGTTCAAATTATATTGCTTTATCTAAAATTAGTCAAATGAAAATCAAGCAGAATAAATCATTTTTCTCATAGTTACCTATTCTAGCTAAATGTCAGAACGGGTCAGGACAAGTCTCTCGGTAAAGTCTCTCAAGACGAAGTCCCTTCAGCATCAATCCTCAGCAGCGCAGATTCGGTACGCGGCAAAGGCAAATGGCAAGTGGGAAGACCCTCTCTAGGCTAACAATTCTTATACTGAATCAAACAAAAGAAAGATACAAAGAAAAGTTGTAATGTCCGCTGGACCGCTGAGCAGAGCGAGAAGGAAAGGATGTAACATTGCTACATTCGAAAATCTCCGCTCAGGAAAATCACAAAATAAAGACTACGGAACAGGAACCAAGAATCGCAAATGTATCTTGTTAGTTCTACTTCTCCTCGGCAATGAGACCAACGCTCAGAGTCTTTCTCTAAGGCTCCTTTGTTTTCCCAAGGCTGCCAAGGACGTTCCATTTCACTCGAAGATTACCCCGGCTGCTGATGTCCTCACGGAAAATTTCACAAGGCAAGCAAGGACTGTGGTCAGCTGACTTCAGGACCATATTCAGCAGGGCTCTCTTCCATCACAGTTTTCTATTCTCAAATCGAGGCCAGGCTTACAAAATCGGCCATCTTTAACTAGGCCACCATAGGCCACAATAGACCATCTTAATTAAAAGAAACAAAAACAACGTTACCACAGCATAGTGATTAAACAGTGTTAACCCCACTAATACCCTTATGTGTATGCATCTATCTAGCACTTGCAACATAGAGAAGCATTAATTCGGAAAGCGTTTTGTGCTAAAAAATAAACAGCACATAGCAACGTTTAAACATGAAAACACGCACGTTATTGTTAAACAGCACATTTATGCGCACCCACGTGTAACTCTCTCTTATTAGGACAAACGGATTGATTAATATAAACACACTTGCACAAGACAAATAATTAATTATTAGTAATTAGAAAATTAATATGACAAATAGACATGCCAGAGCTTCAAAAACCAGCGAATTTTCAAACAGAAAACTCTGCTCCAGCAATCCCCCCTTTGGTGATTTTATCACCAAATAAACCCCAAAAAAAATTAGTGAAAATTTAGTCCCATTTTAGGAGAAATCGGAAATGTCTTTTTCCCCTTACACAACATTACACACCAGTCACTCTTTCATCATCCCTTTTTGTCTCTAAGTAAACACTCTCCCTCAATTCTTCTAATTCAATTTCTTGAGGTTCTCTTTTCAACCTCTTGTTTTTCTTCTCTTTATTCAATTTCTTCCTCCCTCCCCTGTTTTTACAACACACACACACCAATCTTATTATCAATAAAGCAACAATTATACAAGTTAAAGGAAACAATATTCTACCTATAATAGTACTACCTATTTTTGCAATAAAATCCTTAACAGCTATCATTTTATTAGCTATTTTAGTCCATAAATTCTCAGGTTCAAGTGGTACTAATTCTTCATGCAAATCAGTAATATTTTTGATATAGACCTTCAGGTCTTTGCTTTCGTCTGGAATGTAAGTGCAACAATGTTGAACTTTCAGCATTCCACAGACTCCACCCTCCTTGGCCAATAGAATATCAAGGGCAAGTCGATTTTGCATAGACATGGCACGTACGGCACTTAATTCCGTATTCACCAAAAGAAACCCTCCAGCGGTATTTGTCGATAAGCGATCAACCACTGTGGACAGTTTCCGAATTCCATAAGCATTCAAAGAAATTCCCACTGCTGGAATCAAAACTCCAAAAATGTCACCCACTATTTCAGACCAAGTTTCTCTCTTAAAACGCATTAGTAAATTAATATGTTCTACATCTGTTATTTTATCTATATGAAAAATCTTTGGAAAAACCAGGCCCACATAACACGTGCCATACCAATGGTCAGGCAACTTGTAATAAGCCTTATTCCCACAAACATAATATACTCCTGGAAAAATTGTATCTTCTCCACCTCTGAAACCCCAACCTGTTGCAATGAAGTATGTATTATGGCACTCACTAGTCCCAACAAAATATGTATCATATTGGGATTTCCTTCTTGTAATGCAAAGTTTACCCTTCTGTGGTGCATCTAAAGCTAAAGTTGGACTAGCCCCATTCTTCAACTCTTTTCCCATCTCAATGTCCCAAATTGTCTCACTCACTTTATATTTTCCTGCTTTCTCCTGCATGTTCAATCTCCTTTCTTCTACCATATCCAGGAAAGCTTTCTCCTCTCCTTTCAAACTGCAAGTTAAATTATTCTTAAAAATGTAATCTAATGTTAATCCTTTTTCTTCAATAAAAATTTCACCAAAAGTGTTAGCTTCTTTAGCTGGATTCAGCTCTTTGTTCATTGGCAAATGCCCAAAAATACTATCTCTGTTAGACATCTTATAATCTACTTTCCCTAACAAATAAAAAACACTACTTAAAATACTACAAGAAATACCATATGTAGCTGGTAAATGATGATAAGTAACACCCTCTGAAACAGATGCAGGTAATTGCATACAGACGTAGCAATCCCTTACTTCCATTGTTTTCACATATTCATATAACAATTTTGAAAAAACATTACTAGAAAAGTTATTAATTGACCTATCTTTGTGTATGTAAGTATTACTAATTCTAATTGGAACTACTTTTTGCGAATTCTTCTCTACATTTGTCACATTCTCTGTATGCATCTCAAACTCTACTTTAAAAGTAACTAATAAAACTAAAACACCCCATAGAAACATTAATAATCCAGTACAGCAGCAGCACATTCTACACCACCTTTTAAAGAAGGCACATCTATTTCTATTATCCTCTATGTTAGCCATTTTACTACTTTAGTTTAACCTCTACTACTCCACTACTGTCAGAACTCTTAAATTCTTCAGCAATTCTTCAGGTTTCAGTTTTTTTTCAAATGATCCTTTCGTTCACTTAATCCAAGTGAATCCTTCCTTTATTCAGTTTGGATACTTGTCATTCTTCACTTCAATTTCTTCAACATCAAATTGTATTAGATCTCCAACATCAAAATCCTCAGTACTCGACTCTCCTCCAATGTCAGTCAAGAGTACTTTCAGAATTTCACCAGTATCTTCCTCAACCACTTCTCTCAAGATCTCTTCCGGATTATCTCAAGTCACTGTTTCTTCTTTTCCTCCTTCAGACAGTGCCACATAAGACCATTCTGGTGATCTGTACTTTTGGTTGGGTCTTCTTACTCTTTTTATTTCTACTGGTTCTTTTGACTCCTTTGATTCTTCTCCTTCAGCTTTTGAACTTTGACTCGATACTTCATTCACTTGTTCAGCTTTCGATGTACTTGCTCTTATTATTTTGTATCTCAGCCTCTTAACTCTGTTGTTAGGCCAACGATCTCCTTTTATCACCTTTTTCGGCTTTATTTCTTTATTATTCCTTTCTCCAATCCAAGTTCTCTTTCCCAGAACTCGACCCTCTGTTTGTTCATTCTCATCATCCAATTCTGTTTCAAGTGCCTCTTGTTTCCGTTTTCTAGCAGCTTTCTTCTTTTCCACAGATTCTTTCACCACTGTTTGAGATTTCCCTACTTTTGTCCCTCCTCGAGTCTCCGACACGCAATCTTCTTGCTGTCTACTTGTCCCTTCACCTAGCTCATCAAGAATGTTCCCTACACCTCCTCGGGGGTCTTCCGCAATCTGTTCCTCTCTATCTTCTTCTGACCCTACTTCTTCAAGTATTATCTCAAGTGGTTCTTCGATCTCCTCCTCTTCTGATTCAGGAGTAGTCTCTGTGAAATTTCTCTTTTCTTTTCTTTTTCCTTCACTGCTTTTTGAAACTTCAGGCTCTCTTACAGAATCTGATCTCTTCTCTGATACTCGCAGTGGTTCATTCGAAGCTTTTCCTACTTCTTTCCCCACTGATTCTGTATCTTCATCATCACTGGAATCTGACTCTTCAAAATACTCTTTACCAGTCCCTTCTTTTGGGTTTGGAACTCTCAGAGTATGACTTGCATGTACCCAGTGTCTCACTCCAGCACACTTTACTGCAGTCGTCGTAGTCAGAATAACTTGTCTTGGCCTTCCCCACCTTGGAACCAAGCAATTTCTTCTTCTGTAAACTTTAATCCTCACCCAGTCTCCTGGACTCAGATCATGGGCTTGCTTCTTCTCAAGTGTGGTAGCTTCTTCTCCAACCTGGTGAAACACAGAATGAACTGCGTCAGCCAGGCCTTTACAGTAATCCAAAATCATGTCATCAGTTATTGTCACCAACTTATTGACAGGCACGAATGCATGGCGCATTGCACGTCCCATGATTATCTCGTGCGGACTCAAACCAGTAGTTCTATCTGGAGTAGATCTAATAGTCATCAGCACTAGAGGTAAAACATCTGGCCATTTCATGCCAGTGGCTAAGCACATCTTTCCAATCCTGTTCTTGATTGTGCCATTAATCTGCTCAACCACACCAGAAGCCTCTGGTCGGTATGCACAATGTAGCTTCTGCTGTATTTTCAATGCTTCACAAATCAAACCCATGAGTTCATTTTGAAAGTGTCCACCTCTATCAGACTCAACTGTTACTGGAAACCCGTACCTAGGAATCAACTCTCTTAACAGTAATTTTGCCACTGTTATTCCATCATTTCTTCTAGTCGGGTAAGCTTCCACCCACCTTGAAAACAAACAGACTACCACTAGAACATACCTCAGTCTGTTTACTTGGGGCATTTCAATGAAATCAATCTGCATTCTTGTAAAAGGACCTCCTTCTCTGCCTATTGTTCCCAGACTCACCACTGTCTTTTTCCCAGTGTTAAATTGCTGACAAACCAAACACCTTTGACAGATGCTTTCTGCAATTGTTCTGAACTTTGCATTGTACCAGGTCTGTTTAAATGACCATCGCATCCCTCCCCAAATGTCCCTGGCCATGATACATTCTTGCCATTGACGACAAAATGGAGTTAGGCATTACTGGTCTGCCATCTCTGTAGACCCAAACATGGTCTGTTTCTCTTGGAGCACATCCTGCCTTAATCCAATCTTTTTTCTCTTCCTCTCCTGCCTCATCTTGTAACTGTTTCACTTCATCCCAGGTTTCTAAGACATTAGTAAACATCACAGAGAGAAAAGACATTTCCCCCTCTCTGTCCCGATTTATGGACTGATTTGTCTTAGCACAGTATTGCTCAACATCATTGGCGTAACGGTTTCCAACCGTGATAAAATCTTCTCCTGGTCCATGGGCAGCACATTTTACAACTGCTAACTCTTTAGGCAGCTGTATCGCCTCAAGCAATTTACCAATCATTTCAGCATTCTTTATTGGAGTTCCACTCGATGTCAAGAAACCTCTTTGTAGCCAAAGCTGGCCAAAGTCATGCACAACTCCAAATCCATACTGACTATCAGTCAACACAGTCGTCCTCAAATCTTTCCCAATTTCACAAGCTTTTGTCAATGCTATCAATTCAGCAACTTGTGCAGACTTCACTCCTTTCAATGGTGATGCTTCCATAACCTCTGAAACTTTGCACACCGCATATGCTGCACATTACACACCATCATCATTTCTCAGGCATGAACCATCCACAAACAACACATGATCACTCTCATGTAAGGGAAGATCCCTTATGTCTGGTCTCGGTTTTGTACAGTACTCAAGCACATCCAAACAATCATGATCATCTTCCATTTTCACACCCACATTTTCAATATCCGGCAAGAGTGTCGCTGGATTCACATTCACACATCTCTCAAGAGTCACATTTGATGCTCCCAGAATCACTTTTTCATATTTAGTCAACCGACTATGTGACATGTACTGGGTTCTGCTTCTTGTCAAAAGAATTGCCAGATTGTGAGGTACGAATACCCTTACAGGATATCCCATTATGATTCCCTCACTTTGTTCCAGACTCCTGCATGTTGCAGCCACAGATTTCAGACAACCTGGTAAACCCACAGCTACAGGGTCAAGTGTCGATGAGAAGTACGCAATAGGCCTTCTCAGTAATCCATGTTTCTGAATTAACACTGAAAGTGCACATCCATTTCTCTCACTGCAGTACATCTCAAACTCCTTTTCATAATCAGGCATACCCAAAGCTGGAGCCTCACACATTTTACTTTTGAGCTCTTCAAATGCTGCCATTTGTTCTGCATCTAGATCCAATGGATCTGTCATCTCACTTTTTGTCAGTTTAATCAGTGGCTTTGCTATCAAGGAAAAATTAATTATCCACTGACGACAATAACCCACCATACCCAGGAACATTCTCACTTCTCTCTGAGTTTTTGGGGCTTTCATTTCTCTGATTATTCTGATCCTGTCATCCGTCACTTTTCTCAGACCCTTTTCAATATTGTGTCCAAGATAATGCACCTCTTTCTTGCAAAATTGCAATTTGGCTGGAGATACCTTTAACCCTCCATCTGCCAGATGATTCAGTAAAGCTATGGTATCTACTTCACAAGCTTCACGTGTCTTTGATGCCACAAGTAGGTCATCAATGTATTGCACTAGTACTGAGCTCTCAGGCATGATCAAACTCTCCAACGATTTCTTCAATAACTGATTAAATATCGAAGGACTCTCCGTATACCCCTGTGGGATTCGACACCATGCTAAGATACGCTGGCCAAACCTAAATGCAAAAATCGGCTGGCTATCATTATGTAATGGAATTGAAAAGAACGCATGACATAAATCAATTACTGTATACCACTCAGCATCATGTGGAATTTGATACAGGATCACTGATGGATTTGGCACGATAGGACAACATGCCACCACAATTTGATTAACTTTTCTCAAATCCTGTACAATTCTAAATTTCCCATTAGGCTTTTTCAGTCCCATTATCGGTGAATTACACGGACTACTCAGTAGTTCTCTCAGGACTCCCTGCTGAATCATTTTCTCAATTATAGGAGTTATCCCTTCAATTATTTCTGATGTCATTTTGTATTGAGGAATGTTAGGATATGTAATCCCCTCTTTTACTGCAATTTTCACTGGATCTACATTATTCATCAATCCCACATCCTCTCCAGTAAAATCCCAAACTGTCCTTTTCACTGTGTCTCTCAGCTCTCGAGGCAAATCCTCCGGATTAAACACAGCAAATGCACCAATTAACTCACTCTCTCTATTCTCTAGAGTCACTCGGTACAAAACATCCTCATCTGGTGTCTCAAAGGCTATTCCATCCGGTGTACAAAAAATTGTGCAGTTCATCTTGCACAACAAGTCCCTACCTAACAGGTTCACTGGACTCGTGACACAGACAATAAATCTGTGCATGTCTGAAAATTTCCCTATCTGTACTCTTACTGGTTCAGTAAGACGTGTTCTGATTTGCGTATTGGCTACACCAACTACTTGGATTGCTTCATCCGAGAGAGGAAGATTTCTAACATCTGTTGACCTGACAGTTGATCTTGTCGCACCTGTGTCTACCAAAAAAGTAACACTCTCCTCATTTATTTTCCCATCCACAAATGGTCCTGCCTGGTCTATTTCTAGAGTTGCACCAAGTATGCACTCTTCTTCCTCTCCTCGGCACCGTCAATAATCACCCTCAGATTCACTCCCTTCACTCTTTAACAAGTACGGTTGTACCTTGTTTGAACGTCTCGGTTTGTTTACCTGTTCATCATTGTAGAATCCTGAATCCTGATTATACTTTTGTAACCCTTTATTCTGCGGCAAGGGCGGTTTTGGCTCTTGACTCTGCTGTCTCACAACTTTCTGTTGTTGCTGCTGTTGATTATTTCCTTCATTCTGCACCTGTTGATTTAAGGATTTATTCTCATTACTCACTAATGGTGGATTAGGACACTCCGATCTCCAATGCCCCAATTGGCCACAGTTGTGACAAGGAAACTTTTTCTTCGCTTCCTCAAGACTTCCCTTTCCTTTCCCTGCATATCTAGGTCTATTCCCTGCATTATTTCCTGGATTATTCGCCTGTTCCACTAACTGTGCTTCCTGTCTTTCCGCAACTTTCACTTGTGCCCACATTGCTTTCTCTTTCAGCTTTCTTTGTTTTGCTTCAATTTCATCACTGAAGTATTTCGCATGTCTCAGAATCTCATCTACTTTCTTACTCTGCCAATCCACTGTATGTTCACGAATTCTCTCACCAATTTCAGGTCTAAGGCCATATACAAATCTGTATACAAAATGACTCAAATCTTTGTCACCCAGGTGTTCATCTCCACTGAATTGTTTAAATGCTAGTATCAGCCTCTCGTAAAAAGCATGAACTGATTCTTTCGCTTCCTGTTGTGTTCGATCTATCTTTACCCAGTCTGTCTCTTTTGCAGGAACTTTACTCTTCAGGTATACCATCACCTGATCATACTTTCTCATTACCTCTGGATCTGGTGCCCCTGTTCTTGGGTCTCTTGGATATTCCTCAGTAGGCCAACTCACAACTATTTTACACTCAGTCCACAAGTCTGCTGGAACAATTATATCAAACAGACTATTCAGGTCAACCCACAGCACTTTTGACAATTTCACAAACCTATCTACCTGCCTATACCACTCAACGGGCTTTTCTCTCAATCGAGGGAAATCATTCGTGAATGATAAAATATCCTGTCTGGTCCATGGAACATGTACATATCCTCCTCCAGGTATTTCTCTCATAGGATAATTATCCACTGGTTTCTCTTTTTCTCTCACTGGAAATGCTGAATAAGTTGTTCTATCTTCAGCCTCATCTCTTTTCTTATACCACCTATCTTTCCACTTTTCTACATCACCCCATCTTCGCAATAATGCTACCATTTCCTTAATCTGTCCTGTTCTACCAGTAGCATTCAAATTCTCAATATCCTTCTCTGTAAAATCCATCCTATAGGTTTTTTGTAAAGCTTTCACTTTATCAATGTCAACTCCCTGCTCATTCGCTATTGCTCTTAGCCTGTCATGTGTATTTCTTGCTCTCCAGGTAATGTTTTTACACATGAACATTAGTTCACCATCATGATGACTCTTCAGAATTTCTGTTGGAACTGTTCCTGTAACAAGCTCTTCTAGTTCTACACGTAACCTAGCCACATCAATTACTTGTGAATCTTTATCCTTTTTCTGTAGAACTTTCATCCAATCATTCAAATCTTCAACTGTTATTTCAGCAGTTTTTCTCACTGGAACCACTCTCTTCTGCGGTTCTAAAATTGGCATCCCTGAACAACTAGCTTCACTAGCATCTAATATTTCACTACATGTGTCATGTCTTGATTGTCTCAGGTCACTTCTTTCTGCTCTTTTGCCTGAATCTCCTGAAGGACCAACTGAATTTGTCAAATTATTCCCAACATATGGAATCACCAATCCATTTTCACCTGTCCTCTGTTTGTCAAACACAGGCATAACCGGACCTATTGTTACAGGCACTGTAACAGCTTCTAGATTCTTCGTTAACTCCCTAATCTTCTCAGTCAACTCTGTTGTAGTTCTGGCTAATTGTCTGGCATTCTCGTCAAGGTAATGATCACGTCTTACCTCAGGTGTCTCATTTTCTGTCTCACTAACACAAACTGTATCTCTTATTGGAGAAACAACTGGTGTACTTTTATCCGGTTCTGGTCTATATGGAGGTGGTCTCTTGTAAATCATGTCATTCAAGACCTCATCCTCATACTCATTAACTCCATATTTCCTCATTTCTGACTCAGGAACCCTTTCTGCTCCTCCTTCAACTGTTCTCATCGGATATAATCCCTCTGACATACTAACATCTCGACACCTTTTCATTCGATCATGATGAGTCTCACGATCATGTCTCCTCCCAAACATGTACCTATAGTACCCTCCAGATCTCTGTTTTTCTCTCTCATGTACTTCCTCTTCCCATTCCACTAAAGCCTCGAACTGTGTAGGTCTCGGTTTCGGGTCTAGACATAACATCTTTTCCCGTAAATTTCTCAACACGGCCAGATTAAATGAACCATGTTCTGGAAATGCTAGAACACCATCTTCTTTAGTATACCTAACCCAATTCTCCAACCATATACAGGTATGAAACCCATGTCTTGCAGCCATGAAGGATGCAGGTGTTTTCGGTGAAGGTAACAACTCACCCTCTCTCGTTTTAACATCTTTATCCTTACTAAACCACTTTTTAATTTTACCCAAAAATGTTTTCTTCTTTTTCTCTTCTTGGTAATACATTTTAGCGTTTACCAAAAAAACTCTACTCTTTCCGTATTATAAGTATACAATACGAATTTTCAACCAATAGCAGCGCGACTCACACTAACGCACCAATCCTGGAGCGTCTACGTCACTAAATAACCCTTCCAATCCTTGCGCGGCTCACACTAACGCACCAATCCTAGTGCGAGCACTATTCTGATCCACTATCCAATCAGAGCGCGGTCTTTCTGACGTCAACAGTCGCTGCAGTCGCTTGTCTCCTGTCTTCTGTCACTCGTCTACCCCTCCTTTACAAAATCTTTTCAGTAGACTTCGTGTCAAAATTTCTACAAAATCTATTAGTTACAACATAAAAACATCTCCATTGTCTACTTCGCTAACCACAGAATAGTAAAAGAGAATCTATTTCACAAGAAACCTCTCGTTGACACAGTAGCACTTCCTCTACTCTGCCCTTCTAACATACATTCATTAACTGTTTCCTCTAGGACTTGTCCAAAGAGTCTTACAATCAACTAAATGTACGAACATTCACGCACATTCATACAAGAAAATATAGTACATACGCACAGAATCCTGCTTCCCAAGAACAGACAATCTGCTCCACTACAGAATTATATCATACATCAACTAAACAGCTTACCTCTGTTCAGTTTCTCAAACAAGCTCAGAGAATACCTATTACTCCTCCCGCGATAAGCTTTAACGGTAATCCTTACGGATCCCTGGGACTTAAGACCAGAGTTTCACAGATAACCTTCACTATCATACACACTCCTTATATACCAGAAATATCTAATAGTAACATACGACGATGTCACTGATTCCGAACCCAGACAATGTGACGCACAACTTCAATTGTCACACGTTATTCCTTACAATTCCGTCTTTCCCGAGAGCAGCATATACTTCCCTCTGCCCTACTACGGAACTGCTACCAGCTCCCAAGTTCCAGAAGCACTACATATAACTCAACATTACGACTCCAACATATAGTATTAGTACATATACCAACATCAATCAATAATCAATAATTGATAAGCTAATGTACATGCAATCTTATCAGATCAAGACAATCATCAATAACCATCCTCTGCTACCAGGAAATTGATAGAGATCAGGGTGTGTATAATATTCCCACTACCACAGATAGAGTAATCTCACAGTTGCACGCACATGTATTCATCATACGCTAGGGCCCATTTCACTAACATACGCTCAAATACTCTACCAGCAGCAATAAACCTGTGGAAAGAAAACTCCTAATCACCCTGCATCTATATCGAGGTCGATAAGACCTGGTTATTGTGACTGTCCATAAACATAATCTATACAACCTATACGGCAATAATCAAGATATGATACACAATAATTGACAAGAAATAATATCCAACACCATGTTCAAATTATATTGCTTTATCTAAAATTAGTCAAATGAAAATCAAGCAGAATAAATCATTTTTCTCATAGTTACCTATTCTAGCTAAATGTCAGAACGGGTCAGGACAAGTCTCTCGGTAAAGTCTCTCAAGACGAAGTCCCTTCAGCATCAATCCTCAGCAGCGCAGATTCGGTACGCGGCAAAGGCAAATGGCAAGTGGGAAGACCCTCTCTAGGCTAACAATTCTTATACTGAATCAAACAAAAGAAAGATACAAAGAAAAGTTGTAATGTCCGCTGGACCGCTGAGCAGAGCGAGAAGGAAAGGATGTAACATTGCTACATTCGAAAATCTCCGCTCAGGAAAATCACAAAATAAAGACTACGGAACAGGAACCAAGAATCGCAAATGTATCTTGTTAGTTCTACTTCTCCTCGGCAATGAGACCAACGCTCAGAGTCTTTCTCTAAGGCTCCTTTGTTTTCCCAAGGCTGCCAAGGACGTTCCATTTCACTCGAAGATTACCCCGGCTGCTGATGTCCTCACGGAAAATTTCACAAGGCAAGCAAGGACTGTGGTCAGCTGACTTCAGGACCATATTCAGCAGGGCTCTCTTCCATCACAGTTTTCTATTCTCAAATCGAGGCCAGGCTTACAAAATCGGCCATCTTTAACTAGGCCACCATAGGCCACAATAGACCATCTTAATTAAAAGAAACAAAAACAACGTTACCACAGCATAGTGATTAAACAGTGTTAACCCCACTAATACCCTTATGTGTATGCATCTATCTAGCACTTGCAACATAGAGAAGCATTAATTCGGAAAGCGTTTTGTGCTAAAAAATAAACAGCACATAGCAACGTTTAAACATGAAAACACGCACGTTATTGTTAAACAGCACATTTATGCGCACCCACGTGTAACTCTCTCTTATTAGGACAAACGGATTGATTAATATAAACACACTTGCACAAGACAAATAATTAATTATTAGTAATTAGAAAATTAATATGACAAATAGACATGCCAGAGCTTCAAAAACCAGCGAATTTTCAAACAGAAAACTCTGCTCCAGCACGTGCATTAAGCAAGCAAACACAATTGTCTCATTAAACAAACTCAATAAAGACATATGAAGTCAATAAAGATATGACATGGGAGAAAAAATAAACAGCACTTATCTTGACTACTGATGAAACCCCAAAAATATCACCAAAGAGAGAACCTACCCAGCTCCCCAAAAAGCAGAAACCCTTTCTGCAGTAAAAGTTGGCCTTCACCAGGTACTTCTCGCTCTGATCTGCCAAGGACGCCATGCGCCCTGCTAAGGGAGAAGCCCACGAACTGCACGTGCACGCTCTTCCCTGGCTCATTGAAATTAAAGGTGCACTGCGTTGGCTGGCGCCAGCAGGGGAATAAGCACCTGGGCCCCAGCCCAGTGCTGGCCACCACAGAGGGCAGCAAGGGGGAAAGCACCCGAGCCCCGGACCTGTGCTGGCGCGAACACAAAGCAGCCACGCACAAAACACCCACCCATCAGGCTCTTCACTGAGCATGGTGACCTGATCTTTGAATGGTTGAAGGAACTGTGCGATGTCATGGTATTGGCTGGAGAAAATTCTCATAACTGTTTGGCATAACCCGCGGTGGCCATTTTGTGTTACACAGCCTACCCAAACCTATGGATGCCAGATAGGTGACAACAAGCGTGGAGTGCCAAAACTCTGCGGAGTCTACCGCAGAGCTGAGTTTGTCACGCACCCCTAATATACGCCCAGCCTGTCGCAAGCCTTGGGCTCAAGCCATGTCTTCTGTCTCTGCTTTTATCAGGTGCACCACATATTTTGCCAGATTTGTCACCAGTCTGGAGTATTTACCAAATATCTGTAGGATGTGTGATGCTCTCTCATCAGATTTCTTAGGCTGGTGGGGATAGCTGAGCAAGTCACCTGCATACAATGAGACGTGGACTGATAACCTCGGAGTCCACTCGAAACTCCTGACCTGCACACGTATTCTAAGTGGTTCTACCTGTGGTTTGATGGCTATAGTGAACAACATAGGGCAATGGGGGTACCTTGGAAATTTTGCGTGGTATTCATCCAGATTTTTGCATTGACTGTTTTTGCTGGCCAAAATACTCTGGGCACTTTACCCCTGCTACCCAGGGGTAAAGTGCTTATGCTGCCCTTTAAACATGGTAGAACTGGTATACTCCTGATTGGCACATTTAATTTACTAATGAGTCCTAGTATACCCAGGACCTGTAAATTAAAAGCTAACAGCGGGCTGCAGCACTCATTGTGCCACCCACTGCAGTACAACTGTAAAACCTATCTCCATGCCTACCATTGTAGTCTCGCTGTGCAGTTTTAAACTGCAAATTTGATCTGTCAAAATAACTTCTTTTTGACTGGCCTAATCTTAAAAAAAAATAATATCAAGTCACCACTAAGTAGGATGTACTTCCCATAAGGCAGGGTGCATGGTATGTCAAAGTAGGACATGCAAAAGTTTAATGTTAAACATGCCCCATTTCACTGTTTATTGTGGGCTGACAGTTGTGTTTTTGGGCACTTAGATGTGTGCACTCCCCTGTTTCCTGCCGTTCATTCGCCTTGCATCCACGCCCCACTGTTCTCCCATAGGTTCCACTCCCCGCAGGCTTCTTTCCTTCTCCACCACCACCACCCGGCCATCCTCTCCCACCTCCCTTCTTATGGAGGCTGCTGCGCTGCTGCACCTCTGATGCACCAAAGGCAAGACCGTCTGCGCCTGTCCACACTTGGACAACACCCAGCGCCAGGAACCCTGGCCCTCTGCACTCCCACAGATTCTCTGCCGCAGATCTCAGTACCCTGGACTCCGGTCGTAACAACAACTGCTGCCTCACATCACCTCGTTCTACACGAGAACCTTTGTCCTGCATCCACTACTGGTTCTCCTCCACCCTAGGACTGACTGTCATAGCAGAAACCACCACTACTACATCCCGCAGGCCAAGACCTCCCTGCAACAACTCAGCTGCCTTATGATCAATGGCAGATCACTCTGAAAACACGCCACCGAAGTTTGGGACACCAGCTCCATCACCCTCACCCCGATGTGACCTTCATCACTGAGACCTAGCTCACCCCCGCATTGGCCCCAGATATCGCCATGGCAACACCCAACGGCTACAAGATAAGATACCACAACCGCACCAACAGACACTGTGGTGGCATGGCCATTGTACACAAGGAAGCGATCACCTGCTCCATCACCGATGACAAAAACACACCGATCTTGGAACCAATGAACTTCCATCCCCTCACCGATGGCAAAAACACCAGTTAAGGCACACTTGCATATAGACTGCCAGGACCAGGTACTGACCTCAGTGATGCCATCGCAGAATTCATCACCCTGCTCGTCTTTGAATACAAGCATTACGTCTTCCTCAACTTCTACCTGGACGATGCCACAGACACCAAATCCACCGACCTCTTGGAATGATTGGACAACATCGGCCTCAAGCAGCTGGTCACAGACCCTACGCACAAAGCAGGACAAACGCTGGAGCCCCATCTTCATGTCCAGCAACAGAATCAGCTACAGCCACACCTTGGAACTCACCTGGGCAGACCACTCCATTGTACACTTCACCCTCGCCAGACCTCCCTGCACCGTACCCACCCGCCACAGGGTCCCCTTCTGCAGCTGGACCACGGTCACTCAGCAACAATGGACTGACGCCCTTAGTATCACACAGCCCAATGTCACCACCGACTTGGACCAAGCAGTAGAGAACTTCAACAACTAGATCACCTGCACCGCCAACCGAGTCGCTTCCACCAAACCTGCCAAAATGCACAGACCTACCAAACGAGCCAGCTGGTACACCCCGGAACTCTGCACGTTGAAGCCCAGGTGAAAACATCTGGAAAGAAGATGGCACACCAGCAAAAACCATGCTGACCGAACTACCTTCAAGTCAGCCCTCAACGGTTACCACCGCCAGCTTAAAGCTGCAAAAAAGGAGCCCTTGGCTCACCAGATCAAGACCAGCGCAAACCAAGGAACTCTTCACCATCGTCAAAGTTCATCCACCTGTCAGCCACTGAAAACTCGATACGTTTCTCACAGGAACTCTGTGACGCCCTCGATTACCACTTCCACAACAAGATAGCAACCTTTTACAGAAATCTCGATCCCAACCCACTGACCTCCACAACATCTCATCGACCACCAACCACCCACTCACCTCATGGGAACAACTCAGCACACCAATCACAACTTCTCTAATACACAACTGCAGAGACAAGATCATCCATCAGCTTACCACCATCCTCAACATCTCCATAACCACAACCACCTTTCCTTATGCCTGGAAACCCCTCCTCAAGAAACCATCTGCAGATCCCAGCAATCTCCAGAACTACCATTCCATCTCATTGTTCTTGCCAAAGTCCTGGAAAAGGCCATCAACCTCCAACTCACTGAACACCTGGAGAGAGGCAACCTGCTAGACCCTTCCCAATCTGGGTTCAGAGCCAGCCACAGCACCGAGACAGCACTGATCGCTGCAAAAGATATCATCCACACCCTACTCAACAGAGGAGAATCTGCCGCCCTGATCCTGCTCGACCTCCCTGCAGCCTTCAACACTGTCTCACACCACACACTCATCGTTCGACTGCGCCAAATTGGAATCAATGACGAGGCACTCAGATGGATGGCATCCTTTCTCATGCGGCGTACCCGGAGAGCTTGCCTCCCTCCCTTCACCTCACAACCAAAGCACACCGTCTGCGGCATCCCACAAGGCACATCCTTCAGCCCAACCCTCTTCAACATCTACATGACACCACTTGCAGACATAGTCAGATCGCACAATTTCAACATCATCTTATATGCTGAAGATACCCTGCTCATCCTCTCTCTCAGCTGATCCCACCTCGACAAAGACCAACTCCCACAACTATATGAAGAACATCTCAGCCAGGATGAAGAACCACTGCCTGAAGCTCAATACAGACTGAACTGAAGTTCTGTTCTGTTTGGCAGACAAAATGCCCTCTGGAACGACTCGTGGTGGCCATTGGAACTTGGACCCACTCCCACTCTGAAAGACCACGCCCACAACCTGGGCATCATCCTGGACAGCAAACTCTTCAGCAAACGTCAGGTCAACGCTGTCTCCTCAGCCTGCTTCCACACTCTCCGCATGCTGTGTAAAGTCTTCAAGTGGCTCCCCATCAGCGCCAGGAAAACAGTGACGAAGGCCCTCATTACCAGCTGGATGGACTACGGCAATGCTCTCTATGCTGGTACCACCACAGAACCAATGAAAAGACACCAGACGATCCAGAACGCAGCTTCCAGGCTGATCCCCAATCTACCCGAGAGGACCCACATCACCCAGCACCTGTAGAACCTCCGCTGGCTCCCGGGCCAGTAGAGATGCCAATTCAAGCTTCTAACCCACACCTACAAAGCCCTCCACAGCCAAGGGTCCGCCTATGAACCACCGCCTGCGTTTCCACCGATCTCCCAGGAACCTCCGCTCTGCACACCTCACCCTCATACAAATACCATGCTTACGCTGCTACCTCTCCGGAGGACGCTCCTTCTCACTGCCAAATTCTGGAATGCCCTCCACCTCCGTACCTCATCCTTTTTGATCCACTTCAGGAAGGGACTCAAGACCTAGCTCTTCTAATAAAACCTGCAGCAGAGTGCCTGGATACCCTCAGCTGATAAGCCATGCTATACATGTACGACTTGATTGATTGATGAATGCCCTTACATGACTGGCATCAGAAAGCTATCTTCACTGTAGCAGAGTTGGCTGTTCAATAGGAAAGCTCTGGCACACAATATTATGTTTAATCAATGTTATCCCTGCCTGGAAAATGGCTACAAAACTACCCTGTGGACTTTTTGAAATATTTATTACAAGCCCAATTCAGGGTTGAAGTCAGATTTGTAAGAAATATTTTGAAAAGAAAACTTTTAGAATGTTTCCTTTGCCCTACGCTATGTCCCTGAAAGTTAAACCTGCATTTTGATCCCCCACTTCTACCAGCCAGTAATTACCATTTCAATAGGCACTAATGTGTCAATGAGGTGTGAACTTGCTCCCAGGACTAGGAAAAAAGGCCTTCGGTGTGGGGTGGTGGTGTTGTGGCCATGAGCAGATGGTTGGTGGTCTGGGCCTAAGGATTTAATTAACTTCAAAGAGGCATCTCTTGTCACAAGCATATGTAGCTAACACCCATCACAGTGAGCGTTTTGTTGACATTACAGTTTCAGACCCTGCTGGAGTGTCAAGAGCTGCTTGATAGATCTGTGAGGGTTTTTCATATGACAATTGGAGATCACTTCAAATGAGCGAAACGAAATGGCAAAACAGTTTGTGTGTATTCGCTGCCTGGTTGCTGAAAAGTCAGCTTTGTTCCACCAGACTTCTGTTTCTGAGTTTGTTGGATGCACAGGGACTGCCTAAACAGGATTTTAGTCGTAGATGTGGGAGGACTCTAGGATTACCACAGTACACCACCCATACACACCCCTAAGCCACAGAGCCCAAGTTTATGCGGCCAAATACATCCGCCATCTTGAAAATGCACAAAGTGGGTTGGCTTAATCCTGGGATCCTTTACCCCATTGGTTAGGTCATCCCCATGGGTCATTCCTACCCACTAGCATATGCCAGGCATAAATGTGGCCTCTCCAGGAACCCTGCTACCTGGTCCCTGAGAAGGGCTGGACCTGTTCTCTTTCTTGCACGCTTGAAAAAGAAGTGGACTCCAAGGGTCTTAAGGCTTACCTCATGTTCAAGCTACAGGTATTCAACGAGATACAAGACACTTTTCTGGCAACTGCCCAACTGATCAGTGGCAACTGGACCTGGACTGAACTATGTCTGCAAGCTGGCCTGGTATATGATGTACACTTATGTAACTGGACACGTTGCACCAGTCCAGACAAACCTTATGGTAATTTAAGAGGTTTTAGGCAAATTTAGAAAGCTCTCTAAGTGGTAGCTGTGGAGAGCAGCCTTCAGGCTTAGTCCAGAAGGAGTGTAAAGCAGCTTGTTGTACCAAAATGCAATCTTATAGTATAGCTTAAGTGAAAAGACCCACACCAAGTATTTATAAAAAATATGTATTTATTATATAATACTCTCTAGCATGTTCAAGTATCTCCAACACGGAGATAAACACAATGCACACAAAGAAACATAGTAAATACAGAGTGGCCCAAGGGTGGCCCAAGGGGTGTACCAAACCATATACTAAGAAAGTGGTATAAGAACCATGACTTGAGTCAAGACAGTGTTGAGAGGACGTAGCATTGCTGGGACCCCAAGGAACCACCCAAGGTGAGTAGATAGGTACCCCACGGAAAGCGTGTGCATTATGAGTACACGACCACGTGCTCCGTACAATTCTATGTGCAAGTCGCGGTTGGATTTTTAAAGATTAGGGACCCTTCCA
Source organism: Triturus cristatus (assembly GCF_964204655.1). Lineage (NCBI taxonomy): Eukaryota > Metazoa > Chordata > Amphibia > Caudata > Salamandridae > Triturus > Triturus cristatus. The sequence continues at coordinate 1,119,995,141 of NC_140593.1, forward strand.
AATAGACCCCAAAGAAACCCCTTGGGAGCTAGAAGTTTGGCGAGCCACCCCACCCATGGATACCCTAGTACCCACATTACCTACACCAGGGACGCCTGGTCCATAGAGGTGAAGTGGTGTCGGAAACCGCCGTGGAACCCAATGGAGGACTTCAAGAAAGTGCTGCTGCTGCAAAAGGAAAAAGTGTCCGTGGGAATCCAAATGGGGATTCTTGAAGAGGAGTACCTGAAAGCAGAGGGGACAGCACCTATGTCACTCTGGAGTGACCCCGAGCCTTGGAAGACAAATGCCCTCCGTTGTCGGGTGCTTCTGGAAAGATGACGATGACCTTGACTCTGCTGCCGCGAGCACCTGGCAACACTGAGGATCACTAGGACCTGGATAGAAGCTGTCCCATGAAGGATGTCGAGTGCTGAGGGGTCCGGCGGGCGCACCAACAAGCCTTGGCAAAGGCAACCCACACAGGAAGTCAAGGAGATGTCAAGTTGGGACTAGCAAGGTCCAGGAGACTCACCACTCGCAGGGTAGTCCGGGCAGGCCCCAAGTAATTAGGGGAGCGCAAAGGAAACAAAAGTCACACTCAAATGGACCCTCAGGCCGGAGGCACTGGAGTCGCAAGAGGACCTCAAGCAGCTCACCAAAAGAAGCAGGCCATGGTGCCCACGAGGCAGTGTGGCTGAAGATCTTGGTGGAAGAAGTTGCTGGAGGTTGGGGCTACATGGAGCCCAATGCATTTGTCGCAAAGTTGCCAACAAGCATTTGCACTTGCAAAAGTACACGGTGCACAGGGGTTCGGTTAATGCAGCACCCACGAGGGATTCTGGCCTCAAACTTGGTGAGAGGACAGCTCAGCCCTCAAAAGATGTAGAAAACCACCCCCTGTGTTGTTGAACCCTTCGGAGTCCGCAGGAGTTTGGTATCAGCAGACCAGTCAGCAGTGTTGAGGCACCTGTGAATGCAGGGAAGTGACTCCTTCACTTAAAGGGAGATTCCTTCAAGTGTCTTGGATGCTCCACAGGTCCTGTATGGTGCACAGATGATGCAGCAGACTGGAAGGGAGACAAAGTCAGGCCCAATGAAGTCCAACGTGCCCAGATGGTAGAAGTGCAGTGGTTTCAGTTCTGAATCTTATCCCACGACGAATCTAGGGACCTACACCCAGGTAGGCCCTTAAGTACCCTAGGGAAATGGTTGGGAAGATTCAGGGGACCCTCCCAGGGGAGGGTCTGGACAGGGGGGAGGTTACTCCCATGTCCTTTGTCCAGTTTCGCACCAGAGCGGGAGCCAACAGCTCCGCCGCAACATCCATTGGTTTTGACGCTGCCCCCTATTTATAGGAGCAGGGTAAATAGGAGGAAGCGCCAAAATTAAGGCCAGGGCAACCTGGCCTTAAACAGGTGAAACGAAGAGAAACGCTTTATTTCTCCTCGTTTTTGCTGTTTCAATGTGTGCAGCATTGTGCAGCATACATGGAAACAGCAAAACGCCATTGATTGTCAATGCCAAAAAATATACGTTTTGCAACTTCTATGTGTGCTACATTAAGTACCACACATAAAAGTTACAAAATGCCATATAAAGATTGTTTATGTGCAGGAAGGGAGACCTTCCTGCACATAAACAATCTTCCCCTCAACGCAGGCTCCCTTGCACTAAGGTGTAAGGGTGCCTGCGTTGGTGATAGGCTGCCAAATTTAGCGCCAGCGCAGGGGGAAATGAGGGGCTGCACAATATTGTTGTAAATATGCTGCAGCCCTGCATTTCAGAAGTGGCGGAGCGCCGCTTTAATCCAAGGTGGCCAACGCCGTGCTCCACCACTTCATTGTATATATGTCCCTGTGTGTGCATAGTAGTCTGTACATGTGTTTTTTTCTGCGTAGGTCTATTCATGTTTGATCTATGTCAAGGTGTTAAAGGATGACGTGTGACTGTATGCATGCGAATCACAAAGATATATTTCCCTGCATTTATATTTATTTTATTTTTATTTTACTTCTAGCACCCCTGCTTCTGAACACTGGTTTGTGGAGTTTTTGTTGTACGTGTGAAGTTCCTGATTATTGGCTATTATGGTTAATAATTTAGCCTGTGTGAGTGCTAGTTTGCGATAGAGTTGTCAGTAACTTACAAGTGTTTTGTTACCTTGTACAAAGCTGGCTTAATTCCTCCTAGATTGTGACCGAACACCTGCGAGGAAAGCTATGTGACATAGTGCTCGCATACAAAATGTTCAAATGGGGCATCTGGAGTCTTAAAGCATTGCAAAGAGCCTGATTGTATGCAATAGCCCCTAGACTAGGATGTATTTTAGCAAGAAATAGACGAAAGCCTTAAAAAAAAAAATATTTGCACTGTTGCACATCTTTGCTTCTGACATCTCACTCCACTTGGCATGCACTTCTTGAGGTGACCGTGGCTGAAGAGCTTCCTTCTCACTTTCTTGTTGTTTCTGTGTTGAACAACTGTTCTTTTTTGGTTTTGATGGGTAAAGTGGTTGTGACTTTCATCACAACTATACAGTATGCTATATTACTTCAAAGGGGTTTAGGTCGGCTTCCTTCAGGTGTAGGCTTCATTTGTTCCAGAGCCTACAGACATTGGCTTGAAAATCAAATGCTTTTAGTGAAAATAGCGCCAAGAACAAGATCAGTTCAGACTGACTGCGATGGAGCATGGGTTGGATACAGGGACCGTGTTAGTCCCGCTGAATCGTAAATCTTCTTAAGTCCAACGGGAAGAGTTCCAATCACACTGGAAGAGGCTGCGAGGAGGAGGTTTTCAGCGCAAAAATCATGTTGAGCGTTGCGTATGGTAGTCGCTATAGCGTGAGTAGCCTGTCGTCATTGGAGCTTCGCCTTGGTGGTTGCTGTGAGCTATCGTTGCTGTAGTGCAAAGTGCAGGTCTCATGTGTCCAGTCGTCACAGATGGTCACTGTCATCGTAAGGAGTAGGGCTAACCAGGGCTTTGCGTTGGTGATTGTCGTGGGTGGCAGATATTTGGTGCGAACAGGCCTGTTCGTGGTCACAAAGTGCCCAAACTTCAGGATTTTTAACTTCCTTCTTGTGGAGGAGCTGTTACTCATGCCAGCCACGGGTCCAGGAACTGGGGGCACCTCTTGGGGATCAGGACTCATTCCAGCAGAGACCAGCAGCAGGCTCAAGCAGGTCCAGTTGATGCTGGTCAACTGGGCAGCTGCAGGGATGCCTCCGGAACCTGGTTGTATGCCTGTAGCTGACGCAGGTCAGCCAACTTATCCTTGGAGTCCCTCTGGGTATCCTGGGATCAAGGCAAGCAGGCCCATTGTTCCCTCTTTTAGACAGATGAGCAGTTCTTCGGCATCAGTGCAGTCCTGGTAGCAGGGCAGTCCTTCAAAATCTTCCACAGGTCCAAGAGTGGTCTGGTGCAAGGTTCTGAAGGTCCCAGTTTTATAGCTGTTGCCATCCTTTCTGTAGGGGAACTCCCTGGCCTACCTGTCAGAGTGACAAAGGCAAGTGCAGGCCAAGTGCCAGTTTCCTTTGGGGGTGATGCAGGCTGGCCTTTGAAATGTGATCAGGACAGGGTTGTGCTCCTCCTCAGCCATCCTGCCAGTAAGTGGCATTTTTTTATTTATAATCTAAAATCCACCTTTACTATTAAAGAGGATTTATTTATTTATTTATTTATTTAAAGAGTTTTATAAAGCGCAAACGTGACTCTTGGGTATCCGAGCGCTTCACACTTACATGAGGTAGGTTAGAGATACAACTTGCATAGCAGAATGTTTTACAATGATATGAGGTAGGTTAGGTATGCAGCTATACAGTATTAGCATAAATATATACAGTGACAAGATTTAGGATACAGCTTGATGTCAGCAATAACATATATATATATATACTTCCTATATATGTCTATCTTCAATGTTACAAATAAAGTTATTGGAACTGCTTACTGAACAAGGTGTACCGGGACTTCCAATACAAATAGTTTTTGAGTGTCTTTTTCCGTGCAGTCTACCTCCACGAGTCTCGAGTAGTATAGTACCGTAAAAGGTTATCCCCAGTATAACTGGTGACTTTATCTTTACTTACGTTGTAGATCTGTTTTGGAAACATCTATATCACGGTGCTAGTGATGAACTGTCTTGCCGAAGGAAGGAGCTTACTCATTAGGAAGATTTTCGCTTCCCTCTTGAATGTTGCTGTGTTTGGAATTTTCCTAATGTTTGGAGGGAGTGAGTTCCAGATTCTGGGGGCTGCTCCGGAGAAAGCTCTATCATACGTTTTCTTCTTCCGGAAGATGGGTGGTCTCAGCAACAGCTCCTTGGCACTCCTGGCAGGTCTGTTTCCCCCTGATAGCTCAATTTTCTGGGCCAAATATCTTGGTGTTTTGTAGTGGAGCGCTTTGTGGGTAATACATGCCATTTTAAGTTGAATTCTGGCTTCGTAAGGTAGCCAGTTTAACGCTTTCAGGTGTGGGGAGATATGGTCGAATTTCCTCGATTCGGTGATGTCTTGCGGCTGCATTGAGACATGCTTTTAGTGGTGCTGTGGAAATTTTTTATAGACCTGCTAAGGTTGTACATCCATATTCAATCCTTGAGATAACTAAGGATTGGACTGCCAATTTGAGTTTCGCCGTAGAAATGAATGGTTTCACTTTTCTAATGTAGTTCAAGTGAAATCGGGCACTTTTTGCCATTGATTCGATGTGGGCTTTCATGTCTAGGTTCTTATCCAGCGTGATTTCTAGTGATTTCGCTGACTCCACTAGAGTAGGGGTGCAGTTTAGTGCTGTGATCAGTTTCGTCTATTCCTTCACTTCTGTGTGGTTCTTTGGTGGTGAGATTAATAGGAATTCAGTTTTTTGTGCATTTAGCTTCAGATGACTGCTAGTTAACCAGTGTAATGATACTTTTAAAGCCTCATTCATTAACTTGATGTCTTCCAGAGATGCGATCTTGATGTATATCTGCGTGTCGTCCGCGTACATGTGGTAGGATATGCTTGCATCTCTGAGAATTTCTGTAAGGGGTTCGACATACAGGTTGAAAAGTGATGGATATAGTGTAGATCCTTGAGGGACTCCAATTAAATTTGGGCATGTTGGGGATAGCGTCTGGTTGACCCGGAATCTTTGCGTTCTATTCTGAAGGAAGGATTCAAACCATTTCAGCACATTTCCAGACCCCCATCCTGTCATGAAGTCTGGCTAGTAATTTTTCATGATTTACCGTGTCAAAAGCTGACGACAGGTCAAGAAGGATTAGTAGACATGTTCTATTGTGATCTAGGGTCTGTAGCGCATCATCCACAATATGTAGGATCGCTGTTTCCGTGCTGTGGCCTGTTCTGAATCCCGACTGGCAGTCGTCCAGCAGCTTGAAATTGGCGATGTGATGGCTCAGTTGATTTTGCGCACATTTCTCAATTAATTTGGCAAGTAATGGAATATTGGTTACTGGGCGGAAGTTATTAGGTTCTGCCGGGTCTGCTGTAGGTTTTTTGATGGGGACAACTTGACCTGTTTTTAGGCATTCTGGAAGGATCCCTTGAGATAGAGAGGCATTTATTATTTTTGTCCATATTGGGATGACGATATGGCTGATTACTTTTTTTTAGGCATTTAGAGGGGAGTGGATCATTATAGTGGTTATTAGGTTTGATATCCGAGAGCGTTTTGGCGATGGTATTCTGATCATATAGCTTGAAGGTAGTCCATTGTGCCTTGTTTTTTGTCCATTCATTTTCGATTGTCGTGGTGGCATTGTTCAGTGTGGGTGGTTGGTTGGGAAGGTTGTCAGCTGCCATCCTGAGCTCTCTTTAAAGCGTGTTGGCCTTGTCGGTGAAGCATGTTGAGAATTCTTCACAACTCAGTTGAGTTTTAGTAGTTTCTTGGGCAGATTTGGCCAACTTATTGGATTGTTGCTTTAAGATTTCGAATAGTTTCCGTGGTCTGTTTTTGGCGTTGTCCAGTTCCGATCTAATAAATTCCTTTTTAGTATTGAGGATCGTTTTGTTGTACTCTTTTCTGAGGGATTTCAGCTCGGGGGATGATGGGTGCTGTCTCCGTTTTCTTTCAGCAAGTCTTCGTTTCCGCCTATCTTCATTCAGTGTCCCATTAAACCATGGATTTTTATCCTTCTCTGTGACTCTTTTCAGTTTTAGTGGCATGGTGGAGTTGACTATATTCGTTACTGATGTAGTGTAGTGATCCGTTAGATCATTCACATTCTGCAAGTTGTTAGGCAGATTTAGGTCCTTCCCACATCTTTCTACTAATAGTTCAATATTAGAATCTTTGGTGTCCCGAATCCACTTCTTGAGTTTGATAGGCTGCGTGGCCTTGTTCTTTTTCAAGGTGGGTATCAGGAAGGTTATGGCATGGTGATCCGACCAGTCGCATGGAACAATTGAGTGGATTGAAGTATCCTTGTTTCTCGATATTATCCAGTCTAACGTTGCTCCTTTCGAGTGTGTTTTCTGTGTGCGGGCTTGGGTAAGGTTTAGCTCAGTTAAAAAGTCTTTAAGTGCGTTGACCTGTTTGTCATTATTGCTGTCCCAGTGTAAATTAAAATCGCCTAGGAATATGTTATTAGAGTGAGTGTTAGAGTTAGCCGTGATGATCTCCATTAACTGGTCTATGAAAGTAGCATTATTTCCTGGTGGGTGGTAAAGCGCATGCAGGTTGCACCTTTGATTATCTGCCGATCTTATATTGAGACCTAGGTATTCACAGGATTCGAGTGGGTCGGTTTGTATTTGGCTGACCTCTATAGCCGATCGATGAAGGCAGGCTATACCACCTTCTGTCTTTTTTAGTCTATCTAATCTCACAATGTTATACTGTGGGGGCACCAGAAGATCCATGAGTGGAGAAGAGGATTCCGAAAGCCATGTTTCTGTTAGAATTGTGAGGTCAATTTCCTGGCTAACGATGTCTGATGCATGTTTTACTGTAGACCGACAGTTGAGCAGTAGGCATATCAGTGGTTTCCCTGAGTTACTAGGGTTAGGCTCTTGCGAGTCGGTGGTTAGCTGGACTTGTTATAAGTTGTTAAGGTTGGATTTCCTTTCCTAATGTCTGGATGTTCTATTAGCATCAATCGGTACTGTTCTAATTTCGTCCCCTCTACTGCGGTCTGTAGGTTCATACGCCCGGAGTAAGGATAAGGTTTCATCTTCAGTTAAGTAATTAAGATTCCTGTCTGGTCGATTATGCCTATTTGATAATGGCATGGCCGTCTCACTGCTCTTTCCTTGATAATTATGCACTAATTTTTGGATGTGCTCGACTTTGGAGTGAGTGCTTACAGTGATTTCAAGTATCTTTTCCATCGCTTGCAGTGCGCTTAGAATGTCCTGTGAAATACTGCCTATTTGTGTTTGTAGCTCTTCGATTTCTCTCTGAGTTTGACGTGACATATTAGGAGTACGCATCCGCTTATTTCGGGCTTCGCGGTTTGCCTCCCAGTGTTTTAGATCTGTTATTCTTCCTGAGTTCCTTTTCTTTTTGTCATTAGTTCGGTTGTCTGCGCCTCTTCTATGTGCGATGTGAGATGCGCTATCTGTGTCTTGTGATCTTAATACCACGTTCGGGGGATATCATTTTTGTCCAGTCCTAGATGTCATTTGTGCTGTAGTAGAGGGGGGTATGGGAGGGGTGATATCTTCCATATCATTTATTTCTAGATTCTCGTTGAATGGCCTACTCCTAGAAGGGGTCCCATCATGGGGGAGAGGCGTAGGTTCTTCCCTCTGTAAAAGCGCCGGGGCGGTATTGGCATGTAATATAGATATTTCTGTTGTCTCTGTATCTTTCCCATCGGATGCGCCTCCTGTCACAGTTGTGTCTCCTAGTGGCATTGTATGTTGCAAATCCTGAGGGTCTTTAGGTAGTATGATGCCTGCGGTGCCTTTGTCTCCTGTCACAGGTGTGTGTTCTATTGGCATTGTATGTTGTGGTTCCTGAGAGTCTCTAGGTAGTATGATGCCTGTGGTGGTAGTGTTGGCGGTGTATAAGGTGGCTACTTGTGGGATCCGGTGATGATGAGATCTTGAATTCTCTACACATTCTTTTAAGGTTAAGAACAGGTTGTCGAACTTTTCTAATTCGTTGTAGGCTGCTTGTATAAGCACAATTCCGTTCTTGTAAATAGTTATGCATAGGTTCGCTCACATTCTACATCACAATTCATTGGAGTGTAAACATAATTTCAATATCTGCTCCAAATTGGAAGTTAGCACTGATTAATTGAAATAAGGTAACCCAGTGTTAGTCTACAGGAGAGATAGCCCTATAGAAGTAAAAAACAACTTCAGCAGTTTTTCACTGCCAGGACATGTAAAACTTAGGTACAGGTCCTACTTTTTAAATACCACTCACTCTGCCCTATGATCTTTTAGGGCCTACTTTAGGGGTGCAATGAGTTTTAAAAGGCAAGGCAAGGCCTGGCAAAAGATGTATTTTGCCAGGTCAAATTGCAGTTATGAATTTGTACTACGGGCTGCAGTGGCAGGCCGGAGACATGTTTTAAAAGGCTACCTTAGAGGGTGGCACAATAAGTGCTGTAGGTCCACTAGTAGCATTTAATGTACAGGCCCTGAATACATGTAGTACCATATACTAGGAATTTACAAGTAAATTAAATATACCAATCAAGGCACTTTATAACTGGTTAGAGGGGAAAAGTGCGTAGAGTCCGAAAAACACACATAATAGGTTCAGAAAAGGAAGGCGCAAATCTGGGGTGATCCTGCAGAAAGGGCCAAGTCCAACAGTATTGTCCGACAACAGACCACTAAAGATGTCTGAAGGTGAGACATTACTTTGTCTGTAGCATCCATTTTTCAGCTGCTTTTGTCTGCACTAATTTCTTAATGCTGACAGGCAAGTAACGTCAACACCCGTAGATTTGATAATTGTACGAAGTGCATTCCGCCGCTCCTCACAGCATGCAAACGTAAAACCTATTGCCAATGCTTGATAGAAGATACTTCCATCCGCTATCCCTGCAGTTATTTTTACCACATTTTTTTTATTGTTAGTCGCTAGTGCAGGGCTCCACGTCTACATACATTTCAAAGTTAATGGTGCACCTTAGAGCATTTCCTCTCTTGCTCATTCAGCTCAGAAAGGTAATAACCCAATAATGTGTTTCAATCACAGTGTCGGAGAGGATTTTTTTTTTGTTGCTAATTTGTATTTGTAACTGAGAATACATTTTAGGGTTCAAGTTGATTATTTCAATGTGTGAGCTCATTTGCTAGCGGCTAATGGCTAATTCAGGTGTTCAGCATAAGAAGTTAAACTGTGTCTGGTTCAAGCTCATTCCTGTTTTTTAACTACTCATATTCTTTTTATAATATCTCAAATAATGAAATGTAACATTTTTTCCAAAGTGCACCTATCAATAGCTTCCCAGAAATATTACCAGGCCCAATGGCATTATGCAGCAACGTGGACTCAATTATGCAGCACAGTTGACTAAATTATGTGCCAGGGAGAGAAAAATTATGCTGTACAGTGCAGCTCATTCTGAGGCAGTCATTTTCATTATTATGTCATTTTAACACACATTACTGCTGTTTGGAAAAGGGCGCTCAGTGCCTGATGGGTGACCTGAAGCTGCAGCTCCTCCGCTAAGGCAGAGGAGCGTCGCCCCGCTGCTCTCGGAGCAGTATAAAGGAAAAATAAAATGATATTAACAGAACGTTATTATCATTTTAGATTTAGTGGAGCTTGGAGCCAGATTAGGGCGGGACTGGGCTTGTTGCCTCAGAAGGAGGAGTAGTGGTATAAGTTGCACCTTAATTGCGCATGATGGTTTGGCCGGCCGTCTTGGGCCAGCCAAACCATCATGCGCACTTAGCATGTTCTCCACCCGGCTTTGTTGAACAGCCTGGGTGAAGAACATGCACAGGCTCCCACTCCCTGTCTGAGCGCCGAACTACGGCGCTCAGACCGTGCTGGTGACATCAACGTTGTGATTGGCTAGGGGAGTCTGGGAGCCTGGTTGCTGTTGGGAGCCAGGAGAACAGCGAGGACGGAAGAGAGGCTGCGGCTGGTGACCTGCAACGAGCAGGTAAGTCTTGTTTTTTTACTATTTTTTTAACTACCCTCTACCTGCCTCACCGCCACTGTTCCCTACCAGCCGCCACTGGTGACCTGTTCATCTTTGCAGAGGATCTGCCTCAGTGCAGCAAAATTTGTGGCACTTTTTAAAATAAAATTCGATGTGTCTGAGCCAGAAATCTTTTGTGTGTGCAGCAGATGGTATATTGTGTGGCCGGTGCCAGTAATTGTTTAATTATGAGGAAAATGGACTAGCTGCAGAATCGCACAATTCCACAAGCCCTGGTTATTGCCCAGTGTGCTATTGTGTTTACAAAACATATAATTGTAAAAAATCAGGGTCACAGTCGATAACACATCTCTCTTATACCAATTTCCCTTTGAATCCTACCAGAGAGAATCCAGCAAAGTTTGTTGGGTGGATTGTACTATTGAATATTAACCCCAAGAATATCGTGATACAAGAATATCGAGGACAGAATATCGAGCGACGAAATAAGCAAAGGTAAGTGCATAAAGGGAAGCATAGCTTTACTCTTCCTAACTCCACATCTATATACCTTGAAGATAGCTACACCATGTAGATGCATATGTGTGCAGTTGGGTATAGACAATCTAGCCTTACTTACTTGTCGATTTATTTTTTATGTCCTCTATATTGTGTTTCATTGATATTCTGGGGTAGATATTCAGGGTGCACACCTGTCGGGTGTACTTCATTTAAGCAAAATTACCATTGCACCTGACATACCCGGAGTGGGTAGTACTGTGCCAGCACTTGTTCAAAGCCTACAGACTTTCACACCAATATAATTGCTTAATACAAACCTAAAGTTCCAAAGGGCATTCTATACAACCTGGTGACCTGTGCACATTGTCATTGGGCATGCTCAGCGCACAACGAGGCAGTGTGCTCAACTACTCCAAAAAAAAAAAGTGCATTCGCTTTAACATGGCTATAATGTGATTGGTGCAGTAGAGAAACAATGAGCAGCGATTAGACAGTTGACGGAAGTAGATGTCGTGAAAGCCTGTACTCAGTGCTTAATTTGATCCAGCGGTTTCCGGTGCTCGGCACTGGCACTTAATTGTCATCACCACACTTATGACACTCTGCCACATGGTGGCGCTGCTCATCTAATTTAGAGATGAGCAGACAATGTTTGTTTATGAATACAATGTACATAAAAAAGAAATGCTAATACCTGCCTCCCCAGCCATTCCTTTAGGTTTGGGGACTTGAAATAATCTGAACTGTCACACTTGCAGGTGAGAGATATGGTTAGCAGTTGTTTTGGAAGCGATGATGGGGCTATGGGTGGTGCAAGCTGCAGTGGCCTCCTGGTCAGAGCCCTGGCACCTATTATTTTACAAATTAAGCACTGCCTGTATCAAACCTTGGAGGCCGTCTGGCACCAATTCAAAGGCTGGGTTGCAGAGTTTCAGGGTGTGCATACACAGACACTGACAGAGCAGGTCCCTGTGTACTATTAGTGTTTGACCTTTGCCAGTGACCTAAGCGTGACACCACCAGGAGGAGACTTCTAGGGCAACTCCCTCTGGGGTTTGAGTCCTGAATATCGAGTGGGGAATATTGTTAGAGCTTCATTTTGTAGCCAAAAAATCAAGGTTAAGAAAATATGGGTAGGTAAATATGTATAGGTTTTCTATACCTATCTCCACATCTACATAACTTGATGATACATATATCATCAAGGTACTTGGATTTAGAGTTAAGAAAAGTAAATCTGTACTTCCCTTTATTCACTTACCTTTCCATATTTTGGTCCTCACTATTATGGCTATAATCAGGGTTCCTGAAATTGTGATTCTGCGGCCCTGGCATTTTTCGCATAGTTATGTATTTGCTGCACTTGCCAAAATCCATTTTCTGCTGCATAATCTTAACAAATGTTTAACAAAAAAAAATTCGTTTCTAGCTCAAATGGATCAAAAGTTACTATAAACGGGGCAACATGTTTCCGTACAATGGAAAGCCCTTCACAAAGGTTGACTGATCATCTTTCAATTGCTTCATGCTTTATTTGGGTGTTAAACTGATACTAACAAGGTGAAATATATGCTCAGACAGTGAAACCATGTGTAAAAATGTAAAGAATATTTAATTATTGCTTTATTTTTTTTATTTTTTAAGTGCCACATTATGCCGCATAATTTTCCTTTTCTTGTCATATAATTTAGCCAACGCTTCTGCATAATTTGGTCCTCCCCAGCCACATAATTCCAGTGGCCCTGGTTATATTAGGGTATACAAAATCCCCTCCTCGATACTCCAGACTGCCACCCACTCTTGATTTGCACCTCAGGGATCCCTGTAACCACCCCCATGATTCATTTCAAAGGGCACTATATGAGGGCAGCTTAATAGTACCCCGCCCCCATTCGCCTGCATCTGTGATCAGGTGCACAGGGAAAGGAGTTTCCTTATTTTCGTGTGGCAATGCACCATGCAAATGAGGAAAGCGTATTTTACATTGAGCTGATGCTGACCTTGCAGTGCTTACAACAGAATGGCCCATACAAGCGCCTGCAGCCCCTTATGTACTAAAGTGACCCAGACGTAATATACAAAGGCAGAACCACAGCCGGACAGGGAACAGCAACCAGCCCTGGCAATCTGCTCGACTGGCCCCGGGTAGCCGGTGGGAGAGGGGGTGCTAGTGAGAAGCACCGCTCCCACTTTTGTTACAGGGATCCGATATTGCAGCACTGCTGCAAACCCGGCTCCCAGTAACAAAACCGGCCCCCACCCTTCCAGCCCACTTGGAAAACGCCCAGTGCCCGCTACGGCCAGTCCGGCCTTGAGCACAAGTCTCCATAGCATCATGGAGGAACGTTGGTAGCATATCCAGCGCCTTGAATCTGTATTGTGCATGCGGCCTGCTTCTCTACCCTCTTTTGTAGGCGACGAAAGGAGTGCAAGGCTGCAAATGCTTATCTATCCTCGACTGCACTTCAATGTCTTTCAGATAAATTTGAAACTACTGTTTACACATTTGCTCCTCCTTGTTTAGGGTAACTCAGCGCTTAATTTGTAAAGGAATAAATGTCAGGGCCCAAATTTTGATTCAGAAGCCCATGGCCGGTGCTATCGAAGGTCAGGTAGCCAAGTACCAACATTGCATAGTCTTCCATCTCATGTCTCTTTAATCCACCAGCAGACACTCTGTGCCTCCATTATATCACTCTTGATTGTTCTTTTTTCATCTCTTTCTGCCTGTCATTGTTTTTCAATCTTTCTCTTCCTCATACTTTCCCCCTTTTGTGTTTTTTTCTCTCCTGCTCTAGATCAAAGATTTCTCAGGAAAAATAAGTGCTGGTCCCAAAAATGAGTGCTAGTGTGCCCCACCTGCAAACACCAGCTCAAATTAAGCACTCTGGTAACTGTAGCACTTGGCTGGTGTTTTCTAGATTGACTAGGGTAGGAAAAGGATACTTCCAGCTGCTGCATCTCTGGGTGCCGATGGACTTAAAAAAGGGTAGTTGGCATGGATAGAAAGGGTCTGTTGATGGATGAAGGTGACTTTGCCTTATTTGGGGGTTCAGAGAAAGTGGAGTAAGCAAGCAGAGTGATATGGCTGGGACCAGGAATGGCGCGGGTGGGAAACCGATAATACACACACTAGCTTCTGCACAATACCAAAGGCGATGCCCTATGTAACTCTGCACAAGCATCCACTAAAGAACAATTATATTTCCTGTACCTGGAAAAATAGGTTAGGCAGCAAGCAATTCTATACTGTGCATGTGTGGATCCCTAGCAGAAACATAATCCAGTGTTCAGGCCTACACCAGGAATGTTCTCCTGTCCTGACAGTAAGACCTGTTGGCATACAGTGCTAGAGCAAGTGTAAGGTGGTGATGTTTCATGGTAGTTTTTAGGGAAATGGCCCCATGACAAGCAGGCAGCACAGGAATTGTTAGGGCTGTGAGTGGTTACATATAAGTGGGTGGTAAAGTTTTAATGGCGCAAAACAATGCGGTGCAAGGAAGGTGGGGACAATGATGGTTGCCTGGAAGACTGGCAACCAAGCAGTTTCTCGGGATGAACTGGTTTGCTTTACCTATGAGGTCATTGGGAGCCAAAAGTCAGAGGTTTGCAGTAAGCATGGAGGCTGGCAAGGTGAGTGCATTGCCCCTCCAAACATGGCAGTCCAAACAGGAACAGTGCATCAAAGTCTCTAAGGTCAGGTGTGCCACCCTTGGCTGGTCCTCACTTAGTCAATTGCCTGACACCGCTCTCTGGATTGGTGGCGTGTTCTCCCTCAGGGGAGTGTAGGTCACTTCGGAAGAAACTCCTTTGCAAAGATGATGAAAGGGGGTGTGCTTACAGTTCCTAGAGCAGCACAGTCTGGATGTGACGACCGATGGGGCCCAACCTCCGGGCTAAAAGAAGCGCAATGTACAGCAGCCCAGAGCGTGTCCAGAGAACCGGTTTCACCACAGGCACCCTTCATGCTTCTGATGACAGGCGCGGGCATAGGCTTATGGGGGAAGAGCTCCACAGTGTAGCCTCTTCCTCCAGAAAGCCCCCATAGACTCATCATGAGTGTTTGTTAGGAAGGTCCTTGGCCTCCTCTAATTCCAGGAACGATCACTGGGGAGCATAGCTCATCCCTGTGGAATAACGCCAGCTTGTTCCAGTTGATGCACAGTCGACCACAGGTAGCGATCACTTTACAAGTAGAACGTTTCTGTGATTTCAGGAAGGTCACATGATGTGGCTGGGGGGGCACTATGGCGTTAATACCTTTCCCCTTTTCTCTTTCCATGTTTGGAAAGAAGAGGCCTACTTTCCTCTTTGCTCATCCAAACCAGGTCCTAAATGTATTGATAAATCCACCCAGGATGCTAAAATGGTGGCAGCTGGGTTCCTTCCATTAAGGAAGGTGACAGAGCTCCGCTGACGCTAAGGTAAAGACTCGTCCGTGTTTTCCAGGTTGCAGAGGGACACAACGGTGCAGGCAGACATTGCTCCCACCCCTTGACCTAAAGGAAACCAAGGAGGCACTGAAGCCTTTGGCTCCCACCAGTGCCGTGACCTGTAAGGCGATGACCGCTTGTGGACATGAGTTTCTTCCCGCATTACCAGTCTACGGTCATGGTGTTAAACTGTCTTGTGTTTCCTGGCCTGCACCAATGACTAGTTGATTGGGTAATCAACGGCCCTATCATACCACACTCTGGGTGCTTAAAGTGGAGCAGTAGAGGTATCGTGAGAGATAAACATAGTGGTTAGGAGCATGGACGTCGATTCAACAAAATGCATGGGCTAGCAGAAGTGACATCACACTCTTTGATCACTTCCCTAATGAGTTCACAGGAAGTGACCTTATACGACCTTTGGCTCTAGTGATATCACATGAAGTCGTGTCATTTGACCTTTGACACTTAAGATATTATAGTAAGTGATCACTTAACTTTAAAAACACCTACAATAAAAGCCCAAATTACTAAATATACAGGTAAACTCCACTCGAGTTACCAACAATAAATGAAATAGGGTGCTGCCATGGTATGGCAGATGTGCAATCGTGGTTGACCAGGGCAAGGGAATCATTGACCAGCAGTACAACGTTGACATCTGCTCAGGCAAAATCATCATATTCCCACACATAGTCTCACTTACCTTGTTACATCCTCACTGGAATATCTGTGCAGGCGCTCCTCCTAGGAACTAGTCGCTACACAAGTTGCATGCCCATTCAGCTAACAAAGCATGCCAAATCCTACGGGTTCTGCTCCCAACAACCGACTGTGTGCTCAAGGCAGTGGGGTGTCTATTCTAGCGACATCATGCTTATTTTAATGACTGTGTTGTGTAGAATACACATACAGACAAAATATTCTAATAACTGATAGTTTGGTTTTGCATACACTTAATGTTTGGCATGTGCATAGCACACTCAACATCATTCCACTGATTTAGCACTAACAGTAGTTCTTGATGAGTGAGGCGTGGTGGCTTTTCTCTGGGGATTGCATCCGTGACTGCAGGCCTTTTACAAGGTGTCTGCAGCAAGCATTACTACCTATAAGGTTATAGAAATGTTATCAGAATAGGGTTCTTGGGGCTATAAATGCAGCTGTGGCTCATGCAGGTAAGAGCGGTGTGGGAGGGTGGGGTTTCGACCGACAAGGCAATATTATTTATTTTAGTTTCTCTCGTCATAGTCGGTCGAAACCCCCCCACCCCCACACCCCAAACCTGGCCCCACCACCCCATCGTTCTTACCTACACGGGCCACGGCTGTATAAATGATATTTTCAGATTCATCTAAATCAGAAGAATTTATCAATTGGGTGCAATGGCATTGCATGGATTAAAAAGTTACATTTGTGTTTTGAGATTTTTTTAATTAAAGTACATAACTGCCTGAGATAGATGATACGTTCATCTGAATTAATGTAAACAATGAGAAGTGTTTGTGTTTTAAGAAGAAACATTGTGCCCCAGTTGCTTTGCATTGTAGGGAGTACATTGAATCTTCTCTAACTGTACTCTTCTTCATGCGATATTCATAGATTATTCAAAGAGTGTTTATAAAAAAGGCAAAAAAGGAGCAAAACTGTGTACACAGAAACACAAATGTACTTCTAGAAATATACGACATATGTTTAAATATCATCCAATGCCCGAGCTGAATAAAAACATTTGTCAGCTAGAATGTCCACCATGGCTCAGACTTTAAGAAAGATGTTACTACACTACTATTAATATTTGGAGTGTACACCCAAACAGCCCAATGTGCCCAGTTTTTATTTACTACCTCCCATTTCATATATGTGTTAGAGCTCCTTGTGTCAACTCAAATTAAAATGTAGATACATACATTTACACCTTACCAAGCTGTGGAACAACAATTGTTATTTACTGCTTGTAAAAATAAGGTAACCCATCATGTTAACTTGTGTTTCTTTTAAAGTCTATCGCACTGCGTAAAGTCAGAAGGTCGCACCACTGACCTACTCCAGACCCAGTGGTTGGCTTGTTTGAGGCGCGTGCTCAAGCTGACAGCCGGACTACATTGGCATCTGCACAGATGCAGCCCATGGCTTTGCAGCCCAGGGGCGGCTCCTCTGCAGTGGCGGAGGAGTGCCGCCCCACTGTCTCGGAGCCAGAAACTGAAAAAGAAAACTATATTTAAACGTTGTTTTATTTTTCAGCTGCTGGCTCTGAGACAGAACTGTAGGGCGGAGCGGGCCGGGGCTATGGGAGGAGTGGTTGGTGCTCTTATAGGTGCACATGTGTGTTTGGTCAGCCGTTTTAGGCTGGCCAAACACACGTGCGCACTTAGGTTTCTCCAATCCGGCTGCATTGCACAACCGGGTTGGAGAAACTGCACAAACTCCTGTGCCTCAGCGGAGCGTCAAACCAACCCCACTCAGGCCAATCCCCACGCTGCTCTCATAAGCAGCACGGTGATTGCACAGGGAGTCTGTGATGACGTCCCTGGAGCTGCTGGGACCAGGAAGACCGAGGCGCGACGTGGGAGGCGGCCAGCAGCTTCAGTTAGGTCTCTTTTTTTATTATTATGAAGTCTCCTGCCTGCGCTCCCACCTGCCCTACCACTGTTTGTTTGAGGCGGCTGCCACTGTTGCAGCCATAGATATTGGCAAAGACGAAGTCACAGGCCATGATATTGCTGCCACCCACACCAGTTTAGCTCCTTTCAAAGCACCCACCTCTATTAGTCTCATATTGCAAATGTTCTGAGCGCTGGGTGGTGGGAATCTATATTTGTTCATTCCTGGGGTACATGTACACAGAGGAAGTAAATAGACTTCTCTAATAAATCAGAGAGCCTTTTGTAAGGCACCACACAAATGAATTCCTTCCTGGCTGAATTAGTGACCTCTGTCATTTAACTGCTTTCATAATATCAAATAAACAAACCTGAAAGCAAGGACATGCCAGCATTCAAGCAAAGTAAAGCCATAAAGCTCTTTTGTTTGACAAATGAGAGGCAGAGAACAAAAATCACAAGGCTTTATTAAGTATTGTCAGCATTTAATGGCAATCTCCAGTGCATTTATTTTCATTTTCAAACAGCAAAATTAAATCAGTGAGCCCTTTCGGATTGTGGCCTGTTGCAGCCAGGGGGCGCAATGGTACTAGCAGGGCTCCAAAACAGCAAGCCAGGGGTGGAAGCTGCTCCCCCTGCTCCTCCTAATTGGCTTCCATGGTTAGCAGCACCTCTGTGGACTTCTCCCAAGCCGGAGAAGGTGGGCAGTCTCGAGACAAGGCGAGCAATGCAGACCTGTCACCATCTGAGTAGGTTTTACTATGCGAGTGTACAGTTAGAATGGGGTGGATTCAAGACGAGTGTGACTGTGGACACCCCCCCCCCCCGCTCAGCCTAAACAGCCAGAGCCACCCTTCCCTACACCAATAAGGAACTACGCTGGCGCCAACGCTCATGGCTTGGGAAGGCTCTAACTGGAGCTCATCTGTGTAGAGTGTTCACAGCTGAGCTGGAAAACCCTTCTGTGCAATCCCTTACCAGTGATTATGTCCAATTCCGCATGACCAAATAGGCAAAGTAGGCACCGGTGTATGGCCCCCGCTCCTTTTAGGGGCCCTGCGACAACGGATCAAAATAATAGTGATTTGATCTTAAAAGAAAATTACAATAAAGCTTTCTTAAATTGTTTCCAAAAGATAGAAAAAAAAATAATCAACTCAAAAGAAACAAAAACTTTACAATAAAGACTCCACTAAATACGACCTCTTGCAAAAGGTAGACTTCCAAGATATCCTGAAAGATTTCACTTCAAAAAAACTGAGGAAAGTGAATATTTAAAGTTTTATTGGTTTATTAACATTTTAAAAATGTAATTTGGTTTCAGAACATTAATAATTGTTCATGTTTAGTTTTATGTACTAAAATTGGTTATTGAAATTGTTGGTTGGTAAAGTTAAAAACATATTAGGAGATAATTTGCGAGGAGGAGCCCCGAAATGTATACTGTCTAGGCTGGGCTTTAAGTCTGAGCACCGGCAGATATTTTCAGGGGGCCTCGAAACGGGTCTCTATCGGGCTCTATTTGCGGGCCTCGCAAAGCCCTGCATTGCTATTTGAGTTGCTATGAGCTGCTGTTTGGTGATCTCTCTATGAGCTACTGATTCCACGCTGTAATTGTATCAGCATAGTGCAGTGCGCTAATTTTACCAAACAATTTGAAGATCATTGCAACGCTGCATTTTAGACTGAGAAACTTTCCCTAGTGGCGGAATAACAGACTGCACCCACATTCAAAAATCCGTACACTGTTCATCCATTGTCAGTGAGCTGGACGGATTCAAAGCACTTCTGGCACAGTAATTTTGCGCTCTAGTTGCATCACGTTTCGAAAAGCCCTCTCCTGTGCTGACCTTTGCTTTCCTACAATATGTGAACATTCCGTCATGTTCTCTTCTCACCAAATCGAAACAAACAGCCAAAGATGTTGACGGCATTCTGCCGCGGGCACATTGAGCCCTGTGTATTTAGCGTCACGCCAGTAAGCAAGAGCTGTATTGGAACCTTCTCGAGCTGTGCAGGAAGAGTTTGACAAGGGTTCCAATGAAACAGGCCATTCGTGGAGAGAGGAACTAGTCTGCGTGATCCTGCCCCAGTAGTTATCTTGATTTAGACCACGCCCCTACTTGGACAGGCCACACCCCTTTACGAGGTTTGCCCCGCCGCTTTTAGAGCACCCACAGTTTTTTCCCCCCACTTACAGCCCTGTGTCTAGGGACATCCAAAGTGTCTACTCTGGCACTGGCTGTGCCTCTTCACCGTGTGATGGCTCACACAACAGCATCGGCCCTGGCTCCTCCCCCCAGCGGGACCATGGGGTAGACCACAGCTGTCCCAGCCTTTCTTGGCATGGGAAGGGCTTGCAGTGGAAGGAAGGATCGAACAGTTCTGGTCCTTCCACAGGTGCAGCTGAAGAAACATGGGGGCCTTTAAAGCTGGATGTGTGCCTCCCCTCTGTGGAGGCAACACCTCTGCGGCCTCCTTGGGTATCTCATAAGGGGCGCTCCTAATGGAGCATTACGTCACTCCCTTGGCGCATTGATTCACCGTAGCACTGCTTGCCCGCAGTGATTACTGTGGCTTCTGTGAACTCGAGCGCGCGCGCACGGTTGCTGCTGCCGTTGAGACAGGAACTACTTTGGATGCATTCGCAGTCTCACAATAGCATTTATGATAATAGACTTATTTTTTATGGAGCTGCTGTTCAGGAAGAACCACAGCCCAAGCTTTACTGGCGCGTGCTTCGTGCATGCGCAATCCTTGTGGAGACTCGTGTCTTTGAAGTGTCCCGAGGCCTAGGCCACGGTGGTGTCAATGCAACGAAGGCGGTTGCACACTGTGCACTTCTTTACTGGGGGTCATTAATACGCAGCTGAGGGAACCTCTCCTCCGCGGTGATAAAGCAGAGGCCATTCTAGGAGCCATTAACAAACCCGTGAGCTGCTTCTGTAGTTGAATTCAGCTAGTATTTCAGTGAATTCTCCAAATTGAGAGGAGCTGCCTGCCATTTTGTGTAAATTCCTATAAGGGGATATATTTCTGTGTGCATCCTAATTGCTGTAATATATGTATCCCTCTAGCTGTGTTTCATCGTGGTGTGTATATGATGAACAGGTTGTGTGCAGATATCTTGTTGCAACTGCGCCTCTGTGTGTCTGTGCACGATTCCTCGTTTATGTGTAGTTGTGTGTGTATGCCAATGTATGTACCTATAGTTGTAGGAGTGTGTGTGAATCCGTGTGGCTGTGGACTTGTCAGTTTCACTATCATCTTGATTGATGCGATGTAGTCAAGACATTCTTGGTTGGGGTGCATGTGCTTGTTGAGGTAAGAATCCAGGCTGTATGTCAGAATCTCAACAACAAAAATAATGACAGGCAACAATATTGTGACCTTTATTTATATCAAAATATTGTAAAGATGCATATGTATAGGTAAATATAGAGCTTATTGTTCTTAACTCCACTTCTACGCACTTTGAATACATATCTAGCAATATTTTTCAATATCCTGGTATATCCCCATCTCCTCCATCAATCTGCACTGTTTCCCCACTTGCACCACGATTACAAGTTGGGAGCAGCAGTGTCCCCTGGCAAGATACTCCCACTCCGGCTGATTATAGCTGGGTCTCTGCTGTTCCAAAACATAGATTTCCAAAATCTGGCTGGTAAAACCCCATGAGATGCAGACAAAGTGGTGCACAGCCGCACTCCAACCTCCTAATTTGACACAGGGGAACCAAAAAATGCTCCCACCCCGTGACAGCCCACAAACGCTTCTAACCCTGTCGCCTTGGATGTCATTTAGGGGTCGTAGCTGCAACTCCTGCCTTGCTCCTTTAGACCCCTGGCCTCAGAGGTGGCAACATCAGTGCCAAGAAAGCAGGGACCACTCCTCATTCCTTATTTTCTGCACATTTTTTCCAATACTAATTGTGATTAATGTTCTATTATTCACTATTAGTGAAATAAAAAATAGAGCACACAGCGGGAATGGGACATTTGGTGGCAGCTATGGTAAGTAAGTTAATGTGTAAGTGAGCGTATGTATGTATGAGCGAGTGAGTGTGAGTGAAAGTGATGGAGTGTCAGTGGCAGGTAGTGTGTAAGATTGAGGTCCTGATTTACAATCAATCAATCAATCATAGCATTTGTAAAGCACACTACATACCCGTGAGGGTCTCAAGGCGCTAGGGGGGGGGCCAACGCTGCTACTGTTCGAAGAGCCAGGTCCTGAGGAGTCTCCTGAAGGTTAGAAGGTCTTCGGTCTGCCGTAGGCGGATGGGGAGGATGTTCCACATCTTGGCGGCGAGGTGGGAGAATGATCTGCCGCCGGCGGTCACTCTTCAGATGCGGGGGATGGTGGCGAGGGCATGGTCTGCGGAGCGGAGCTGGCGGGCGGGGGTGTAGAGGCGGAGTCGTCTGTTGAGGTACGCTGGTCCGGTGTTGTGGAGTGCCTTGTGTGCATGGGTGAGGAGCTTGAAGGTTATCCTCTTGTTGATGGGGAGCCAGTGCAGGTCTTTCAGGTGGGGTGTGATGTGGCTGCGGCGGGGGATGTCCAGGATCAGGCGAGCGGAGGCGTTATGGATGCCCTGGAGTCGTTTCAGGAGTTTGGCCGGGGTTCCTGCGTAGAGTGCGTTGCTGTAGTCCAGTCTGCTGCTGACGAGGGCCTGGGTGACCATCCTTCTAGTTTCGGTGGGGATCCAATTCTAGATCCTGCGAAGCATGCGGAGGGCGTTGAAGCAGGAGGAGGAGACAGCGTTGACGTGCTTTGTCATGGAGAGTGTGGAGTCGAGGATGACCCCTAGGTTTTGTGCGTGGTTGGTGGGTGTAGGGGGTGCTCCTAGTGCCGTCGGCCACCAGGAGTCGTCCCTGGCCGAGGGGGTGGAGCAGAGGATGAGGACCTCCGTCTTGTCCAAGTTCAGCTTCAGTCTGCTCTTCCTCATCCAGTTGGCGATGGCCTTCATTCCTTCGTGGAGGTTGGTTTTGGCAGTGTGGGGGTCCTTGGTGAGAGAGAGGATCAGCTGGGTGTCGTCGGCGTAGGAGATGATGTTTAGTTCGTGCTGTCGGGCAACGTGGGCCAGTGGTGCCATGTAGACGTTGAACAACGTTAGGCTGAGAGATGAGCCTTGGGGTACGCCGCAGATGATCTCGGTGGCCTTTGGAGCGGAAGGGGGGGAGGCGGACGCTCTGGGTTCTCCCGGAGAGAGGAAGGAGGTGGTCCAGTCCAGGGCCTTCTCTTGGATTCCGGTATTGTGGAGGCGTGCTCTTAGTGTGCGGTGGCAGACTGTGTCGAAAGCGGCTGACAGGTCCAGGAGGATCAGGGCCACGGTTTCTCTGTTGTCGAGCATGATCCTGATGTCATCGGTGGCAGCGATGAGGGAAGTTTCGGTGCTGTGGTTGCTGCGGAACCCTGACTGGGATGGGTCCAGGATGTTGTTCTCTTCGAGGAAGCTGGTCAGTTGTTTGTTGACGACCTTTTCGATGACCTTCGCCGGGAACAGGAGCAGAGAGATGGGTCGGAAGTTCTTGAGGTCCTTGGGGTCTGCCTTGGGTTTCTTTAGTAAGGCGTTGCTCTCTGCCTGCTTCCAGCTCTTCGGGAAGGTCGCTGTCTCGAAGGAGATGTTGGTGGTTTTCCGGAGGTGGGGTGCAATGGTGCTGCTGGCTTTGTTGAAAATGTGGTGTGGGCAGGGGTCTTCCGGGGATCCAGAGTGGACGGTGTTCATGATCTTGATGGTGTCGTCGTCGTTGGTGTTAGTCAAGGCGAGCAGGCGGTTGGTGCGGGTGGTGGTTGTGGGAGCGGGGGTGTCGGCTGTTGCCGGGGTGGTGACGGCGTCAAAGCTGTCGTGGATGTCTGCGATCTTGCGATGGAAGAAGGTGGCCAGCGAGTCGCACAGGTCTTGTGACGGTTTGATGTCGTTGGTGTTGGAGCTGGGGTTGGAGAGTTCTGTTGTGTGCGTTGTTGTCTAGGTGGTCTCTGAAGGCGGTCCTTTTGGCGGATCTGATGAGTTGGTGGTGTCGGCGGGTGGCGTTCCTGTGGGCTGTGTAGCTTTCTGGTGTTCTTTCGCGGGTCCAGTTTTTTTCTAGTTTTCGGCAGGTTCGCTTGGAGGCCTGGAGGTCTTCGGTGAACCAGCTGGCTCTCTTGCTGGTGTGGATGTTGGGGGTCTCTTGAGCGGGGTGAGGGTGTTGGCGCAGTCGTTGATCCATTATTTGAGGTTGAGGGCTGCGGCGTCGGTTGGGTCTGCGGGTGGGCTCTGGGCAAGGGCGGCGGTTAGCTGGTCCTCAGTGATCTTGCCCCAGCTGCGGCGAGGCATCTGCTGGGTGTGGTGGTGTGTGGTGGGTTTCCAGAAGGTGAAGTGGATGCGGCGGTGGTCTGTCCAGTGGAGTTCGGTGGTGCGGTCGAAGAAGACGTGGGTGCTCGCTGAGAAGATGGGGTCAAGCGTGTGGCCGGTGGAGTGTGTGGGTGTTGTGACGAGTTGTCTGAGTCCGAGGTTGTCGATCAGGGTGGAGGAGCTGGCGTTGTTGTTCTCGAGGTGAAAGTTCAGGTCCCCGAGGAGGATGTAGTCAGTGGAGGTGAAGGCGTTTGTGCTGACGAGGTCGGTGATGGAGTCGCTGAACTGCGGTCGGGGTCCGGAGGGTCTGTAGATGAGGGTGCCTCTGAGGGTGGTGTTGGGGTCGGTGTGGATCTGGAAGTGCAGGTGTTCGGCGGTGCTGAGGGTGTCCTCGGCGTGTGTCGAGATTTTGAGAGTGTTTCTGTGGACGATGGCAATTCCTCCTCCTATTCTGTTGGTGTGGTCCTTGAGGGTGATCTTGTAGCCTTCCGGGATGGCTATGGCGATGTCAGGTGCCGAGGAGGGGGTCAGCCAGGTCTCCGTCAGGAAGGCGACGTCTGGGGCATTGGTGTCGAGTAGGTCCCAGAGTTCGACGGCGTGTTTGCGGTCGGAGCGGGTGTTGAGCAGGATACATCTCAGGAAGTTGGTTTCCATGTTGGGTGGGTTGGCGGGCCGAATACTGGTGAAGCTGCAGTTCCGGCAGGAGAAGGGTCCTAGGGTGCATTTCGGGGCGGCCTGGCAGCAGGTGCGAGATCGTCCGGCGTTGAGTGCGTGGAGAGTGCTGGCGTCGTGGTGTGTGTGGGGATCAGGGTTCCTGGCGCTGGGCGTGGTACAGGCGCGTGGACGGGCTTGCCTTAGGGGCGCCAGCGGCGCAGACGCGCAGCATCCGGCATATATGGCGAGGTGGAAGGGAGGCTGTTTAGAAAGAAGGGGACCCCTACATACCTAATAGACTTGCTATATGTAAGGAAGGGAGGAGCAGCTGGGAGGCGGGAGCAGCGAATGGGCAGTGGGCAGACAGGGGGGCGGGCCGCAGGGGGCACAGCGGCAGGGGAAACGAGGGGCACAGCGGTGGGGGAAACGAGTGGCACAGAAAGCAAAATGGGGCACAAATGAGGGGGAAACAGTGGCACAGAAGGCAAAAAAGGGGCACAAAGAGGGGGAAGACAGAGGCACAGAGGCAAAAATGGGGCACAAAGATGGGGAAAACAGTGGCGCAGAGACAAAAGAGGGGGAAACAGTGGCACAAAAGGCAAAAAAGGGGGCGCAAAGAGGGGGGAAACAGTGGCAAAAAACGGGACACAAAAGAGGGGGAATCATTGGCACAGAAGGCAAAAAACGGGGCACAAAAGAGGGGGAAAACAGTGGCACAGAGGCAAAAGAGGGGGAAACGGTGGCACAGAAGCAAAATAAAGGGGCACAAAAACGGAGGATGAGCACACTTACGCGCGAGTCCTTAGCAGCGGCGGCAGGGGCACACACGCGGAGCTGTGCGGAGGGAGAGCGACCTACCAGGAGGGTCAGGGGTCGCTCTCCTCGCCGCTCTGGGTCCAGCATATATGGGGGGGTGGGAGTTAGGAGCAGCTGGGAGGCGGGAGCAGCGAATGGTCAGAAAGGGAGGCGGGCCCGCAGGGGGCACAGCGGCAGGGGAAACGAGTGGCACGTAAAGCAAAATGGGGCACAAAAAGAGGGAAAACAGTGGCCGCGAAGGCAAAAACGGGGCACAAAAAGAGGGGGAAAACAGTGGCACAGAAGGCAAAAAAGGGGCACAAAAGAGGGGTAAAACAGTGGCACAGAGGCAAAAAATGGGGCACAAAAGAGGGGGAAACAGTGGCACAGAAGGCAAAAAACGGGGCACAAAGAGGGGGAAAACAGTGGCACAGAGGCAAGAAACGGGGCACAAAAGAGGGGGAAACAGTGGCACAGAAGGCAAAAAACGGGGCACATAGAGGGGGAAAACAGTGGCACAGGCAAAAAACGGGGCACAAAAGAGGGGGAAACAGTGGCACAGAAGGCAAAAAACGGGGCTCAAAAGAGGTGGAAAACAGTGGCACAGAGGCAAAAAACGGGGCACAAAGAGGGGGTAAACAGTGGCACATAGGCAAAAAACGGGGCACAAAAGAGGGGGAAACAGTGGCACAGAAGGCACAAAAGAGGGGGAAAATAGTGGCACAGAGGCACAAAAGAGGGGGAAACAGTGGCACAGAAGGCACAAAAGAGGGGCAAAACAGTGGCACAGAGGCACAAAAGAGGGGGAAACAGTGGCACAGAAGGCAAAAAATGGGGCACAAAGAGGGGGAAAACAGAGGCAAAAAACGGGGCACAAAAGAGGGGGAAACAGTGGCACAGAAGGCAAAGAACGGGGCACAAAAGAGGGGGAAAACAGTGGCACAGAGGCAAAAAACGGGGCACAAAGAGGAGGAAAACAGTGGCACAGAGGCAAAAAATGGGGCACAAAGAGGGGGAAAACAGTGGCACAGAGGCAAAAAACGGGGCACAAAAGAGGGGGAAACAGTGGCACAAAAGGCAAAAAACGGGGCACAAAGAGGGGGAAAACAGAGGCAAAAAACGGGGCACAAAAGAGGGGGAAAACAGTGGCACAGAGGCAAAAAACGGGGCACAAAAGAGGGGGAAACAGTGGCACAGAAGGCAAAAAACAGGGCACAAAGAGGGGGAGAACAGTGGCACAGGCAAAAAACGGGGTACAAAAGAGGGGAAACAGTGGCACAGAAGGCAAAAAACAGGGCTCAAAAGAGGGGGAAAACAGTGGCACAGAAGACAAAAAACGGGGCACAAAAGAGGGGGAAACAGTGGCACAGAAGACAAAAAACGGGGCACAAAGAGGGGGAAAACAGTGGCACAGAAGGCAACGTGGCACAAAAGGGGGAAAACAGTGGCACAGAGGCAAAAAACGGGGCACAAAGAGGGGGAAAACAGTGGCACAGAGGCAAAAAACGGGGCACAAAGAGGGGGAAAACAGAGGCAAAAAACGGGGCACAAAGAGGGGGAAAACAGTGGCACAGAGGCAAAAAACGGGGCACAAAAGAGGGGGAAACAGTGGCACAGAAGGCAAAAAACAGCACAAAGAGGGGGAAAACAGTGGCACAGGCAAAAAAACGGGGCACAAAAGAGGGGGAAACAGTGGCACAGAAGGCAAAAAACAGGGCACAAAAGAGGGGGAAAACAGTGGCACAGAAGCAAAAAACGGGGCACAAAAGAGGGGGAAACAGTGGCACAGAAGGCAAAAAATGGGACACAAAGAGGGGGAAAACAGTGGCACAGAGGCAAAAAACGGGGCACAAAAGAGGGGGAAACAGTGGCACAGAAGGCAAAAAACGCGGCACAAAAGGGGGAAAACAGTGGCACAGAGGCAAAAAACGGGGCACAAAGAGGGGGAAAACAGTGGCACAGAGGCAAAAAACGGGGCACAAAAGAGGGGGAAACAGTGGCACAGAAGGCAAAAAACACGGCACAAAAGGGGGAAAACAGGGGCACAGAGGCAAAAAATGGGGCACAAAAGAGGGGGAAAACAGTGGCACAGAAGGCATAAAGAGGGGGAAAACAGTGACACAGAGGCAAAAAACGGGGCACAAAAGAGGGGGAAACAGTGGCACAGAAGGCAAAAAACACGGCACAAAAGGGGGAAAACAGGGGCACAGAGGCAAAAAATGGGGCACAAAAGAGGGGGAAAACAGTGGCACAGAAGGCACAAAGAGGGGGAAAACAGTGGCACAGGCAAAACACGGGGCACAAAAGAGGGGGAAACAGTGGCACAGAAGGCAAAAAACAGGGCTCAAAAGAGGGGGAAAACAGTGGCACAGAGGCAAAAAACGGGGCACAAAAGAGGGGAAACAGTGGCACAGAAGGCAAAAAACGGGGCACAAAGAGGGGGAAAACAGTGGCACAGAGGCAAAAAACGGGGCACAAAAGAGGGGGAAACAGTGGCACAGAAGCCAAAAAACGCAGCACAAAAGAGGGGGAAAACAGTGGCACAGAGGCAAAAAACGGGGAACAAAAGTGGGGGACACAGTGGCACAGAAGCAAAATAAAAGGGCACAATAACAGAGGATGAGCACACTTACGTCCTTAGCAGCGGAAGCTGGGGCAGGGGCACACAGGCGGAGCTGTGCGGAGGGGGAGCGACCTACCAGGAGGGTCAGGGGTCGCTCTCCTCACCACGCTGCGTCCGGCATATATGGGGAGGTGGGAGGGAGGAGCAGCTGGGAGGCGGGAGCAGCGAATGGGCAGTGGGCAGACAGGGGGCGGGCCCGCAGGGGGCACAGCGGTGGGGGAAACGAGTGTCACAGAAAGCAAAATGGGGCACAAAAAGAGAGGGAAAACAGTGGCACAGAAGGCAAAAATGGGGCACAAAAAGAGGGGGAAAACAGTGGCACAGATGCAAAAAATGGGGCACAAAAGAGGGGGAAAACAGTGGCACTGAGGTAAAAAATGGGGCACAAAAAAGGGGGAAACAGCGGCACAGAAGGCAAAAAACGGGGCACAAAGAGGCGGAAAACAGTGGCACAGGCAAGAAATGGGGCACAAAAGAGGGGGAAACAGTGGCACAGAAGTCAAAAAACGGGGCTCAAAAGAGGGGAAAAACAGTGGCACAGAGGCAAAAAACGGCTCACAAAAGAGGGGGGAAACAGTGGCACAGAAGGCAAAAAACGGGGCACAAAGAGGGGGAAAACAGTGGCACAGGCAAAAAACGGGGCACAAAAGAGGGGGAAACAGTGGCACAGAAGGCAAAAAACGGGGCACAAAAGAGGGGGAAAACAGTGGCACAGAGGCAAAAAACAGGGCACAAAGAGGGGGAAACAGTGGCACAGAGGCAAAAAACGGGGCACAAAAGAGGGGGAAACAGTGGCACAAAAGGAAAAAACAGGGCACAAAGAAGGGAAAACAGTGGCACAGGCAAAAAACGGGGCACAAAAGAGGGGGAAACAGTGGCACAGAAGGCAAAAAATGGGGCTCAAAAGAGGAGGAAAATAGTGGCAAAGAGGCAAAAACGGGTCACAAAAGAGGGGAAAACAGTGGCACAGAAGGCAAAAAATGGGGCACAAAGTGGGGGAAAACAGTGGCACAGAGGCAAAAAATGGGGCACAAAAGAGGGGGAAACTGGCACAGAAGGCAAAAAACGGGGCACAAATGAGGGGGAAAACAGTGGCACAGAAGGCAAAAAACGGGGCACAAATGAGGGGGAAAACAGTGGCACAGAGGCAAAAAACAGGGGGAAACAAGGGCACAGAAGCAAAAAAACAGGGCACAAAAACGGAGGATGAGCACACTTGCGAGCGAGTCCTTAGCAGCGGCAGCTGGGGCAGGGGCACACAGGCGGAGCTGTGCGGAGGGGGAGCGACCTACCATTTTTCTATCCCTGTGCGGTGGCACACTTTTGCCAGCCATGCTCCAAGGTGCACAGGTGTGTGTGTTCTCTGGAGCATAGGTTTTGCACTGGAAGGGGTGCTTTCCAATCAAAAACTTTGCTTTAAGGCTTTTCCCACTTTCTATGTATGTATGTATGTATGTATGTGGTCTGTACAATCCAACAAGCATGCAAAGTTGGAAAAACAAGGAGAAATGAAAATATTTCTCCTCATTGCCCTTAACTCAAGGAGCCATAGGATTTTGACGCAAATTCCTGTCTACCAATGTTTGTAGATAGGTATTTGTGTTGAAATCCATAGATGTTTGCATGGGAAAGGCAATGCACCACCCACAGAATGCAAACTAATGCTAAGCAGTGCATAGCGCATCTTTGCATTACTTTGGGACACTATCCAATGCAAATTCTGATTTGAATTGGATTGTAAATCTCACCCTAACACATTTCGCGCCTGGTTTGTGTCACAAAGTGTTGCAAACCCGGTGTAAAGCAGTACTAAGCCTGGTTTGAGTGTCAGTAAATATAAGTGAGTGAGAATGAGTGAGATTAGGAGTGAATACAAGTAAGTCAATGAGAATGAATAAGAATGAGAGTATGGGGGGTTTAAGAGAATGAGTGATAAAGAATAAGTGATGGAATAATTGTGAGTGAGTGAATGTGTGCGTGAGTGAGTGAATGTGACATGATGCTTGTGAGTTTGTCGTTGTCCTTGGCATACTGAAGATAATTGTCTTATAGACACACCAAGGGCAAAATGCTGTTGCTGGCAAACTTGCAGCAGTTAATAACATGTCAGGCACCTGTAACAAAAAACTGGGCCAGGCACACTGGGGGTAATTGTTGGCATAAAGGGCACAATGGTAAAATACTGGTATGTGCATACTAGGGGTAATTCACAGCATCTAGGGCACCCATGGAAATATACTAGCATACTCTAGGAATTTCTTGGCATGTTAGCGCCAGAGCCAGAATGCTGGTACTAGCTCAATGGTGGTAATTCTTGGCATAAAGGTGGGCAACTTGACATATGGAAGCACGGCTACCATGACAAAATGCTGGACCTGACATACTAAGGTAATTTTTGACTTAAGAGTCACCTATGGTGTCCTAGCAGATTCTCTGGAGATCCTCTTACTATCGGTGACTGATCTACTCAATGTCTCCCTAGAATTGGCACTAGTCCCCAAGTCGTGGAAGCCCGCAATCATTAAGCCTCTACAAAAGAAATCCAATCTCGACCCTACCATTTATAATAACCTCCGTCCCATCTCCCTCTTACCGTACCTGGGTAAACTTTTGGAGTAGCATCTTAATCATTTTCTGACCAATTTCTTGGAGACTAATGGCATTCTCCATCCCACCCAGATGGGCTTTCGAGCCGCACATAGCACTGAGTCGGCACTACTGACGGTCACTCAGGAGCTTAAATCGGTACTCGATGAGGGTGGGTCAGCCGCCATCCTCCTGCTGGACCTCAGCGCCACTTACGATACCGTAGATCATACCATCCTAAAATTGAGATCAGGGGAAGTTAGCATTCAGGGAAAAGCCTTTGATTGGCTTGCCTCCTTCCTGGATAACCTCACTATCACATGTGGTGTTCATCCCTTAGACCGACCTTATTTAATATCTATGTACGACAGCTGGCCGAGGTGGTGCAGGAATTTGGAATATCAGTGGTGTCTATGCTGA
This sequence comes from Triturus cristatus, assembly GCF_964204655.1. NCBI lineage: Eukaryota > Metazoa > Chordata > Amphibia > Caudata > Salamandridae > Triturus > Triturus cristatus. Next base: position 1,120,026,150 of record NC_140593.1, read on the forward strand.
TGACACCCAGCTAGTTGTGTCTTTTACCAATGGCTCCAACCCTTGCAATTATCAGCTGCCCGCTTGTCTGGAGAAAGTGATCAACTGGAGGTCCAACAGCTAAAGCTGAATGGTGGGAAACAGAGCTCATGCTCCTGGGAAACCTGGACATCCACTCACCCCTGACACACTGGTCCAACTGTATGTGAGATCCACCTATCCCCAAACCAGCCATAAAAAACCTTGGAATTTGGCTGGAGGATCCCCTCACACTGGATTGCCAATCCAAGAAGCTTTCAGGGACATGTTTTGCCCTTCTTAAAATGCTAAGGAAAATCATTGATGTGGTTCCAGAGCACCTGAAGAAAACTGTGATTTAATCCCTCCTTATCTCATGACTGGACTATGGTAACTCGCTGTATCGGAGTTCACCAAAGCATGTTATAAAGAGACTCCAAGTGTTACAGAACGCGGCAGCTAGACTCCTGTTAAAAATCCCCAACCGCATTTCAGCAAAGGAACCACTCCAACAGCTGCACTGGTTGCCTATCGAAGCCAGAGTTAAGTTTAAAACCCTCTGCATAGCTCGCAGAGCCATTAATAACACTGGGCCTGAAAAGCTGAGGAATCTGATATCTAGGTACACCCCGACTAGACACCTCAGATCCTCCCAACAACAAGTCCTTAAGACAACCAGAATTAACGGGGCTAGATGAGGTGGCAAATCTTTCACCCATCTGGTTCCGAAGTTGTGGAATGCCCTCCCACTTGAATTCCGAGCTGCATCTACCGAAACCTCTTTCAGAAAAAAGCTGAAAACCTGGCTATTTCCCCGCTAATTATGTGGTGGCTCAGCATTTTACTGGTAGAATTCTCCTTTAGGCCTGGGAAGCCCTTGCACAGGTATGCACTCTACAAATCCCTTAAATAAATAAATTACTAAATTCTGGCGCTGGCATTTTTTATGTCATTTTGATATAAGGGGACACTCATGAAATATGGGCGCTCCCATGACAAACTGCTGGCTATGGCGTAATGGAGGTAATTTTTGACATATGGGGCACCCACACCAACTTTTGAAAAGAATAGGGATAACTTCTGGAGAACATTAGGTTTCATTGACTTGGCACACGATGAAAGGTTTTGAATATTTAATGAGTGCCCTTTCCGTACCTTTGGCGTTTTAGCCAATGTATATGAAAATCGTACTTTAAAATGCATGATTTCACCCCAGTCTTGTCAAAATTTTCTCTCAGGGAAAACCCCCTTAGAAAACGTTTGGCTTACTCACTGTGCTTGCTCACTACTAGTCAGGGCAAGCACTATGCCCCAGAACTTTCAAAGATCAAGACATCACCATAGTATAGGTGGTCTCTAAAATATACATTTGCCTGTCTTATGCTGTTATACTAGTCAGGTACAAAAGGGGGTGGTGATGGACGGAGCATCAGAACCAATCAAACACTCACACCCAGTCAACAGATCTGGGTTTGATCCATCACCGTTCTTTAGCCCACTCTGCCACCCCAGTTCAGACATGGCCATATGCAAATCAGTCTGAACCTGTGCCTCATGGGAACAGTCCAGCCCGAACTGCCAAGCCATGCCTTCCCTGGACCGGAAACAAGCTTCCTAGGACCGGTTTCTGGCATTTCAGCCGTCTTCAGCCAGGCTTGCTTGAATCCAGTGGCAAAGTGAGCAAGGGACTCACGTCTGAGCATACCCTGCCAACTTATGGCGAACAAAGCGGTACAAAAGGGGGTGGTGATGGACGGAGCATCAGAACCAATCAAACACTCACACCCAGTCAACAGATCTGGGTTTGATCCATCACCGTTCTTTAGCCCACTCTGCCACCCCAGTTCAGACATGGCCATATGCAAATCAGTCTGACCCTGTGCCTCATGGGAACAGTCCAGCCCGAACTGCCAAGCCATGCCTTCCCTGGACCGGATACAAGCTTCCTAGGACCGGTTTCTGGCATTTCAGCCGTCTTCAGCCAGGCTTGCTTGAATCCAGTGGCAAAGTGAGCAAGGGACTCACGTCTGAGCATACCCTGCCAACTTATGGCGAACAAAGCGGTACAAAAGGGGGTGGTGATGGACGGAGCATCAGAACCAATCAAACACTCACACCCAGTCAACAGATCTGGGTTTGATCCATCACCGTTCTTTAGCCCACTCTGCCACCCCAGTTGAGACATGGCCATATGCAAATCAGTCTGACCCTGTGCCTCATGGGAACAGTCCAGCCCGAACTGCCAAGCCATGCCTTCCCTGGACCGGAAACAAGCTTCCTAGGACCGGTTTCTGGCATTTCAGCCGTCTTCAGCCAGGCTTGCTTGAATCCAGTGGCAAAGTGAGCAAGGGACTCACGTCTGAGCATACCCTGCAATGTTCAACACTCCGTCCATCATTTACTTTGGTTTTTGCGTTATACTAGTCATGCAGCTATTATGGAACTTCAGCCATGTCAATTGTTGTGATATTAGGGTCATATGATGTCACTTCCTTCGATGTCATTAAAGTCAAAGGGCATGTGATGTCACTTCCGCTACCTCTGGCACTTTGGTGAATGGACGCCCGTGCCTATAGCCCTCCATTCCGTGCCCCATATAGGTCCCCCACTCCTGTTTACCACTGAGAGCCGGTAGTAACATTTAGCATTATTCCCTGCACAATTAAATAAAAAAGAAATTCTGTGCCACATTGTGCCTAGAAAATCCAGGTCTGCTTGGTTAATCCTCATTCCATTTGGATTAATTTGTAATAACTGAAATAACCTTTATAATGAGATTTAACGGAAATACCTACTGTGATGACTGTGCCTGGGCATGCCTGTGACTCCAAATACAATTTTTAAGAGGAAGAATTATATTCTTTTTCTGTGCCCATAATTTTTTTAGTGATTAAATAATGAATTCTCATCCCCGATGGGAGTATTATCGAGTGAATAAAAGTATGTTTTCATTTGCAAATAAAGATGATTTGCATGAAATCCAACTTGTGTTTTTGCTAGTGTATCAAGTAAGCCTCCAGGGGGTCATGATGCCCCTTCCCTTCCTCAACCAGGGAAATAAATAGCCTATTGCACTCTGCACAGCAGCATACACGATGTATGTCATGGTGTTTTTATATATATTTTTTTAAAAAGCAAAAATAGATACTTCACCATAACCAAGGTGCAAGAAGTTCAGTTTCTGCAGTACGGTAAAATCACACTGAACAGACCTCCTGACTGCTATTAGAGTTTTTCCACTTGTAAAGCAATTCTGGCATGCAATCTGTGAGATAGTAAACAGTATTTTTCACATACCAGTTCCAGTGTACTGTGGTGATAAATTCAAATTTGATTTTACACTGTAGTAATACATGTATGACTGTGCTCTTATTAGTACAGTTGCTCATATATATATATATTTCTCAACAACTCGCAATGAAAGCTCCCTGGAAGGGAATCACGGGCGCAGACCTCTTGGAGTGCCAAACAGTTTATTTATTTATTATCCCCACCGAAGATGTCAGGACGCGTTTCGGCCGTCACAGCGGCCTTGATCACCTGACCACGCATTAGTGCAGGCCCGCTATTTAAAGTGCATGTGCAAACGAATATACAATAGACATAGAAAACATATTTTAACATCAGGAAATGCCATGTACAAACAATGCGTTAAAACGGAAATCCAATTTTTGCAGTTCCATACATTATATCACATTGTAACTGACAAATAAAAGCCTAAATGCCTATGATAATATCAGTAGAATATATTTACATGTATCTTTTTCCGAAGCGTCAAGAAACCTGATGTCATATGCCATATTGTTATTTTTGTAAAGTGCTCACCGTGTTATAATAATAATGATTAAAGAAAAAAACCCATCATGAAGGTAAATTACAAAAGCTTCCACGATTGTCCAACTTGAAATTCAAAAGAATAATATATTAAAGTGCATAAATGCCACAATATTGGAAGGACATAAAGTGACTGGTGCTACTTGGTACAAGAACGAGGCGATCATACTACTGCAATGGTCCAACTCTATGTTCTAAATACAAGATCAAAATAAAGTGCATAATGCAACAGTACTTGATAACATACAGTGACAAGTGCTACTAGTGCTAGTCCAACTCTAGAACTTTATGTTCTGAATACAGTATCAGATAAAGTGCATAATGCAACAGTACTTGATAACATAAAGTGACAAATGCTACTAGTGCAAGATAGAAGGGGCAGTCAGTTGATGGAGACTAAGAATAAGAATAAGAGGTACAAAATAATCCTGTTATATGAAAATATAAAAGGAGAAAAAGTTTAATACGACAAAAAAGCAAGTTACAGTCATATTCATCGAAGTGAGACTAGCAGATAGATGTAGAGAATATATATAAGAAAAAGACCAGTGACATAATTAAAATGATCAATAAAAAGAACTGGGTATATAAAATTGAATCCTACCCTACAATGTCCTTAAAACCAATCATTAAAATTAGCACAAAAGGTCCCAAGGTACATATTGCCTATGTTGTAAAGAGTAAAAATGGAAGATGGGGCAATATCAACAGTTAAAAGGGTGGTTGCCTATGTACATTTAAAGTTTATAGAAAGGTATAGAGATCCTCCGTGGCATTGAGACCACCCGGCCATTTGGAATCAAACTCTAAGATGTATTGAGTTTCCAAACGGCGAAGTGTTGCCTCCCTATTGCCACCTCGTTTCCTCAATGGTACCGATTCGATTGCAAAATATTTGAGGCATTTGGGGTTGCTATTGTGTACCTTTTCAAAGTGCCTGGCCACGGGGTAATTCTGATCCTTATTGTTAATGGCTCTAATATGCTGCAAAATGTGATTATGCACTGCCAGCTTTGTGCTGCCGATATACTTCAAAGAGCAGTCACATTCCAGGACATAGACACAGTAGTCCATTTTGCACGTAAGATGTTGTTTAATTTCCCGTTGTGTACCAGGGAATGTCGTGCAATAAGTTTTGGTATTTATACCAAATTGGCAGGCCTTGCATGTAGAGCATTTAAAAAAACCATTTCTTATAGGCAACCACATTTGTTTTTTGAAAGTATCTTGACTGTTGCCAGTCAGCATATTGCCCATACTCTTAGCTTTACGGAAAGTAATAGAGGGATTGAGTGGCATATAGCCCCCTATCACTGGGTCTTCACGTATAAAATGCCAATGCTTTCTCATGATATTCCTCAATTCCTTTTCTTGTTTGGAATATGTTAAAATGAGGCGTACCGGTTCCTTATCAGTGTTTAATGCCTCCTTTTTGTCTTTTTTTCTATATTCCAAAATTTCCTCTCTCGGTTTTAGTTGGGATCTTTTCATGGCAGATTCTACTACTTCAAAACTATACCCTCTAGCCAGAAACCTCATCATACATTCTTTTTGTTTTGTTTCCATATCCTGAGGGTTGCTACATATACGTCGGATACGGAGCATCTCCCCATAGGGTATACTTCTAATAAGATGTGGGGGATGCGAGCTAGTTGCGTGAAGGAGTGTATTACCTGCCGTAGGTTTTCTAAAAAGGGTAGTAGTTAAAATGTTGTTGCTTACTAAAACCTGTATATATATATATATATATATATATATATATATATATATATATATATATATATATATATACTTTTTTTTCTCTTCCGTTATCTGCGTTAGGATGACGTGCAGCCTAATCGCTAGTGGTACTCGTAGTACTTCCATCTCTTGCAGAAACAGAACAGAACTCCTCGTAAGGCCTATTCAAATTTTATTGGCATGGCAAATCACATATGTGAGTATATATATATATATATATATATATATATATATATATATATATATATATATATATATATATATATATATATATATATATATATATATATATATATTTATTGCCAATCCCAACGCGTTTCTGCTACATCCACTTACCTGAACTCAAAATTGTGCAGTCTTCCTTGGAATTGTAATATTTAGAACGCTGCATTGGGATTGAATTATGAATTAAAGATCACTGCGCATGCTCGAAGACAAATGACCGGAGGACGACATCAATAAATTACGTAGTCTTGAAAACACGTGGTCATTTCAAAATGAGCCGTGTACTTGACTCCCATGAACAAGGCTCGTGGATGGAGCCAAAACGCATTGGGATTGGCACTGGGAACATTGCGTATCGCTCAATGAATGCTGTCTAATAAAGCGCTGTGACCCCTTGGATCTGGCTGCGGTGCATTTCTTGTAAGGAGGAGTGTTGTTGGATATGTTGGCGGGTGATTCCGGGCCCGCCACACTGCGGCCGCCCTGCTAGAGTCTTGGGCTTCACAATCGGAGTTTGTGCTGATGGATTGTGGTAGTTGGAGCCTGACTCGCTCGCCTCCGCTGTGAATAAGTATGGGGGTGCCCATGAATACAGTATAGTGGAAATGAGCAAGAAATGGAGCTGGAAAACGTTCCAGGCTCGCGGATTGTGAGTGAAAAAACGTGCAACAAAAGACCGTGAGCTGCATGTTTTTGCCCCAGATTTTATTTACAATAATTTGTGCGCAGTTAACTTACCTGAACTCAAAATTGTGCAGTGTTCCTTGAAATTGTAATATTTAGAACGCTGCATTGGGATTGAATTATGAATTAAAGATCACTGCGCATGCTCGAAGACAAATGACCGGAAAACGACGTCAATAAATTATGTGGTCTTGAAAACACGTGGTCATTTCAAAATGAGCCGGTATACTTGACTCCCAACAAGGATCGTGAATGGAGTCGAAACGTGTTGGGATTGGGACTGGCAACATTGCGTATCAATCAATGAATGCTGTCTAATAAAGCGCTGTGACCCCTTGGATCTGGCTGCGGTGCATTTCTTGTAAGGAGGAGTGTTGTTGGATATATACATATATATATATATATATATTATTCCATCTCTCTCCCTCACGGAAAAGAATGAGTCACACTCCACAGTGAAAGTAAATACTTTTTAATTCAATTTTCGGCAGTCCTGACGCGTTTCAGTCGTCCTCGACCTTTGTCAAAGGTTCCGCCTCGACATCTCACGATTACCACAATATTGGTTTCCTGCCTCTATTTCAAGCTTTGGCCCCCTGGTGGACATCCTTTGGTGGATTCTTAACAATGCATCCTGGTACTTGTGGTACGTAATTAAACCCTCCGGTGGGTGAATCCTCCCATTTGCATGATTCTGTGAGGAATTAAAGTTTATTTTCCTTCACTGTTGCACCATAGCATGCCCACTTTCAAGGTTGCTGGGAGACCATACCAAAGCCAATCTTTGGTGGCCCACTACTGACCCTTCACGTTTTCACGAGCACACAACAAGGTTCTATTTCAGGCAGTGATGGCGCTCTTGCTGGCGGTGCGTGACTCGGTGCTGAACCAAGCCTCCTTAACATTACTCCATCTCTCTCCCTCACGGAAAAGAATGAGTCGCACTCCACAGTGAAAATAAATACTTTTTAATTCAATTTTCGGCAGTCCTGGCGCGTTTCACTCGTCCTCGACCTTTCTCAAAGGTTCCGCCTCGGGCATCTCACGATTACCACAATATTGGTTTCCTGCCTCTATTTCAAGCTTTGCCCCCCTGGTGGACATCCGTTGGTGGATTCTTAACAATGCATCCTGGGGCTTGTGGTACGTTATTAAACCCTCCGGAAACCCTCAAAGTTGCGCCATTGCAAGATGCACTCCCAGGTAGGTATATTACAAAAAGAGAGCTGGTTCAATAAAACTCCCATCCAACAGTTTATTGCGACACGTTTCGAGCCTTACGCCCTTCATCCAAGGCAAACTGTGCAAGGACGGCCAAACACTGCCAGTACTTTCGCAATTTAAATAGTCACGCCCATGTGAGCCGGCAGATCATGAGCGCCTTGTAGCAATTGCAGGATGGGACTGGTAGTTCAATCTATAACCCATGGGAGTCTGCTTGCTGTCATCACATGTTATAATAGTTCTCTTGGTGTTCTAAAAATGTTGCTCTCTGGTAAAAGAGGCACATCCTGCTCTGCATTCAGCCATCTGAGTGAACCGGCAGCGGACTCGCTGTGTATATTGGGATGGTGCATCTCAAGGCCGGGCCAGCCGTTTTACTGAATCATCCAAAAGTTGCCTCTTTTACCAGAGAGCTCCACCGCGCGCTGACTTTGCATAAATAATTATGGCTTCCCTCTTTCAAGAACTCCACTGCATTCCGGCGCAAGTTAGTATTATGTTGTTTATTCGCCTGCTCTTCGGCAGTAAATGCGTTTCGATGCTTTCTAGCATCTTGGTCATGACCAAGCAGGCGAATAAACAAAGTTATACTAACTTGCACCGGAGTGCGTGTTCACGGTGGACGCCATTTCTTACAGCAATTACCCGAGACAATAGACCAGTGGTTCCCAAACTTTTGACTCCTGAGGACCCCCATTGAGTCACCACTGGAAGCCGGGGACCCCCAAGCAATTTGTAGGATTTAAATTTCAAACATTAAAACAGTAATTCGAAAAAAATAAACGTGTGCATTCAAAACAAATACTCAAATTACTAAGGATTTTAGGGGCATATTTACAAGTCCCTATCGCCATGGGAACGTCACTATTTGCGATGTTCCTGTGGCAATAGGGGCTTTGCCTTATTTACAAGGCAGCGTTAAGCCACTTATTGTGGCTTAACGCTGCCTTGTAAATAAGGCCCCCTTTCACGCAATGCTTAGCGTGAAAAAGGTGGGCAGTGGGAGTTGCAGTGGGCGTTTCACTCCAACACCCATTTATTTTGACGCTGCCCTCTATTTACAAGGTCAGCTTAAATAGGAGACAGCACCAGAATTAAGACCATGAAAAACCTGGTCTTAACTTGGCGAAATGAGGAGAAATGCCTTATTTCTCCTCGTTTTTGCTTTTTCCAACGGAAAAAGCCAAACACCTTTGATTGTTTATGTTCAGGATGGTGACCCTTCATGCACATAAACAATCTTTAATAAAAATGACGTTTTGTAACTTCCATGTGTGCTGCATTAGGCAGCACACATAGAAGTGACCAAAAGACATTACAACATTGTTCATGTGCAGGAAGTGGGAACATAGCAGCATCAGGATAATGATAGACTGGGAATAAACATATGTTGCTAACTTTTACCATGCAGTTTGCAAGCAGCTCTTTGATGACAGTTTATAGGACACTGTGCTAGATTACGATTTTCCCTTATGAATTGCACAGTGACAAAAGAATCTCTGTGACAAAATCAGTAGCCCACCGACCTATGCACATAAAATACTGTTTTTAAAATGCATTGTACACGTTCTTTGCAGTAGGCATATTAACCCTCTGTGTCACATTAGATAAGTCAAAGCTGCCACTAGACAAAACTTTCCTCTCTCTCCAGCAGGTACATTAATCACTGGCATTTTCTTGACACTTTTATAGTTGCTCGAAAACTGCTAATTTTACAAGGAACTTTGCAGTGCTTTTAAAACTGCTGCCTGCGGACCCCCTGGGAATGTGCCACGGACCCCTGGGGGTCCTCGGACCCCAGTTTGGGAAACACTGCAATAGACTAATGCATTCCAGTTTTTCTTCCTTATGTGCCTAATGTGTTTAAAATCATATTTTATACATTGTACAAAGGAAAGGATTGATAAAGTCATCGAATAATACTTGCATATTATAAATCAATACTAACATATAAATGGTGATTGTTCTGGCCGCATTCCTTCCCATTTTTTTGCCCACTGTGCCACTCTAGACAGAGACCATGGATATAGAAATCAGTCTTGGCCCTGCCTCAATAGTAACCGTCCAGCCGGAGTGCCAGACCAGGTCCACTCCAGTCCGGAACGCAAGAAATTGCAATTGCATGTTTTCATGCCGAAAATGCAGGTGGTCAGGTTGCTGGTGATTGAACTAGATTGAGTCTTACCAGTGGCGGCCATCACTAACAAAGGGTGGTAGAGCAGGTGGGGGGAGCGCACAGGGGGCATGTGTTAATATTTTTTGGAAAACTTACCTTTAGCCGCCGCCCACCTCCAATGATAAGTCACGTACACAGCGTCTCCTCTTCCTGGGTCCCAGCAGCCCCTGGGACAGACTCCCATCCAATCCCTGTGCTGCAGAGCAGCGCGGTGATCGGCCTGAGTGGGCAGGAAAGACGCTCCGCTGAAGTCATGGAGTCTGTGGGCTTTCTCCAGCCCAGCTGCTGAATGCAGCCGGGCTTGAGAAACCTAAGTGGGTATGTGTGTTTTGGTCGGCCTGAGACGGCCAGTCAAACACATATGCGTACTTAGGGAGGTCAGATAGCGCTCATCTTCCCCCTCCCATGCCCCGCCCATCCCTCCACAAGCTGGCTCAGAGCCCGCAAACGAAAAATAAAATGATGCTAGAACATCTTTTTACTTTTAATTTGCGGGCTCTGCGCCAGGCAGTGGGGTGACGCACCTTCGTCATTGCAGAGGAGCCGACGCTTAGGCTTAGCGTGATGGTCTGTGCATCACCTGGGCCCTGGGGTTACTAGGCCGAAGTCAGCTGCCTTAGTCCATCTTGGGTCAACCATTTTGCACCCAAGAAGATCTAGGACAGACAACAGCTAGCCAAGGCACTATTTGCAAATGTGAACAACTGGCCAGGACAACAATAATCTCGCCCTAGGCTACTTTAGCCTCCAAAAACTGAGGATGAAGGGGAGCTGAGACAGATGAGCAGTATGGAAAAGCCAACATGGCGACAGGAAGAGTTGCCAACCGCCGCTGTCCTCTTTGACCTGCACCATTGTGTGAGCCAAAAAAAAGCCACCGACAGGTCTGAGATGACCTGATGCCCAGTGCTTTAAATGGGCCGGTACTCACCAGTACTGAGTAAGGGCACTTCCAAGTTTTCGAGCCTTCAGTACCGGCACTTTTCTTTAGTCAGGTAGAGTACCGGTACCCTGATTGATGGCATGGCAGGCTCGGGTTCGGTATTGTCACAGCGCGGAGTGTCAAATTCCCCCTTCGGCACAGACCAACTACCTCAGCATCAAATTCACTCAAATACATTCATTTGGTGGGGCCCATAACACCAAATATACTTACACTCCGTTGATCTGTTTTTCCCAAGGAAAATACGCCTCCAAACGCTGACATGAAATGAATACCTTTACCTTACACTTAAACACATTAACCTCAGACCTAAGATATCCCTCTCATAAGGAGATGGATCATTTAGTTGTTTTGAAGGTTTAGATTCACACTCATTTATCTAGTCTTAAATCCCATCAAACTCTCTTTTTATAATAATCGACAACACATTTGTCAATTAATCAAATATTCTTTATCTAAGAAATATGGCAAGAAACGTTAGAAATCATCACCAGCATTTTAGGGTATCATATTTACCTATTCTGTCTAAAGTCGTCCTCTAAGTCAATCAGTCAAGGAAGAATTTATTCAGCAAAGTTAGGCCGCAATTCAGTCTCTCAAAGATTCAGGATAACAGCTGTCCAGCAGTGTCACCGTCCTCTCCGTCAGCATAACGTCAGGAAATCGAGTTCGTCAAAGTAGAGCGTGTCGATCAGCGATATCGTTAGCGGTTTTTAGCCTAATTCCCTTCCTACTTTTATAATGAAAATAATGTCAAAAAGTATCAAGACCGGGGTTTAGAGAGTCCTGATTGGTCCATTTGGGGTAGCGGGGTACAGTTCTCAGGGTGTCGAATGATGAAGTCATCAAACTTGCTTGTTCCGGCTTTTAAATTGAGCTTTGTCTTTGGTCTTGGATGGGTTCCCGGAGCGTCCTTGAAGGGTACATGTTCTCCCGGGGTAAGGTCCAGGCCACTGCTGCTGGCGGAGACGCCTGCGCACTTCACCCAGAACCTCGTGTTGTCAGGGTAGTCACGTCTAACGTCTCGTTCAGCCATCTTGTTTAGGCCGAAATGGTCAACTTAAGCAAAAGAAACACAAAAAACGTAATTAAACATAGAAATGGCTAATAAAATGTTATCTCCTTGCTAATACCCATATGTGTGTGTATTTATCTAGCAGAAGCAACACTCAGAGCGGTTTATACTCACTGAATAAAGCACAAATCCCAAATACATCACCAAAGCGACATATACCATGCAATATTTTAGTTTTGTACTATTAATATGCGTACTCAAGTTAGTTTACAATTAATATAGCCATGCAAGGTGCAATTCCAACGTGTAATTCTTTGTTAATATAGTTGGTGAGTTATCACTTCAAACAAATTAATAATATTATAATTAATTGATTATTCGGATTAATATAAACATGCAGAATGGGGGGTATACAAAATGTTGTATTACCCGCTCCAGCAGTATCTCCTCCAATGGAAGTCAGAGGCTGCTCTGCTTATGGATCTCGCTGAGCCTCTGAAGTAGACTTTTGCAGGGATGCTGCTAAAGTCCAGGGGCGCCCCTTTGAATTTCCTCACAGTGCAGGGGTTTGAGAGGGCTTGCATCACGCTTTGATTAACAGGACAGAGTCTTGGCAGACCCTGCACTGTTAATTAGGCGTGCAACGACCATTCAGGTTAAACTGCTTTAACCCCTTCCCCTCCTCCCCCCACCCCCCTCTCCGTCAGGTGCGTGAAATGTCCTGGGCTGGGGCTGCGGTCAGTAATGCAGTCCCATTTAGGGTATTGCACTGGCCTTACTAAAGCCAGTGGCAGTGCAGCACAATCCTACACCTTCCCCAAAGCCAGTTTTCTTTTCATGTTTGTTTTTTCAGCACAGGAGCTGCTTCCCTTTGTGTGCCCCTCCAACACTAATGGCTGCATTTACATAACAGCAACAGATCCATAGGTGTGAAGGTAGCCCTGCCCAAAGAGCAATGCATAGCAGGGAACCTGCAGCGCTCCAGGAATGAGCTCGCATGACAACTGGTAATGGGCCTGGTTGGGGGGAAAACAAGATGAACATAGAAGGAAGGAGGAGGGAGGAATGTAAAAAAGTGAGGTGACAGGTGAAGTTAGGGTTGACACTTTTTTCAGATAAATACCAAATATTTGTTCATTTCTGAAATCAGGGCATAGAAATGGCATTTTAACACAAATTTGTGTAAAGTTAAAAATCTGCTGAATTTCTTGTATGTATATATATATATATAAAGAAATGTTAACATATCATCCTCATACTGTACATAAAAACATTTCTTTTTTATTTGTGCTGCAACTGGTATATGTAATTACTTGCCACACCTCTAGCTCATTTTAATGAGTACCTGCACTTACTTTTTCCCATTTAAAGCACTGCTGATGCCCTTATTGCAATTGCAGATATGGCAAGAGGCCAATTCTCAGGGAGCTCACTCCTCCTTTACCCTCAAACAATGAGAAAGAAGTACTTATGGGTCAGGCGAGACAGGTGCCCTGGCACACTTTTTGCCTGGCTGCCAAGAGATGTTTTCACCTGCTCTGGTGCTTCATGGCTACATCATCTTGCGGCATGGGACATGTGACAGCTGCACCCTTGCCAGAAATGCAATGGGGAACTGGGCACCAGGCCAGCTGTCTTCCTCCTCACTCACATAAAAGATGAGGAAAAGCAGAGATGTTTTAAGCCTTTAACGCATGGGCAAAGTGGGCTCTGGCCCAGGGCCCCAGCCTTTCAGGGGGCTCCCGATAAAGCCAGCTCTATTCTGCAGTCTTGCCCTGATGAACATCAATAGTTCTTAAACAGGTCTTTTTAAATGCCATTTTCCTTTAATTCATTTCTAACGTGGGTGATGCGTGAGAGTCTATTACAGACATTTTGCAGAGAAGTGAATTTGTTTCGTGCAAAATCCATAAAAAGTAGTTTCCTTTAGTTCACAATAGGACCTCACATATGAGAAATGGGAGGGTGTCGCAAAGATTATTTTACAGTAATATTAGCGAGCAGCTGCTGTGTTACAATATTGAAAACACAACACATGTCACTATTTCTGAATATTAGATGTAAATACATTTAGATTTGGACGAGTGAGTCTGTGCACTGTCAGGGGCCTGGCCAAGGAGTGCATGAAAGAGCTGAAACTGGACCAGAAATTCAAAGCTAGTTCGAACAGGGGCCCCCAAAATACATTAGGCCCAGGGCCCTGAAAATCCTTAAGACATCCCTTAGGAAAAGGAGAGCTGTGATAGCTGACAAGTGCCCCAGCTCCCGGTTCACAATAGCAAATGGTATGTCCTCAGTCAAGCTGGCCTCGGATATTGGAAGAACTAGAACTCTACAAAAGTAATGACATTAACTCAAAAACCTAAAGATAAAACGGAGTTAAGGTTGATGGGAAGCAAAACCTACGTTTTTTTTAATATCATATGTAGAATTGTTATGACTTGATTTTTTTTTATTTCAAGGTATTTTATTAATTTTATAGACAAGACATTAGCATTTCTGTTACAAGGTTAGCCAATCGTAGTTTGTACAACAGTGTTAACGGTCACTCCGAAACATATGCTTAGCTAACCCCACCTGACCTGGTTTGATATTTTATTGTATTGCAACGGTTTTTATTAACTATGCAAAAAAATAAACTGAAACATACTGAAATACCTGATAAAGTCAATAGGTCTAGTTTTTGTACTAACATATGTGAACCGGAAGCAACAGGTTGACGTTCATGCATCCCAAGTGCATCCAGTAACACATGAAGTCAAATCTGTTGTCTATACAATTGCTTGTGACTACAAGATGCCAACAGCTGGACCAAGGATGCTATTATTGATTTGTCTCGTTTGAAAGCTTTTTTTCTAGGTATAAATTGTGTATTTTAATATACTCTTCCTCAGTTCGGGGGTATATTGTTTGTTGGGCTCAAAGCATCACAGCTTTTAAAACGGTGCCTTCACACACTGAGCTAGTTCAGTGAGTCAAAGACCATGCTGCAGAGATTTCCTTGAACCAGATGCAGCTGTTCTGTACGTGGTGAGTTTGTGGTGCTGCTGCTTTTAGTGTCTGGAGCACTAGGTTCACTGTACTATGTGTGGGATATTGTAGTGAAACGCACAGTCTGTGCTGCATTCCCAGGCTCGGGACCGTCAATGGCTCTGGTCAGCAGGCCCCAGTGAGTGTAGAACCCCACGCACGAGCTCAGGATCTGTGATGAAGGGGCAGAAGCCCTTGCTTGTCCGCACCCACTCCTGCGGGTCCCCAAACTCCAGGCCCTATTGCCTCCACGTGGTCCGGCTGATACCATGGTGTGGGTGGGCTGTAGTGCAACAAGTCCCAAGCAGTGGTCAGAAGGCCTGCAGTGACCAAAAGACCATTCAGTGCTAAGGGGGGTGAGAGGCGGCGTGGAAGAACACCATATAGCGCCCTCTCCCGATCAGAGCAGCATGGAGCGACATCATCGGGCAGTGTCTTCGGGCGCCCTTAGCAAGGCACCATATTGTGACTGGCAGGACACAATATTTGCATTTCGCCAACCATTAATGAATAGTAGTAGCATTCTATTTTATGGCCGTGCCCCACCACCAAACACCTGGATATTTTGCTCAGCACTTTCATATGGTTGGGGGGGGCGGCAGTGGAGGTGTGTAAATACACACATACATTTATGTCTGTCTGTCTACGTGTTTGCCAGACTCTTTGCTTGTGCACATGCCGGTCTTCATTGATGCCTTTGTGACTACGTTTGTCGAACACAGTGTGTCAGGTAACCGTTTTGGTCCGTCTTATTTGTTTCATGTGCGAGTCTTTACATTCTTCTGTGAAGGGGCCCACGCGTTTGTCTCTTTGCCTGCATGAGTGCATTGCATCCGTGTCTTTCTCTCTCTTGCTCCGTTTTTGCTCATGTGCCTTTCTGGTTGTGTGTCTAGAAAAAGTGGGGCTGGCATCGGACCTGCTGATAATATGGCGGTCCTGCCGGCCCCCGATGACCGAAGGAGGCGGGCCTGTCGTGCACAGCAGTGACATGACCGGCGCGCCTCCTATGTCATTGGCAGGCCGGGTCGTGACCCGGAAGTGAAAGGAATCACTTCCGGGTCGCGCAAGTTGCCAGCCCCCACATTGTGGGGGGCTAGTAGTTGCCAATAAAAGGCTGGGGAGCAGAGGAATCTTCCTCTTTGCCTTCCGCGCTCCCCAGCCTGTGGTGCGACCTCTCTAGGAGGTTGTAATATAATATTTAGAGAGATTACGGGGGTAAAGGGGGGGAAAAGTACCCTCATGGTGAACGGGCCCTCTGCGCATGCGCACTCAGGAGGGAGGGCGGGGTTTAATTGATAAGGATCTGACACCAGTTATTGACCTTGCCGTAGGCTCAAACATGGATACGCAGAAATTGATTGCCATTATGATTATGAATGATGTTATGCTTAGCTTTGGTTAGGAATAACTTCTATTAGAGTTATGTTAAGGAAAGCCATCTGATATCTGTACATATCAAATGTAATCAAATGTCAATTATATGATTGTCTGCGTACATTTTTGAAAAATTGTTAATATTCATTGTTTGATTAATTTTGTTAATAAATACGGCCGGGGGTTATCTACGACCCCTTTTTCCAACTAAACTCATGTTCTTGATATTTTGTGGGTCTGGACAAGGGAGGAGGGGGTATAGGTAGCACCAGGCCATATGCGCACCTAGCTGTGTATGTATACACTGGTGTGTCTCTTGTGATCTGACTCTCGGTGGGTCTGTGTATAGTTCACATGTGCAAAAGAATGCTTGTGAGAGTTCTGCCAGAAGGGAACACAGCCCTGCATCTGTTCACACTCAGCGCCGCTGTGCCGCTGTATAACTGCTCTATGCATCCGTCTTTCACACGGTTAAGCTGCAGCGCACACTCTCTTGTGAGTTCGGAAAGAGATCCATCAACCTCTTATGCTGGAGTATTTAAATAAAAATAACTTCTGAAAACAGTCTGATTCTTGCCTGTGTGCGCATATTGTCTGTATGGCACGTGTACAGCGCCTTAACCCGACAGAAGAAGCGCTACATACAAACACCTTATTAGTGATATTACGGCGGGGCATCAAGTTATTTCCCATTCGGGGTGGGGGTGGTAAGAGGCAATCTTCATGGGGCCTCAGGACACCTGTCTGGGGTGGGAGGTGACTGCTGGTGGAGGGCGGTGAGTAAGGGCGTGGGTCCTGGGCCTCCCACCCCCGCCCCTCTCGGGGTGAGATGTGGGGCCCCAGCTGCCGCAGGGCTTTAGCCGCCTGCAGCGATCCTTAATGCCTGATCCCTCCGGGATGCAATTAGGCAGAGTGTACTCCTGGTGCCCGCGTATCGAGCGCCTCATCATCATTAAACGGCCCGGATGATGATCGCAGGGAGCGCAGGCACCTCCTCGCGCCTCCCGATGCCCCCGCCCCCCTCCCCTCCATGCCCCCACCCGCTCGCGCACAAACACAAGCAGGCTTTTTCAAACATCTCCACTCGCTGTCAGCTTAATCCCAGCCCCGCAGCCCAGGACGGAGGCCGGTCTCCTGGAACAGAGCCCAGCCTGCACCCCCTACCCCCCAGCTCCACGGAGTGTGCCACCGACAGCTGATCCGCCCGGGCACCGCTGGAGCTGCTGCGGACACCGGGAGCTGAGACCAGACACCTCGACGCGAAGCCTCTCTGCGGGACGTGGCTTTCCCCCCTTCGGAGCACTTTCTTCCCCTCAAGGTAGGCCAGGCTTGCCCATAATGGGCATCTCTTTAACTGTGTGCACCCCTATCTGAATGCTGTCACATCTTTACAAAGAAAGTCACACCTGCACTGTTTATGTATTGGTTCCTGCTGTAAATGTATTTGATGGAGCAACATGTACGTCGCCGTGTAGCTAGCTCAGTGCCGTACATATATAGCTTTGTGGGGGCAGATCTCAAGGTGAGAAGTGTGATACATCACCCAGTTCACTTTCTTTTATTTGTAGTCTTAACTTTATAAGGGGTCAAGGAAACTACAGGTACCAGAATCCAAATTAGCAAGGCCGGACTCGAAGAACATTTCACATTTGAGAGGAGACCACGTGGGCTGTCGGACCCTGGGACGTGCTTCTCTTGTCCGGTTCCGATGTGTCAAGGCTTCACAATGCGAACCTGCTGGCGAGGAGTGAACGCCGTTTACAGTGTGGCACTGCGGCGGAGTGAGGGTGTGTGCTGGCCTGTTTACACCTTCACCGTCGGCACTGCCGGAGACAAGTGAAAGTGAGTGCGCTGTTCGTCACACCGGCCCATCCTCGGAAGAATGCTGCACGCGCCGGTGTGCCCTACAGGTGTTGTCTGACATTAAAGGGGCTTCAGCTGTGCCAGCTCCGTGCCCCTCGGGTGGGTATGGGCTGTGCTGACGTCAGCGGTAGCACAGTTCCACCTCGGCTCGTGCACTTGCACCCGTTTCCAGCAGCAGGGCATGTCGTGCTTAATTTACCTCGTTACCCCTGCGTCTTGTCTGGCGTTTGACTAATTGCTCTGATTAACGAGACCGGGCCCGTAAATGCGTAATTATTTCAAATGTATTTTCCTGCGCTGTTGCATGTAGGACTCTCCTGCGCACACATACATGGCTCCCATTCGGCGTCCACACTTACCTCACGAGGACAGACTGTATCTCGTGTGGACGAGGCGGTTAGGGGGGGTGTTATCTATCACGTGGACGCAGACATATCAGATATGTCCTCCCTGTGGCTTCAAGTTCAGACCTGTCTCTCATGCCGTACCGCTCGTGCTGCAGACACACTCATGACCTTGGTGTGACCACAGCCATGCGAGTCACGTGGACATAAACATCTCGCGTGTGGATAAAAGCTTACCCCTCATGCTGAACACAGACGTTTGTATGGAGAAAGAGCTGTGTGCACACGAACATAGCTCTTATGTGAATGCAGACATGTTTTTCATATATGCCGCATTTATGCCTCGCAGTGGACACATTTGTGCACCTATACTTTATACCAAGTGATGCCCCTCGTGCATGCCGTAGGTACAACATTTCTCATGTTGTATCGTCAGACAGGCCAGTATGTTGTGTACACAGATGTCCCCCGCGGGGACATAGACACGATTGTCATGTGGCCACATAACTTTCTTTTGCGAGGACGAAGGCAGGATTCCCACGTGAATGCTTACATATCCCTCATGTGCAGACATGTGGACACAAATCTCGCGTGAACGAGACATGTGCAGACATGTGGACACGGACAAAGCTCAAACGTGAACGATGCCATGCTCCTTATGTGTGGACCCAAACAAAACTCTCACGTGAATGATGACGTCCCCAGTGTGCCTGCATGTGGACACAGACTAGGGTGACCAGCAGTGGCGGCTGGTGACATTTAAAAGTGGTAGGGCGTAAAAGTCAGGGATGAGTGTTACGTCATGAAGTGAGCGAGCCCGACTATCATACGGGAGAGTTCTTTAAAAAATAAGTTTTAAACACGCATTTACAATGCAATGGTCTCGGCAATATTATAGGTAGAGCTATTGGTATTGCTCATTATTTTTTTTATCATTTTTGTATCCCTAAATAAATGGCATTGTCATTTCTATTGGCATTAGTTTTTTTTTTTTGCATATGTGATACCTATTGCATTAGCAGAGAGAGAGTGAGGTATTGAAATAGAGAGTGAGGTAGTGAGAGAGAGTGAGGTAGATGGAGAGTGAGGTAGTGAAAGAGTGAGGTAGTGAGTGAGGTATTTTCTGACGTAGTGAGATAGAAACAGTGAGTGATGTGAGATAGAGAAAGATTGAGGTAGTGAAAGAGAGAGTGAGGTAGTGAGGGATGTTGTGAGGTATTAAGATAGAAACAGAGAGTGATGTAGTGAGGTAGTGAAAGAGTGAGTGTAAGTGGCTTAGTGTATTTGAGAGAGAGAGTGAGGTAGTGAGATAGAGAGAGTGAATTAGTTAAAATGTCTTCGTACCAGCGGTGCTGCTTAAGTTTCTTTCACTTAGCATGACGTTTCAGAATACTGTCAGTGGTTGCCTCGCGCGGCGCAAGATTTCTTTCGCACTTCGTTATGATTGGCTGTAGCTGGAGACCATGTGTTTCCTGTTTGATACTCGCTCTGTGATTGGTCGGTTAGGCGGGCGCTGCCGGCCGGCTCCAGAATTATGGTGGAGGTCGGCTGGAGGTTGTTCTGGGTCCAGGCACCTTGGAACCAAGTTGTCCGCGTAAAGGGGGTCCCGGAACACCACAGGGGAGTATTGGGGTTGAAGAAGGTGCCGTCTGGGTACAGGGGAATATGCAAAGAGTACTCGTCGGTGATCAAAGAGGTAGGGTATTTTGAGGAGGAGAATCTTTTACTGGAGTTGCAAAGAGAGTGTCAATAGCTGCAGTCTGGGGCCGCCAACCGCAAAGAAGATCACGCTTCATCTAGTCGGGATGTGAAGTCATTAGGGCAGGCAACCGAGTTTATGGGAGAATGGGTTGTGGGGCGGCACGAGAGAGCAGTCCGTAAAGACCAGTAAGGGGCAGTGAGCCCAAGACATTGGAAAGGACAGGAGGGAGTCATTGGTCATAAGCTAGATGCTCTGAGGGTACTCTATATGCACCTTCTTAGTCGTGCTGCCTCTGCCGATCACTGGCCTTTGTCATCCTCACGTCAACGCTTCAGCTCAGCCAGAATGAACAGCGGCTCCACAGAGACAGTTGTGCGCGCTGCTGTCAACCCAACACACCGCGGGTTCCTGACAGTTGCTTTCAGGGAGCGTGCAATCGCGCCCTTCACAAGTTACGGGCTTTCAGCAAGTCCCAGGGGGCTGTTCTCTGCTGCCAGCCAACAGAACTCTTTCACCAGGGCATACTCCACCACTAATGGAGCTGTGAGGAACAACGGCTCACTGAAGCAACCGCTCTTCCGCAGCCCGACCGCCTACTACGATATCCTTGGAGTCACCGGTTCAGCCACGCAGTCCCAGATCAAGACAGCCTACTACCGCCAGTCGTTCCGCTACCACCCGGACCGCAACAATGGCGACGAGGTGGCAGCGCTGCGCTTCACCGAGATTAGCGAGGCGTACCTCATCCTGGGCAGCGTCACCCTGCGCAAGAAGTACGACCGAGGAACCCCAAGCCAAGAGGACGTGCGGGCGGCGGGGAAGCCTCCGGGGAAGGTGGATGGCTCTACCATGCCCAAGAAGACCGAGAGCACGTCGTCCTCGTCCCGCTACACTCCCACCAAGCCAATCTTCGACCCGTTCTATCGAGCCCACTATGGCGAGCAGATTGAACGGGAGCGGTACATGAAATGGAGACGCGAGGAGCTACAACAGCAAAACAAGCACACCACTGCCTTTCTCCGAGGCAAAGCAAAAATGCCTCGGAGAAACGCAGTGGCGTTTTCGGATTCGGGGGCGTGTTTCTTTTTCTCTCCTCTTGCCATTGGCTGGAGGAGAGAAAAACACGCCTGAGAAAGGGCGTGGCTAAAAAGTGGAAAGAACAGCACGGAACACGCCCCCGAATCTGAAAAAGACGGAGCCTATTTGGAGGGACGGCTCTTTCCTCCAATGGCTGGCCTCCGTTTAGGAAGCCAGCCAATGGAGGAGAAGCAAAAAGAGAGGCGGGCTAAATAGCCACTCTAAGAAACATTAAATCTCCGGACTTCCGGTTCTGCCTTTGGCAGACCGGACGGTCCCTCGACCTAAAAAACAAAGGGAGAAAGCAGAGACAGAGAAGAGGGAGATGAAGAAGCAGCAGTATCTGGTGCTGGATTAAGTCTGAGGTGAATTAAATACTACACAGCCTCGTTATCTGGCCCGACGATTTTTAATAGCACCGCCGGAGCAGAGCTTTGGGCGTGAGCATTCATTCTTTTACAAATTAAGCGCTTAGCAGGTCCTGTCCCACTAGCTGGATTCAGTCAGGGGACTTCAAGGTGTCTTCTTACTATTGAAGAGTTATTTAAATGATCCCCCAACATGCTATGTACCAGTATCTCCATTTAGCGCTACCAGTACTGCGAGCTAACGAGGACTGGATCAACAGCCTGTATTTCACACCCTGTGCGCAGATAATGAAACTTGTGGAGCAAGGGCATTTTTGCAGCACTTGCGGGAAATGGCGAAACACAGCAAGTAACTTGCTGTATTAGCGCCACGGAAAAACCGTGCAAAAAAAGTTATTTGCACGGATTAATCAGTGCAACAGTTATAGTTTGCTATACTTGATGGCTGTAAATACGGACGGCAATGGAAAATATTTCTAAGGCACTCCTAACCTAAATAAAAAATAGCGCCTTGCGTTGTTGAGTCAAGATTTGTGTAAAAAATGTTGGCAATAGCGTCAACGTTCTGGCACTTATGCTAACTGTGTGATCAGGCTGCTTCCTTTTATAGAATGTAAAATATAATAGGCAGTGGCTAATCTAACCTTAAAGTTGAGGTACCCTCTGGTATATTCACATGTAAGTGCAGCGTGACACGAAAAAACAAATACCAGCTGGATGCATTTTGGGACATCGAGATGTCTTCTTTGATACAACACTGCATGGCTATCTGCTCCACTTTAATTCGCAACATTTTCTGATGGTGTACGTTCTAGGCAACGATACAGGTTCATACTGAGTGCTCCTATGGGAATTCTAGTTGGCCAACATCTTGCTCCGATTCTGGGGTCCAGCACCCTGGCACTTCCATACCAAAGGTGGTAAGGAAGCGAGTGGTCATCTGACTACAGAGAGCCATCACCTGATCGAGGGGTGTCACACGCTGCTGGGTGTGGAACCTCCCAAGCAACCATCAATCAAGGATGCAACTTAAAGGGATAAGGTTACCGCAGGGGGACAATAGAGGGGACAGCCCCCTTAGCATCCCCCCCCCCTTAGCACCCCATTCCCCTCCCCGAAAGGGGGGTTAGTATTTCTTCCATGCCTACTGGCCGGAAAGGGGGGGCAATCTCCAGCGGACACCGCCTCCCCCAGGGACAACGCACTTGCTGGGCAGCGGGGGGTATATAGGAGGGACACGCACCTGGGCAAGCCCTCCTTCCCTTCCAGCGCGCGGGCGGCAGACAGTTTTCCTACAAGACAATTGTTTGTGTTTTGTTCATAATGCAACTGTATAACTGTGTTTCTTTCTCCAAGCCAGGATCCACACAGAGCTAGTGTGACAACAGGGGTTAGGAGTGGGATGGCTAAGGCAGACAGCTGCCTGCTAATGGTACCTCATGTGCCAGTGAAATGGTTCTTTTCAACAAATGGAAATCTTTCCCGGGGTTAGTTCTCATTGTGTACATTCTCCTAAACACCATATAACAAACGTGTTCTGTACACAGAAAAACTGTTGACCAACAACCAGAAGTAACTCGCTGTATCACAACTTAGTGCTACACGAACACCTTGTCCCAGCGCAGGAAATGATGGGAGTCTCGCAAGGATCCCAATTCTGGCGCCTATTTCTGGTCTGGGATCCGCCGATTCAGTGAAATATGCTTTATACGTCATCGAGTAATTCTCCGACCCCGGGACACAGTCCAGCAGCGCCTGCAATTGACTTCATTCTGGTCGTTGCATGAGCTCACAAGAGGCGAAACTGATTTCTGATTTTATTTCCAGCTGGGCCTAAAACAAAAGCCGATTTAAAAGAACCAGCGCTGCCTTGGCCAGAACTCCATTCAGTCTCCTGGCCACACATTACTCGTGCTCGTTTTACTGCACTTCTGGTCGGCCGCTCTTCTGCCGCAGATACTGTACAATTGGAAACCGCCAGCTCAGTCACGAGGCGGCCATTCATTCATTCATTCATTTAGCCTCCAGCCAGAGCGGCTGCAGTCACGGGCAGGAGGACCTGACTCCAAAGTGCCTAATTGAGGTCTGATGATGCCGAAATGTATGTATAGCTGCCAGGTGATAGTGACTCGTGGGACTTGGGGCCCCGCCAATAATTCATGGGAAGTGCCCAAGGAGTGAGCCAGGACCTTTCACATTTTTTAAAGTCTGATCCTGCACGAGTTCCATGTGTGGCCGGGCGCCGGCTTCCGAAAAGACCAGGTATGAACGAGCAATCAGCATTTCCAAAGGGTCCGAGCTGCGGGGTCTGAGGCACAGACAAGGCTGCAACTCAAAGGATGCACACCACTGCCTTTCTCCGAGGCAAAGCAGAAATGCCTCGGAGAAACGCAGTGGCGTTTTCGGATTCGGGGGCGTGTTTCTTTTTCTCTCCTCATGCCATTGGCTGGAGGAGAGAAAAACACGCCTGAGAAAGGGCGTGGCTAAAAAGTGGAAAGAACAGCACGGAACACGCCCCCGAATCTGAAAAAGACGGAGGCTATTTGGAGGGACGGCTCTCTCCTCCCATGGCTGGCCTCCGTTTAGGAAGCCAGCCAATGGAGGAGAAGCAAAAAGAGAGGCGGGCTAAATAGCCACTCTAAGAAACATTAAATCTCCGGACTTCCGGTTCTGCCTTCGGCAGACCGGACGGTCCCTCGACCTAAAAAGGAGTGGGGAAATTATTGGTTTATAATATTTATCCATAGAATTGCATGTTTGAGAAAATGTAATGCCTATATCATTGGAAATGTGCTATTTATAAATGACAGTGCGCTACTGCACTATCCTTTAGTAATATATTTGTGACAGTGTGCTCCAAACGGCACGACCACCAGTAACATACTACACCCTTACGGATGACAAGCATGAGCCTTGTGTTCCGCAGGGATGGTTTCACCTCATCAATAATGGCAGGTTCACTCCCAATTTTGGGATTACACTGCTTAGGCAAAACTTCTATTTATTAGAGGGGAAATTAAAGAGAATAAAAAAAAAGGTGAGGCGCTAAAGAGATAAAGTATCTTTATTACAATTCTACATGTCAGTTTCTGGTCAAAGCAATGTATTGGGGAGAGGAGTTTGCCTAACTCCTACGGTGGTCGACCTCGAATCTGGGGAACTGGGTTCGAGTCTCGGCAACGACCCTGCGACTCTGGGCAAATCACTTAATCTCCCTGTGCCTAACACAAATGAATGTGTCCTTATGTAATGCAACTGGTGCTATGTAAAGTGCTCTGAACACATTGCTGGTAAGTTACATAACGGTGAATGAGGAGAGCAGGCAGGGGAACATGCAGGATGAAGCCATGCAGGTCAGGCGGCGAGGCTAAAAAGATGTGACTGACGTCATGGGTAGGCTTGGCGCCTTGAAGAAATCATTCTGAGTCCAAGGAAAGTTAGTTTCTACTCACGCCTCACGGTTATTAATAAGCAGCAAACAGAAGAGAATTGGCTGTATTTGCTGAGAGAGATTATTTAATTACAGAGACTGCTCTCGCCGAAAGCTGTCAACGGCCAAAAACGTATTAATTAGAGATAGTGAGCCTTCCCAGCAGGGCCTGCTGAGACACCAGGGGCTGCAGGAAGTGCCCGGCCCAACAAGTCTAAGGAGCTGCAGGAACGGTCCTGGAGCTTTGCCAACAGGGGCACCCCCAGTGACCCCATCACCAGTGCGGGCCCTGTGGGGCTGACCCCTCCGTACAGGTCGGTGCCTCTGCCTTCCTTTAAACGCCAGCATCAGCCCACTGGCTGATGCTGGTGTTTAAAGGAAGGGACAGGCACCGCATGCGCACGGAGTTATGACAGGGTCTGCAGGGAGGGATGCCAGTTCATGCTGAGGAGGCTGTGGCACTGACAGGGTGGTGCCACAGTTTGTATGGGCAGGGAGACGGGCAGAGGTGCGCTTTGGCAGTTAGCTGTGCAGGTAGAAGTCCAGATGGTAGGTATGTGCAGTGAGCGGACCGGAAGTAGACGCTGTGTGCAGTGAGGGACTTGGGGAGTAAAACATGTATGCAGTGAGACCTGGAGGAAGGAGTTGTAGCAGGTAAATACAGTGGGTGGCTCGGGACTTGGGAGACCGTGTGTGCAGTGAAAGGCTTCAGGTCAGCCAGTGCGCTGGGGTAGAACTCTAGAAGACGTGTTCTGCGAGAGGCTCCGGATTATGTGTCCAGTGAGAGGATCCGCAGTAGACTGTGTGTGCAGTGAGGTTCTCGGGATTAAACGATGACGATATATGCAGTGAGAGCTGCAGGAGTAAACAGTGTGCGGCTTAGAAGTAGGCAGTGCGTTGGTAGAAGTTGAGGAGTAGCCAGTGCATGCACTCCGTGCAGTGAGAGAGTGCGTTATAGCACAGGGAGGGGCTCCGATTCTGGAGCAGATCATGTGTGCAGTGATGGGCGCCTGAATAGATCGTGTGCAGTGAGGGGCTCTCGTGTGCACTGAGGGGCTCCTGGGTAGATCGTGTACAGTGAGGGGCTCCTGAATAGATCATGTGCAGCGAGGGGCTCTCGTGTACAGTGAGGGGCTCCTGGGTAGATCGTGTGCAGTGAGGGGCTCTCGTGTGCAGTGAGGGGCTCCTGGGTAGATCGTGTGCAGTGAGGGGCTCCTGAACAGATCGTGTGCAGTGAGGGGCTCCCGTGTGCAGTGAGGGGTTCCGGACTCAGGATCCGACATTTAACAGCAGGTCTGCCGAGTTCGGGGGTTCAAAAAAAGGGAAAAAGCTTACCGGCACATGTGTCGTGTCGTTTGAAACCACGGCTGCAGGTGCCTTTTTCCAGCAACAAACACACCCCTCCCGGAAATAAGAGCTGCCTGCCTAACTGAAGCTAAATGGATAGCCACTCCCGGTCGCCTCGGCCTTACCCAATAAGAAAGCCTCATTTACGGAGGCGAAAGGAGTGCTGTAATTGTTACCACCCACTGCACTCAGTGCACTGCGAGCCAGCCCTGCCCCTTCCCATTACTCTGAATGGCGCTCCACTGACCACGCCCTGGGCCAATTCATTATCGCCCCATTTGAAACCTATTTACTGCCGCTTTTTTCAGCCACTCCCACAAGGCTGATGTCACCCGCCTCCTCGCTCCTCACTTGTGCCTCGAGGGCGAGGAATAGTTCTCGCCCAGCTTTTGCACATGCGCACATTGTGCAGGAAGACTCCGGGACAAAGTATAAGTAAGTAAAAATATATATATATTTATTTTACATAGTTTAACTTTTGAGTTTCACGGGGGCGCACCAAGCAGTGAGCACTTCTTTAAACTGCTCCACTGGTGTTCATTCTCTCCCATTAGTTTTCTACGATGCTGGTAGGTGCGGCAATGCCCCCTACGCCCCTTAACACCAGCCGCCACTGGTGACCAGGCGTCCCGGATTTACCGGAACAGTCCCGGTTTTCCGCCAGCTGCCCCGGCAGATATCAGGTAATTAAGCTCTTGTCCTGCTTTTTTAGAGAGGGTTGGCTGAAAAAGGTGGGAGGTATCTTTTCATGTTTTGCAAAGTAGGGATAGTTAGCACCTGTTATAAGAAAGCAATGTAATTAACAGGCATGCTACTGGCTCTAAAAATGACATTTTATGTGTGTTCTTACAGCCTCTTCTGTAATTCTCTGCAGGCGCGCAACGCCCATAGGGCTCAAAGGGCCTCAGCCCCACACCCCGTCGTGTGTATCAGACCGGGCTGAGACAGCTTCCTGGGCACACACACAGACAGTTTTTGAGCTTTTCGCAGTCGCACCCGAGTACTTCACAGGTCTTTAAAAGACCATTTATGTGTTAACAAGGCTTTGTTGGTTTTTCACCCCTTCTTAGAGCCCCTGCATCTCCGCTCTGCCTATTGCTGGAAGAACTAGCCCCCCAAAATTTTTAATAGCTACCTCACCCCCCCCCCCCCCTTGAAATTTGGCTCTAGTTGCGCCTCTGATTCTCTGCTAAGGAGTACTGTCATTCTGTGCGCTGGGTTGAAGTAAAATTGTAGTCCTTCTTCTATTTTTGGGACATGTTCCGGTTTTTGGCTTTAAAATTCTGGTCACACTAACACAGACACACCTCTTAATTGTATGTTCCAAGGCCGTCGGCGAGCAGAGTGGAAAGCCAGGATGGTGTGGGGATGAGTGCAAGGGGGCTGGGGGGTGTGCGGGTCACTGGCCCGGCGTAAAGTGACCTCCGTCTTCGGCTGGGGTCGGATTCATCTCCTGTCTGGTGGTGCTGCGGCTCCCCATGCTGCTCTGGGCACAGGGGCTCATGCTGCTGCCGGGCTCTATGCCGCTCCCGCCACCAGCTTCACAGAGATGCGTCGCCAAACGGTCAGAGCAGGAGCGTACGAGAGACCCGACCTGACACAGAAACGGGGAGGGCACAGCTCATGGGACTCAAGGGCTGTCTGTCGAAGGGAGACCCCGCCCGCAGACACTGGGAGGGCACAGCCCGGGGGCTCGAGGGCATCTCTGTCAAAGGGAGTTAAGAACAGAGATGAAAATCATAGCCCGAGGGGTGAAGCGGGCGCTCACCCCCACACCATCTTTCAAGGAAGCAGAACGAAGATGAGTCCACCACCCCCTATAGAGTGAAGTACTCATCACCTCCAAAATAGGGAAGCACAGCCCACCGCCATCTATAGAGGATCAGAGCCCACCGCCATCTATAGAGGATCAGAGCCCACCGCCATCTATAGAGGATCATAGCCCACCACCATCTATAGAGGATCGGAGCCCGCCACCATCTATAGAGGATCGGAGCCCGCCACCATCTATAGAGGATCGGAGCCCGCCACCATCTATAGAGGATCGGAGCCCGCCACCATCTATAGAGGATCGGAGCCCGCCACCATCTATAGAGGATCGGAGCCCGCCACCATCTATAGAGGATCGGAGCCCGCCACCATCTATAGAGGATCGGAGCCCGCCACCATCTATAGAGCATCAGAGCCCATCACCATCTATAGAGCATCAGAGCGCATCACCATCTGTAGAGGATCAGAGCTCACCACGATCAGAGCCCACCACCATCTATAGAGGATCAGAGCCCACCACCATCTATAAATGAAGCCGAGCCCACCACCACCATCTATAGAGGATCAGAGCCCACCACCGTCTATAGAGCATCAGAGCCCACCACCATCTATAAAGGGAAGCTGAGCCCACCACCATCTATAGAGGGAAGCCGAGCCCACCACCATCTATAAATGAAGCCGAGCCCATCACCATCTATAGAGGATCAGAGCACACCACCTTCCATAGAATGAAGCTGAGCCCACCACCGCCATCTATAGAGGGTAGCTGAACCCACCACCACCCTCTAGAAAATGAAGCTGAGCCCACCACCATCTATAGAATGAAGCTGAGCCCACCACCATCTATAGAGAAAGCTGAGTTCCCTCACCATCTATAGAGAAAAGCTAAGCCACCCACCATCTATACAGTAAAGCTGATCCCACCACCATCCATAAAGGGAAGCTGTGCCCACCACCACCATCTATATAGGGTAGCTGAGCCCACCACTATCTATAGAATGAAGCTGAGCCCACCACCACCATCTATAGAAGGTAGGTAGCTGAGCCCTCCACCATCTATAGAATGAAACTGAGCCCACCACCTCCATCTATAGAGGGTAGCTGAACCTACCACCACCATCTAGAGAATGAAGCTGAGCCCACCATCTATAGAATGAAGCTGAGCCCACCACCACCATCTATAGAGGGTAGCTGAGCCTACCACCTCCATCTAGAGAATGAAGCTGAGCCCACCACCATCTATAGAATGAAGCTGAGCCCACCACCACCATCTATAGAGGGTAGCTGAGCCCACCACCGCCATCTATAGAGGGTAGCTGAGCCCACCACCGCCACCTATAGAGGGTAGCTGAGCCCACCACCATCTGTAAAGGGAAGCTACACCCACCACCACCGCCTGTAGAGGGAAGCACAGCCCAGCAGGCCTCTCTCCATGTGACAGTCCACCTGTGGCTATGCAGGAGCCAGCACATGCTTGGGTCCTGGACAGGCCATAGAATGCAGCTGTTCAACAATGTGTATCACAGCTGGCCTCCGGTAAATTAATAATTCACACATGGTGCCTTCTTAACTTCTCCATCTTAACCCATGAAGTTAAACAAGCATTTGCAATGCAATAGGTATCACATTTGCGAGAGTTTGAGCTATTGGCATTGTAAATGATAATGCCATTTATTTCCTTTTTTTCAGAACAGATAAATAAAAGGCATTGTCATTTGCAATACCAATAGCTCAAACTCTCAGAACCAGATAAACCAACGATTGACAGCGCCATAAAGCTGGAAGGTTGTTGCAGCAATCACTATATGAAAAAGATGATTTGTTGGAGCCCTTCTTGTTCATCAGTACATACCATTGCATTACAACAGTTCATCAGGCAGATCACCTCCAGCAGGTACCAACGCACCCAATAGCTTTTGTAGTCCACCCATTTCTTCAGCTTATCCTTCCTCTGATCGGTCTCCCCAAGAACAGTCATTAAGACACTAATTGGCCACCATAAAAGCGCTACTATCACCCATTATTACCCCGCAAGTGTTTGCTCTCACTACAATTTCCTGCACGAACAATATTCACTATTGCGTGACTCCAAGAGCTAAACCAAAATTATTCCCAGAGTTCCTTTTGTAGCTTACTCGATGACTGGTTTTCATGACTGCAGTTGAAACAGACGAATCACTTCCTTCTTTTCCCTGTGTTGTTTATTCTTTAGCAAGCAACCTCAGAGAGGGTTAGACACGAACAGCTTCTGTGAGGTCTACGCCCCTCTATCAAGTGCTGCTTGGCTGTGGGGAGTCGGTGCGCTATGCGTGCTGTCACAAAAAATGAATACTTCTCGCTTTTGCCGCTTTACTTTTCTCTTCGAAAGCTGTCCCGGGCTGCTTGGGAAGTGAAAGCGTGCATGGCATGCTGAACATAAAAAAGCAGCCACCATTGTTAAAGTAGCATCCTGCAAGTTCTTTATTAAGCAACCTCAGAGAAGGCTAGACACAAACCGCTTCTGCAAGGTCTAAGCCCCTCTATCAAGCGCTTCTTGGCTGAGAGGAGTCTGTGCGCTATGCGTACTGTCTCGAGAAATGCATACTTCTTGCTTGCTACTTTCCTTTTCTCTTTGAAAGCTGTCCCCGGCTGCTTGGAAAGTGAAAGCACGCATGGCGCGCTGAACATAAAAAACAAGAAGTGGCTGCCATTGTGAAAGTAGCATCCCACGAGTTCTTTAGCCAGCAACCTTCAGAGAGGGTTAGACACGAACACCTTCTGCGAGGTCTAACCCCTCTATTAAGTGCTGCTTGGCTGAGGGAAGTTGGTGTCACAAGGAATGCATACTTCTCGCTTTTACTACCTTCCTTTTCTCTTCGAATGCTGTCCCGGGCTGCTTGGAAAGTGAAAGCACGCTGAACATAAAAAAACAAGAAGCGTCCGCCATTGTGAAAGCAGCATACCGCGAGTGGTGAAAGCAAAGCGGGCGCCGTTGCAGGAAAGCAGGTCATGCCTGCAGTAGGAGAAACTCATTAAAGATAATAGTGCTCACAGACTGTAAATAAAACATACAGTATAACCACACATGTAAAAGGGCTAGTCCTCATGGGAGGTTACAAATGCAGACATGGCGGTACTAAGGAGGGACTAACAAGCCTATTAACGAATCAGAAGCCAACATTTACAGAGTACAATGACACAAGCCAATAAAAAATATGGGCGGGGCTTCAAGTCCATACCTGAATACAGCATGTCTCAAAGAGACAGCACAAGCGTTGCCAATGCAAGACCTAAAAAGGAAAGAATGATTCTTCTAGTCAAGGAGGACACCATCAGTTATCGGAAAGGATCACCAAGCTCTTCTGATCAATAACCAGACCCAAAGGAATTATGCGGCACTTGGAGACAAAATTATGCAACAGGGTGGGCTAATACAGCAAACTCTGAAAGGTTACCACTAACCTTTTCAAAGTATCTTCCAGTGCAGTGCGCCACATATTTTCAGTAAATTTTGATCCTTCTGAGCTAGAAAGTATTTGCAGAATTTTACAAATTATGCAGCAGATGATGGGATATGCAGCAAATGAGGTAAACCTACAAGTACGAGGGAAATGGTCAGATGGCGTTTGCCCATTTTACCAATCCTGCATAAAGGCTTGAAATAAAGTGATTTTGCACTTCGTTTTTGCCACACCAGCATTATTGATTTGTCTTCCCCTCCCAAAGGAGGGGTCTACTATTCCCAAAAAGATGGTTTTGAATGGGGGATAGGGTTTCAAATGTACCTCTCTGTAATCAGACAGTCATGAATGTGGAAACCAATTCTGATTTGCCGCCATATCAGCATTGTTAAAATGCCAGAGTGTTTCATCCAATCTGAGGCATCATCCTGCGGCTAATCTGATTCGTCGCTGGGATCACCAATTAGGTTGCCCGAAGCACCTTGGCTATATACCATCCAGGAATGCTCCGATTGTAGCACGTGGGATGGAAGATGCAAGAGACGCTGGAGCACCCTGTCACATGACACTCGTCCCATGATAGTACTCCACCATGTCCTGCCCAACACCAGCATTCCACCAAGCGTGGGTTATACGTCTTTGCTCCATGGAGCGATGGTAGAGCTTTCCACACATGCCCTTTCCAACAATGGAAGCGTGACAAAACATATGCTTCACAAATCAGTGAACTACGCACATTTTTCATTTACTGTAAGATTTTGTGCAAAGCTCACACCAAACTTTAGCCATTTCACAGTACTTTAAGGCGGGACTGTTTGTGGCAGTTTCAGCTGCCATTTTGGAGTAGCCAATTTTTCAGAACATTACTATTAATATATACACACATACATACTGCTGGTGGTCGCCAGTAGGTAGTTATAGTTAGGACCAAGGTTTTTTTTGTTTTGCCAATAACTTTGGCACCACTTGAGGAATCTCCACGTAATTTTCACAAAACTTCCCCTTTTTGGTTCAGCTGTTCTGTGGGATGTTTCAGGGTGATCCGTCAAGCAGGGACTGAGGAAAAAAACGGGGGATCCCAAAACACGTTTCCCCATGTTAAGTCTATGGGGAATTTTCACTTTTTGAACACGACTACAGCCCGGGCTGCTCAACAGAATTACACCAAATTTGTCAGAAAGCTAGATGTTGGTCCAGAAAGCATGTTTTTTTGATTTGGTGTAAATCTGTTGAGTAGTTTTTGATACATATATGTATACCTGTGAGTGTCTCGACGCTGTCCATAGGCGAGGGGAGATTGGGTGATTTGCCCAGAATCACAGGATGTTGAGCTAATGCCGAGACTCAAACCTGCATCCCCAGCTCCGAAGCCGGCAGCTCTGGCCATTATGCCACAACCTATTATTGTACAGATAGTTCATGGGTAACTGCTGGCCATTGAGCCTTCAGGACTCTATAGCATTTGAGGATCCCTTCCTCGAGCCTGAGATGGTGTGAATGGAATTCAGGAAGCTGAGGGCCCTGTGTGTGACAAGGTCTCCTTCTGAAGTGCTGCCATCTACTGGTTGATGGGCAGTCGTTTCCAGAAACCTGTCCTTAGGCATCTGGCCAGCCTGTAGAAGCGGAAGTCTTAGGGCTTAGAAAGGTTGGCCTGAGCTCTTCCATTCAGTGCCATGCAAAGCACATTGTTCCTTATTCCATGTTCCACAGGAACACCAGGAGGTGAAATCACGCAGCGAAACAATGATACCACAATGGACCTTTTTTTCCTAGAGAGCAGTTTCCTCTCTCCATTTAAGTTCCTCAGAACAGAATGGGCGACAACCTGTGCCTCTAAATTTATCTGATGTAAAATAACATGGTATTACCTGGGGAAGTTTGCCCAGGGAAAAATTTGTGCTCAAGCATGGGCCTGAGATAGCTCAGGCCCAAGCATGCTTGTCGTTTAAAGGCCGCCTCAAAATGGCGGCACTGGTGTTTGTCCAACTACTATTGCTTTATCTGGTGGGGAAGAGGTGGCCTTTACCGCACTATCCTAAAAGCAATACTCCCACTTAAAAAACTTTGCTTACTTTCTGTAATTCTGCTTCATTCCTGAAGAGAAATAAGCAATTTAATTTTCAAAAAGTTGCTTTAATATGCCCCAACAGGTATCTTACTCTGAACTGAACTCAACAGCACGTCTTAACATTCCACAGACTAGTGAAAACTGGAACAGGCGGCTTTTTTGAATTGTATTGGCAACATTTGTATAGCGCTTACTACTCTTACTATGTGGGGCTCTGAAGCACTTGCCTATATGGGTAGCACACTACACAGTGTAGGGTGTGTGTTGAAAGTGTGTTGTCTTTGTTTTGATCCTGTGTAGGAAGTGTTAGGGTGTGTGGTGGGAAGTGTGTTGTGTTTGTTTTGATTCTGTGTAAGAAGGGTTTCCATGTTGTGCGTGATGATCTCCGAGGTGCGTTTATCGTGTTATGGAACACACCACACTACACCGTGAAGGGTGTGTGGTTGGAAGTCTGTTGTCTTTCTTTTGATCCTGTGTAGGAAGTGTTTCCATGTCGTGTTTGATGATCACTGAGATGCGGTTATCATGTTATGGGACACACCACTTCAGTGTGATGGAGGAAGACGTTTGAGAGACTGGTGAGCAGGGCATGGTTTTCAGTAAGCTGCTGGCTGTGAGCAGCTCTGGAGGTCCCTTTATGGTATGTCTTACGTTTATAGTCCAGTTAGTGTTTGCTCATCCACTCGAAATACATCAGAGAATAGCAAAGAGGGAGAAAGATGGGGACTGCAAATGGTAACTTTCAACTGTTAAAGTTGGGAAAAGTGACACATATTACAGTGAAAAAGCATGAAATGACTGAATAATTCTGGGATTTTTTTATTGTGGGAATATCAATGCCCAAAGCAGGTGGTGGGTCGAACTTCCCTTGCTTCAGCTGAAGCAAGTAAGGCAACTCCCAGGACTGAAAGCAAGCACAGCCGGGAGGCGAGCAATGGTGGTGTGGTATTTGTTGTGGCAGTATCAGGCCATATATTCCCCTCAAGGTGAACTTCATGACAGTGGATTAGGTTTGCACATGAGATAGTTTCCCGGTCTCTTCTTCCCACCGGGTGTATTGAATGAGTACTTATAGTACCGACATTGCAGATATATGTCCTCTCACTAGTTCTTTTGTGACTCGGGTCAACAGACCACCACTGGAATCTTTTCAGTCCCTTCTGGATAGTAATAAACTCGTATAAGGCATTGTCTTCCAAAGTATTTTGACTTTGGTTTTGCCATCTCCACAAGTCCCCGTTTAGGCCACCATTACACATTACATGATACCGGCAGCGTGTAAACTCCACACCTATAATTACCGGTACTATTCAATCATAAGTTAAATCTCAGAGAATGGGGAATAATCATACAGGCCCAGATTTGAGTAGTACTCCATTTCACCCCATTTCAACAAGTGGTACACCAGTGAAAGGGGCTGTTGTGAGGCGGAAGATAAAGTGAGGGAGTAGGTAGAGTGGGAGAGATAAGTGGAGAATGCTGGATAGAGCGGGTGGGAAATTACATACTTCCCGATGCCTTGTCTGAGAGGCGGTAAAGTATACAAAACAGTGATGGATGGAGTGCTTGAATTAATCCCAGCCACTGGTAATCACCCGGGCCACAGCCCAGTCCCTTGTTGTTTTGCACACCACACCAACATAGTATGGACCCAGCCATATGCAATCACACTTGTCCTTGCTCTAATGGGAATAGTTCAGCCTGAACTACCAAGCCAGGTCTTCTCTGAACCGGAACACAAGAAAACCAGGCCAGGTTTTGCCCTTGTTAAGGGCTCATCAGCTGAGTACAACTTGGTTCCAGTGACACTGTGTGCACGAGACACACATCTGGGCATTCCTGTGCCACTTAGGTGCCACATTAAAGTATACAAAACAGTGATGGGTGAAATGCTTGAATTAATCTCAGCCATTGATAATCGCCTGGGCCGCATCCCAGTTCATTGTTATTTTGTTCAACATTCCACCTCTGTCTGGAATCGCTGTAAGCAAATCAGTCTTGTCCCTGCTCCAGTGGGAACAGTCCATCCCGACTGCCAACAGGTCCTCCCTGAACTGAATCATAAGCAACCCACTACCGGTTTTACCCTTGTTATGGGCTCATCAGCCAGGTACCGCTTTGTTCCAGTGACAGCCTGTACTGGACCTGTGTCTGAGCATACCAATCCCACTTAGGGCGACACACTGAAGTATACAAAAAAAGTGATCAATGGAATGCTTGCATTAAGCTCAACCACTGGTAATCACTGGGCCGCATTGAAGTCCATCGTTATTTTGCATACCATGCTATCTCTGTTTGGGCCTTGCTCCAGTGGGAACAGTCCAGCGTCCAGTGGGAACAGTCTTAGCCTGGTCCTTCCTGAACCAGAACACAAGCAACCCAGGACTGGTTTCACCCTTGTTATGGGCTCATCCGCTGGGTACAGCTTGGTACCAGTGACACAGTGTACACAAGACCCACATATGGGTATACCCGTCCAACTTAGCAACACATAAAAGTATACAAAAAATGATTGATCGAGTGAATTAATCTCAGCCACTGGTAATCACTCGGGCCACATGCCAGCCTATCGTTAAATTGCAAACCATGCAAGCTATATGCAAATCAGTCTTGACCCTGCTCCAATGATAGCAGTTCAGCCCGAACTGCCAAGACCGGTCCTCCCTTTATTGGAACACAAGCAACCCAGGACCGGTTTCGCCCTTGTTATAGGCTCATCCGCTGGTAACAGCATTCCATCCATCATTTTGTTTTTTGCTGCCCTAAGTGTGACGGGTCTGCCCAAACATGGGTCCTGTTCTCACTGTACTACTGGAATCAAGCTATACAAAGGACTGAAAAGACACTTGTTTAAAATCTGAGTTAATCTCATTGACTGACCTACAGCCTGTTCTCTTCCTACCTCACTTTCCTTTGGCACTCTTTACCATCCCATACATGCTCGGACCTAGACTCCGCATCCTTGATCTTGGTCTGCCTTCACACCCTACTTTATTTTTGCCCTTTCTCTCATTATAAACTCTTGAATCTTTTCTAGTTGAGGTCTTTCACTTGAAGTTCTCCATTTGCTGTCATTATTCTCTCTACCTTGGTCTTCCTTTACATACCTTTATCTTCTCCTAATGAATTTCATGCTACCACCCTCTAATCTCTCTCTGTCCTTGAATCCCGCTTTACTTCTACACCAACTATTTATGTAACTCTTGGCTCCCCTCTTGCCGGAGATCACATTGGGTTTCTCTATTCATATTTCCTGAAACCTCTTCCATTATAGTTCTTTCTTATGGCTAGCCTCCTAAACCCTCTGCCTCCTTCCATTTTCTTATCTTTTATTCCCTGCTACATTAAGCCTTCTACATTAAGCCTTACATTGACTGCTGTTCTCTTTCCTATGTGCACCACATTGAGACTGATTTTAACTACTTTCATTATCTTTTTCACTTTATGCCTTCATCGGTTACTGGTTCGGTCTGTGTAATGGTTTAACCCAACCCCGCCAGTTCTTCTGTATACAGCAACTGGGACCTCCTTGGTTGAGTTTCATTGTATAGTAACGAAAAAACATAAGGCTCATTGGTGTTGGACGAGCTTGGTGTTGGGAGCCCAACTGGAACACCATGTCCCAGATCTGAGACATCAACTAAATCTGGCATAACTCAAAACAGCTAAGGCCAGCCTATTCTAGAAGGCTGTCATTTCCCATCATTTAAGTATTGGGATTGCTGCCTTCAAACAGGGACACACTACCCAGAATATAGCTCAACCACTACCGAAGAACAGGGAAATCCTTGATACTTGGATTTTATGGACTTTACAGGGCCAAGGAACGGGTTTTGTATATTCAATAACCAACTTCTAATGGCCTCTGCTGTGTTAGGAAGTGGCTGCACACTGCAAGCTAGTGCACTACAAAACAAATACACAATAAGAAGCCCTTAGGATGCCAAAGCGCTCCCCGCAGACCCTTGAACATTAAAAGTCCTTCAGTATGAATCCGTATATCATGCCATACTATGAATCCCTTCAAAGACCCAGCTTATCGAATGGTCTGCAGACCTAAATATCAAAACTCAGTGTGACCCCCTTGCAATGTAACTTAAGCAGCTGCATTTACCCACCCACATCAAAGCATCATCACAGGACACTTACCGCGCACCCTCCAGCATATTGCACGCCAGGGATCTCACTTTTACCATCACAGACAATCATGGTCTTTAAGAGTTTACCTCCACAGGCCTCCGTTTGCTCCACTGACACAAGTTGCTGATCAACCACCGTGCCTCATCCCATGAAGGCACCAACAATATGCTCTCCACTATTCCCTCTACAATTC
Source organism: Triturus cristatus (assembly GCF_964204655.1). Lineage (NCBI taxonomy): Eukaryota > Metazoa > Chordata > Amphibia > Caudata > Salamandridae > Triturus > Triturus cristatus. The sequence goes on from NC_140593.1 coordinate 1,120,064,134, forward strand.
AACCAGATGAAACAGTGTGTCCAGCACTTCCTCCACCAGTCCCATTCACATTAACATGTAATGGTCTTCAGTTGAGAATGTGTCTGCAGGCGTGGTGACAACCAATGGGTGGAGGACACGGCCATGGGATACGAAGATGTTCCCCAACCGTGCCAAGATGGCATGACACATTGTGACATCTTGAAACTGGTAACTTCATTCCCTCATGATCACTCTGTATTGGACATCTGTTGTTACATGTAGAGGGATATGGAGTAAGACGCTGCCACCATACATAGGTGCCGCCGCGAGTGTCCGACATGGTGCAGTCACTCAGAATCACCTCCCAGACCTGTTCCTATGATCGTTGTACCTCCTTTGGACACACTCCAATCCACGTGCTTAGTTTTGGCCTTAAGGTGCCCTTGATTCTCTTGGCTGAAACAATTGAATTGTTATGAAGAGTAGGTCCCTGCGGAAGAAGCTACATAATGCTTCAGCCTGCTGCCTACTTGTTCTTGGTGCGTGTCCTTTGCTTTGCATCTAACTGGTAGACATATTGGTGTAAGCATGGCAACTGGTCCAGCTTTGGCACATCAGTGCTTACCCGGAAATGGGAAAAAATCTGTTTTATTATTGCAAAATTCATATTTTTTCTGAAAAAGGGACAACTACACATGCCACTCACCCTCGCAAACCATGCAGCAATATGAAAGCTGCATATCAATGTAGCATTAGGGACAATGTACACAAATGGAGGGACACAGAGCTGTGTGACCTCCAGAATGCTGCAACTACTGGAAAGCCCCCCCTGCCCCAACCACACTCCACACATTGATCATGGAAATGCGCGGTGGTGTTAAGCCGGGATGCAGCCCGCTTCTGTCACTTGGGTGATCAGCTTTTGTTCTGTAGGACAATGTCAAGATGACAATGTAGGAATAAAAACTTCAATGCTGCATAAAGCTAAGCTTTGGTCATGCAATTAAAGCTCTGCGTTCAATAATTGCCTAGTCCAGTGAACATGGTGCTGGGGGGCGGGGGAGGGTTTAAAGTGCATTTTGTAGCCAGGGAAAATAATCTTTGCAGTGTTAAAGGGCCCTTGTTTTTTGTTTTCAGTTTCTTGATTGCGTACAATTTGTCATTGACAAAGACGAAGCTCTGCATCATTGGTATATATATATATATAATATTCACTGAAAAAACCATAGGTTTCAGGGGTGTTATAGTTAGCTGGACTTTTCACTTGTACAAAACCATTGAAATTCCCCCGTTATAGTTAGTTCAGCTAACTATAACTCGCGCGCCCGCAATGCACTGCTGATGACGTCACATATTACATCACTCATGACATGGTCAGTGACATCACTCATGACATCACTGATGACATCTCAAATGACATCACTGATGACATCACTGATGACATCATCCAGTGAATGTGTGTTATTCTGAAAATTAAATATGTTTTATATATGTATATCTCAAGGTCGATGGAAGAATAAATGGGTATATAAGTGTCTAAATGGATGATTTGTTTTTGAAAAATTGATTGTGTAACTGACTGATTAAGTGTATCATAGTGAATACATGGCTTAGTGAGTAATGTTTAAATATGTAAATATCTGTATCAGTCTCTCACTTTGTGTATAAGTGGCTGCATGGGTTGGTGAGTAGCTACATGGGTGTCTATATAGGTTATTAGTTGGTTTTTTGAGTATCAGTCTGAGTGTCTGCATGGTTCCGTGGGGGGTATTACGTAGTGCATAGGTGCATGAATGAGTGACTCACTGTTTGTATGTGTTGAACACAGTATGTGTGCAGGACTGTATGGGTGGATGAGTGTGTGTATGGGTGTGTTAGTGAGTGAATGACTGTCTCAATAGTGTCTTTATGAGTAACTACATATGTTTTAAACTAGTAGATGTGACTATTGGTGTATATATGTGAGTATATGTGAGAGTGAGAGATTGAAAGAGTTCCTGTATGAATAAGTATGTGTTTCTATAAGTGATTGTTTAAAAGACTAAGTATGTGTAAGTTTCCGTAGAAGTAAGTGTGGTGGTGTGTGTATAACTGTATATGCAAGTAAATGTATGTTTGATTCTTTATTAGCATGAGTGACTATGTGTGTGAGTAACTCTATGGATGAGTGGCATTGTGTAACAGGATGTATAGGTGTATGAGTACATATGATGAGTGAGTACATGTATGAGTGACTGTATTGGACTGTTGGTGTATGAGTGGATGTGTATGTGGATCTTAGAATTACTGAAGAGGTTGTTGTAACTGGTATTGGTATGTCCATTGTTTTGAAAATTTTAGTCTCTATTTTTGAATGTGTGTATCAAAGGTTATATTAGGGTGAGAGGAGGTCTGCCACTCTATCACAAGGATGATGTCATCAGTGATGTCATCAGTGATGTCATTTGAGATGTCATCAGTGATGTCATGAGTGATGTCACTGACCATGTCATGAGTGATGTAATATGTGACGTCATCAGCAGTGCATTGCGGGCGCGTGAGTTATAGTTAGCTGAACTAACTATAACGGGGGAATTTCAATGGTTTTGTACAAGTGAAAAGTCCAGCTAACTATAACACCCCTGAAACCTATGGTTTTTTCAGTGAATTTCTGAGGTTTTTTAAATGCTAATTCCTAACTATAACGTGCCTGAAACCTATGTTTTTTTCTGTTAATTTCAAAGGTTTTTTAAATGCTAATTTCTAACTATGCCTACAGAGATAGGACATGTGAAGAAAGAAGAAAAAATGCACAGAAAGAAACAAAAGAAGTGCAGAAAGAAGCAACAGAAGTCCTCAAATACGAAGATAAGTGCAGGAAGAAGGATAACGTGCAGAAAGAACAAAAAGAAGAGCAGAAAGAAGCCTTGTTGCAAAATCATCCTGTACCCTCAACTTTTTCAGACGGATACTGGTGGTAACTGAGTCTGACTAACCAGTCCTAGAGCCAGTGCTATGTTAAAAGACACTTAGAATACAGTGAAAACACCTACATACACTAGGGAACATTATGCGTTGGGGTCCCCCTGTGATTAGCCTTACCTCCTCTATAAGCCCCTAGTATATAATAGGGCATGGGGATTAAAACTACCTCTTAAAACAGGCCACAGGGCGTTTTTGCACACGTTAACTCAGGCCCCGTCCCCTCCTTTCACCATTGTGTAAACACGCCCTGTGTCCGTTTTTAGTTGGGAGATTAAGTTCATTTGAATCCTGAGGGTCCCTAGGGTCCAACTAGCCCACTAGGTACCTCCAGTAAGTGCCACAGAGCTGCGTTGCAGAGAGGTGTAAAAAGTGGCACGGCCTGGACCACCTCTCTGCAATGCAGCTCAGTGGCGCTTACTGGAAGCACTTGGTGGGCTAGTTAGCCCCCAGGGGCCCTCAGTATTGAAGGGAAATTATATCCCCAATTTAAAACGTGCCATGGTGCGTGTTTGCACACGTCACCTCAGGCCCCGTCCCCTCCCTTCACCACTGTGTAAACGCGCCCTGTGGCTGTTCTAAGTTGAGAGATTAAGTCCCCTTGAATCCTAAGGGTCCCTAGGGTCACACCAGACCACTAGGTACCTCCAGTAAGCGCCACAGAGCTGCGTTGCAGAGAGGTGTAAAAAGGGGCTTGGCCTCAGAACACCTGTCTGCAGCGCAGCTCCCTGGCGCATACTGGAGATGCCTGTTGGGGGCGCGTTTGCAGAGTGCTGCACGGAGGGGGCATGGCCTCCGGCACGATGCCAGTCTTTTATTTATTTTATTTTTTTAAGAAGGGGGGCTGTGTGGTTCCCCTTCTTATTCTAATTTATTGGCCCTGATGACCCCATCCCCAGGGCCTGTCTCCTAATTATATTTTTTTGACCCCAATCCCCAGGGCCGGCCACTGTTTTTTATTATTTTTAAAAAATATATATTTATAGACACACCTAGGACATGCTGGACAAACCGTACGTACCTATCACCATGACGATTTGCGTGATATTCATTAAAAGGCGACTATGCATGCAATTAATCCACGTGGAATGTATTTACACCACTAGTGAAGCTCTGACATGTCTGATGCTCTACCGTGCCTAATCCCGGTAGACACCCTTGTCGTTTATTTATACAAACATGGGTAGCTATTGACGGGCACATTTAATACACATGCACACCAAGCCATTCAAAGGGGATTCGACAAAAATTCGACCAAAACTATGCAAGAAACCCCCCTCACGGTTAATAAAACACACATCCACTGCCGGATGTGTAATACTTTTTATTTTACTCTCTGGAAAGGGGACGAACATCACTTGCGAGTCACAGCGCGCTCCTGACAGAGCCCAATGCTGTGTTACACCCACCATTGCCTGCCGAGTGCCACACACCTCTGTGTTGTATTCCACTAGCTAGTGCATATGCTATGACACTCTCTAGCCCATGTGCACTGTAACACCACCCCGTGAATATGTCATGCCACACTTGTCTTCGCACGGGTTATATTGCCCCATCTAACGTGCCTTCCTCGATGCCTATGTTATAACGCACAGTGCTATGCCATACATATTACAATTTGGGATCCATATCTTTGTCACAGTGCATGTGCAACTTTACACTCCCCAGCACATATTTTATATTACAACTTTAGAGACTAGTTAGGTTACACAACACTGCCCTGTGCATATTACACTCCAAGGCGCATATCGCATAGCACGCGCTAGTGCCTGTGCTATCTCGCGCTCTCCAATGAATCTGTCATTGCGCACAATGTATTGCATATTATATTTCACGCCTGGTTCATCTTATATCACACTTTTTGGTGCATAGTTTATACCATACACTATATCTAGTTTTCATTTTCAATCGTGCTCTCAGGACTATGTTCTATATAACACTGTGTTCACCTACCCTTTTCACGGGCATTACATTTTGCGATAGGGGGTGGAGGGTCAGGGGGTGTTTTTGCCAAGTGAGCCCGGAGTCACAGTCACTAACGTCTTCTTCTTCCTGAATAAAAGTGAGATTATGCTGCATACTTGTTCATATTTTAAGTAGTTTGCACAGACAAAATGTTTTAAAAACAATAACGTTTCTAATACCCGCCTTCTCTGAACAGTTAGCTTGCTGCCCCATCCCCCTCCTCCCTATCCTCTGTTGTGTGAATCCATGGACTAGCCTCCTCCCTCCTGCCATGCATGGTCCGATGTGCTGCCACTGCCCTCAATTTAGTATGATGTACCAGTCCACTCCTCCTGCCCTCCATTGCCCAATTATATGCCCCATCATTGACCTCCTGCTTAAACTCTGTGCTTAGCTTGCTGCCCCTATTCTCCTTCCCCCTGCCCTCCGATGTCTTTGTGCATGCCCCTGCTCCATCCTTTTTGCCCACCATGTCCCATGGACCTGCCACTCCTATCTACTCTGAGTGTTCTGTTGAGCTGCCACTCCCCTCCCACCTGCCTAGCATTGTCAGATGACTGTAACCTGTCCCTGCCACCTCCACCCTGCCTGTCCACATGCCATGCCTCTATCCTCTTCCTCCTGTCCTACATGGTCCATTGTACTGCCACACCCTTCTGCCCTCCCTGGTCTGTTGTGCTGCAACTGCTCCTCCTGCCTGCCCCGTGTGGTCTGTTGTGAGGCCCCTTCCCCTGAACTTTCTTGTCTGTGCACAGGTCCTAACCCTCCCTTCTATCCTCCATCATCCTTTGTGCATGCCCCTGCACCCTCCTTCTTGCCCATCATAGCCATTGTGCTGCCACTAACCCTCCCACTTGCCATGCATGGTCTTCTGTGCTGCCATGGCCCCTCCCACCTTCCCTGTGTGGTCAGTTAGCTGCCCCTGACCCCCTCCCACCTTCCCTCCATGGTCTGTGTGTATGCCATCACAGTCTCACTGTTGCTCTTCATGTTGTGTCTTGCTTCTAGTGCCCATCCTGCCTGACCTCCATGGCTATCTTGCTGCTCCTGCCCTGCCCCCTTGCCCCCAGCCCTCTGTTTACATGTGCAGACCCCTACTCCCTCCCTCCTGGCTTGTCTGTTCCATTGTAATGCCCCTGATCCGTCCCTCCTGCCCTTTATGGTCTGTTATGCTGCAGCCTTCTCTCCTGTCTGTCCATTATGGTCAGCTAGCTACCATTGCCTCTTGCCCCTCTGTTCTCTGTTGTCCATGTGCATGGTCCTGTCCCCTCCCTCTTGCTTTCTATGGATTGTTGTGCTGCACTCCCGTCCTGCATGCCCTGTGTGGTGTATTGTGCTGCTGCAAACCCTGATGCCTGCCCTGCAGGGTCAGTTTGGTGCACCTCTCCATGTCTCTCCTGTCCTCTGTTATCCAAGTCCATGTCCCTATCCCATTTCCTTCCATGATCCAATGTACCATACTTGCGAACATTTTGAACTTGGTAAGAGGGAGATTTTGAAAAAAAACTGGGGTATTGATTTTCCCCTTTGAGTTACATTGAAAAAGAGGATATTGTAGACAGGAGACAGATCAAATAAAGCCCATTTGAGCTTAAAAACATTGGACGTTTCCTGGCTGAATCGGGTCTGTTGGCATGTATGGTTGTACTACCATTGCCTCTTCCTTCTGCCCACAATGGTCTATTACATTGCCACAGCCTTGAAGGAGGGTAGATTTTGTATCACAGGGGGCCCCTGGCCCGTTCTGTCCACACCTGAAGTATGAGACCCTTGTCCTTGCCCTGCCAGCCGCATTTGTAGGCCGTATTAAATTGACCAGCGGGTCCTGTGTTGCTATATAATTATCCTGAGACATCCTTACCACTCAGCCAGCATAAAACCCCTGTGTAGGCCCTTCTGTTCAATATGTAGGCCTCTTTGTTAAATTGACCATAGCTCTGCAATTTTAGTGTATAGCAGTCTGAAGGCAGGTCTGCGAGGCCTTCTGCTCCAAACTAGTAGCCCCCACCCTACCCGTGTGCTCCGTGCTCGGTATCAAAGTTCAACATCCCCCTGAAGCTGTCGACATACAGTAGGCTGCATCCTGGACTGGTACTTGCTTCCTGGGCAGGTTTCCCGCTTTTAAGGAAGTGGCAACCGCAGAGCATCAAGTTAGGAGAACTGAGGAGATTTTATACATGAATATATTGAATTCCTGTACAATACCCATTATTTTCTGCTTGCTCTATGGAACTTACGATAAGCGATTGGCCTGAGAGGCTGACCTTTTCACCCAGTCCATTGTCAGCATTAAGTGGGTAAATGACGAAATGTCTGGTAAAATCTGCAGACGAAGCTTTTGGGTAGCATACGTAGGTAGATGTAGCGTGCAAAGGAGCCCACAAAATGATATAAAAAGGGAGCACCCACAGATATCAACGGACAACCTCGCCGTCTGTATGTAGGTTAACAGGCTGTGCAGGTTTTCCCCAAGAACTGGGAGCTCTTGTCTTCCTTTGCTTAAAATGTCTTGCTCTGCTTTGCTTGAAGTATCTTATTCTATTTTACCTATATGAAATGTCATGTTATGTTTAACCATTGTTCTCTTTACTTTTGCATTTAAAAGATGTTGTATTGTAATTGCAGGAATGCTTGCTCTAAGAGTAAATGTGAGTGTTCCTAGGTAACATTTTCCTTGGTGTAACTTGTTTCTCATGATGCATTTATAGATGTGTTTTCTCTCTCTCTCTCTGTCAGTCCATTAATTGAGATACAGAGAATATCATGACAGCTGTATGATTATCTGGATTCTGTATTTTGTACTTTATGTCTCTATTCTGCGGTTTCTTTGAAGTTGCATCTTCTCATTAAACTGCCATTGTATTCTGCCTCCAATTCCATGTCTCATATATCTGTTTTCTTCATTTTTGGAGCAAGCGTTCCTAGGCACCCCGGTTCAAATTAAGGTGCCCCTTTTGTCCCTGACTCACTCTCCTGCTCAGTTCTGTGGTGGCTCCCGGGGCTCTGGGGACCGCCCCTAGCTTCCTTGACCCGTAATAGATCTTCCCTCCAACAGCCTCTCTTGCAAGTCCTGTATTGTTGGTTTGTTGCCCCTGCCCCCCTTTCCACTGCCCTCCATAGTCTGTTGTGCTTCCACGGCCCTTCCTGCCTGCTCAGTGTGGTTAAATTGTTGCCTTTGCACCCTCCTACCTGCCTTCAATTTTCAGAGTCCGTGCCCCTGGCCTCTGCCTCTCAACAGTATCCTAATGAACAACTAGATTGCTAACATTCTATATTTATTACAAAAGTGTGGAACGCCTGACATCATCTTGATGTAATCAAAACTGTAATACCTAGGGGAGGAGCCAAGATGGCGACCGGGACGGCAGCGTAGATTCCCGGCTCCGTGAACCTCCGCATCCCGCACGGCTATCCTGCATGAGATCCTTACTCTGCGCTACGAAATCGCGTTCGTGAACGAAAGTGGCAACCGATCGTGTGACTCCGAGGTTTCTGACTGCCGTACAACCGGAGAAATCAGCGGTTGAACTTTGCGGCCCGTGCGGTCCCGAAGCCGGGACCTCGAGTGGACGCCTTGGCCGGGTGGCAGTTGAACAACAGCGGCCTGTGGTGACTGGGTGGAGTCGGTCCACCGAAGCGAAGCTCCCCTCGGCCTGTGTGCTGTTGCGGACTGATGACATGCCCGGGTGTACAATTCTCGGACTCTGTGGCGATTGCCCCTGCCTTTGACGGTGAGCTGCCCGGACGCCGTCCCTGGCTCGCCCTGATCCTTAAGGGCTGCTCCCGGCTTTCTGCGGGAGCTGGTCCGTGGCGGAGACGACTGTTGCCCGTGCCCGCGCAACGGCTGAATCTGTGCCTGCCCCGGGATCCCTGTCTTCAGCGACGTGGACCTTGAGGCGTTGTTCCCGGGGTCCTGGCCCCAATACGAGTCGGGCCTTCCCAGCGGCCATTTTGTCACGATGCAGCCTACCATCCTCTCCGCTGGGACGCAGCGAGACAGGGGGTGTGTGACTTTCGGGAGTGTGGCGGAGCGATCGGAGGGAGCTGCTCTGGGGTACGGCGACCTCCTGGAGGCCCTTGGTGCCCTTCACTACTCCTTGGCTCATGGCGCCGGGATCCTGGGGGGGAAGCTAGATGATGTGGTGACAGCGTTGGGACAGTGGCGGCATGCTGGTCCACAGGTGCACAGTGGCTTTTTACACTGCACACAAGAGGAAGATGTTGCGACCCCCCCCGCGATTAGTGTACAGCCGGACACTCCGGACGATATGCTACCGTGTGATCGGCTAACTGTGGACTTGATCTGTTCCGGAGGTATTGGACCTGAGCGGAAGATGGTGGCCTTGTCCCGTGCGCGGTCTCCGGCGGCCCGGGGACAATTCCGGCAACGTGTGTCTCATCTGGCTGATTCAGCCTGTCTGGACTTTGTGTGCAGCGCAGATACTGGGGCGGCACTGGAAAAGACACCCCTCCATGAAGCGGTCTGTGCGGATGCTCAGAGACTTCCACCCCACCCGTGTGCGGCGCTTCCCAACTGTTTTTGGACACTCCTGTACCTTGGGACATCGGACATGGTGCTGGGTCGAGGGGCAGGCATGGGCAGAATCGCAAAAAGCGGTCAAGGCTGAGGCCGATCCTTCGGGGGTGGTCACCTAGTAGACAGGCGGACTCATGGTTGCGCGCTCTCGTGGTTATTCGCATAGTTGGTGTATAATGCTCCCCATCCCCCCCCCCCTTTTTTTGATATGTCGACTTGGTGCTGCTAATTGCTTGCTGGGGGGAGATTTCACCGTGCGGGAGGGAGAAGCCGGGGGTATGTTTTTAAGGCCCTCCTCCAGTTTATTATATTCTTTCCGCCCCCCCGTCTGGGGGGGCTCTTTCTCACTCTCTTTTTTCCCTGTCTCTTCTATATTTCGGGTCTAGTTCCAGGGCGACAGGCACACTGCTGGGGGGTGGGGCCATACTCATTCGCAGAGGTGCAGGGTGGGGGGATGGGGGAGGGGACTCTTTAGTCTTTATCTCTTTTTCCATGGCCTCCTCTTTTTTCTCTGTTCCTTTTTGCTTATTTTTCTGGGATCAGTGCGATACACTACCCTGATTGTGAATCGTTTGCTCTTCATGTGTGCCACAGTTTCCGGGGGGTTCGCTGGGCTTTAGGTACGGGGATCTGCAGGCGCAATTATTTTTGATATTCTCCACATCCGTACTTTCCCGCGCCTGCGCCATTGTTTCAATGTATTGCTGCTTATTGTTTACGTCTCTTATCCTTGCACCTTCTCGCTGTTGGGAAATTGTTTGGCACCTGATCCTATTGTTTTGTCTTATCATAAAATGAAAAACCCTTTCTCTCCTGGTGTCCTACCTGCGCGGCTCATTGGCCGGACTATATTGGATTGAAGACTTTGCTCTCCGAGGTGCCGCCTGTGTTGACATTTGCTTTTATTATCCTGCTTACTTAGCGGCCGGCCCCGGGGGGTTGTAGGCCCATACGTGTAAATGATTGAAACATCAATAAAGGTTTTTCAAAAAAAAAAAAAAAAAAAAACTGTAATACCTAGAGCATTCCTTTAGAAATTACATATATGAGAGGGTCTTATTGGCATCAAAATTATGGTTAGTGCTCTAAAAGACTAAAATAAGGACATATTTTCTGAGTTTTCAAATAGCGACAAAGCACTTTTAAATTATTTGTTATCTTTATGTTTTTTTATCTAGTTGACAACTTGATTAAATGTTGCACTTAGGGGAGAGGATGTGGTGTTACTTCCAGAACTGCAGACTTTGCAACTGGGGAACCAGGTTGAAGTTTCTGCTTCAGCTCGACATTCTGTGATTCTGGTCAAATCACTTAGTCTCCCCATGTCTACAACCAAAATGAATTTGTTCTTGTGTGATGTAACCAATGCTCATGTAAAGCACTCCAATACCTGACAAGTCTGCACTATATAACACTGCAAAAACACAAAATAATAAGTGTTTTGCACACTTCTGTCATTGGGCTATATTTGGGCTATATCTGGGTGATTTTGGGCTACATTTGGGCTCTTTTGTCTCCGGTGGCCATCTTGGGAGATTTATTTGTTATGAAGTTTCCTAATTTCCTCATGTACTGCAGTCTCCTCAGTCGGAAATGCTTTCAGTTTTTTACTTTGATTCCATCATGAAGGTATTCAGATATGTCACACATTTGCCATAAATTCTGAATGTTAGCACTCTAGTTGCTCATTAGATCACTGTAGTAAAACTACTGTTCATCATGGAAGTCTGCTCCTGGTATTAAAAGTGCATGTTTCAGTCTGCATGTCAGAATTTTTTAATGAAATAGAAGAGGATTTGAGAAGTCACTCAAAATGTGCCCTCATTTTCTTTCTTCAGCATTAATCATAATTTCTATGGCAAAATGAACCCCCTCATTGTGTTCCTTTTTAAATTAAATGTTTTAAGTGTTACCAGTTTATTCCAATCAAGATGGTTTCAGGTGTGCCATACTTTTGTCATAATGAAGACAGTAAGTGCTCTAGTTGTTTTTAAGAACATTCTTGGACATTCTGTCATTGGGCTATACTTGGGCTACATCTGGGTGATATTTGGGCTACATTTGGGCTCTTTTGTCTCTGGTGGCCATCTTGGGAGACTTATTTGTTATGAAGTTTCCTAATTTCCTCATTTACTGCAGTCTCCTCAGTAGGAAATACTTTCAGTTTTTTACTTTGATTCCATCAAGAAGGCATTCAAATGTGTCACACATTTGCCATAAAATCAGAATGTTAGCACTCTTTTTGCTCATTAGATCACTGTAGTAAAGCTACTGCTCACCAGGGAAAACTGCTGCTGGTATTGAAAGTGCATGTTTCAGTCTGCATGTCAGAATTTTTTAATGAAATAGAAGAGGATTTGAGAAGTCACTCAAAATGTGCCCTAATTTTTCTTTCTGCAGCACTAATCATACTTTTTATGGAAAAATGAACCCCCTAATTTTGTTCCTTTTTAAATTAAATGTTTTAAGATTTACCACTTTAATCCAAGCAAGATGGCTTCAGGTGTGCCATACATTTATCATAAGTAGGACGGTTAGCGCTCTAGTAGTTCTTTGGAACACTCTGGAAAGCTGCAGTAGAACACAAAGGAATCAACTGACAGTCTCTGCCCTTGTTGGATGTACATGTTTTACTGAGAATGTCAGACTTCATTCTCACATGACTGAGAAAGATAATGTGAATTTACAGAAAATAAGCTCTCAGTTTAGCTTATAGATCACCTTCCAAACCTCTGTGGTAAAAGCATGAGAAAATATTTTTCTCTCAATCATGATATCCCAGCAGAAGGCTTTTTCACATGGTGAAATCACCTTAGAACATACCACAATTCCTAAAATGAGTATGGTACCATCAACAAATGATTTATAATGTAACTAAAGTCTTAAAACCTTCTATTAACTGCAATGCTTTTTAATGAGGTGCTATCATGTATATTGGTCCCAAGATGGCTGCCAACACTTCTTGGATGAAGTGCTGACAGCCAATCAGATCTCAGGATGAGATGTGTGGTTAGGCTCCGCCCACATATATATATTGATTTAAATGCTATTTTCTCAGGAACTACTGAACAGATTTACACCAGACCTACAAAAGGCACTTCCTTGACCTGAGGACTACCTCTCTGCCAAATTTCAAGTAACTTTGTTCAGCCGTTCGGGCTGTAGCTGTGTCTAAAGGTCCTATGGAAAAATGCATGGGAAAAACGCGTTTTGGGACCCCCCTTTTTTCTCAGCCCCCGCTTGACGAATCCCCCCGAGACTTTCAGGGTAGGAGCGGAGCGTAGCGCCCCACCTATTTTGAAAATTTCGCGAGGATTCATCGACCGGCGCCAAAGTTATTCCAAATAGAATGTTGCGGATTTCCTATGGAAACAGGGTCCTAACTATAACTATCTACTGGCGACCGCCAGTAGATTATATATATATATATATATATATATATATATATATATATATATATATATATGTATAGATATCATTTTTTTTGCAAAAGAGAACTATGTGTCTAATTCACAAAGATTTTGCTGTGCCTTATCAATTGCAGGAGTAGGTAAGGAGTGCTCCTGGCTTACTCCTTATATTTGTGAGGAAGCCTGGAGTAGTACAAGAGTAAGTCTTGCCCACGCATACCGCAGTCTTTGTGAACCAGGCACTTTGTGTTTATTTTCAACTCTTGCAAGAATAAAAAAAAAATGGTAATAATAATAATAATAATACCAGCTTTTCTAAAGTGCGCAGCTACCTCAGGCGAGGTGTCCCGGCGCTGGGGGCCGCCAGGAAGATTAAGCGAGCTATTGCCCAGAGTCACATGGTTCTGGGCTAACCTGCCGCCGGCGATCGAACCGTGAGCCCCGTGTTCCGGAGTCAGCCGCCCTGGCCGCTGCACCACACCTCTTCCCATTGGACTGGTACTGATCCCCTCACTGTGGTGAGTGTAATGAAAAAACAATAGATACTCATTCACAAGGACATTTAAGAGTAAGTAAAAGCGTAGTCTTGTATGATTTTACTTACTCTTCCACGCCTTTGCGAATCAGCCCCAAAACATCTAAAATGGGAATAAAATAGGAATGTTCAGGGCATTTTATATACAATTAGTACAAATAGAAAGGACTGTGCCCTCTGCGCACTTTTACTAATAGGAAGCGGTATGATTCGGTTTCCTATTCACTAAGGCATGTAAGAGAGTATTCCCAGTAGTTTTACTCGTATTTGCATTCGTTAATCTGCCGGTAGAGTCATGAATTATGAAACATGAAGAGTCCAACCACTGATACTACTGAAATCAGACATAACAGAGCCCCAGATTTGCAACTAGTAGCCAACAACCAGAACCCTCCTTCTATCAAACGGCCTAAACAGGCCCGGCAGCCATAAATTCTATTAACTCCTCCTGTCTTTTCACAGCTAAAACCTTCCTGCACCTTTCTGCACAAAAACAGTCCGGTGAGGCACTTTCCTCTATTTAAGTGTGCCGCGGATTGCAGCACTCGTGGAACGAGGAAACAATTAGTAGTTATTTTTCCTCGTTACGCCTCACCTCGGGAGGTGTAAGGTTTTGCCACTTCCCCAGGTTTACATGTTCTTGCAAATCTGGGGAAGTGTCAAAATCCATGGGTGCTCTGTACAATGCCCATGGAAAGTACTCCACGAGCAGAGTTTGGCAACACAGTGAGGTGCACTGCCTTGCCCTATTCCATATCTATGAGGCCATTCAAAGCCACACAAAGTGTCTTTGCGTGACCTCAGAGATATGATTTCTTGGTTTGCGCCATCAGAGCGTCATAAAAAGTGGCTCTCTGTCGGTGCAAGGGGCTCACAAATACTCCGCTTGGTGTGAGGCTTGCACTTTTGCTGCCCATGGTGTACCTAGAGGGTCACTATATGGTGACTAAAGGTGATAGAGTGAATGCATGTAAAGTTCTTAGCCACTGGTAATTACCCATGCCTGCATTCCAGTCCATGTTTTGTGTTTTTCCTCTGCACCACTCCAGGCAGGAAGCAACTATATGCAAACAGGTCTAGGCCCTCTCCTGCTCCAATAGGAACAATCCAGCCCGAACAGGAGCACAAGCAACCCCAGACCAATGTCACCTTTGCTGCACTTCATCAGTGAGGTTCAGCCTCCATCCAATGGCACAGCGAGCACAGGGCCCCATCTGGGCATACCCGCTGTATTTAGAGCGACACAGAAAAACAACAAAAGGTGATGGAAGCAAAGCTTGCAAACGTCTCAGCTACAGGCAATCACCCTGGGCTGCTGTCTGGTCCATTGTTGTCTTTCGCCGCTGCATCACTCCCAAAGGGAAGCAATCATGTGCAAATCAGTCTTGGCTCTGCTCCAGAAATAGCAGTCCTTCCCCCTCAACTGCGATGACATGTCTGCTTTGAATGTTTGTTAAGGAAACGTGCACTGGTGCTGCGTGTGCATGTACAACCCACACTGTGGGGATCGACTCAGTCCTCACAGTGTGGGTTAATCTTGCCAGAACCTGATAAACGCTATCTTTGTGAGGACCGGTGCGCTGTGGTGACCTGTCGCAGTAGTGTGTTTACGTACTTTTGAGGGAGTTTATCAAAAAAAATAAAAGCGCAGTTAGATTTGCCTCAGTCTGTTTTAAAGCCTTGTCTACTATCAAAGTGCATGTGGAGTTAGAATACTAATTACACACTTCATTACGGTCAATGGCCGGTCCTAATAATAAATGGGGTGGTGGGGGTGTGTGTGTGTGTGTGTGTGTCTGTCTGTCTGTGTGTAAAAGCACACGTACCGCTGCTGTCAGCAATGCACCATTTCTCTGTGTGATTACAACTCTGATTACTTGCTCTCTGCATGTTTGGAAACATACAAAGCTGTTGGGGCATTTTGTTAGTACCTGAATTTTAAGTTCTGCACGGACTTAAAAAACGAACTCTAGCAAGTAGTGATGCAGCCCCTAGCCAGATAGGGGCATGGGACATCCTGACCACTGACTCCTTGTCAGTGAAATTGCTCCCCTCGCAGCTCCACCATCAAGTGAGGCCTTCCCCTGAGCCCCTGCACTCTTGAGTGCTGGTGTTCGAGGCCTTCCTTCACCCGCAGGTTTTACCTGCGCCTCATCCCTGGTGGTCCAGTGGGCCTCTGTCTCCTTTCTCTCGCTCCACTCTCTCTCTCTCCGTTTTCACTTGTTTTTCACTGATTTCAATCTCCCCCTTTTACTCTCCTTCTGTGTCTTTCCTCCGTTTTCTTTCGTTTTTCACTGATTTCAATCTCCCCCTTTCACTCCCCCTCTGTGTCTCCTCCATTTTCACTCGCTTTTTACTGATTTCAATCTCCCCCTTTCACTCCCCCCTGTGGCTTTCCTCTGTTTTTCACTGATTTAATCTTCCCCTCTCACTCTCCTTCTGTGTCTTTCCCCCACTTTTCTTGCACCTTTCACTGCCTAATTTCCACTCTTTCCTCTCTTTTTGCCTTTTCTGCCCGTTTTTCCCTGCCGCTGCTGCCCGGCGGCCCCTCCCACCCAGCACGACCAACGCGACAGGCCCAATCCAGCTCCCCTCCCCCTCCTCCCAGCTGTCCAGCCCTCCCCGACCCCTACTTAACGGCGGCCACTGTGGGGACAGGCGAGCAAGACCACTGACTCCTTGTCAGTGAAATTGCAAGCCCCCCCTCGCAGCTCCACCATCAAGTGAGGCCTTCTCCTGAGCCCCTTCACTCTCGAGTGCTGGTGTTCGAGGCCCTCCTTCACCCGCAGGTTTTACCTGCACCTCATCCCTGGTGATCCAGTGGACCTCTGTCTCCTTTCTCTCGCTCCGCTCTTCCTCTCTCTCTGTTTTCACTTGTTTTTCATTGATTTCAATCTCCCCCTTTTACTCTCCTTTTGAGCCTTTCCTCTGTTTTCTCTCGTGTTTTACTGATTTCAACCTCCCCCTTTCACTCCTCCTCTGTCTCTCCTCCATTTTTACTCGCTTTTTACTGATTTCAATCTCCCCCTTTCACTCCCCCTGTCTCTCCTCTGTTTTCACTTGCTTTTTACTGTATTCAATCACCCCCTTTCACTCCCCCTCTGTGTCTTTCCTCCGTTTTTCACTAGTTTTTCACTGATTTAATCTTCCCCTCTCACTCTCCTGTGTCTTTCCCCCACTTTTCTTGCACCATTCACTGCCTCATTTCCACTCTTACCTCTCTTTTTGCCTTTTCTGCCCGTTTTTCCCTGCCGCTGTTGCTCCCGTGGCCCCTCCCCCCCAGGACGACCAACGCGACTGGCCCAATCCAGCTCCCCTCCCCCGCCTCCCAGCTGTCCAGCCCTCCCCGACCCCTACTTAATGGCGGCCGCTGCACGTCCGCGAGCGCGCCGCTGGCGCGTCAAAGGCGAACCCGTCTGCACCCGTCCCTGACCGCGACCAGCGCCAGGAACCCTAGACCTCCTCAATGCCAACGCTACAACACAGCGGCACTCCACGCTCTCAACCCAGTACACAACAACAACTGCAAGCTAACATCACCAGCCGACACCCACGGACCCTTCAGCTGTCACCGCTGCCGGCACAGCAGCAGCACCGCCAAGACCACGGACCCGGCGCAACCCTCCCGCAAGACCACAACCCAACCGAAGACCCTGCAATGCATCCTCCTCCTCAACTTCCGATCCCTCCACAAACACGCCACCGAAATCTGGGACCTCCTCGACAGCACCACCCTCGGACGTAACGTTCTTCACCAAAACATGAACCAACACCACCTCTGGACCGGACATCGCCGTCGGCATTCCCCAAGGATACAAGATCTCCAGGAAGGGACGCCCCACCTGCCCGGGAGGAGGAATCGCCTTCGTCCACAAATCCAACCTCCGCCTGAGCACACTCCCTGACGAGCCCACAGACCTGATGGAACACCTTCACTTCAAGATACTGGCCAGCCCTACCACCACCCTCCGAGGAACCCTCATCTACTCACCCCCTGGACCCCGCGGACTTTTCGCCAACTCCATCACGGACATCTCCCAGCATGCCATCGCGTCCATCAACTACACCCTACTGGGAGACCTCAACTTCCACCTCGACAACCAACTGGACCCCAGCACCACATTCCTCCTGGACAACCTCCACAACATTGGCCAGATCGTGACCGAATCCACACACTCAGCAGGACACACCCTCGACCCCCTCTTCACAACAGGTAAGTCCATCACCTTCAGCCACACCACCGAACTCCCATGGACTGACCATCAATGCGTCCAGACAGGAGAACACCCACAGACACCTGCACCTGCTCCCACGAAGAAACTGGACCAGAATCACCGATGACCAGCTAACCTCATCACTCAGCAACTCCACCCCAATCATCGTGGAAAATGACGACCCCCCAACACCGCAGTTCGAACCCTGCACAGATGGATCTCCGACAGCGCCAACACCATAGCCCCCTTCAAGAAAAACAACAACAACCACGCCAAGAAAGCCAGGTGGTTTACCACTGAACTTCGAGAGTCTAGACGCACTTGCTGCTGCCTTAAAAAGGCTTGGAGGAACACCAAATCCACAGAAGCATACAACAAGTTCAGAGCCGCCACCAACGCGCACCACCAACTCATCAGAACAACGAGGAAAAATGTGATTGAAGACAGAATCTCCACTCACGCACACAACAGCAAAGAACTCTTCAACATCATCAAGGAGTTTGCCCAACCCACCAGCGTGTCCACCGACATCCCTCCCTCACAAGACCTCTGCGACAAACTCAGCACCTTTTTCCACCACAAAATCAAGAGCATCTACAACAACTTCGACGAAGACAACCAACACACTGAACCCTCACCAACCACCCCCGACACCCTGAAGCCAGCGATCGACAACTGGACAGCCCTCAGCACCGAAGACACACTGAAGACGATGAAGTCAATCCACTCCGGTGCCCCCATGGACCCCTGCCCCACCACATTTTCAACAGAGCCGCCAACACCATTGCACCCATGCTCTGCCACACCATCAACCGCTCCCTGGCAACCGCCACGTTCCCCAACGACTGAAAACACGCCGAGGTCAACCCCCTCCTGAAGAAACCCTCGGCGGACCCCACCGACCTCAAAAACTACAGACCCATCTCCCTGCTCCCGTTCCCAGCGAAAGTCATTGAGAAAGCCATCAACAGCCAACTCGCCACATTCATCGAAGAGCACAACATCCTCGACTCCTCCCAATCCGGCTTCAGAAAAAACCACAGTACGGAAACCGCCCTCCTCGCTGCAACAGACATCCGCACCCTACTGGACAAAGAAGAAACAGCTGCCCTCATCCTCCTCGGCCTCTCAGCGGCGTTCGACACAGTCTCTCACTGCACCCTGATACGCACACTCCACGACGCAGGGATCCAAGACAAGGCCCTCAACTGGATCTGCTCCTTCCTCTCCGGCAGAACGCAGCGGGTCAGACTCCCCCCTTTCCTCTCTGACCCTACACCGACCACCTGCGGAGTCCCCAAGGGGTCCTCCCTCAGCCCTACACTCTTCAACGTCTACATGGCTCCGCTCGCCCCCATCGTCAGAATCTACGGACTCAACATTGTGTCATCCGCAGACGACACCCAACTCATCCTTTCCCTATCCTACGAACCCAATGCCGCCAGACACAATTTTCGAGAAGGCATGGAAGCGTCGCCGAATGGATGAAAAACAGCTGCCTACAACTAAACACCAACAAAACAGAAGTACTCATCATGGGCCTAAACCCTGACGCATGGAATGACACTTGGCGGCCCCCTGTCCTCGGAAGCCCGCCCACCCCCACTGATCATGCACGCAACCTGGGAATCATCCTGGACTCCGAGCGCAAAATGGACCGCCAGATCAACTCCATCTCGTCCTCCTGCTTCCACACCATCCGCCTTCTATGTAAGATTTTCAAATGGATCCCCCTCAAACACAGAAAGACCGTCACTCATGTCTGGTCACCAGCAGACTCGACTACGGCAACGCACTCTATGCTGAAATAAACAAAAACCTCACACGCAAGCTACAGAACATCCAGAACATCGCTGCAAGACTGGTCCTTGACCTGCCAAGACACTGCCACATCTCCCGGCACCTGCACACACTGCACTGGCTCCCCATCAAAGCTAGAGTCACCTTCAAGATGCTCACCCATGCCCACAAGGCCCTCCACGACACCGGACCACCATACCTGAACAGCCGACTGTAATTCCACGCACCCCAGAGGACCCTACGATCTGCCCAGCTCTCCTATGCTGTGGTCCCCCGCACCAGAAAGACCGGATCGGGAGGTCACTCCTTCGCCTTCCTCGCGGCCCGAGTCTGGAACGCCCTGCCGCTCCACCTCAGACAGACAACATCGCTCCCCATCTTCGCAAGAAACCTCAAAACCTGGTTCTTCGACAGATCCCCCCCTTGATGGACTGGAGCCTGCTAACCCCCTTCTTCCCCCAGCGCCTTGAGACCCTTACGGGTGAGTAGTCGCGCTTAACAAACACCTGATTGATTGATTGATATCTTGCGGTGAATACTAAGCCCTGTCTCTACATAAACATGATCCAGAGCATGCACTCTAGTAGTGACAACATATAACGACATTGGGAAGCTCCACCCGCTTGTAGGTCAACGGTTTAACAGTTTCAAATGTGCACTAGAATGAAACACAAAAATGTTACCTTACAAATGTCCTAGTTTTTATTCTGGATTTGACATGTCTCAAATTTCCCAACATTCAGCCACTTCAATGTAGACAGTTGGCTGCCTCATAAATGTGGTGCAGATTCACTGACTGGACTGCAAACACTTTTGTGCTACCTAAGACAGACACTAAGGGGTTTATTTACAAGGCCCTTGCGCCGCCGGTACATCACTTTTTCCCATATTAAAAGTACGCATTGACGGCGCAAGCGGATCGTAAATAAGCCCCTGAATCTTTACTACTGCTACAAATGCAGTCATAGGATTCGCAATAAAATGTCGGAGCGTGGAGCGGCACCAAATTTGGCAGCGCCGCGCTCCAAATTTAGAAAATGAAGGGATGCTCCGTATTCACTAGAATACGGTGCACCCCTGTGTTTCCCCTAGTGCTGGCACAAAAAAAGCTGCCTAGTGCCAGCGCAGGTGCCCTGCCGCCATGTTGCAAGAGCGACTGTGCTGCAAGAGTGATTGTTTATATGCAAAAAGGGAGATCTTCCTGCACGTAAACAATCAATAATGGTGATTTGAACCTACAGCACACATGGAAGGAGCAAAAAACGAGGAGAAATTAATAACTTCGTACACAGGCCTCATAGATGGTTGTTGGAGTTCTTGCAGGCAGCGTTCTTTCTGGGTTTCTGAAGTCTCGTGAGAGTAAGGAAATATTGTGATTTTTTTTCACAGTTCCCTTCAAGCATCAGGAGAGCATTGATCTCGGTGGAAGTTTCCTTTTCTTGTTGGCCATCATGAGGGTGGTGTTTAGAGCCCCAAACACAAGTGGTGACAAGAGCCACATTGAGGAATGCGCCTGGTCCAAGCAGCAGCTCGTTTCTCGCAACGGTGGCTGCCCATGAGATTCTGAGCCCTACACAGAACTCGAGGACTGCTTTGTGGATCAGCCTAGATACTGGGGCAGATGCCATTGGCTAATGAGGCACCACACTAACTCATGTGCTGTATGAGTTCGGTGTTCGGGACACAGTGTGGCTGGGGTGCCACCTAGGAATGCTTGCAATGCAGCTTCCATGATGTACCTTTTCTGGTTGTTGGAGTAAGCCCATATGGCTGCTGTGTATGCTGCATGTGTTCTCTCTGCACATGTGTGTGCTGACCCTGGCATTGCTGCTGTCTGTGCTGAAAGTGGCTGGTGCAGCTGCCTGTCCCCTTCCTGGGTTACACCTCTTCTGTGGTTGGAAGGAAGGTTGCATGGCCCTTGTGTGTGCTCTTCATGGTCTAAGAGGGGAAGGCAGCTTACCCTGCTGACAACTGTGCTGTGCATGGTCTGTGTGGAGAATGTTTGCATGTATAACATGTTCTGCATGCGTAATGGAAGTTTGCATGCTGCTAGTGGAGCTCAACTATACATTTCCCCTGAGTAAGCTTGGATTACTGCTGCTATGTGGCGATGTACGTGGGTGTAGGGGTGTGTGTGTAGGTGTGTGCGTGTAGGTGTGTGTAGATGTATGTTTGCATGCATGTAGTGTGTGTGTGTTTGTGTGCATGTATATGTGTAGGTGTGTGTGTATAGGTGTGTGTTTGTGTGCATGTAGGTGTGTGTGTGTGTGTAGGTTTGTGTGCATGTAAGTGTGTATGTTTAGGTGTGTGTGTGTGCATGTATGTGTGTAGGTGAGCGTAGGTGTGTGTAGTGTTTGTTCTCCTCTTGGCTGCTTCACACTGCCCTTGACCAGGTTCAGGCAGAAGAAACGTGTGTAAAGAGAAAGCAATCAACATTTCATAACACACCCCTCCTGAGAGAACAGACGCGCCATCTGTGTGTTCGTTTGATGCTTTACACACAGCAGTATTGTCCAAACCCTTGTGTAGTGTCGTTCTGATGAATCAGGCACACCAGCAGGCCTCGCGAACCTCCCAGCTGTGTCATTATTTGTAATTTGCAAAGTGCTGCACAGGTGACTGCACAATCCAGGCGTCTTCCGGAATCACACAGATCCCTGTCAAAACAGTACAGCAAGCACAACACCAAGGGAAATGAAAAGGAGCAGTGCCTTAAAAGGTATCAGACGCGCGTGCTCAGGGCAGGTGGAGACAGAAAAGGTTTATTATCCAAGCAGCAGTAGAATGACGGCTGGAGGGTGCGATGGAAAGTGCTGATAGTGACTTAAGTGCTGCACAAATAGCTCTGGATGCCTCTGCCACATGTAAGGTGGTGCACAGGCCACATAAGAGAGGGCATTATGACGAAGGCTCCCAGTTTTCTGTTTTTACAGATTTCTACAGATAAATACAGGCAGCACGCATTTATTTTTAAAAGTGGATAAATACAGAAAATTGGGCTTCTTTTAAGTGACTCTCCATGCTATCTTTCGTGAATTATAGCCCAGCTGCTGAGCAGATGGACAGCATGGGAAATGCAAAAATAGGGTGAAATTCCTTTAAATAATGGCATATGTCAACATACATTTCTAGTATAATGCTAATATTTACCAGTGGGTGTAGTGTTATGTAATATTTGGCAGCTTAAATAGCTAAAACACGACTGATAAAGTAGTCTTCAGTTAAATAAATATGGAAATGTACAGTTTTACAACTTCATTTATCTGTAAAACAAGAAATAAATGTGGATAAATACAGATAAAATGGCCAAGAAATAAATATGGATAAAGACAGCTGGAAATGTAAAAAAAAAAAACTTACCATAAAACCTGGAGCCCTAATTGTGACCCAGCCCTGTGCTTTCAAGGGCCCCACTCTCCTTCCACTAATTTGATTGATAGATAGATAGATAGACAGGCAGAAGGGTAGGTCGGTAGGTAGGCAAGTAGGTAGGTAGAGTGGAAGGTCAGTTAGCCATACCTCTAGCTGGCGCTCAGTAACCTTGACTGGTGGCATTCCAAGCCTATCTTTTACACGTCTTCTGTTGAATCTTCATGAAATTTTCAAAACAAGTGTGCCAGTAACTTCAGCTGCTGTCTGGAAAGTTCTGGGGTGTCAAGCGGGGGCAGAATAAAAGGGGCAGTCCCAAATGCGTTTACCCCATGCAATTTCCAATAGGGATTTTAGATAAGACTACAGCCCGAATTACACCAAATTGGGCAGAAAGCTAGATCTTGGTCCAGAAAGAATGCGTTTTGGAATTTAGTGTAAATCTGTTCAGTAGTTTTGGAGTTATTAATGTAAAAAGATTTATGTTTACCTAGAGATGTGGATCCACCGCAGATCCGGTCAGATTTGTGGATCCACGTGCCAAAAGCAATGCCGTGATTGACTGGCCGCAACATCAGAGGAAAATTGGGCCCCCCATTTTATCGGGACACAGTTCACAGGTTAGAAAATAAAATGTAAAAGTAATAGAAGGAGTCAGGGTAGAGGTACCCTGATGGAGGGTTATGTGAGGGATCCCTCATGGCAAGTAATTGTCCAGAAACTTTTTTTTGGAGCGCACAAGGATTCAAGTGGATCTGTAGATACAGATCCTAATTAAGAAAAACACATACACCCACTCACAGACCCACACACTTATATAGTCACTTACACACTCACACAACCACTCACACACCCACCCATACAGCCACTCACACACCCACTCATAGACCCACACAGCCACTCACACAACCACTCACACATCAATACAGCCACCCACCCACAAAACCACTCACAGACCCACGGCCACTCACACACAGACCTGCAAAACCACTCACATAGTCACTCACACACCCACGCAGCCACTCCCACACTCACTTGCACAGCCACTCTCTCACACCCATTTGCTACTCGCACACCTACACAGTCACTCACACAGCCATTCAAACCCAAACGCAGGCAGTTATGCAGTCATAGAAATTGCAATAGCATAGGTTTGTATTAAATGACTTGTTTTAGTACTGAATGTGTGCAATATAACCGGCAGACCCATCATTAGTCCAAGGATTCATGACAGATCCACGGATCCATAAAATGAATTTAAAAAAAGAAAGACTTGGTGCATTGCATTTATAGAAAGACTACATAAGTTATCTTATCTTCATTTTTAAGTTTTTCGTTTTCAAATACATAATAAGAATGAATGTGCGAATGAAATGTATTTATAAACTTGTGAAAATGTATATTAGTAAATTGAACTTATGGGCCACATTGTAGTAGAATTTATTTTAAAAACAAGCTGGTAAAATTCACTAAAAACCAAAGGTTACAGGGACTGTATAGTTAGAAATAGCATAAAAACCTTTGACATTCACTGGAAAAAACAAAGGTTACAGGGACGTTATAGTTAGCAAATGGAATTTAAAAAAGCCTTAGAAATTCACTGAAAAAAGCAGAGGTTAAAGGGACGTTATAGTTGGGTTCAGAATTTACACACACAAAGCCATAGAATTTCAGCAGTTATAATTATCTCAAGTAGCTATAACTCGTGCCCTAAGGTAACTATAACTCATGCCCTCGCAAGCACTGCTATTTACCCCACATATTACATCAGTCGGGATATCTTCTGTGACACCATTGATAATATCACTGCAACATTTGCAGTGAAAATATTGATGAGAAAACTGTGCATGGGAGGGGCGCGAGTTATAGTTACTTGATACAACTATAACTGCTGAAATATCTTTGATTTTGTGTGTATAAAATCTGAACCGAACTATAATGTCCCTGTAACCTTTGCTTTATATATATATATATATATATATATATATATATATATATATATATATATATATATATATATAATCTACTGGCGGTCGCCAGTAGATAGTTATAGTTAGGACCATGTTTCCATAGGAAATCCGCAACATTCTATTTGGAATAACTTTGGCGCCGATTGACGAATCCTCGTGAAATTTTCAAAATAGGTGGGGTGCTCCGCTCCTTCCCTGAAAGTCTCAGGGGGATTCGTCAAGCGGGGGCTGAGAAAAAGGGGGGGTCCCAAAACGCATTTTCCCCATGCATTTTTCCATAGGACCTTTAGTCCAAGCTACAGCCCGAACGGCTGAACAGAATTACTTGAAATTTGGCAGAGAGGTAGTCCTCAGGTCAGGGATGTGCCTTTTGCAGGTCTGGTGTAAATCTGTTCAGTATTTCCTGAGAAAATAGCATTTAAATCAATATATATATCTATAAGCGCGCACCGTGCGCGTACGGTAAAATTTACCGTACGCTGCCGTGCGCGAGCGCGATTCTGATTGGTTGTTAGATCTTAGTAAACATTCGAATCGGTCGAGACCAGGAAGTGTCGGCCACCATTTTGTCTCTCGCAGTCAGAGGGGGTGAAAAACAAAGGTGGAGAACGTGAAAAGGGGGCATGGTGGACAGTTCCTGACCCCCTAGCCTTTGTCAGGGGGTCCCAGAAGGACCCCCAAGGGCCAAAATTTCCTTTAAGTTTTTTTGCGAAAAATCGTGGAGTAGGCGTAGCGTGCGCGTACGGTAGAAACTGAAAAATTCCGCGAACTGCGTAACGTGTGCGCGTGGTGCGCGAAGCGCACCGTGCGTGTACGGTAAGCGCACGGTGAAAAACCTTAAAAAAAAAAAAACATAACAGCATTTAAAAAACCGTACAAATTCACTGAAAAAACCATAGGTTTCACACACGTTATAGTTAGGAATTAGCATTTAAAAAACCTTGCAAATTCACTTAAAAAACCATAGGTTTCACACATGTTATAGTTAGCTGGACATTTCACTTGTGAAAAACATTGAAATTCCCCCGTTATAGTTAGTGCAGGCAACTATAACTCACGCGACCGCAATCCTCTGCGGATGACGTCAGATATTACATCACTGATGACATATGTGTCTTTCAGAAAAATAAATATTTGTAATATATGTATAGCTAAAGATTAATGGAAGAAGACATGGGTAAATAAGTGTCTAAATACAGTGATGTAATATCGGACGTCATCCGCAGAGGATTGCGGTCGCGTGAGTTATAGTTGCCTGCACTAACTATAACGGGGGAATTTCAATGTTTTTCACGAGTGAAATGTCCAGCTAACTATAACATGTGTGAAACCTATGGTTTTTTAAGTGAATTTGCAAGGTTTTTTAAATGCTAATTCCTAACTATAACGTGTGTGAAACCTATGGTATTTTCAGTGTATATATATATATTACCTACTGGCGGTCGCCAGTAGGTAGTTATAGTTAGGACCCCTTTTCCATAGGAAAACCTCAACATTCTATTTTGAATAACTTTGGCGCCGGTCGATGAATCCTCGCGAATTTCTCAAAATAGGTGGGGCGCTACGCTCTGCTCCTACCCTGAAAGTCTCGGGGGGATCCGTCAAGCGGGGGCTGAGATAAAAGGGGGGTCCCAAAACGCGTTTTTCCCATGCATTTTTCCATAGGACCTTTAGAACGAGCTACAGCCCAAACGGCTGAACAGAATTACTCGAAATTTGGCAGAGAGGTAGTCCCTAGGTCAAGGAAGTGCCTTTTGTAGGTTTGGTGTAAATCTGTTCAGTAGATTCTGAGAAAAAAGCCTTTAAATCAATATATATATCTGAGCCCGCTTACGGTACGCTTACCGTACGCTTACCGTAAGCGTACGGTGGCGTGCGCGAGCGCGATTCTGATTGGCTCTTAGATCTTAGTAAACATTCGAATCGGCCGAAACCAGGAAGCGGCGGCCGCCATTTTGTGTATTTCACTCAGAAAAAAAAGAGTGAAAACAAGAAAAGGGGGCAATGAGGAGAGTTACAGACCCCCTTACATTTGTGAGGGGGTCAAAGAAGGACTGTAAAGTACAAAGAAAACATTTATTGATTTTAAAAAAAATCACGGGGTACGCGTACGGTAAGCTTACGGTAATGGTACGGTAGAAAAAAAAAAAAAAAAAAATGAAAATCAGATTTAAGTGTTTAGATATTAGGGGGCTCTAAAAAGAGCCGTTGTGTTTATGAAATGATTTTTTAGTGGTACCTACAAGTAAGTACCGATGCAGAGTCTAAGGTTCAAGAGGAAGACTCTGTTCCCTTCATCATTGAAGTGCACACCATCTCCTCTATAAATGTCTTGCATGTCATAACGCAAGTTGTTGTGGTAAATGGCACCCATACCATAGTCACGGAGGAAAGTGGGTGGGCGTAAAGTGGGTGCGCGGTGCGCGAAGCGCACCGCGTGCTCACTGTGCGCGCACGGTGCGCGAAGCGCACCGTGCGCGCACGGAACGAACTGCGTTAAGTGGGCGCGCACGCCACGAATGGCGTAAAGTAACTTAGCATTTAAAAAAACGTACAAATTCACTGAAAAAACCATAGGTTTCACACACGTTATAGTTAGGAATTAGCATTTAAAAAACCTTGCAAATTCACTGAAAAAACCATAGGTTTCACACATGTTATAGTTAGCGGAAATTTTACTGATAAAAAACCAATGAAATTCCCCCGTTATAGTTAGTGCAGGCAACTATAACTCACGCGACCGCAATCTTCTGCTGATGACATATGTGTCTTTATGAAAAAAAAATATTTGTAATATATGTATAGCTAAAAATGTATGGAAGAAGACATGGGCAAATAAGTGTCTAAATACAGTATTAGCATCAGCAGAGGATTGCGGTCGCGTGAGTTATAGTTGCCTGCACTAACTATAACGGGGGAATTTCATTGGTTTTTTATCAGTAAAATTTCCGCTAACTATAACATGTGTGAAACCTATGGTTTTTTCAGTGAATATATATATATATATATATATATATATATATATATTGCAAAAAAGAAGCAGAGAACTCTGGGTAGTTCTCAAGTTTAGGTGGAAAGCAGCTCCTGTAGAGAGCACTCTCAACACCAGCGACACTCTAGATCTGCTCACCTCAAATGTCTGCTTTTCTATCAAAGTCTTTAAGCATGGGATTAGCACAGTGCCATTCACGCCGAGATAGAAAAGGTCAAAGTCTTTTGCCATTTCTACAGCAAAGTCTTTAAGCATAGGGCTAGCACAGTGCTGTCCTTGCCGAGCTGTAAAATGACGAAAGCCATTTACCACTCCAGGCACAGTATTACAGCTTTGAATTGGTAACATACCAACCAAGCCAACCTCAAATGAGTAAAAGAAACCCCGGACACAGTGTTTTGCTCTAATTAGAGCTCTTCAGAGAGGTATAGCTTTGTCCAGACACAAGGGAGCAGCCAGTATAAGTAAAAAAAAAATATATATATATATATATATATACACATACACACACACACACACACACTTTTAAGTGTTTCGGTGGGTAGGGTTATAGAGAGGTAAGGTTAATTTGAGGGTTTAGGGCAGAGAAAGGGTATTGAGTTGGAAGGGTATTTTTAGGGTTAAAGATTGATAAGGGTATGGAGTTGGAAGGGTATTTTGGGGGCTTGAGGTGGCTAAGGGTATTGAATTGTTAAGGTATTTTTAAGGTTTAGGGGTGGTTAAGGGTATGGAGTTAGTTTTTCTTTTACTGTTTAGGGGTGGTTAAGGGTATTGGGTTATAAGGGTATTTTTACGGTTTAGTGGTGAGTAAGAGTATTGGGTTGTAAGGGTGTTTTTAGGCTTTAGGGGCGGGTAAGGGTATTGGGTGGAAAGGGTATGTTTAGGGGTGGATAATGTATTTTTAGGGTTTAGGGATGGGTAAAGGCATTGGGTTGTAAGGGTGTTTTTATCATTATGGGGTGGGTAGGGGAATAGAGTGCCAAGTGTATTTTTTAGGGTTTAGTAGTGGTAGGGTAATAGAATGGTAAGGGTATTTAGGATATGTGGGTGTTTAGGGGTATTTACCTCAATAAAAATAAAATGTATTTATTTGAAAAATTGGAGGTTTGGGCGTCCCCCCAGAAAGATTTTTTGAAAGTGTATGGGCCCCTTCCTGCACAAAAACAATCCACAAAAACAAGCCTGCATGCAGCGCAGGCACCCTTTCACCATGAACATTGGTGCTGGGCTGCCAAAACGACTCCAGTGCATGGAGAAAGCACAGGAATGCATCATATTGCTTAAATACGGTCCATTCTACCCTTTCACTTTGGCATAGGACAGCGCAGCAGGGTGCCTGGCTGTGCTGCCCTACACCAAAATCCCATAAATGAGGCCCTGAATGTTAAAAAGTATTTTGGAGTTAAGCTGTTCTTTTTTGGGGAGGGGAATTTTGGGGACCTTTCAAAGATAAAATATTAACTTACCCTGCTCAAAGAGGGTGTACTCCAAGTAAGTACTTATTAAAAGAAGCAATGATTGTAAGTATTATCCTGATCTTCTGGAAGTAAGCAGCGGCAGCCGACAATGTTCAGAGGTAAAAGGGCGGGAGGGGTGAGGACGCGGGAGGTAGGGGGGCGGGCGGGAGGGGGAGGACGCACGGGTAGCAGGAATCTTTTTTTTTTTTTTTTTTTTTTTTTAAACTTACCTTCTCGCTGCTTCCTTGCCTCCGTAGTCCTCCCTCGCTTGGCCTTACCAGCAGGGCCGGACCGGGAACCAAAACTGGCCCTGGCAAAGTTCTCGGCCGGCCCCTCCCCGGGGCTTGGGGGTGCCGCCGAGCTCTTTGTCAGGGCCGGTTTTCGGGCGATTTTATTACAGGGCCGATATGCTGCAAAAACGGCCCTGTAGCAAAACCGGCCCCCACCCGTGCGGCGCACCGGGGGATTGCCCGGTGCCCGCTACGGCCAGAAGCAGAAGCACACCCAGGCACCCAGTCAGCCAATCACAACGCTGTGATTGGTCTGAGCACCGTGTTTCGGTGCTCAGACGCTGACTGGGGGGCCTGGCATGTTCTCCATGCAGGCTGTCATGCAGCCTGCATGGAGTATATGCGAAGTGTGCAAGACTGTTTTGGGTGGCCCGAGAGGGCCGGCCAAGCAGTCACTGCGCACTTTAGGAGGGTGCTCCCACTCCTCTCCTGCCCCCGCCTCCTAACACAAAGCGGGTGGAAGTAGGAGGGAAAAAAAGAAAATAGCGTGTTATTATTTGATTTTCCCTTTGTGTCACTGCACAAAAGCAGTGGAACAACGCTCCTACGTCTTAGCGGAGGAGCCGCCACTGGAAGGAAGACATTTACAGAAACAAAACTATTTGAATTGGGCGCAGAGCGAGTGGTGTGGAACACCCTTCAAGTGTGCATTTCCAAATAGAATCTTCGTTTATGTAACATAAAAAGCGTATCTGTAGCGCACACATTCACCTGGCATAGCATTCATTCCGTCTACCTTGGAAGGATGAAAGTTTGAGCAGATTTGCGGGTGTTTGAAAACATCTACAGAGTAAATGCATAAGCCCACTGAGCCACCAAATTCACCTCATAACAACACCCACCATGAGTTAAAGAAACATGGCCTGCTTAAGTCCACTGGACACGCACAGTGTCGCTCTTACTCATAACACCCTGGATCGTTGTTGTGACAGAAGCCATCTTGATTTCTCCACGGCTTGATGGAGTAGAGCGTGGCGAGTTGTAATATATAAAGCGTCTGGAGTCCTGGCTAGTGGCAGGGAATTTACCCGCTGGCCGAATCCGGAAACCAATGTAACTGGAAATGTTAAAATCCGCCTTTCAAACACGCGGCCTCGTTACTAGTGGGAGGGAGGTAACCCGAGTTAAGACCGTCTTGAGAGTTCCCTCATCGGGATCCCAGGGTGTGGTCACGAGGGCTGTTTCATGAGGAGCTTCGCGATTCATCCCGCCCCCTGCCCTTATCTTTCGGGCTTCTATCCCACGCTTGTTGCGTGATGATAGCCAACGAATGCAGAGTGCCTGTGCGCTGACCTTGGTGCTGAAAACAGAAACTGCGAGCTTTAGGGGTCCAGACTAACGTGATGGAATATCGCAAACATGGAAATCCACGTATCTGAAATGACGTATCTGAATTGACACGAACATGGAAAAAGACTGAATGTGAAACTAGGGTACACGGGCTCTCTACCTACCACACCTTTAAGAATGACAGCAGCATTATGGATGCCCCCATAAACAGCTCTATGACGTGGCTGCTTGCCATCTCTCCATAGCCCATGGATATAAAGAAAATAAAACATTTTTGAAGTACCAGAAATGAAAGACATTGTTGGGGTGGTTACCACGAGTTGTCCTCCTCTTGAACTTGCCAAACTTTCCCCCTCCACTAAGTAATCCGCCTACCAAGGCGCCTTCCAGTGGCCTAGGCGGGAGCCTGATGGCGCCACCACAAGAGGGAGCTAGATTGCAACTTATGGCCTTTAAAAGTGCCTTTGTTGCTACGGAAGCAGTGATTTACTTCTCGGTTTTGGCATTAGGAATTCCACAAAGACAGATTATTTTGAATGTACAATATTGAGGGCGAGCTAGTGTTGCCAGGGAAGCGAGGACTTTTTGACTGCTTGGTTTACTAGACTCATATTTGAAGAAGGGAGTTTAGCTTCTTGATAACATTCTTCAAACGCTATCTGTTGCTTTCGTTTTCTGAAAACATCTTCGCCTTGACTGCCTGGTTGACCATAAAAACCATAGTAAAAACAAGGGAGTCCCCACTCCAGCCATCAATTATGAAGTGACTTTGTCAAACGCACTAGGATTGGTGTAAGTAAAGTGTGTCTAATGTTATTACTTTATATGGCTTTCTTTTGTTTATATAGTCTAGCGTCTAGAACATAACATCGACAATTACATTTAAATAACACAAAAATACATTGACATTTGACGCACACAAAAATGAGAAAATATAAAGTAATATAATCATACATATCACCCTTGTGTATTTGACAAAGTCACTTCTTAATATGTGGCTAGTGGAGGGATTTCTTTTTTCGCACTATAGCCCAGATCCTTCCGCCAAGAGCCTGAACATGAGCCAACGCCGTCTTGTGGAAGACAATGAAAACCAGGCATTAATCGACAGGAAAGCCCTTTTCCGGTCCTCAGCGATCCATTACACAGATTAATTACGTGGGCCCCATTATCTGCAAACGTAAACACAGAAAATATTAGCTACTCGTGCAGAGTGAAAACATTGAAAAATGTGTTGTACTGTATTGCATAAGGCAAAAATATGTTAATTCATTTGAAAGCGTGTTATAAAGTCTAAAGGTATGTTTTGGGTGCAAAACAAAAGTTGTTGCAGCTATAGATGCAAAATTTAGCCTCCAACTAAAATTGCCACATGTAGTTAGATATGCCTCCCTCTACGAACCTCCTTTGCTACATTTTGTATGGGATCGTGTGTCGAAAAAACAAAATCAATGTATTGCTTTAAAGGTCCACACGCACAGATCGAAATTGCTTTGATTCACACGATCGACTAAGCAAACTGTAGTAAAGGCGGACCCATTTTTCTAGACCTTAGTTTTCAATTCACAAATCAGAACATTCTAGTATTTATTTGCCGAATTATACACTTTATAATAATGAATTGCAAAATGAAGTCTCCCGAAAGGAAGGATTCTTGTTTTGCGAATATGGTGCAATCAGGCTAAGAACATTGTGACATGTGATAGCTCTAAAGTGATGCACATGCTGAATTGCAGTGCTACATAGGAACGAATGCAGCAAAGAGGCCAAGCATGGAATGGGCACGGAAAGAGGACACCGATTATATGCACACGGGGAGCAAAGGCTTTCACCTCCCACTCGAAGTGATTTCTTCACGCAGAGGCAAGGACTGAATGAGCGTTGATGAGTGTATTTTCGACTGTCCATTTCCTGTCTGATCATGACACACCAGCACTACTGAGGCCCCAGCTATACATTTTGCAACCCTGTTCCTATCGTCCTACTGTTTCTTTATGCAGGCAGGTTTTGAAATAAGTACTTTAAAGACCACTAGCCCCATCTGCGCTGCCCTTTTCCTGCGAGCTCATGAAGGAGCCCTACATGGTCCCACGTTTTCCTTTTGCGTTCTCTGAGCTAGTGTTCCATGCTTCCTAATATAGGATATATTTTCTAAATAATTCAATTTACTGTTTCTCCACTTCTCCTGTTGAGAGTCACTGGGGGATCTATTTACTAAGATTTAATACAGTGTTTGCGTCACAAAAGTGACTCGAAACAACTCTAAATCTTGTTTTACTAATTCACTTTCCAGCGCTAAACTTGTTGAGCGCTGGAAAACCCTTGAAAGTAGCACAAAGCAGGGCATAGCGCCGCTGCTGCTCTGCATTAGTTAGCGCCAAGGGGGCATACAAGGGGTGGTGCATGGGCGTTCCCATTCAACCACCCAAGGTTTGTGACACTAGACCCGATTTACTTAAAAAAGTAGACCGGGTTAAGCGTGAGAACATAGCACCCGTTTCAAATATACGCTATGAGTGAGAAATGTCTCTATTTCTCCTGTCTTTTCCGACTTTGTAAGTGTGCTGCACTTTACAGCACATATAAAAAGTAGGAAAAGGTTTCAAGTCAGTCTGAGCATGGTAATTTGTACTGGAAGGGTTCCCTTCCAGTACAAAACCTATGCTAGGCTCACAGAGACACCCTATGGTGCAAAGGTGTGTCCGTGCCACACAGCAGCGCATTTCTGTGCCGGCGCTAGGGAGAAAGGAGGAGAGTGCCATATTTATGTAAATATGGCACTCTTTGTGGGTGCAGCACTGCGCTCAATGAGAATCTAGTAAATCTGCCCCCCAGTGATAAACACATTTATTGGAGCTACAGGAGTGGGCACGTGTTGGCTTCCACAGAGTGGCGTGAGGGATTCCCTTGCAGGTGGATGAACGTCATCCAGACCCCATGGGCCCATTCTGTGATCATCCATGCAGAGCACACAGGCACGACTATATCAGTCTTCGGGGCCTTTGCCCACATACAGGATTTAGGAAAGTAGCAACAGAGTGCCACCTGATTCTTCCCAGTGGCCGTCCAACCAGGCTCCTGGTCTGTGGCTCCCCAGAGCAGAAGCCCCTCTCTCACTTAGTAGCATTCTCATGGGCTAGTCAATGTAAGGTCTGTTGATATATGTCAAGGGAATTCTCTTTCCACCCCCCCCCCCCCACCCCCAAGGGTCGCACATAGGATTAGCCTATTCATGACTGGTACCATCACCGCCCCAGCACCCGCTACGTGACTGGCCGGTGCCCATACCCATTCACAGGGCGGGTAATCCTACAGTGGTGACCCAGCATGCTTGTCCTCTTCTGCGCTCTGCACTGATGGGTCTGGGTCACTCCATGATTCTAACAGGTGAGGATCCAGGCCTGCGCAGTGTGGTATCCACCAATGACTCAAGAGATATCTAGTGCCCACCGGCCCTACTCTTGGGCTACACCTACTGGGCCCTCTCCAAAACCCCAGGGGAGCCCTTTTCAGAAAAAGACTTTTAAGGCGGTGATAAGCACTGGCCCGCTGATGGGTGTACAAATGTTCTCATCTTCTCTAGAAATTCTGGGTCAGCCAGACCAAGCCAATCATACTCTTACTTTGATCTCATTGACAGCCCTGCTTCTGCCCCTACATTCCACCAAGCCACCCTCCAATATCGGGGGAAATCCCTCGGGTGTTCGCCCTCACTAAGCCTTGTAATACACTGGCACCTAAAAGGGAGATCAGGGCCATGTGCCAAGGTCACTCATCCACCTTGGAATGGCATTTACTTCCTTGACGTAATCACAACACTGCCCTGATATTTCCCTTCCTGCCGAACTACTCTATGGTTTCTCTTCCTGTTTAACCACTCTATGGATTCCCTTCGTGTTTACCTACTCTATGGTTTCCTTTACTGACTAACTACTCTATGGTTTCCCTTTCGTGTACATCCACATTGCTATTTCTTTGCATGGGTAGATGTAAAATTTCTGAGCAGGTCTCCCTTTCCATTTTAATTTAGTTATATTAACTTTATAGACGTTTTCACTGATATGCCGAACAAAAAAATAGGCTAGGATATAAAAATCCCAGGGTACCATACAGCAATGAGGAGATTTAAGGAGGGCTACAGGAAGGACAGACTTGAGGAAAATGAAATGGTCTTAAAAAATATTTAAAGATATGCAGACTTAACAAGCAGTGAATGTGTAAGAGGGGAGACAATGGGAAAGCTTAGTGGCAAAGTGGTTTAAAAGAATGGTGCCAGGGGTAGGCTAGGATAGAGAGAGCCAAGACGGCACAGATAAGCATGGCATAAACCAATGGGTCTGCGCTTGTCTAGCTGGTACGTTGGCTATTTTTTTTGTTTTTGTTAGCATATATAAAAAAAAAAAAAAAGAAAAAAAAACCAAGGAACTAGTTGCTGCCTAAACGTGACGGCCATATACTTTTTAACTAAAAATTATAAAAAAAATAAACATTGCAACTCATTGGGTCAAAGCCTAACAGACAGCGCAGCCATCTGGTTTGCTAATGACTTATTGTGGGCATTCTGGAAGCTTTTTTGGGAATGCATTCTGCCCATTGTTAACCACTAGCTTTGTGGTTTGTAGCTCACATTTGCTTGCTTTCTATTTGTCGGCTTTATTTGTTTTAGGCTGTCCAGCTTGAGTCTGTCTGTCTGGTGGAGCATTGCTTGTTTACTGTATCATTCAGAGTGCTTGTTTACTCTAAACAGGCCTCTACATCTTGTTTACATCTTGTCACATTTGCAGTGCATTCAAAGACAGAGGACAAATGTCAGGCTCTGCCTTCCGAGGGAGCTTGGTGTTTACTTTTCTTTCTTTGATTTTAAAGTGAGAGAATTTATGTGAGAATCTTGCTGTGACACAAATGGTTTTTTTCCAGCACACAACCAAAACCAACTGTGCTGATATTTCAGAATATATCGGAACTAGGAAAGTACAATTAGGTTTATTTTTTTGTAATTCAGAAGTGTGGAGTAAACAAATATTTGAATACAATCAAAGCACATCATTTCACTAGGTGATGACATTTCCATACATTGTTTGTGTGCAATAAAACTGTATGTCTGTGCAATCGCAATGATCATTTCAATTGAAAACGTGTTGTCTGTAATGGAAGTGCGCTACCACACCATGCATACTCCATATGCCACCACTCCACTGTATAACACTCTACTTCACTCTATGCCTCTCCACTCTTCACCATGCCAATCCATTCTAAGACACTCCATGAAATTCCACTCCCCTCTACGACATGCCACTCCATTCTATGATCCTCCACGTCACTCCATTCTACAACATGCCACTCCACTCCACTATAAGACTCTATGACATGTAACGCCACTCCACTCTATGCCCCTCCTCGCTACACTTCTCCACTTTACACCCCTCTACTCTACCCCATTCTACTCTACTCTACTCCACTCCATACTACCCTAATGTACTCAAATCTACCCAAATCCTTTCCACTCCAATCTACTTAAAACTAACCTCCTCACTACACTGCAATCTACCCTAATCTACCCCTATCCACTCCAGTCTATCCCATTCCACTGTACCCCAATCCACTCCACTCCACTCTTCTCTACACAACTCCACCCCACCCTACCCCACTTAATCTACCCCACTCCACTCTACACAACTCCACTCCACCCTACCCATATCAACTCCAGTCTGCCCACTCCACTCTACCCTAATCTACTTTACTTCATGCCAATCCACTCAATCTACCACAATCTACCCTACTCCACTCCATTCTACCACACTCCACTCCAATATACCCCAATCCACCCCACTCCAATACACCCCAATCCAGCCCAATCCTCTCAAATCTACCTCAATCTTTCTAATTCCTCTCCAGTCTACCCCACTACAATCCACACCACTGCAATATATCACTATCTATCCCACTCCACTATACTCTACCCCACTCCACTCTGCTCAAACTACCCCATTACAATCTAACCCACTCCACTCTCCCACAATCTACCCCTCTCCATTATAGACCACTCCAGTCCATCCCACTCCACCCTACCCCACTCCAATCTATCCCACTTCACCCCAATCCAACTCTACACCAATCCACCCACTCCAATCTACCCCAATCTGCCCACTTGAACTACCCCACCACACTCCAATGTACCCCACTTGAATCAACCCTAATTTACCCACTACACTCCAGTAAACCCCAATCCAATATACTACACTACAATCTACCCCACTCCACCTCAGTCTACCCCACTTCAACCTACCTCAGTCCACTCTAATCTACTCCACTCCAGTCTATCCCATTCCACTCAACTAAATCTAGCCCTCGGTACCCGCTATACTCCAATCTGCCCCACTCCACTCCAGTCTCTTCCACTGAACTCCAGTCTACCCAATCTACCCCAGTTTTCCCCATTCTACTCCAATCTACCCCACTCCACTATAACCCAATCTGCACCACTCTATTCCAATCTACCTCATGCCAATCCACCCAGTCTACACTACTCTACCCAACCTACCCCACCCCACTCCAATCTACTCTAATCCTCTTCACTCCAATTGACGCCACTCCATTTTACCCCAATCTACTCAACTCCACTTCATCCTACCCCACTCCAGTCTACCCTACTCCACTCCAATCTACCCACTCCCATCTACCACAATCTGCATCACTCCAATCTACCCCACTCAACTCCTTTTTCCACTCCAATTTACCCCACTCCACCCCACTTTGTTCTACCCCACTCCAGTCTACCAAAATCTATCCTACCCCACTCTACTCCAATCAACCCCACTCCAATCCCACAATCTACTCCACTCCAGTGTACCCACTCCACCCTACACCAATCTAACCGCTACACTCCATTCCAATCTACCCAACCCACCAAAATCCACCCCACTCCACCCATTCCATTCCACTCTACCCCACACCATTTCACACCTATCTACCCCCACTCTAATCTACCCCACTCTTCCCTAGTCTACCCACTCCACCCAAATCTATCCCAATCACCCCACTCCAATCTAACCCACTCTACTCCACTACAATCTACCTCACTCTGCACCACACCATTCTACCCCAATCTACCCTACTCCAATCTACCCCACCCCACTCCACCCCATGCAACTAACGTTTTGCCATGCTGAACAGCAGACACAGTGGTGTACAGCATGGCAAAAACACATTGTCAAAACCATTAGCTCTTGCATGGGCAAGACCTATCGGCTTCACGCCTGATTGTTGTAAAAGATGGCTATCAGTGCTTCCTACCAGGCAGCTGTCGCTAGAACATGAGTAGATATCCGCGTTAGTCACATCACTCTAAAATATCTGCTTGATCACTGCAAACTGATAAAATAGCTCACCCATAGTTGACAAAAAAGAAAAAAAAGGGTCAAGAATATAAAGTAAAAAGCCTTGGCAAAGTAAAGTATTGGCCTGCCAACAGTAGCAATGATGTGAACTTCTTTTTCGACAGATGTGATCATAAAAAAATGACATCACTCACAGTGGCTGAAGTGGTCTGACCAACCAGTGCCCCATGCCACATTCAAAGTTGGAAGAATGCAACATGTGAATGATAATTGGACAGGCCACTGGATAAAGAGGTTTAACCGAAGACCCTTTGTATATATGTGTGCCCATTTGTATTTTTCGAGTTCTTAATTACTTAATTCTAGGGTTTCTAGGTCAAACCTTATTAACCATGAACTGTGAGTAAGTTGATTAGAACATTAGGGCCCTCATTCTGAGTGGGATTCAGAGGGCACCTTGTACACAGTGCCCTGACAGGAAGGCACGTTGATAGGTTTCTCCAAATTCAAAGTGAGTGCCAAGGCACATAAAACATCTATGAGTTCTTGATGTGCGGGTTGTAATGCTCTCAAAAATCATGTGACAAAGCCATGGCATTGACAATCAAGCCATTCTGTGATAGATATTGAGACATGAAGAACCCCCCCCCCCCCCCCCTTCACCTATCATGGTCCCAAATCTTCCTTGGCCAAGTCCCCATTAAAGATACCATCCATTCTATGTCTCTGTCCAGCTTACCTTAACGATGACCCTCCTTTCTCCAACATGAACCTCACTTCCTCATCACTCTTCCCTAATACTTCCCGTTTCCTCGCTTGCAGGGGCTCACCTTTGAGCTCTCTTCCACTTCTTTTCTGATAGTTGCTAACTCACACTCAGTGCTTAATTTGTACAAAAAAATAATACTAAGTGCAGGACCCTAAAGTTTTTATTGGAAGCCTTCTGCTGACGTTGCCAAGTGTCAGGGTTTGCTAAATACCAAGGCTGCCTTTTTTTATTCTACCACCTTGTCTTTTGCATGTGCTGCTTTAGGGTTTAGCTCGAGAGAGCATGCGCTAGCGCATAAATCTCGCTTGCAAGACACTCTTGTATACAGAAAAGTGCTTGGAGCCCGCTCGTTGCTTACCATTTGTTGGCTTTCCTGGCATTCTCCTTTACAGCCTTGTAATTTGTCAAGGCAGGTCTAACATCATTTCCGTTCCTCTCGAGCAGGGAGCAGGGACCAAGCACTTATTGATTCAACTTAATCAGTGCCCATCCACTGCTCCCGACGTGACTGAAGTACTGTTTTGTTCTTTTTAACTTTAGTGCCCTCCAAACGTAAAGTGTATGACTGGCAGAAACTTGCCCAGAAGGACAAACAAAATTGCATAGAATTATTTTCTATAGTTAACTTTTTTTTGTTTTGCCAAGTCTCTTTGCGCACTTTGCACTCATGTTTTCTTTTGTTTTTGATCATTGGTTGCTGTTCTAAAAATATTAGGAATATGTTATTGCAAAGCAACATTGTTTCTTTCTTAAGTGTAATTTCTGAAATTATGCTTTAACACATAATCATGTAGTACATCACAGTCCTCCCCACTCCAATTTGCCACACTTCAATCCAAGCCAATCCACTCCACACCAATACGCCTCACTCAATCCAATATACCCCATACCAATCCAATCCACCCCAATTCAATTCACTCCACCACACTCTAATCCTCCCAACCCACCTCACTCCAATCTGCCCTACTCCAATCCAAAACAATCTGCCCCACTTAAATCCTCTCCCACTCCAATCTAAAACAATATGCCCCTTCCAGTCTGCCTCACTCCAATCCAAAACTATCTGCCCCACACCAACCTGCCCCACTCCAATCCAAAACAATGTGTCTCACTCCAATCCAAACCGATCTGCCCCACACAATCCAAACCAACCTGCCCCACTCCAATCCATCTCACTCGAATTTGCCCCACTCCAATCGAAAAAAAAGTCCCACTCCAATCCATCCAACTCCAATGTGCCCCACTTCAATCCAAAGCAATCTGTCCCACTCCAATCCGCCCCACTCCAATGTGCCCCACTCCAATGTGCCCCACTCCAATCCATAACAATCTGCCGACTCCAATCCACTCACTCAAATCTGCAACTCACTCCAACCCAAAGCAATCTGACTCACTCCAGTCTGCCCTAATCCAATGCATCCCACTCCAATTCGCCCTACTCCAGACTGAACCACCTTGCCCCAATCCATCTATTCCATTCCAATTCACCCCACTCCAATCCAATCAACTCCACCACACACCAATCCAATCCACCCCAATCCAATCTATCCCACTACAATCCTCTCCACTTCATCCCAATCCAATCCACCCCACTACAATCCACCTCAGTCCAATCCAAAACAACTTGCCTTACACCAATCTGCCCCACTCCAAAACACCACAATCCACCACATTGCAATCCAAAACAAACTGCCTTACACCAATCTGCCCCACTCCAATCCAAAACAATCTGCCCCACTCCAAGCCAAAACAATCTGCCACACTCCAAGCCAAAACAATCTGCCACACTCCAAGCCAAAAC
This sequence comes from Triturus cristatus, assembly GCF_964204655.1. Lineage (NCBI taxonomy): Eukaryota > Metazoa > Chordata > Amphibia > Caudata > Salamandridae > Triturus > Triturus cristatus. Next base: position 1,120,104,792 of record NC_140593.1, read on the forward strand.
AATCTGCCACACTCCAATCCAATACAATCTGCCTCACTCCAATCCATAACAATCTGCCTCACTCGAGTCTGCCCCACTCCAATCCAAAACAATCTGCCCCACTCCAATCCAAAACAATCTGCCCCACCCCAATCGGTCCTACACCAATCCAAAAACAACCTGCCCCACTCCAAACCAAAACAATCCGCCCCACTCCAAACCAAAACAATCTGCCCCATTCCAATCCAAAACAATCCACCCCACTCCAATCTGACCCAGTCCAATCCACCTCAATCCAATCCACCTCACTGCAATCCGATCTACTCCACTCCAATGCACCCCACGACAGTCCAATCTACCCCACTCTAATTCAAACCACTCAACTCCATTACACCCTACCCCACTCTAGTCCACCCCACTCTAGTCCACCGCACTCTAGTCCACCCCACACTTAGCCAATCCGCCCTACTCCAAATCACCCCAATCCACCCCAATCCACCTCACTCCAGTCCACCCTACCCCAATCAAATCCACCCACCACACCCTATTTCATTCCACCACATTCCAATCTAATCCAGTCCACCCCACTCCAATCCATCCCACTCCACTGCAGTCCAAACCACCCCACCCTACTCCAATCCACCCCACTCTACCCCAATCCAATCTTCCCCACACCACCCCAGTTCAGTGCATCCCACTCAGTTCAATCCATCCAGCCCACCACACTCCAATCCACCCCACTCCAATCCAATCCACCCACTCCAACCCAATCAACCCATTCAGTCTAGTCCAGCCCCTCCATTCTAATTCACCCCACTCCAGATCACCTTATTCTATTCCAATCCACCCCAACCCAATCTAATCCACCCCAATCCAATCCACTTTACCCTCATTTCAATCCACCTCATTTCACTCTTCACCACTGCACTCTGACACTGCATTCTACGACACTCTCTGCCACTAAACCACTGGACTCTTCTCCCCTCTACTCCAATCTGCGACACTCAACCCCCCTACTCCACTCCAGCAAATCCAGTCTGACACTCTAGTCCCCCCCACTCCACACCACTATCTTTTAGCCACGCTGAACAGCAGTCACACTGGTGTACACCATGGCAAAACCATATTGCCAAAGCCAACAGCTCTTGTATAGGCGAAACTTATTTGCTTTGCCAATGCTTTTTTTATTCCTGCTTCCTCTTCTTGTCACTGTTTTCCTATCTTTCTCTCTCTCTCTCCTCTATTCACAATTTGTGCTAATGCTCTCTCCCTTACCCTAGGTCAAAGCCTAATAATGATAAATATGTCCTGGTACCTAAAAATAGGTCACCAGTGCCCACCACGCGCTACCACTGGCAGAGATGAAGCACTGCATATCCCAATACCTGCCAAGGTGGCCTGATGGCCATAGATTGCTCATCAGAAAGCACCGTGTTACGTGCCACGGATGCTGCATGGCCAGTATGTCCAAGCTGGGCCCGCTGCTTCAAAACCAGCCAGGACCAAGTAAATCAAATTAAAATAAAAGCTTTAGGAAGCCATCCAAGAGAAGCAATAACAGGCAAACAATGGCAAGTCAAGCAAAATCGAAACAGGCAGACGGTGACGTTCCTTCCAGATTGGCACTCAGCAGTGGGCCAGAAGTTCAATCAATAATTGGAAAGGCAGAGTAATCAAGATAAAAAATAACAAGACCTTGAATAAGGTTAGGACCTGAAAAGGCAATGACAGATTCATGCTGCATAGGTTGGAAACTGAAAAGGGCAAGTGTGGGATATGTTTTCTGATTTTTACAGCATGTTTCTACCATTTGCAATATAATAAGTACCGAAGCACACATAAGAAGTCCATAGAATTGAAAAAGTAATCCAAATTATTAAGTCCATCAAGTTCTTTTTCCTTTTTTTGTGATTTCTTTTTTTAAATTCCATTTGTAGTTTCCACAATATCTGGTATGTATTTTCAATTGCCTGGACTTCTTGTGTGTGCTTCGGTACTTATTATTTTGCATAGTTTCCGCCAAGGACCGCGTCAGGCAGACACCCCAGGTGGCAGGGTGTTTTAGTACCATGATAGCACCTCTACCCCACATGGAAAGATATTGTGCTTGATACAACATCCCTAACAAAGTGCTAATATTGGATGTGCAATTGTTGTGAGCAAAGCCACCATTTGTGTTTGTGTATGTTTCTACCATTTGCATGGCATCATAGAGCTTTTAGAATATGGCCATCCTTTCTGTTTTGGTTCTGAGGTTCTCACTAGTCAGAGGAAATGTGTGTGAAATCAGAAGTGGACAACAATGTCATGGCATTAGGATTACCGCCAGAGGAAAAAGAACAAGCACTTGCAAAGCTAATAGGGCTGCCTTTTTGTTAAGGGAAGTGTTTGGTAATAGTAGCAGCAACACCTTGGGCTACAACACAATGGAAGCTGGGAGTAGAGCCCTTATGATGAACAATCTATATTACAGGAGTTAGACTGTTTCCTCAAGTAATAGTGGTATGAAAGGGAGTGAGAAGTTGAAGTTTACCTTATGATTTTTAAACTTAACATGTATATCCATCAAAATATTGGATAATGGATACTTTTAACAAGAGGCCCATATTTTTACTTGTATCTTTAAGAAAGCTTATGTGTGGGTACATCTTAACATCTTGAAAATCATGACAGCAAAGTAAAACAAATGAATGTGAATGTGCAAGGGCCATTAGTTAGTTCTGTGCCTTTTTGCCAGGCTTAGGTATGCAAACAACAATCACTGCCTACACAAAAAGCCATAAAACAGCAATTAAAATGCTGTATTGATATATTGAATACATCAAAGAGCACACAATGATTCTAGTGTAACAGCCCCATCATCAAAAACAAAATTGCAATACACATGGGACAATGTAACTAAGTATGAAATGCCATTGCCTTGACAGACTGTCCATACAGGAAATGGCAAACCATGAAAACCACTGGCTGAGGGGGGTTAATGCAAAGCCTTCTCTTTCCCTCTGTACTCCTTATTGTACATGTTTGAATAATTGATGACGTGAGGCCCAGACAGCTAAAGTATTCTGCAGCCATACCTAAAAATTTAACTGAAAGGGAATCCGTTTTGCATAGGCGGAGAATTTGCGTTATGGAAGGGCTGCTGTGAAGGAAGTGAAAATAAATCGAGTGCTGATTGTGTAACAGGGAAGAAGATAAAAATCTCTAAATTATCAGAATGAAAATAAGGCTGGAAATCAAAGAGTCGGATGAGAGGTAAACAGACCCTTCCACCCGTTCGAAGATTCAGCATCCGCTGTCGCTCCCCATGAAATACCCACTGTAGCATTGCTTCTGGGTCAGTGTGGAAGTCAGGTGTTTTTTGGCGCTGGTTCTGAAACTACCCTCTGCCAATAAGCTATATCTCCTTGGAAAATATACTAAATTCAATTTGGGGAATATTCATGTTGTTGAAAAATGCTCATCACACTCCTCTGAGATCTCTACAAAGTACTTTTTGTTAACTTCACAGCTCTGGCGGGTACCAGCAGGAGATGCATAGCTCTTAATGTCCCCTTATTTTGAAATTTCCAACTAAACCAGAATTGCGCAGCCTGAATCTAAGACAGACAGTAATTAAATAAATAGTAGGTTTTTTTTTCATAAAGCACTTCATACCATAATTTTGCCTCTTCAAATCACTGTAATAGATGTTACTGTTGCCCAAGTTGATGGTGCTAAATAGACTGACTTCGAAAACATGTGCAGTTGAGTTGGCCTTGCATGACCGGTAGATCCCTACATATCTCAGCAGTAACCGTTGAACTCCTGGAGCCATTCAGCAGGCTGTAAAATGGAGTTTTGTGTTACATTAGGGTAAAGGAATTTTCGTTTCAAGAAGGCTCATCAATCTTCAGATCTTCAATTAAAACATCACAACTAGATAAGGTGAAAACAAACAATCTGTCAAGCAAACCTTTACATGGTTTCAAGTTCACCACGGTTGAGAGTTGGCAAACAATAAGGCATTTTAACTTCTATTGTGATACATTTTCAGAGCCAATCTGGAGGTCAGAAAGGTCAGTTATAGGCAACTAAGGGAACCAGTTATTACCTCTGGCTTGCGTTATGGTACTCTTGGCTCTGCCTATGCTAACCGTGGTGCCAGTTGTGTGAGCTATGTTCGTTCTAAGTGGCCAAGGGTATGCCCAGACGTGAGTCCCTTGCTCCCTTTGCCAATTGATTTAAGCTAGCCTGGCTGATGAGAGGTGATGCCCCAAAACAGGTCCCAGGATGCTTGGTTCCAGTCCAGGGAGGACCCGGCTTGGCAGTTCGAGCTGGACTGTTCCCATGAGGAGCAGGGTCAAGACTGATTTGCATATGGCTGGTCCAAACTGGGGTAGCATGGCGAGCAAAAAAACGATGGATTAAACCCAGATCTCTTGACTGGGCATGAGTCGTTGAAAATTTTCAGCACTCCATGCGCCATGTTGTTGTGTTTGCTAGGGGCATGAAAGCAGCATCAGGAACAGAGTTGACTGAACCTGAACAAGCACATTTACTTTGCGTACTTTCATTCCCACTCCTTCCCCTAATGCCTCAGCAGCAAATCGGAGTCTGTTGAGGTGCTAAGCATCACCGAAAGGGTCCACGCCGCAATGACGAGTGGTCATCAAAGGGTGCATGACAGCCAGGCTAATACCCCTGGCATTTTGCTGAATTGACATCCATGCCTAAGGAGGTCTATGTGACCACCGTGATAACCAGAGTATAGATGTGACCATTGCATCAACATGATGTTATTATTGACATGGCCATTATGTTGGCCTAGCCTACCAAATTGTGTGCTAGAGGCATGTCAAGATCAAGGCAAGTCCAGGTAATGGTCATAAGATGTGATGGAGATTTCTCAGCCACTGAGCACATGCACCACAAATCCAATAAGGACAACTTCTTTTTTTTATTTACAGCTTCCTTGGCCTAACATATGTTGTCATTGGAACAATGTCCCTTCCGAGTCTGTCTTCTGTGCAGTGAACTATAGTTCTCAAGACAAGAAAGGGGTGAAAATGTCCATTGCTGCTCGACTTTGATACAAAATTGAAAAAATGACAATTAATTTATGAAGCTCATTGGGTACACTACACTGCTGGATTTGGGGAAGATATGTTTTCAAGCTGGGAAATTTGCAAGTGCCCTGATGTGATCTCAGTTTAACAAACCAATGTGACTTTGACAAAGTTTACTACGAATGAAATAAATGTGGAATTTGGAATGACGACTAACACTCGTGTGGTGATCTCCATTGTGTTCTGTACCCTGCATGTCTGTGTAGAGAAGCCATTCCGAAGAAAGCGTAGTATCCGAACTGTAAGAACTAGAACAAACAATGAGCAATTCCAGTGGCTTCTGAAAGAGACAAGGCCCTGTCCAGTCCTTAATTTGTGCCGGTGGTTGTAAGGGATGGGCGTGACACTCCTTTTTTGGGACCAGGACCTATTTTTCATCATTAGATTTGACCGAGAGCAAGAGAACTGAATAAAAAGGAGAAAGGAGGAGGATAAGGAAGGCAGGGATGAAAATGAGAACACGAGATAAAGAGACAGGAAGTGTGGGATGGTGGAACTAGGAGGGGTTGGTTAGACTCAAGACTGCAGGTGCAGAAGGTTGCACCTGGTTCACCTGCCAGTGCCATCAGATTGCCTATTTGAATACCGCTCTCCACCTTCGCACAAATGCTCAAATTTAAATGTCAAATTGGCTTGTGCTTTGCATTTCAGGAATCCTCACTCTGGTGCAAGTGTCTATGCAAAGCAGGGGAGGCCCAGCAGCTGCTCTGCCACAATCCGGGCTGCAGGCAGTCTTTGTGCACCATAGCAGGCGAGAAGCCAGCACGAGCAGGTAAGTCAGACAGCAGTGAGTGGGAAAGAGAGACCTCTTGGGGGCCTTACCTGCATTCAGGCCACACATTCTGGCATTGTGACTTAGTGTTTTCGGACTCACAGGCTCTTTCATGCAAAGAAAGTAGAAAAATGACAGAGATGTACTTGGATGATTTGTTTTTTGAAATTTACAGAATATAATGACTTAGATAATTTTGCAATTTTATCTGGAGATCTGACTCCGATCTTTTTTAAATGCTGTAAATCTTTTGAATCGTGATTTAAAAAACATATTAGTTCAATTGAAGAATGGCTGATTAATGGCTATACAATTGTGTTGTTCGGAAATTTAAAAAAGAATTGAAATTTTGTAAAGCTAAGTAACCTAAACAGGTTGTGGTGAATGGTAAGTCAAAGACAGTGGAAGTAAGAAAATGGAAAAAAGAGGGAGGGGGAGGGTTGGATAACATTATGTATACAGTCCTCGTTATGTTCACCAAGTTTTTATTGTTTCAAGATCTGAAGTGGATGTTAGTACCCTCTAATTGTCCTCAGCATGTTGGATGCTTGTGTCTAAAGATCCAAATAGCTGCTCCAAACTATCCTTCACCTAAGTAATCAGATGCGATTATCTATAGAATATTTACAATCCATGTATCCCAATATCACTATCGCTGTTGTACTTTTTATATTTCCTTTTTTTATTCAGTGATTAAATGTTAAAAGTGTTTTTGGACCCTACTTTTTTTTCAGCCCCGCTTGATGTTTCACCTCGAAACTGTCCAGGAAGGAGCTGATGTGGAGGGATTTTTTTGGGAAAGTTTTGTTAACATTTGTCAAATGGCGCCAAAGTTATAAGCAAAACAAAAAAAGCTTTTCCTATGGAAACACTGACTTGCATATAAGAACATCAATCTCTGACATGCACTCGCTCACACACAATCATGACATGTGCCCACTTACATACAAATGCATGCACGCACATAGTCAAACAGGTGACCACCCACCATGCAAATGCCTCGATCGTTCAGGACCATTATAACTCAAACATATAATAAGAGCGCCGAAAAGAAGCAATCTGCTTTTTTGCAACCATAATATGGGGTCTGCTCTAAAGTCATTGTGAAACTAGAAGGACTACAAGTACCGTCATCCATTTCTGATCCAGAATAAAGCTTAAAAATCCTGACGTGGAACCCACTAAGGTTAGCAAAACCACACAAGCCCTGCAGGGACGTTGCCTGGTCAACAGAGCTGTCAAACGCAATGAGTCGTCTCTGTTTCGCCAGTCAGCTAGGATCGCATCGGCAGCAGCGACCGGTGCTAGGAAGCCTATCTGAGAGCCCTCCTCGGAAACAGGTGCTGTCTTGGTGACTCTCAAGGCATGGCTGCAGCCGCAGACCTGTGTAACTGCCTCTTGGGGGCACTCTCTCGCCTTTCAATGATTATGCATCCTATTGGGTCAGTCGTCACCCATTATCATAAAACTGTGGCCCACTAGACCTGAGCTTCTGGGGGACTAACAATTCATGCCGTGGAGGCAATAGGAGAAAAATGAGAGACAAATTATGCATTTGATACATATTGAACACATCGATACGATTAGAAAAACATGTTTTTGTGAATTTCACACTGTATGTTTAGGTAGGAGCTAAAGCCAGCTGTGCTAGTGAAACATCCTTTACCCTGCATGTGTTATTCCGCATGCCATTACCCTGCATTTTTTACACCGCAAAATCTTTTACCACGCAGGGCTTTACACCACAAACTATTACAACGCATTCCCCAAAGTAACACCCCGGTGGAGTTAGAATAGTAAATTGCGTTGTAATGGGGAATGCGTTGTAAAAGATTTTGCTGTAAAGCCCTGCATTGTAAAAGATTTTGCAGTGTAAAAACTGCGGGGTAATGGCACGCGGAGTAGAAGTGTGTGGGTTAAAATGTCCTATTCGCTGTGCTGTGGTGCTACATCATCCCAAGAACCTTGGTTGTTGTTTTTGTGGGTCATAACTTGCAGATTGCTTGCATTATGTCTGCATGTACACAAACATCAACGGTCCCAGCACCACTTTCTATTACTGTGTATTGCTTTCCTGTTGTTGGCCATATTGTTGGGAAGTGGGCAAATACAACACCCCCTGCTGGATCTTCCAAGTTCCATCCTCATCGAAAGAACTCTGAAAAACGTAATCCATACTACGAAAAGCGCTCTTCCTCTGCCATTTGCGCAGCAGCTCTGTAACTCATAATCTGCATTGCATTTGTTAAATATTAATGGCACTTCTATTTAGAATCAATATTTTCAGACAATAGACAGTTATTGATATTCTGAGCCACTAGCATTACCAATTTGCAAAAACTAGTCTTCCATCCTCTCAATCCACAAGACTTCACCTTCTACTCCCACAGGTAACCTTTGTCTGACTTCTATTTAGATAACACCCACTGGGCACAGGGCACACTATCCATACCAGACTATAGCGGATCAAGCAAGGCATGGAATTACTGATACCGCTATCAGTAATCTTCAGTTTACTATTACCACCCACATATACATGGATAATTATAATGGGTCGCCAAGATGTAGCACCTGCAAAAGGCAACGCCATCAGTCCAGCTCTCATTCATAGCCTCCCAGCATTCAGAAGTCCTTGGATACTAGTTTAATTTCTTTTTGGATTAGGGTCCAAAAGGAACGGTGCTTTGGCTGTTGGATCCCACAACATTCCTACGGTCCTTGTAATCAGCTCAGTAAACCTGGATGCCTAAAAGATCAAGTAATTTTATCAAGCCCTCAAATTCCATGATGCTCTTCCCGTCTCATTAATATGCATGGTATTGATGGAGAGAGCAACACATTTTTTTAAGGCATGTAGTGCATTTTTTACACCCTCTGTATTGGAAGGTTATTTATTAGTAGGTGCAGGTATGTGCCTACTCTTAGTAATAACACCACAGTCACAAATAAGGTCTTGTCATCGAGGTCAGTGAATTTATGGAGCTTTTTCACAAAAGTTGTCCAAATGTTCTAAAACTTCTGGTTCTTCTTGCAGAAGGTCTTTTGAGAGTCTCTGAGGATCCATAACACCAGCCAAGGATCCAGAAGCTCTGTTTTGCCTCTTTAAGGTTTGGGACTATAGTTTCCACAATGCCCCTAGTCAAATCCTTTAAAGTCCAGGTGAGCTGGTCAGCTGGATTGTCTTTGATGGAGTTGTTGCAGGTGACTTCTTTTACCTCTTTTCTACCTGTTGCTGTCAGGGAGTCCACTCCTTAATCTTTTGAAGCAAGGCAAAGTCCTCTTTTGTGAAGTCCAGAGAATGCAGCAGGTACAGTCATTGTGAGTGCAGTCCTCTCTTGGTGCAGACCAGGGGTTCAGCTGGGCTATCCTTCTTCTTTTGATGTCTCCAGGCAGGGATCTGAGGTGCTGTGTAGCTCTCCCATATGTATTGCAGTTACTGGGCTGGCAAGAAGGGGGCACCCATAACCAATGGGGTTCAAGTTGTCACCCTCTGTGATGACCACTTCCTTAGAAGTATGGCATTTTGTTGTCCTAGAATGCACTATTTACTAAAAATAAAAATGGAAAAAATCTGCCCTGGAGGTTCAGGTGTGGCTAAACCAAACCACAGGTTTCCTGCCCCTCTTCTAATTCGATTATAGGGCCTCCCATCTGGCTCGGGGTGCAGGAAGTGGGGGTGGGCCTGGTTCCTGTACTATGTGTCTTTCTCCCTTTGAAGACCAGTGTGGCTATCCAACCCTGTTCCTGTCCTAGCATCTGCAGCAGCACCAGATGGTTTCTTTTTTTCAGCCCAGGCCACTTCACACCTGTCAAAGGATGGCCAATCAGAAGAGGCCGCTACAGGGCTGTTTTTGATAACTTAGGGAAAGCAAGTTCTGTAACTTTTTTCCTGCAATATTTACAATAAATCTAACCATGGAAAGTTGTTAGACTTCATGTAACTATTATTTTGATACTTTGAATTATTGTTGTAGCTCACTCCTGTCAAAAGTTAAGCTTTTTAAAAGTTTAATAAAGCTCTGCCATGTTAGCCCATGGAGCTAGCACACTACAAAGGGGGAAAACGAGATTTGCAGTTTTATTTCCACGCCAAAGCATATAAACATTTTTTATAATGTCTCTGCTTTTAAATACAAGGCACCCTACCCTTGGGGCACCTAGGGCAGACCTTAGGTGTGACTTATATGCAATATAAAGTTAGTTTTAAACTTTGGAAGTGCTTTTAATTCCAAAGTCGAATTTGGACATAGTTTTACTTTAAAACCAACCTGCAAAAGCAGGGCTGGTTTTAAAATGACAGTGGACATCACAACAGTGCACACTTAAGCGCATTAAATACACTGGGGACTTTAAACCTACATGCCCTAGCATACACTAGGGACTTAAAGGTAGGTTCAGAACCAATTGTAATTACACCTAATTAACATATACCTTTTAAACAGAGCACTGCGCCTGGGTAGCAGAGCCCAGCGCACAATCAGAGTCAGTAACTACCAGTATCAGTCAACAAAATAGGGGTGATCAGGGTAAAAGGATGACATTTTCTCACTCTGCCAGGGACTCATTGAGAAAGACTGATGAGGGAGGGTAGTAGGCCCATCCAAACTAGTAGGTCTAATGGATCGCATACCCAGTGTAATCACAAGGAAGGAGCAGCCGGAGCTGTATTGTCACCGGCCCTGTTCTTATGAGGGCCCTGCGCTGCCATTTCTAAATGTGTTTATATATATCGAAAGCAAGCATAGCCTGCTTATGTAAGATATAAACAATGAGGCAGGCAACCACCACGTAGAGGAGCAGCCTCAAATCGTGTCTCAGGAGATTGTCTTTATTTAAACTGAGGGGCTCAAACACCGGACAAGGGCCCTGCATGAATTTAGTTACCGAGCCCCACAAGAACTTCTGGCCACAAGCATTTGATAGAGGGACTCTAATGCCCTGTAGAATGTGTGGTCATCTTATGTGTTAATTTCGTATTTAGAAACACATCAATTTTTATTTATTTATTTTACTTTTTATATGTCTCATTTCCATCTTAAGACAGGTATTGTGCTTCACATAAAATAACAGATGAGACCACTCCTATTCACACTGAACAAAAGAAAGGAAACAGAAAATGAGAGGGCAATAGCTACAGATTTGAACCATCCAGACTGAAAACAGTGATATCAGGATTAGAAACTGTTGGAAACCGGGCAACCGGGTTAGCAGTCACCAGGTTCCCAGCACAATGGTAGCTTGGCTCGAGCGGTTGGGGGTCAGGCACCGTGTTAAGCGTACGTCACACCCTCACAATAACCATGCGTTCATCCGTTCCAAAAACAACACTACGCCGTAAAAATTATGAAAGAAAGTAGTTTGTCTTTATCTTATTTTCTCTTAGTTGCAGGGTTCATAAAATAAATACAGTACCATAAGATTCTCCTTTAAAAGGGCAGGTCAAATAAATAATACCACAGTGGGGTTTCAATAAATAGGATCAGGTCATAAATTAGCAAGGAATAAATAGGGGTGCAATAAATACAAATGGCTAATAAATACTGTCAGACAATAAATACAATGCAGGAATAAATACAGTCAGACAATAAATACAGTCAATAAATAAAGCACCTTCAATAACTTAAATAACACAATTAATGACAATTACAGTTCACATCACTTTCCTGAGGTAGTTTGGTTTTACTATGCCCAAGTACAGCTTGTGGTCATTTGGATGACATGGGGGGGGGGGTGTCCCACCTAGTTTGGTCAAGGGTGGGCCTGAACTGAGGTAGAATAAGGGTAACCTAAGGATCTGGCTCTCCCAAAATACACAACCCCTCACAGAGGTCACTGCACCAGTCTCAGTTCACCCCTGGCACTCCCAGGCTGGTTCTAACACCCCTCTAGCCCCTAGAATGGTCTTTTAGGGCTCCACAGGGCCTCTGATGCCCTTTCTACCACTTACTGCCCTTTTCACGATGATCGGCTCCGCTCGGCGCCGTGTCGATGTCGTGAGGCGGCTCCGGCTCGATGTCGCTGGGCGGCTCCGGTTCGGTGTCGCTGGGCGGCTTCGGATTGATGTCGCTGGGCTGTTCCGGATCGATGTCGCTGGGCGGCCTCGGCTCGATGTCGCTGGACTGTTCCGGTTCGATGTCGCTGGGCGGCCTCGGCTCGATGTCGCTGGGCTGCTCCGGCTCGATGTCGCCTTCCGGCGTCGCAGGGTCACGGTCTCCCCGCTTCCGGGTGTCTCCGGAGTGCGACCTCCACTCCCGACCTCCGGCGTGCTTCACCTCAGATTCCGGCATCTCCGGAGTGCGATCTCCACTCCCGACCTCCGGCGTGCTTCACCTCGATCTCCGGCGACTCCGGAGTGCGATCTCCACTCCCGACCTCCGGCGCGCTTCACCTCGACCTCAGGTGACTCCTTACTCGACCTCCGGTGCCTCTCCACGACCTCCGTCGGCGCCCTCTCTCGACCTCTGACGGCTCCGGGTACGACGTCTGCTTTCTGTCAGCGCCGCTTCTCCACCTCAGGCCTCAGGTCTCCAGGCTTCTCGACATCAGGACTCCAGGAGGACACCGCTAAACAGGTCAGGAGCTTGCTGGTCTTCTTCTTTAAGGCCTCTTCACAATATTTAGGTCCTTAAGATGGTTTTTCTGGTCTTGGTCCCACACAGGGCTCTAGGCTGGGCTTGGTCAGTAGGGACTAGCATCAAGGGTGGGTTTCTGGACCCCACTCCAAGCACTGGTTTCCACCCCTGCTGCCTTACTCCGACCTCCTTCTGAACTGGTCCTCTCTCCTCTCTAGTCAGATGCCAACTGCCACTCTGAGATGGCCTCCCAACATTCTAAACTGCCTCTCACTGTCACAGGGTTCCAGAATGTTACGGAAGGTTCTAGAAATCTCTAGTAGGTTCTGATGATGTCACAGGTGACAATGGGTGGCCACCATTTTGTGTCTCAGGCCCTCAGACAGAAGTTCCAGGGGTAGGGAAAATGGCTCCCTGACCCTGCATCAACACTAAAAAGTCTGGTGGTTCCCAAAAAGGAAAAATTATAACAGGGTTTGAGGCAAAAGTGGGACAAAATAAATAATGATGAGGAGGGACCACCCAAAGGGCTGACAGGTCTAACACGCGTCCCCCCCAGCTGAAAGTGGGGAGAGCTACCCAACCCCTTGGGAGTTCTCATCACTAAGGCGGAAATACCTTGAGAGACCGTCTGCATTGGCGTGGTCCACTCCAGGCCGATGTTCCACCTGAAAGTCCATTCCCTGTAGGGAGATAGACCACCTTAGCAACTTGGGATTCTCCCCCTTCATCTGCATCAGCCAACGAAGGGGTCTGTGGTCGGTCTGAACTAGGAAGTGCGAGCCAAACAGGTATGGCCGCAACTTCTTCAGAGCCCATACCACTGCAAAGGCTTCACGCTCTATTGCACTCCACTTCTGTTCCCTGGGAAGTAGTCTCCGGGATAGGAAGACCACGGGTTGATCCAGACCCTCTTCATTGAGTTGCGATAACACTGCCCCAATGCCATGTTCCGATGCATCCGTCTGGACAATGAACTCCTTGGAAAAATCTGGGGCCCTTAAGACCGGGGCCTCGCACATGGCTTGCTTCAGTTTCACAAAGGCCTGCTGGCAAGCCTCCGTCCAGACTACCCGTCGAGGTTGTTCCTTGGACGTAAGCTCCGTGAGGGGGGCCACAATGGTCCCATACCCCTTCACGAAGCGGCGGTAATATCCAGTGAGGCCCAGAAAAGCTCGGACCTCAGTCTGGGTCTTGGGGGGTTCCCAGGCCATGATTGCCTCTATTTTTGCCTGGAGGGGTTGCACCGCTCCCCTACCCACCAAGTGTCCAAGGTACACTACCGACCCCTGCCCGATCTGGCATTTACTGGCCTTGATCGTTAACCCAGCTTGTTTCAGGGCCTGGAGAACAGTTTGCAGGTGACGCAAGTGATCCTCCCAGCTGTTACTGAAGACGGCAATGTCGTCCAGATAAGCAGCAGAGAAACTCTCCATTCCGGCGAGGATCTGGTTCACCAGACGCTGAAACGTGGCAGGGGCGTTCTTAAGCCCAAAGGGCATCACGCAGAACTGGTAGTGGCCCTTGGGCGTGGAGAAGGCTGACCTTTCCTTAGCTCCATCAGTCAGAGAGATCTGCCAGTACCCGGATGTAAGGTCAAAGGTACTCAAATATTGGGCAGCTCCCAGCCGGTCAATCAATTCATCCGCCCTAGGGATCGGATGAGCATCAGTCTTGGTTACTGAGTTCAGTCCCCGGTAGTCCACACAGAACCTCAGTTCCGGTTGGGCACCCGGTGGTGCAGCTTTTGGTACTAGTACCACCGGACTGGACCAGGGGCTGCTAGAAGGTTCAATCACTCCTAGCTCCAGCATCTTAGTGACTTCACTGTGAATGCTGGCCTTCACCTTGTCTGTCATCCGGTAGATCTTTGACTTCACAGGTGGGCTGTCTCCTGTGTCCACGTCATGGACGCACAGGTGAGTCCTACCCGGAACAAGGGAGAACAACGAAGAGTACTGCCCCAGGACCTGGCGGCAGTCCTCCTGCTGTTCAGGAGTTAGGGATGGGGAGAGAATCACTCCCTCCACCAACCCATCCTTTTCTTGAGACGCAAATAAGTCGGGGAGATGCTCGCTTTCCACGTCCTCTGCTCCGTCAGTCACCATTAACAATAGTACTTCGGGCCTCTCATGGTGGGGTTTGAGGCGGTTGGCATGCAGCACCCTTAGGGGCTGACGAGGGGTCTTCAGGTCCACCAAGTAGGTAGCCTTACCCTTCTTCTCCAACACCTCAAAGGGTCCTGACCAGCGATCCTGGAGGGCGCTAAGCTCTCCTGGTTCGATCACCCACACCTTCTGGCCAGGCTCCAACTCCACCGGGTGAGCATTGTGGTCATACCACGCCTTCATCACTGCTTGGCTGGCTTCCAAGTTGTCAGAAGCTTGCTTCCACAACTTAGCCATTTGGCTCCGGAAGGCCAGCATGTAGCTCTCCACGTCCTGGGGAAGCTTTCTGGGAGTTCTTTCCCATCCGTCTCTCACCAGGCTGAGAGGTCCACGCACAGGGTGCCCATACAAAAGCTCGAAGGGGCTGAAGCCCACTCCCTTCTGTGGCACTTCCCTGTAGGAAAACAATAGACAGGGTAGGATGACGTCCCATTTCCTCCGCAGGCTTTCAGGCAGACTTCTGATCATGCCTTTCAAGGTCTTATTGAACCTCTCCACCAGACCCTTGGTCTGGGGGTGGTAAGGAGTGGTGAACCGGTAGGTCACTCCACACTCCTTCCACATCGCCCGCATGTATGCTGACATGAAGTTGGTCCCCCTGTCGGACACAACTTCCTTGGGAAAACCCACTCGGGTAAAGATTCCCATCAGGGCCCTAGCCACAACAGGTGCAGTAATGGTCCTCAGAGGTATGGCCTCTGGGTACCGTGTGGCATGATCCACCAGAACCAGGATAAACCTGTGACCAGCTGTAGTAGGCGGATCTAACGGACCCACAATGTCGATGCCCACCCTTTCAAAGGGGGTGCTAACGACAGGAAGTGGTTCCAGGGGAGCTTTCAGCTTCACCCCTGTTTTCCCACTGGCTTGACAAGACACACACGTCCGGCAGTAGGTGTCGGACGACACTTTCATCTGAGGCCAATAAAAGTGTGGGACAAGACGGGCAAAGGTCTTGTCTTGCCCCAGGTGTCCTGCCAAGGGGATTTCATGAGCCAATTCCAGAAGGAAGGCTCGGTAACGTTGAGGGACAACCAAGGCCCGTGACGAACAGTGCATGGGTGCCTTGGGTTCACTGTAGAGGAGGCCATCCTCCCAGTAAATATTGTAGTTCCCCTCAACGTTACCTGCTGCCTGGGCTTCGGCCTGTCGCCTCAGTCCCTCAAGGGTAGGACACTCCCTCTGGCCCTTGCAGAATTCCTCCCTGGTCGGCCCTCCCTCCACGTGCCACTCGGCCGGGATGGGTAGGTTCTCCAGTTTGGTAACATCCCCCTCCGCGGACTCCTGGCCCACCACCTCCGGTGGCCTATCCGTCACACGGGGCGCAGATGCCGAGGCAGGCTCCTCCTGTCCTCGGTTCTTCCCTTGATTGGCAGCCGGCGGTGCCTTTGTTCCAGGCTCCCGCCTAAACGAACTCCCCCTCCGGGTAGTCGCAGACCTTGTGCTGACACAGGCCCAGTCAGGTGTACCCAGCATCTCAGCATGAGTCCGGTATTCCACCTCCTTCCAAGCATTATGCTCCATGTCATTCCCCAGCAGACAATCGACTGGCACGGCAGGGCTTACGGCAACTCGAAGTGAACCTGCAACCCCTTCCCATTCAAAGGGAACCTCGGCCACCGGATAGTGACCCATTCTGCCGTCAGCCATCGCGGCAGGGTGGAGTACATGGGGAATCACCTGCTCTGGAGACACCAGTTGGCTACGTACCATAGTCATAGTGGCTCCTGTGTCTCTCAGAGCCTCCCCTCTTTGGCCATTGATGGTGACCCATTGCCCATACTTTGTGGTATTTGCGGGCACCTGGATCTTAGGAACCATCTCCCTTTCTCCCAGGGACACTAAAGTGACACCCGCCCACTCCCTTCCCTTACCTAAGGGCATCTCCTCCCCGAGCACTACACTAGCTACTCCGGGGGCCTTTCCTCCGATGGGAGGGGGTGGTCTTTTCGGGCACTTCACATCTCCCTTATAGTGTCCGACACCACCGCACTCGTAGCAATGGACAACCCTTGGCTGCTGACTCTGGCCAGGATTAGGGTTTCTGGGTGGGTTAGCCCTAGGGGTGAATCCTGTTCCCTTCCCTTGGGAACTATTTTGGGGCCTTTAGAGAACTCCGTTTTCTTTTCCCCTCCCTCTTTCTTCTGGGGGGCGCCCTGTCCGGTCTTTTGAGAGTCCCCTCCAGTCCCCCTTGTGGACACCCGGGTACTAGCCCAAATGTCCGCCTCCTCAGCAAGCTTCCGGGGATTGGTCAGCTTGCTATCCACCAAGTGTTGACGCAGTTCAGGGAAACATTTTTCGAGCAGGTGTTCCTTCAACATCAAATCAAACAACCCCTCATAGTCCCTCACCTCACTGCCTTGTATCCAACCCTCTAATGCTTTCTTTGCATAGTCCAGAAAATCCACCCAATTCTGTGTGCCCAGTTTGTGGCTACCCCGGAACTTCTGTCTATACTTCTCGGGTGTTAGTCCAAACTTCCTCACGAGCGCCACTTTCATGGTGGGGTAGTGGGTCTGCTCATCCTGCTCCAGGGCCAATAATGTATCCCTACCAGCTGGAGGCATGTATTTATACAATCCCCCTCCCCAATACTTCTCTGGAACCCCATGGACTCTTAATGAGATCTCATAGGCCGCTAGCCACTTGGCGATATCATCACCCGCACTATAACTAGCTACTATGTATTTTGGCAAATAGGGTTTGGATTCCCTGGTGATTTCTCTTTCTTCGCTGCCACCACTAGGAACAGGGTGTGCCCCGACCCGTAGGATCTGGAGATCTATCTCCCTGAGCCTCAACTCGTGAGCCATCCTCCGTTCCTCCTTTTCGTTCTCCAGCTTCGCCAAATCCCATGTGAGCTGTCTTTTCTCCCTCCGGTCAATGAATTCTGCTTCTAATAAGCCGTTGCTAGAGACACTGCTGCCCTTCCTTGAAAGTGTTCTGGGCCCTGCTACTAGGTTCCCCACCTCAGGTTGGTACAAACCAGCCCCCTCGCTGTCAGGCTCTCCATCCCTGTCCTCCTTCTCAACCTTACTTTCTCGTCGTGCCTCCCCCCAAGCCCTTAAGCTGGTCTGGAGCTCACCCTTCTTTGCACCTTGGGGACAAAACACCCCCCCTCTCGCTCACAAAACTCCCCGAGTTGGGCCACAGTATATGTTTCCACATCTTCCAATACAAACTCCATTTTGCCCACTCAGGATAGAAGACAGTTGCTTACAGAAGCTATGCAGGGGGGTACCTTATGTAATACCTCCTCCCACCACCAGAAGTAAATTTGGAAAAAACAAAACTCAAAATTAGGAAGTCCGCTTGGAGAAAACTCCCGGTGTAGGCCTATGGACTACCCACAGTTATTGTCGAGTGGACGCAAGCACAGCTCAATCCCACCACTGAACACCAATTTTATGTTGGAAACCGGGCAACCGGGTTAGCAGTCACCAGGTTCCCAGCACAATGGTAGCTTGGCTCGAGCGGTTGGGGGTCAGGCACCGTGTTAAGCGTACGTCACACCCTCACAATAACCATGCGTTCATCCGTTCCAAAAATGACACTACGCCGTAAAAATTATGAAAGAAAGTAGTTTGTCTTTATCTTATTTTCTCTTAGTTGCAGGGTTCATAAAATAAATACAGTACCATAAGATTCTCCTTTAAAAGGGCAGGTCAAATAAATAATACCACAGTGGGGTTTCAATAAATAGGATCAGGTCATAAATTAGCAAGGAATAAATAGGGGTGCAATAAATACAAATGGCTAATAAATACTGTCAGACAATAAATACAATGCAGGAATAAATACAGTCAGACAAATACAGTCAATAAATAAAGCACCTTCAATAACTTAAATAACACAATTAATGACAATTACAGTTCACATCACTTTCCTGAGGTAGTTTGGTTTTACTATGCCCAAGTACAGCTTGTGGTCATTTGGATGACATGGGGTGTGTCCCACCTAGTTTGGTCAAGGCTGGGCCTGAACTGAGGTAGAATAAGGGTAACCTAAGGATCTGGCTCTCCCAAAATACACAACCCCTCACAGAGGTCACTGCACCAGTCTCAGTTCACCCCTGGCACTCCCAAGCTGGTTCTAACACCCCTCTAGCCCCTAGAATGGTCTTTTAGGGCTCCACAGGGCCTCTGATGCCCTTTCTACCACTTACTGCCCTTTTCACGATGATCGGCTCCGCTCGGCGCCGTGTCGATGTCGTGAGGCGGCTCCGGCTCGATGTCGCTGGGCGGCTCCGGTTCGGTGTCGCTGGGCGGCTTCGGATCGATGTCGCTGGGCTGTTCCGGATCGATGTCGCTGGGCGGCCTCGGCTCGATGTCGCTGGACTGTTCCGGTTCGATGTCGCTGGGCGGCCTCGGCTCGATGTCGCTGGGCTGCTCCGGCTCGATGTCGCCTTCCGGCGTCGCAGGGTCACGGTCTCCCCGCTTCCGGGTGTCTCCGGAGTGCGACCTCCACTCCCGACCTCCGGCGTGCTTCACCTCAGATTCCGGCGTCTCCGGAGTGCGATCTCCACTCCCGACCTCCGGCGCGCTTCACCTCGATCTCCGGCGACTCCGGAGTGCGATCTCCACTCCCGACCTCCGGCGCGCTTCACCTCGACCTCAGGTGACTCCTTACTCGACCTCCGGTGCCTCTCCACGACCTCCGTCGGCGCCCTCTCTCGACCTCTGACGGCTCCGGGTACGACGTCTGCTTTCTGTCAGCGCCGCTTCTCCACCTCAGGCCTCAGGTCTCCAGGCTTCTCGACGTCAGGACTCCAGGAGGACACCGCTAAACAGGTCAGGAGCTTGCTGGTCTTCTTCTTTAAGGCCTCTTCACAATATTTAGGTCCTTAAGATGGTTTTTCTGGTCTTGGTCCCACACAGGGCTCTAGGCTGGGCTTGGTCAGTAGGGACTAGCATCAATGGTGGGTTTCTGGACCTCACTCCAAGCACTGGTTTCCACCCCTGCTGCCTTACTCCGACCTCCTTCTGAACTGGTCCTCTCTCCTCTCTAGTCAGATGCCAACTGCCACTCTGAGATGGCCTCCCAACATTCTAAACTGCCTCTCACTGTCACAGGGTTCCAGAATGTTACGGAAGGTTCTAGAAATCGCCAGTGGGTTCTGATGATGTCACAGGTGACAATGGGTGGCCACTATTTTGTGTCTCAGGCCCTCAGAAAGAAGTTCCAGGGGTAGGGAAAATGGCTCCCTGACCCTGCATCAACACTAAAAAGTCTGGTGGTTCCCAAAAACGAAAAATTATAACAGGGTTTGAGGCAAAAGTGGGACAAAATAAATAATGATGAGGAGGGACCACCCAAAGGGCTGACAGGTCTAACAGAAACCTTATGAAAGAAGGTAATGGGTGGAAAGACGGAAGTGAGCAACAAAACGTTTATGAAAGAAGAAAAGGATAGATATAGTGATGAGGATCTGGAAGAGCAGAGATGGGGACATGGTGGAAGAGAAGAGGAAGTGGGTTACAGCTAGAGAAAGGATTAAAAGGGTTGGGGGATTTAGAGCAAGCTATTTAGTACCGAGTGGTTACACATCAAGTTAAAGTCTGAACAGATAAGTTTTTATTAGAATTAGTATAGAATAAAATCTTTTAAACATATTTGCAGCACTGGCATGTTTGGACTATTAGTGGTGGGACAGGAGACCCCCATATAGGACTATCTCTTGGTTTGTCCTGGGTTGGTTGGTTTGTACAGACAGGTGAGTGGGTGCATCATGAGGGGGGGGGGGGGGGGTTGGAATTCAAATAATAGCCAAAAGGCTCCTCTAAGTGTACTCAGTTTTGTATTACATTTTAGAATATAATCAAGTGTAACAATATTCATTAATACATGCCTTGTTGAAGACCTTGATGAAGGCATGGTAGCTGAGCACGGTCCAGTGGGTTCCAAGGTAGGGCGCTTGTACCATGATCATTTTACTTTGGGGAATCTTCCTGTTGAATTAGGCTTGGATGGGAAGTCTGGCATTGCCTGACTTGAGGTTTGAGCCTGAAAATAACTGGCATGTTTCCGCATCCAATGAGGACACAAATTGGCTCAAATTAAATTCTGACAAAATATAAGTCTTGCTTCTCGGACGCTCCAACCCCAGCTGTTCCTCCTCCGGGTAGACTACTGATCTTGCCCCTACTCCCTCTCCCTGCATGGCTTTTCGTGTCCTTGTAAATAGGGCTCTTTTAAACGCAGCACTTTGCGTGAAAGGGGCGTGCCGTGGGTGTTCCCATGCTTGTTCCCACGCAACACCCATGGCTTCTGCCGCATTTCTAGATTTACGAGAAATTGTAAACCTGGAAATGCGTATGAATGCTATGCCTCTGCAGGGGATACGTAGGGAGGCACGAGGAGAAATGTTTTTTTCCTCTTTCTATGAGTGCTGCATTCTGCAACATGCATAGAAAGAGAAAATCAACTCTTGTGAATTTTTTGGGCAGGAAGGTGTCCCTTCCTGCCCAAAAAATCATCTCCGCAATGCAAGCACCCTTGCAACATGGTGCAAGGGTGCCTGCATCAGTGCATGGCAGCCCATTGTGCGCCTGCGCAGGGGAGAGCAAAGGGATCTGTCCTATTGTTGTAGATATGACGCATCCCTTTGCTTCCAAAGTAACGCAGCATGGCGCAGCCAAATGTCTTGCGGCACTGTGCTAAGTTACTTTGTTGTAGATAAGGCCCTTGGTATCTGAGATTTTAAGATCACGAGGAGTCAAGAAATGACTTTGTGCACTCTTACAAACAATGGTGAAGTATTTGTATTTACTATTATTTCACGCAAGGAGGCGCAGCAAAGGAACTTGCTGCTTTGCGTGAAAGGGAGAGAGCAGATATGCTCCTTATTTACAAAGATATGGGGCATTTGTGCTCCCTCCTTGGCTGGTGCACCGTGTGCTGCCTACCGCCAACACAGGCACCCTTGCACCATAGTGTAAGTGTGCTTGCATTAAGGGCAGTATTGTTTTTGTGCAGAAAGGGATACCATCCTGGCACAAAAACAATCCTTAGAGGCATATTCCTCTTTCTATGTGTGCTGAGATTGGAGCTCACATGGAAAGAGAAAGTAACAAAGAGAAATCAAGAGACCTCTCCTCATTACGCCTCTGTCTGGTAGGCGTTCCATTTTGGCACAAACACAGGTTTACAAGTCTTTGTAAATCAGGGCTTGCGTCCGAATACATGGGTGAGTGCGTGGGAAGGCCCATGCTCCACCCATGTAACGCCTACCCCACAAAGGTGATGCCACCTTGACGCAAAATCATAGTAAACCTGGGCCTGGCTGTCTTCCAATATAGCCTGTGAAGGATAGTGGAAGCATCTAGAGTGGAGGATCATCCTGTTCTTTTTTTAATAAGACATCTTCATGGCAAAGGGGGGGTTCTTTCTATATTTGGCTAAGAGTGGGGTCACCTTTGAGTGTTGCAAGGTACAGATCCTCAAAGCTGTGGTGTTTAGTGGACCCTAGAGATGGATCTGTCCTTTTGTATATCATCAGTTCCAAGTGAAAGGCCGTTTGTATCTCCAATTACTAGTACCCTAAGCAGTCAGGAATGAAAGATGTGAACCTTTAAAAATCTTATAACAAGTCTCTGTTTTGAAAATGGTCAATAAAAATAAAACAATGTAGATGTAAATACAAACCATAGATTATAATTTAAGCAATGGTAATTATAGCATGGATTTTACAATACATACACATACATAACCCTAGCTTGCAATTTTCCCATCTCCACTTTTTCATCCTAATATGCCTCGGGTGTTATGTCTTATTTGCTAAATCCACGAAATCAAAGGATAGAAGCAGGGGCGTAACTAGGTCAGTAGGATTGGGGGGATGTGCGCTTCAGATTTTCAACGATCACGTTGGCATATAAAGTTAAAAAACATACAGCAAGAAGGGCACATGAGAGTGGCTTAGTGGCAGTGGCAAGGGAGAGGAATGCAGGTTAAGTTTGCTAAGTGAGAGACAACACAATATTTTGTAAAATAAACAAAAATTGTAAGACTTTCAAAACAGAGAGGAAGAGTGTGTGTATGTTTTTGTCTGTGTATGTAAAAATTCCTGTTAAAATGTTAAAGATCCCCCACAATACCCGACTGAAAAAAACTGCATCCGACTATTAACCAGATAATTCATTTATTAGCGGGCTGTAACATCCCAAAGAACCGATCTGAACTACGCCCCGGGATAGAAGTTGCTTGTCCATATTGAAGAGCTTTTTAATTCCCAAATATGACCTAAATTGTTTGTTTGCATATGTCCCTCGAAATCCGTATCCATGCAAACCAAGCATCATGGAGTGTCCCAAAGTTTGCTACCAGATAACACAGTTATATTAAAAAGTATCCCAGAGCCTTTGGGAATAAATAAGGGAAGACTTTGAGAGAGAGTAGTGATTAACCACTGGAAGTGATGAGTGAATATGTGAATGGGGCAAAAGGGAATGACAGCAAGAGTGAGTAAGTTAGAAAATGTGTGAGTTATGTAAGAGGAGTATTTGCGAGTATATTAGTATACTGAGCCTGTTTAAGTAAACTTGCCTTTTATGATTATCAGACTGTATGTTTGAAAATTGTTTTAGATAACATAATTCTTATAACATTATTTCCTGAAGAAGGTGGGGTGAACCAATTCAATACCACCGAAACGCTGCGTCGACAACTTGTGATAAAATTTGTCTTTGTATATTACAGTTAGTCAGTTTTCTAATCGTGTAGAAAAGAGTAATTCTTCTTTATCATAAAATATTCGCTTATTGTATTAGCAAGATACCTATAGTGATTTGCATACACTATGAACAATGCTTTAAAACTTATTTATAATTTGATACAATATTGTATTATAATAATGAAATACTGGATAAAGTATGTTTTTCATTATGATGGTAATTTTGGATATGTAAAGGGTTGATTATATTGAATACATTTGACATTTCTACATTAAACAGTGTTCGGTGTGAAGATAGCAGAGTGGATGAAAGTGAATGGTTGATTTCCCTTTATGAATATATGATATATATGAATCTACTGTGGTGACAGTAAGAGTGTGTGACACAAAAGGGATCCTTTCTTGTTTAGTGGTATTTGACCTTGTCCCTTTTTGTTAGAAGGGTATCTCTCCCATACTTGTATGGTATCATTGTGGACATCTTATTTCCAGTCGAGTATGTCTTTCTACAAACCATTGTGATCTAGAACTCTGTCTAGTCCACGTGGTTTAGTTGAGGGGAGTCAGGACAACATCTCCCGGAATGCAAATAAATTCCACCAGTAGTAGATGGTGGCACTGTTGACAGGGAAGCATCTGGTACATTTATTTTAAAGACTATGGGGCCCATTACGATGACGGACGGAAGGCCATCCGTGCTTGTGGCGGAAAACCGTCATGTCCTCCGCCCCAGGTGCGGTCATTGCGACCAACTAATCACAATAGACACACAGAGGCAATTATCCATATGCCGCAGCCTTTCATGCTCCGCACGTTTTTTGCGCACGCAAGGATGGCGGACAGAGACAACAGGCCAGGTCCGACGTGTGGGAACACGTTCCACCCGCCAAGCAAATCACGATGTTGCAGACAGCCCTTCCCACTGCCGTGTCAAAACCACCAAGTTGCGGATGGCAGAAATACAACATCGGAGAGGAAGAGCCGATACCGTACCCAACCGAAACCCCGGACCCGCCATGGATCCTGCGCCACAGGCCTTCCCGCTGCACCACCGGCTGCACCTCCAGCAGACAAGTCGCCGCCGCGCTCAACAGCAGAGGTACGTACCAGACATCTCCACTCAGGCAACCCCTGAACAACTACAACTCCCAGCAGGCGTGGCGGCACTGCGATTAATGTGGCAACCTGCCAAATGCAAAGTGCGAGGCCCACCCAATGCCCATGAGTGACCCTCGGTGCCCCAGAAGGCAATTGGAGCCAATGATGCAGTTGCTAGGCGCACACACTGCAACATGTAAACATGTACGCTGAAGGCACCCATTGGCTGATGGCTCATCCGCATTGTGTGTGCCACACCGTGGCGGCCTGGAAGCTGCAACCGCAACCCTGCAATGTTCAAGTGTGGACAATAAGTGTCATCGCTGCGAATGTCAGCTACCGCGCATGTGAACACATACTGCATTTGCACTGTCGACCTGACTATTACATCACAACTCATTTGCCTAAAGTGACTGATGCACCCCATTGGCAATGTTGTGGGGCACGAGGCCGCTATACATATCGAGTAACCACACAGACACGTACATGCATAGGAGAACTGGCCCAGGGCACGTGCGTCCGCCCCCGGTTGCTGGCAGGGTCAAAGGTACTGTGACGCCTGTGCTCTGTGGCTGTGGGGTGGGGTGTAAGTCAGCCCTCTGGGAGTGGCTGGCACATCAGAACAACTAGAACAGTGACCAGCTGGTCACTACACTGTGAAGGGATGAGAGAGCATGACCCGTCAGCCAATTCTTCACACACATGGAATGTGCAAGGAAAGGCGAGTGGAATTATATACATAGCTTTGCCTCGTGGCCAGCATGGACTTAAATGAGGGATGGAGTCAAAAAGGACAAAGGTCTCCCGCACAGTACCAATGTTGTGTAATGAAACATCCAACCTGTGAACGATGCTTGAACATCCTTTGACATCTGACTGGAGTCTCTTGGCCAGGGGTCGAATTGTGACGGGTCAGTGGCATAGGCAGACAATCAGAGATGCCCATTGTCTGCCAATCAGACAAACGTGTAATCCCTAGCACACCCAACACACGTACTGGTGTGGCGTGCAGTGTGCCTAGTTGCCACTGCCTGTAAATGTCCCCCACACGTCCTGAGTCAGTGCTTCTACAGACCAAGCGCCCTCAAAAATCCTGCACACCCGTATGGATTACAAATGTTTACCACACCTTGCAATCCTCATTGGTTCATGTGACATTCCCTGTTGACTGATGTACTTACACACCTCCAGATTGGCACTGTACAATGTGTGCCTGATGTAAAGCACTGTCACAACCCACACTCATATCAGTAGCGCCATACAACAAATGAGAAGCACATGAGCGAGTGGACATGGAGAGATGAGGGGCGACGGACGAGGGTGGCAGAGAGGTAATCCAAGGAGGAGGGTATGAGTGAGTGCATGAGAAGTGTCACTTGCCTGATACTCCCACCTCAGGAAACCTCCGCCTCCCATCAGGAGGTCCTTCTAAGGAAAAAACACACTTCTTGAGAGTGACAACATCTATCAAGAAAATCTGGAAGGAAAGAATGCGTCTTCCTGGCCCTTGTGAAACTGAGGAGAGACAAAGTGGGGCCCTGAAGCAGGCCTGGCGAGAGACATAAGTGACAACTCTGGCATGCCGTGGCCCACCCGAATGCATCATTGGACCACACAAATAAAGATTCCTGGAGCCGGACCTGCCTGGGAGGCATCCCAAATGTTGATGACAGCCATTGATGGCACAAACATTGGCCTCCTACCACCACAGACAAGTGAACCTGCCTCTAGGATCCGCAAACACTACCACTCCATCAACATGCCAGTGGTATGACAGGCGTAGCAGATCATTTCACACGTGTGTGCAGAGTAACCAAGGTCGGCACATGACAGCTACATCTGGCGGGACAGCACCATCACTCCTGCACCCAACCCACACATGCCCAGTGACAATGACAGTGCTGGGGAAGAAGGCCTTGACCAGCGTCTACAGCTCATTGTCAGCTGCTCCCGTTGAGTGTGATGCAGCAATGAGCGAGCATGACTGTGTCTGTGTGCCTTGCTGCCGTCACACAGACTCAGACAAATTTCCATGAGATTTCGTACACATACCGGACTATGCGCCGGAGTTGAAAACACATGCATGCAGGGACTGAGCACCCATAAGGACCACTACGCACAGGAAACCATTGCCATACTGCCTCACTTGCTCCCCTACTCACTCTGAGGCATCCAAGTGCATGTACACAAACAGACAATTTGAAGACAAACGTTTCCAAATGTGAAGTTTTTACTACAGTGTCAAAGCATGCTAAATACGTGCCACTACAGGTAGAAAATGCATGAGTACTGAACCAGTAACCACAGTGACATATCCATTTCACATGAAGCAAGATGTGGCATCAATAACCCCTCTGGACGTCGTATCACAAGCATACCCCCCACCCCTTGCAGGAAGGAGTCATATGGGATGTCCATGGTCTATGGCCTTTGTCAGCAAAACCCATTACCCAGACTATACATGGTGAGATTACACAACATTGGCTGTGTCACACTCATCACTGGATGGATGACCCTCCAAGTGTGGGCCAACTGGCCCGCATTCCCATGTCAATCAAAGGGGATTCGTGTCCTCTTACAGATGTGAGACCTTGTTGATTTGGGGTGCTATGGCCAGAACAGAACAGAATGACGAGGGACAGGCTTCTGCGACCACGAACAGAATGTTCAGACAGTACTCCTGGACCGCGCAGTGAACAAGCTCTGCAAACACCTCCCACGTGACAGATATGTACTAAGGTACTTGCAGGGCACAAGTGCTAAACAATGAAGTGGGGGGACTGACCAAGTAAGACAAAACGCGCTTGACCTCACAACGCCCTGACGTAGCACTATGAAAGAAGGAAAATCGTGAGACTAACATGATTGGTGCAAATACTGGGACAGGCCAACCCATCTGACAATCTTACAGTGTCAGCATTGATATACAGGGGACAGAATAGTGACAAAAGCATGCCTCCCTTAAGTACTTGTGTAGAGATGGCAAGCTGTGTGCACAGGTTCCCCTCTGTGGCATCTACATTCAAATGTAAGGTTCAAGGCGGACCCCAGTCACCATGTACAAACAGAGGGATGCCGGATAGCCCCTTTTTCTCAGACCCGACTGGAGGTGAAAAAAAGGTACATTCGCTGCATGCACGTTGCTGCTGGGAATGGACTGCAGACAACGTGCAGGTGCTGCAGAACGTTTACCGGTATCTGGACGGTACACAGGGACAAGTTAAGCATATCCCTGTGGGGACCAACTGCCTTGCAGGGGGCACTGCGTCCAACACGGCCAAAGAGGTGGGGGGGCACCGTGTACCTGCGTGTACCCCAGACTCAAGCCCTGGGTACTTGCAAAACAACAACTCCATGTCTTCTTCGTGCGCTACAGCTGCATAATGGAAGCGGTGCTCATGCCAGATGACAAAGTCCACGACAGGCAGATGACAGCATCCACTTGCCCTTGTCTGTGGTACCAAGAGCAACAGACCGCAGAGCACAGCCCAGTCCAAGCCAATGTAGACAGCGCCATAGTCAGAGACATCTTGTCAAGTGGCGTGCAGAAAGGAAGACCATGATTAATTTTGTCACTAACAGTTCCTGTTGCTGTAAAGTAGTTACGAATCCAAGAAGGCACAGGCAGCTTCGAAGGCAATAATTTCCAAGAGAGGATCCAGTTACTCTCCAGCGTAGAGGACCACCATCCAATCCAGCAGTATGAATGAACATATGTGCTCCTCACACCACAAGGTTGCAAGGGGCATCCCATCGCAACGTGGGAGAGGTTCGATGTAGGCATGGCACAGGAGCCATTGCGCATAAGCACAGGCACAGCTGTCAGCCTGCCTGACACAGTGAATGGCATCCCATAAACCTGTCTCACCAAAGCAGTCTTGCGCGTGGACCAACAAAGGAGTCACCCACAACTCATGATCCAGGTCAGCAAGGTATGTGTTTGAGAGGCAGACATCCATGGCCCACTGAAACTGACATCTTCTGCAGGAAAAGACGGGTTGCACGCAGGTGTAGTAGGCATAGCGAAACATTAGCCTTTAGCTGATGCCCAGCACAGCCAGTGGGACAGATCCAAAGAGAAGCTGCATACGGGAATGGTACAGTTGCAACAGACCAGGCTCCGCCTGGCCCACTGGATGGTCAGACATGTAGTGAGAGCAATCTCAGACACAGCGCTCAGCTGTAAAGCCAAAGTAATGGTCAGAAAGCGCGAAATGCAGTGTGCAAATTGGGGGACTGACACCCGGTGGTACTCCCGGAAAAGCGTGGAAGGGAGGGACAAGGCCAGAGCCCACAAGTCTGATAAAAAGTGGGCAACGGCCTTCAGTATCAGACACTATCAATACTCTGTGTGTCAGTTGCCGCAAAAATAATGGGAGAGCCGTTTTCAGCACTGACTGAATCACATGAGACGGTCAAGACACCTGGTATCCGAAGGTCTTTGGGCTGGTGTGGGAGGGATTACTTGTCTACACAGAGGCTCATTGTGCCTGCACACTCATTGAAGTATGCTTTCGCTGTGGGAATGTGAGGCCACAATTGACTATCCTGTGCACGCAGGAGGGGCCATGTAGGTCCGCACCACCTGAACGGACCATGGACTCTGCATCCGAGGCTTCACCTTCCGGGCAGGGGGCTTGCTGGGCTCGTCCATGGCACGCTCGCCTTCTGTTGCTATCGAGTCAACTTTTGGAGTTAGGTCACTTTTGTCAGCATGTTCTGCACACAGCACAACTTAGCTGTTCATGTTTGCCACATTTGAATTGAGGTGACATGACTTTTACCTTGGCTTTACTAGGCATTCATGTCAGAATGTCATCAGTCGCATTTGATGTTGAGGTAGATACAGGGCTTTGAGTGGCCGGTCTCACCGGTGCTGGGCACCGTCATTTTCATAAGGGGGCCTCGGTACGTGTTTCTTTTGTGCTCTGTTTTGTGCTCTGCCACAGGCGGTCCGTTCTTTAAGCTGGAATGCTTTGACATCGGGCACATCGATGTGCGCATGGTCACACTCCTCACTTCTCACGGGTGGAGTAGTTACGGCATGACATCATGCCAGGTGTGCGTTGTGGGGAAGTAAAGTCCTTTGTGGTTTCATTTTGTCTCGGGAAATCACTCCTTTGGAGACTCATGAGCAGCAACATCCTTGTGGGGGTCATTTGGGTCCATGCGGTTTGTGACAGGGGAAAGAGAGCCATGTGGGAGTTGTGATGTTGCGGTCAGGGCTCGACATCCCACTCCCAAGTAGGATGGCTAGCTACCTGTTGGGAGGCACAGTCAACGGTGTTAGCTGCCACATGGTTGTGGGGTGGGGAGGGTGAGCTATGCTGTTCGGGAGGGAGGCCAGGGTGCATGAGCTGCCACCTACCTGTGAGGTTGAGCTGATTTAGGAGATGCTGTTCTTGTGGTCCATTCATGTTGTTAGCGTGCATTCCACATGAGTTTGATGCGGGCGGGCTATTGGGGCTCACTTGTGCACAACGGTGTATTGTATTGTGATGTGATCATATTGTTGGTACTTATCTGCCTCAAGTCCCCCCGGTTCCTGTGAGACTCTGTGTATGCATTATGGCAGGCACCTTCTCCTTCCATTCGGTGAAGGTTGGTGGTGGAATGGGAGGGACACCACCAGTACTCTGGGCCTCCGCGTTGTTCCTCTAGGCTGGATGCTTATTCCGGCCCTTGGGGTCGCACCACCGCCTCCTGAAATCACGCACAGTGCATAGGGTGGTCCCTGCAGCATTTACTTTGCTGTGGATATTTGCCCATATCTGATTCTTGCGCACAAGTGGGGTGTGTTGGACCAGGTGCCCAGACAAATGTGGGTCTGCCTTAATTGTCTCATCTGGCATCACGTTCAACTCTGAGTCTGTGATGTTGGGCATTTTCTTGGGGGGGCATGGTACTAATAAATGAGGGGTGCAGGGTGCAAGGTAATGGTGGAGACATGTAGTGTGTGAAGGGTGTGGGTGATGCTGTGTGGAGATAGATGGGTGTGTTGTACAGTGTGAGTCAATGGTGTCCTGTCTCGGCTTGTGGTGTGCAAGGGCTGCTGGCCCAGGTAGGTGTTGGTTTCCATCTGTGGTATGTGTCCACATGGGTGATGACCTCCAGGTGTCTCTTCCATGCTGTGCATGGCTTTCCCTACCAGGAGCAGGTTGGGGTGTGTCATTGTGGCGTGTGTATTGTGATTGAGGGCGGCAGGGAGTACAGGCACATTTCGGCGTTGTTGTGGGGTTGGTTCCGTTGTACAGCTTTCCCCATCCACTGCAGTTAGATTTGCAGCTTTTCCGACCGTGGTGGACGGTGTTTTGCGTACGTTGCATCGCAATTTGACCGACTGAAATGCCGCGGCCCATGTGGGGGGATTTTTCCGACACCTTGGTGGTCAGAGGGCTTTTCCGTCCGGCATTGTAATGGGCCCCAATGTTATTTATAAGTCTGTGTGAATTTTTATTATGCTAGCTTAATATAATTTAAATCTCAATGATTGAAATAGCCTTATTTCAGGTCATTGTTGTTTTTCTTTTTGCTCCTGCTGATCTCATAATTTTCGCTTGTGGTTGATTTGATACCTACAGACAATTTCTTCCATGAACTTTGAAATCAGGTGTTTGTGGTGTTCCATGCACTGCACTAGCAACATTCACTATGTGATTTTAGATACTACACCAATAATACATTGAGCCAGTATCTTGTGTGAATTTTGTATGCGAGCGCTTACACCGCTTAAAAGTTTCTTGCAATTGGCCACCCATGCATAAAATACATGTTTTTCATGAGAATTATGCATGTTATTTTTAAAACAAATAGCTATTTTGCTCACCGCTAGTTTTTCACTGTCTTCTGTCTTTAGAACTGAACACATCCTAAAAAGAGATACATAGGGCTCGATTCCTAAAGGGCATTTTGAAGTATGTAAAGTACTACTCCAGTAGTGCTACTTCAAGTACTGTAAAATGCAGTCCACAAACCAATAGCTAGAGATCTCCACCTTAACCTCTCTTATGTTTTCTGTATGGAGATCTCTGCCTCAATGGCAGAGATAGCCACGTACGTAAGTATAGGATTTATTAGTAAAACTGGGAGACACAAAGGGGAGAGGTAAGAAAATAGGGAATATTTACTCCTAAATGGGGACGTTAAGGGAAATTGAAAGATGGATTGGGGGGGGGGGGGCAGGCTAACACAAAACACACGCCCACATAAAGTTAAGACAGTAGCTGTTTTCAAAATGTACTTAATGATAGTGACAAAAAAAGACTTAAATATGCTCCAGCCCAGCTTTGGAATAAATGAGGTATCACACATGCCAAACCCTGTAGTGCAACACACTTCCATAGAAACATAAGAAAGGCTATAACACTAACACCCCATATGAAACGAAAATAAATACTATTTTTAAAATATATATATTAACAAATTAAGTAAATAAATAAGTATAATTAATGCTAAATGTTATATTTTTTAATGTACTAATATACTTAGTTTTAAAATAAATTATATAAAAATGTTAGCTTACAAACGTCTACAGATTATTAATATTGCTAAAAACATAACTTTTAACCTTGTTTGTTTACAAATGAAGTATAAATAAAATTATTATTGAGGGTGCGTGATTTTAATTTTAAAGTATTGCAAAAAAAGATTTTTTTGTTTTGAAATTAATTTACAATTAAATATGAAATAAATATTTAGGAGTTAGTGCGCTGTTTCTTTTCTTTTTTTTTAAATATGAAACTTCATTACATGCTCCTATTGGAAGGTTTCTGCCCCAGTGGCAGAAATCTCCACAAACACATGGAAAGCTACGTATAATAATTTTACTCTAATAAATTCAGTCATAGAAGTCTTGTCTAGGTCTCAATATCCATTTCTAAATGAGCTATAGTAAAAAAGTGGAGATATACTCCTAGTTGGAAGAACAAATCTAGATGTCAGTAGATCTACATATGCAAACCTACCTTTGCCAATTGGGCCCATAATGTTCTAAGAAGTGAAGTCATTTTTCCATGTTATCACATTGACATTTGATAAAACCAGAACAGAAATATGTTCTTTAACAACTGTAGATATGCTTCTTGCGATATGGTCAGTTGTGTGATATGAAGCCCAACAACTCCCCAAGATCTCCTTCTCATACAGTCCCTTTGCAAGTCATCCTTTGTTTTATGGTAGTTGTGCTTTAATCTCAGGATGGTTAATCTCAAAGTACATAAAATAAGAGTCAACAAAATCAAGTAAGACCATCTCAGGTTTGTACTTCATTTCAGTAGTCTCAAGTCACACATAAAGAGTGCCTCAGATGGCAAGTGAATCTCTTAAACTGTGCCAGTGGATTTCAAAGGAAAGATAGACTTTGTTGCACACATGCCCATGCACAACCACTGACTACTGACCCTGACAAAGACCCCAACAGTCTATTGCCTGACTACTGTTAATCACAGAATAACCTTTTTGTCTGAACAAATCCCACAATCCCTTCAAAACACCCCTTACGCTAGACTCCTCCCTATCCTCACCCAACATTTCTTATCCATGCAATTACGCAATGGTGATTTTAAAGACATGTGCACATGTACAAAATAGACAGAATCAATCCAATCCAATGAATGTCCAAATCCATATCTGAGAAGTGAAATTACATATTACACGAACATATCACTGTAATCATCTTAATTTAGACACTCACCTTTCTTCGGTCCTGCCAGGCCCTACTTATGAAATTTGTATAATGAAACTGGATATGAGAGATCTCAGTTCTATCACTGATGTAAACGTTTTTTTATAGTTAATGTAGTATTCTTAATTTTAAGAATGGCTTTCAACCACAGATTTCTCAACATAGAATAAAAGAGGAAAGTTAAGAAAAAGCACAAATCAAGTCTGTTGTCTTCTGCCTGCCCTATACCACTCTAGACAGAGACAGGCTGTATGCAAATCTGCTTGGTTTTGCTCCAATAGATACAGTCCAGCCTGAACTACGAGGCCAGGTTCTATCCAGAGTTATCAACAGTGTCTGAGATTAATTCAAGCATTCCTCGCATCACCTTTTCAGTTTTTGCCAAGGTGGTGAGGCAACACAGATAATGATTTGGGCATCCCATTTTTCCCTACAACTCCATTTTAGGCCAGGGTAGTGAACATTATCAACAAACTGTAATGGTCAGCCAAAGAGCTGAAAGACGTAAATTGTAAATTGATACTTGTATAGCGCACTACTCACCCGCAAGGGTCTCAAGGCGCTTGTACGAATACCGCTGTGGAACCCATCCTGGCTTTCCCTGTGAGGCGTCCACTCCTGGGCACCCCCAAGGTGGAGGCCAGGCATCCTTAGCGTTGTGGGGGCCGTTGTGGAGATTAAGCAAGCTATTGCCCAGAGTTGCAGAGTGGGACTCCATGATTGGAATAGGCACCGAGGCGAGAATTATCAGGTCCGTGGAATTTTTTAGCCCATGACCCGCCGAGGCGGGGAATTGAACCCTAGTCCCGGGCTAGACCTCTGCATCAGGGTCTGCCGCTCTAATCATTGAGCCACACTTCTCCACGTCTGGAGACATCTGTGAGATATATCTGCTTCCTACAAATAAAATTCAACATTTTGTTACATTTGGCTCCAGCGTTTTCGCCACGCAATACAGCTTAACAGTGAGCATTGCCTATCGAATTTATTTACCAATGCCATCTTTTGTCACAATCCCTGACCCATAAATCCAGACACCTTAACCAGAATTCCTGCTCCCATTTCTAACCTCACAGAGTTCTGATCTCTAATTATTCACCGCTCAGTCCCTATCACCTTTCCCCGGTTAGCCTTTCTCATTTGCCCTGAGCTACATTCCTGATTCCATAATTATTCTACACGATCAGTGATCTATGATACACAGATCATGACCAGTGACTCTAGAACCCGCTATGCTATTGCCCTATAACTCCGCACTCACTACCCAGGAACACTGACCCCTCATGCAACTCTTCAAACCATTTTGTACCTCAAAATTGTGTTCTTTGTGCTGAGAAGCATGGTAATTCTGAAAAGTGCACAAATATGTGTTTGCTCCCGAAATGAAATTTCAACAATTGTGCAATGTTCATTCAGATCATGCAATTTTTCCATCACTCAAATACTGCTACAGTGATGTATGCTTAGTCAACTCTTTATTGAAATGAAACTGGATTTGTTTGACAGTTGAGCTTTTGCATCTGCACGAATCCCTTAAGGCTGCCGTTGATATCGGAAACTCGGTGCGTATTAGCTTCTTCTTAACATCCTGCCGATGACCTGGTGCTTAACATTTGGGTCGAAACGTCATTGACATGATTCAATTAGACTAATGGCATACCAAAACAAAGTCGTCTTGATAGTCCATCATGAGGACTCTTCTTAATATCAACTATTACCTGTCACTTCTATTTATGTATGCGCTTGAGTCCGGTTTCATTTACTTGAAGCTTTTTGCATCACATGTGTGAGCACTGCAGAACATTAAGGACAACACTTATTTTGATGTCTACAAGATTTGTCTATATATTGTGAGTATGCAAAAGTAATTGTGTAACAACTTAAAGCTTTCTTTAAGTCTGTCTTTCTTTTGAATGGAAAAGTTCACATGAACTATCACAGAAACACAATGTATGGCATACCTTATAGGATGTGTTTAAAATATGACTATTAACAACTGATTTCGATGTACTTTCATACTAGCTATATAAATGTTATGTTGTATCACTAATAATAAATGACCAAAAAAATAGTCAATCTGAGCTGCTTTTACCTACATAATACATCAATTAGGGGTATCAAAAAGGACCAAGTTTGCCTATCTTTGTCATTTGCTACCCCTGGCACTTCCCTTGTGACCCAAAGGGTCAGGGGTCACCAAGGCAGCTTTCAAAACTATGAGTCACTTTGTGATGCTATCCACAGGGTCTGGCCTGGCCCTTGTAGGACTGGTCATCCCTTGGCTCGCCATTGTTTTGTATAAAAAAGAACCTTCAAGATATTCTTGCCTCCTTTTTCCTCATCACCCAAACCTTGCCCGTGGGTGTCCCACAGACGATGCTGGAATTGGAAAAACTTTACTCCAGGAACCCATCCGGATCAAGGTGCGGCAACAAAAAGGGGGTGATATCATGAGGGGTGAAGTAATGAAAAGCAGTCTGACAGTCAACTTATACATTTTTGTTAAAAAACTGTGTCAGAAAGAAATTGGCAACAAAGAGAAATGGGACCGTAAAAGTGTTCTGGCTTAATTTGTTGCAAAGGCTGCATTTTAAAATACCTTAGGGTTAAGACATGCGCTGCAGAGACCTTTGTCAGCCTAGTAATTCTCAGCGAATAATAGTAATGGTAAGATAACTCTGGTGGTATTTTCTGGACAGATCTGTGTTTTGTCTAATAGTTGCGGTTCATAAATTACAGTCCCTCTAATATAGCACAGTGAGCTATGAACCAGCATTGAGGACCTGCATATCAACTGCAAGGCATAGGTTTAGAACCTTATTGCTTTTTGTCAATCTGTTGGTATAATAAGGCTGCTAAAAGGGGTTTATTTGGGTAATAATAAACGCTCTTTAGTACACTCAACCCCAAGCACTGAGTTGCATTTTAAATCCTGACTTTGTGTTACTCCCAGCCATGTAAACTTGTTTTGCACTGAAAACTAAATTTGAAGTAAGCATTTCGTGCCAATTTGCTCCACTTTTATGATGCAAACATGGCACACAATCTTAGTAAATAAACCCCCAACATTCCTAGGTTTTTCAAGCTGCTAAAAACTTGTCATGCAGTATGCATATTATACTGTCTTTTTCAGGTTCACCAAGACTGGGCTGCAGCACACCCTGAACGCCAGGGGTGAACATTGTAAGATAAATCCTGGTGATACTCCATTCGAACAAAAACTTTGTGGTCTCCTGTCAAA
Organism: Triturus cristatus; assembly: GCF_964204655.1. NCBI lineage: Eukaryota > Metazoa > Chordata > Amphibia > Caudata > Salamandridae > Triturus > Triturus cristatus. The sequence continues at coordinate 1,120,141,084 of NC_140593.1, forward strand.
GCCCAGAGATGTTGAAATGGAATCCAGTATTTGTGAAGCGCACAATTACCCGAGGGTGTCAAGGCACTGGGGGCCATCTGGAAGATTAAGCGAACTATTGCCCAGAGTCACACGGTGCTGGACTAACCTGCCTCCGGCACCGGGGATCGAAGAGTGAACCCTGTCGACCGGAGTCAGGTGCCGTGGCCGCTGCGCCACACCTCTTCCCTAAGAGGCTTTAACAGACGCTTAGATCTTAGGTGCGACCTCATATAAATACCTATATCTGATCTCCCACGGAAGAGGCTCCAAGTTAGCGTAATTGGTAGCATTAAATTCTAAAGCAAACCAGGTAATATTCGCACTTACTTGCTTCTCTAGAAACCTCTCCTACCTTTCAATGAGACCATTGCTAGATGTCATTGGCACACAATACAGATGAGAAACTTTCCCAGTTAAATTTAAAGCCTGGATAACATGGTACACTGTAAACTCTTAGGGCACTTTTTCACCTCCCTCTTTCTGTGTCTCAGACTCATATTCATTTAGAATTTTGTTTACGAAGCCAAGCATTGGTACTAGATGCCGACGTTCCACGGTATTGGTTCCGCTTGAAGGATCCAAAGCCAGAAACATTTATGACCATGTTAGGACATAATTTCCAACTTGGAAGTCCCCAACCTGTGACTCCATGGCATACAGCAGCCAGCACTGCCATAGATAACCTGAGCATGTGTTCAAGGGTCTGAGGACACTGCCCTGGGTGGTTTGTTGTAAATTCCTGAAGAGCCAAGTGAAAATCATATCCTTCTTAAGGTACGTGGCTATATTTGTCGAGAAACACCACAGTAGCCTGATGGAACATACAAACTGCAAAGGGCAATCACAGCCATATTTGTTAACCTCCATTTCTGGGAAAACAGAATATATGCACTTGGTTGTTTTGATTACTGCGAGAACTGGCAAACATGGAAATACAAAAGGTGTGAGAATAAGTGCTGTTTCTTTAAATATAAATGCTAAAGTGTTGCATATATTCTGCCTGGTTTTAGCAACAGATATTAGATGCATTAATTAATTTATTAAATTTATAAGGCGCAACAGCTATCCAAAAAGGGTTTCCCGGCGGATTCTATTGACAAACTGTGGGCCTCATTTATAAGGCCCCTTGTGCCGTTGGAACGTCACTTTTTGTGACGTTCCGTGGCGCAGGTGCCTGCTCCATCTTTCTGAGGCAGCACTAAGTCACTTTTTTTGGCTTAATGCTGACTCGTAAATATTGTCCCCTTTAACGCAGTTTTCTGCGTTCAAGTAAGGCCATCGCAATTCACAAAATACACTTCTAAATTTACCAAACACTTAATAGTGTCAAAACAGGCTTATGTGTACTCCAGTCCTGATTTGCAGTGTGTCAGGCAGCACATACAGCAACTCATAGGTACTGTAACTCCAATAATAAACAATGAAGGCAGGGGATTAAAATAATTGCCTATTGGAACTAATGTTAATTAAATCAATGTATTTTACATAGATAGATAGATGATCAAATTTAAGTATTGATGATTTTTTTATTTTTGAAATTCAATAATAAATGTCATTAAACAAAGTAAACTTTACAAATCTTTTTAAAATGTTCAAGAGTATATATCACATATGTAAAGCTTTATTTCGGCCATGAGGCCATAAATGTTACAGGTAAAACATAGATAAAATATATTACATTATCATACATAGTGTTTAAAACAAATGAACATTTTCAGAGCATTCTAGACCATGTTTCTCGAACATGGTATAGTACTGAATAAAGAGCAAGAGAAAACCCTAGTAAAAAAACCTGTTTCAGTCCGCCATGTCCAATGAATAAATTACATAACTTTAACTAGGTTTGCTACAATTTAAAATAAATGTTATCGAGGGTGGATGATTATTTTTAAATATTTGTATAAAAATTGATATTTTTATATTGCACTAATGCATTTAAATTATTTTATTATTTACTACACATTTGATTTGATGGGTTAAATATGTTGTAGCATTTTAATGATCAATATTTTAGATTACTTTACATTTATATAATACAATGAATCATTTTTAAATGTTTTAAAAACATAATAAACTTTATTACATTTCCCTATACTTTCCCATACAGAGATCTTCACCAACAAAAAGTTGCTAACAGTAACTTTACTCTGGAACATTCTTTTCTAGTAGACTGGAGGTGGAGATATGTCTGTTTATACCTAGGTGCAAATCTCCATTAGGAAATATTGAATAGCAAAATAGTGGAGAGTTACACCTAGGTGTAAGATAGATCTACATTTGAGTAAATATACACATGTATATTTATATTTCTCAATCAGGACCTATATGTTACCATCACTATGTATATTAGGCCTCTGCACTTACAGGGACACTGTAACATCTTCCTTAAATTGTAATGATGGTTAGCTAATAAGTGGGTTCAGCAAGTTAAGAAAGTTATATAAAACTGCCCATTCTTTTAATATTGATGAGAGTCCTGGAGTTTCCCCACTGATAAAGGTTTACAAAAACCATGACAAATCAGCACGCGTTGACAACGCCGAAAGGCTAGCATAGAACCCCCGACCTATGAGCTTTGCCACCGATTGTTTCTGACCCTTTGATTTAAATAAACTTTATATAATACACCTAGCTCTAAGGGCTTTCATTCAGGCCTCTTCATCCTTTGGCTTGTTGTTCTGTCATTCATAATTCTTCTACTGCCCACTACAGCATACATCATGGGGCAATTGGTTAGCCCACTTTAGCCCTTGTCTAGCTTCAAACTGAATAATGGTATCCTGCTCCTTCACAAAAAGCACATTCACACAAAGTAGTCCCCTTCACTACCAGGGACTATTGTGGCAAATTGTGCTTTATGAGGCCGAAAATATTTTTGCTTTTAACCAATGTTTGATTTTTTATTTTGCTAAGGATCCCGTCGCATAGTCAAAGCCAAAAAGCTGTCAGCACACGTCAGACCTATTGGCTTTGCCAGTGAATGTATTCATCATGTAGACTATAAGCGGTGAAGGATTTCTGTCCTTGGATGTCGAGACTGTTTTAACCCATATAAGTCACTTCCTGACTTTTGTGCATTTCCAAAACAACTTTGAAACGTAAAATAACACATCAAATTATGGCCGTTTCAGAAACTTTCAAAATAAAAAGAGGCTAAAAGGGAGCCCATTCCCTCAACTATATATTTCAAGACATAAATTATGTTTTCCTAGCCACAACGTCAAGGGAACATACCTCCTAGTGGCTACATTTGAGACTATTGAGCTATTAAACAGGATTTTTGACTTGTTTTTTCCCCCTAAACAAAGTGTGTGGTCTTGGGTAACATCATTGTCACTCCCTTTGCCTCAGTTCCATTGCCTGCCAAAATTTTTAGTTTGTAGAAACAAGCTAAGTATGGGACACATTTTAAAAACTGGAAATTACTACTGTCACTGACAGCTAGTAATCTCTATATTATTCTCCATGCTGTATGCCCTATCTAAGCTGGGTCTTGATCGGTAGTAGCAGAGTGATTTAATACATTTATGGCTCATTCTCTTATGGAATGAGCTTGCAATCTTGAATTCACTACTTTTGGGAGGATGAACTCAATTTTCCAAGTAATTCTTGTTCCTTTTACTCAAGATCAGTCACAATGGATTAGGTTACTTCCACGCAATTGTGATTGTTTGGAATGAGTGTTGAAGGGTTTGCTTCTGGTGAGTGATTGGTGACCACACCAAGATTCCTGGTGACTTTTCAAAGTGTTTCTCCAAAAATATTAAGAAACATCCTGAGGAATACTCTTGGTTTCCAAGATTGTTGGCCTGGCTAATGAACGGTTCACAATCCAATAATTCGCTCTCGGCCTCATTTTTCTCATCTCAGCGCTCACACACCACTGTCCTATTGCATTTCTCCCACGTTTTACTCCTGGGACTGCATCTTTTGCTCACTGTACTCACCATCACTGTGTGTTATTATATCCTTTTCAGCTTCTCTTTTGCTGATAACCAAATTGTATTTTTCTTTCACTTACTACCACACTATAGTCTCTGTTTTAATGCCATCAAGCAATAGATGGAGAGACAATGCTGGAAGTGTTCTAAAACAAAGATCTTCTATATTCCTACCCACTACAATCCCTCTCAGTCAACTCTGCTTATCTCTTTCCTATCTGCTGTTCTCTTCCCTCCCCAACCGGATGGTAGGAACTCTGTGTATTCCTCAACTCATACAGGCACCTGACTCATTTAAAACCAGCACGGCCACAGCAACAAAGTAATGCCTAGTAAACTTCAGAACAATGTGCCCACAACTCTCTTTTAACACTGCTAAATCCCTCATAAATTCTCTTGTCATAAGCCCAGTATATCCTCCAATAGCCTCCTTCTACGCCTTCGGAAGTGTGCATTCTTGTCCATAGACAAAGTTCTTGACTGTGCCACATCTCATCAACATCCTAACTCTGTTTACTTGGCCATGCACAAGTTGTCTGGATGTTCCAGGATATTTATAGCTAATCACAAATTATTTGTGCTCAGCCCACATGACTGGAAATCACTCAACTCTAGATCTCAAAGACTCAGGGGAGAGGTGCGGCGCAGCGGCCAGAGCGACTGACTCCAGAGCACAGGGCTCGCGGTTCGATCCCCGGCGCTGGTGGCAGCTCAACTCAGCATCATGTGACTCTGGGCAATAGCTCACTTAATCCCCCCAACGTCCCCAGCGCCTCGAAACCTTACAGGGTGATATGTTTGTGCTTTACAAATATGTATTATTTATTTACATACTTTTCAAAATAATAATTATGACAGCTCCGACTACTGCACTCTTTGAGCATGTCCTCGGGGCACCCGTGAACCCGACTCCGCCCCCTTCTCAGCTGCAAAGTACATTTCAGACATATATATCCAGTGCTTTAAAGAGCCCGGTCATGTATGGTACCGAGTACCTGCCCTTCTGTAGTTTGAAAGTGAGAGTACCTGCAATTCTCAGCACTGCTTCAGTACATTTAATGGGAAAGTGCCAGCACTTCTCAGAAGCAAATAGGAACTCTGGGTAGTGAGTACCAGCACTTCTATATTTCCATTTAAAGAACTGTGTATGTCGTGTGTAACACAATATCTGTAATGATGATATTTTGTCTGTTTGTGTCTGATTGACCACACTCAATCACAGTCTATTTATGTCCATCCTGAATGTTGAATTAACTCATACGTTACCCTCAAGTATGAGAATTTCTGTTTGAAAATGTGTATAGTGTTTCTGTGACAAATAAATAAGAAAATGTTGGTATTAGTCATTGAATAAGATATTCTGATAAACGTATAGAAATGTCACATACATTATTACGAAATTAGGTGTAAAGTGTTTGCTTCTAATCAATGATGACTGGACTCCTTTGCACAACAAGGGGATGATCAACTGGGTAGCGTTAGGATCCATTGGAAATGTGTGGTTCCTTGACACATTTCTAACTCCTTCTCCAAATCAGCCAAGATCTTCATTGTATGTACCCATGGAGGATTTCCTAACTTATTTCCACTGTAGTGGGGCTCCCCTCTAAGGCAAGTAAGCTTTTTGAAATAATACTTTATTTTTACTATTGCAGTTCTTGACATTTGAGAATAAGAATTCATTATCAATTGGTTACTGTTTTCAGGAACAGCAACACGACTCACAGATTTTCATATGAATAGAACCAACAGTGAAATGTATTTTTCTGAAAAAGAAAATCACAGCAATCTCACTTAGTTATCTGTATAGTCCTGCTAAATTTAATGTACTAGCTATTGTTCATTGAAAATGTTGTTTCTAATTCGTTTCTTTCAGCTATTTTAAGAATTATTCTGTAAGCAACTAAATCAGATAAACACCTGCCACCATGGACGAGATGGACGGGCCCCAGCTTAAGAAGGAAGTAGAAAGCTTGAAGTACCAACTGGCCTTCAAAAGAGAAATGTCTTCAAAGTCGATACCTGAGTGAGTAAGATCCTCCTGTATACAACACCGCCAACATCTCAATATTTATGCTTTATATTTGTGTTTTTTTATCAATTTACCAAAGCTGAATGCATTTCATTGCTAAACGTAATGTAGATGTAGCACCAGATGAGAACACAGGAAAAATACGGATCATCCTTTTATCAACTAGAAGGCCAGGGTTTTGCTGATGACCAATCGGTCATGTTTGGTGCTGTAGTTTTTTACCTCTCTTGGAGAGGTATTAGCTAGTGCCACAACATGTGAGTGGGATTCATACAGAGGAACTGAATTATTTTTTTATCCTGTCCATTGGGGATTCCACTGTAAGCATCATTTATTTGTGAGCTGGGAGGTTGGTGGCAGCAGGTCTGAACCAGGGGAGAGGTGATTCTGATTTCTTGTTCCCAAGACGGTCTTGCAAAAACAATTCATTTCAATAAAGAGTCAAGTTTGAAGAATGTCATTTCAGGTGAATTCCTTTACTGGCTTACTCACCGAAGTTCATAAACTTCCAAATGAGAGACCAAATATGAGGAGATAAGCAATGCTCCACACTAAATCATCAAACAAAAGAACCCCTGTATACCACACTGAGCTTACATTTGTCAACTATTTTTGCCCTCCCATCATTTGCAGTACATGTATAAAAATAATTTCTTTAGTTTTATTTCTATACAAAATTTCTAATGTATTATTTCAACATGTATTGTAACTGAATCAAATATTGTTGGTTTGTATCCCCATAGATCACCATTTTTTAGGAAACAGAATTTCTAAGCAGACAATATAAATATGAAAAACATTCATGTTTCTGACGTAGCAATAATCCCTCGTTGAAATTGATATCGCCTGTACCTTCTTACAGACACTGGGTGATGTGGCAGTAAGCAGGTCTTTAAAATGTTGATGCACGTTTCGGTGAACTGTAGTTGCTGCAAAAGGCCACCTTCTTCAGGAGATATACTCATCTTTTCAACCTGCATTCACTAAGGGCCTTATTTAGATCTCGGTGGACAGAATACTCTGTCACAAACATGATGAATATCCCGCCCGCCATATTACGATCTCCATGGGATATAATGGGATCGTAATACGGCGGACAGGATCTCCGTCATGTTTGTGACAGAGTATTTCCCTCCTCCAAGATCTAAATTAGGCCCCAAGACTTCAACCATTAGAATTTTAGGGACTAAAACATACAGAAATACCATGAAAAAATATATACATACAATCAATGATATAGTTAATCACAAAATAAGTCATAATTGGCCTGCCAGTGCAATCTCTGTATCACATTAATCACAGGTCAACGACACGCACTGATCCGCCGCTGCAGCGTTGGCACGGCTCTTTCTGTTGGTGGTTCTCGTGGCCATGAGCGCTGTGGTTCCCAGCTACAATGGGTAAAGCTGTAGAAAGCCTCTCTTAAACAGAACAGCTTTGCGCAGGGCCATCGTGGGCAGAGTTGGCTGCACATTTGACGTTTTAGGCATAAGGCCAGTTGGAGAGGCATTTGAAGGTCCCCAATGATTAAAGCCAGTCACAAGAGACCAACATAAGTGACATATTGTTTGACCAGTGTTCCATACTGACAACAAGATGCACTGTAGCATTATTTGCAGCAACGTACGCGCTCTTTGTGAATAGGAAGCAAACGTGAAGCTCCCGTCTCAGCTCTTGTGATCTCAGGTCAGCAGTTTTCCCCTCATTTTGTTAGGGCTCTCTAAACTAAACAGGAACTTGTCTACAGATTATTTAAATTACCAGTGTACCCTCACCCATGTCCAGTTATGGTTGCATCATCACTAAGATTGGAAACAGTCCAGGGTCGAGCTACAAAGTAGTGCATAACTTTTATCAGACATCTTATGAACTGTGATAATCGAGAACTTAAAGACAGCATGATATATGTATTGAAATACGCCATGGGCATGAATACACTGGAGGATGTGCGCATGCGCCTGCAGACGTTTATTGCTAGAACAATGAACAGTGCAAAAAGACTGACCCATAGATACTCTGGAGTAAAAGATGCGGTCGGCGCCCTAGTGCCGTCGGGGCACCGGTCACCCCTCTCCACCCCCTCCCAAGGGGAGGGGGCGGGGACGCCGACCGGTGTCCCCCTCTCCTCGTGCTGGCCGGATTGGACGCCCAAGCGCGTCACTTCCTGGCCCCTGTGGGGAAGGGGAGGCTACTTAGCCTTCCCCCCACCCTCCTGGCGACCTCTTTGTCGCCCACCACGCCGCATCGCCGCACTAGGTCGTCGCTTAGTCGTCGTGCTTCTTTATTGACGGTGAGTCTTGCTGCACCCACTCTGCCCCTGCCCTGTCCCTGGGCAGTACCAGGTCGACGGGGCCCTGTGGCACGGATTGCCACGGGCAGAGGCGGCGCAAGATCGATGCATGGGTGGCGAGTTTTGAGGGCGGTTGAGGTGGTCCGTCGGCTGCGCTGCCAACTTGCGTGAGAGAAACTAGGTTTGGAGCATCGAGTTAGCATCCCCCCCCCCCCCCCCCCCCCCCCCTCGTGGCTCTGGGCGAATTACTAATCTCGCCATGCCCGGAAAGGCATGTGAATACGGTGCCCACGCTCAGTGCTCCAATTACTTTTGGGTCGAGCCTGCGCTTAATTTATCTCTATATCCCTGTGCTTGAATATGTATGTACCTCATACACAGCGCTCCGAGGCCTTCAGGTCGAGTTCGCGCTGTGACCCGGTTGCTCAGGTCAGCACCCTAATTTCCTTCGAGTGGGCCGTGTGTGGCTTTCGGGAAATCACGTAATCTCCCTGTGCAGGAAATGGTGGCAGCACTGCTTAGTACACCGCAGCACGCAAACTATTTCAGTCCGGATGTAATTGCAATTTAAAGTGTTCCAATGCCTCCGGGGTGAGTCATGCGATATAAGAATGTACGAAAGTTAGCGTCGTAGAAAGTTTGTTGGTTCCGAACCGCCACGGGGGGGGGGTAGTTGGGGCCCCGCGCCTCCGGGTGCAGATCTAGACCTCGGCAGTCGAGTAGCGGGGAGGAGGGGCGAAGTGGTGCGCGAGCCTGCGTGAATTGACCCCCTAACGCCGCAGCGGCTGTGGCACGCTTTGACCCCCCGCACCCCCGCCTGGTTATAGGAGCCATCGATAGCCCAGTTGGTAGAGCGGAGGAGTGGTGGATTGAAGGACTATTACCAACTCTTAACTTTGTGCTGGGGGGGACGAGGTTAGGCCCAGAACGCGAGTGGAATTTTACCGCTGGCTACGAGGAGCTTGAGACTGGCCCGGCCTGGGTTGTGCGAAAGGGGGAGAGGAGTTGGACTGACGGCAAGGGTGGTCGACCTCGAAAACCGGGTTCGGGTCTCGGCAATGACGATAAACGTCCTGTGTTTCTGGGCATATCACTTACACTCCCCGTGCGCAACAAAAATGAATGTGGAATGCGCCTACATTCAACGCAACTGGTGGTATGTAACGCGCTCTGATACCTGCGGGTCCAGTTTGCGCTATATAAAACTCCATAAATTTTTATGAAAGCACATACATACATACATACATACATACATGTACACCTCTCTTCTCCTCCCGATGCACCAACACTGGAAGTATTTTAACCTAACGATTGGCGCGGCGGTGCGCTGGGGGAGGGCGGCACCCGCACCAACTCCAACTTTTGCGGGGGCATGCACCCCCCCCTTAAAGGCTCAATGGGAGGTCTGGTGCCTGTGAGGTTGCTGAGTATCTCACAGGGCAAGGTTTGAGCCTCACAAATGCAAGCAAAGGCTCACAATGTGGCGAAGGTTTAATTCATAGTATTTTACCTCAGGTTGAGTGCAAGCGGGTTAAGGTCCGCTGCTGGGGGGCCTGTGGGGGCGAGGGGGATGGTGTTTTTTCTCCCAGGAGTGGTTGGGGAGCTCGCACGATAACTCCAGTATTTTGCCCGGGGGCCACAACCGGGAATTAGCGATCCTGGCTTTCTTTTACAGGTACAACCGGCGACGTTCGTGCAGGAAACACGGGTCACAGCCTCGAGGGCGCGTCCTGTGTCCCTAGGTTAATCGCTTATTTCCCCACGGGCATGAATATGGAGGGTAAAAGGGGTATAGGACTCAGCGCAGGGCCTGCCCGGCACCTGTTTCCCGTTTGTAGTTTATTTAGGGGTAGGCGGTTCCCTAGGGACGCGTGTAAGCCACGGCTAGACACTTGCGGGGGGAGAAGGGACTCCCACCCCCCCCCCCCCCCCCGCCTGGGCGTGTTTGTCCCTTGTCTCACAATGGTTTGTTGTTACAGCGGCGTTCGACGGATTAGAGTTGGACGAGGATAACGGAGGGACCAGCGAACGGCAACCGGACGTCCATTGCATTGCTCCCCGTATCAGTGTGTAAGTACGGGCCAGCTGGGGGGGGTCGGAGCTGTATTCCCGGTCCAGGGAGCAAAGCGACGAGTGCACCAGGGGAGGAGTATAGCGCTAAATGATGTCTTTTCTCTCCTTCCAGATTTGAAGCGCACGCCCCAAATAAGATGGATAGTCAGGGATCCCCTTCGCTGTTTACAACGGGGTCCCAAGTCGAGGAGACCCAGGCAGGCACCTCTGAGGACGCTCATATTGCTGCTTTTCTAGACTTGACCAGGACCAAGGGATTGGCTTGGGCCACTGAACTGTTGAGAACCAACATCCCCGCTGACTCTGGTATTGCCAGTGAAGTCCCGCCCGCCGAACGGGAGCACAGCGAGGATGCTGGCCCCTCGAGGTCAAAGAGGATACGTCGCCCCACAGTCAAGGATTTTCCGGCTGAGCAACCGCCGGCGAGAGGCAGAGCCGCTGGTCCCCCCAGGGCCGCACCCCCCCTCCAGGCCCCCTGCCCTTGTGCGCCGGACCGTCTCCTACACATCCCAGCTGCCCTAACCAAATGGCATTTGCAACATCAGAGGACCTCGGTAAGCTCTCGGACACTTTGAGAAGCTTCATGGCGGAGGTCAGAACGGGCCTAATGCTGGTTAGGCCGTCCACGGGGGCTGGGCCCGCCGTCCCTGCCCCACCTAGCGTTGCCCCGGGGCTGGGGGCGTTCACACAAGTTTGGGGGGAGGTGGGCAGTCCGTCCAGCGCCACCGGGACGACCGTGGGGGGAGGACCGGCAGCTGCCGGCCCGTCGCCTGTGGGTGGGCAGATCTCTGCGGCGGGGGTTTCCCCTCCGACGACCACCCCCGCAACGGATATAGCGTCAGACCTAGCAGCAAGCATACTAAACCTACCTAAGGGGGTCCCGACGGCGGGGGCCCCAGCGGCACCACCCCCTGCGGTGGTGCCCAAACCTTTGGTAACCACCGCCCCACTAGTATCTGGTCGCTGCTCCCTAGCTTGGCAGGTTCCCCTGGGGGCCAAGGAGGGCGTAGGGAGTTCATCGACATATTCACCCTGCTCATGCATGGGGCGGAGGGGGTAGACACTAGGAGGATGGGCACCAAGGAGGAGGACAGGAAGGTGCACTTCCAATCTTGGCCTGAGAAGAACATTGTAACTTGGGGCCAGGCTTTCACCATAATGGCAGCGGTTATAATGGAGAAATTCCCTGAGGATGGGCCAGGGCTATTTCATTATGCAAGTGTCATCACAGAGGAGGCTGCCAAGGGCGGGGGCATGGGGTGGTACCGATACGACTGCGACTTCAGAAAGAAGAGGGCTATTTGTCCAGAACTAGAGTGGGATCAGCTGGAGGTCAGGCTATGGGTCATGCATATGGGTAGGCACGCGGTAGAAGCGACAACTAAACCAGGCACTCCCAACAGTGAGAAGAACAAAGAGACTAGGCTGGAAGGGAGGGCACAGACTAGGAAACCCTTTCGAGGCGGCCGGGGGCGGGGGGGGTGGCCGCAAGCCGGGTTTTAGAGCACAGTCCACCGGCACCTGCAGGCTGTTCAACGCAGGGTCATGTTCCTGGGGCAAGGCGTGCCGGTTCGCCCATAATTGCAGCAAGTGCGGGGCTCCCCATGCTGCGACCTCATGCTCCAAGTGCGACAGCCCTAGCCAACCCATTTCCAGACAGGACAAGTAAGCTGTGGCAGGCACAGGCCCCCCCACCCCCCAGATCCCCTGCCCCCGCCCGGTGGCCCATTGCGGACGCAACCCCCAGCGTGCTGGCCCCTGCCCCGCACGACCGAACAAAAGGCCCCTAACCCATCAGCATAGCCAACCTCCTTCCTATCCTCCACGGGTACCACAACAGCAAAGAAGGGACCCTCATTGCGGAGGGCTTTGTAGAAGGTTTCCGCATTCCATACCAGGGCCCCCTCATGAGCAGGGATGCGGAGAACCTCAAATCTGCAAGGGACCACTTGGAGATAGTACAGTCCAAGATAGCGAAGGAGGTTGCCCTGGGCAGGGTGGCGGGCCCGTTTGCCAACCCTCCCCAGCCACATTTTGTAATCTCCCCCCTGGGGGGGGGTGCCAGAGAAGGAGCCTGGGGCATTTTGGCTGATACAGCACTTGTCGTACCCAGAGGGGGACTCGGTGAACTTTTGGCTAGATGAGGGGAGGTGCTCAGTGTCCTACTGTTCCCTAGACCTAGCAGTTGACATGATCAGGAGGGCAGGTAAGGGAGCGTGGTTGGCAAAGTCAGACATAGAGTCGGCATTCAGACTGCTGCTGGTACACCCAGATAGCCAACACCTCTTGGGCTTCAAGTGGGAGGACAAGGTTTTCTACGACAGATGTATGCCCATTGGTTTCTCAGTGTCATGCGCGTACTTTGAGGCGTTCAGCTCTTTCCTCCAGTGGGCCCTAACGAGCAGGTACGGGGTAGAGGGAGTGACCCACTACCTGGACGATTTCTTGTTCATCGGGGGAGCTGACACGCAGGAGTGCGCTAGAGCACTGCAGTGTGTCCAGGATTTGTCAAGACACTTGGGTGTGCCTCTAGCTCCGGGCAAGACTGAGGGTCCGGCGCAGGTCTTGGTATTCTTGGGCATTGAGTTGGACACAGTCAAGGGTGAGTCCAGACTCCCTGCGGATAAGATACAGGCCCTGCGTCAGGATATTCTATTGCTTGGTAGGGACAAGGCTACTCTGGGTGAAATCCAATGCTTGTTAGGAAAACTGAACTTTGGAGCCAGGGTCATCCCCATGGGGAGGGTTTTCGCTCGAATACTAGCAAGGGCCACTGCGGGGGTGAAAAAGAAGCATCACTGGGTCAAGCTAGGTTCAGGTTTGAAACAGGACCTAGCTGTGTGGGACGACTTCCTTTCCCGGTTCAATGGAGCAGTGATATGGCGGCAACCGTGGGTGGGCAGTCAGGAGCTGTGCTTCTTCACGGATGCCTCTGGTAGGGAGGGCTTCGGGGCAATTTTAGGCGAGGACTGGTGTGCTCAGGCATGGCCCAACGTTTGGCGCAGGATCACAAAAAACATCACGGTACTTGAGCTCTTCCCCATTGTAGTTGCTTTGCACCTATGGCCCGAGGCGTTGTCGGACAGAAAGGTCCTATTCTGGTCTGACAACATGGCGGTCGTCCAGGCAATCAACGGTCAGACAGCCAGGTGCCGGCTGGTACTTTGCTTGTTGAGGGAATTGGTTAGGGTCTGCCTGCGCGCCAACGTTGAGTTTAAGGCCAGGCACATTGAAGGTGAAAAAATGTGGCAGCTGATGCTCTTTCTCGTTTTCAGTGGCTCCGTTTCAGGGAGGCCTGGCCGCGGGCGAGAGCTCAGATGACCCCATTCACGGAACACCTTTGGAGGATCCTGCAGTGGGACAGGAGCTGAAAGCGATGGGAGAGAGAGCACTGGCCCCAGGTACCAAGAAACGTTATGGTACACACATGGCAACCTTTAGGGCGGTGTCCCTGGCGCTGGGCACTTCAGGGGCAACAATGGAGATCAAAGTCAGAGCATTTGTCGTATGGGCAAGGGAGCAGGGGAAAAGCCACTCCTGGGTGGGTAGCCATTTAGCGACGGTGAGCCACGATACCAGGTTATCCGGGGGGGCAGACCCCACCAATTCTTTTGCCATTCGGGCCGCCATGAAGGGTTGGGCAAGGGATGAACCCAGGGTGCTGGACAACCGAGCCCCCATTGACTTTGACATACTGAGGGGCATGCTGGGCGTACTTGAGGCGGTCACCTATTCACCATATGAGGCCACACTGTTCTCTGCTGCTTTTTGCCTAGCATTTTTCGGCGCATTCCGCATTAGCGAGCTGGTGGCCAGGTCAAAGTATGACAGCTCGGGGGATGCATTAGCCATTTCAGATGTGTCCGTCACCGACTCCTTGACCATCCACCTTCGGAGGTCAAAGACCGATCAGGCGGGGCGGGGGATTGACGTGGTTCTCTGGCTCCTTGGCGACCCTAGGTTTTGCCCAGTCCACTGGGTGAAGGTGTTTCTGGGGTGCCACCCCCCACCCCGGGGTACTTACTAGTACACAGGGACCAGGCTCCGGTGACCAGATACCAGTTAGAGCGTATGATCAGGGCCAGCTTGTCCAGGGCGGGGCTGGACCAGCCAGAGAAGAGGTACTCCAGCCACTCTTTTAGAATTGGAGCGGCCACGGCGGCCCACCTAGCTGGTTTAGCGCCCGCCACCCTCCTTTTGTGGTTTTGCCGGGATTTTGTTACTATGTGGATAATCTACTGTTGATTAAATAACCATGAGTGTGAACCATGTCTCTTGTTTTACTAGGGTGACTGGTGTGGGTGATCGGGTATTCATTTATCGCCAGGGCAGCTCAATGGGCGTCGCACCGTAATTGGATGCGGCACTTCCCACAGACACAGGTTGAGTGGATGGGTTTCCCCGGCATGAGATGGTTTGAGCTCCGGAATAAGCTGGAGCAGAGGCTGATCTCGCAGGGCTCCACCCTCCCCCACACTTTGGTGATTCACCTTGGGGGGAATGACCTCATCACCCCAGGAAGGAGACTGTTGCTGCAAGCCATGAAGAGAGGCCTGGGGGAGATTTGCAAGTGCTTAGGCCAGTGCGAAGTCATCTGGTCAGAGATTATCCCACGTAGGTCTTGGCGGGGGGCCAAATCAGCAGAGGCAGTGGAGCATTCTAGGAGACGTATCAACGGGGCAATGCGGAAGTTTACGGAGTCAAGGGGCTTAGGCTTTATACGCCATGAGATGATCAGGGGGAGCGTGAAGGGATATTTCGATTTCGATGGGGTGCACCTGTCCCAGGTGGGCATGGATCTCTTTCTCCTAGACTTAAGCGAGGCATTAGAGATGAGAGGGTGCAGGTAAAAGCAAGGTGTGGTGGGGGGCCCTGGCGGCGACGGTGAGCAGCCTCCAGGGCTGTGGCGGAGTTACAGGGCGATCTGGAAGCAGGCCGGTACAAAGGGTACCTCTGCGTGGCACCATAGGGGGTGCCTGAGCCAAAACTGAGGAGCCTCAGGGGAGGGTCCCGGAAGCCGTGTCGGCGCCCCACTAGTCCTGCGGGCGGTTGTGGGCCTGAACAACCGGGGGGTTTGCTATGCGACGCTCCGCCCCGAGAGGGGGGCGTGAGTAGAAGTTACCAACGGCACGTGATCTTAGAAAAGAATCACCTGGATGGCAGCAATGGCAGGGTTCGCTCCCGCGCTGCCCTGCTCATCAGGCGGGCAGGCGGCCCAGTTGGTTGCCTGCCCTTGGATCGCCCGCAAGATAACCCACCCATTACATATTGGATTATGTAATAAACCTGCAGCAAATTTTAACCAACTCAACAGTCTGTGTGTGTGTTATTTGGGTATGCATTTGGGGGGAGGGGGGACAGAGGGGTGCCCCTGGCGGTACTATGACGTAAACACTTGTAGACCTCCCACCCACTCGGCTGCGCTGCCGCCTCTGGTGCAGGAAACCAGGGTTCGAGCCTCGAGGTTGCGTCCACATCCTGTGATTCTGGGCAAATCACTTAATCTCCCCGTGCCTGAACGTGTAATGTAAATACGGTGCTATGTACAGCGCTCCAATACCTTCGGGTCGAGTTCACGCTATATAAATATGCATCAAAAAAAATAAAAAACAATAGAAAGAGGGAGCTTCCTTTAGCCAGGTTCATAACATAAAGCAAGGGGGGCTGTTTTAGTTCTTTCAGGTGTTTGCATGGCGAATCAGGACCCTTGGCTAACCTTCCAGTAGGCACAGGGAAATCTGCATTTCAATATCCACAGTGTGGTATTATCTGAAGCAAGAGGTCACTGTTCTTAAAATAAAAAAATCCTGGCAACCTAGCGCGTCTGGAACAGAACATAAAAGCATTTTTTTTTTATAGCGCCACGTGGTCTGTGGTGCAAAGCATTTCTCCTTGCTGGGGTTCAGTGCAGCCCAAATGACCTAAAAAGGCTGCTCACAGCGTTAGGTACAGTCCTCAGCGTTTAGGGACAGGCGCAGATAATGATCGGAAACAGGGAGGCCTGAGAGGGATTCTCTCAACTAGAAAGCATGTTTTTCCTAAAGCACCTGCTGGGCTTTGTAGTAACACAGCCCACCCGCTACTATTTTAATTAAAAAAGATCTTTATTAGGGCCATAGTTTCCTGCAATGTTTAACAGTCACAAATGTTACAATGAGAGCAGGGATGCTACATGTATAACACTGCGGAAAAAGTAATAAATTATAAATACCAACTGTGAATTACAAACCCCTAGGACCCAAATAGCTTACCCACTTCTTCGTAATTCATTCTTAAAGGTGTCCTCTAGATGCCAAAGTAGGTTTCTAATGCCAACCAGACATATTTTAATAAAGGGATAATCTGAAATCCATATTACTGGTGACTTGCGATGAAGCAGCATTGTATTGAGAGAACTGTTTTTTTGTTTTTGTTCCCTGGACGGGCAGTAATATATGCACCTAATTTAAAGTTTGACCAGTGCAAATTCTGTTTGAAGTTTGGCTAATTTACCATCTTCAGCAGAGCAGAAGCAATTGTTCAGAACTGAAGGCCAATTTTGCTAATCAATTTACAGCCAATTGGCAAATTTTCTGACAAAGGTCGATATCGCTGGCAGAATCCCCCTCCCCCAACCCACCCACCCCCCTTATGTGCAGGCCTCTGAAATGCACTTCTATTGATTTGATACATTGGCTGTAAAAACATTTCCTGCATGAATAGGTTTTTCATACTTTCAATGATTTCTGCAGTGTCCACCATATTTTAAGAGGATTTCTGAGGTTAGTTCGCTAATTCTTTGGCCTAATTTCCACTCTAAATTTGACTGACTCACCTTCATGTTTTCTGGTGGATGTATACCTACTCATTGGTAAACAGGATGGTGAACCCAGCAAACTTAGGGATAGATTTATCAAAATTTGATGGAGCGCAATGCAACAAGACATCTTGCTGCGCTGCGTCAAATGGAGAGGACCGTAATGCACCATATTTACCAACATATGGCGCATTCTTACTCTCTCCTTGTGCTGGTAAACTAGTGGCTGCCTACTGCCACCATAGGCACCCTTGTGCCATGGTGCAAAGGTGCCTGAGTTGTAGGCAGAATTGTTTTTGTGCAGAAAGGGACACCTTCCTGCACAAAACAATTCTTAGAGGTGTATTCCTCTGTTAAGTGTGCTGCAGAATGCAGCACACCTAGAAAGAGGAAAGAACGAGGAGAAATAAAGATATTTCTCATTGTTGTGTCTCTTTCGGAAAGGTGTACAATTTGGACACATTCCCAGCTTTATCACTCTTGGCAAATCTGGGAATGCGCCAAAATACATGAGTGGACACATGGGATAACCCACGAGTCACACATGTAATGCCTTCCCAGCACGGAGTAATGAAAGTGCTGCCTTGTGTTACTCCAGAATTACTAAGCAGCGCAGGGCCACGCTAGGTGGCTTTGCGTGGCTTGGTAACTCAGACTTATGGATTGCGTTGCCCTTTAACACCCTGGGTGATGCAAGGGCAAAACAAACCCTGATAAATCTGGGCATTAGTATGCTGAATTTCCCCTAAGTGCTTTGTCTAAATTGGTGGTCTTTAAACTTATGGTGGGATTACCTTCTTCCACCAGAATTTCAGTGGCTTTCCTGTTACCACCATCCTGTAAATTGGGCACAATATGTTCTCCTCATTAGCAAATTTACTTTGTGAGCGATCTGTCACACTACACAGGAAGTCGGTATGAAGTAACTTGGTTGCTGTTTACAGTCTCTATGATCTAACCAATGTGACTCTTGGAGGCATATTTACTACGAAGTGGTGGAGCGCGGTGTTAGCCTCCGTGGTTAAATGCCGTGGTCTGCCACTTCTGAAACACAGGGCTGCACCATATTTACAACAATATGGTGCAGCACTGCGTTTCCCCCAGCGCTGGCAATAAATTTAGCTGCCTAACGCCATGTTTATGTATAGGGAGGTCTCCCCAGGAGATCCTGGGGTACTTGCAGCAGATGAAAATGGCAGCCACCAATTAAAAGATAATAATAATATGACCCCGCGGTGGGCCAGGGCCCCGGTCAATAAATATAATTATTTGGGGAAGGGACGTGCCTGAGCCCCCTCTGTGAGCAAATTTCAGCCCCCAGGACCGCGTTGCCCACCATTAAATACAAAGAGGAGGGAGCGCGGGCCCCCTCTCCATGCCTTCTACAGGCCCTTGGCACCCCTGTCCCCCGGTGGCCAGATCAATAATTAGGGGGGAGGGGTTGCAGCCCCCTCCCTGAGCCTCATAGAGGGCCCATGGATCCCATCTGCCAGGGCCTTTATATATTTGAAGGGGATGGCACATTTGGATTCGGCCACCCTCCCCAAGCCTTTCCAGGTTCTATGGACCCTCTCCACCCAGAGCCGAATTATAATGAAAGGGGATGGGTGCACGCGGCCCCCCTCCTGGAACCTCTTCTGGCCCAAGGACCATATCGCCTGGGGCTGAATTTATTATAAAAGGGGAGGGCTGCCTCGGGACCCCTACCCGAGACGTTATCGGCCCCGGGAACCGATACTAACAGGGTCCCGGGAAGATCCCTGTCTGGAACACAATGGTTCCTTGCCAGGTCGAGTGTGGGCATACCCTGGCCGCACTCTCCCAAGCATGGAATAGAACTTTGCTCCCTCCGAGCCAGAGCAATTAAAAAATGTTGCTCCCGCCAGTATGTTGCTGGCTGGAGAGCTGGTTGGGGGCGTGGGGCCATGGGGCTTCCACCCCAGCCCCCAACTGGCCACATTTTGTGTCTCTTGGGTGGACACTAGGGCACCACCCACTTACAATTTTTTTAAAAGTCTCGCACCCACCAGGGTCGCTGGTTGGGGCCGGGGGGGGGGGGGGGCCTGTAGCTCCCCCTGTGGTCCCCAACAGAAATGGAGTGGCGCCGGGGAACCCACTTAAGAAAAACATGCCAACTCCCACCAGCACACACAATGGGTGCTGGCAGGGACCTCGGGGGCTCTAGGGCTCCTCCTACAGTCCCCAAGCAAAATTAAAAACCTGAGTGTCCTGGGTGGGGGTGGGCATAGAGACACCCACAAAAATAAGACACAAAAAAAGTAAATAATAAATGAGTGGTAGGAGCCGCTTATTTATTATTCACTGTTCCTTAAAGGTGCGTCCCATAATGCCCTGTAAGGGCCGTTTACACTTTTTCTTTCAGCGTGGTGATGTCCCTAGAAGGCGCAGGGTCACCATCAAGCATATTTTCATGTTTTGGGGGTCTGCAGGGAGTTCAGCAGCCCCCAGCAACATTAGGAAAAACAGTAAGTATCCTGGATCATTAAATCCATGACCCCAGGAGAACTTACCTAATTTTTTTAAACATTTTTTGCTGGAGATATATGCTCTTCAGCTGGAGTGCAAGGCCCTCTTGGAGTTGTTTTTATGATTGCATATTGTGGGAGCAAAAATGTTAAAAGAAAGATTCAGAGACATGTTGGTTTAAAAAAAAACTAATTTTTATTAAAACTATATTAAACATTTTTATAATAATCACTATTATTAAACATTGCAGTGTGTGAATGACTGAAATGTACATTAGATTAAAAATGTGTTGTATAAATTGGTATGTTCACTCCTTAATAAAGCCAATAGGATCACTTTATATATTTTGGTGTTGTGTTTTTTTTGTCAACGTCAGTAAGTCTGCCTGAGTGCAGCAAGGACCTGCAAAACCAATCACACACTGCACATGCCAGAAGGCATGGGATTGGCTGCTCGCAAGGGTCAGCAGGCCATGCCATGCCATGCCATGCAACCAACACCACACTGTGTCAAAGCCCATGCATGGCGTGGGGTTGCTTGACCACAAGGGGTTGGACGCAGAGCCTGGCGAGGGGGCAGGCCCTGAGGCCAACCCTATACCATGCAAAGCCGAAGGCCATGCTCGGGGGGCTGGGGGGGTTTGGCTGCTTGCAAGGGTTAGACACATGGACTGGCTGCAGGCCAGGTCCTGCAGCTTACCCTGTGCTGCACCCGGCCGAAGGTCATGTGCGGCGAGGGGTTGGCTTTAGGTATGGTAATAAAATGTTACTGTTCATTAAAAAAACAAAGAAATTAACTGAAAACAAACAAAAGTTAAAGTGACGTTATAGTTAGGAACTGCAATTATATCTTACTTTACATTTAAAAAATCAACATTTACTAAAAAAAAAAGCAATGAATTATTATTAATAATATTAAAATGAATTCGCCTGTAAGTAAGTAAATTCACCAGAAAGTAACTATAACTTGTGCCCTAAAGGAACTATAGCTCGCTTCATCGCCATGCACTGCTTATGACCATGCATATTACATCTCTCATTACATGTTCAATTACATCATTGATATTATCAGTGCAATATTTGAAATTACATCATTGATGACAAACTGTGCGTGGCCGTAGCGCAAGTAATAATTACTTTAGGGTAGGAGTTATAGTTACTTGAGATAATAACTAGTGGATTTCAGGGGTTTTGATCCTTAAAATGGGATGTTTCAGTGAATATCTGCGGTTTTATTTTTCTAGATTTTTTAACTATAACATCACTTTAACCTTTGTTTTTTTCAGTGAAAATATATATTATCTTTAAAAAGAGACATAAGAAAAACACTCTTTACCGTTTTACAGATTCCTTGTTGCAGTGTCTTCGCACAGGAAAATACTCTGCTAATAGTCACTGGAACTCTTCTGTTAAATTTTAACCTCTTCGCTGCGGCGCAAATTCCGCCGCAGCGTGCTGAACATTCCAATCGCGGGCGTGGTCATGACGGCTCCCGGCCGTCGTGCCCACACGCCCACCGTGACTCATGACGGCCGGGAGCCGTCATGAGCATGGAAGAGGTTAACCAAATGTAACCCTTTTCATCCTGGTTTTGGGTCAATAGCTTTTTAAAAATGAATAGACAGGATAATGCAATGCAGTTGTGATGAGGGTTGTAAGGTATTTATTACCATTGTTGAATGAGCGAACAGGCTTCTATTCTTATGAGTATTTGACTATCCCCACACTTAACAATGGAAATATTTTACACTCTGTCCATCTGTATTTATAGAGCAGCAATGATCAAGGCCATTTGAATTGTAGCATCTCTGGATTTCTAGAAACATGTAACATTAATGCACAGAAACAGACCTTTGCTCTCCCACATATTGGGATTCTATGTCATTAGGTGGCATATTACAAACATAATGAACACTCTCACCTACCTCACTATGGTCAACGGGAATCTCTAACCTATCCTGGGATGTGGACCGTAAAGCAGCGAGACAAGGAGGTCGTTCATGAAAGCCACTCTCAGGGAATAACTCTCCTGCACTCCTCAAGGTTCTTTAAACTAGACAGGCATACCGTCGATGGTAAACAGCCCTGGGTTATGTGTGAGATTCACAGCAGATCCATTGATCTTAAGTCCCCTACTCAGGTTGGTGGCCCTTGAAAGGTGACTCACCATGGGGGTACACACGTACAGCCCTTCTAGGAGTCCAGTGGACCCATACGCCACCGTGTGCTCTCCATCTCTGCTCTGTTCTAGCCTTCAGAGATGCTTTAAGACCAGACTGGCTTAGGGTAACAGACTACTCTAGGCTCAAGGCCACCTAGTGCTGTCCTTTCCGGCACCAGAACTTTGCCCAATCCTATCCCATGCGGCGCCCTCACAGATTGTGGCTTACAAGGGAAATCAATCTTTTCCTCTGCTTCTTCTCCTACTTTCCACCCGTCACCCCCTTCAGAAGTGAAAGTCCTATGCCCACAGTGCAGGACTGTGCAGCTTGGTAGTTCTCTCCTGGTGAACTAACTAAGGTCCTGATGGACAATTCTCTCATCTAGCAAGCTCAGCCATTTGTATGCAAGTACACACAATTCTGTCACCTACAGGCACTGTTTCTCACTCTAAACTTAACCCATGGCACTGCAGACACTTCTCCAGGCACTCATGGTGGTAGTGATTTCCACTCTATCGGGGCACACTACTGGTGGTGCCCCCTGAAGGGGTTGCAGGCACATCACAGTGCCACAGTAGTGCACAAATAGTTCTCAAATCACCAGTGACATTTTGACAACCAAAAAAACGTATAAAGAACTGTGACTAGACTCCATTAAAGTAGGCAACTTAAGAACAATCACTCTTAATACAAAAGTTGATGGAGCACAAACCAATATCCCTATAGGTTCTCCTGGAACCAATGAAAATAAATTCAAAATTACAGAATGTCGAATATCCATGCATGGCATAACATGGATTTGTTTTTCTCTAATCACAGTTTAGTAGTGCCGGACCCTAATCTTCTGGCTTGGACTGATTATTATTGGATCCAATTTAATTGGCTTATCCTTCCGCAGGGCAGTCCTGGGACCCCTGCTACCTTGTGCCTTACGAGACCTTTGTCTTAGATCTCGCAAAACAGCTTGCCCTGGAAAACAACAAACTGATTCTTTCAGCCTCTATCGGCTCTGACACGCTCGAGGTTGACAACTCGTTGCAGACCACAGTGGAAAATTTGGAACCTGCCACAGGTTGTGCACCTAGCAGAAGCAGGGTCTCGGGCCCCTGGGTCTGTGATAAGCTCAGGCAGGAGAAAAGAAATATGTTAGAGGACTGAAAGGGAATGGCAAAATAACTACAGTGGGCAGTCTACCAAAAATTCTCCAGATGGTTTCAAACTTCTGGATCTTCTTCCAGAATGTCCTTTTTAGGTCTTGAAGTGTCCACAACACCAGCCAAGGTTCCAGAAGCTCAGTTGCTCCTTTGCGAGCTGGGACTACAATTCCCACAATGCACCTGGTCAAATCTTAAAAGTCCACTGGACGCTGTTCGGCTTGGCTCTTCTATGTGGAGTTGATGCAGGTGACTTCTTGAACCTCTTTTGTACCTTTTGCTAACAGGGAGTCCACTCCTCAAACTTTAAAAGCAAGGCAAAGTCCTCTTTTGTGAAGCCTAGAGTGTGCAGCAGGTGCAGTCCTTATGAGTGCAGTACTTCTAGGTGCAGACCAGGAGTTCAGCAGGCAGCCCTTCTTCTTGTTTCCAGGCAGGGAACTGAGTTGCTTGGTAGCTCTCCCATATTTATCCAGGTTTCTGGGCTGACAAGATGGGGGGTACCCCTGACCAAAGGGGTGCAGTGTACCATCCTCTGTGATGACCACTTCCCCTGAAATGTGGCATATTTTTGTTCCAGAAAGCACTTTTCCAAAACATCAAAATGGAGAAAATCTCTCACGCTTTTTCAGTTCTGGCTAACCCCACCCACAGGTGTGGCTAATTTTCCCCTAAACTCCCCTTCCAGCCCCTCTCCAAATTCAATTACAGGGACTCCCATCTGGCTGGGGGTGCAGGAAGTGGGGGTGGGCCTGGATCCTATCCTGTCTTTCTTCCTTTGAAGACCAGTTTGGCTACCCAGCCCCCTTCCTGTTCTGGCATCTGCAGGCAGCAGATCTCCTCCCACCAGATGCCTCCTTTCTCTCAGCCCAGGCTACTTCACACCTCATCGGAGCAGCCTGTCAAAGGCTGGCAAATCAGAAGAGGCTGAATTGGGTAGCTTTAGGATAGCAGTTCTATAACTTCTTTCTTACAATAGTTATAATGAATTCAACTTTGGCAAGCTGTTGGATTCATTGCAACTAATAATTTGACACTTTGAATTATTATTTTAGCTAACTCCTGTCAGAAGCTAGACTTTATTAATGTTAAATAAAGCCTTTTCATTTTAGCCTAAAGAGCTAATATATCACAATGGAGAAAAATGAAATTTGCAGTTTTTCGGTCATCGGGGCATATTACACATATTTTATAATGTCCCTGCTTATTTTAACATGGCATCCTACCCTGGAGGCACCTGGGGCAGACCTTAGGGGAGACCTATATGTAAAAATAAAGTCGTTTAAGACTTTGGAAGTATCTTTAATTAGAAGTCGAATTTGGACACAGTTGTGTTTTAAAAGAAGCCTGCAATGCAGGGCTGGCTTTTAAAAGGACAGCAGGCAACACAGCAGTGCACACTTAAGTGCATGAAATCTACTGGGCCTCTAAACCTACATGCCCTACCACATACTAGGGACTTACAGGTTGGTTGTCAGTACCAATTGTAATTGCACCTATTTACCATGAACCTTTTAAACAGAGCACTGGCCCTGGGCCTGGTTAGCAGGACCCCGGGCACATTCAGAGTCAGAAAACCAGCATTTAGTACTCCAAATGGGGGGACATTGCTAAAAGCCCTGTTTTATAAAATAGAAACTCATTGCTGCTGTGGCCACTGCTCTTCTTGCAACTATTGTTGCAGTTGCTTTTTTTATTGTGCGGTGGCTGTGATCACAGCATTTGCTGCGGAAGTTCCAGCTGTGTGGTAGAAGTTGTTGTCACTGCTATTGGTGCTGCTGTGGCGACAGCTCTGACTGATGCTATGGTCACTGTTGTGGCTACATCTGTGATCACTGTCAGGTCCCTGTCATGGCAGCAGCTGTAGTCCCTGTAGTTATTGCTATGTCTGTGGTCACTGTGGTGCTTGCAGCTGTTGCCACTTTTAACAAAGTTGTTGCTCTGGTGATGGCTATTGTGGCAGCTCTTGTGTCTCGCTGTTGTTGCTGTGGGTTCTTCTCTTGCTGCTGCTGTGGTTCCTGCCACTGGGACAGCCGTTGCAGTTGTCCCTGCTATAGTTATGTAATCACTGCTGTTGCACCTGTGTCCCTAGCACCTGTTCCTGCCAAAGTGGTAGTGGTTGCTGCTATGCAGGCAGCTATTGCTGTCCATGCTTTGGTGGTAGATGTGGTCACTGCTCCCATGACGGTTGTTGCTGCTGTCGTGGTACATATGGTTGTGGCTGTATTTCCTGCTGTGGTTATAGTTTTGATTGCTATTTCCGGTCCATGTTCTTGTGACTATTGCTCAGCTTGGTGTGGTAGCAGTTGTGGTCTTTGATCTGGTTACAACAGTGGTTTCTGCTGCTGCCCCAGCTGTGATGGCAACTTTAATTACTACTGAAGTCCTTGATGTGGTGGAGGCTGTAATTACTGTTGTGTTCCCTGCTGTACTTGCTCCTGTGATAGAAGCTGTGATTACATTTGTTATGGTTAGTGTTATTGCTCTTGTGGCCTCTTGAGGTTGCTGAAGCAATTGTGGCTGTTCAGTAGTCCTTGCTGTCATTGCAGCTGTGGGCACTGCCGTGGACCTTGCTATACTTACAGCATTTCTGGCATCAGTTGCAGCTGTGGTGGTGGTTGTCTCGAGCTTTGCATCTGCTAGGGTGGCAGCTTTTGTTTCTGCTCTCTGCTTCAATGGCACTTGTTGGTATTTTTGTGATTCCTGCTGCTGTTGGCCCTGCTATGGTTTCAAGTATTGTTCCTTCTGTTCTTCCTGCATTGCTGGCCGCTGTTGTCCCTGCCATGGTAGCAGCTGTTGTTGTTGCTGCTGCAGTTACAACAGTGGAAAGATTAACTGATGTTGACACACTTTAAAATTTAATTCCACATATTGATTGATTTCTTGTCCCATGCACTTGCTCTGTTTGTTTAGCTTTTTAATATAATGGTAACAAGTACCTTATGGCAGTCTCAGTATTTTAGAACACTATTAAAAAACAGACGATTTAATTTTTGAAAAAGTGCAGTGGGCGGAGAAATAGCATCAGAAACTCTTTGGCCTCCGTTAAATCACAGCAAGTGACAGTCACGTACAACTCACTGACAATGGGTTACATATCTCAGGGAAATATGTGTAGAGTGATTTAGACTCTGGCAATAGTGCCGAATGTGGTGGAAAGAACTCGCACATGCCGCCATCATTAATTTTCAAATTAGGAAAATGGTGTAAATTTCATTTCTGCACGTTCTTACCCATTTTTGCCCCAATGTAAGAATTTTTTGTTGTTGTAAGAAATGGCGCAAAACTCAAAAAAGTTCAGCGCATATGTTATGCGCACTGGAGAGCTTTTGCACTACTCTAAATGACCCCTCTTCCTATTGGCTGTCGTCCCAATGGTTACTGTTGTACGTGAGTCATAGGATATCTTTTTAGTTGACCTCCGCCTTCTCCTATAGAACATTGTCAACAGATGCATTTTGCCTCCTCCAGTATGTCAGTGGGAAGTCAACTGTGGGCAGGATTCCATACTGCACCCTTTTTAGAAACCCCTAATGAAGTCTACACCTGGGTGACCGTTCTCTGGGTTTCTACCCCAGCTGAGCTATCAGCCTTGAGGACCGCGCCATGCAGCTTTTATACCTTAACCATCATTTAGGCAGCGGCAGCCAGCACGGATCGGAGGAAGGGGGGCAGGAGCGGGGAGGATGCAGAAGGTAGGAGTGGGAGGGGGAGAGGACTCTGGGGAAGCAGGTATGAAAAATAAATAAAAATAAAAAATGTTCCTTCTTGCCGCTTCCTCGCTGCATCTATCCTCATAGTCCTCCCTCGCTCAGCCTCAACAGGAAGCACACCCAGGTTCCAAGTCAGCGTAGCACAAAGCTGCCTTAGCAGCGTTGTGATTGGTCTGAGTTCCGTGTTTCGGTGCTCGGACCCTAACTGGGGGCCTGGGCATGTTCTCCACGTAGGCTGTAATGCAGAGAGGTGCGCAAGACTGTTTTCTCGGGCCGGCCAAGCAGTCATTGTGCACTTTAGGATACAACTCCTACCCTGCCCCCGCCCCCTCATGCAAAATAAAACTATAATAACGCAAGTTATTATCATTTTATTTTCCCTGTGTTTCACTGCAAAAAAGTAGTGGGGCGACGCTCCTCTGCCTCAGCAGAGGAGCCGCCACTGCGTTTAGGACTGCCGAATCCCACAGGTGTTTACAGAAAATCTGTGTCTTCTTGCCTTGAGCATGAGGATCGACTTTCTTGGAAGGGAAAGAAAATGGCGCCCTTTCATTGCTCCAAAACTTGGGTGACTTGTCTGTCCACGGACAGCCACAAAATTACCCCTCTTAATTTTAGGACAAGGAGGAAAGAAAGGAAATAATGAGCCAAAACGTTTTGAAATATATGAAACAGAATATGGATACAACCGACATTTGGGTCGCATGAAAAAGAAAATTGTGGTCTTAACATGCGAAAAAGGAATCATTATTTGTTCTAGGTGGGGGGGGGGGGGTGGGGTAGGGAGGGCATCAGGGGTTTTGTTCTTATTCTGTAAAGGTTCAGGCAACCCACAAATACCATCAGACATATCAATACCTTTAAAGCACAAGAGGACAGACTGGGCTGCAAGATTTACATTTGCATCAAGTCTATACCCGTGAATTATTAATGTCGAGGTTGCTCTTTGGAGTCTTAATATTTCAGGAAACATATTACTGCTGCCATATATAAGTGCTTTGACGTTTTTTCACTCGCTGGTGTAATGTGAAGCTTCTGTAGGTAAATGCGAGCTAAGGTTAAATACATATTCAGTGCCACATTATATTGAAAGAATAATTATTTGTCAGTACTAGAGAAGAAAAGTAGCAATGTGTGATCTCCCCCAAGCACTAAGGGGCTTATTTATCAAGGTTTTGCGCCGTCCTTGCATTACAAAAGGGGACGCAAAGGTGACGCAAGACCTAAATGAGATTTATCAAGTCACGCAAGGCCACCTTGCGTGGCCCTTAATGGTTTGATAAATCTAGAGTAATGCATGGCTGCGCAAATCGCTGCCTTTTGTTATACTGCAGCATGGAGGCGTGCCATGGGTGGATAGTGTGTGTTCCCACGCATCCACCCATGCATTCGGACACAGTCCCAGATTTACCAAGAGTGATGGACCTGGGAATGTGTC
Source organism: Triturus cristatus (assembly GCF_964204655.1). NCBI lineage: Eukaryota > Metazoa > Chordata > Amphibia > Caudata > Salamandridae > Triturus > Triturus cristatus. The sequence continues at coordinate 1,120,169,187 of NC_140593.1, forward strand.
GGAATTGTGCGACTCCCCATCAGAGGTGCAACGAGGAGCAATATCCATATTTATACTTGTTTCGTCTTTCTAAGTACACCGTATTCTGCAACACACTTGGAAAGAGGAAATTGCCTCAGAGGATTGTTTTTGTGCAGGAAGATATCCCTTCCTCCTCAAAATCAATCCTACCTGCAACACAGGCACCCTTGCAACATGCCGCAAGGTGTCTGTGTTGGCGCTAGGCAACCAAAAGTGCGCCAGCTCTAGGAAAGGACAGAAATGTGCCATATTATGGTAAATACATATATACAAAACAGTGATGGATGGAATGTTTGAATTAATCTTGGTCACTGGTAATCACTTGGGCTGCATCCCAATCCATCGTTATTTTGCGCACCATGCCACCTCAGTTTGGACAGTACTTCTCTTCCTGTGATAGGGAGACCATGCAGCAGACCTGACTTTGAGATCAGAAGGGCATTCCTTACAAAAGCGTGTTGGTCTCACATTGGTCTCAGCCAGGTGACCAGATTCAAGGCTCAGATGGGTCACCATGCCTGAATGGGCTACACCAAACAGGCATGGTGTCACTTTCTCCCTGTGACTACACTAAACAATAACCCTCTGTTAGGGACAGTGTAAGGGACGCAGGGGGCCTTCTCCATTCTGACAAATGCCTTGGACCACTTAGGGCCCTGTTCAATGGGGCAGAAATATGTAGACACTAACTGGGGTCATCCACTGAACAGTTCTCCGAGTATACTGTTGCTGTATGGATTGTCAGCTGTAGCACGACCTTATGTGATCAACAAAAAAAGAGCTTTCAGACTACCGCTGAGAGGGGGGCGTAGGCTCCACCCACATGTTGATTCCCCTTGGTACAGGATTTGATTTGGCCGAAGTTGTGTGCTTGAAAAGAGTGGTTGTATTGCAGTTTTTGGTTTGTGGCAAGGCCTATACTCAATACAGCAGGACTGAGTTGTTTGTAGTGGTACACAAATGATCATGGCCATAGGCCTGACCTGTTTATTAATTAATCATGATACAAACACCCATTTATGCAAATGTTACATGAAAGACAGTAGGCCTGACATATGTATTGTGAAAAGCATGTTTACATTAATCCATTTAAGGGTGCGTTGTTATTACTCTGTATAAAAGCCTGCAGAGAAATATTTTGATATTTGGACTCTGACAGATTACTGTCATAGTCAAGGGTTTTGGTGTTGGTTACTCCCCGAGTCAAATTATGGATATAGATTTGTACTGTGAGAATCCTTGTTATGCCTTCTTAGGAAAGAGAGTGTTTTGCTTGGCCAGCTGTATTTTTGTAAATTTATGTGCCTGATGGTTGCCTTGTGGGAACTTACACTCAAAATAGTCGGCCTAAATCGGATATGGTGACAAGGTTATAGGCCCCATTGGTGCACTGAGAAACATTACGTCTGTTGCCATTGGTGTAATATTCTACTTATTATGAAGCGTTTTGACAAAAGCAGTTAGTCTAGACTATTTATTGTGAAAAGAATTTGTTAAAGTCAGGATGCATTTAACAGTGGGTTCATATGGAATTGTATTACAGGCTTAAAATAGGTATTTTGTTAAATATAATCTCACAGATTATCTTGGTAGGCAAGGGTTTTGGTGTTGGCCACCAACTCTGACAAATCTTGGGGGGGTATTACTGTGATGTTTCGTGTTAGCCCCTACTGAGAGAGGGGTGTATATTCTTTTGCAAACTGTATTTTCTACATATTTTTAATTTTATAACTGTATGCACGATGGTTGCTGGTTTATGTGCACTTCAGTAGGCCTTGTTGGTTATGGTGCAAGCCAATGCTAAGAAGTAAAGGGCTAATCAGTTCATAGTGAAAAGTTATGGCACATTCCATAGGTGTGATCTGTTTATCATGAAATGTTATGACAAAGTCAGTCAGCCTATCTTAGTTGTTGTGAAAAGCTTGTGTTAAAGGCAACAGGCTTTAAAGAATGGATTGTTATCACAGGGTGCTAAAGCCACTGGGCAGGTATTTCGTTACTTGGGTTTCACAGATTTGAGATGCCATGAGTGATGTCGTAAATTATGTCCTAGAAAATGCCATGAGTGATGTAATATGTGAGATCATAAGCAGTCATGGCGGGGGCACAAGTTAATGTTAGCTCTGCTAACTATAACTGGGGAATTTCTTTTTTTTTTGTTCAAAACGTCAATGTTGTCATGGACAAATTCATATAACTATAACATTAACCTTTGATTTTTCTAGTTAAAAGAAATATATATATTCCCGTGGTGACTGAGAGGTGGTCGCCAATGGGTAGTTATAGTTAGGTCAGCAATTCCATAGACAATGTTCTTTTGGTTTGCTAATAACTATGGTGCCGTTTGACAAATCTTCACAAAACTTTCCAATAAAGTTTGTCCACCTCAGGTCCTTCCTGGAAAGTTTCAGGGTGATCCGTCAAGCGGGGGCCAAGAAGGTGGGGTCCCAGAAGCAAATTTCCCCATTCATTTTCCATAGACATTTGTCAGAAGCGTTTTCGCAAATGCTGCTGAACAGAATGACACCTAATTTGGCAGGAAGCTAGATCTTGTCACGCAGGTTGTGCCTTGGTGTAAATCAGTTCAGTACTTTTAGAGAAATTAAGGGTAAAAAATATTTGTATATCTGGACGGTTGGATCAGAGAGACACCTGTTAAGAGTCTTGCGGGAACGCCAATTCAAAAATAGAGTGTTCCGGCTGGCCCATGGAACTTTTTATACTTGGACCAATTTGCTCCTGTGTGACTCAGACTCCCGCGGGAGCAAGCACTCCGATTGGACTTGGTTCTTCGTCCCCTGTCCTGAGGTTTAAAAAAATATAGTATAAAGGAGCAGACCGCAGGCTACCCTGCCCCCCTAGGCTCTGTGGGGTGACCCAGAGGCCTCTCCAGGCCAAACAAAAAAAAAATCAGCGGTTCTTAAAGAGAAAATAGCTGCATGAGTAGAGTCCCCTCACCTGAGCCGATTTTGAGTCCCAGAGACCACATCTCCCTGGGGCTGGGTATAATATGGGCCGAAATCATAAAAAAGAGGAGGGGGTCCATGTGGCCTCCTACCTCAAACCTTGTAAGGCCCCAGTGACCCCATCGCTGGGGCAGATTTAATTTAGAAAAGGGAGGGGGGCCATGCAGCCCCCCTCCCTGAGCCATTGTAGGCCCCCGGGGACCACATCCACAGGGTTGAAATCCTAAAAATTATGAGGGGCCCGTGTGGCCTCCCTACCTCGAATCTGGTAAGGCCCCAGTGATCCCTTCCCTGTGGCAGATTTCATTTAAAGAAGGGAGGGGGGGGGGGGCGTGCTGCCATTCCCCCTGAGCCTTTATAGGCCCTGGGTATCCCATCCCCTGGGGCAGTCTCATTTACTATGTCTCGGGGTGCCCACCCCCAGAACACAGTAGCTTCCCTGCCCGCACCAGCACGAGCAAGGAAACGTATTTGCTCCCGTCTGGTGGGAGCATTTTTAAATCTCCCACCAGAGGGGAGCAAACATGCAAGTCTCTTCCCCACTGGCGGGAGATTTAAACATGGTCTCGTCCGGAGGGAGCAAGCAAAAAACAGCAATGACACACCATGCGGGAAGCGATCTGGGGCTCCATGGGCCCCTGGGTTCCCAATGCACCACTCAAAGTGATGGTTGATTTGTGCCCCGGGTGGACTCCCACCTATAATTAATTTAGGCTCTGGCAGGATGCGGTCCCCAAGGTCTAATAAAGCTGCGTGTCCCCCCCTCTCCCTTGTTTAGATTTCGCCTGCACAGCGCTTGCGAAATCTTTTGTATTTAATGTATCTTAAAAGGGGGCTCTTATCAGTCCCCCAAAGCCGAATTACTGTGTTCATTTGCTTTTGTGTAGAACTTTTTTTTTTTCAACTTCCCCTGGCTGCACGCATTTATGATACTTTTAAAGCTGTTCACGCTGTTTAAGCCCCATTCACTGTCAAGATAAGATCTCTTCCCACAGAAAAGGCAGACCGCTTCAACAGTATTCTGGAATGCTTTCTTTTTATTACTTAGTTGTCAGAAGCAGATGCTTTAGCCTTAGAACATTTGTGAGATTTCCTATTCATCGGATAGTACCTTTCTTTGCACTTTGTAGGCATTATCGGATAGATTTTTTCAACGTAATTTATTTGGTCATTATGATAAAATTCTAAATGTAATAAACCTTGCGTGTTAAAAATAAAGTTAATATACAAGAGTGATGCTGTATTTTACTACTAAACAGGCAGCCACAAGTGCACTTACCTTGCAGATAACAGGGTCATGAAAAACAGGCAGTCATAAGTGCAGTTATGTAGCAAGTGCTAAGGATCATGATTTTAATAGTGAAGCAGGTGCAGTGGCACCGGGCCAAAAGCTCCAGGCACCCCACTAAATACCAATTATTGCTATATTTTACAACTAAAAAGGCAGTCACAAGTGCATTTATCTTTCAGGCACTAGGGGCAGGATTTGAATGGTGCAGAGGCACCGGGCCAAAAAGTTGTCAGAACTCCTCTAAACACCTAATATTGCAATATTGTACTACTAAACCAGTAGTCACAAATGCAGTTACCTTGCAATTGAAAGGGGCTTGATATAAATGGTGCAGCAGGTGTAGTGGCACCGGGGCCAAAAGTTGTCATAATTCCAGTATACCCCAAATATTGCTATATTTTACTACTAAACAGACAGTCATGCGTGCAGTTATCTTGCAGGCTACAGGATCATTATTTGAATGGTGCAGCATGTGCAGTGGCACCGGATCAAAATATTTGTCAGATCTCCTCTAAGCACCTAAAATTGCTAGATTTTACTAGAAAACAAGCAGTTACTGTGTATATTGAAAGGGGCTTGATTTAAATGGTGCAGCAGGAGCAGTGGCACCGGTGCCAAAGGTTGTCATAACTCCTCTAAACACCTAATATTGCTATATTTTATTCGTAAACCGGCAACCACAAGTGCAGTTACCTTGTTAACAACAGGGTCATGATTTAAGTAGCACCGGGCACAAAAGTTTTCAGAACTCCTCTAAACACATAATATTGCTATATTTGACTACTAAACAGGCAGTCGCAATTGCAGTTAAAAGGGACTTGATTTGAATGGTGCAGCAAGTGCAGTGGCCCTGGGGCCAAAAGCTCTAGGGACCCCACTAAACCCAGATTATTGCTAAATTTTACTACTAAACAAGACAGTCACAAGGGCATTTATCTGGCAGGCAATAGGGTCATGATTTGAATGGTGCAGCAGCACCACGACCAAAAGTTCTAGGCACCCCACTAAACACCTAATATTGCTATATTTTACTACTACACAGGCACTCACAAGTGTAGTTACCTTGTAGACAACAGGGTCCTGATTTGAATGGTGTAGTGACAACAGGCTCAAAAGTTGTCAGAACTCCTCTAAACACCGAATAGTGCTATATTTTACTGCTATACCGGCAGACACAATTGTAGTTATCTTGCAGCTGAAAGGGGCTTGATTTGAATGGTGCAGCAGTCACCGGGGCCAAAAGCTCTAGGGACCCCACTAAACACAGAATATTGCTAAATTGTACTACTAAACAGGCAGTCACAAGTGCAGTTATCTAGCAGGCACTAGGGCCATGATTTCAATGGTGCTGCAGGTGCAGTGGTACCGGGCCCAAAAGTTGTAAGAACTATTGCTATTATATCAATTAATTCTATTATTTGCCTCTTTAATGTCTCAAAATTATGCCATTACTCACCCATACTATACCACTAGTAAGAGCACAATACATTGCCTTTTTGTATATAAACAAATCATAACACTTTAACAGACTTTTTGTAACTTCTATTGTACAACTACTCAGCAAGCTACAACTTACAACAAAAAACTGCTTATTATTAATCACATAGGCGAAACCTAATGCTTGTTTATTATATTTATTCTTTGGGGATGGGGCCCCCTGGGGCTCGGAAGGCTCAGAGAGGGAACCAGCTCCCCTTTAAAAAAAATTATATTTGGCCCCAGGGAATGGGGTCCCAGGCGTCTAATAAGGCTCAGGAAGGGGACCGCGTGTCCCCCTCCCCTTTCTTTATATTTGTCCCTGTGGTATGGGGTGCCTGTGGCCGAGAAGGCTCCCCTTTATAATAACATGCGGCCCTGGGGCATGAGGTCCCTAGGGCCTACTGATCCTCAGGGGAGGTGGCACCATGGCCCCCTCCCTATTATATTTGGCTACGGGGGAGGGGAGAGAGTGGCTCCCTCCCCTTTGTATTGGAATTTGGTATTAGGGGGGGATAGGGTCGCCGGGGCTAATTAAGGCTCGGGCAGGGAAGCTTCATCGTGGGGTTGTTTGCCTCTGGGTGGGTTGACCACAGGCCAGGTGCTGTTGCCAGCCACCTGTAGGCTGCAGGGCCTTGCCGCAGTAAAACTTTCATGAGAAATACACCACAGAGTATTAAAGAGAATCTAATGAGAACATTGGGCACTCTATGTACGATGACAGACTATTTACCTAAAATAACCAAGCTCTGAAGGTGCTAAAGATCATACTACCTGAAGCCTTCATAATGTGTTGAAAATTTTACAGATAGACCATCTTTTGAAGCAACACACACATGGGTTAGTACCTGGTGCACACCTATGTTATGTAGAAAATGTCATGCTACAAAGATTTTGTCTAAAAACTCTAGGCTGCTTACAGTAATTAGTATCTACTATGTAGAATCTTTGCCCTATTGGAAACTTTTTTTGCAGAATTAAAAAACGGGTGTGGAACATATTGGACACAAGTAGTCATCTGCACAGAGTTGCTCTTCAATACAAAGATTTAGAATGTATTCAATTCTCCAACACACCTTCGATGCATTAGGAGCACATGTGATTGGTAAATACTTACACCCTTTAGCTGGACCCAGGCTGTACATAAATAGGTAGAAAAGTAGTATGGTAGATGGCCGCCAGGCCTGCTCATTCACACACTTGTCCGCCACCATGTAAACCATAAAACTAACATATTCATTGGAGGAAGCCATCTGTGATGTCATCAACATTGTCATCTGTATGTCATAAATTGTCATAGTACGTCATGAGTGATGTAATATCTGAGGTTATAAGCAGTGCATGTTAGTTAGCTCTGCTATCTATAACTGTTGACGTTCTTAGGTTTCCAGGTTCAAAACTTTAATGTTGCCACTGACATTTTCACCTAACCATAACAGCACTGAAACCTTTTATTCCCCAGTGACTATAACTTGCGCTACATATATATATATGTATATATATATATATATATATATATATATATATATATATATATATATATAATTATCTCTATCTCCATCGGGCCAGCCCTCTTCCTGTGAGTGCTGGGATTTCCACCTGAGAATGAGTGTGGTTCAGTGTCAGGGCTGGTTGGCCAGTCCTTTAGTTTTCAATTTTCTCCTTTTATGGTTCACCTTTCATTTATTTGCTTCTTTTTTATTTTACATTTTTTTCAAAGCATACAACAGTTCCCCAGGCAGTGCTAACCGATTGTTTGCTTCTCATTTAGTCTGCAGTGTACCGCATCCCGCGTGGCCACTTCCTCTAAACTAAGTGAGCATTATGGAATGCTGTAGTCCATAGGGCAGCATAGTTCACCACTCCAAGACGGCCAACATTCTAGATATAGCAGCCATGCTGAAAATTTAAAACACCGATAGACTATGTTCAATACCACGACAAGACAGACACCGGCTACAATGTTTAATTTTGTTATTGCAAGCATTATGCCTGCTATGTTTAGGAGGCAACATGTTTTCTTAATTCTACTTGTATTTTTTTAATTTATCTTACATATGTTATTGTGTCTGAGAGCGTTTTATTGTGGTTCGTGTCAGAGGCTGAATTTAAGAATGTCTTTAGATGGATGCATGAGTGCCAAGATGAGTTACAAAGTGCATATATGATGACTTATTGAGTACCTAAACCCATCAGTTTCACAAATGGCAATTTCATTTGTAAGTATAACACACGAAACACAGGGGGTCTAACAGCCAAATTTGAGAGGCTACACTGTCGATACTGAGTCAACAAGATCTCAAAATATCTTTATCGCACACACATAACGTATTAATAAAGATAAAGAAGGAAAAAAGGCTAACACTACATGCATAGAGGAGACCGGTACATCATCGATTATTCGTAAAATGGCTGATTAATCCACAACAGATTGTAAAGGGTTTCCATCAAATTAGACTCAATGATCAGTCCTATCATTTGGCCAAACCCATGTGCAAATGAGGCTGGTCCCCTGATCAGTGGGACACTCGGCTCCGCACCTTATTGTTGTATCAGGATTTGGTCCACCAAATACACAAACCGTCCATGATGACTGATCTTTTGATGGTAAAGTAAGAAGAAATAGTGCAACGAACAAAAAAGTGATTTAAAATAGGATGGAATGTCCTCCTTCTAAATACTTTATTCTACGGACTGGACACGCCTCCTAATTAAAAAATAGAACAGTGCAAAAGAAGACAGTGACAATTATCTGTCTACATAAGGGCCAACATGTTTCTGCCTAACGGGTATTTAATCCCTTGGCATAAGGCTTACTTCACAATAAATGTCTGATAATAGTGTCCTTGCCATTAATATATACCAATTGAAGGGACACATGATAAGATCGCCACTATCTAGTATACATCCTAAAGGTGGAGGGATACTTCACTAACAAACCCTCACTAGACTATTTATACAAGCATCCCCTACAGATCGGTGCCTCCCCCAAGTCTCAGATGGGAGCTTGAGGTACCGACGGAAAGGTGAGCAGCTACCACAGAATATTTTTAGAATATTTTTAGCTATACTATGTTGTAAACTTTAGCAAATCACAGGTTTTGTAGATCAGTATGTTGTAAAATTCCTGAATGAGCATACAAGGGAGTTTTAATCTTCCTTAAAGTTTGGTGTCTTAGTCGAGTTTCTGGGTCATTTTGAGGCTTACTACACTGAGTTTGGGTTGTTTATCTACCTCACATGTTTTGCCTCTAGATACAGGGCATTTGGTTATAGGAATGATCATAGGCAGGGTATAAAGCAAAAAAATGTCTTGATAGTACTTTGCCACATTCTTTTGTTTTCCCTATATCTTTGTAGTGCGGGGCCTCTTAGTACCTGAGCAGTGTCCAGGTGAGGTGAGGTCTATTGCCCTACCACAAAGGGTAAGCATAAAAATTAATTTTCTGACACACATTATTGGTTGGTTTGGTGACACACTATGCACATGAGACTGATGCATCGAATACAGTACTAATGATATAACGTTTTCCTTCACAGAATTCACAGTAATCATTGTGAATCGGAGGGTTAATGTCCATGGTTGTTACAGGTTGTACCGTTTCAAACCAGTTTTATTATAATTTGTTTTTGGTGATGGTGGTGAATTCTATATTTCACTATTAGGAGTGCAACTATTATACGAGCAGAGGCCCTGACGAATGCCAAGGGATTAAATACCCGTTAGGCAGAAACATGCTGGCCCTTATGTAGACAGACAATTGTCACTGTCTTCTTTTGCACTGTTCTATTTTTTAATTAGGAGGCGTGTCCAGTCCGTAGAATAAAGTATTTAGAAGGAGGACATTCCATCCTATTTTAAATCACTTTTTTGTTCGTTGCACTATTTCTTCTTACTTTACCATCAAAAGATCAGTCATCATGGACGGTTTGTGTATTTGGTGGACCAAATCCTGATACAACAATAAGGTGCGGAGCTGAGTGTCCCACTGATCAGGGGACCAGCCTCATTTGCACATGGGTTTGGCCAAATGATAGGACTGATCATTGAGTCTAATTTGATGGAAACCCTTTACAATCTGTTGTGGATTAATCAGCCATTTTACGAATAATCGATGATGTACCGGTCTCCTCTATGCATGTAGTGTTAGCCTTTTTTCCTTCTTTATCTTTATGAATACGTTATGTGTGTGCGATAAAGATATTTTGAGATCTTGTTGACTCAGTATCGACAGTGTAGCCTCTCAAATTTGGCTGTTAGACCCCCTGTGTTTCGTGTGTTATACATTCAGTTGGTGCTGGGGATAAAATCAGGTGTGGGTCTTTAAAAAATATATATCCCTTGGACCCTATTTTAAATGGTTTTGTTTAATCAATTTCATTTGTAAGCCAAACCAATTGGCATGGTCAATGCTTGTTTTAATTATGTGATGGGGAGGTATCAATAGCGTTTTTCATTCCCCCATCCCCTACAGGTTTGTACTTCTCTTTCCCAGGTCCCGTAGGAAACCACACATATCTTCTTCTTTAAAAGAGCTCCAGGAGGAGCCCACCATGTGTAACCTGTAAGGCGGAGGAGCCCGATGATGAAGAATGGCACTTTGCTGTACAAAGGCCTTTGTTCCTTTTTGAGGAGTCCTTAACTATGGCCCTCAGTGATGGAAAGTGTTGCATCGATGCGTGAAAACAGCGATACAACAGTTTTCAGTGCGCCCTCCTTTTGACACCATGGATGCCATATTTACTGTACGGCGCTCCACGTCGCAAGGATTTACAGATACGTCAGTATTTCTGATGTGTCTGTAGGAGCAAAATTGGCGCATTGCTGGGGTGTGTCTGAAAACAGACGCAACTCCAGCAATGTGTCCTTTCATATGGGGCAAGTCCCATGTGAAAGGGCCTGCGTCAGTCTTACGCCTGCTGTGAGGCATGCGTAAGGATTTGATGCAGTGGCGTCCTAAGTGTTGCAGTGAAATCTCATAGATTTCACTGCAACACTTCTACGAGCCTTTTTTGCGGGGCAACACCCACCCTGCATACATTATACCTGATGCAGATATAAAGTAGCGCAGGGGTTTACAAAGTGACACATCTGCTTAGATGCATCACTTTATAAATATGTCGCAGTCTGACGCATATTTTATGGCGCCGGTGTGTCACAAAAAGTGATGCAGCGGCGGTGCAAGGGGCTCACTAATGAGCCCAGATTTCTCTAAATTAAGGTATCCAGCCCTCAGCAGAGTGTCCCAATATCCTGCTCTACCTGTCCCAGGGACTTTTTTGTTACATATGCTGTGCACAGAGATATTTGGAGCATGCTGAAGATGTAGCATGTGCTGTATACAAATGGTATCTGGTGTCACAATAGTGTATATGTATCTCACCTGCTTTGAGGTTAAAGAACGAGGTATAAAGACGTCCAGGCTTTCAGCTGCCTTGTGCTTTATATAATGGATAGCAATGCAATCTACATCAGGAGCAGAAATTGATGTCAAGAAAGTTTTTGTACCATAAGACTGGTGATGAGGAATAACAGCTCTGTGTTTTGGGGCAAGTGACAGTCCGGACAAAGAAAGTATACACGCGCATACGTTGCTGCTTCTTCCATCATTTTTTCAACTTGCTTCCATCAGTTATTTTATTTTGGGGGTTTTGTTGTGTTGGATTGCTGTTTTACTCCAGTGGCTCTGTTGCAAGAGGAGTTGCCTTCACTGTGATTTTGGGGTGCACATTATGATTTTGAAGAGAAGTTCTTACCGCCCTCTATTAGCAACATAACAGAAGCCACAGATCCAATGGAAAGAATGGCAGAAACATTTTGATTTGTAGTTACTTGCCATTATGGAGGCAAAGTTTTCTGCGGTACTTAAGTATGCTGTGGTTTTGCACAATCTTGGTATTGACAGATGAGAAATGTATTAGACTCTTCCAATGTAGGATGTGGGGAACTGGTATGAAAGAGAGGTCTTGAAACTTCTGTAAAAGGTTTGGACATATATTTCGGAGAAAAGATAAAATGTTGGTCCGGAAAGACAAATTTTCTTTTGCGTGAGGCTGCATCAAGAGATTTATCACCGACACGTGAGTTTGAGTGCTTCATTGATCCTCTTAATAAATGGGATCCTCCTATGAGATCAAAAAATAATCCTAGGATGCAGTAAAAGATGCCGTTGCTCAGGGATTTGAACATATGGAAAGGAAACAATAAACATATGTCATGCTTCACGCGACAGCTGTACAAGAAAATCACCTCATATGCCAACTGAGTCACTCGTAAAGACTACTTCATAAATTTAAAAAATGAGGCCCTTATGTTCTTAACCAAGAAATGAATTAATTATTTTCTTGATTAGAAAACCAAGAATGCCACCTAACGTTCTGTACAAAATGGCTTAAAGACGTAGAATTTTATGGGTTTCTCCCCAATCCTGACTATGAAGTCAAATCTTGATTTCTGTATCAATTCAATTCTCTCCATGAAAGCACGCATAGAGCGCACTGTGAAATCGGCCAAAGCATCCCTCCTTCCCTTAAAACAACTCAAAAGTCTACTACACTAAGAGGATTTCTGTGACATAGTTAAAGCCATTGTGATATCGATAATTGATTATGGAAACATCCATTCTAATTGAAGCACCTAAAGCTCCCTTGAAAGCTCTTCTTCAGTCAGTGGCAAGACATTTCTGTGGCTCATTAACACCGCATTAAGAGATGTCCATAGCAACCCTGGAAGCAAGAATTGTGTAAAATCCAGGAGTGCCAAAAACCTCAAATGCAACACAGTTCTTCAGCTAATATAAAAACAAATCAAACCCCACTCTGATGCAATCAAATATTTTTCCGGGGCTGCTCCTTTATTTATGGAACTCTCTCCCTGAGGACCCACGATGCCAATGGAACATTGTCACTATTAAGCAGGTCTCACCTAAAAGAATCAGACTTATCTTTATCTACGCTGCACTTTCTTTCTGTCACTGAGCTCTTACGCCTTCCCTGCTTCCTCTCAGCTTGAAGTGAAGAGGCTGTTTATTTTCTTGTGTGTGTATTTAGTGGATCCTAGTTTGTCCAATGCGATGTAAGCTGACCCTCCCTGGTAAGAGTTACGTTATTTAAAAAACGCAAATTAAAAGTGCCTGAATGTGTGATGAAATTGAAAGTACCTAGGAATACTGAAGATGTTAATGTTTACAGTAGTAAATGCAGAATGCAGGAGGGAAGAGTGGATGTAAAAGGCAACATTTAAATGAGAAGTGAGTCAATCAATCAAAAAAATCAGGATTGATAAAGCGAGCGAGCTCACAGAATAGGGATGGATGGTAAGAGTACACATTTAGATGTGGGAAGGGTAACCGTGTGGATAGTGGTACACTGTGTGGTGAACTATATGGAGTGCCATAAGTTCAGGAAGGGATAACCATCACTGTGTATGTGTATAGGTATAAAGAAGGGAGCAGTGTAGGGATAATGAAGAACACATTTAAAGGGGCAAGATTTGGTTCTGCAGGCAGGCCCTGGTAGTGAGGGTTTTTGCACTGTGTATGTGATGAATGCAAAAGTGGTGGCAGATTAGGGTATCGTTTCAGAGGTGGTCTATGCGGGGAAAAAAATACTATAGTGTGCGAAGCTGCTAATGGCTTACATGGTCATTGAAATTTTGGTAATAAACCTATGTGTATATTTGAAATAAAATATTTGTTAGTATTCAAGAAAAGGCTGATGGAAAGTAAGATTTATGTGACAGAGAAGGCTTTTTCACTCTTATCTTAAAGGAATCAGAAAAGGTGTAGAATGAAGGTAGACCCCAACACAATTAAGACAGTAATGACAATAGAGGAAGATCTAAGTAGCAGGTTTCCGATAACACTTTTAGGAGATTAGGAGAACATAAGAGATTGTGACTTAAGATGTTCTTAAAGAAGACACCTCTATATGTGGTAGAGAAAGTGAAACTAGTGCTTTAGTTGATGGTGGAACCATCAGTGAAAGAACAGGAGGGACTAGATGAAGGTACCAGAAAGCCTAGTCATCAAAATAGTTGGCACCTCAGGTGTTTGCAACTACGGCTCGGGACTTGATATGTGTAGATCTGGATTTGAGGCACCACAATAAATGGATTTTGATTAAGAGGCACCCTCTGCAATGCATACGTGACATTGTTGCCATATTGTGGGATTTGGCTGTGTTTAATGTGATCAATCTGACATCTGGGCATTATCAGGTACATGTGCATACCAAACAGCAAGCACACACATTGTGTGTTACTCTCGTGGTGAACAGATGCTGAGGATGCAGTTTAGATTAGTGTTGGCTGTTTTCATAATAGGTTGATCTTTTCAAGGGGATGCCGCAAATGTAACAGATTTTTTCATGGAAAGGATTTTGAAGAATATCACATGATATTAGAGGAAGTTACATGGTATTAAAGGGGATTATGAAGATATTAGAGGCTTCAGATTTGATGTGGATGGAAAAAAGTATCAGTTGAGGGCTTTTAGGTGACACTTTAATTTTTTGCAGTTTTATATAATGCAAACGTGGCTCAAGGGCATTAGAGTACTTTACATGACAACTGGATTATAGTACAAAATAGAATCACCGGATGTTGAGCAGGGCTGGGATTTGAACCTGGTTTCCCAGTTCCAAAGTTGGCAGCTCTAGAATTTAGGCCACATCTATTTCCCACCTCCCCACCCTATCAAGGACAAACAGTATCCAAGAAGGGAATAAGGCAGAAAGTAATTTACTGGCAGTAAGGCGTGTGGCACCTGAGTCAAAGGCCAAAGAACACCCGAGATAAAATCTTAGTTTAATCGAACAGTGTTAATATTTTTGAGAGATGTTTGTCGGAGAAAGTGGCTGCATAAAAAGGCAATTAATGAAAAAAGGGATCTCAAATTATGGTGATTTACTTGGATTGAATTAGGTGATTACATTAGCTAAATTGTGCACTCTCCTTAAATGGAAGGCACTACCCCTTACAATCATGGGTAGAGTTGCCTTGGTTAAAATGTAAATTTAACTGTTAATTATTTCTTTTTTCAAATGTTCCTATCAAAAGCCCTCAAAAAGATTTTTTTCTCCAAACTGATTCCCTGATGCTGTTTTATTTGGAATAATCAGCATACTGGTTTGAAATTTCCTTATTTACAACCAAAAAAGAAACATGGGGGTTTGCCTTATCTCACTTTCGTTCATATTATCAGGCAGCCCTCTTGGCTATTTTATACCGGTTGAGCGATGCTTCTTCTATCTACCCGATATTTGACAATTACTTATTGCAAGCAATGATAGAAGAGACGGGATCTCGACTATCTGTATTTATTAAAATATTTAGAGTTCCTAAAGAACAAGTTACTTACCTTCGGTAACGATGTATCTGTAAGAAACATTAGTTAGTTAGATTCCTCACCTTAGAATATCCCCAGGCGTCAGACTGGATCCGGAAGATTTTTGTAGCAATACCCCTTGCGCGTCGCTAGGCGTCGTCTGCGGCTCCGCGTCCGTCGTGCGCCGGAATGACGTCGGAGTAATTAGACACCACCCTCGCGCGCTGACGTCAGTTCTTGTACATAGCTTTCCGCGCCAGGAACGCAGAGCCATGCAAGAGACCGACACTGGTGCCAAAAAATCTAGGGCCCTGAAAAGGATAGCCTTAACCCTGGATGTCAGTTCGCAGAACGGGGAGGATGGGTGGGTCGGTGAGGAATCTAACTAACTAATGTTTCTTACAGATACATCGTTACCGAAGGTAAGTAACTTGTTCATCTGAAAGAAACACGTTAGTTAGATTCCTCACCTTAGAATAGATACCCAAGCAATACCAACCCCGGTGGTGGGTCTGCGAACCAAGATCACACCAGAAAGTCCTGGAGGACAGAACGGCCAAAGAAGCATCCCTCCGGACTTGGCTGTCTAGGCAATAATGCCTGGCAAACGTGTGCAGCGAAGCCCACGTGGCCGCCTGACAGATGTCCTGCAAAGGGACTCCCCGTCCCAAAGCAGTAGTAGCCGCTGTGGCCCGAGTAGAATGGGCTCGCAGCCCAACAGGCGGGTCCTTTTTTGCCAAGGAATAACAGATTTTTATACACAAAACGACCCACCGGGAGATGGTTCGTTTGTGCACAGCTTTTCCCTTCTTTGCACCCACGTAGCCAACGAAAAGGAGAGTGCACGTTTTGGGTCCAGACGGTGGAGCCGCTCTTCCTCTTTTGAAGGATGCGGAGGCGGAAAGAAGGTGGGCAAGGTGACAGATTGCCCAAGATGAAAGGGGGTCACCACTTTCGGTAGAAAGAAAGGACGAGGCCGAAGGACAACCTTGTCCGGATGAACAGATAGAAAAGGAGGCTTGGACGATAGAGCCTGGAGCTCACTCACCCGTCTAGCCGAGGTGATGGCTACCAGGAAAGCAGTCTTAAGAGTCAGAAGACGAAGAAGACAACTTTGAAGAGGCTCAAAGGGAGCGCACATCAGAAATGTTAAGACAAGATTCAAATCCCACTGAGGCATTACGAAAGGGACAGGAGGGAACGTGTGAGTAATGCCTTTAAGAAAGCGTGAAACTACAGGGGACTTGAAAAGAGAAGGCTGATCAGGAAGCCGTAAGAAGGCAGAGATGGCAGCAAGATAACCTTTCAAGGTGCCCAAGGCAGAGCCCTGCTGGGCCAAAGAAAGAAGAAAGAGGAGAACCTCAGAAAGAGGGTCGGAAAGGGGATCCACAGCCTTTGCTGTGCACCATGCCACAAATTTGTTCCACCAGCAGGCGTATACTGTCTTTGTGGAGGGACGCCTGGCTGCCAGAATGATATCACAGACTTCAGGAGGCAAGTCAAATGGCATCAACTGCTGCCGCCCAATCTCCACGCATGGAGGTGGAGGCTGGACAGGTTCGGGTGGAGGACTGTCCCCTGCTGCTGCGACAGAAGATCCTCCCGAAGGGGCAGACGTATCGGAGGATCGGGCAACATACTGAGTAGCTCGGGATACCAGTACCTTCGTGCCCAATCCGGAGCCACCAAGATGACTTGGGCCCGGTCGTGCCTGATCTTCTTCAGCACTCTGGGCAGAAGTGGTATAGGCGGAAAGGCGTACAACAGACCGCAACTCCACTCGCGATGAAAAGCGTCGCTGAGTGAGTGCCGCCTTGGAAATTCCAACGCGCAGAACTGCTGACATTGCGTGTTATCGTCGGTGGTCGAATAGATCTAACCAAGGCTCTCCCCACAGCTGAAAGAGACCTTGCGCCACCTCTGAGTTCAGACGCCATTCGTGATCCATCATGCACCGGCGGCTGAGTCCGTCTGCTCTGGCGTTCAGAGAGCCCGCCAGATGTTGAACCACTAGGGTGACGCCCTGGTGTTCCAGCCATGTCCAGAGGCGCAGAGCCTCCTGACAAAGGGTCCACGACCCCACCCCGCCCTGTTTGTTGCAATACCACATGGTGGTGGTGTTGTCCGTGAACACCTGCACAACACTTCCCCCGGACAGAGGGAAGGAAGGCTTTCAGTGCAAGTCGGATCGCTCTCAGCTCCAACAAGTTGATGTGGAGGCGAGACTCCGCCGGAGACCAGAGCCTCTGATCTCTGCCTCTCCCATATGGCCACCCCATCCCAGGAGGGACGCATCCGTCACTACGACATGCTCCGGTAGGGAGAGGCTCTTGCTCGTGACCCAATCGCGGTCCGTGAGCCACCACTGCAACTGCTGTGCAGTGCCCTCCGAGATCAAGACATGGTCGGACAGGTTGCCGTGATGCTGGGCCCACTGAAACTTCAGGTCCCACTGCAGAGCCCGCATGCGCCGCCTGGCGTGATGCACTAGTAGGATGCAGGAGGCCATCAGCCCCAGAAGCCGCAACACTAGCCTGACCGAAACCCAGGATAGAGGCCGAAAGATAGGAATCAGGGCCTGTATATCCCGCACCCGCTGTTCCGGTGGAGAAACCCGGAACTGCGCCGAATCGAGAACCGCTCCGATGAAGAGGAGCTTCTGAGAGGGGCTCAGGTGTGACTTCGGCACGTTGATGGAAAACCCCAGCAAATGCAGGAGATCCGCTGTAGTCTGGAGACGACTGCCTGGGGCGAGCCCGCCTTCAACAACCAGTCGTCGAGATAGGGGAAGACTGGAACCCCTGATCTGCGCAGATGAGCTGCGACCACTGCCATCACTTTCGTGAACACCCGAGGGGCACTGGTAAGGCCGAAGGGGAGCACGGTGAACTGAAAGTGCTCCTGACCCACCGTGAACCGCAGGTAACGCCGGTGGGCCGGCAGGACAGGGATGTGGAAATATGCGTCCTGCAAGTCCAACGCTACCATCCAGTCTCCAGGGTCTAGGGCAGCTAGAACCTGAGCCAAAGTCAACATTTTGAACCGTTCCTTCCGAAGGAAGGCATTGACGTTCCTGAGGTCCAAGATAGGGCGTAGGCCCCCTTTGCCCTTCTTGGGAACCAGAAAGTAGTGGGAATAACAACCACGACCTACTTCTGGGCTCGGAACGCGCTCGACGGCCTCTTTGGCCAAGAGGGCCGAAACTTCCTCTTGCAGAAGATTCGAATGATCCTCCGAGATACGGTGGTGCTGCGGTGGCATGGCTGGAGGGGTCGTCTCGAAGGGGAGGGAGTAGCCCCTTCGGACGATTTGCAGCACCCACCTGTCCGAAGTGATGGTACGCCAGTGGAGCAGGTGATGGCGAATCCTGCCACCCACTGGCGAGGATTGGGCCTGAAAGCTCGGACTAGGAAGGCTTTGAGGCGGATGCTGCCGGGGTGGATGTGGACTGACCGCGTTTTCCTCCAGTACCGCCTCGGCGGAAACCACGTCCGCGACTGCGTGCAGGCTGGTTCTGCGGCCGGTGGCTAGGTGGACGTGAGGAGGTGCCCATTCCTTGGCCACGAAAGGAGCGAAAAGCGGAAGCTTGTGGCCGCGGGGCCGAGAGGCCCAAGGACTTGGCCGTAGCCCGGGAGTCCTTGGAGCGAGCCAGCGCACTGTCCGCTTTCTCACCAAAAAGGCGAGTGCCATCAAAAGTGAGATGAGAGTGCTCTGGACATCCCCTTAAAAGGACGTGGACCGCAGCCAGACGTGACGTCGAAGCGCCACCGTGGTAGAAATCGCCCTACCCAGCGAGTCCGTAGTGTCGAGTCCACATCGGATTGCATGGCGCGCTGCATCTCTCCCATCGGCCAGAGCTGAGGAAAGCCGTGCCTGGGCCTCCTCCAGGCACAGGGGCAGCACGTCCTCCACCGTATCCCACAGAGAGTGGGAATAACGGTCCAAGAGACAGGCAGTGTTCAAAGACCGCAGGCCCAAACTGAGCGAGGAGAACAGCTTCTTACCGAACTGTTCAAGTCTCTTGGAATCCCGGTCCGGAGGAGCGGACGGGAAGGAGGATTGGGAGGTAGAGGCCTGGATAACCAGACTCTCGGGGGTGGGGTGTTGGGACAGAAAACTGGGGTTGCCCGGAGCAGGGCGGTAGCGCCTGGCAACGTTCCTATCCACAGGAGGGACTGTGGAGGGCTTGGACCAGGTGCCCTGCAGAACGTCAACGAGGGCCTCATTGAATTGCAGCAGAGGCTCAGTGGAGCATGCGGCAGACTGAAGCACCTCAGTGAGGATGTTGGTCCTCACAGCCACGGCAGGCAGCTCAAGCCCAAGGGCCGCGGCCGCCTTGCGCAGCACCACAGAAAAAGCTGCACCCTCCTCCGAAGCCACAGTCGGAGGAGAGATGAATCCAGTGTCCGGTGAGGTATCCAAACCACTGGCCTCCCCCAGTTCATCTGCCCAGTCCTGTGAAAGTTGGTCCTGAAGGGCCAAAGGGTCCACGGACCCCTCCCAGTCGCCCCCGTCATCCGATTCCTGGTAAACAGGAGGAATGATCGGAGCCGGTCGATAGACAAAATGTGTCTCTAGCGGCGTCGGATGCGGCGTCGGGACCGGACAGGGGCTGAACCGGGGATCGACGTCGACCGGAGTTGGTGTCGGAGGTGGCACCGGTGTCGACGCCGGCGGAGGAGGCGTGACGAGGTCGACCGGCGTCGACGGGGGCCCAGGCCTGGGCCCCTCGGAGACCTGCGGCGTCGGGCCGGAGCCTCCAACGGTGCCGGGGGCAGAGTCGCCGGTGCGCAAGGTCGCCCAGTTGAATCTGCGGGGCCCGAAGGCGCACCAGCGGGCGTCGACGGCGGGGCCAGGCTCCTCATGGCCGAGAGGAAGGCACTGACCTCCGCCGGCGTCGCGTCAGTCCCAGGAACCGGCGGGTATGGGGACGTGCGCGGCGCCTGCGGTGGAGCTGCGGGGGTGGAACCACCCTGACCCTCGGCCGAGTCGCGCGACCGGTGAGGGGAGTCCAAAGAGCGGTGACGCCTCTTGGACTTCTTGGAGCGCTTCGACTTACCCGAAGACTTCGAGCCAGACGAGCGACGATGTCGAGTGCGGCTCCGCGACCGATCCTTGGACCTCCTCCTGGACCGGGATCGAGAGGGGCGCGGAGCCGAGTGGCGAAGCTCGAGAAGCTTACGGGAGTGCTCCCGCCTAGCTTTCGAGGTCAGGGCCATACAATCGGAGCACGACTCCGCGTCGTAGTCGAGGCCCAAACAGTACAGGCACCGGCAGTGATGATCGGTCACCGACATCAGTCGATGACAGTCGTCGCAGGCCTTGAAACCAGGCATCCTACCGGCACCAGAGTCGAGAAAGTGACCAAAAAGAGTCAAAAAGGTTAGTCAAAAAATGACTAAAGGGGTAGCTCTCCTGGATCGGTGCTTACTGGCGCGGAAAAAAGAAGAACTGACGTCAGCGCGCGAGGGCGGCATCTAAGTACTCCGACGACGTCATTCCGGCGCACGACGCCAACAACGGACGCGGAGCCGCAGACGACGCCTAGCGACGCGCAAGGGGTATTGCTACAAAAATCTTCAGGATCCAGTCTGACGCCTGGGGATATTCTAAGGTGAGGAATCTAACTAACGTGTTTCTTTCAGATAATCCTTTTTACAAATCAATTGCAGAGCTAATTCTTTGGAAGTGCAAAATCTTTAAGGACAATAACATATTAGACTGCAATGAGATCCCCTCATGGAAGGACCGTAAAGGTTTTGTTTGCTATCTCCAATGTAGAACGTCATCATTGGAATACTTGGGGTTTTCACACTGTAGCCAATTTGAAATATACTGTTTCATAGAAAACATAAGCTCAGCTCAGTATTTCAGATAAATAAGCTTTGGTTCAGCATTTTCCAAATTAAAAGTACATTAAAAATGCATGCGGAATTTCTAGAGGAGAGAGCTCTTGGCATTTAAAAAAATGTTGTTTAAATTTCTACTTGAACGTCTAGGCATCTGGTATAGGCAGATAAAGGTTGGCCAACATGTTCATCTCCTCTCCATTCATCTTGAAAGAGTAAAGAAGGAAACAGGGTTTAGAGTTACACCTAAGGAGTGGGAGGAATTACATTAAAACCAGAATTTACCCTCTGGAACTCCTTATGCACACTTGGTCATTCACTCCTCACTCATACCACTCAACATCTGATGTATCAATGTTCCCCCAAGATTAAACTAAGAGACTCTAATGAAAGTATATAAGCACTATTGTGCATATTTAATAGATCAGAAACCCAAATAGGTAAAAATATATATAGTACAAATAATCACAAATAATTAGACATTTTGAATATCCACAAAATCAATAATGTACACAGTTACACAAAAACTATTAAAAACCATTAAAAAAACCTAGATTCTCCTATACACATTAATTGCAAAATACGCCACCCCACTGGACAGGAAACTACCAGACAATATAATTTGTCTTGCAACTGTTAATTTGAACACTAGTGTAAACAGCACACCGCAGGGGAAGAAATTCCCTGTCGTTTTTGTTATTTGTACTATATTTATTTTGACCTATTTGGGTTTCTGATCTATTAAATAAGCACAATAGTGCGTATATACTTTCATTAGAGTCTCTTATTTTAATCTTGGGGGAACATTGATACATCAGATGTTGAGTGGTATGAGTGAGGAGTAAATGACCAAGTGTGCATAAGGAGTTCCAGAGGGTAAATTCTGGTTTTAACTTTTAAGTTACATAGGAGTTCTGTCCCTCTGGATTTGTAGATGCCCCTCTCCTTGTTTTCAAGGAATTAAAGTAATACAGCTACAAGTTATTCAGGACTGCAGATGTTAGGAGTGCAACATTTTTTAGTGTTGGCTTCTTTCCTATACTCCTAAAGAAAATCAGCAGGCTATGTCCATCTGTCATAAATAGTTGTATTAGATGTTATTGTGAGGGGTCGGTGGACTGGAAGCATGTCATTGCCACCTGTCTAACTCTGTGACAGGCTATACCAAGCAATACTATATCATGACCGACCACACCACACCATACTTTAGTATACAGTGACAGGCCATACCATACAATGACATGCTATGCCATACCATACAATTACAGGCCGTACTGTACCATACCATACCATGACAGGTCATGACATTCTGTATAATGACAGGTTATACCATACAATGACAAGCCACACTGCATACTATACAATTACACGCCGTACTGTACCATACTATACAATGAGTCCATACCATTCTATATGATGACAGGTCTCACAATACCATACGACAAGCCACACCATGCTTTACTATACAATGACAAGCTACGCTATACCATACAATTACAGGCCATACTGTACCATACTATCCAATGAGAGGCCATACCGTACTATGACAGGTCATGACATTCTGTACAATGACAGGCCATACCATGACAAGCCACACTGTATACCATACAATTACACACCATACTGTACCATACTATATGAGAGGCCATACCATACATGTCATCCTATACAATGACAGGTCATACCATACAATGACAGGCCATACCTACTTTACAATACAATAACAGGCCATACCATACAATGACATGCTATGCCATACCATACAATTACAGGCCGTATTGTACCATACTATACAATGAGGCCATACCATACTGTACAATGACAGGTCATACCATACAATGACATGCTACGCCATACCATACAATTACAGACCATACCCTACCGTACTATGACAGGTCATGACATTCTGTATAATGACAGGTTATACCATACAATGACAAACCACACTGCATACAACACAATTACACGCCGTACTGCACCATACCATACTATACAATACAATGAGAGGCCATAGCATACTGTACAATGACAGGGTATGCCATTCTATACAATAACAGGTCATACCATACAATGACAGGCCATACAATGACAGGCCATACCATACTTTACAATGATAGGCCATACCATTCTATATATATGATATATGTACTATACAATGACAGGTCATGCCGTATCACACTATACAACATAACAAAAAAATCCTTTCACATAGCCAATAAATCTAATAGACCTATTGGCTTTGCCAATTCTTGTCACATCCGGTGTCCAACAGGCCATCTTGCTTAAACATTTTCCATTGTGCCACACTCACCAGGACTCCCCGAGCCCCAGTGCTCTCTGGCAAGGGCTGACACACACATTATTTCTGTATTCAGGCCCAAAAATGGAAATGCACTGCCTCTCATCAGTATAGTACCAAATATATTAAACTGCATAAAATGACAGGCACTATTTGGTTGCAATGTTCTAGGTATTTCACCGTCATACAAGCAGTTCAGAGAAAGGGGTGCAGCCTACGACCACTGCAGTGTACAGCTCAGTAGCTCACAGCCAACTCAAGTATGTAGGGTGGTGATGTCTCAGAACAAGGCTGGAGCATGTGCATGGAACCAGCTCCTTTTGTTACGCTGGTTTAACACCGTAGTGAACCTATAAAATGACATGTGTGCCCATACAGTAGACCAGAATATACACAAGCAATTTACACATCATAGTACATCTTCTACTATAGTCTGGACACTGTTCTTTCAGGATCCCTGGATCAATTTTCCTTTCCCCTGGATATATATATATATATATAGATATATACATTCTCTCTCTACCTAGATTCGAGGTTGGGCAGAGCGGGCCAGTTTCATAAAAGGAGAAGGTAGAGAGGGCTGATGGGAACTTTTTCTCACTCTTACATTGGCATCTCACTTAGGTGCCTGGTACGGTTCTAGAGTATGCCACTGGAATGAGGGGAGATGGCTAGCTAGGACTTAAGGGTTCGGAGAAATAGAGAGCATTGCCTCATAGCAAGTGTTCAACGTCTGGAGTTTGCAGAAAACAAGGGATGTAGACCTAGTTTTCTTCTTTAGAAATTGCCTCGACTGGGATGAGGGCACTTTGGAAAATCACCCAAGAATGAGAATCTCTTCAGCATGAAAGACAACCTAACAGAGTAAAATGGAACAGGGGCACTAGTGACACTAGAGGCTGTCTTTGATAGAATAGGGTCACCAAAGGTAACTGATGACCTACCTGATGGGTGGAACGATTTTGGGTACACCAGATAAAATATACCCCACTCCCCAAGATTTAACCCAATATTTCTCTTAGTTCCTTACTTTGGGACAGCACTGCTCCAAAACAGGAAAACCTCACTCATCCTTTCCAAACCATACTATCCAAAAATAAAGCACTAACTGAGAGAAATATTGAGTTAAATTAATTAAGTTTACGCACTGTTGGCACATAAAACAGGCGCTCAGCTCTGCGCCGAGCCAGCTCAGCCCGTCATGATCCAGCCTGTGTTCTTTGCACTATGGATATTAAGAAAGGTTGTTTCACGATCTAAAGAATTTAAGAAAGGGGGTCAGGAAAGAATAGTTCCTGGATAACTTGTAAGTCGGATGAGAAAGCCTTCATGACAAACTTGTGGAAAGAAATGTATTTAAAAAACACAATGTCTCGGTGTCTACGGTCTCATGGTGGAGCCTACGGCTGGCAAGGCGCATTAGCCATTGGAGGAAGTTAAAGTCCAAAATAGATGAAGGCCACTGAACTGGGAAAATTGAGAAAACCAAATAAAAGCACTCAAGAGAGTTCATTTAGATGGAAATGTCCACTCATTCATCATGTAATGGAATTGAATAATTGATTCAAGTGAACGACAGAACTCCCAAATTGAGCTATAACAGAGCGACTAAACATGGAATACATTTAAAACCCAGTACCAAACCAGAGCCGCACGCTCTTGCATAGTCATGTTGCTGTGGTGCTTACGTCACTGGAGAAACGGCAAGGACGAATTTCCCAACCAGTTTATTAGAAATCCATTTCACAATAGGTAAGGTCTTCACACATACAGAAAAAGCTGATTTCCTCTGCCCACAGACGACTGTTATACTTGGAAGGAAACACAAATCCTGTGTTGAATATCACCTATTTATGAGGAGTGAATATCAGTCTGGAAATTCTGCTTATCTGAGTATTTATGAATCCTTGCCAATGATGTGAGAAAGATACTCTGAAAGGCAAGGGAAGTTGAATAGAGTAAAGCTATTGTGTAATTAGTGTAAACCAAATTCACATCTGGAGATGAGGGAAGAAAAGACTTCAACAAAATGTATCTTTCAATAATTTGTCCTCTATGAATAACAGGTCGCATGTCTTGGTTCGAACCCATGGAAGTAAAAACAGTAAAGTGCACAATTACAGGATTTTGAGTTGAGCACTCATGTTGCACATGTTCACAAACTGGCTTGATGGTGATAGGACTGAACCACAAATGAATTCAAGACCGGAGGGAATCTTCAGAAAAACAGATGGGGTTTAAATGTTTTCCTGAAGGATAAGGGATTAGACAGGTGGTGAATTATCATTTGATCTTTTAAAAAAAATTGTACAGAGTTTTATATAGCGTGAATGTGACCCGAATCGGGTATCAGAGTGCGTTACATAGCACCAGTTACATTACATGAGGACACGTTCATTTTTGTTAGGCACGGGGAGATAAAAGTGATTTGCCCAGAATCACAGGATGTTCAGCGTCATTACCCAGTTCCCAGATTCGAGGTCGACTGCCCTAGCCGTTAGGCCAACTCCTCTTCCTACATTTTACATCATGTTTGTTGTTTGATTTACATAGCAAATATTTTCAGGGTTCGGCTTGTGCATGGGCTCTAAGATCTGAGCTAGACCCTTGACTTAGCTCTCCCTGTAAATCTTTTGGCTCGCCCACCTCAATATGCTATACCATACAATGGCAGGCCCTACTATACAATGAGAGGCCATACCATGACAGGCCACACCATCCTTTACTATACAATGACAGGCCATACCATATAATGACATGCCACGCCATATCATATAATTACAGGCCATATCGTACTAGACTATACAATACAATGAGAGGCCATACCATACAAAGACAGGTCATGCAATTCTATACGACAGGCCATACCATACCATACCATACAATGACAGACCATACCGTACCATACAATGACAGGCCACACCATTCAATATAATGACATGTCAGGCCGTACCATTCTATACAATGAAATGCCAGACCATGTCATACAACATAATAACAAGATATAACATACAATGACCAATGCTGTGCGCAGCTCACAGCCTCTTCCAGCATGTAGAGCGGTGATGTCTCAGAACAAGGCTGGAGCATGTGCATAGAACCTGCTCCTTTAGCTACGCTGGCCTGATTCTTACCGGTAAGCCACAGCTAACACCGCAGTGAACATATAAGACAATGTGTGTGCCCATACAGTAGACACTCTTCAAAAGAGAATATACACACGTAATTTACACATCATAGTAAATGTTCTACTATTAGTCTGGTCACTGTTCTTTCAGGATCCCTGGATCAATGTTCCTTTCCTTGGAAAGTAAGAGAATTCCATAGTTTGGGAGTCACCTGAAAGGATACAGCCTCAATACAGGAGCGCCTGAATATGGAGCCCAACATGGGGGTGGATTTTGTGAAAACAATGGTGGGCAAGCAAAAAGATAATGAACTGGGACCCAGGCAGCCATAGACTCAGATGATCACCATTTAATAGCATGAAGGACCTTTGAAGAAAAATGATGGGAATCAAGGGCTAGATGTATTAACATTAAGGACACATATTTCCTAATTGCAATTCTTTCTGATTCGCAATTGGGAAATCGGTATTCCTAATGTAAGAAACTTTTTTGAGTTTCATTAGTGATTCCTAGTGGGTCGCAAATAGAGCTACATCATGCGGTCGGTCGCAATTTGCGACCCAATAGGAATCAATCCCATCACAGGGATGGTGACCTACTCAGGTCCCGAGACTACCAGGTCTGTGATTGCTTTTGATAAAGCAATCTTTTTTTAAATATAATTAATGCATCCCGTTTTGCTTAAAGGAAAACAGGATGCATTTAAAAAGAAAAAGTAGGCAGTGGTCCATGGCACCACTGCCTGCACTAAACTTTTTTTTTTTACCCCGTCCCGAATGGGTTACCATCAGTTTTAAACTGGTGGTAAATATTATTGTTTCATGAACGGAATTTGGTTGCAAAAAAGCAATAGATACCATACCGATTCGGCATTGGAAGTCATGCCCTAAACACGTCCCTTCAAAATACTGAATATCAAATGCAAAATGTGATTTGGTAATAGTTACTGAATTGCATTTTGTACATTTAAAAAAAAAAAGCAGTTTTCTAGTTGCAAAAGGCCCGATTCGCAGTTTTCAATGAATATAGGACTCTCACGCTCTGCGCATATAAGTGGCACTTGGGGGCATGTACAATTAAGATAGTAAATTCCCCATCCTCATTCACAGACTCAACAGTGGTGACCCTTTAGTATCATAAATTTGGCATAGGATGCCATTGCCTTCACTAAGTTTCCCCAGTCTTTATAGGTAACGTCTCTTACCTAAAAAGAGGTTACAGGTAGAATGTAAACTAATAATATTTAATGATCTAAAATGTACTGCTCCAGCTTTCATTGCTGCAACGCCTAATTGTAGGTGATCTTCCCTGATGAAAATAAGCAACTCTCTTGTGCACTTGCAAATGTAGCTGTCAGAGGGCGAAATATCTCTTGTGCTGCATGGGATTAATCAATCTCAAAAGCCTCTAGACATGTCTGCTGCTAGTTTGTATACATTTGTTGCCCAGTGAAAGACTGTATATCCTCCACCATTGGATCCTAGATGCCTCACTGAATGAATTCTCTTGCTATTCTCTTTGTGGATAGGCCAAGGGCAGGATGACGTTTTGCTCTGAAAAAACATAGCAGCCATCTAGACTTCTTTTGAATTTGTTTGCTTTACAAATCACAACAATAAACAGTTGTTTCTGTCTTCTATACTCAAACTTTAGATCCACTAATACATGGAAAAAAATATTTGCATTGTTATTTAATATTGAGAGTAAAAAATATCTATTGATCCTCTGAAATATTTAAAAATCACTAAATAAAATTCTAAGCATTAAACATATCAGCTGACGCAAGCCCACTCCAAACTTATTTACAAATTCTTAGTTTTGTGTATTTCAGAACATCAGCAATTGGTATTTCCCTTTTTAAAATGGAGTCTACAGATGTTTCAGGTCACCAGTGCTTTGTACTTCGCATTTAGCCGGTAGCAACCCTTTGAGGGGCAATTCTTCAATTCGATGCTGATCGTAGACACCTTCATGGTGAGAGGAGCCAAGCATTCAAAGCCATATATCTACTGGTAGAAATGCTGAGCTATCTACACGTTTTGGCTAAGAAAGTAATATATGTACTAATGGTGAAAAGTGCTGTAACTGTGTTTTTGAAAGACCTTCTTCTGGTCTCTTTCCCACAGGTTACTCAAATGGATAGAAGAAGGGGTACCGAACGATCCCTTCCTGAACCCAGAGCTGATGAAAAACAACCCATGGGTGGAGAAAGGCAAATGCAGCATACTGTGACCACTCCTGCTGACCCCTCAAGGGATCCTCAAAGACCCAGAGAACAGCTTCCAACTCCAGTCCTTTCATCATTCATCAACTCTGAATGTACTTTTGTATCAATGGCAAGAAATAATAATTTGCAATTTTCCTGTTATGTCCATTTGAACAAAGAAGGCCCTAAGTGAGTCTTTTTCAATCCAGGCAAAGTCTGAGGTGTCAGCCAGAAATAGCCCTCACAGAAAGCAAGTAAGCGATTAGCAATGCTATTTTGGAAGCTCTTGATCAAAAACGGCACAAAAAACATGTCAAAGGTACGTTTCTAGAAGAGTAGAGGAAGTAAATATAGATACACCCAGAAAAATATGTTCTTGATAGATTGCTGCCACTTAAACTATGCTTCATGTAATGTCTGTTTAATTTAATTTTTCCAACTTGTAAAGGAAACTTTTGTAAAAAAAAAAATATTTTCAAAGATTTTAGGTACTTTTGTAAGTTGTAGAATAATTAAATTTTGCAGCTACGAAGTAAAGATATGAATACCAGACCTATATGAATTTATAAACTAATTAAAGCAATAGTCGAATCATTTGTTTACATTGCTTTTTCTTTTATTAACAAAAGCTGGAGAGACCTGAAACGGACTCATCAACATAAAACATTTCCCCCCTCGAGGCTCTGATCAGGTTGCCCTCCAGAACACCTTGAGCTCCCCCCACACACATTATGTACATTGTGGACCTATGAATGAGAGGACTCGTCACAGGAGGTCTTTGATATAAATATTTCGCCGCACGGCGTTGGAGACGCCTTCATTGAACCGGAACCACACGTCACTCTTTCCCACTGCCGTCCCAATCTGTTTCTCAATCGATATCTTTTCAGGTTCCGAATTTTCTGAAGGGAACCAAAAATATATGGGAAGGAGAGAAAGAAACAAATATCGTCTGGTTACTATTTCCATAAAACAATGATACATTCACAATATGTAGGTCGGTCATCAAAAGGCCCACATTTGGGTTAAACTTCCTGCCTATCCTGTCTATAGTCAGCTAAACTAATTTGACAGACCATGCAAGAGCTACAAAGTATGACTTCAACCCTCAACTTCTGCCTTCACACAATACCCCCAACACCTCTTCCCCCCTCAGCACCTTAAGTAAAAGGGTTCTTTACCTGTTGAACCGTTAAAAGTTACAATATATCTCGGATGATACTTTCTCACTACTCTCCTTCTTGTAAATGGACCGTTACCCCACTTTCACAAGCCCCAATAATCCATCTTCTTTTAAAAGCCAGTAGGAGACTGTTTTCTGAAGGCATCTGTGAACCTTCTTCTATAAAGAAGGATGCTCGAGACCTGAATACTCATGTCCAGAATTCGCTGCTGCGCCCATCTTAAGGAGGGTCTGGAGCACACCTATCGTACAGAGAAGGAAGGATGGGCGCACTGGAAGAGCGGGGAAGGAACTGCATCAAGCCTTAAAGAAAACATATTGTCTGCCGTAGATGGTATTATTAACCATGCGTATATCATGATGAATTAATCTTATGGAGTATTTTTATTAATTACTATGCATTTGACCCAATGTGTTTTGGGTTATAAGTATATTTTATATTGGAAGGCAATTTTGCTGACGACAATAAATACATTGGTATAAATTTTCTACTATGGGATTAGGAAGAGGCTGAAAGTTCCACATAAGAGGCTCCTGAACCCATTTTTCAAAATGATCCTCTATGATTTGAAGTTTGGTACTGCCTGGGTTCGATGACACATAGGTTCTTGTACTATCACAAGCTTGGATCCTATTTTGCACTCTGGCCTGGGCTCAAGCGGCCACCATGAACCCGACCCGCTCCTATACTGACAGCCAATAGAGCTCATTTCTGGCATTGTAAAGGTGATGTTTCTTTTTATTTGACCTCCATTTTGGTAGATGGATTGCAAATGATAAAGCTGCAGTTTGTAAAAGACCTAATTGGGGAGGCCATGGGACAGGATCCAATACAAAGTGTGAGAGCAAGTCTCAACTGTTCCCTTTTTGTCCCACTTCTGTCTTAAGTGAATCCTTTTTTGAAACCAAGGCAAGCAAATTTATTTCTGAGAAAACACTGGGAACTTTGCATGTATGAAAATACCTCTATGATCTGAAAGCAACTGGTGTCCCAAAAGGGGAGTCTCCACTGAGAAGGCAAGTATTCACAGTCAAACCTGAGGACAAACAAGGATGTGAAACTTGGACCGAGGGTCATTTTTGAGTACTGTGGACAGGTATGAATGAAGTGCAGACCCAGCTATTAAGCAGGGGGTGCTACACAGAGCAAATACATGTTTGAGGCTCTTGTAAATACAAGAAAAGTTCGTGAAAACCAGAGGAACAGTAAGAAGGATGGCACTTTTTGGCTTTAGGCCTGCAGACTGCTCGAACCCAGGATTGCAGCTGTACATTCACTGAAGTTTAAGAAAGACAGGCCTTTTATCACCGTCGTGCAAAACATTAAATGCACTAAATAGGCAATAAACTTCCATGTTTAGGTTGGGCTGCAACTACTCTCACTCTTATTTTATTCATCCCCTCTACTTCCCAAATTGATGTTCAAATTACTCAAAAACAAGTATTCATATTTTATTCAAATGGTATTCCTAGAGCCAAAATGTCCTTTCTGCAAAATAAGTGTATGGCATTTACTATATACCCTTATTTTGCACAATTCCTGTCAGCATAGAAAACTTCCAGGTGAACACTCTGCTGTTTCATCATACTTAGAATGTATGCACATGTCCTTTTTGCTGGCAGAGGGGCTGTCTGTGAGCACCTGTACTAGCAGCCCCTTGATGGACAGAAAGAAGGCCGTCAACCCCAAGAGGATGGCCCTCAGTTCAGGATGGTTGGTGTGGATCTAGGACTCACCAGAGGCCTTTAATCTCCACCTCTCCCAGATAGCCGCCCCAACCTAGAAGTGATACATTTGTCACCACTGTCCACTCTGTGTGGGGAAGGTTGAGGGTATGCCACTTAGCCTATCACAGCCCAGTAACCACAACTGCAGATCTTTTGCACTCTCCTCCCAAATCTGACCGTGCTTGGAGAGGCCCCCTTGCTGGACCCACTGGGACTTCAGATCCCACCGTAGAGCCTACATATACCACCTGGCATTCTCGACCAGAAGGATGCAGGAGAGCATGAGTCCCAGCAGTCTCAGAGGCGACCACACTGAAATCCAGGAGAGAGGCTGAAAGATCAGTATGCTTGCCTGAATGTCCTGGACTCTCCAGCATCTGAGAAGAGGTCAGGTGTGACTTCGACACGTTGATAGTGAACCCAAAAGATGACAGGAGTCTCGCCATAGTCTGGAAGTGGGCGACGACTGCCTGAGGCGAACTCACCTTCAAAAGCCAGTCATCGAAGAAGGGGAAGACTGGCAGTCTTGACCTCTGAAGGTGCGATGCCGCCACCACCATCACTTTCGAGAACACCTGAGGAGCACGGCAAACTGAAAATGCTCCTGTCCCACCACAAACCGCAGATGATGCCAATGGGCCAGCAAGACACATACATGAAAATAGGCGACCTACAAGTCCAACGCTGTCATCCAATCTCCAGGGTCGAGGACAGACAAGACCCGGGCCAGGGTGAGCATTTTGAATTTCTCCCGCCAGAGTTAGGCGTTGAGAGGGTGCAGGTCTAGAGTAGATCGAAGATCTCCGTCCTTCATGGGCAGCAGAAAGTAGCGGGAATAACAGCCACGCCCTACTTCTGGCACCAGCACCCTCTCGACTGGCCGTTGTTTTGGTACTTTTGAAGTACTTCCTGCCGCAAAATGGAGAGATGGTCCTCTGCCAGTTGCTGAGGGGATGGTGTAAGGTGCAGTGGAGAAGAGAGAAAGGACAAGTCATAAGCCTTGCGAACAATCTATAGGACCCGCCTGTCCGACATGAATGGTTGCCATCCCGATAAGAATCGGCTGAGTTTGCTTTCCACTGGGTGGCTCTGTCCCTCTAAGGGCACGCTAAAGAGTTTTGATAGGTGAAATCACAGGTTTTGGATGTTGTGCTGACTTTGGCCGCGGGGTGGTGGGCACCATGGTCTCTACTGCATAACTGGTAGGTTCCCTGAGGGGGCTGGATGGGTTGGCAGTAAGGGACACCTCGGCCAAAACCGTGAAAGAAGCAGTGGCAATGTTGCAGCTTGTGAGGCTGTGTGGGAAGGCAACACTTTCTTGAGGACTTGGAGAACAAAGAAGAATATCCTCTGAAGTGGCACCATTGACTCCAGGAAAGGGAACCAAGTGCACACTTTGGACGTGGAGTGGGACAAGTAACGGTCCCGTTGTAGCATCTTCTAATGCTTAGTGACGTAGTGTTTCACCATGTGTTCATCAATGCGCAACCTCTGCAGGCCTTGGAGTCATGGACCTGCTGGGGATCCGTCACAGACATCTGTTTGTAACAGTACCTAAAGGGCCTGAAACCTACCGTTTCAGAGGGGGACAGCTCTTGCACACTGTAGAAATGTTTGTTGAAAATCGAGGTAAATGTGTCTGAGACACAAGAGGGAGCTCCGCATCTGCCAGTGGAGGTACAGAAAGAAAGGAACTGATGTCAGTGCACAGGAGTGGTGCCAATATAGGTCCCGCACATAATTTCTGGAGCAAAACAGAGTGGGTTTGGAACTGCAAGGTACCACCTTCAGGAGAGCAGAAGTACTGCTGAAAAGATTCCAGATCCAGTCTTATGCCTGAGGAATATTCAAATGATGAGGCTAGAAGTCTCTATAAGAAAGAACAAATAGCAACACACCCAACAGTTTGGCTTACAAAGGGTCTGTGTTACTGGAGCCGCACAAACTTGTTCCAGCAACCTGAGTAAAGAGATTTCCTGGAAGGATGCCTGGGCGCAAAGGTGGCGAAAACTGCCACTGCTTAATCTCCACACATGGAGATGTAGAATGAGCAGGCCTGGGTGCAAAACCCTGTTATGCTGCTGCGGCACAATAGCTTTCCCAAGTGGCAGCCAGATCGGAGGATAGATATTCATGGCCAGAAGTTCCGGGTATCACACTCTCCTGTCGAAATCTGGGGTCACTAAGATGACTTAGGCCCGCTCGTTTATGATCTTTTGCAGGGGCAGTTAATTTAGCAACGTGAAGGCATACAGGAGTTCCGAACTCCATTTTAAGAGGAATAAGTCTCTGAGAGAGAGCCTTAGAAACTCCAATGCCCAAATGTGCTGACTGCGCGTTCTCAGCAGTGGTGCAGAGATTGCACCAAGCCTCTCACCGCAGATGGAACATGTCCTGGGCCACTTCCGGGTGTAATTACCATTCGTGATTCACCAGGCATCGCCAGCTGACATCATTCTCCCTGGTGTTTAAATATTCCACAAGATGGTGTATGATCAGGGAAAAGCCATCCTGGTTCAGCCAGGATCAGAAGCACAAGGCCTCTTGGCAGACAGTCCAATGCCACATTCTGCCCTACATGGCAATGGTGTTGTCTGTGATGACTTGAACCAGCCTCCCTTGATAAATGGAAGGGAGGTTTTCAACGCCAATGAAATGACCTGCAACTCTAGTAGGTTGATATGCTTGGATCCAGCAGGGATCTCTGCTCCCCACCTCTCCCAGATTACATCCTCAACCCCACAGTCCTGCGCCAGTCACTACCATCAGCGCTGTTTGGGGCATAGAGAGAGGTCTGTTGCTGGTCCAATTGCGGTCAAGCAGCCACCTCTGCTGGTTTTTTGCAGTCTCCTCCAAAACCTGCATAGAGTCTAACCGGTTTCTTTGGTGCTGGGCCAACTGAGATTTCAGACTTCACTGCACGCCCCATATGTCATTCTGGCATGATCGAGGTGCAGGGTCCATTAGGCTAATAGTCTCAGAAGCATCATAGTTTTCCTCACGGATACCGAGGACAGTCTTAAACATCAGGGTCACAGACTGAATGATCTGGACTCGTTATTCTGGGAGGAAGGCATAAACATGCACTCTATCCAGGATGAAAGGGAGCCTCTGTGAAGCAGCCAGGTGTGATTTTGATTGTGAAACCCCAAAGTAAGATAGTTTGCCATTGTCTGGAGGTGGTCTATGACTGACAATGGCAAGCCAGTCTTAAACAGCCAGTCATTGAGCTAGGAAAAAACTGGTACCTAGATCTCCAAAGATGTGTTCAAACCACCACCATTACCTTTGTGAACACCTGATGGGTACTGGTGAGGCCAAAGGGAGAATGTCAAACTTGAAATGCTTGTGGCCCACCTTGAACCACAGGTAACGTCTTTGGGCCTGCAGGACGCACACATGTAAACTAGTCTTTCTGCAGGTCCAATGCCACCATGCAGTCTCCTGGATCCAGGGCAGAGAGAGCTTGGGCCAGAGTGAGCATCTTGAATTTGTCCTCACGCAGGAAAAGTTGAGGGTTCAAAAATGGGGCAAAGTTGCCTGCCCTTCTTCAGCACAAGGAAATAGTGGAATTAACACCCAGTTGTGATTTCTAAGGCTGGGACCCTCTCTACGGCATTTTCTCCTAAAGAGCCATCCCTTTTGTCAATTTAGACCGCGCTGGAATAACGTCTGAAAATTTTACAGCATAAGAGTCAAACCAGAGAAGAGTACCAACTAGAGTGGATCGTTGTAGAACATGTTTGGCAGAGGACGCTTCATCAGTAACACCGGTCACATGCATGGGAATGGAAGCACCTTAGCCAGCACCTCCTTGTAGGGGTTTTAGGCAACGGATTCAGATGGCACAAGGCTGGCGTCACTCCAAGATTAGCTGGCAGAAACTACAAATGCAACTGGAGTAGAAGAGGAGAAATTGCTACAACAAAGCACAAAAGAACTGCTCCTGAAAGCGTTAGAATGGTGGTGTTGGGGTTAGAGATTCTAGGGGAAACTTTTGTTATCATTTCAACGCTGGAATGGATTCAGATGGCGAATGAGAAGGTTCCTTATGGACAGGAGAACACAGTCTATGCAATTGTTGTCCAGGGCGTTCAAATCACACAAGGAGGACGGAAGGAGGAGCCTAATGTGCTGCTTAGGTGGCTAGACGGGCACAATAAATTTTCTTTCTGTGTAAAACGCTTCCAGGATGAAGCTTGTTGTCTATGCAATAACTCCACACCTTAAATCCTAACACGTTTGTGATGTGCCATGAATAGATTCGCTGCTCTCTCCACAATTGCCCTCTGGTGCAGGAAGAAAAACTGATCACAGAAGCCTGCATCATAGTGTAGGCCTAGATCCCAAAGATCGGATGAATGTGGGACAGACCGACATATGCATCCTAGATTTCAGGCAAGGTTAAAAGCCAGAAAATGAGGCACATAACTAAAATCTTGTTAAAACAACCAAGAAAGATAGAGTCAAAACACATTGAGTCAAGATAAAGCAAACGTCAGGTTGGCGTATTACTGGTGTGCAGGATAAAGCATGGATGTTACTGGCCAGGGAGATGCCCCTAAGGAGGTTTGGTGTCACTTTGGACAGTGTAATTTAGCATATCTGCAACTAGTGTTGCACTGGAATCACCTAGCACCAGAAATAGTAGTTGCGGAAAACAGTTCTAGCACCAGTCTGACTGCTGGAGATACTACTGGGCGAGGAATTGGCCAAAAGTAATATCAATTAGAAACAACTAGGATGCTTTAAAAAACAAAATCTGAAGTTAGCAATTTTCATTGAGTGGTTTAGAATAAACTCCTCATACATACCTACAACAGGTTCTACTTTCTTGACAATCACACGCCCAAAGAAGTCCGTCTCCGGCTGTGAACAGGGAAACAAAAATTACGTTTAGTTTCAGGTTACTTTTTCTTTCTTTTTAAAAATCAATAACTTTCAAGAAGAAACAGAATAAGTTCCATATACAACTACAATGCCTCAACATTAGGCAAGTCACATACCCATCTTAAGTGCAAGCAATCCTATATTATTTATCTGATTTTGACTCATGTAAATGATTACCTAAATTGTAAATAAGATGCTTTAAGATTAAAACTGTGACAAAAACTCACATCATAGTAAACATGGACTCCACGCAAGCCATGAACATGCATTGGTCAATCTGGACATTCACGACAGATGATTATCAAATGGATGGTCCAGCATAATAAGGAAAACCTACAGTATGCTCACGTCATCTCCTCTTGTTTCACCATATTATCACTTTCTCCTAGTACCCGTTGCTCTAGGTCCTGAACCCAGCTGAAATATAAGCCCACTCCAAGCCTTCCAGTTCATTGCAGTTGTCTCTTTGCAAGCACTATGCCCAATAACACATTCAGTTGTCTGTATGAGTCAAAATGAGACTCAATACATATAGTTTGTGGATATATACCAGTTTCCAATAAGATGGTGTTGAAAGTCGTTGCATAATGTCTGACTATAATGTATTTATTAACTATTACACAAGATCACTTATACATGGAATAAAAAATTATTGTATCAGAACCACATGTTTTAGGTACATCACATTCATGTCTTAATTCATTTTGTACAGAAGTTGGGATATCAAAAAAGCCAATGTGTAGATATTTATACTGTACCAAGTTGAACCGAGTACTCTCTGCTATTGCATGTCTTCTGTGGGATCACCCAGGTCTGAGTACCATTTGCCTAGAAACGTAATGATCGACTGGTAATCAACAGTCTGTATACTGAGTACAGCACTGACAAAGTCTACCTCGGTCTCCCAGATGCAATAACGCCGCATTCACTTGGTGCATTTCTGGTTATTTTGGTAAATCCGGCCATGCCACATGCAATCTAGCTGCTGTTCCCACGTATGATGAGAACGATGCGCATCCTTTTCTCATCTTACGAAAGAGAAAAGGTGATTGGTACAGAGTATCCAATCCATGGTAGGGACAACAAGGCTGGAAGGCTGCATTACACTGTTACAATGCAGGAAGTATACATATATTTACACAGTGGCGGCTGCCAGGAGGAAAAAGTGGTAGGGCAACACTCGGGGGGG
The DNA here is from genome assembly GCF_964204655.1 of Triturus cristatus. Lineage (NCBI taxonomy): Eukaryota > Metazoa > Chordata > Amphibia > Caudata > Salamandridae > Triturus > Triturus cristatus. The sequence goes on from NC_140593.1 coordinate 1,120,206,739, forward strand.
ACAATACCAAAATTAAAAGAAATGAAAACGTACCTGCTGCGTCGCCGCCTGCCGCCTCGGTGCTCTTCTCCTGATCACAGGCTCCCAGACTCCCCTGTGCCAATCCAGACGCTGCTCTCATGCTGGTAATGCTATTACCTAGCATGAGGGCAATGCCAGGACTGGGGAGAGCAGGCTAGTTTCACGCTCCCAGAAAGACTGGGAGCCCGTGCCTGCTGTTCTCCACGCAATAGCCTGGAAACATCCAAGTGCGCAAGATGTTCTGGCCTTCCTAAGACAGCCGGCCAAATCGTCATGCGCGCTTGCAGTGCCCACCACTGTAAGCGCCCTCCGTGATTGCCTGTCAGAGGATTGCTCCGCCCCAAGACTCGGCTCATGATAAATAAAATATTAAAGCTGCTTTATTACCATTTCACATGTTTTTAACCGCTGGCTGAGGCAGTGGGGTGACGCTCTTCTGCCATAACGGAGGAGCCAGGGCGGTGTATATATATATATATATATATCTATGACTAGGGGCATTTGTCGTTCTAACCCGCATCTGACAGACCATAAAAGTAACAGCTGCAGAATGCAGCACAACCAGGCTTTTGATTTGAATCTGTCACCGGATCCACGTTAGTTATAGCTTCCAAAGACTCTGCATACTGCAACTGGGAGGCTTCATCATTGCCCCGGGAGTCTTGGACCAATACACCCCTCCAAACATCATGCCATGGCAAACAAAGTGTAGGCGGTGCTATTCATGGCGGACTACCTCTCAAAGCAATGAAGTATCCAATACTATGGAAAAGGTGAGTGGGGGGCTGGGGGCAGCAATAGGCATGCCCTGTAGCATGTGCAGTAGCTCATGAACCAATGTAATTTTAGCTAGTCCTAAGGTGGCACATTATGGATATCGGGAGCGCCAACCAAAAGTTTACAGATTTAGCACATTTATCAATTAAAGCAGAAACATCTGGATCCCTATGTGCCTAAAGAGACGCAAGCTAATTTCAATAGAAAACCTATTTAAACTCTGCAAATCTACATCAGGGAATGGAATTAAGAGCAACATGTTGTTTGCGTAAAGGTAAACAACCTACAAGTGGATCCATATACCCCCTGTAGTGAACCTCTCCTTCACAAGCGGAATTAAGAGCTCGATCAAAAAGTATTAAGTAGCAACGCTGGCTAGTTACTCTGTATATGGACCAGTTAGAGGAAAGCTGAGCCTTCTCCTTGGTGTATAGCAGAGTCCCAGCCTAGATATTCCCCAGGCCCATTGGCTTGAGGGTTTCGAACTTGAAAAAACAGATCAAAGTACTAAATGCCTTGTGCATGGGTTGTGAGAGTCACTCAGTAGTTAAACAGTTCTGGTCTAGGCAATTGAGCATGCTCCAGACATCCAGAGGCGGATCTGCACAGGCCAGCAGGCACTCCATCCACAAGTCAGCAGATGTGACTACGACCTAAACAGGCAGCAAAAACCAGCTGCGCAGCACACCCATCAAGACAGTACAGTTGCCTCAAAGGGGTGGAGCTCTAGGGAACGTGGTCAGGCTGTTGACCGCCTTGGTTCCTCCCCCATCAGGTTATTTTTCTTACACACTGATGATTGATGGAGAACATTTATCTGGAACCAAACACCACTTGAAGGAAGTTTCAGGTGCTAACAGGATCCAGTTCAGAGGCGGGAGCTCCCAGCGGCAAACACGTGAAGATGCCTGAAGTCACTTCAATGAAGATCTTGGCTCTCATTGATTAGGAAGGAGATGCCAATGAGCGTCTCAGATTTACATTAGCCATCTTATATTATATAAAGATCTGCTGTAGAAGAAAGCTTGGAGATGAATGGGGCTTTTGAATTTAGTTTAGGACGGCTAATAAACATTTCGGCAGGTTGCCATAACTACCCAATTTACTCACAACGACATCTGTTTTTCAGCCCCTATGAGTAACAACTAGGACGCCACAAACAAAAGTAGGCACCATCCCTATTCCGCAAAAAAGAGTTACAAGAATGGCATCATTAGCACCAGCACCACAGAGGTAGTTCTGCACCCAAATGTAAACAACGGACTCATAAATGGCATTAAACACGAGCAGAAAAGAGGGCAAGTGTCTCAAAACTGCCACTGAGTGAGCCTTTGTATGCAGAATAACCATCAACAGGTTATTGAATTAGAGCTGAACAACACACTTGACAAAATGCACTGCAAAAATCGGGAAGATATTGTGTTTGGTACTAACTGATAAAATATTAATGCAAAGCACCAAAAAAAGATAGAAATTTCCTAAAATAATGCCCTTTGACATCCGGAAGACAGCAACATGGGAAGGATAACTGTAAGAAATGGGGTTATTGGTTGAGGAGGGTGGAAACCCCGTTCAGCCGATAACCACAATCCTTGTCTGGGTGGACCACAGAAAATCACTAAATTAACCTGTGTTTAACCATCTGGTATTTTGGCACATGGCAGTCAGGCTTAACCTAGAGGCAAAGTATTTACAAAGCACATAAACAGTAAAAAAATTTAACATTACAAAAAAATCCCAAACCATTTAGAAAAAGAGAGTACATTTTACTAAATAAAATGAGACCAAAATGACAAATTCAATCAGCAGAACCGGAGAGATTGACTTTCAAAGTTGCAGGTAAGTATAGCACCTAAAAGGAACAAAGCACCATTTGCGGTCATCTGGTCTTGCTAGACCAAGGGAAGTCACAAGTTCAGGTTGACAGTAACAGAGTGCGGACTGGATACAGGGACCAGGTTAGTCCAGCTGAAAAAGAAGAGTGCAGTTCGCAGTGGAGGAGGTCGCGAGGAGAAGCGTCATGGGTGGTCATCACAGATTTGTGAAGAGCAGTCCGAGCGGCACAAACCTGTAGAGCTTGAGAGTTGCGGATGGTCGTTGCTGGAGCTTTTGAGTTGGTAGTCACTGCAGGCTGTTGTTGCTGTACCAGGAAGTGCAGATGTCACGCTGGCAGTCGTCGCTGCTGGTCGTGTAGCATAAGAGTCAGGTTCACTGGAACTCTGAGTTGACGGTCGTCGCAGGGTGCAGAGTGTTGGTGCAAACGGGCCTGTTCGCAGTAGCGAGAGCCCAGAACATCAGAATTTTACCTTTTCTTGTAGAGGACTGCATTCTGATGCCAGCCACGGATCCAGGACCTGGGGAGGCACCTCTTGGGGATCGGGGACTCCCTTCTAGCAGAGGTCAGCTGAGTTCAGGCAGGTCCAGTTACATCAGGTCAGCTGGGAATTGTCAGGGAGGACTCTGGAACTTGTTGTGTCCCAGTAGCTCAAAACAGGAGGTCAGCCAATTGACCCTTGGAGTCTCTCAGATTAGCCTGAGATGATGGGAGGAGGTCCAGTCTTCCTTCTCACCTCGCAGAGCAGGCCTCAAGCAGCAGGGCAGTCCTCTGGGGGAACCAGGAAAGCCTCAACCAGCAATACAGTCATCCGGTCGCAGAAGGCAGTCCTGAGAAACAAGGCAGGCCTCAAGCAGCAGGTCAGTCGTCTGGAAAACAAGGCAGTTCTTCTTCTGTAATGTCTGCAGTTCCAGGAGTGGAGTGTACTGAAGAGTTGTTCCTGAGGGTCCAATATCTATATGTGGTGCCAGCCTTTGAAGAGGGGGGAACTTCTACCACTACATCCTGTTCTGGGACGTTCCTTCCTTTCCCACCCAAGGCTCCAATAAGTCTAGGGTGACAAAAGGCTAGTGCCGGCTTCCTTTTGTGTGTGCTGGAGGGAAGCCCTCTGAAATATAAGTGGGGCGGAGAACAGCTCCGCCCCCCACCACCTATCCTGTCAGGATGGCCCAGCCTATCCACTTCTAAGCCCTTTTGTCTCACTGTCTGGGACGAATACACAAAGCCTAACAGCAGGGTCATCTGACCCAGGACACTACCAAAAGGCGCCAAATGGTTAGGGCAAAAACTGCCAACTTTCTAAAAGTGGCATTTTCAGAATTGTGACCTAAAATTTGACTGTACCATTAAATAGGATTTTAAATTTAAATTAACTTGAGATCAAACATGATATTTCTACCGGTTCCTCGTCAAACTTTAGCACTAATTAAATGTAATAAGGTAACCCAAAGGTATCGTATGAGAGAGAAGGCCTTTCAGTAGTGAAAAACAAACTTAAGAGTTTTTAACTACCAGGACAAGTAAAACTTTAAAACATATCCTACCTTTTAATACAATGCACCCAACTTTGTGGGCTGTTTACAGCCTATCTTAAGGGTAACGTATATTTATTAAAAAGGATGTTATATTATGTTAGGGGGTTTTGTAGAGCATGGTAATACCAGTGAGGTGTCTTGGCACTAGTGTCCCGGAAAACGGAGCACAATGAGGAAGTAAAACGGTAAAAGAAGCAATAGACCTAGGGAATAAACAGCCAAAAAGCTCTAAAGAAGTAAGGAATTAGGCTACGGAGTTAAAAAGCCACGTTTTTAAGTCCTTCCTGAATTTCAAAAGATTGGATTGAGATCGTAGATGGTTAGGTTACGAATTCCACCATCTTGCTGTAGAGTAGGAAAGCTCCTCCCACCCAATGGGCTTTTCTTATTCTGGGTACCTGTACTTTGTTTGCTGTACTAGACCGCAAAGTAGGAAAGGGGGAATACCACTTGAAGATGTCCTGCAGAAAGAAGAGACCATCCTGATGTAGTCTCATATGGACCCAACAAAGCGCTTTGAATTGAATCCGTGCCCGGATGGGAAGCCAGTGGCGTTTCCTAATAGAGCTGGAAACCGAGCAAAATTTAGGAAGATTCAGCAGAACTCTAGCTGCCAGGTTTTGAAGAGTCTGAAGTTTGTTGAAGAGACATGTTTGCGATCCTACAAATAAAGCATTGCAGTAATGAATTATTTAAATAACAAGCGCTAGAATCCCTGATTTTCTTTGCTCAAGTGGACGAAATGGAAGAATGTGTCCACTGAGCAATACCGTTCATGCATGCACTGAACTGTAGGGCTAATTTTTCTGGGTTGGAAGAGACAGATACCACTAACTGTGTGTCATCGGCATAAGAACACACCATGAACCCGGAGAATCTTTTCAGCTGAATAAGGGGGGTGATATAAGCATTAAAAATGGTTGGACTTAATGAGGACACCTGAGGGACCCCCACAAGGAAGCTTGAAGGGTCACTACTTGCTCTCTACTGGAAAGGAAAGACCTGGTTAAATTGAGAGCTGTCCATTTTATGCTTATTGTTTCGAGACTGTTGACTAGGAAAAGATGGTCAGCCGTGTCAAATGCAGCCGACAAGTCCAATAGGACTAGGGCCGCACTGTATGCTCTGTCAACAATTGATCTAATTTCTTCAGTGGCTGTCAATAGGGCAGACTCTGTACTGTGTCTATGCCTAAAGCCATGTTGTGTAGCGACAAGACAATCTAGGAAAGAGATGATCTCTTGATTCATTACTCTCTCCAATACTTTTGCGGGCAAGGGTAGGCAAGAGATAGGCCTGCAATTTTTCACTTCAGAAAGATCAAGAGATGGTTTTTCAACATGTAGCAAAATTGAGGCTTTTTTCTAGGCTGTCAGGAAGCAGTCTGTTCCCAAGATCTTATTCATAACGAAGGTTAGGTAGACAGCTATAGTTTCAGAAAAGGGATAAAGTACCTAGGGAGGACAGGGATCTGCAGGAAATCCAGACAATGGTTTTTAGAAAAGAAACAACTTTTTTTTCCGAACGATGAGCAAACAAGCTTAAAATCAGGATGGTTTAGGCTGGGCAAAAGGTTTATTTTGTCATGTTGAATAGGCACTTTAAAACTGCACTACACGCTGCAATTAAAGGCCTGAAGAACAAGTTACTTACCTTCGGTAACGCTTTTTCTGGTGGATACAGTATCTGCCTGTGGATTCCTCACCTTGTGAATATCCCCTGCGCCAGCAACATTCAGAAACTTTTGTAGCAGTCCACGCCGATGAGGTCGAAGACGACGTCACAGAGGCACGGCTCCGCTCGCGACTCCGCTGACGTCACCGGCTCCATAAGAAGACCTCCTCGGCGTGATGACGTCAGTTCCGCCCCTTTTTTCCGTGCCTTCGAGGCACACGGACGGACTGACAGCAATATGTACATCAACAGTATACACAGTACACAATATGCATATCAACACACACAGTGTGGAGAAGAAACATCAAAGCACTAGAAATAACCCAATGTCCTTGACAGTCATAAATACATTTGAAATCATCAATAGAATTACCGTCATAGAGTCACTGGAATAGAAGGATGGACAACGGGGAGGCGGGTGGGTCAGTGAGGAATCCACAGGCAGATACTGTATCCACCAGAAAAAGCGTTACCGAAGGTAAGTAACTTGTTCTTCTGATGGATACATCTGCCAGTGGATTCCTCACCTTGTGAATAGATTCCACAGCAGTCCCCACTCCCGGAGGAGGGTGTCCACCCTTCTATACCAGAAAGTCCTGAAGGACGGAACGAGCAAAGTGTCCGTCCCTCCTCACCTCGGTGTCCAAACAATAATGTTTTGCAAAGGTGTGAAGGGAGGCCCAAGTTGCCGCCCTACAAATGTCCTCCACAGGAACACCCCTAGATAAGGCAGATGTAGAAGACTTTGCTCTAGTAGAATGAGCCCTCAAACCCTCTGGAGGCTCCTTACCAGCTAGGGAGTAGCAGATCTTGATGCAAAGCACAATCCATCTTGAAAGGGTGCGCTTGTGCACCGCACGACCCTTTCTGCAGCCAGCAAAACCCACAAAGAGCTGGTCATCAACCCTGTAGTCTTTTGTCCTGTCCAGGTAAAAACTCACCGCCCTCTTAGGGTCCAAGCGGTGAAGTCTCTCCTCCTCCTTAGAAGGGTGAGGGGGGAGGATAAAAGGTAGGAAGAGTAATGGACTGCCCCAGATGGAAGGGAGTTACCACCTTAGGCAAAAACGCAGCCCTGGTCCGGAGTACCATCCGTTCAGCATGCACAGTCAAGAATGGGGGTTTTGAACTAAGAGCTTGAAGCTCACTTACCCTCCTTGCCGAGGTGATTGCAACGAGGAAAACCGTTTTAAAAGACAACAGCCTCAAGGGACACTTATGTAAGGGCTCGAAGGGAGAACCCATAAGATAAGTCAGTACAAGGTTTAAATCCCATTGAGGTACAATAAAAGGAGTAGGAGGACATTCATTCATGAGGCCCTTAAGAAACCTAAGCACAATAGGTGATTTAAACAATGACGGCTGATCCGGCAGGCATAGGAAAGCCGACAAAGCCGATAAATATCCTTTAACTGTGGCCACAGCAAAGCCTTGCTGAGCAAGAGAAAGGGCAAACTGCAAAATGTTAGACAAACGAGCCTTCAAGGGATCAATTGACCTCTCTCCACACCAGAGAACAAATTTAGACCATCTATATGAGTATATAGATTTGGTGGAGTGTCGCCTGGCCGATAAAATAACATACACCACATCAGGAGGGAGAGAGAAAGAATTCAGGTTGCCCCGTTCAATCTCCAGGCATGAAGGTGTAAGCTCTGGAGGTGGGGGTGAAGAACCTGCCCCTCCGACTGCGAGAGGAGGTCTGCCCTCAGAGGGAGACGGAGCGGAGGGCACGAGGAGAGGTGGAGAAGTTCTGTGTACCACACCCTTCTTGGCCAATCCGGGGCGATCAATATAACTTGGGCCCGGTCTTGGCGAATCTTCCTCAGAACTCGAGGAATCAAGGGTATGGGAGGAAACGCGTAAAGGAGTCGTGAGCCCCAACTCAACTGAAACGCATCCCCTAACGCTCCCTGCAACGGATACTGGAGACTGCAGAATGACGGGCAGTGAGCGTTCTCGTGAGTGGCGAACAGGTCCACCCGAGGAGTTCCCCACGACCGAAAGACGTGACGAACTACCTCTGGATGAAGCCTCCACTCGTGGTCGGCGGAGAACTGCCGACTGAGGCTGTCCGCACGCACGTTCAGAACTCCGGCCAGATGATTTGCCATCCGACAAATCCGATGGTCCTGAGCCCAGGACCATAAACGCAGGGCCTCTCTGCAGAGACAAAGAGACCCCACTCCTCCCTGTTTGTTTATATACCACATTGCGGTCGTGTTGTCCGTCAGGACTTGAACAGACTGACCGCGAAGGGAAGGGAGAAAAGCCTTGAGCGCCAAACGTATCGCCCGTAACTCCAGAAGGTTGATGTGAAGCAACCTTTCCTCTGGAGACCAAAGACCCTTGATCTCCAGATCCCCCAGAAGAGCACCCCAGCCTAAGGTGGATGCATCCGTTATCACTGTTGTCACCGATGGAGGTATATGGAAGGGCTTTCCTTGGGACAGATTGCCCTCCACGCTCCACCAAAATAGATCCGCCGCAGCTTCTCTGGAGATCCTCACAGACTCCCTGAGATCCCCTTTGTGCTGATACCACTGCTTGCGGAGGCACCACTGGAGCGCCCTCATGTGCCAGCGTGCATGGTTGACCAACAGTATGCAGGAGGCGAACAGACCGAGCAGGCGAAGGACCTTCAGAACTGGAACAACCGCTCCGCTGTAAAACAAAGGAATCATTTCCTGTATGTCGAGAATCCTTTGAGGAGGAGGGAATGCTCGACACACAGTAGTGTCCAGTACCGCACCTATGAACAGGTTGCGCTGAGAGGGCACCAGGTGAGATTTGGGCACATTGATCGAAAAACCCAATCTGTACAACAGCCGAGTTGTATCCTGCAGATGACACAGCACCTTCTCCGACGACTCCGCCTTGATCAGCCAGTCGTCCAAATAAGGGAAAACCGAAATTCCCGATCTTCTGAGATGGGCTGCCACCACTGCCATCACCTTTGTGAAGACTCGGAGTGCCGAAGTAAGACCAAACGGGAGGACCGCAAACTGATAATGTTGCGACCCTACCGTGAAACGGAGATACTTCCTGTGCGACTTCAGAATGGGGATGTGAAAATACGCATCCTGCAAGTCGAGCGACACCATCCAGTCCTCCTGATTCAGCGCCTGAAGAACCTGAGCAAGGGTGAGCATCTTGAACCTTTCCTGTTTCAGGTAAAAGTTCAGGATTCTGAGGTCTAATATCGGACGCAATCTGCCGTCCTTTTTCGGGATCAGAAAATACCGGGAGTAGCATCCCTGACCCCTCTCCTGCTCCGGGACCACCTCTATCGCACCTTTCTGAAACAACTTCAGGACTTCCTCCTGCAGGAGAAGACGGTGGTCCTCCGAGCAAGCCCCCTGACAAGGAGGGTAATTTGGAGGGAATTCCCGAAAGGGAAGGGCGTACCCATTTTCCACAAGATCCAGAACCCAGAGATCTGTAGTTACAGATTCCCAATCTTGTAGAAAATGGGTAAGCCGGCCCCCCACAGGACCAGCATGATCCGGAATGTCGAATCTAGGGCTGTTTTGCGGTGGTGGGAGGGGCAGAGGAGGAGGAAGAGGAGGAGGAGAGTTGACGGCCACGTGAGCGACCTCTAAGTCTTCCTCTATATCCTTTGGAGCCTTGCTGCTGCTGCTGCTGCTGCTGCTGGGTTGGTCTATAAGAACGAAAACTCGCCCTTCCAAATCCTCTGTACCTCTTGAAAGTACCTCTCGGCTGGGGTTGAAGGCCCAACGACCTAGCCGTAGCCTTACTCTCTTTGAAGCGCTCCAGAGCAGCATCAGCCTTCTTCCCGAACAGACCAGACCCATCAAAAGGTAAATCCAATAAAGTTGACTGGACATCCGAAGAGAATTCAGAAGACTTAAGCCACGCACCCCTCCTGGTGGCAACAGAAGACCCCCATGACCCTGGCAACTGAGTCCGCTGTATCCAGGCCACTCTGAATAACCTGGCGAGCAGCCGCCTGGGCATCCGATAGTACTTCATTGAAGCCTGCTCTATCTTCCTCTGACAGTTTAGGTGCCACCTTTTTAGCTGAATCCATAAGCGCATGGATATAGCGCCCCAATAAACAAGTCGCATTAGAAGATTTTAATGCCATACTGGCTGATGAAAAGACCTTCTTGGCCGATTGGTCTACCTTCTTGGCCTCTCTGTCCCCTGGGACTTGAGGAAACGCACCTTTGGAACGTCCAGAACAAGCCGCCTGAACGACCAGACTTTCAGGTGAAGGGTGTGTTGACAAAAACTCAGGATCCCCTGGAGCCACCCTATACCTCCTTGCAACCACCTTGGACACCGCAGGAGCCGAAAAAGGCTTGCGCCACACATCCAACACAGGCTCCAAAATTGCCTCATTAAAAGGCAACAGAGGCTCTGACACCGCAGTTGGAGAGCACAACACCTCAGTCAAGATATTAGACTTGAATTCAACAGATGGCAATTGAAGGTCCAACAACTCTGCAGCCTTTCTGATTACAGCATGATAAGGTGCCGCGTCTTTAGAAGGTTCATCCGATGGAGGAGTGATCTCCCACTCCGGAGACAAATCCAACCCACTTGCCTCCTTCAACTCGTCAAACACCTCATCGGATTCGACCAATTCCCCCTCTTCAGCCTCATCCATAAGATAGCACCTCTCCTCCAGCACTCTCTGCGCCTCCCTTGGCGCCGTGATCGAATCCGACGGCGCCGGCAGAGGCGTCGAACGCGGATCAGCTGGAGCAGCCGGCGTCGAACGAGGTTGAGTCGGCGCCGGTGAAGAGGGAAGCGGCGTCGATGTTCTCGGCGCCGGCATCTGCCAAGACGGCGTCGCTGGGAAGAAAGGCATAAATGGTGCTTGAGGATAAACCTGCGGCACTCCCAGATTAAAAGCCATCGGACCCATAGGTGCACCAGAGGTATACATGGCCCGAGAAAACACCCCGTACATCGCATTGAGATAATGCGAGGGGTCCTGACCTGGATTAGGGAAAGCCGGATACTGGTCAGGTAACACCGGACTCGGGCCTGCCGGCGCCGACGGTGGAACTTGCGGCGTCACAGACTCACCCGGAGCCTGATTATCCTCATCCTGGGCCGGAGTCGGAGACGGAGCCGGAGGACTTGCAGGACCTGGAGAAGGCATCGGCGCCGGAGAGGACGCCGGCACCGGAGATTCAGCCGGAGCCGGAGAAGACACAGGAGAAGAAGGAACGGGAGGCGAAGCCGGGACAGGAGAAGGAGACACTGACTCCCTTCGAAGCCGAGCAGGTGATTTTGACTTCGACGTCGAGGCCTTATGATGAGACGAATGCCTCCTCTTCTTCTTATGCTTCTTGCTCTTTGAAGCATGTCCCGAAGTCGACTTGGAAGCTGACCTCGACCTCGACCTGGATCTTCTTCTACCTCTTTTCTCCTTTTTCTTCATCCGGGCGATAAAAAGCTTTGCCTCTCTTTCTTTAAGAGCCTTCGAGCTCATCTTCCTGCAACACGAACAACCTTCAACATCGTGGTCCGAGGACAAACACCAAACGCAGTCGTCATGCGGGTCAGTGATGGACATGTGTTTGCCACATTCACGGCAAGGCTTGAAACCAGACTTCCTTGTCGACATTCTCGAAGAAAGACAGAGAAACTTCGGAATTAACACAAAGTAACAGGTAAAGCTACCAGTAACGATTCCCGAAATCCGTTAGCGTCGTCGGCGCGGAAAAAAGGGAACTGACGTCATCACGCCGAGGAGGTCTTCTTATGGAGCCGGTGACGTCAGCGGAGTCGCGAGCGGAGCCGTGCCTCTGTGACGTCGTCTTCGACCTCATCGGCGTGGACTGCTACAAAAGTTTCCGAATGTTGCTGGCGCAGGGGATATTCACAAGGTGAGGAATCCACTGGCAGATGTATCCATCAGAAACATGTTTTATAGTGCTACATCAGTGGGTGGCACAATGAGTGCCGCAGGCCCACTGGTAGCATTTAATTTACAGGCACTGGGTACATATAGTACGGCTTTACTGGACTTAAAGAACAAGTTACTTACCTTTGGTAAGACCTTATCTGGTAGAGACTCTATCTAGCTGCCGATTCCTTCCATTGGAATAATCATCAGGCATCAGAGTGGATCGAAACTCTTTGAGCAGTACCCCTGTGTGCCGGGAGGTGGTCTCGTTCAGCTCCATGTCGGGTCTAGCAAAAAGTAACAGCATCCTATAGGTTCCAGGAATTAGCCATCCAGATATTTACGTTAATTTGAAGTCTGCATGCTTTTGTATACATTATGTACAAAAAGTTACACATTTTATTTATAACCGAAATCTGCAGTACAGGATTCTGGGTGGGGGGGGGAATCAAGCAGTTTTGTCAGAGTGAAATTTTCATGCATGGAGTAGAAATTCATTAGTAATGACAATGTTACCCCGAGAAATTGCCAGTGGTTATTGAAAACTCTGAACATCTTTTGTGTTTGATGTACAACCTTGAGTGACGAGACTTTGGCCAGAGGTGGGTACCGTGCTCCCGTTGCTACTGGAACCCAGCTACACCTGACTGACAAGCCCAAATCAGGTCAAAATGGGCCTTGGGTTGCTTTTATTCCGGTTCAAGGAGGACCTGGCCTGGCAGGCAAAAGAACGATGGGTTAGAATGCTATCCGAGCGATTGCCAGTTGGTTAGACTTATTGTAAGCATTCCTCCCATCACCTTTTGTGTGTTTTATGGATGTCATAACAGAGCAAACAACGAGTTGCATACAACACTCTCAGACGTCATGGCGCTCAGGGTTTACTTTTCTCATCTCTCATCCCTCTTCTTCGGCGAGTCCATTTTCTGAGGATGGCACTCAATGTGCCCTAATTACAGCAACAGCTTCTACCAGAGACTTGCTAAACATTTTTGATCCCGGTTACAGATCAAAAACATTTTTGCTAAATGGTTGGTCCCGGTTTATGGATGTCAATAGATTCCTTCTGGGGTCAGTTTCATCCTCTGGCTCCTGGGCAAAAAGGGCAACAGATTGATAAGCGCTCATCTATTACTAAGGCACAAGTTACTACTTGTGTAACGATATATCTGTGAGAGACGTTAGTTAGTGATAGATTCCTTACCGTAGAATATCCCCAGGCGTCAGACTGATTGGGAAAGTCTTTTCGTAGCAGTACCCGTGCGAATCAGTAGGTGGCGTTGTGCGGCTGCGCGTCCATCACTGGAATCGTATGCGCCCAGATGACGTCACGGAGACAACTTAGGCGCCACCCATGCGCGATGACGTCCGATCTGTACAAGACTTTCCGCGCCAGAAACTCAGAGCCATGCAAAAAACTGACCACTGGTGCCATGAAACTAGGGACCTGAAAGGGGGATGACCTTAACCCTAGAACCAGGTCGCAGAAAGAGGAGGATGGGTGGGGCAGTAAGAAATCTATCACTAACTAATGTCTCTTACAGATATATCGTTACACAAGTAGTAACTTGCGCATCTGAAAGAGACACGTTAGTGATAGATTCCTTACCTTCGAATAGATACCCCAGCAATACCAACCCCGGTGGTGGGTCTGCGAACAGGATTACACCAGAAAGTCACGGAGAACAGAACGGCCAAGGAAGCCGTCTCTCCGGACCTGACTGTCAAGGCAGTAATGCTTGGTAACGTGGGCAGCGAGGCCCACGTAGCTGCCTGACAAATGTCCTGCAAGGGAACACTGCGTCCCAAGGCAGTAGTGGCTGCAGTGGCCCTGGTCGAATGGGCACGCAGCCCCACAGGAGGCACCTTCTTAGCCAAGGAGTAACATGCTTTGATGCACAGAACGACCCACCGAGAGATGGTCCTCTTGTGCACAGCCCAACCTCTTTTGGCGCCCACGTAACCAACAAAGAGCTGGTCATCCAGAGGCTCCGGTGAAGCCGTCTGGAGCACCTCATTAAGGAGGTTAGTTTTGAGGGCTACCGTAGGAAGATCAAGATTGAGGACCTCAGCAGCCCGATGGAGCACCACCGTGTAGGAAGCGCCCTCCTCCATCGTAGGCGGGGGAGAGGCAAACCCCGGGTCAGAAGAGACATCGAGGTCGGCGGCATCCTCCAGATCGTCCACCCAGTTCTGCTCGGAGTCACATTGACGGACAAGATGGTCTGAGGACCCCTCCCAGTCATCCTCCACCTCCGTCGCAGGAGGAACCGGTTGCGGGGGCAGAGCAGGAGCCGGAGAGGGGACAAACGGCGTTGGAAACGGCGCCAGGCCGGCGCCCCCTCCCAATGCGGATCCCAGGCAGGAACAAAATGGTCCTGGAATCAGGGCAAGGGGGGGACAAACGGCACCCACTGCGGCACCGGAGGCGGAGCAAAGGGCGGCGCTGGGGCCGGAGCTGGCAGCACCGGACCTCGTGGCGCCGGAGCCAACGGCAGAGGATCCTGTGGCGCTGAGGCTGGATCCGCTGGTGGCGCCGGCGGACCAACAGGATCTGGACACGGGACCGCGGGGCAAGAAGGCACGCCAGCGGGAGCCCGAGGCCTAAAAAGGCGGTCCATGGTGGCACCTGTTCGGGAGTCGCCGACGGACCCGGGTAAGGCGGGTAGGCTGCGGGACTCCCAGGCTCCAAAGGAGCCGCAGGGGCAGAGCCCTTGTTCCCCTCGTCCGCATCCGAGGACCGAAAGGGGAACGTCGGAGAGTGAACACGCTTCTTCGACTTCTTTTTATGTCGTCGCTTACCGGAATCTGATGGTGAAGACTTGGAGCCCGAGGAGTGACGACTGCGGCCCTGCGAGCGGTCCCGGGAACCGTCCCTGGACCTGGAGCGGTGTTGGGACGAGTGCCGGACCTCCAGCAGCTTCCGGCGCCACTCCCTCAAGGCCATGGCTCGACAGTCCCGGCAGGACTGGGAGTCATGGTCAGTCTCCAGACAGTAGAGGCAAACATCATGGGGGTCCGCCACCGACATGTTGTGACAGCAGGCCCCACAAGACTTAAAGGCAGGCATTCCTACGTGCACCAGGAGAAAAAGGGGAGACAAAAGTCTCAAAAAGGTAGTCAAAAATTGACGAAGGTACGTGCTCTATCCGGATCTGCGCTTGCTGGCGCGGAAAAAGAAAGAACTGACGTCAGCGCGCATGGGTGGCACATAAGTAGTCTCCGTGACGTCATCTCGGCGCATGCGACGCCAGTGACGGAGGCGGAGCTGCACAACGCCACCTACTGACGAGCAAGGGTACTGCTACTAAAAGACTTTCCGGATCCAGTCTGATGCCTGGGGATATTCTAAGGTAAGGAATCTATCACTAACGTGTCTCTTTCAGATATTACTAGCCCTGCTAATCATAAAATAAGTTCTTTAGATATAGTTAGATGCTTAGTCTCTGCTCAACTAATCATTGTTAATTAGTCATTTGCCCAACATTTCCTCTTCCCACCAAAGGTGGCCATTGGTTCTGACTCTTGCCTCCGGTGCTGGGTCACTCTGAACATTGATAAATAGAGGTAGAAAGTTCTTTTGGCTCTTAGAAAATCTCCAACTTCATATATTGTAAACATGTTCCTACAACTGGCAGTATTGTAAGCTACTGACGTAGTGACTTCATTCTGTAGTGTTAATGCATCCTTAAACTTCCCATGTTTTTTTTGTGGTCTTCTCCAAACCCTTCTTCTTATAGTATTCCCAAGGAAATATAAGCTCTAACAATGTATCTCTGACTATGATCATTAAGTAAGAAAACTTGGGAAGTTCACAATGCTGAATAAACAGCCTCTGGGCTTAAAGTACCATCTTCAGGACCTATTCCTTGATGTTGGTAGCTACTGCTGTGGATGCAGAGATCAGTGAGGTCGGACTAAAGCACTAGGGAGGCTGAGGGGAGACAGAGTTGTTCCTCAGATAGAGGAAGCATATTTTCGCGGATGAGTCCTTGTACTACATGCTTCCAATCAAGCCCCAACAATAAAGCAAAATTGGTAAACATAACAAATCTTCTGAGATTAAGGCAATACTGGGCTTTTAGCCAACAGCACTAACCATGCTGTATCTTGTAGCTTTACTTTTCCAAGAGAGTTTCAATTCCCTACAAAACAGTGGAGGATGAAAGCCAACCTCATGACTTGAGGCACAGCGTACTGCAAAAGCCGCATTTTGGCTAAATGTAGAGAGCCAAGTTGCAGAGCCTGGGAGCAGGACCGCTAAATCTAATAATGACGGCATAACACATGCAGAGTAACAAGCACTAGAGTGCCACTATCACTAGGTGTTAGGAAGGCTAGTTTATCCTTTCTACTCCCCTTAAAGAGTGCTCATTCCAAAAATTAACTTGCAATCAATATATAAGCTTATCTAAAAAAAACAAAAAAGCTGTTGTCCTTCAGTGAAGATTTGAACAGGGATTGGGGTAGAGCAAAAAGACTGTGGCCAGGGGTTCATGTATTTTTTTTCCCACCGGCCATTGTTGAAAGAGGGAATTGCAGGGGAGACGAATGATGCTGCAGACCTATCACCGTCTCCTTTTTATTTCCACAAGAAAGTGCTAATAGAATAAGTCACCCCAATCGAGTTTATCTGCACAAAGTTCCACACTTTCTGGTACCATTTTGTGAAAACATAGCAACATTTTGTGCGGGTAAACACTATAATAAACAAGGGGTTAGCGCCTTTACAGAGGCCATCTAGTGAATGATAAAGATCTCAAGACCCCATCTGACCCCATCACACAAAGAAACACTCTGCAACATCTACTTTTTGCTGATTTTCATCCATGCGGGACTGGTTAACGAGAACTGTGCACCTTTACACTGGCTAGCCACATTAACAGGTATTTACCAGGTGCCCATAACTGCACCTGTGGCAACAGTTCTTACTACACACTCACCTGGATTTGCCAAATAAATTATCACTCGCACCCATGGGTGTTATGTACATATTTTGGGTGGAATACTAGAAACTGAGCCACAGAATTTTGGGATGGGGGGGTGGGTTGTTGAGTTGTGTGCATAAACTACTGCCAAGGCTATGCTGGGTGGAGACGTGGGATCAAATGGTTTACAACTACTGCACTCATACAGGCAGATAACAAATATATTTCCTCCTCTTCTTTCCGAGACTAGAAGGTGCCAGGGCTTTCTGGAAGAAGAGTTCATACATGAAGTTTTCTCAATGGAAGGTTGTTGGCCTGAATACATGATTTACTGGGTCCTTTTGCTGACGACAGCGAATAGGTCCAGAGTGAAAGAACAGAACAATTACAAATTATAAGCAATGATGGTCATTCAGGGTGAGAATTTTATTTCTCATCAGCAAATCTTCTGAGCTTATCTCTTCCAGAGATTACTGATTCTATCCGCCATTAACTGATTTCCCAGGGGCGGGATTATCTGCAGCTAACAAACCTTTCATGCTGCAGAAAAAAGACTTCCTGAGCTATATAGCACTTCTCCACTTAGCTGCCTCTGCTAAAACCTCTGGGTCGGGTTTGCAATGAGAAGTGCATGGCCACCACCTCATTTTTGCAGGATTATCTTCTGACCTTTAGGGGTGGGGGTTGCGAATATCCATATCTGTGCAGGGAACTACTTTGCATCAATTGAAACCATACCCACTGCCCTCAATTGGAACCATGTCTACTGCCCCCTAAAGGGTATGCACAGTCTATCACACTGCTAGGATAAGGAAAGCAAAGGATATTGCTGTTGATTAGTCAACACAACAAAAACAACAGTGCTAACCTAGGAGGATGACAATGCAAACGAAGGTCTCCCAAAGCAACACTACTAGGTTTGAGGGAAATTTAAACTATGTTGGCATAATTCATATAATTTTGTGTAGCTTTTGTTAAGTGATAATTCTCAAAATAAGCCATCATGACACTTTGCTTAATTACACGCCATTTGCAGTCAAACTTTCTTGCGAATGCAAGTGAACAAAAGAATACCAGCGCTTGTTGTTCGCGGTGCTTTGTTTAAATGCGTCCTTGTGCCATAAATTGGCGCGAGGATGCATTCTGAGCTAAAATATAGCGCAAAATGAGAGATTTGCATTTTGTGTATCTCCACACAAATTATGCAAAATCAAATTACACGATTTTCGCACACCTCCAAACAAAGCACTCCACCACAAACCCCAAAAATTTAGCATAACCACGTTCTGCACCTTAAGCACTCAGCTGATTTTAATATATTTTGCATCTTAAAGGTTTTATTCTGCAACCACAGTTTAGAGATGGTGGTTTCCACTGGCTCAAACCCTTACACTTTAAGGTGCTGCGCTAGCTGTAATGGTCACTGCAGGAAACCTGATTCCATTCGCTCTCGCTTTGTATCTGACTCCGTGTTCACGGTCCCTCTATCTTTTCAAACCTGAATTTCATGGTCAACATATGCAAATGTTTTAAGGTAGGAGCTGTTTGATAACAATTTGCATGTCCCCTCTAACCTTTTCATAGTCATCAGACACAGCCTCATGTATTTGTAGAGTGCTTGTACATATAAACTTCTTGGAACTTTAGAAAGACAAAAGCATAAAAAGTACCAGTGATCGGAATAAAGGCACAGGTTATCAGCTGGTGTCTAAAAAACCCAGAAGATGTGTTTCTACCCGAAAACACTAGATGATAAGAGTTTCACAGTTTGGTCGCAGCCGTAGGAAAAGGACCGTCTCACTAAGTGAGTGCTTTGATCCTAGTAGTGGTAAACACCAACTGGTGTTTGATGATCTGTGGGAGCGTGACGGCTGAAAGAACGAAAAGTTATTGGCAGGGAAGGAGGGTAATCTGAGGTGTAGCGATATATGGACAATTGTTAGGGCCATAAAAGGCTACCAAAGATCAAATGCGTAGCCAGAGCCATTGTAGAGATCAATGTCTTGGCAACCTTCGATCTTCTGGCAGTTTTTGTAAGCACTCGTGCATTAACATTTTGAGCAAGTTGCAGTCAACATACGATTTTGTCTGTAGATTCAAGGTATCGAATTGGCTTAGTCAAGACACGGTTGAATGACAGCGTTCACTACGGTGCATGCAAAGAGGGATCAATTAAGCAAACAATCTTTTTTAGATTAGAATGCAAGGTGGGTGAAACAAGTCAGAACCACATTCATGGATTGGGGTTCCAGGGAGGGTGTTGGCCAAGATAACTTGTAAGTTCAGCACCAATGTCAAAGGATCTGGCAGGCTCCACAATATATCCGGTCATAGGTTGTGTCCCATTCGGAACTGATGAAGCAGAGATAATTAAGATATCGGTTATGGTCTGGCTCATCTTGAGGAAGTTGTAGCCAGCCATCACCTGACGATGAATCATGTCCCACAAATGTTTACTTCTTGCTGAAGTCTTATATGTTGATCCACAAACCAAGAATGTATGTGTGTGTTTGTGAGAAGCAGGAGCTTGGTCTTTTTGGGGTTCAGCTCACTTCTGTGTTTTACGTCCTTGTCTGCTGGACGGAAAAGCAAACCCTGAGAAAAGGATATTGGATGGGCACACTTTAAGGAAGAACTGAGCTACACTGACTTATTGGTGGAAATTGTCTCTGAGACTGACGAGGGGGTCCATGTACTGGCTAGGGAAAGAATGAAACCCTGCTAGGGAATGTTGGGTGAGGAGGATGTTTGAGGGAATCTGGAAGGATCCAAAAGACAACCAGTAGGCCAATGAACAACCGATAACTCGACGAACAAGTTACTTCCCTTCGATAACGCCTTATCTGGTACAGACCACATCTAACCACAGATTCCTTACTGTAGAATTACCCCCAGGTGTCAGACTGGATTCGGAAGATTTTTTGTGAGCAGTAACCCTGCACGCCGGTAGGAAGCGTCAATCGGCTCTGCGTATGTCGTTGGCGCCGGAAGGTGCCACCTAGGCGCACTGACATCAGTTTCCTTATACAACTTTCCACGCCAGCAGCACGAAGCCATGAAGAACACGAACCACTGGAAAATTAGGGCCCTGAAAGGAATCTGCCCTGTCTCTAGAAATCTGTCCGCAAGGTGGGGTGGATGGGTTGGTCGGTAAGGAATATGTGGCTAGATATAGTCTCTACTAGATAAGACAATACTGAAGGTAATTAACTTGTTCATATGATAGAGACTTCTAGCTACTGATTCTTGATCTTCGAATAGATACCCAAGCAATACCATCCCCGGTGGTGGGTCTGTGGACCTATTTCAAACAAGGAAGGACTATACTGGCCAAATGCCCATCCCTATAGACTTGACGGTCCAGGTAGTAAAGTTTGGTGAACTTGTGCAGGGAAACCTACGTTGCTGCCTAGCAGATATCCAGGACCAGAACTCTGTGGGATAACGTAGTCTTCGCAGCTTTCGCTCTGGTGGAAAGAGCTCGCAAGCCTTCAGGAGGTTGCTCTTTGGCCAATGCATAGCAGATTTTAATGCAGAGCATGACCCGTTTGGAGATGGCCTGCTTCTGCACAGCCAGACCATTCTTAGCACCAACATATTCCACGAAGAGTTGGTCGTCCACTCGGAACCCTTGTGTGCGCTCAAGGTAGAATGACAATGATCTTTTTGGGTCCAGATGGTGGAATCTCTGTCCTTCTTTAGAGGGATGTGGAGGAGTTAAAAAAGTAGGCAGTGTGATGGATGGGCCACTTTTGGGATAAAGGATGCTCTTGTGCGAAGCACCAATTAGTCAGGATAGATTTAGAGGTAAGGTGGCTTGGATGACAAGGCCTGCAGCTCACTCACTCTTCATGCAGATCTAATAGCCACAAGGGAAGCTGTTTTAATTGTACGGAGCCTGAGGGGATAATTATGTAGAGGCTCAAAAGGAACACACATCAAGAATGTTAAGACCAGATTAAGGTCCCACTGCGGCATGATAAATGGTGAAGGAGGGAAAAGATGAACAAGACCTTTCAGAAATCTATGTACAATAGGGGATTTGTAAAGGGAGGGATGGTCAGGCAAGCGCAGAAAGAGCAGAATGATAGCCCTTAAGAGTGCCCAGGGCAGAGCCAAGCTAGGCAAGGGAAAGAATGAAAAATATAACTTCAGAGAAGGGGACAGAAAGGGAATCTATGTCTTTTTCTGCACACCATGCCACAAATGTTTTCCAACGGAAGGCGTATACCGTCTTGGTGGAGGGATGCCTGGCTGCCAAGATGACGTTCCAGACTTTGGGAGGAAGGTTGAAAGCAGTCAACTGTTGCAGCTCAATCTCCACACAAGAAGACGAAGACTGGACATGTTAGGGTGGAGGATCCTCCCTTGCTGCTGCGACAGAAGATCCTCCTAAATGGGCAGCCTGATTGGAAGATCGATGGCCATGCTCAGTAGCTCTGGAGACTCTCCGTGCCCAGTCTGGAGCTACAAGGTTAACTTGGGCCTGTTTTTTTCTTGATCTTCTTGAGAACTCTGGACAGGAGTGGTATATAGGAGGCTTGTGCTCCACTTGAGACAAAAAGTACCTCCGAGAGAGCCGTCTGGGAAAATCCTGTGTGCAAAATTGCTGACATTTTGCGTTCTCAGCTGAGGCAAACAGATCTAACCAAGGCTCTCCCCACTGTTGAAAGAGACCTTGTGCCACCTCTGGGTGATGAAACCATTCATGATGTGCTAGGCACGGATGGCTGAGTTCGTCTGCTCTGGAGCTCAAAGAGCCGGTCAGGTTTTGAACCACCAGGGATATGCCCTGATGTTCCAGCCATGTCCAGAAACGCAGGGCCTCTTGACAAAGGGTCCACAACCCCATCCCGCTCGTTTGTTGCAGTACCACATGGTGGTGGTGTTGTCCGTGAACACCTGCACTAGCTTTCCCTTGATGGAGGGCAGAAAGGCTTTCAATGCAAGTCGAATCTCACAGAGCTCCAGCAGGTTGATGTGGCGTCCAGATTCTCCCAGAGACCAGTGTCCTTTGATCTCCACCTCTTCCAGATGGCCGCCCCATCCCAGGAGTGACACATCTGTCACTACCATGAGATCTGGTTGAGTAAGGGAGAAGGGTCTGCTTCCTACCCAATTGTGGTTCATTAGCCACCACTGCAGATCTTTCACAGTTCCCTCAGAGATCTGGACCATGTCAGAGAGGTTTCCCTGATGCTGTGCCCATTGGAACTTCTGGTCCCACTGCAGAGCCTGCATATGCCATCGGGCATGAGTTACCAGCAGAATGCTGAAGGCCATGAGTCCCAACAGCCTCAGGGTCTGTAGTCCCGGTGTTTCCATACCGCCGTTTCTTCCAAGAACTAGATCAATTACTGAGTGAACTCTTTGGGACGGCAGTGTCCCTTCGCAACCTCCAGTTAGCCAAGGGGGACTGGGTGCGCCGTCCTTCGAAATCTATTATCTTGCGGCACAACTACAATGGGTCTCCCGGTGGTAAGCAGGTAGAAACCTATATGAGAAAAGAGAAACTCCCCCTCTCCATGCTTCACAAACTTATCCATCATACATTTCAGATATGACAGTCATGGTCTCTACACAAATGGGTTGCCTGGAAATGCCTTGCAAGTGACCAAGCAGATCATCTCATACTTCCCAGTTGCCTCTCTCCAGGGCCTACTGGCTCCTCAGGGACCCATTGAAGCTGAACAACTAGTGGAGTTGCACTCCCGCTCCCTATTCACAGTTGGTGACCGTAGGAGGCTGGCTTAATATATGGTGCACACTTATTTAAGTGATGCACCTTGCACTAATCCAGGCAATTCTTATGGTGATTTTAGTGGTCTTTGATAACCATAGAAAGCTCTCAAGAGTGGTAGCTGTGTAGAGCAGCCTTCAGGCTGATCTTGAAGGAGTGTTAAGCAGCTTGTTTTTATCAGTTTAATCATGTACTGTACGTTAAATGAAAAAGAACCATACAGTGTTTATATAAAAAGACTTCTACTTATTACACAACACTCACTAACACATTGGTATATCACCTACCTGGAGATATTAACACAATACACCAAAAATACTTAACTTGCAATAAGGTAAGTAGCACAAAATACAGTGGTCGCCAGGGGGAGACCAAACCATATATTAAGAAAGTGGAATGCGAACTGCAATGGAGGACAGGACTTGGACCAGAAGACCCAGAGGTGCCGAGGACTCAAGGAACCACCCAAGGTAAGTACCCAGGAACCCCATGGAGGTTGTAGCCAGAGTGGAAAAACAGCTGTTTGCCCAATGGAAGTCAATAGAGACATTGTGGTTGCAGTTTTGCAGAAGAAGGACCCTTCGCAGAGGACCCAGAAGAATTCCCTTGGAGAGTGGAAGGTTGGAGAGCCACCCCACCCGTAGATACACCGTAGACCAGGTTACCTACACCAGGGAAGCCAGGGGCATAGGGGGCGAAGAGACGTCAGAAACCTCTGCATACGTCAATGGAAAACTTGGAGAAAAGTGCCTCTGGAGAAGAAGGTTAAGAAGTCCAGTGGATTCTGGAAGTGAAGCAGAGGGGACAGAGTCTATGCCACTCATGAGTGACTAGGAGGCAATGAACAGCAATGCCCAACAATGCCAGACGGTTCAGATGAGTTGACTGTGTCCTTGTCACTGCAGCTGTGAGGGCCAGGTGACGCTGAGGAAGATCGGAGCCATGCACGAGCTGTCCCATGTCGGATGTCGGTGACTAGGTGGTCGGTGTCCGGCGGGGGCACCACTGTGCCTTGGTATCCGCAACTGGCGTGGAGAACGTAGAAGGAACAACATTGGGAGAAGCAAGGTCCAAGGGTCTCACCACAAGCAGGAGAGTCAGAGCAGGCCTCGAGCAAGCTGGGGAGCCCACTGAAGCAGGAGGAGACCCTAAGGAGGACCCACAGGTTGAGGGCACAGGAGCCGCAAGAGGACCTTGAGCAGCTCACCAAGAAGGAAGGCCCACGGTGCAGAGGATGCAGTGAGGATTCTGTACTTGGCAGGAAAAGGTGCTGTAGATTCTTGTAGCCCGAAGATCTCTAGAGTGCAGAGCCAACAAGCCTTGGCAATGGCAAGTCTACGCGGTGCACATGAGGTTCAGTCCCAAAGGTTTCAACGAGGGATACTGGCCTCAAAATTGCTTAAGGAAAGGTCAGGCCTCGAGGGAGTTGCAGAACCACCATTTGTATTGTTGAGCCTTGTAAAGTCTGTGTGACGTCAGGAGCAGCAGATTGGTCAGCTTTGTTGTGGTGCCTGCAGATGCAGAGAAAACCAGGAGCAGCAGGAGTCTTCATTGGTGCAGTCTTGGTTCCAGGTGAAGTCCAGAAAAGTCCAAGTTTCCTGATGGTCGAAAAGTGACGTTGTTTCAGGCTTGAGTCTCGTCCCACGACTAATTCAAGGAACCACCCACAGGTAGGCCCTTAAGTACCCTAGGGAATGGGTTGGAATGACTCAGGGGTCCCTCCCAGAGGAGGGGCTGGACAAAGGGGAGGATACTCCCATGTCCTTTGTTCCGTTTTGCACCAGAGCTGGAACCAAGGGCTCCCTGAACTGGCTCTAACTGGAGCATGCAAGGAGGGCACCAAATGTGCCCTTCAAAGCAGTCTTGTGGCGCTGGTAGGCGCCCACACCCCCACCCAAAACACTAAGTCCTGTCTGGGAGGTGATCACTCTACCTTCCCCGGCTCGAGCTTTGCTCTGCAGCAGGAGGGCAGAATCATGTCTGCGGTCGGGAGCAACACTAGCTTGCTGTCAAACCCTGAAAGGCTGTTACCAGCAGTACATGGGGTACCCCAGGGGAGGCCCCAGTACATGGGATCATACTTCCAACACTGGAATCGGTGTTGGGGTATGATTCCAACATGTTTGATACCAACTAGAACATCTGAGACTACTGGCAGTGCATTAGCATTATTCAAAGCTGAAAGGATAGCGCATGCGAGCGTAGCAACTGATCTATATTAATTTTAGGCGGAATCTTTTAAGTGTTAAGATCTGTAAAATTGTCAACTATTGCTGCTAAATCTGTGGATTAAGTAAAGGAAGGACAGCGCATGCGAGCGAAGCGCTTGTTTTTATATTATTTTTAGGCGGAAATCTTTAAAGTGTTTTTAGAATTTTAGAATTGTCAAATTATATGCTAAATCTAAGGATAAAGTAAAAGAAAACTCCTACCTGCACTCACACTCGCACTTTACGTTGGCCAAGGTGTGCTGGTGTGTCTCGCCTGTCAGAGCGGGCCACCGTGGCGACGCCATCTTGGTCGGCGCACTAGTCATTCTTTGTTTAGCACACACCTCACTATTTAGGAGTGATGCGCGCGCAGCGGGTGCACCGATGGGGCGCCGGAGCACCGGCCACGCCCAGCGCCAGCCATGCAGCCAGTTTTACTCCAGGGCAGGCCAGACTCCTCTATTCAAGAGAACAACTCATAAATATAGGTGAGAGGGGCATCAGGGCTATGCAAGAGGTTGTACACAAGGATATCACCGTTACAGTTGATCACACCTCTGTGAGACTGAAATGTGGCCTGATTAACACCAGATCTTTAGTCAAGCACTTTTAGGAGGTGAACACTATGCTGGAGTGCATGGACCTGGATGTGTTATTCATGACTGAAACATGGACACGAGTCGACTCTTCAACTGAATTGGGGTTAGCCTGTCCAGCAGGGTTTAAAATCTTTCATAAACCTAGGCCAGTAGGGAGAGGTGGAGGGGTTGGAGTGATATTTAAAGATAAGTGGCATTTTCTGCCCCTACACATCGACGATGTCGATGGCACAGAGTTATTAGGATTCACATTGAATGAAGCAAGAGGACAATTGCTGGCTGGGATAGTGTGCTATAGGCCTCCCGGAGGTCAAAGTCCCCATATTCAGACCTTGAGTGACTCGTTTTTTTTTTAACATGTCACTGACCCACTCAAGGTTGATTATAGTGGGAGACTTTAACATCTGGCATACTGGGAGCCCTAGTCCAGCCTACAAAGACCTAATACCTGTGAGAGTATTAATTTGCAGCAACTGGTACTGCAATCGACTCACCAAGGAGGCCATACCTTAGACTTAGTCTTTGCCAACCAGGCGGAGGCAAAGCTGGTCGAAGTACTGCCCCAATGCTGGACCGATCACTCCCTAATTAATTTTTGGATAGCCTTGCCCAGCACAAATATCAAGCTGACCCAGCCTACATTCTTCCGGCAAGGAAGGGAATAGGCCAAACTATTGAAAAATAGACAGGTGCTGCTCCTCTCTAAACAGAATACCTTTGCACCCAATAAGTCAGTGGAAGGAAACTATCAGGATTTCTGTGATCACATAACTCGTACTCTGGATCAGATCATTCCGGTTAAGAAGCTAAAGAATAGGAAGAAACAATCTGCCTCGTGGTATAGTGAAGATTTGAAGCAGATGCAAATAAAATGCAAATCGGCAGAAAGAAAATGGAGAAGGCATTATGCAGATTCAGACAAAACATCCTTAAAACTACAGACTCCATATAAGTAAATGATCACTAGATCCAAAGCTGATTATTATGCAATAACCATTCTGCTGGCACCCAACAGCACGAAAACTATTTTTACTATAGTGAAAGATCTGTCCAACCCGGTCTGTGTGAGCAATAAGATCAAAGCGTCTCAAAAGCTATGTGACGACATTGCCATCCACTTCAAAGAAAAGATTACTAAGATAATAGATGGCCTCAATTTAAATGATGTAAACAATGCGGATGAGGAAAAAGATCTACCGACAATAGTGGTGATGGAACAACAGGAAGAGGTGTCTGATAGTTATCAAAAGGTAGGGCTAGAATCCTTTCAAATTGCCACGGAGGAAATATTTAACATACTAGCTCTAAGTGTGTCCTCCAGTTCACCGCTGGACCCTCTCCCGCAGAAAATATGGAAAGCATTTGACTCAGAATTATTCCCCCGAATATGGCAGATCTGTTGCCAATCACTGGATACAGGAATCGTTCCGGAGTGCTGGAAGCAAGAGGTGGCGACACCGCTACTCAAAAAAACAACTTTGACCCTATGTGTCCTTCAAGTATTAGACCTATCTCCCAGCTGCCCTATTCTGTAAAGTCTTGGAGCGAGCAGTCAGTAAATCGCTTTCCCACTTCTTGGAAGAAAATGAATTGTTAGATGAGACACGATTCGGGTTCCATCCAGGGCATGGTACTGAGACTGCCCTGATGACGGTACTCGATAATTTAAGAATGAGGGCAGACAATGGCGATGCGACAATATTGGTATTACTGGATATGTCTGCCGCCTTTTACTTGGTGAATCACTGCATCTTGCTGAAGAGACTTGGGAATATCGGAGTGAAAGGCCTGGCACTGAAATGGCTACGGTCATATTTTGACAGGTAGACAACAGACGGTGACAATTCCACCTTTTACATCCCCAAAGACCCCCGTGCGCCACGGGGTACCACAGGGATCAGCAACCAGCCCAGTATTATTCAATATCTATCTGCGCCCACTCATCCCGATTATCAAGTCCTTTGGCATTGACCTAGTTAATTATGCAGATGATACACAACTGGTGTTTTCCCTATAAGGAGATCAGGCAGTACTCCTGGTTAAATTCCATGAGTGTATGCCAAGTACCTCAAAATGGCTTAGAAATAACTCCTTACAATTCAATGGAGAAAAAACAGATTGTGTACTGCTGCACGACTAAAATTGCACGCCCCTTTCCCTCAGAATTCAGACTCACCCCCACAGATAAACCTCTGACCTCAGCCAGAACAGTACGTAACTTGGGGGTTATGCTTGATGATAACCTCCAGTTGGAGTCACAAATTAATAAGACAGTGGGTACCTGTCTCTCCCTGATTAGAGCCCTACGAACAATCCTGCCCCTGCTGCCCACTACTACCAGGTCACAGGTAGTGAGGAGTGTAATAATGAGCAGATTGGATTTTTGCAACTCGTTGTACTTAAGTGCACCGAACTCAGAAATACTGAAGTTGCAAAGGATTCAGTCTATAGCTGCCAAATTGGCGTTCAATTGGCAACGCAGGTCCTCTACAACACTGGCTTTGATGAGCCTTCATTGGCTGCCAATTTGTCAAAGAATTAAATTCAAATCCCTTTGCACAGTGTTTAAAGCAGTGCATGGGCTGGGCCCAAAATCCTTGCAGAAAAAATTTAAGTGGTATGCTCCCAGGAGAATGTTACGCTCATCAGGCACAAATCTGGTGGCTACCACGAGTTTTAAGAAGGTCAGGATGGGTGGGAAAGCCTTTGGTGTCACAGCCTCGCGGCTTTGGAATGATCTCCCCATAGATATTAGACAAACCCAAAACCTGCTTCCTTTTAGAAGGAGGTTGAAGACCTGGCTATTCCCAAGAGAGGAGTAACTTCGAGCCTTAGAAATATTCTAGACAGGTCATGTATATGCATATTGTCAACAGGTTAAGTCTCAGCGCCAGGATACTCGTGGGGTGACAGCTGTGCTATAGAAGTGTACTTTACATTACAATACAAACATGACCGGTTTCGGTGTAGCCACTATATAGTTAAACATCTGGTAACTACTGATGTCCACTATATGTATTAAAATGGCTGGCCGCACTTACAAAGCCTGGAGAATCGACTTCAGGGTTTGTAGCTGTGTCCTGCTCATGCAGGGTCACCCTAACACTTATAGTCAAGCACCCTGGGCTCAGGACTGAAAAGCTTGCCATAGGGGTGACATAGTTTTTAGGTGTAGTGACCCCAGATATAAGGAAACATATCTGTTGTGAGAGGTACAATCACCAACTCAAACAGGCTGCAAGGGCAGGCCTGTAGTTGCAGTTTAAGTGGACTCCCATTGGTGGCACAATACATGTTGCAGCCCATGGGAGACCCCTGGTGTACCTAAGTCCTGGGTACCATATACTAAAGACATACAAGGGTACACCAGTAGCCAATTGTGGATGTACAGAAGTACTTACCACGGTCTATTAAGGGAGAAAATACAGTGACTGGGGTCCTGATAAGCAGGATCCCAGTCAGACTAGGTCAAAAACATACCGACAGCAAGCAATAAGTGGGTGTAACCATGAAAGCAGATCCAACATTCCTACAGCAACCTTTTCCAGGCCTTTAACTTCTCACATTTAAACAGCTACGCCTCAACTGTAATAGTCCCCCAGTCAATTCCTGACACAAGGGCAAAGTCTTGTGGCACTGCGCTCTCTATGGGAAATTACTGTCGAAGAACCCCCGACACATACTGTGATCCATACCATGTACACCATGGGAGAGGGATGACCACCGGCCACCTGGTTTTATAACACGCTCAGGGAACACACGGGCCTCTCACTAACACATCTTCGACAGCTGTGGAAAGAGGACCTGGGAAGACCCATCCATGACACAGAGTGGGCCAGGGCACTGGAATCCCCCAAACCGTATCCAGGAATGCCCGCTTTAACATTACATTTACCACCCTTCATAGAGCTTACCTTACACTGTCTCGCCTGAACTCTATGTTCCCCACAACTAACTTAGCTTGCCCCAGGTGTCAGGCCCCTATGACCAACCTCCAGCATTTGTCCTGGTCCTGTTCACACATAGCTAGTTACTGGCATGCCGTACACTCCATATTGACTACTATTACTGAACTGGCGACACTGAACTCTTGGGAGTACACATTTTCTCTAGAAGAAAGACTCACAATGTGAAAGCCCAATTTGCTAACCTAGCCCTCTTGCTGGCCAAGCGCCTCCTTACCATACACTGGTGAGCCCCTCACTCACCAGCCCTTCCCCAGTGCCAGGCAGCACTGCTTCACTGGGGTGAATCTGAAAGTTCCGCACTACACTGGGAGGAGGCAAGAAAGATGTGCAAACGTCCCATAGCCCCTGCCCGGGACACTGTGCTGCAGAAATTCAAAGGTCTCATAGCAGATGATGTTCCGGGTCCAAACTTGCTATCCACGTCAGTCCTCGGTCCGCCACTACCCCACTACATTCGCTTTAATACTTTCCATTTCTACTGCTCGTGCTCTTTGTTGATTTCCTCTCTCCCTTTCCACTACCACAATTCTCCCTTCATCCCCATCCTCCACTCTCCCCCCATCCCATTTAGTCTTTTTTTTTACCTCATCGAATCCCCCCTGGATTATTTGGGGGTGCCGTCATTGGGAGACCATTACCCTGCTCCATGAAAATATAATCCTTGCTATACCCACATAGAGAGCACCAGGCTACAGTGATATATCACACAACCTTAGGCATTGTCATTATGAGCTTGTTAAAGGTTCTAATGAGTCAGCTTTTTCTTTAATTAGCCCAGATTTACCGAAAAGACCAACTGTGTCTCCGGGCACTATGTGTTGCTTTCATATCACATGCGTTAATTATCTTTTGTCTGATAGTTCTTTCATGCGACTTTGAACCCAGTGTATTGTCAGTGTAATGCAATTACCAGATGCTCTTCTTATTCCTGCGTATATTGATGTTATGGTTAAACCTCTATGCATGCAAAAACCAATAAAAATCATTTTTAAATAAGCCTCATGGTCTGTCTCACTGAAATCCAGGACAAAGGCTAAAATATCTGTATCATAGCCTGAATATCCTGGACTCGAAGATCAGTAGGATAAGTTTCAAACTGCACTGTATCCAGAACAGCTATGACTGGCGTGACTTCAGCATGTTGATAGTGAACCCCAGCAAGTGCAGGAGGCTCACCATAGTCTAGAGGTGGGAGACGACAGCCTGGGGGGAGCCCAGGTTCAACAGCTAGTCATCGAGATAGGGGACAACTGGCATCCCTGATCTCCGCAAGTGCGCTGCAACCACTGCCATCATGCTGGTACAGCCAAAAGGGAGCATGGTAAACTGAAAATGCTCCTGGCCTACTGTAAACAGCAGGTAACGCCGCTGGACATGCAGGATGGGAATGTGGGATTAAGCATCCTCCAAGTTGAACGCTACCATCCAGTCTCCTGGGTCCAAAGCAGACAGGACCTAAGTAAATGTGAGCTTTTTGAACTTCTTCTTCTTGAGGAAGTAGTTGAGGGACCGCAGGTCTAGAATTCATTTTTGTGAACCAGTAAGTAGCAGGACTAGCAACCACAACACACTTCTGGCATTGGCACCCTCTCTATGGCTTCCTTGGCAAAGCGAGTCAGGACTTCCTTGCTGAGAAGGTACAGATGATCCTCTGTCATCTCGTAGTGAGATGGCAGCATGGAGAGAGGGACTGTCACGAAGGGGAGGTAGTAGCCCCTTCGGACGATTTGTAAAATCCACCTGTCGGATGTGATGGACTGCCAGTGGGGTAGTGATGGCAAATCCTGCAGCCAACTGGGTGCTGGTAGGAGGGCAGATCAGGAGGGTTTGGAGGCTGACAGAGGCGTTGGGCCATCCAATTATGAGGTGCATGGCCTCATAAAACTCCTTCAGTTTGGCAGATATTAGAATATCGACAAGCGCCACACTGGATCCAGAAACTTTCCCACAGCAGTGCTCCAGCGCATCAATCGGCGGCTCTGAGTTGACTTTGTTCCGTCTGGAAGTGACAAATGGGCTACATATAAGCACCAACCCTGTGTGCTGATGTCAGTTTTTCTTGACTCTAGTCCACTTCCTCAGGCATGAAGCCAAAAAACCAAACAGAATACCAGTGTGCAGATCTCTAGCTTCCAACCCTTTTAGATGGAAAAAGATGCCATTCCGCAGAAAGAGTTACTGATGGTAAGAAGCGTGTTCTTCTGATAGATAGCTTGAACCACAGATTCCTCACTTTTAGATTGTCCTTCCAATCAAATCTGGCTTTCAAGGCAATTGTGCTTTGTGAATGATTGTCCGAATGCCCACGTAGAACCTGATAATTGCCGTCAACAGGCACGTTACATGCCAACGTAGTGGTAGCAGCCTTGGCTCTAGTGGAAGGAGCCCTCAGACCTTCCGGAGGTTGCTTCTTGGCCAAAACATAGCAGATCTTGATGCAGAGGAATAACCACCTTGACAAAGTCCTTTTTTACACCACCTCCATTTTTTTGCTCCTGAAACCCCTACGGAAAGCTGGTAGTCCAACCGAAGGTCTTTGGTGGGACTGATGTAACTGCTCAGGGCCCTCTTGCGGTCCAGCTGACGGAGTATCTCCTCCTCGTACTTGGGCCTGGTCTTTCCTGATCTTTTTCAGAACTTTGGGCTTGAGACGTAGAGATGGTTAGGCATACAGATGTACCGTGCTACACTCTAGGTGAAAATTGTCTTAGACGAAGAATCACCTTCGTGCAAATGTTTGGACATTGTGGGTGCTTTGGGGTGATGAATAGATCGAGTTGAGGTTCTTCCCACTGCCAGAAGATACCCTGCACCAACTCGGAGTCTAATTGCCATTTATTATCTGCTAAGCAACGCCGGCTGAGATTGTCTGCCCTCGTGCTCGAAGATCAAGCCTGGTGGTTAACTATCAGGACGATGCCCTGCCAGTTCAGCCAGTTCCAATGGTGCAGAGGGTCGTGGCACAGAGCCCACTCTGCTATGTTTGGAGAAATACCATTTGGTATTGGAGTTGTCCGTGAGGACCTGCACCAGCCCTCTCTTGATGGACAGGAAGGAGGCTCTCAATGCCAGAGAAATCACCTGCAACTTTGACAAAGTGATGTGGAGGAGTGTTTCCACTGGAGACCAGAGTCCTCTCACCTCTCCATCTCCCAAACTAGCAAAGATGCATCTATCATAACAGTCAGCTCTGGGTGGGGTTTGGAGAAGTGTCTGCCACTGATCCACTTGCAGTCAAACGGACACCGCTGCGGATCTTTTAAAGTCTCCTCTAATACCTGGATGGATTCAAGAGGTTCCCTTGGTGCGGACCCCACTGAGACTTTAGATTTGACAGCAGAGGCGCATGTGTCCCCAGGCGTAGTCCACTAGCAGGATGGAAGAGGCCAGGAGGTTTCAGAGTTACTCTCACTGAGACCCAGGTCTAAGGCTGAAACATTGTAATCCTATCCTATATGTCCTAGACTTGCTCAGTTGTAAGAAAGGCTTGAAATTGCACCATATTCAGATTGGCTCCGATGAATGGGAGCCTTTGTAAAGGAGTCAGGTGTGACTTCAGCACACTGATCGAAAATACAAAAGATGTGAGGATGTTCGCTGTATTCTGGAGGTGGTCAAAAATTAATCTTGAGCAACCAGTCGATGAAGCATAGGAAGATTGGTATTCCCAACCTTCGAAGATGTGCAGCGATCACCACCATAACGTCTGTGAGCACTGGTGAGGCCGAAGTGAGCATCTATCGACTGTTGTGCAAGGTCCAGGTATGTCCAGGTATGTCTCACGTACCCAATAGTGCAACCATATGGGCCTTGTTGAAGGGGAGGAGCAGTTTGAGGAAGTCGTACAGGTAGTTGGTCCTCTCTGAGGACATTTATTTTGACCTCAATTGACGGGATTTGGCAGGCCAAAACTTCCAACGCTCTTCTGATGATAACAGCGTATGAGACCAATTCCTCTGTGGAGCGGTCAGGTGGGGATTGTAATCCAGTGTCTTGCTAAGTGCCCAGTTGACAGGCATCTTGGCATCTTGAAGGATCAGAAATAAATGTTCCTTTTCACAGTGTTGAGATGTTTCATGTCCATTATTGTGCTCTAAATCTGAAGCCAAAGGTATTTCTCTAGGGAAAGGTAGAGTGGCATCTGAATCAGTATATGGTGAAATCTGTTGTGCCATATGTCGACTTGGACACAACTTTGGCAGAGATCACGTCCGATTCGCTTCGGAGTTTGAAAGGACAATATTCTTCTACTGGCTGCGGTGGAGTCAGTGCCCCGCTGTGCCAGGAATGAAGTCGGGGTGGGTGTTGGTCTCAGAGATGGGACAAGCTCAGTAACTGGGTCAAGAGGCACAGATGGCATAGGGATGAATCTGCAGTAATCTCACTGGAGGCTTCCTTGGATCTTTGGGCCCAAAGGCATGCCAGGGGAACAGGAAGGGTGTCAAATATGCGCAACGTGGTCTCTTTGAAGGCTTCAACCCGTTGCAGCGGCACCGATGGACCTGGAAATTCAGGCCGGATCAGTAAGACCCGAGGGATCGGTTCCTCAGTGGGGAGCATGACTGGGAGACATGCTAACGTCCACGTGACTTCTCCTGATAAAAGTGGAGCGATGGAGGGGAGTCATGTTTCGACTTCTTGTGGTTTTTGGGATTTCAACTTACCTGAAGATTCAAAATGGGAAGATGACCACTCTCAAGAATGGCCTCAAGAGTGACGTCTTTTGACGATGTTCGGTGACAAAGAGCTTTGCCTCACGGACCTGTATAGCCATCGGGGTTGTACGGGTGCAGCACTCACATGAATTTGAGTTGTGCGACGAACCCAGACAACAGAGACAAATTGATGACCGTCTGCCACAGACATCTGCCTGTGAAATTCCTTGCAGGGTTTAAATCCTGTAGTTTTAGGTAGAAGGGGGACATATCCCTTGCACGCTCATTTTCTTTTAGAAATGTTCCAGTGAGTGATTAAAAAAAATAAAAAGAAGAGAGCCAGCTCTGGATCTACAACCCAAGACAGGAAAAATAAGGCACTGCCGTCAGCGCGCAGGGGTGGTGGCTATATGTGGCTCATGTGTCATTTCCAGGGCGGGACGGAATCGATTTGAAGTCGCATGATACCACTGACCGATGCGCAAGGGAACTGCTGAGAAAACTATCCTGATCCATTTTGCACCTGGAGGGTATCCACAAGGTGAGGAATCTGAGGTTAGTGGTATCCATTAAGACAGCAGGTTTACACCTTCATCATACTTCTCATGGGGTCCGTTCCCTAGATAAAACCGGTATTTATAATGCCTTTGCAAGACCATCATGAAGAAGGCAGTGCTTAATTTGAGCCAGTGGTTGCAGGTGGGTCCCGCTGGCATTCTTGTTTCGCAGCCTGGACTTATTTCTAACCATCAGGCATTGACCCAGAACAAGAGGCAGAAATGCCGCAGAGAGTGAAAGTAAGATGATGAAAAAAAAAGAAAAACTGTGGCAAACAGAGAAAGCAGGGATGGAAAAGAATTTGCAAGAGTGAGCTGAAGGGACATTATGCTAGTGGATGAAAACGAATTAAGTAAAATGTAGACATACATCATTAGTATTCGATACGCGTAACAGGCCGCACGGATTCTGAGAAAACATTTGGGCCCGACACCTTTTCTTTTAAAGTTAAGCGCTGGAAGAAGGTGCCGGACCCCCTCTTCCGCGCTAGTAAAGAGCCCTCCCCTCCGGCCGCCAGGGCTTGTCTTGTATAATTTGTTTAAGTGCTCTTCAGAGAATCCGAGGCCTTACGTCCGCTTGGAAGGACAAACAGCAATCACGCTCGCATGAAAAGCACCGAGGCCAGGCGAGTGAGCAGCAAGTACAAAGCAGTCTGCGCTGACGGGAAAACACTCGGCGTCACGGCTGGCCTGCTGCGCACGAGCTCTCCGGCACTGCGCACGAGCTCTTCCGCGGGGCCGCGCGTGCCGCTGCAGAACAGGTGGGGCCCGGGTGGGCGAACATCCATGGCCGGGGCGGAGGGCTGCAATCACTCTCCCAATTTACAATGTGCATCACTGCCAGAATGGGGTTCCACAGTGCAGCCGAATGTCTTTTAGACAGTGCTGGAATTAGAAAAAAATTACTCTGGGAAACCATAAATTGTGGGTCAAGGTGTGGCAGAGGAATGGGGGTGAAGTCAGGAAGGGTGGAGTTTGAGAAAGCAAAGTCAGAGTGTCAACCTATACATTTAGTTTAAAAAATCTGCTGCAAAGAAATTGACAATAAGGACACGTGACAGAAAATCTATTCTAGTGCACGTAGCACTTAATTGTTTAGAAAGAGGCTGCATTTTACATGATGCTATAGGTTTAAGACACCTGCTGCAGAGATGTGCCCAGCGAGTCTGAGTAAACACAGTTCTTGGAGAGTTCAATGTTTTGTCCAGACAGTTTTGACTCAAAGTAGCATAAAGGGTTAATGTGCCTGCTGCAAAGCACACCATCTAGCATGCAGATCACTGATTTGTATTTTATGTAGCTAGGTAAGTGGACTACTGCTTTTGACACTGAGATCATTTTTGTAACTTACAGTTCATAAGTTACAATCCTAACACAGTACAGTGATCTATTTACCGGTATCAAGGATTGGTATGCAAACTGTAAATCATGGGTTTAGATACTTTTCTCAATCTGTTGTTAATCTAAAATGGGAAAGAAGGGTTCCTCTGGAAAGCAAAACAATCTTTTTAGTACTGACAACCACAATCACTGCGCTACGTTGTATATCGTGCCTGTTTCTCCCGATCATTCACTCTCAACATATAATGTCTCCAGGTATGGACAATATGGGATTCCCACACTTTATATCCCTCACTGTCTTATGTTACATTTCCTGGGCATTTATTTACACACGTATGATTTATTGTATGTCTGTGCGTGATGTAAAGCGCTCTCACACTCTACACTGGGACGAGTAGCGCTATAAAATAATTTGAAAAAAATAAGCGCCTTTTAAATCATTATTTGTGTAATTACTCGTACACAGATCAATCTTGCGTACTTACAGTGGATGCACACCTCTTACATAGGGGGTTGAACATGGTCAAAAACATGTCTCCAAATTATATCTTCTCTAAAGTACTTGTGAAGTGATAAAGCTGTGCGCTTTGTTTCCTTGGCATCCCGGTGTTAGGCTCCCAACCAAGATGATAGTTCAATAAAAGACGGGCTGGTGACCCTTCAAATCAGGCCTTTGTTTTAGAGCAGGCTGAAGTAAAAATAAGAAAGCCCCCCCCTCACTGCCTACAGGTTGGTGCTCTGAACAGAATGCTGGCAATGTGCGGGCGCTGCTAAGTCATGTCCCAGCGTCTGAAAATGACACCAGGACAAACTCAGCATGTTTCACTGGGGATCCGGCCCAGAAATAGCTGCTGGAACCTGGTTCCGGCAGGTTCTTCCTACTTTCCAGCACTGCTTCTATAGCTCATAGCAACTCTTGTTGAGCGCCTTGGAGATGACAGGTGCTCGGGAGATCTAGTTAAGGCCCTCATTACATCTACGTTGGGTTTACAGATGCAGTAAATCTGCACCAGGAGGTATCGATACTACAGTATCGATAATTCCGGGACGTGGAACTGTAGGGCCATTACTGGGTCCTGAGAAATGGGAACTAATTTATGAAAACAGTAATAATGCAGATTTATAGCGACAGAATGTTTCTCGTTTTGGCTCAGAGGTTTCGGCTGGTTTTTGTAGTCGAAGTGTCCTAGTACGAGACATGAAGTTGCGATATTTCCAGATTCGGTCGGTAGCTCTGGTTTCCGCTCTCTGGGGTTACAGGACAACGCATAATGAGGGCCCCAAGGACCAATTACTTAGGAGCAGGTTACAGAGCAGAAAAAATGAAATCATTTTTCCGCTTCACACTCTTATGATTTGGCATCCTGGAAATACTGTGGTGAAACAGGCAGCCTCGCCAGTGAAGAAAAGGCCTACTATTCTGATATTTCTCAAAGTAGGCGGCATCATTATGCAAAACAATATATTTCGCTTTTCCACCAAATTACTGGACCTAGAAGTATATTCAACTGAAAAGGCTTTCTGTATCGGTGTTCCAGATGAGCCATTTCTGATGTGTGTTCAAACTGGAATGGCATGGTGAGCAAAAAAGACGATGGATTTAGGCCCAGATCTCTGTACTGGGGTGAATGTATGACATTGTTTTGCATTCTGTCTATATCAATTGTTGTTTTTGCATGCGTTTACAAACAGGACCAGGAAGTGGGTTCACAATGTAGCTGAAATGTGTCAAACTGCACAACAGAACGAATGCATTTCTTTTTTTTGTCATCTTTCTTTCGATCTGTCTGCCATGGTACAACAAGATGCTTTTGCCAACATTTGATGCTCAATGAACATAGGAACACAAGTTCTACATAAGGCCTTAAAAGGGCTGCATTACATCGGACAAATAAGCAGCAGCCGCTGCCTGGCATGCACTACGCCACCCACCAGATCCTTGACCAAGCGCACCATTGAGACATCTTTCCCACTGAGTCTGTGTCTCCTGTTGGCTCTGGTGGGTAATGATTGAGGATTACACATATCCAAAAGGTAGCCTGAACTGGAGTGTAAAAGTAATTAATAGACAGGCCTCAATGTCAGCATGGCCATAAAAGATTGAGCCACAAGTCCCTATACTTCCTGGTGGTATGATGACCGAACTGAGGAACATGTCACACAGGCGACATGCATCACGGTTTCTGGTTTTGCCGCATAATGTAATACATTTCCAAGAATTTGGAAAAAGTCAGCAATTTCAATAGTTGTGGGAAACTCTTCCACCAACCATGTAAATAAATGTATAAGTGATACATGAGAGGATCAGCTTGCCTTTAGAGTTGAGAGGATCATCTTGCCTTTAGAGTTGATCAAAACAATCGATTTCAAAGCACATTTCGGAAGAAGTTCTTATCCTGTTAGTGTCACTTTCTGATGATGTCCACATCCAAAAACCTCGAGCCACTGAAGGGGACACAAGTGGCACGAGGCTTGAGGTAAAAATAATACTAGCCCTCTATCCATCCAAGGGCACCAAGTAGGCAGTGAGAGCAGCATCTCTTTCTGCAACCAAATTAACCAGAATCATAATACTTGGTATAAATGTTTACCAGAGAGAGTACCCCGATTCAAAACAGCAGATTAATGGTCTGATTTAGAGAATGATTCAATTTCTGGAAAAAGAAATGTAAATGCCGAGAGGAATCCATGGGCTGAATTTCCTCCACTACAGGATAGTGTGGTGGAGAATATTCAGCCTGATTTTTATTGAAGTACCATATTTTCTAGGTTGGTATTTTCTTCAGAATCTTTCACTTCTAGGAGATGGCTCTAATCTGATCAAAGCTAGTGACCTCATCATCTGGTGTGAAATAAGATGGGGTTAGAGGATGTAACCATTTAATTCATCAAACCGACATCAAAAACCACATCAACTGGTACTCAGGCAGGTTTTCAAAGCGAGGCATATGAATCGGGCTTGAACTAAAAGGAGGGCGGTAACAGATTATCTGGGATGAGAGGGGCAAACTCACCATATACAGCTCGTGCAGCAGTTCTGCCTTAGTCTGGCCAATGCGGAATATCTCACCAACTATAACTCTTCTGGCTCTGCCAATGTGCCGAGGAAAACAAGCAAGGGATGGAAAGAATGCCTGAATGAATCTCAGACACTGGTAATTACTCGGGATGCATTCAAGTCAATTCTTTTGCTCACCATGTCAGTCCAGAACAGCACTAGCCATATGCAAATCGGCCTCGGTTCTGCTCCAACTGGAAGCGCTCAGCCCAACCTACGCATCACCATTTTGTTTTTGGCCAATGAGCTGCAGCAACACAGCCAATAATGGTGACGCATCAAATGCTCGATCTAGAGTGGCCGATTGATCACCATGCCAACTGAGTGTTACTGTAAAAGACCACTAGTGAAAGGGTGTCAGACTTCCACTGCAAAAACGATATCAAACAATGCGAGAAACACCCCACAGTACATATGGAAGACTAGATATGTGGGTATTGCCAATGTATCAACCACAGTGGGGTACAATGCCAGTAACAACAATTACAGGTGGAGTTCAACCGATAGACACTGGCCAAGTCAAGTCAATAAAGCTTTATTCGATTTCCCTTAAAATCATAAAAGCGCATATACAGTAAATTTTAATTCATTAAAAACGTTATACATAAAATAATAAGCTTAGTGGATACCCTAAAACAATTATTCAAGATGAAATAACCTTTTTGTGACCAGACACCACCCCACCCATTGTACAGCATAACAGATGTTTAAGAGTCTCCCAAGTATTATACAGCCCGAGCCCTTCAGACACCATCCCAGACAATTAAGAGTCTTTCTGACACTATACACTGCCCAGAGAAGGCTTGACATGCTACAACCAGTGCTTTAAATGGGCCGGTACTCACAGGTACTGAGTACCGGCACTTCTTATTTTTATCACCCTGAGTACCGGCACTTCTCTACGGCTGTGGAGAGTACCGGTACTCATGGAGGGTAGGTGCATTGGCCTCTAGTGTTGGTAGCCTGTCTCTTTGTTCAGCCAAATCACTTTTAAAGCCCTGAGCTGAGCCCCTGGTGAACTATTCAGCGTGGGCTCATTTGCATGATATCCCAGTGTTCGCCGTCATGCTGTGTTGCAAGTAATGGAGGCAGCCCAGTGACAGCACAAAGAGAAAAGCCTTGGGAGGTTTAAAGGGCTTTAGTCTCACCTGATTCTTTTGTGTGAGTGTCTGCTTATGTGGGTCTGTTTGCCCTTTGTGTGTGCGTGTTTTTGTGAGAAATATTATAAAATGAGGAAAGGTTAAAATATCACTGTTTGACTTTAATTTTGTATAAGGAATTAACCTGATTTGTTTATAAAAATACAATTCTCGTGTGTATTGCAACTAGTATATAAGCCGATAAACTTTGCATGTCTGGCATTAAGCCCCGCCCCTAGCCCCTCCCACTCGCCACATTTAAATGAGTACCTACACTATTTTTTCCCCATTTAAAGCACTGGCTACAACAAATCTCCATGGTGGAAAAGGTTTGTAAAAATAAATATGCTGGGTGGTATTGTGAAAAATGGAATAACCTTAACAGAGGCAAAATGTAGCGCTTCCTCCGATTAGTATATCATTTATAGAAGAGCACTAAATGCCAAAGAGTAGCAATAATGGATGTTCTCCAAGGGTGCTCATTGGCAACAAAATAAAACTGATGACAAAGTCAGTCCATGTAGCAGGGAATCTTCCAGGCACGGCAGGCACAAGTAAGAGCGGTGGGTCAGGAGTTTGTGGTGGGTGAGTGGAGGCGACAGATGACGGGATACGTAAAATAAAATAAAATAAATAAATAAAATCACTTACCTTGCGCTTGCTGCATCGCCGAGCCGGCAATGCGGTGAGTGCAAGGTAAGTGGTTATATTGATTTTCTTTCTTTTAATTTACCTATCGCGTTGCCTGTCAACTCCCACCCCCCCCCCCCGCCCAGCCCCACCGCTCCTACCTGTGCCAGCCACGCCTGTAAACTCCCTACGCTATGACAGAGAACTGCAAATAGGCAGTTATCCCACCGCTGGCTTTGTAGAGGCGATCAACATGCCACAGTTGGAGACAGATATTCTAACAGCCTAACTCTGAATAAGGTCCTTGCGGAGGACACAATTTGATATACACCCTAAGTATAGTTCAAATGTTATTGTATTAGTTAATAAAAACCACAGCAATATAAACCCAGAATTATGTACATATTAATAATTTAAACTCAATTAATCACAAGCCACAGTCCTCACATACAGAATGTAAAATTGCAGTCAGTCATGCACACAGATAACATTTAAGTAACTGATCATTAGCTTTCTCATGAAATCTGTGTGATTACAAAATACTTCACTGCCAAGAAAGATACCTCTGGGGCAAAATCTGACTTCTATAGCAATATCATAATTACAGATCATTAACACAGCTACGAATTGTAATCCAACACTAAAGCTATACATTTACAGATATATTCTCTAGTATAATAGAACAATTTCAATCAGTCTCTAAACCACTGCGATAGCCTTAATTTTTACCCACCCCAGACCTGTATCAAAAAATGTGTCTAACACATCAAGTCTGCTCCCTCAGGGTCTGCCAGGAGATCACTCATCTCCATCTTCCAGTGAGAGATAGTATTCTTTAGAGACATTTATACTTTTGAAGTACGTCTTACAGACTACACATTCCATGACACTTCCTTTGTCGACCGTTTGCAACGTTTGGAATCCATTCACATATCTCCAAAACTTCCCTATATCTTTCTGTCTACAAATCTGAGCAACCTTACGCCATACTACCTTATGACAGTTTTACTTCTCAGATTTATTTATTTATTATATATACAAGCAACGATACATTTTGTTCTTCACATTGTGATGGGCCATTTTTTTTGCAATAATGGGCGTCTTGCAATGCTAGGGTCAGCGCTGACTTGGGCGGACAGAGACGGCTTCACCTTGCAGGGTTCTCCAGGGAGGAACCACTGTGAGCAGTACACTCCCGCTGATAACTTTAGGAAAGTACACCTTCACAACTTAGTGCAACACCAAGAACATTACATCTGTATTTACCCCCACCTAAAGCTTACATAAAGACTTTACATGGTCAAAAGACCATGTTCCTTTATTGATAAATGCTACAATTTAACACTTTGTGTGACACCTCGTAAGGCCACATTTGAGTACTCGTCTCACAATTGAAGTGGCCTAAATAACCCTCTAGATTTTTACATTCTTCCTCAGTAAAAATAGGAAAAAGGATCACTTTTTGATTGACTTTAGAGGGTTAAACTGTGTAACCATACAGCATGAAAAACGAGCAAAAAGCCCCTTGGCACAGGAAAGGGTTAGAGAGATAATTGGAAAATAGGAAGACAGAACAAGGTAATTATCTTTAATGCCGTGTGTCTCTAATTATCTTTGGAGATAGTTAGGCATGTGCTAATTCTGAGATAAACCTGGAAATCAAAAATGGTTCAGTAGATGCCCGCAGCAAGACAGCAAACCTTGCATGGCGGCAACACAGTAAAAGATGTGTAGCCTAAACAGGGTTAAGGTAAGGGACCTGTGGGTCGCGAGCTGATTTTTGGTCAGTCGCAAAAGTCACCGCACAAAATAAAGATGCCTTTAAATTCCGGATTTCTCTTGTTACATTTTTTTTTTTGCAGAGTTTTATATAGCGCGAACTTGACGCGCTTTATATAGCACCAGTTACGTTACATGAGGACACATTAATTTAATTGTTTTTTGTTAGGCACGGGGAGATTACGTGATTTGCCCAGAATCACAGGATGTTTAGCGTCATTCCCGAGACTTGAACCCAGTTCCCCCATGTCCGAGGTTGAGCGCCCTAACCGTTAGGCCAACTCCTCTCCCCACATTAGCTGCTCTTCAAAGACAGAAGTCAAATGTCAGGCTATGTCTTCTGCTGGTTTAAATTCTTTTAACATGGAAACTGGTGTTTACAAACTCAGAGTCAGAGAAAGAAAAGCAAAATTAATTATGTGACAATCTTGCTGGGGTACATGAAGTGTGAAAGGAAACTGCTGTAGGGTGTGATTTGTCTGTAACACACAACAAAATGGAAATACCTGTACGTGAACAGTACACATTCAGCTGTTAGGAAAGCAAAAACGAAGCACTTTTTTTTTTTGTAATTGTGAAGTGTGATGGAATCAAATATTTTAATAGGATCAGAACAAATCTAGACACTTTACTTGGTAATGCACAAATTATATTTACAGAAACCTGATTTCCATACATTATTTGTGTGTAGTATAGTTTGAACAGTAAAACTGTACAAATTTAGTTGCAATTTTACTGGAAAATGTGATGTGTGTGAATGACGATGCTCTACCACACAAGTCTTTAGTTACATTACATTAAAGCTAGGTAGGCCGTGAAAGTCTGTCGCACTATAAAGTGGGTCATGATTCTAAAACGTTAGGGAAGCACTGATCTAGCAGAGGGTTACTCTCAGCTTATTGGGGAGATCCAAAAATGCTTGTGGGCTTATGCTTAGGGGGCGTGGCCTGGTG
The DNA here is from genome assembly GCF_964204655.1 of Triturus cristatus. Taxonomy (NCBI): domain Eukaryota; kingdom Metazoa; phylum Chordata; class Amphibia; order Caudata; family Salamandridae; genus Triturus; species Triturus cristatus. Next base: position 1,120,250,018 of record NC_140593.1, read on the forward strand.
ATCCAACATAGACTGCCCTTCCGAGGCAATGCCAAAACTGATTTGGTCTATAGTGGTGCATTAAGGCATAAAAGACATAGCATGTAACAGAGCCTTGAGCAATTGCTTGGGGTAGATATTAATTCACGCATTCAACACATCACTTTTGAGTTTAATCTCTCATCAGCGTAATAGAACTCTAAATGGGCAGGACCAAAGACACTGCAGCGGGCTATCTTTTGTGGAAAAAGTGGGTTTTCTGATAATGAGGATCACTTTATTTCTCAAAAAGCATCTAATGAAATCTGATCCTTTCAGCCTGGTTAGGAGGGCTTTGATGTCTTTCCATTGAATGAGTGAGGTTGTTCCTTTTTAATTCCTTCATTTAGTCAGCCAAGTTATCTGAACTTACTGTTGGTCTCAAGTTTCAGAACAAACTTATTATTCTCACCCACTGTCCTGCTAGACTCACTCCAACAACAGACTCTTTCAGCAAACCATCACACAAGAAGAAACAAAAGAAATCTTCAACAAATGTAGCCATTTAAACAACAGAGCTGTGCACCTATCGCAGCCAATGCACTCCTTCTCTGTTAACCACCACCACATTCGTCAAATCATACTTTCACAATTACCACAAAATATTAATTAGCCCACTTCTTAAATATATCCGTGCATTCAGAACAAATCTCAATTTATCATCCCATATTCAACATCACCTCCAAATTAAAGTTTAAAAAAGTGCACTCATTCAAATAAAGTACAATTTGAAAAGGAGGTAGACCAACCAGGTAAGAATCAACTACACAAGCACAAGATAAGGCACAGAAATACTCACTACAGCAAGGTATCTTCAAGCGTATTCCCACAATAAAAAACACATTCAAGGCTTACATGAAGAACCAGGTCAATCTAGCTGTTGCTACCTGACAGCCTAGAAGAGAATCCAGACCTTTATTGACTAAAGACCCCAAAATTTGCACAAACCAATCATTCAAGCGTCACAACTACTATAAGATTCACACATGCACACAGAACCCTACAAAAAATACTGCAGATCAAAGTCTTAATGGAGTGAAATCACCACCCACACACAGAAAGGGCTTCCCTGGATTCCAAAACACAGTCATTCATATTCAGCCTTAGAATCAGTCATCCAGAAGTTGTCTAGTATCTTCTCAACCAGAATGATGACAGTCTAATCACCACTCTGCTCTTATCGTGACCTACCAAATTGCGCTAATTGTTTTTAGAACTTGGAGAGCCACACTCTGGTACAAAGCCTTCTTCTTTTCTAGACTGTGGAGTAAGGGATAGACAACATCGACATATAAACAAAAGCCAGACCTCAACTATGTTCAGCAAAAAATAAAATAATTTTCCTCGAATTAACACACTATTCTATAGGCACATCAAAGTTTAACAACTATGTAAACTAGCATTGGCATAGCCAATAGGTTTCGCCTTTGGGACCTTATAAGTGTTTAGCCATGCAACAGTTGATGTTGTTGCAGGAAGGATATTGTGCTGCATAATTAAATACTTATAAGGCCCCAAAGGTGAGACCAATTGGCCATGCCAATGCTTGTTTCTCTTGCGCGCACAGAGTTTGCCCTCTTGATTTGTTAAGTACTGACTGAATTGAGGCTGCTGACATACATCAAACCGGTTGGGGTTCTGCCTGAAAAGTGTCTCAGCTGGTGCAAAAAGTATTTGTAATAAAATGCATGTAATAGATGCTTGCAGTTAAAAACAGCATAAGGAATCTGACCACGCCTTTGTGATCGTGTTTATGCCAATTATCAGCCAGCGGGGTCCATAAATCTACGGAGGCGAATCTACAGAGGCGACAGGAAGCCAGAAAAGCTCCTTCCAGTCACTTGTGCTCACCGTGAAAATTCACTTCTGAGCAGCGAGAACATTAAGTAAACGCAACACGAAATGTAGCATGCCGATCTGTCTTGGAAAGGTTACAGCGCGTTTAAGAGTCTGGAATGCTCCTCAAAGCAGTAAGGATTAGAAAGTGGAGAATTTGGCGTTGTTCAGTGACTTCCCATGCTGGAGTACGCGCCAAGCCCAGTGCAAAGTTGGAGCCTGGCATCTGGCCCATTAATGTCTTTAGTGGGGGTCTGAGTGCCGTGTGCGCACGGTGTCACTTTGGTAACACATAATTAAACACATAATTAAAATGTGTTTTATTGCACGATCTAGACAGCCATTAAACTAATGCTGCCGAATTAGGAAGTGACCTTTCAAGCGCTGGAAAACAAACAATATGCCTATGATGAACAAGCGCACACCTCGCGCTCAAAGTTTAAAAACAAGCATTGGCCGCGCGGCTCACTGAGAACATCAAAGTGGCCAAAAGTGGCCGAAAGGAGGGGAAAGTGCAAGCCGAGGTGACAAGAAGGGCTGGGCGAGAAGGGAGGGGGGAATGCCAGCAGCAGAGGAGCCTGATCAAAGCTGGCGAAAAGGGAGGGGGAGAAGGGAGGAGGGAGTGCGAGCAGCAGCTGTGCACGTGCACGCCATCGTGCACTCAAGCTTCAGGCCTGCAAAATCATGTGGGTAGCACTTTGAAAACCCGTACACTAAATGCTCTCCGAGCAGCGCATGCGCGCTGGCTCAGCAAGACCTAAAAACAAATAAACACAATTATGTTCCAGGTTAAGTCTTGGAGGTAGCAGCTCAGGGTTATGAGTGTCAGGGAAAACAGACTGGACAACCCAGTTTGAACCATATCTTATTGTTGAGGCAGTCGGATCAACCTATCCATTTGTGTGCTACACTTGCCAAGACATTGCTAAAAATCGGGCTCATATAGAACAAATTACTTTCCTTCGGTAACACCTTATCTGGTAAAGACTCTCTAGCTGCAGATTCCTTACCTTAAAATTATCCCCAGGCGTCAGAGTAAATCAGAAAACTTTTCTGAGCAGTTCCGTTATGGTGGTGAGGTAGCGTTGTTCGGCGTGGTCTGGTGTCGTCTGTGCAGGAAGTGACGCATGAGGTGCAGATATAGGCACCATCCTGGCAAGCTTACCCAAGTTTCATAACTATTTTTCGCCCCAGAAGCATGGAGCCATACTGAGGTAGTGGTAGTGTTAACCAGTGTGCCAAAGTGGGATCATAAAGGACCTCTGCATATGGATTTGACAGACCGCCGAGCGGGGAGGCTGGTAAGGAATCTGCGGCTAGATGGAGTCTCTGCCAGATAAGGATAGATGTAGGTCTGCGGACTGTTTATACTAAGAAGTCCTGGAGGATCGGACAAGTGAAATGCCCATCACGGTGGACCAGACTGATCACCGTGAATGGTGCTTTGTGTCCTTAGGCGCTATACTTACCTTAACTCTATAAAATTGCATATCTCTGGTTCTACTGATTGAATTTTTGTTGTTTTGTTGTCAAATAATTTATAAAATTTTACTCTAAATTTCTAAATTGGTGTGGGATTTTTCTTGTGTTGTGTTTTCACTTTATTTCTGTTTGAGTGCTGCATAAACACTTTACATATTGCCTCTAAGTTAAACTAACTGCTTTTGTGCAAAGCTACCAGAAGTAAGCACATGTTAATTTAGTGACTTTTAGTGGTTTACCCTGGCAAGGACTGTGGCTGTTGCTTGAGTTAGGGTTTTACCCAATGCCCCACATGCTGACTCGCTGCTCTGGTGGATGTTATTTTGGTAGGTTGATAGAAATCCCCAGCGAGTGCATGATATCCATCATAGTCTGGAGGTGGAAGATGACTGCCTGGGACAAGCCCGTCTTCAACAGTCAGTCACTGATGTAGGGAAAAAAGGGAATCCTCACCCTCTGCAGATGGGCTGCAACCACCGCCATCACCTTTGTGAACACCAGAGGGGTGCTGGTAAAGTTGAAGGGGAGCACAGCAAATTGGAAATGTTCCTGACCTACCATGAACTGCAGGTAACGTCTGTGGGCTGGCAGGATGGGAAAAAGGAAGAATGAGTCCTGCACATCCAAGGCTACCATCCAGTCTCTGGGGTCCAGAGCAGACAGAACCTGAGCCAGAGTGAGGATTGTTAACTTTTGTTTTTTCAGGAAGTAGTTGAGAGGGCATGAATCTAGAATAGAACAAAGGCCTCCATCCTGTTTTGGCACCAGAAAGTAGCGTCAATAACAACCATGTCCTACTTGTGATACCGGCACCCTCTCAATGGCTTCTTTGTCCAGAAGAGCCTGTACTTCCTGTCACAAGAGCAAAATATGGACCTCCATCAGCCGAATGGAGGTCGTGGCATAGTTGGCAAGGTTTGTTGGAAGGGGAGGGACTTTGTCCGAGGTGATCGTTCGAAAGCAGCTGAAGACAGATTGTGCCTGTCGTGGGGTCATAGCACACACCCAATAACCAAGCAGTGGGCCTTCTATCTTTAAAACCGCTCAAGTGCTGAATCCGCCTCAATGCCAAAAGGGCAAGTGCTATCAAGGGGCATGTCCATAAGGGATGCCTGGACATCCCCATAAAAGCCAATCGTCCTCAGCCAAACGTGATGTCTAAGCTCCACTGCAGAAGCAATGGCTCTGCCCACCGAATTGGTGGTATCCAATCATAGTTTATTATGAACTTTGCTGCACCTCTACCAACAGCAATATCTTGGGAGAGCATGGCTCTAGCCTCCTCAGAGATCATAGGCAGCACTTGTGCTGCGGAATTCCATACAGAATGGGAATATTGGCCCAATAAGATGCAGTGTTAACAGACAACAGTACAAGGCTAGTGGAAGAAAATATCCTCCTCCCAGCTATATTCAGCCTCTTGGATTCCCTATCCGGTGTTGTGGTAGAGCACACGTCAGGGTTAACCTTGGGCGTATAGGCTAGGAACACCAGGCACTCAAGCCTAGGTTGCTGGGTAAGGAAGGCTAGATCCCCCAGGAGCGGAGCAATGGCAGCGGGCGATGGTCCTGTGCACTGGAGTGCCTGTGTAGGGCTTCATTAAAGGGTAGGAGGTGCTCCGAGGAGGATACCTCGGGTTGAAGCACCTCTGTCAAAATGTCAGTTTTGATTTTCACCATGGGCAGCATCATGTCCAAGATCTCAGGACCCCTCCAGACTACGAACGCAAAGGAGGCCCCTTCCTCCGTACCACTGTGGGAGGATAGAGGAGACCAGTGTCTGGAGAGTTGTCCAGACCACTGCCATCAGCTAGTTCCTCATACCAGTTATCGTCAGCCATGGACTCTTCTAGGAGGGTTGGGATAACTGTAGGGATCCTCAGATCTCCTCCATTCTTGCTCCTCACACAGCCTTTTAGAAAAATAAGGCTCTGTCTCCACTTCACACCGTCTGGGTCCGGTGAGTGCCACAGCCGGCATTGTGCAATGCCGGTCCGGCTCGGTATCAGTATCAGCCATTACGATGGAGTCGGCGGCGCCGGGAGCAACGCCATTGGAAACAACTCTAAAGGAATTCACAAAGTCGCAGCCGGGGCCGAACCAGATTCACTATGCGACCCAGAGGTCCCAACTGATGCTGTAGGCAAAATGTCTGTGGAAGTCCAGTGGGTGCCCTTACTTAACCCATGGTACTCGAGGCAGTTCCAGAAAAGTCCGACCATCCATAAATGAGCTGCACCGCCTGATACAACTCACGTAGTTAGATGAGGGTCGCTCTGGCAAACTCAGGATAGCACGGAGCAGACCCAGGCTGAGGCTCCAAGGGACCCACGTGGGAGTTGGGCCTAGATTTATGGAGTCATTCCTGTGCGTCGTCTGAAGATCTGGCTCCCACTGAGAAGTCAAAGTGCCCTTCAACTTCTTGGAATTCTTCTAGTGGGACCTACTTGAATAAGTCCTGAATTGTGAAGATGACCGGCGCGAGCAACTCAGAGTGGTCCTGGGACCACCCTCGCGACTAAGAGCGATATACGGAGGCGCATGTGAGCGGCCAGGAGTTTCAGGGCACGCTCGCGGATGGCATTTGGGTGCACAGTTTGCACTTAGAGCAAGCCTTGGAGTCGTGCTTGCGCTTCGGGCATTAAAGGCACACCAATTGAGGGTCTGTCTGTGAAAGGCACAACAAAGGTTTAAAACCAGGTTTTTTTTTTGGGGACATATTGCAAAAAAGAAGCAAAAAAGGCACACTGGTGCAGTGTTCCACAAAAAGTCGAAATAATTCAGGCGTAAAGTTTCTGAGGGTGCAATAAAATAGTCATGAAACAGGTCAGTGCTCTGGGTGGCGCCTATATAGACACTGCTCACATCGCTTCTGGCACAAAAAGCCAGGCAGTGCCACCTACCAGCGTCCAAAGGGACTGCACAGAAAAATGTCCAGAGCCAGTCTGAGGCCTGGGGAATACTTTTAAGGTAAGGAATCTGTGGCTAGAATTCTCTGTCAGATCTGTGGTTTAGAAATGAAACAGGTGCATTGTAGGGTATTAATAATAGAAAAACCCTCTCCCGAAGCCGCCCTCACTAAAGGAGTGAGAGATAAAAGAGGTTAACAGATGGAGTAAGAATATAAAGATATTGAGAGGAAGATATAGAAAGGATGAAGTGAGGGGGTGAAGAACCAATACTTCTGGTTGCTGAATCAGAGCTGCAATTTTAAAGTGTGTTATGAAACACAGCAACACTTTTCAAGGCAGACAATGTCAGCTATGAGAACATTCCAAGCCTGCTCTCTCCATCAGGGCTGTAGACTTACCAAGTTAGAAACATTGGTTTGGATTGGTCTTTACCCTTATTATGGTTACTCTCGAGTTGATCGACCTGGAGCTCACCAGCTGCAGTCAGAGTTTCCATGGATGACATCACAAGCAGGAAGTGAGTACACACAAACCAAATTCGGTTGTATGACTTTACAACGCATTCCGTTGTAACGCATGCCTTTACCACGCAGGCGTTACAACGCGAATGCCATCACCACGCATATCCTTTACCACGAAAATGCCTTTTACACGCATACTTTTACAACGATTTTCGTTGTTAAATTATGCATGTTAATTGCATTTTCATGTTAATGGCTATCACACTAAAAACCTACCCTTTAAATTTACCCCTGTGCGACACCACCCCCTCATTCCCCCTTACCTCTCCTTTCTCTTCCTTCGTGACGTTGTACGTCGTTAAGAGGAAGCGGAAGTGTCCTTCCATTTCCCCTAACGAAGCCGATTGCCTCCACATCTCTTTCTTCAAATGACGTAAACAGGTGAGTTTTTTTATATTTTATTTTGGGGGGTGCCGCTTTTTTTTATCCCACGCTTTTTGGGGTGGGGGGGGAGACCCCCCCCCTTTTTTTCTTTTAACCTTAGCACACATGCCTTTCCTACGAATCTCGTAGTAAAGGTATGCGTGGTAAAGGCTTTTCGTTGTAACCACGCATGCGTTGTAATGCATGCGTGGTTATGGTCATGCGTGGAAACGGCCGCGTTGTAGTGGCCGTTTCCCACCAAATTCAGGACAGCTGAGGCACTTTTTCATTTAAACATACGACATTAAAAGTGGCTAGGGCCATCTTTTTACATAGTGGCATTTTTAAGTTTTAGGTGACCAGTGTCTCAAAATGAGAAATCAGAAACGCCACTGTCACTAGTGCAGTATGGACCTTTTCCCAGTTGTAGGTACACAGAGATGCACTCTGTCCAAAAGTAAGCTTTCACCATCTACAGGCGGCACCGGGAGGACCCACAGCTGCTGCAGAAGTGCCATCGCTCACCCACAATGCAGAATGGCAAACTAAACCTAGCGCCCAAAGTCGGCGTTTTATCATTCAAGAGGTGGCAATCCCAAATAAGCAAGAGTGCACGGAATGACTATATTTCGTAGAAGGTCAGTAACATTCTCTCTTTCAACAGAAACATGACTATTCTCCAGGCCCACTGTTTGGCATGTAGAATCCAGCTTGCGTAGGGTTACCGGAAGTATCCATGCCACCAAGGAGGCAGTGTTCCAACCCTGGTCTTTTTTTTTAAAGAATCATTATCCTCAAGTGTACTAGTTCGACTGGGTGAACATTTAGTTTAGTAAACCAGGACTCCAACTCGAAGAAAGCATTAATCCAGGACTGGAGTTTCACGTTCTTGGTGACATGGAGTCATCTAATGACCTTAAATTCACACCACGTGATCCCCAGCAGACTGTCTTGCAAGTAAATTACATTGGGCATTCCATTAGAGAAACACTACTGGGCTTGTAACTTCAGACCCTGGCAATCAAGATATTAATTAATCTTCTTGACAGAAACCGGGATTTACACTGCAGCTGCTTGAAGACAGCAGAATGTCTAAACAACTCAAACAGGCCCTCTAGAGTGTGTGAAACGGCGCAGTCTGGCAAGTGTCTGAAACCCATCTGAACATATGGCGGCCCTTCTGATTATACACAGTAGACACTTATAATTAACCTCAAGCACCCATTGAAATTTGCTATGCCGGGCTCAAAACACCCATACATTCATGTGAAGCGGCCTACGTAAGGTTTAATGCGCTTGGTAAGTTTGTTCTATTTCACCTACTTCTACAGATCAGCCTTACTCAACAAATCCTACTCAGTTCTTAATTACTGGAGCATTTTTTACGGTGTGTATTTTCTTTTTATGCGTTTTTTTGTTTTAAGGTGTAATATGGTTACAGGGGATTTATAGCAATCATAGTATTCAAATTGCCAGATTATTGCCTTTTGTTAAGGTTAAAATACTGGTTTAACTTCGCTCGTGCGAAGATCTCTGCATTCATTGTGTGGCAAGATCACTCACTGATCACAATGCAAAAGAAATCTGGAGTAGCTTTTATGTTGGTACAGGATCACACATGAACACAAAAATTAAATATCGAAAGTAGTCACTACAAGTAGTGGACGGAAATTCTCCACTAGAGAGAGCCATTGGGAATACAAGTTATAAGGAAACCTTAAAGATGGGCCAAAAAAGAGGAAAGTGCTTGACTTGTGGCTGTTGAGTGAAAATCTGGACAAAGGGGATGCCCTTATATGCCGTCCGCCAAGTGTCTAGAAAAAATATTACAATTTGCTATCTTTGAAAAATGTCTCTGGTCACTAGGGAAAACAAGCGACAAAAATAAACCCTCAAAATACAAAGGACGATGGGGATGGAGTGATGACAAATAAAATCAGAGGAAGGAAGCCCTTCAACAGCACGTGAGCCTTGCATATAATATCCTGCCTGCAAAAGTAATGACTGCATTACCAAGTAATAATTGTCTTATAGAGAAGGAAGCTACTAAATATGACACGGCACAAGCTAGAATCCGCAGCAGCAGATAAAAGTTCCCAAAAGTTCTGAAAGATCAGACTGGAAGGGTTAGTAACGCAAGGTCTCACCTGGAGGCCAATCTATCTAAAAAGGACTAGAAGACATTTTTAATGTCCCAGGAGAGGATGTAACAAGAGGGCAAACTGAGACAGCAGCCGTTACTCATAAGAGAGAAAAATAGGATGCACTTCAAGTTAGGAAGCCATAGAAAACTACAAGAACCTCTTATCTGTGATGAAGGTAATGGATGCACTATTTAAGCGAATACACAATAGGGCACCTGGGCTAACAAAGACTTTCCCAGACGTTTTCGAACACCTACAAGAGAGCGTCCCCACTCTCTGTTATTTTTTTCCTAGATATCTCAATTTGCTAGGTCTGTTCCAGATCCCGCTGAGCTGCATCTTACAGCCATTATATAAGAAGTGTCTCACCAGTCTGGAGGCGTGAACCGGCTAATCAGTCTTTTAGACATTGACCACAAGCTTGACTCCAAAACTACTGATGGGGGGGGGGGGAAGGGGGGGGCGCATTGGGGTAGGGTTAAAAACATTTTTATTGTAATTTCAAGTTAAGGATAACTTTGCATAGGTTTGTCTACAACCTAAGTATTTGTTTTCTCTCTATCGTGAACAAAAAGCCAGGACAAATAAATGTTCTACGTAATCTTTCTGGAATTCTGATCTGTCTTAGAACTCAAATCTGGAAAAAGATCATGGAGGAAGGCGGCTAGGTAAGGAATGAAGGACTTGCTGTAGGTTTTTGAAAGTCTGTATGTGAATAACACTTCGCAGGGATGGTTAAGCAAAAATGCACAATGAAATGAACTGTTCAGAGCCTTCTGTGGAGTCAAACCGGGATGCTTGTAGGTCAGATTATGTTTCTCATTCTAAGTAAATGATTTATATCATAAAGAGCTTCTCAGAATGTCCCAGTGCAGCGAGGCTTCAGAGTTTAGGTGTTATTGTACATTAACAACTTTATCTTGACTGTTAATGCAGCCAAAGTCCTACAACCACAAAGACATTCTGCAAAAAAGTATTTTGCCTCAAACAATCTAAAAATAAAAATCGTAAATAAAAAATGATGGTATCTGACCAGCATCCTTGAAGAACAAAGACATGACTTTTTACTCTCAGTGCACCAAACTAAAAGAAGTGCATGCATTCCTGTCTAGGTATAACCCTGCAAAGGAGTAATTAAAAAATCCGAGGCAGCTACAAAGAAATCTGACATTTTTAAAGAAGCCATGGAAACAAGTGTTCAGCTCCTATTGATAAGGTCGCCAAAGCAGGAGGCCGGGTAGTGTACACGGATGAGATCAGGGGGTCTAATAGAGAGCTTTTTTAAAGAAGATCTTGTAGTTATCTAGATACATTCCTACAATGGTCTTGGAACTGGAAGAAGCGTTCAAGTGTACACTAGAAAGAGTTAAAATCACTTCCATAAAATATGCAGTAAAATGGTAAACCTCCAAAATCTTCCATTTACATAGCCATGGGAGAGAACAAGAACAGTTCAGCCATTCAAGCTCACCGATGCAAGGCAGGAAAAACGCACAAGTTACTACATGTGTAACGATATATCTGTAAGAGACATTAGTTAGTGATAGATTCCTTACCTTAGAATATCCCCAGGCGTCAGACTGGATCCGGAAAGTTTTGAGTCAGCAGTACCCCTGCGCGTCGGAAGGTGGCGTTGTGCGGCTCCGCATCTGTTGCTGGCGCCGTAGGCACCGAGATGACATCACGGAGACTACTTAGGCACCACCCATGCGCGCTGATGTCAGTTCTGTACACGACTTTCGGCGCCAGAAACGCAGAGCCATGCAAGAAACCGACCATTGGTGCCATGAAACTAGGGCCCTGAAAGGGATGACCTTAACCCTAGAAATCAGTTAGCAGAACGGGGAGGATGGGTGGGGCGGTAAGCAATCTATCACTAACTAATGTCTCTTACAGATATATCGTTACACAAGTAGTAACTTGTGCATCTGAAAGAGACACATTAGTGATAGATTCCTTACCCTAGACTAGATACCCCAGCAATACCAACCCCGGTGGTGGGTCTGCGAACAAGATCACACCAGAAAGTCACGGAGAACAGAACGGCCAAAGAAGCCGTCTCTCCGGACCTGACTGTCAAGGCAATAATGCTTGGTAAACGTGTGCAGCGAGGTCCATGTAGCTGCCTGACAGATGTCCTACAAGGGGACACCGTGTCCCAAGGCAGTAGTGGCTGCCTTTGCCCGGGTAGAATGGGCACGCAGCCCCACAGGAGGCTCCTTCTTAGCCAACGAGTAACATGTTTTGATGCACAGAATGACCCACCGAGAGATGGTTCATTTGTGCACAGCCCGACCTTTTTTGGCGCCCACGTAGCCAACAAAAAGTTGGTCATCCACCCGGAACTGTTGTGTGCGCTTCAGATAAAACGAGAGCGCATGTTTTGTGTCCAGACGGTGGAGCCTCTCTTCCTCTTTTGAAGGATGCGGAGGCGGAAAGAAGGCAGGCAAAGTGATGGTCTGCCCGATGTGGAAGGGCGCGACAACCTTTGGCAAGAATGAAGGAGGAGTCCTTAAAACCACCTTGTCTCTGGATGAACAGAGAGAAAGGGAGGTTTGGAAGACAGAGCCTGGAGCTCACTCACTCTTCTGGCAGAGGTGATAACTACCAGGAAAGCCGTCTTTAGAGTGAGAAGACGTAAAGGACAGTTATGGTGTGGCTCAATGGGAGCGCACATCAGATAAGTCAAGACAAGATTCAAGTCCCATTGAGGCATTATGAAAGGCACGGGAGGAAACGTGTGTAATGCCCTTCAGGAAGCGGTTAACAATCGGGGACTTAAAAAGAGAAGGCTGATCTGGAAGCCTTAGAAAGGCAGAAATGGCCGAGAGATAACCCTTGATAGTGCCCATAGCAGAGCCCTGCTGGGCGAAAGAGAGAAGGAACAGAAGAACCTCGGACAGAGGGGCAGAAAGGGGATCCACAGCCTTTGCTGTGCACCATGCCACAAATTTGTTCCACCGGCAGGCGTATACCGTCTTAGTGGAGAGACGCCTGGCTGCCAGAATGACATCACAGTCTTCGGGAGGAAGGTCGAAAGCTGTCAACTGTCGCCGCTCAATCTCCACGCATGGAGGTGGAGGCTGGACCGGTTCGGGTGGAGGACCGCCCCCTGCTGCTGTGACAGAAGATCCTCCCGAAGAGGCAGTCGGATCGGGGGATCGATCACCATGCTGAGTAGCTCGGGATACCAGTATCTTCGTGCCCAATCGTGCTCACAGGCTCCAAAGGAGCCGCGGGGGTGGGACCCCCGGCCCCCTTGTCTGTCTCCGGAGACCGACGGGGGGACGTCGGAGAGCGGAAACGCTTCTTCGACTTCTTCTTATGACGTCTCTTACCCGATTCCGAGTGTGAAGACTTCAACACCGAGGAGCGATGGTGATGGCTCCGCGCGTGGTCCCTCGAACGATCCCTGGACCTCGAACGGCACGGGGACGACTGCCGGGCCTCCAGCAGCCTGCAGGATTGCTCCCGCAAGGCCTTTGGAGCCATGGCCAGACAGTCGGAACATGAGCGGGAGTCATGGTCGCGCCCCAGACAGTAGAGACAAACGCCATGGGGGTCGGCCACCGACATCATACGGCGACACGCCCCGCAGGATTTAAACCCAGGCATTCCAACGTGGCACCAAGAGTCCAAGACTCAAAAATGGAAGACAAAAAGTCTCAAAAGTTTAGTCAAAAAGTGACTAGGGTACGTGCTCTAACCGAATCTGCGCTTGCTGGCGCGGAAAAAGAAAGAACTGACGTCAGCACGCATGGGTGGCGCCTAAGTAGTCTCTGTGACGTCATCTCGGCGCCTACGACTCCAGTGATGGATGCGGAGCCGCACAACGCCACCTTCCGACGCGCAGGGGTACTGCTTTCCGGATCCAGTCTGACGCCTGGGGATATTCTAAAGTAAGGAATCTATCACTAACATGTCTCTTTCAGATCGGGCATACCATTTATTTCATTGCCTAAATAAAGCCTTAAAAAAGGCCACACTTCGCACCATAAAAGAAAGACGCATCCTGGCTACAGGATATGGAAAAGCTCTGTCCCAAAGATAACTGGCCTCTTAGTTATGTTACTGATTTTCCCAAAATCTCTGTTAAACCGGAACAATCAGAGAGAAGGCAAAATATTAAATCTAACCAGGATAAGGAATCGACGAACACATTACTACAGCAAAAAAAAAAAAACTGGTCAATGATGATCTGTGCAAATGTTGGCTGAAGTAGTACCACCTACATTTTTATTTTTTATTTTGCCCCTAACACTTTACAACAAAGATTTTCTAACTTTACTCCAAAGAGAAGGTTTAGAAAGGAGCATTGACGCCACGTTCATTTTGCTGAGTGACACAATAACAGCACACTTTCAGATATGGCTGTCCAATCAATGAAACAAAGACCATTTTTAGCCTATAGACATAGGACTCTTGTTGAAGCAAAGTAATGATGTCTTTTTTGGTAGCTCAGGATATACGACCAGTAGAGGTGAACATGTCCTGATCCTTTTTGTTATTTTGATGACTTTTAGTGGACTTTTTTTTGGTTCAGATGAAAATGTTCTCATTTTTTTGGGGATGTATCTTTGGATGCCTTAGAATTTGCATATAACTTTAGTTCCTAGATGGGGCAGGCTGATTGTCAACATGACAATTCAGAATCAGGAGGTCTGCGAGCTAAGTCTTCCTCACCGAGTATGGATCTATCAGGATATTGAGAGCTCTTTGAAATTTGGGTTTCGGGACCATGCAAAAGAGGTCGGGAAAGTAAGTAACAAGGAAACACTCCTGAGCTAATTAGCTAAGCTCATACTTTAGTTTCATACCAGAGGTAATGAAAGGTGTTGGGACAGGAATGCCCCCTGCATGGTAGATATATATGCACAATTGCCCTAAACTGCCTCACTGCAAAGCCTGATATCCTCACTTTCTTTTGGCAAAATTCGGTGTGTGCACTGAGGTCTAGGTCCACAAATTACCCCGAAACCCAGAGCCTGGCTCTGAAGTTAAGACAGGAGAACCAAAAGCATACTTCTTGGCTGACACAAGGCTACCGACTGTGTCCCGGGCACTGTACACTGAGCGGTGATGCTGGTTTGCCATTTTAAAAACCTTAGTACAACGACAGGCTGTCTTCCGGTTGTTAAAAATGGGGCTCAATGCCTGTTGACTCACATTCTAAGCTGGACAATGTAGCCCCAGACACAGATGTGTAGAGGAGAAAAGACAGGCTGCCCTTATGAGTTGCAAGTAACCTATTTAGTAGGGAATTACTGATTAGTACTTCCTCTACACTGTCATTTGGTGCTTCCAGGGAAATGAGGATGAGTTAGCAGCACTTAAAGAGGGGAAGTTCCGAGGCAGGACCTGGGACTTTTGCCTTCCTTTGAGTGGCTTATCCAGGAAAACTGATGACAGCCAGGTGTTCAGCTTCACTTTCACGGGGCTTGTGTTATCAGTACTCCTACTTGGAGCCAAGATCATCACTACCTGTTGTGAGCTGCACTGAAGAAACAAGATGAAGTTCTAATAAAGAACCAACCCAAATCAGTTCCTGAACTCTTGAGAGTGGATCCAGAAACCCTGTCTGGAAAATCTGCATAAAAGTGGGAACCACACATTATCACTTGGTTACAGTTCCAAGCTCCTTTAATGATAAAAGACACAGGCACTCTGCAGAATACTCGAAGAGTAGTTGTGATCCAGAGCTCGCATCACTGATAGATACTGTAACACAGGCAAGTGGACATTGCCTAAAAGCTGTATATTTTGCTGGAGAAGCTGTGCACCTGTCTGTGATCTGAGAGCCTGTTTGTCTGCTGGGAGGGGAGAAGAAGACTGCCTTATCTCACAGTATCTCTCTGCCAGAGGAAGAAGACCCTCTCCCCGAGTCTGGAAGAGGAGAGGCCCAGAAAAAGCTGTTTTTCCCCCAAGGAGTGTGTTAGGAGCTGACATGCACAAACCCAATGGTCTCCCGACCCCTTCACCCAAAATAGTCATCGACAAGTCACCTGAGCGTCCCCTAGTACCAGATTACGTTGTGGTGTGATCAAAGTACTCCTTTTTTCTGAAAAGAAAAGCACTGGGCTGGACATTCACATTATGTGTCATTGTTGAGTTCTGAGACTCTACCTCCATACAACCTTCCCGAGATGAGTTGGATTGTTTACCCTTGCTACCCTGAGAGAATAGTGAGTTAGGGGGCTTCTTGGCCCAGTTTGCTGTTCCATTGTAGGACAGGTGGCAGCACATAAATGATAAATGGCCCCAGCCACCATGGCCGAGGCCCAGAACCCGTGCTTGCCCAGTGCTCCTCCTACCCTTGAATGGGTTCTGAAAGAAGGGCTCCAACAAAATATCTAACCTGCTGATTAAGCTCCAGCTCATATTTGTCTGCCTAAGTTGGATTTCCAAGTCACTGTTCTTTCCGGCTAGATCGGCCACGAACAGCAACATGATGCTGCGATGCCAAGCATCAACCATAGTGCAAAACAGTCATATTCCCTCTGAAATCGGTACACCTGTGTTGTTAATGGATAAGAAATAGGCCTCTGAGCTAGTCAAACTACCCTTAGTTCCAGCAGGTTGGCATGTTTTCACTGCTTCTGCTGGGACCAAGTGTTACTAATGGAAAGCTAGTTCGCATGCGCCCACCTACAATATCATCTCTGTAACAGCAACCTTTTTGGGTTTCTTGAATATGCACAGTTAATCACTGATCGGGCTATCTCCTGGTATTTGTCCTTGTGGACAATATAACAGTCACCGTGTCTGGCACTGCATGTCTTTTGGCAAGCACTGGTGCCACATCTGGTGCTCTATAGTTTGGACTAGGGGACACAGCAGAAGCAGCTGATAACGGTACTTTCAGTCTGCTGCAGTTTAAGTTTAGGATGGGCAACAAAGTGGAGATTCTGAACAAATAATCTTGACAACCAAGGCATCTTTCTATGCACAATTCTTACAGTTATGGCTTCCTTTGTGTCACCAGAAACAAAACGAGGGAGTTATCCTTAAGTCCACAAGGATGTAGAACAAATATATGTAGAAAAAATATAGTGAAGATACAGGAGAGAAAAAGGTTTTTTTCTTTTTAAGAAAAAGGTTTTTCTTTTTAAGAAACCTCTCACTCACCAACCTAGTTGGTGACATGCTTCATCATCGGGGCCCACCCAAATGGTCCAATACCATCTGGGTGTGCTTCAACGCCTGATTACAGCGGAGCGGGTTAAGATGTTACGTGATAGTGCACGTGAGTTAGTGATATAAGTGAGGTTTAGAAATACCTCAAGACCCCCTAAGTAATTTAATATGGAGTCAAGAGGTAAAATTAAAAACAATAGTGATGATACCTCTAAAGGTATAATGGCCTTTGGTATCTGGTGTCACTAGTGTTACACTAGTGATGTTAGATAAGGTCTTTCAGGTCAACATGTTTCTGCCATCTGTAGCAATGCTGGGCTTTCGTCAGGACCTAAATTGTTGGAAGGAGGGGTATGCACGCACTAAGGTGCACCCTTCTCTCTTCCAAAAATGTACCTCCCCGTATACTCACGGAGTAGTTGAATTAGGGATCTTTTTCATGCGATCTGTGAAAAAAAGAAAGATAAAACTCCTGCATCAAATACCGTGTCTTTGCTTATTTAGATATTTGACTGCAATAAATGCCGGCAAACCCACACATGCCTATGTGTGATATATCAACAAATAGATGCTGCCAATTGGAGCCTATGTGACAAAAGCGAGTGCCATGTATTAGCAGTTATTGTACACACAAACATACTGTGTTCCATTCTGATAAATACTAGAATCAGAATGAGTTCCTTCCACATTCGTTGCTGCTTCTTCTCATGCAGAAAAACAGCTCGTGGAAGTTCGAGCTTTCAAGAAAAACATGACTATTTTAAAAGTGCAACCGATCAGAGGCGATTGAATTGTGAATCTAGGATTAAATTCTAGGAAGTAACCGTGGTAATGTTTCGTCATTGTCACTCTCATTGTTGTTCCTTACATATTAATGCACAAACTACTGCCCCATGGAGCCTCAGGTAGGGGGCGTCAGGTAATGGTTCAGTGCTGTGGCAAAAGAAAAAAGTATGGCGATGCGAGAATTAATCTATCGTGACGGTAAGCGGTGGCATTAAGGTTATCAGAGATATCGCTTACCCGGTGGGAAGATTTTACTTACACCACGTTGCCTGGCCGCCCTCAGTCTCACCTACCATTGAGTGCCTCCCGGGACCGAATGTTGCCGGTGCATTCTAGGCGGCATGTTTTTGCTGTTTGCTTCCGCATCACGTGGTATCGGAAAACGTGATGGGGGCGGGGACTTGGTGTAGTTCTAATTCAATAGAAAACGGACTGACTGTAGTTCCGTAGACGAATTTGACTTCGTTGGCTGTTTTGAGATGACAAATTCGGCGAGCACTCACTAAAGCTAATGTAAACATTGGATTAGCATTCGACTATTTTATAACCGTGAAGTGTGGTTGCCTAGACATATTAGTAATCATATGTCATTTTCTATGTGCACTGTTATTTTTGTATACTGCTCCAGGGAACATTATCATTGAGACCAGAAACATTCGTGTATAATCTAGAAATCCAACGTTGCTCTTTCTCAAAGAGTTTTTGGTTGTCTGCATTTGGTAGCATTTTGATTACAGACCATTTTAGTTCATTTGGTGAGTGTGTGGCTGTAATGTAATGGTTTGTCAATTTTGTGGTGTTATTTTTGCATCTAATGTTGCTCCTGTGTTCACATATCCGCGTTTTTATTTTGCGGCTAGTCATTCCTATGTAGCGGAGTCCGCACGGACAGGTGATGATGTAGACAACATTCGTACTATTACAGTTTGTATGCATTCTCTGTGTCCAAGTCCTACTGGGTTCAAGAGACAGGAAAAACATGCCGCCTAGAATGCACCGGCAACATTCGGTCCCGGGAGGCACTCGATGGTAGGTGATACTGAGGGCGGCCAGGAATCGTGGTGTAAGTAAAATCTTCCCACCGGGTAAGCGATGTCCCTGATAACCTTAATGCCACCGCTTACCGGCACGATAGATTAATTCTCGCATCGCCATCTTTTTTTCTTTTGCCATAGCACTGAACCATTACCTTATGCCCCCTCCCTGAGGCTCCATGGGGCAGTAGTTTGTGCATTAATATGTAAGGAACAACAATGAGAGTAACAATTACGAAACATTACCACGGTTACTTCCTAGAATGTAATCCTAGATTCACAATTCGATCGCCTCTGATCGGTTGCACTTTTAAAAAAGTCACGTTTTTCTTGAAAGCTCGAACTTCCACGAGCTGTTTTTCTGCATGAGAAGAAGCAGCAACGAATGTGGAAGGAACTCATCCTGATTCTAGTATTTATCAGAATGGAAAACAGTATGTTTGTGTGTACAATAACTGCTAATACATGGCACTCGCTTTATCACATAGGCTCCATTTGGCAGCATCTATTTGTTGATATATCACACATAGGTATGTGTGGGTTTGCCGGCATTTATTGCAGTCAAATATCTAAATAAGCAAAGACACGGTATTTGATATCACTAACTCACGTGCACTATCACGTAACATCTTAACCCGCTCCGCTGTAATCAGGCGTTGAAGCACACCCGGATGGCATTAGTCCATTTGGGTGGGCCCCGATGATGAAGCATGTCACCAACTAGGTTGGTGAGTGAGGGGTTTCTTAAAAAGAAAAACCTTTTTCTTAAAAAGAAAAAACCCTTTTTCTCTCCTGTATCTTCACTATACTTTTTCTACATATATTTGTTCTACATCCTTGTGGACTTAAGGATAACTCCCTTGTTTTGTTTCTGGATATAATATAGGGAGACTGGGAGCACTCCTACCCTCAATCTCTTTTTGTTTATAAATTCCTTTGTGGAACAGCAAAAGCCTTGATATACCTTTGTATTAAACAAGTAAGAAATTATCCAGTTTTGCATATTGCTCTTCATCTTAACTGATCTCTTACTCTCCCCCAAGGATCCCAACCATGTTCTCAAAGGGTTACCCCCTTCATTTTTAGTGTTCACTATTCACTAGCTTCTGAAAGACGTTTACATTCCTGGGAAACAAAATGGAAAATCCTTTCCTTTGTATGCCCTTTAATTACCTCTTCTGTTAATCTTCCCATCAACTTACACCAGTTGAGATACTTTTGCTGTTGACTTGTCCTTCAATGCTTAGATGCCATAACAATTGATGATACTTAGATTGTCAAACCTCTGTCGAATAGGATGGCGCTCCCGTGAACTGCAGGGCTCCCTTGAAATCTTAGGCTGCTAACCACTCCAAATAGATACTGGAGACGTTTACTGACGTATCTTTTTTTTGCTTTTTATGGTATAATTTCATGAATAGAATACTGTTTTAAAAAGCAGTGCACGCTTAATACACATACTACTAGTTCCCTTCAAGAAAGCGTGCATGCCATAACTTTGATAATGCTGAAGTTACTTGTATGCCAAAAGTTATACATCTTCAAGTTATAAGATCAGATTTGTGAGAGGAGAAGTCAGCTGTTTTATATTTAGGTATTTTTCAAGAGCACATTAAACCTTTTTTTCCATTGAATTGGTAAATAACCCATTGGAGAAGCACTCATCTCCTCTTTTGTATGCAGGCTATGAGAGATGTCCTAGTTTAGAACTTTAGCTCCCTCAGACACCTCCACGCCTCTTCTGAAGATAGGAACAGTGTCTCCCCAGCATGTACAATTTCAATGCATGAACCGCTCTGAGGGTTCCACGGTACTTAAAAAAGGGAAATCCTCAAGCCCTAATGCAGTGAGGCAAAATGTGCATTCAGAATGTTCATTATTAATAGGCCTTTCCTGGCCACAGTTCATTCTACCGGTCTTTGTTCATTGATCCGCAGCTGATGAAAAGTGCATGATGCAGGGCCCTGGCACTTTAAGAAGGTGCCCTAGTTCTTCACAGGCCCCGAGAGCAAATTACTTCTGACGTAACCCCAATTACATTCTTATTTTTTTATACAGAGAAACATTTTACGTGTTGAACTATTTTCATGTTCTTCTACAACCAGAGGCCCACACACTCGAAGATAAAAAAAACTGAAGTGGCCGCCACAGGCACACTCTTTCGCAACCATCAAATTATTATTGGACAAAATCTGGAACAAATTTCCAAACAGCCTACAAAAGTAACAATGTCAGGTAAGAAGTCAATATCAGAGGCACTCAGCTTAAAAATGGCCAATCATTTAAGAAAGTATGCTACTATATGAACGAATCAAACTGGAAAACTATAGCTGAACCACAGGATTCAGTGTTATAATACAGTACCTACCGGTCACCAGACCCGACAGGTAGGCAGCACAACAGTCAGAGAATGCTCCAGTACACACCCAAGCCATCAGCTTCAATCACTGTTGCAGAACTTAACCACTAAGTAAGCGCCCAGCAATATATTGTATGATTTGCAAATGCTTTTGTGTGATGGAGCATTTTAAGTTCTGTATAAGGGATAAAAAAAAAGGATGTGTAGCGCTCTCAATGGCAGAGCTGAAACAGTGTCACGCTTAAAATCATGGCAGTGGCAGATTTGGTATTCAGAGAACAGAGTTCAATCTAGCTCTAGTGTGTGGTGCAAAAATGACCTATTGCCCAACATGAGCTAGGTACAAATATTGTATTATAATAAGTTATAATAATAACTGAAGAATGAGGCGCATTCCTTTAGACATGCGCTTGATCAAGCTGCAAAAAAATAGAAGAAAAAGAGTTTGAACAACCACAAACAGGAACTGGATTGAAAGGCTTGCGTCAAGTTTTTAAAATTTTATGGCACGACACGGAGGCCAACATTATGCAAATTCTCCTTTATTGCCACAGCTCAGCAGTAACAATGAAGAGAATATAGAACTTCAATAACATTCCAATATAGTATAAAGTCTGTGAACATGCAGCCATCTTCCTTCTTTGTTGCTGTTGCTCACAGAGATAAGTACCCTCATTTCATTCGTTCTTACTTTTTCATGCTTTTTATGGAAATTATGGTTTCTTGTGTGATTAATGCTTATGCCTTTCTATATCTCGCATGACTGGGTCCTATTGACCCTACCATGCGTTTATTTATTATCATTAGACCCTTCCTGTAGGCTTCGTTCTGTGGACCATGTCTCTTTGAGAGATCTTCTTGGTGAGGTATTACTTTTTTTTTCTCAATAACTTGTTTGTTCTTTTCACCGACTCTTGGGGCCCTTCTTGGGCCTCCGTTAATCTCTGTTTTCATTTGAAGTCGGACGCGAGAGTTGGGCATTCCCTAGCAACGCTCTAAACCTAACCCGATCCTGCATTTGATCCGCGCACGTCTGCCCTCGCACGCCGCACCACGCTGACACAGCGCACTTACCTACCCGAGCCTACCTTTGATCAGCGCACGTCTGCCCGCGCACGCCGCACAGCGCACTTACCCTCTCTTCCCGTGTCCTCCCCCGGCTCCTCCGAACATACCGGGAGTCATTTATTGTGCATCACGAAGATGCCGGGAGTCCTCCTTCCCCGCCGCGAAGCGCGTTTCAATCACGCATCGCGGGGGAAATATAATTAGAGAAAAGGCCATAGGCGACTACCACGCACATAAAAAATATGCGTGGTTGCCATAGTTTCAGCAGACAACACTTGGCAGTTGCTGCTGTTTCTTAACCGTGATCGATTTCACCTGCTGACACGCTTTTTCACCGTCTTTCTCTCAGATTCCGACACGCTTTTTTCACCTTAAATCGAATCCAACTAAAAAAAAAAATATATATATATTACCTACTGGCGGTCGCCAGTAGGTAGTTATAGTTAGGACCACGTTTCCATAGGAAATCCGCAACATTCTATTTTGAATAACTTTGGCGCCGGTTGACGAATCCTCGCGAATTTTTCAAAATAGGTGGGGCGCTACGCACCGCTCCTACCCTGAAAGTCTCGGGGGGATTCGTCAAGCGGGGGCTGAGATAAAAGGGGGGTCCCAAAACGCGTTTTTCCCATGCATTTTTCCATAGGACCTTTAGACACAGCTACAGCCCGAACGGCTGAACAGAATTACTTGAAATTTGGCAGAGAGGTAGTCCTCAGGTCAAGGAAGTGCCTTTTGTAGGTTTGGTGTAAATCTGTTCAGTAGATTCTGAGAAAATAGCCTTTAAATCAATATATATATCTGAGCCAGCTTACGGTGCGCTTACGGTGCGCTTACCGTACGCGTACGGTGGCGTGCGCGAGCGCGATTCTGATTGGCCCTTAGATCTTAGTAAACATTCGAATCGGTCAAAACCAGGAAGCGGCGGCCGCCATTTTCTCTCTCGCACTCTGAGGGGGGAGCTGATAAACAAATGCCAAAAACATATAAAGGGGCTGTTTAGACAGCGCCCATGCACATAACCATGTTAGTTGAGTCTTCAAAGATCCCCCAAGGCAAAAAACGGTAATTTTTTATTTTTCGAAAATTTCGCCGATTACGCTTACCGTACGCTTACCGTACGCGTACGGTAAATAATTATTAAAAAAAAAAAAAAAACCACTCTCTCCACCCCGTGTGCAAATGGTGGCGGAAGGCCACCATTTGTGCATGGCATATAAGAGCACAGCATTTCCCCAAAAAATTTCAACAGATTACCTATCACAAGGAAGCGCATAATATGTCCTCCATGTGCGCACGGTGCGCGAAGCGCATCGTGCGTACATGGCCCATCTAGCGTAACGTGGGCACGCGGTGCGCGTAGCGCACCGCGTGCCCACCGTGCGTGCACGGCACTAACTGCGTAAAGTGGGCGCGCGAAGCGCACCGCGTGCTCACTGTGCGCGCATGGAACGAACTGCGTTAAGTGGGCGCGCACGCCACGAATGGCGTAAAGTAACTTAGCATTTAAAAAACCGTACAAATTCACTGAAAAAACCATAGGTTTCACACACGTTATAGTTAGGAATTAGCATTTAAAAAACCTTGCAAATTCACTGAAAAAACCATAGGTTTCACACGTTATAGTTAGCGGAAATTTTACTGATAAAAAACCAATGAAATTCCCCCGTTATAGTTAGTGCAGGAAACTATAACTCACGCGACCGCAATCTTCTGCTGATGACATATGTGTCTTTATGAAAAAAAAATATTTGTAATATATGTATAGCTAAAAATTTATGGAAGAAGACATGGGCAAATAAGTGTCTAAATACAGTATTAGCATCAGCAGAGGATTGTGGTCGCGTGAGTTATAGTTTCCTGCACTAACTATAACGGGGGAATTTCATTGGTTTTTTATCAGTAAAATTTCCGCTAACTATAACATGTGTGAAACCTATGGTTTTTTCAGTGAATTTGCAAGGTTTTTTAAATGCTAATTCCTAACTATAACGTGTGTGAAACCTATGGTTTTTTCAGTGAATATATATATAAATTAACTAATCCCTTCTGTATAAAAAAAAAACAAAAAAAGGGAGAAGAGACAAGGTATAATTACTTAAGTAACCTCCTATATCATTATACTCAACAATGTCTCTCAATCCAGCCTCCAACCTCGAAGGTAAGCCATGAATTCTTTCAATGAGACAATAAATAAAAAATTTGAAATGCTGTCAAAGGCATGGCCCACCACTAGTACTACACATCCTATGGGCACAAAAGAAGGGGCAGTTAAGGCCCCAAAGAAGAGAGCTGCACCACGGCATGCTAAAAAAGGTGCTAAAAAAACAAAAAAACTATTAAAGCAGCTCACTCACGCTTTTCCGGCGGTGATCAGATGGATGCCTCGGGCATCACAATAGGGCATATATCAGGCCCCGAAGCCCCGATACATGTTGATAGTAATGATGTGGCCGAAATAGATCTTTCGTGCTCCTCAGCCTTTGATACAGACTCAGAGGAGATGGGGGATGAACCTGTGGAAAATATTGAAGAGGCAGAGAAGGCCTCAGACCCCAAAAATGGTTATTACTGATCCCTTCGGGTCTATATGTTCGACCCTCTCTTAATTAAACATCCCCTTTCCCCTGAATGGCAACCCTCCCAACACGTTGCAAACTACATTAGCTTCTGGCTTAGAAGGGAGATTCCCAAAAAGGTGAGATCCAGACTGAGGTCTGAATGCCCCCATCCATCTCTCCCGGACAAAATTGCAATGACCCCTGAACTTGACCCTAAGGTCGTTGCCTTCATCGCTAAAGGTGCCAAAGACCCTAGAAACGGGATAGATAAGAGTCTTAAATCTGTTGGACCCCTAACTAAACTTTTTGACCTCGCTGAAAGTGCATATATCGATGGAACCCCCATCGACCCTAAGGAACTGCGCGAATGGGTCCAACGAGCCATCTGCCTCCTCGGCAAAGCCAATACTGCCATTTCGAATGAACTCAGAAGAGTAGTTCTCCTTAAGATCAACCCTAACCTTATCGAACTGGCAAACAAGGAAGGAGGAGCATCCTCTCAAGGACTCCTCTTTGGGAAAGATTTTATTCGAGATATGGCTAAGTAGGTTGGCGCATTCAGCAATCACAATGTGATATCAAAAAAGTTTTCCAGGGGGAGGAGGAGCCTAGCGCGCATCCAAGATGGTCGCGTGAGCACAGGGCTCCCCGGACCCTCGCTGCGCCTCGGAATTTATCCTGACAATATCCTGATTTGGTTTATGGAATCTGGGAGATGACGACCGGCTGAGCACGTATCTCTTTTCAGAAATTTAATCGGACCCGGGAATCCTGAGATATCGCTGTTTGAACTTTTGGGACCCACCCGACGGAGGTGCCCGGGGCGAAGGTGAGCCGTGGGGCCGTGTCGCAGTTGAACAACAACGGCTGCGGCGCGGTGCCAGGGGCCGCTCGGCCACTTTCGGTTTCACTTTCAGACCTCAGGGGGCTGGCCGGTGGAGCGATTGAGGTGGCGGGGTGTTTCCCTGACCTCTGCACAAAGCTTTGTCACCACCTGCCACTAGAGTGCCTATCGCCTTGGGTCCCCCCGCACCGCCATATTGTGGCCTCGGGTGAGGCGCTGGTTTCCAGGGCCGGTATCCCAACTACTTTTGATCGGCGGTCCCCCTCTAAGTCCGTGGCCGCATGGGGGGCAAGGGGGGCCCCGAGGGGCGTAAGACTAAATCCTCCCTCCGTGGAGGATCGGTCCAGACCAACAACATGGACCGCTACACTCAGGGCAGAGGCTCTCCTGGAACGGCCGGTCCCCCCTCAGACGTCGCCGGTGGTGGCACATCCGTCTCTTCGGAACTTTCCCTACAGGACATCATGGGCGCCATTGATGGCATCAGGGAGACCATCGCCACGCAATACGAGGCCCTGGCCCGCAAGATCGACACGGTGGCGATTGATGTCACCTTAATACGGGCGGACCTCTCCAAAACAAACGAGAGGGTTCAAACTCTCGATGCGCGGACCTCCACCCTGGGTGCGGATGTGTCGGACCTGCAGGCCGCGCTTGGCGACATCAAGGTGGTCAATGAGCAGATGGCCCGGCGGCTGGAGGACTTCGAGGGACGGGCCCGACGCAACAACATCCGTGTCATCGGCGTACCGGAGTCCTCCGACGACCGCCCGGTTGACCTCCTGGTCGAGGAACTCATCCTCCAACAGCTGACCCCTGCGGGCTTGAGTAAATTTTTTGCCGTTGAACGGGCTCATCGAGTTCCGGGCGGGCGGCCACGGCCGGGGCCCCCCCCGAGGCCTATCGTGGCCAAACTGTTTTACTACAGAGACCGGGATGCGATTCTGCAGGCCTCGCGGGTCCATGGCCCGGTTCGACATGAGAACTCATCCATTAACTTTTATCCGGACTTTACTCAACTTGTCCAGAAACAGCGGATGGGATTCCAGGGGGTGAAACGTCGTCTTCGTGAGCGGGGCCTAAAGTACTCTATGCTCTACCCTGCCAAACTCCGAGTGGAACATGAGGATCGGACTGCCTTCTTTGACTCTCCTGTGGCCGTGAGTGACTGGTTGGACTCGCTGCCGGACAGAGGTGGCCGTCCCGGGCCCTCTGCGGGTGCCAACGGTGACGGGTCCCCTTTGGAGTGACTCTTGGTCCTGATTTTGCCAAATTTGCACTGCTCAGCTGGGTTGTACTTCTTTGGTTCAGTGTGTTTTGCTAGTACCTGTATGGGGGGCGGGCGGGGACGGGTCCCTTTCCTCCTCCGGGGTCTTTTTGTAGACTGGGGTTAGTTGGGCGACAGGCACACTGCAATTTGGGGGGGTTTTTTGGCCCGCAGGGGTGCAGGGTGGGGGGAGTTGGGTGTTGGGGGGGGTGGGGGGGAAGGAGGGGTTGTTTTGTAGTGTGGTTTTTGTTTGCAGGGCGAGGTATTGATTTTCTGCCACCTTTGGGACTTGTGCTACTTGCGGGGGGACCTCTGATCTATTGGAGGGGATGGGGGGGACGGGTTGAAGCTGATGTCATGGAACGTCAATGGGTTGGGGGACCGTATCAAACGGGGTGTAGTTCTGCAGTATTTGCGTCGTCTGACTCCTGATGTGGTGTTTATCCAGGAGACGCATTTGGTTGGTAATGTCTGCCATGCAATGAACAGGGGGGGATACCGCCTCGTGGCTCACTCTGGTTTCACAACTGGCTCCAGGGGGGTGGGCATTCTCCTGCGATCCTCACTTCCGTTGGAGATCACGAGGGTGGTCTCAGATGACAGAGGGCGTTATGTTTGTCTGACTGGGAGGTGGGAGGGGCATCCCCTTGCCCTGGTCTCAATTTACGTCCCACCGGGCCTCCAGAACTCCACCTTCGCGGACTTGGGTCGAATGCTGCTTGAACTTCCGGATGGCCTTTTGCTTATGGGCGGGGATTTTAATTCGGTGGTTTCGGGTGACCTGGATCGTCACCCACCCAGGGCCCTCCCCGCTGCCCAGGCTTGGCTAGGTGGTCTGTTGGAGACCTTCGGCCTGGTGGATAGTTGGCGATTAATGCATCCGACCCAATTTCAATACACCTTTCACTCTGGGGCACATGGGAGTCTTTCTAGGTTAGACTATTTCCTTATGCCCGCGGCGCAGACGGGTCGAATTCGAGAGGTCAGGCACCTGGCGAGGGGTATCTCCGATCATTCCCCGCTGTGGCTTCTCTTTGACACCGAGTCGCGGTCTGCAGGGCGGATTGCTCCCATTAACCCGTGGTACCTGCGAGACCCTACGACCCGCGAGAGTCTGGTTAAGGCTATGGACCAATACTTTCTTGAAAACGAGGGGTCTGTGTTGTCTGCAATGTCCCTGTGGGAAGCCTTTAAAACCGTAATCCGCGGACACGCCCTCTCCCAGATAGTGGTGGCTAAGAAGCTTAGGAGTGAGGCGGTGGTGAAGCTGGAGACTGACATCTCGGGGCTGGAGTCGGCCTTGGAGGCGGGTGTCACTCCGGACGGGCTCCATGCCCTCAGCCTGAAACAGTTTGAATACAGATCTCTTGTCACCGACGCTGCCAAAACTATGTATAGGGAGCAGCAGGGTCGGTTGTATGATGCCGGGGACAAGGCGGGAAGGCTGATTGCGTGGCTGGACAAGAAGGAGAGAGTGAATCGTGTGGTCCCGGAGTTGCGTGTCTCGGATGGAGTGTGTGTGACTGAGCCTGGTGAGATTGTGGAATGTTTTGCCGACCACCTCCGGACTGTGTACTCCCCGGTGACTGATAGGGATGAGGAAGATTCTCGCCTTCTCCTGAGGGACATTGCTTTGCCTGGCCTTTCTGCCGAGGACCGTGAGCAGCTGGACGCTCCCTTGTCGGTAGATGAAATCGCGACTGCGATTCGGTCCCTTCGCCCGGGCAAGGCCATGGGTCCCAACGGTCTACCTATCGAATTGTATAAGTTGCGCCCGGATAAACTAGCGCCCTTCCTCCGTCGTATGTTTCAGGAGTCCCTTGAGGCCGGTTCCCTTCCGGTCGACCAGCGACTGGCCACGATAGTCGTGATCCCCAAGGAAGGTAAGCCACGGGACCGCTGTGCCTCTTACAGGCCTATCTCACTGCTAAATGCAGAGCCTAAAATCCTGGCTAAAGTCCTTGCCAATCGTTTGTTGAGCGTCATCTGCGATCTGATTCATCCTGATCAATGCGGCTTCATCCCACATCGCAACACCGCCCTCAACTTGCGGCGTCTCCATGGCGCCCTCGCCAGGGCAGAGTACCTCTCCGAACCGGCCGTGCTGGTTTCTTTAGATGCCACGATGGCCTTTGACACCATCGAGTGGCCATTCCTCTGGGCTGTCTTGACCAAATTCGGCTTTGGGGAGGGATTTCTTGGCTGGGTGAAGCTTCTCTACACGGGACCCATGGCTCAGGTGGTGGTTAATGGGCGGGTCTCTCGGCCCTTCGCTCTCGGTAGGGGTACGAGGCAGGGGTGCCCGTTGTCCCCTCTGCTCTTTGCTCTCGCCCTGGAGCCACTCGCCGCTTGGCTCCGCTGGGAGCCCTCGATCAGGGGGATCCGGTGGGCCCCGGGCTTTGAGGATCGGGTCTCGTTATATGCTGACGATATCCTCCTGTATCTTACCTCGCCGCGGCAGTCGCTTAACGCTCTCTTCGATGTTCTGACTTCCTACGGGAGAAATTCGGGTCTCACGATTAACTGGTCTAAATCCTGTGTCTATCCTATCTCCGGTGGCCCCCCTCTCCTGCCGCCTCGGCTTCCGATCCAAATATCTCTGTCCGGCTTTAAATACCTGGGGATACACATCTCGTTGGACCCGGTAGCTCGCTATGAGCACAATCTCCTGCTTCCACTTCGGCGTTTGAGGGAAGACACGGCTCGGTGGTGTAGGCTGCCCCTGTCCCCACTGGGTCGGGCTGCATTGTTTAAAATGATGTCCCTTCCCAGGTTCCTCTATGCACTTCAGAACTCCTTCGACATCATTCCAGTGGCCTACTTTCGGGAAGTAGAGAGCCTGCAGAGGAGACTGGTGTGGGACGGACGGGCGCGTATCGCCCTGGCCAAACTCACTCTCCCCTGGTACGACGGGGACATCGCGCTTCCCGACATTCGCAGGTATTATTGGGCCTCACAGCTATCAGCCATTAACCATGCCACGTATTCGCCTGGCTTGAACCCGGCGTATGAGATGGATAAATTCCTGCTTCCCGGCGGTAACTATAACAGGGCGCTTTACTCCCGCTCGGCTGGACGGACCCTGACGGGCCCCACTAAGATCGCGGTACGGATTTGGAAGGCGGCCAATGTAGCCATGGGCTGGAGTGAGCGACTAACATGCGCTACTCCTTTATTTGCCTCCGACCGACTGGGAAGCCTCTGGACAACGAAGGGGTTTGACCGTTGGGACACGATTGGCATCAGTAGAGTGGGAGACTTATGGATGAAGGGCGCGGTTAAGACCTTCGCGGCGCTCCAGAGCGAATACGAACTCACGGAAAAGGAGTTCTTCCGATACGCCCAGGTTCGGCATGCCCTGCTCTCTGTCTTTGGGGAGGGGACCAAGATCCCGGCCTCTTCGCCCCTCGAGGACCGCATACTTGATGGTCATGTTCCCGACAGTACTATCTCCTTAATCTATAAAAAACTCATTAATAATCGGGCTGACCTATTGGTGCGCCTTCGGGAGACGTGGACGGGGGACGGGGTGGAATTAGACGACGAGGACTGGCAGTCAGCACTATCGTCCCCCAAGGAAGTTGCCATTCCATCCCGTCTCCGCCTGGTCCAGTTAAAGATTCTCCACCGGGTGTATGTGACGGGCCCCCGTCTGGTCTCGATGGGATTCTCGGAAGATGGGCTCTGCAAGCGGGGGTGTGGGCTCAGTGCCACCTTTCTCCATATCCTTTGGGAGTGCCGGGAGGTGGCGGAATACTGGCGTCGGGTTCATGGGGTCATGGGACAAGTCACCGGGGTGGCGCTGCTGCCGGAGGTGCGTCGCTGTGTCTTGAATGTGTGGGAGCCCAATCATTATAACGCGGCTCAGACTCGGTGGGCGGCCCTGGGCTACATGATTGCTAAGAGGGATATAGCGCAGCTTTGGGGCTCCCAGCGGCCTGTGGAAATATGGATTTTTCTGGTCAGTTATGTCCCCTATCTTGGACCCCAACGGTTCTATGTGCATGTTACAGGTACATGTATGTTCCCTCCAGTTCTAGTTATGAAGACGCAAACACATGTGCGTCCACCGTCAACATGTCCTCTGTCAGATCCGCCATGAATAGGCCGGATATTCCATTCCTAGGTACGAAAGGCCACCGGCTTTATATGGTTCACCTATGCCATTTTACAGTCCAGGCAAGTAGGCCCTGATTCTGTCGTCAAACTCTTCTTGCCTTCTGCCTCTGAAAACTCCAGTCTGAGCCTGCATCTGTGACCATGAACTTTGTCTCATTCTCTGCGCGGCTCACGAAGCCTGACATCAGCCTATTCTCTGCCAAGAACTGTATTTCACCTTCGAGTTATCTGCTCCCCCCTCAGCCGATGCATTCCTGTCTAGTAGTTTAAATAAACATTCTTCCAGCTACCGAGCAATGGCCCGGCTTCTCTGTCTTTATACAAGTAATTCATAGCCCTGTTACTATGGAAGATTCCTGCCTCCGCATTTAGTGTAGACACTTAGACGCTTGTACACACACACACAGTCAGTATAGAATAGATTCTGTCCGAGAGTCCTTCTTTTGTGGATAACATAGTTCTTTAAACATAGGATGTTAGATATGATTTGGGATTAGGTTGACTTGACCCCCCAGACTTTTCGTCTCCACATGTAGAGCTAAATGTCAAGTCCCCTTCACCCCCTAGTTGCACGTCAATCACACGTCATGCTGCTGCGCGCGCATCTATGCCAAGTATTATCTTATAGATCCACCTATATATGACATCATAACCAATTATGTTCCTTTTTACTCCTTATTACACCCATTTTCGGTTACGCATATGAATCGTCATTTTCCTTATCAATTGTTACGCCTACTGTATTCGCTTCATTGTAATGTATGTACTATAAAAGTCATTTCTTGTCAATAATGTATGTACTTCACTTCCTGAACCTCCGTGGTGATGGAACTTGGAGCAACCGATTATAATCGTTCATTGGAATAAAGCCCATTCCGAACCTCTAATACCACGGATTCTGCCTCTCATTTTACTGAGCTGTTTTATTATGTTTCCGTATCAAATTAAGTCCCGGTAAAGGAATTTTATTTACCACATGAATGGCGCCCGAATAGGGACACTTTCTCATCTCACGCGCCGGCGGTGAGTTGCAGGCCCGGTCTCCTGCCACAGCTGGACGGACAATAACGCGTACCAGCAGGATTTCCTGTATCTCCCTCCGGTCAAGCGGGGGCGACTGAGGCTGCGATCAACACCCAGACGAGGCGGTGAGAAGTGCGAAGTATCCCGACCAGAGCCTAGCTGAGAGAGCAAGATCCGAGGTATACAGAGGCCCACCAGTTTCCGAAGTCCCAAGTCGAGTCCAGTTTCCGACGAGTCGAGTCGAGTCCAGTCCGGTCCAAGTCCAGTTTCCGAGGCCTTCCGTTTCCGAAGCTACCCGGTGAGTACCATTACTGGGGAGGCATTTCTGACGTGCACATAGGTTGTGCCGGTCAAGACGGGTTTGGGTACACAAATCCGGTCTGCACTGTTTTAGCAGTGTATATGTACTGTTTAGCAGTATGTCAAGTATTCCGAAGTATCTAGTTATTGTCAAGAATTATGCTTGGTGATTAGTTATGCAGACGATCATCATTGTTGGTTATTTTAAAGGTTAAGAATGTTTTATGTTTAATGTTTAATGTGTTAAACGTCCTGCATATTGTGGTATGAATGGTTGTTCATTATTGTGCTTTTGTACTAAGTGTGTTCAAGATCAAGTATCAGATCGGTTCTCAATATGCCATTCTTTTCGAAACTAAGACAGATCACTACCAGAAAAGGGGTACTCGAAGAAGCCGTTCCTATTCCTCCTAGGGACACTCCAGGGTACTTCATGTATCATAAACATGGCTTAGACGCTATATTATTTCTTGATTTATGGGTAGACTACACCAAGGAATTACCAGAAAGTCAGAGGTGGCCCACAGCGGGAACCTGGGATGCAGAGTGCATCATGAAAGTAGAAGAAGAGTTATGGAAAAGGAAAGTCAGACAGTCACAGAAAGATGCCGTTGAGTTATGGCGTAAAGAATCTCATAGACGTACAGAAAAAGCACGTAGACAGGAGGAGAAGAGTAAAGAGAATTCCAATAAAGTTCGAGAAAATCTATTAATTGAGGAAGGTATCCGAGTGAAATCAGAACAAGTAGACAGACAAAGGAATGCCCTTATGAATGGTATGTATCCCCTTCTGGC
This sequence comes from Triturus cristatus, assembly GCF_964204655.1. NCBI lineage: Eukaryota > Metazoa > Chordata > Amphibia > Caudata > Salamandridae > Triturus > Triturus cristatus. Next base: position 1,120,282,583 of record NC_140593.1, read on the forward strand.
CGAAGGATTACCTAAAGCTACTCCAGAAACACCGAAAGACTTGCCGCCCCCATTATTCCCAATAAAAGTACATCCTAAGGGGCATCCTAGAACCGCAGAAGATGTTTTTCTTTCCTCATATTTAGATGACGCAGCTCCCGAGTATGCAAATTCCGCCCCACATAGACCGCCTGTCAGGGAGGTCCAACGCCAAGATCCAACACCCGTACCCCTACAGCAACAGATCGAGTCACAAGTTCCGGCAAGCACATCTGTTTCTGCATCTGTTCCTACAGCTACTTCTATAGCTGTGTCCACACCTATAGTTGCTGTGTCACGTTCAACGAATCCTTTCACACCCGACACCCCAGATGGGGCTACGGGAGGTGCTACCAATATTTTTTCTACGCCACCCAGAATAAATAAACTTACTTTTCAAGAGTCAGCACATTCACGTACACCCAAACTCATAAATGCCCGTACGCTTAAGGAACTTCTGATAGATTGTAGATATGACCCTGTGCCCGGAAAAGAGGACGAAATGACCCTAGCATCATTACGTATCAGACGAGCCGCAGTGTATTTAGGGAAATTACCAGGAATGACTGCGCATCTAGATAAAATATACCATTTTGTTCAAACAGGGCGAGATCCAGAATGTATTAACAGAGCTATGGAATACCAGAAAGTGGAAATACAGGGGGAACTGTTACGTTTCCTCATAAATTGTGTGATCAGAAATGAAGACCGACCGGGGGTAGACCCGGAAGCAATGCAAATTCTTACCAGATGGAGCCAGAATATATCAGAAGGTAGACATGATAAACAAAATTGTATAATAGCCATGTGCCGAAAGATCCGTAAAGAAATAGAACGCCTACACGAAGAAAGATTAGCGGTAGACGAGTTCGAACAAAACGAGGAGGAAGGATCAGGACTGCCCGCAGGACAGTCAGACACCATAGCCTATGTAGGTAAAGGAAGATCTTGTAATAGTAACAGATGTCCTATTGACCCGATACGTCCGATATGTCCAGATAATAACAGGAATTTCCAAATACCTATAATTAACATCAGGTCTAACGAGCATTCGTTCCAAGCCGCCGACAAACTACTCCGAGAACGAAGGGGTTATCATTTCCTCGATTCTATGGATGAACAAGATTTAGCTAGGGCAGCTGTCCATTGGGTGGACAGTCCCGGAAAATATAGTGATGATACAGTAGCACGCACATTTTTGAATCTCACCCCAGATGAACAGAGGTTAGCTGGGATTTATATGATTCAACAACTCATTATACTATATCGGAGTCAGCATTCGGACCCTGGTCCCTTACCTGACATATTGACTGAATTGCTTATGAATAAATGGAGAGGTTCAGGTACTAAATTAATTAAAGAAATTCTAGAATCAAGAAAGCAGTATATTCTTTTTGTATGTTCAGACCGTGTCTCATTACCCGTCAAGGAAAGAACCACGTATTACATGGATAGACAGAATCCCTTACGAGAAGTGCACCCAATAAAAGGCGAGGACAACGAGTTTAAACGCGTATTTGTATATACGCCCATATCAAAAATAGAATTGTTAGAAATGAAGAAAGTGGTACCCAGTCATGACAAAGATCCAGCGGGTTTTCACCGAGAAATTAAAGACATGTTACTCATGGGAGAGTATACCTATCCCGACATTATGACAATATTAAAGGTATTGATGCCCGCTGGCATTTATGAGAAACTCAGGGAAAAAGAGTGGGAGGTAGGAGACCAAAAGATAGAATGGTCAGTATTAGAAGCAGAAGAAAAGGCCCGAACTGCAGGAGCAGGACTTGGGGATAAAACTAAAGCACTACCAGGTTTATTAGTACAGGTACTGCCACGTTTACTAACTACAAAAAAGGAAGATTGGGGTACAATTTCAGCCTGTAAACAGAAGCAAGATGAAGACACTATTGATTACTATGCCCGATTTGAAAAATGTTTTGGTATAAATAGTGGCCTAAAAGCAAGTAGCGAATCATACCCACATCTGTTTGTAACAAAATTAGTAGAAAATGCTCTACCCCAAGTAAAGAATAGAGTATTAAAATTCGAGAGTACCTGGCAAGGTAACACTCCATCACAAATGTTACAAATGTTACAATACCATCACAATAGAATTAGAGAGGAACAAGAACATGAACACAGACGCATGAAAGACACGAAAATGAAAATGCTAGTTTCTCAGACAGTTCCAGCTGAAGGACATAAGAAGGGTATGACACATTCCGGTGATTCAGCAGGACCTGTAAAAGGGACATGCAATTATTGTAAAAAGCCAGGTCATTACGTACACGATTGTCCAGTTTTGAAACATAATATCAGCATAGGTAAAACACAAGAAAGACCACGGCCACCTAGACAGGACCAGAATGAACAAGGAGCTCCGCAGCATGCACAGTCCATGCCAGCTTCACAACAGTCTATACAGTTTGTGCCAGCTGCACCAGCGCTGCCTGTCGCTGCCACACAAACCACGACACGACAACTGTACCAGACCGCACAGTACGACTATCCTGATTATCAACGATACGCATGAACAAGCCTAGAGAGGGAAGTTGACTTACCCCTTATCGAGATCCCTGTAGATCAAGAAGGACCTTATATACATAGTGAATTATTAGGCCAAGACAGAAAATTTTTACTCGATACAGGGGCAAGTCGAACGACCATAAAACGTAGTGAAGTTCCAGGGGCACCCCTCTCAGGCTCACAGAATATTTCCCTTGGTTTTTCAGGAAAACCTATTGTTAATGAAGTGTCACAGCCTCTCCCACTTACGATAGGACCTTTGACCCGAACTACCGATTTATTGCTTACTAAATCATGTCCAGAAAATCTGTTAGGAATAAAAACACTGAAGGCTCTGGGAGCTATAATATGTTGTTCTCCGGAAGGAGTAAGATTGTTTTTACGTGATTTTAAAGGTCATTATGTGTCTAGAGACATGGATCCCCGATTGCAGACTTTACCTACACATCTATGGGCACAAGGCCCTACTGATGTTGGTTGCATGAATATTACACCATATCGAGTCACATTAAAGGCAGGAGTGGTACTACCACGAATGCGACAATACAAGTTACCACCAGATGCTGTAGTGGCTTTGCTGCAAATCATTGACGAGCTCATTGCCCAAGGAGTGGTTGTGGAAACAGACTCTAATGTATGTAATTCACCGATAATTCCGATTCTTAAACGGACAGATCCAAAGGCCCCGCCAGTATATCGATTGGTTATTGATCTGCGCGAATTAAACAAATGCATTGTGCCACAATTTCCTGTGGTCCCCGATATCTCATCATTACTGACAGCCATTGATTCCGAAGCAACATTCTTTACTGTAATTGATCTCAAAAATGCCTTTTTCAGCGTCCCAATAGATCCGGAAAGCCAATATTTGTTCGGATTTAGTTTAAATGGACGTAGCTTCAAATTCTCACGCGCACCTCAAGGATTTACAGAAAGCCCCAGCATCTATAGCCAAGCACTGAAACGAGAACTTGACAGTATCCACATGCCAGTTAACACTGCTCTGCTTCAATACGTCGATGATCTGTTGATCACCGCGAGAAGTGAACCGGAATGTGAAAAAGCATCACTGACAGTTTTACAATTTCTAGCCGAAAAGGGGCACAAGGTGTCCCCTTCTAAGCTGCAATTCTGTGTCCAGCGAGTTATTTATCTTGGACACTCGCTGTCCAAGGAGGGAAGGCAGCTTACACCCGACCGCATTCAGTTAATAGCTAACATGCCAATACCCAAGACGCAAAAGGAGGTGCGGGCTTTCATAGGCCTCACTTCATACTGTAGACAGTGGATCCCGCAATACGCATTTCTAGCAAAACCACTCATTCAGTTGACAACACAGGAGGCAGCCACATCGACTGTTCTCCCTTGGACTCAGGAACATACACAAGCTTTTGAAAACCTAAAGAAAGCTTTATGTCAAGCACCTGTTTTAGCAACGCCATGTTACAGAAAACATTTTACACTCTTTGTTACAGAACGCGAAGGTACTGCCCTGTCAGTACTCACACAGGAACAAGCAGGAGCACACAAACCATGTGCTTATTTTTCTAGTACATTAGATCCCGTAGCTCAGGCTTTGCCTGCATGCCTAAAATCAGTGGCAGCGACAGCTTTAGCAATCAGACAAAGCGATGCCATAGTGTTAGGACATCCATTGACAGTTCAAGTACCACATGCAGTAGAGGTTCTTGTAAATAGAACGCAAACACAACACTTGACTATAGCGCGACTTACAGGGTACGAGCTTACATTGTTTCAGCCACACATAGAAATCAGACGCTGTAACACATTGAATCCTGCCACACTTTTGCCAGTAACCGGAACAGACCCACTAGCCCATGACTGTATTGAAGTTATTACAATAACGACGAAACCTAGACAAGACTTAACCGATGTCCCATTGTCAGACCCAGACCTGACATTGTATGTAGATGGTTCATGTATGAGAACAAATACAGGAGAGTTGGTGGCTGCTTACGCAGTCACAACAGATACTGAAGTCATTGAAACTAATCGTATAAATACTTTGTCAGCTCAAGCCGCAGAGCTTATTGCTCTGACACAAGCCTGCATTCAAGCCACAAATAAAAAAGTCAACATATACACTGATTCACGTTATGCATTCGGAGTTGTACATGACTTCGGCGTGCTGTGGCGAGAGAGAGGTTATTTAACTTCCCACGGTGCCCACATTCAGCACGGACCCCTCATTCATGCCTTATTAGATGCAATACATCTACCTACTGCAATATCAATTATGAAATGTAAAGCTCATACGAAAGTTACTGATATCATTTCTCAAGGCAATGATCTAGCCGACAGAACAGCTAAACAGACTGCTCAAACCCAAACATCCGACATGACAAAGACAATAGTCCCGATGCCGACACATTGTATGACAGTTAAAGATCCTACCCTTGACGTAATTGACATACAGACACATGCTACACCAGACGAAATAAAGAAATGGACTGAATTAGGAGGGATCCAAACGGACCAAGGATGGATGATGAAGGAAAAGTCTGTGTGGTTCCTCCCTGATTCAATGGTCCAAGTCATTATTAACACTATCCATAGTCCAGCGCATCTAGGAGAGAAAGCTATGCTAGACAGCATTCAACATATTTGGTTCAACAAGCATTTACGAGCTGCAGCCAAACAAAAGGTCCGTACCTGTATGATCTGTTGCCAGTTCAACCCAGGAAAAAGTGTTCCCGTAGAACAAGGTGGATTTCATCCTCCTAATCACCCTTTTGAAGTCCTCCAGATGGATTATATCCAGATGGAACGATGTCGAGGATTCAAATATGTTCTCGTAGTTGTCTGCGCTCTGTCCCGCTGGACGGAGGCATACCCGGTTTCAGATTACACTGCCCCGACTACTGCCAAACAGTTGGTTCGAGAATTCTTCCCACGATACGGTTTACCACGTGTTGTTCACTCAGATAACGGCCAGCCGTTCTCATCCGAACTGATGAAACATGTCTCACTTTTGTTAGGTTATCAGTGGAAATTCCACTGTGTCCGACACCCTGAGGCAGCAGGTCTCGTAGAAAGACATAATCAGACCCTGAAAATTAGATTGTCCAAAATATGCAGGGAGAAAGGTGTCGACTGGGTAGTAGCACTACCAGTTGCACTCTTTTACACAAGAATGGTAGCACACTCTCGAACAGGGCTATCCCCGTATGAAGTGATCTTCGGCAGACCACCAAATATGTGGGGGACGCCTATGCCACGCAAAATAACTGATATTGACTGTAATATGCTGACAGATTACTTGGCTTCCTTGATATCTGCACTACAATCTTGTCGTTCACAGGTAGCTGCAGCCTTTCCCGACAATACTGAGGTGAAACCCCATGACGTAATTCCGGGGGACCTCGTCCTTGTGAGGAATTTCGACCGAAAGACTCAGCTGGAGCCCAGGTGGAAGACACCCAAGTTGGTCTTGCTGACCACAAGGACAGCCGTGAAGATCGAAGGCAGGAAAGGATGGATTCATTCAAGTCATATCAAGAAATTTCATGGACTTCCTTCAGATGTAAACAGCCCACCTCGTGTGTCCTCACCAATTGACTCAAAACTACCTCTGGTTGAGACCGACAGTAAAGAACTGTATAAACTGAAATTAAGGCCTAGGCCGTCGGACGATTTGATTGTTTAAGTCCTCTCCTAGGTGAAGCGGTTGAATCCGTCTCCGACATGTATCCCCTAGACCTGAATCATGGACAGTCGCGAAAAATGATGAAACGACAGGCGTATTGTAAATCACTGCGTAGCCATTGCATAGTGACATTATTAATCTTGTTTTTCTTAAGTCTTTTAATAATTACTGCAAGTATATTGTTGCACATATATTACCCTATTGTCAGAAATGTTTACAATGTTACTGCTGAACATTCTTTTAGTGACTTACCCCCGCATGAATTGTCTTATAGACTTGCGCTGCGCAATAACACTTTCATTAGTATGTTACATCATTCCCATCAGACTAGTAATGCAACTAATTGTTGGGTGTGTGGCCGGCTCCCTCCCTATCAGAATTATGAAGGAGTCCTGCCTTTCTTTCCACATCCGTTTACACATAATGGCTCCTGTGGAGCATGGTTTAGTTTAATCAATTCCATAGACTCAGATACAGCCGTTTACCAAGACCAGTGGGTATGGGGAAATCTGAACCTAGTTTTATTCAAAGTCTGTTACCCTGACAAGGAGGGTCGCCCCAAAGGAACAGGAACTGATCTAGAAAATGAAGTATATGGATTAGGTAACTTTACTCCTAATCTCATGGTTCTAAATGTCGAATCCGAAGTTGAACTAGTTTTACCAACAATGTCAGTATTCCCAGCGAAAGGTGAATTGTGTGTAAGAAAGGTTGGTTCCATACATATGGGCCATAGTAAATGCACTACTATAGTAGAATTCAGTGATCAAGGCAAATCCTCATTTAGAGCTTATCGCCACTCCTACTTTATATGTGGTCAGACTGCATATATGCGTCTACCTCTAGATTGGGATGGTACCTGCTACATTGCATTCCTTTTGCCACCTGTTTTCCTAGCTCCTCCTGATTATTATAGAAATATTCATTTAGTACACAACAGAGAGCGGAGAGATCTCCCAATTGTCGATTACACTGAAACAGCATGGGAAAAATACACAGATTTCAATAAAGGCATCTTTCCCTATATAGGTACTGTTACTAATAGTAAGCTGATACGTAGATTAACTAGAACCCTTGAAGCAGTAGTGAATGAAACTATTTCCGCCTTAGGCAATTTAACAGAAGAGCAGTCTGCTATGCGGATTGTTGTGCTTCAAAATCGTCTTGTCCTTGACGTCATCCTGGCTGATAGGGGCGGAGCTTGTAGGGTCATCGGATCAAGCTGTTGCATTTTCATACCAGAAAATTCGCCATCTGTATATAAAGCTATAACTCGCCTTCATAAGATTGTAGGCCAGATACACCAGAATCCAGGCACCTGGACTTGGTCCGGTTGGTTTTGGAGCGTGATATCAGCCTGGGGATGGAGAGTTCTATCCTTCCTAGGTATTGGCCTTCTCATATTATTCAGTTGCTGCTTATGTCTGCAATGTGGACCAGCGATTTGTGGTCTGTGTGCCACATCGTGTATTCCACCACCAAGATCTCATTCGTCACGGAAGAAGAAAGAAGAACAAATGATGTTATATGAACAGATCAATGGATTGATGAAGATTGATATCTCTTGACGGGCAAGTAGGGGACAAGGAGGGAATGTGGAAATATGGATTTTTCTGGTCAGTTATGTCCCCTATCTTGGACCCCAACGGTTCTATGTGCATGTTACAAGTACATGTATGTTCCCTCCAGTTCTAGTTATGAAGACGCAAACACATGTGCGTCCACCGTCAACATGTCCTCTGTCAGATCCGCCATGAATAGGCCGGATATTCCATTCCTAGGTACGAAAGGCCACCGGCTTTATATGGTTCACCTATGCCATTTTACAGTCCAGGCAAGTAGGCCCTGATTCTGTCGTCAAACTCTTCTTGCCTTCTGCCTCTGAAAACTCCAGTCTGAGCCTGCATCTGTGACCATGAACTTTGTCTCATTCTCTGCGCGGCTCACGAAGCCTGACATCAGCCTATTCTCTGCCAAGAACTGTATTTCACCTTCGAGTTATCTGCTCCCCCCTCAGCCGATGCATTCCTGTCTAGTAGTTTAAATAAACATTCTTCCAGCTACCGAGCAATGGCCCGGCTTCTCTGTCTTTATACAAGTAATTCATAGCCCTGTTACTATGGAAGATTCCTGCCTCCGCATTTAGTGTAGACACTTAGACGCTTGTACACGCACACACAGTCAGTATAGAATAGATTCTGTCCGAGAGTCCTTCTTTTGTGGATAACATAGTTCTTTAAACATAGGATGTTAGATATGATTTGGGATTAGGTTGACTTGACCCCCCAGACTTTTCGTCTCCACATGTAGAGCTAAATGTCAAGTCCCCTTCACCCCCTAGTTGCACGTCAATCACACGTCATGCTGCTGCGCGCGCATCTATGCCAAGTATTATCTTATAGATCCACCTATATATGACATCATAACCAATTATGTTCCTTTTTACTCCTTATTACACCCATTTTCGGTTACGCATATGAATCGTCATTTTCCTTATCAATTGTTACGCCTACTGTATTCGCTTCATTGTAATGTATGTACTATAAAAGTCATTTCTTGTCAATAATGTATGTACTTCACTTCCTGAACCTCCGTGGTGATGGAACTTGGAGCAACCGATTATAATCGTTCATTGGAATAAAGCCCATTCCGAACCTCTAATACCACGGATTCTGCCTCTCATTTTACTGAGCTGTTTTATTATGTTTCCGTATCAAATTAAGTCCCGGTAAAGGAATTTTATTTACCACAGGCCACCCACCGTGTCAGTATGGAAGGAAAACATGGACTGGTGTATGTTCAGGGAGAAGACTGTATATGTGGCCCGCGGTAAACCCGGGGCATGGGGTAGAATTTGGGGGCAATGGAACGTGTATCGTGGGGGTATCTGTACGCCCCCCCTAGTGGACACCGATATTGCCTTGTCCCCCTGACCCTTGATGGTCCCTTGCAACTGATTGTAATAATCGAATATAGATGTTCTTTTCCCGTTACCCCCCCCCGATCTTTCAGTACTCCCTCCTGTTGATAGCTAATTGAAGGTTTGGAGTAAAAGTCCCCCGGATGTAGCCTGACCCACGCTTTTCGCCCGTATGCCTCGCCTTTTGTTTTTTGTTGTTATTTATGTTAAATGTATGTCTCCGGCTTCTCTCGAGCTATCCTGAGCCATTTACGGGGCTGGGCCCCAGGTGTCGCCTACTGTTTTAACTAATGTACGATCCTCTCGGAATCTAGCGGCCGGCCCTGGTGGTTGTAGGCCCATGCTTGTAACTGATTTATTGTTTCAATAAAAACTTTTGAAAAAAAAAAAAAAAAAGTTTTCCAGGACATAATTTTTGGAAGGGCCGGGAGACTGTGGGGTCGGTTCTCCGGCTGAGGACAAACCACCTCTAGACCCTTTCTGGGACGAGGATCAAGATATCAACAGTCGTCCTTTTACCAGAATCAACCTTTTTTCCCCCCAAAGACAAAGAAGCAGAGGTAGACCATTTCGAGGTGAAAGAAGAGCCTGCAGAACTTTCTCAACAGGTAAGAATATTGAAAGACCATTCAGATACCCCCATAAAGGTGGGAGGGAGACTAGCCCTTTTCTCTGGGAACTGGACCTTGGTAACTCAAGACCCATGGGTTCTCGAAACCGTGAAGGGTTACAAAATAATATTTACAGACATTCCCTTCCAATCAAAGGCACCTCGCGAAATAATCTCTCAAAAACAGAAAAACCTAGTTTCTCAAGAGGTGAAGGATCTACTGGCCAAAGGGGCTATAATAGAGTTCAAGAACAGGTTTTATCATCAATATTTTCTTGGTAGAGAAAAAAGACAAGGGACAGAGACCTGTCAAACTTAAAAACTCTAAATGGATGGGTATCCTACCACCATTTCAAGATGGAGGGAATACACCTTCTAAGAGATGTCCTGAGAAAAGGGGACTGGTTAACACGTCTAGACTTAAAGGAAGCCTATTTGACAATCTCAATTTGGCCCCCACACAGAAGGTTCCTCCAATGTACTTGGGAGGGAAAACTCTGGGAATTTTGTACTCTCCTGTTCAGACTATCATCAGCCCCCTGGTGCTTCAGCAAGGTTCTTCGTCCAGTAGTAGCGTGGCTAAGAGAGAGGGGCGTAAGACTAATAAATTATCAGAATGATATTCTTATCATGGCTCAGTCCAAAGCGACAGTCTCTCACCATACAAATCTTACTATTCGCCTCCTGCAACATCAATGTTTCATCATAAATACCAAGAAATCTTGCATTACACCAAGTCAGGAAACTCAATTCCTGGGCTTCATGGTAAATACAGTCTCCGCAGAACTAAAGTTACCAAGGGAAAAGATCAAGAAACTCCGAAAGGAACTCAGGAAGATACTTACTTTGGAAAACTTTCCTTTGAGACTCTTAGCCAGAATACTGGGTCTCCTATCCTCAACCATTCAAGTGATCTTTCCAGGCCCTTTAAACTACAGGGCCCTCCAGAGACTCAAAGCGAAAGCTCTGAAATCGTCTTTTTCTTACACTCAGATGACCTCCTTGGACGAAGACTCGAGGAAGGAACTATCTTGGTGGCTGAAAAATGCAGAAGCCTGGAATGGCAAAGCCATCTTTGGGGAGTCGCCAGATTTGATAATAGAATCAGATGCGAGTCTAGAAGGTTGGGGTGCCACTTGTGGCAACCTATCAACGGACGGTCTTTGGACACCCGAAGAGAGGGAACTTCATATCAACTGCCTGGAACTCCTAGCAGGCTCATTTGCGGTTCAGAGTTTTACCCAGATCTCAATCAAGTGCTCAATAATGTTACGCATGGACAATGTCTCTGCAGTGAGATACATCAACAAGATGGGGGCACCACATTCAAAGAGTCTTACCGAAGTAGTGAAAGTCTTCTGGGATTATTGTCTGAACAGGAGACTGTCCGTCACAGCGGAACATATCCCCGGTTTGAACAATGGATTAGCAGACTGGTTCTCCAGGAATTTCAGGGATTCCAGCAACTGGAAATTGAACAGGGAGATATTCATGACAACTCAAGACCATTGGGGTCCCTTCGACACAGATCTTTTTGCAGGCCGAATGAATACTCAGTTGATGAATTTCTTCAGCTGGAAGCCGGACTCTCGAGCAATAGGGGTGGACGCCTTCCTCCAGGACTGGCAGGGCTTAAAGCCATATGCCTTTCCGCCATTTGTCATGCTTCCTCGTCTTCTTTTACACGCTCACCGATACCTGCAGAGCAAGGTGGTGATAACCCCCCTTTGGAGGTCTCAGGCATGGTTCCCTCTCATCTTGGAGATAGCTGTGGACTTCCCTATTCTAATATCCCCCTTCGGGGAATTACTCTTGGGTCCTCACAGCGAATCTCACCCTCTCATAGACCAAGGTCTACTGATTCTGACGACCTGGAAGATTTCAGGTGACAATGGCAAATCCCTGGCATTTCGGTACATGCTTTCCAACTCATATCTGAGTCTTGGGCATCTGGAACATGGAAAGCATATCGATTGGCTTGGAATAAATGGGTTCGCTGGTGTCTCCAACGACACTTCGATCCCGTTTCAACTGATTTAATACACGTGGTTAATTATCTATCTGAACTCTTCGCTTCTGGCCTAAGTTATAGAACTGTTAATGTCTATAGATCAGCAATAGCTGCAGGTCATTCCTTAGTTGATGGTGTCTCAGTTGGGCAAAGCCTTTTAACAAAAAAGATTATGAGAAGCATGCAAATTCTTAATCCTTCAACTGCAAAATATTCAGCCTTATGGGACGTTAAATTGGTATTACAACTTATTTCTTCTTGGGGAGATAACGCTAACCTCTCTCTCAAACACATTTCTTATAAGCTTACTGTATTACTTTGCTTGGTTTCTTTCAAACGAACATCAGATGTTAAGGCTTTAGATGTTTCTAACAGGTCTTACCAACCTGAGGGTGTTTGTTTTTATCTTAAGAAGAGAACCAAAACTATGTCTTCCTCTATTTTCTACCCTTTCTTTCCTCTTAATGAAAGTCTATGTGTTGTTAATTGTCTCAAAGAGTATGAAAAAAGGACGGTAGGTCTTAGAGGTATTGAAACTCAACTGTTGATTTCTTACAGATCTCCTCATAAGGGAGTTTCTTCTCCCACGCCTGATAGATGGGTTAAAGAAGTGATGAGTGAAAGTGGTGTTGATGTTTCTATTTTTGGTGCGCACGCCGTAAGTGGCGCTTCTGCTTCTAAAGCTTTTATGCTAGGTGGAGGACTACAGGATATCCTTAGAGCAGCTGACTGGTCAAATGAAAACATGTTTAAGAGTTGTTATTTCAGACCAATCAATAACGTGATTGATAATGTAGTTGCTTCACTTTGAACTTGCATAATGTTGGCCTCCGTGTCCTGCCATAAAATTTAGGTTTTTCACAGCCTGGTGGGCAGAAAATCTGGATTTTATTAAGGACACGGAGGCCAAGATTATCCCTCCACTTTGCATCCCTCCCTAGGGATTTTATATTTTAACATGGTGTGTCTTTTTTCTTCAAGAATAAAAAGTTTTTGGATTCTTTAAGTATGGAGTTATTCGTCTACGGATCGCTTAAGAATGGAGTTATTCTTTCTACATCAACTTTAAGTCATGTTTGTTCCTGAATTTATTCTTGTTCGCAGCTCCTGACAAAGAATGAAGATGGCTGCATGTTCACAGACTTTATACTATATTGGAATGTTACTGAAGTTCTATATTCTCTTCATTGTTACTGCTGAGCTGTGGCAATAAAGGAGAATTTGCATAATGTTGGCCTCAGTGTCCTTAATAAAATCCAGATTTTCTGCCCACCAGGCTGTGAAAAATCAAAATTTTCCACCAATTTTTAATTATCCCTGTCATTTCGCGAGCTAATTATCCAATGCAAATCAAACTGAGTCAAAACTTCTGGGTCATGTTTCTGCCACATGGGATACAAAGAAACACCGTGTAAAACTGAAAAGACAAGCACGAGGTGGTTCAGAGGAAAAGGGAGGGAATAGCACATTAATGTACAGCGGCCCTTCTGCAGACTATGGAGTATCTATTTATCTCAAGCACTCGTTCTCTTGTAACTTTTGCACGCCCATCACAGAAATTCTAGCTTCTCTTCCCTACCAGGGCATCCTTCACCCCTCCAGTATCTTTTGATGATTTAAAAGCTTTGAATGGAGGAAAGACTAGTCTTATTGATGCAGACGACAGAGTACTGACCGCTTCCCTCGCTAATCATCGACCACCAGTACATTTGGGAAAGCAAGTATATTAGGAACAATGTGCAGGTAATATTTAATGGTATGGCCCGACATAGGTCCATTTCAAGTGTGAACTAAGCAATCTGGGGTTATAGCATCTTTGAAAAAGCTACTTACATTCAGTAATGCTCTTTCTGGTGGATACTCGATCTAACCACCTCTATCTTTATCTAGTGAATTTCATACAGACACCAGACTTTTCTTCTTTTGTTTTACCAAACGTGGCAGCAATGGATTCTGCGGTGGCTTCGCACTTCCTCTGGAAGTGATGGCACAGACAGGAGTCAAGTGCTGATGCCTTTCTAGAGCCAGAAAAGTCCACTCACCAAACTGGGAGGAGGAAGGACAATGAGGAATTTGTGGTAAGAAAACGTATCCACAACAAAGAATCCTACCAAAGGTAAGAAACTTCTGATGGATATTTCTTACTTCAGAGTCCTTACCTTTTGAGTAGATAAAAAGCAGCACCTCTCAAAAGGTGGAGAGCCTGAGGAGGGAACTTACACCAGGAAGTCCTGCAGGACCAAACCAAGAAAATGGCTCTCCCTGGGGTCTTGACCGTCAAGCCGCCTAGTAACGGTATGGATGGCTGCCCATAAAAAAGCATGGCAGAAATCCACCACTGGAACACCTCTTGCTCATCGCAGCAAACCATGAACGTCACCCAACGACCGAATAAACAGACTTTGTAAATGCCCGCTCTGCCACCAGGATACTCCATCACTTTTGCGAGCAAATCAAACCCACTCAGTTGGTTCTGCTCAATCTCCAGGCATTGCTGTGCAGGCCGGGGTTCAGAACCCTGCCCTGTACTGAGAAAGGAGGTCCTCTCAAAGGGTAGATGGAACGGGTGGCAAATGCTCAGGCTCAGCAGTTTGGAATTCCACATTCTCTTAGCCCAGTCCCGGGCTAAAAGGATAAGTTGAGCTTGGCCCCTCCTCGCCTTCTAATGGCAATGGTGAAAACAGATACAGGAAACCACAGCCCCAACTGCAGATATAAAGCATCTCCATGGGATCATGAGGTGAAAACTCCAGTTTGCAGTGGTTGTGACACTTTGTGCTCTAGGTGGTGGAGAAAAGATCAACCAAAGGCACAACACACTGTGCGAAGATGCCTTCACCCACCTCCGGGAGCAGACTTCATTTGTGGTCTGCCAGATGCCGCTTGCTATGCTCGTCCGTCTTGGCATTTAGCGAGTCTACCAAATGTTTGGCCATCAGAACGATCCCTTGTGGGATGATACATCACTAGAGTCTCAGTGCTTTCTGGCAGAGCCCACAAACCGACACCACCCTGCTTGTTGCAGGAACATAGGACCATTGTGTTGTCTGTCAGGACCAAGACTGGCATCCCCGATGGACGGGAAAAAGGATTTCTGGGCCAACCAAATGGAATGCAGTTTCCAAAGATTGATATGGTGCCTCTGCTTCACCAGAGACAAAAAGCCCCTGACTTCCACCTCGCTCACGTGACTGGCCTACCCCAGAGACGATGCATATGACACTACTGTGAGCTCTCAGTGTGTAGGCAGGCCGAATTGTCGCCGATCATGTTGGCTTCTATCAGCCACCACTGAATGTCCTGGGCTAACATGGGAAACCAGTAGGATGCAGGAGGCCAAGAAGCCTCAGATTCATTCATGCAGGAACGCAGAGTGAGCCCAAAATATCAGGATCATAACCTGTATGTCCTGCACTCACTAAGTTTGCGAGCCCATGAAAGCCACTGTGTCCAGGATAGCCTCAATGAAGGGCTTCCTATGTGTCAGTTGCAGAATGGATTTCAGTTCGCTGATTGAAAAAACCATCAGAGGACAGAAGGGAGACACTTTTCTGCAGGTGGTCCACCACAGAATGTAGTGAGCTTGCCATCAACAGCCATTTGTTGAGTGAAGGGAATAAACATATCATGGGCGACGATGGTGCCACTACAACCCTCACCTTCGCAAACATCAGGAGGGTTGAGGTGAGGCCCAAGGGCAAACTGAAAGTATTCAGATCCCACCACGAACCAGAGGGAAGGATCTGTGGGTCTGCAGGACACGTCCTAAGATTCAAGGACATCATACAGCCCCTGGACAGAGCAGAGAGGACCTGGGCGAGAGTCCACATCTTCAACATGACCTTCCAAATAAATCGGTCTAATATCGGCTTGAGGCAGCCTCCTTTTTTTGGGCACCAAAAAGTAGAGAGTAACATTGCCAGTCCATCTCCACCTCTGGAGCGCTCTCTATGCCCCCTTGGCCAAAAGTGGCCGAACTTTGTGTTAAAGAGTGGAGGCCTGATCTTCCACAGTAAAAACTAAACAGGAGGAACAGGAGTGGATATGGAAGAGAGGACATAACCACACTGAAGAACCTGCACTACCTACTGATCTGAGGTAGCTGCACACCAGCAGGGCAGATAAAACCGTATCCTGTCCCCCATCAGCTGCCCCAGTGACAGAGAATCAAAGCGACTTGGTTACATTGGAGGCTGGTGACGAAGAGAAGGATAGCCGTCCTTATTAGGGGTCACGGCCTCTGCCACTATTCGGTCCTCTGGTGCCATGAAAGGCCTGTTCATCTGTTGAACAGGCTGCTTTTGGAGATAGGCAAGATCCCAAGAGTATCCTTTACATTTTTGGTACCATTGGTGGAATTTGCAGGCTGAAGACCGCTAGATCAAGGAGCAGGCAGTAGCACGGCTGCCTTTGAAGCACTCCAACACCGAATCTTTTTCTAAAAAAAGCATGAAGCCATCAAATGGCCTAATCATAAGGAATGCCTCTATGACCGCCAGAAAATCCTATGGCGATCATACATGCATGACATCAGAGCACTACACTGGTGCCAGTGCCGCGATTCAGGCAGTCCATGTCTAGACCAACTCACAAATTCTTAGCTGCATCCTATCCATCATGGATCATTTGTATGAACATGTTCCTAAATTACTCGAGAGTGGCAGCCATATCCTAGCAGGCATTGTGTAGCAGATAGAAAGCGTCCAGGCATATTAAAACCGAACTGGCAGTTGAAAAAAAAAAAAGTCTTTCCAAATGCGTGAATGCGTTTTCATTATCTGTCTGGTAGGAAAGTGGGGAACAAATTATTGGCCGTACTTGTGGAAGCATAATACATCAAGCTCTCAGACGTCACATGCTGGTCAGAAAGGCTGGGTCTCAAGCTGTAGGCCTATGATGCCTCGCTAGATTAAGAGAATGCATCACTACACACACAAGCCTTCAGTTTCAATCATTGTTGCAAAGCGTAAATGTCGAGTAAATGCACAGTATTATTTTATAGTATGCAAGTGCTTTTGTGTGATGTTAATATTCAGCGTCATTTTAAGTTCTGCATAAGGGCAAAAAAAAAGTATGCGTATGCTCTCCATGGCAGAGCTGAAACAGGGTCACGCTCAAAATGATGGCAGTGGCAGATTTAGTATTGAAGGAAGAATGTGCAATCTAGCTCTAGTGTGTAGTGCAAAAATTGCCTGAAAGCCAGCATGAACTCGGTACAAAAAACGCCTTATAATGAATTTAAAATAATACCGAAAGAGTGAAGCAAATTCCTTCAGACATACGCCTGCTCAAGTGACGAACAAACAGAACAAGGTTTTGAACTACCACTAAGAACAGGAGCTACAGGGTGCCTCACTGGCAGAGCCGAGCATGGACTAGACCAGGCTGCCATCACTCCCTATGTTAGAGCCTATTCGAAGACCAGCAAGGGCTCGGAAGTCTCAGGCTCTTTGCTAGCAAATTGGCTTCAATTTCTACCCTGGGCAGCTGAAAGCCGACACATAGGCTGCTGAGTGGTCTACCAACAAAAACAAAGAAATCTCCTCTGTGGTGGCGGGGGCCACAGTTTGGAGTCCAACCGTGTCTGAGGAAAAGTAACCAGGCCACCAGAATTTTGCAAGTCTCAATACATGCCTGCGTCAGAGGTATGATGGCGGTGTTATTTAACTGCCTCCTCACAATCATCTTCATCATGAGATATGTTCTGAAGACCCTGGCCAGTGTCCGAGTACAATTCAAGTAAAGTCTCTAGCTCTGCTGGTACTGGGGGGTTTAGGACAGTGGCACTGTCAGAGTTCTCCCAGACTTTTGGCTTTGTCATAGTTCTTTCATAATGAGAGAATGGCTGAGCTTAGTCCGAAGTCTGCTTCAGATCTGAAACCAGCGTTGGGTTGGGTCCAGCGCTTCTGGTTTGTTGAAACACACATGGTCTTGGGTGCTGGTGTGGGTTGGTTCTTACTGGGGACCTAAGGGGGTCTGTCGGAGCCGATGAATTCCCTACTGGCGGCAGTCCAACATGGAGCCTCCAGTGGATCTATGTGGCGTGAAGATGATTCAGCAGGACCCAAAATCCTCTGGAAGTCCTTGAAGAACTCCAACTCTAGCAGTGTCAGCAGCACTGGAAACTCTGGGCATTTCAAGACCATCTTTGGAAGAGACTTAAAAGTCAAATGACAGAGGTAGTTTCACATGTTTCAAAGGCCGACTGAACAACGTCTTCCAGGAGCGTACGTTACGAGAGGGAGAAGCATCTTTTTTGGACTTTTTATGCTTATGGTGAGACTTTTTTCAACTTTGTCTTCAACTTATTGGAGGACAGTGACGTGCAGAGGAACCAGGACCTGAAAGGGGCCACTTCTTGGATCAGGAGTGGGGGGTAGGGTTTGGAACCTTCCCTGTCTCGGTCCTTATGTCCAGCCACATAGAACGTCTCCTAATGCACCCTGATGGCCTTCGGATGCATCACGGAGCACGAGTCATGCTTCGACCATAGAGACCACTGGCAGATGTTGTATGGGTTGATAACTAACATCTGCATGCTGCAGTCCTGGAATGGTCTTCTAGGGGGTATATATGTGACAAGCAAGAGGTTAAAATGGTCCTCCATAAACCTGCAACAGAAGACGAGGCAGAAGTATGGAGAAAGGACTTTATAAGCCCGACATGCACAATTAGAATAGCCTAGAACATCACCCTCCGATCTTACCATAGTTCAATATAGAAGAGAACATGAACTTTGTGGGAACATAAACCAAGTGATCTGTGTTCCTATTGCTTCATTGTCTTTTCGGTTTTGCAGTGCCTCTCCGCATCCCATACAATGAATCACCTTAGGCAGGAGGCTCCATCCATTATTTCACAGTTTAATTTTTCCATGGCAATACGTTTTCACACAGTATGTTGTTTATTGGGTCTATTTTAGAAGATAAGTGGTGGGAAAAGGTGTCAACCAAGAGCAATAGAATATCATAACAATATAAAATCACTTGTCCTGGAAGAGCAGATGCAGGCTGGCACATCTCCCTTTTGACCGCGAGGTTAAATGTAATGATGAGGAAAATCACGTGTGCCTGAGGGTAAGGGTCCCTGGTGAGGGGGACCCTCTTCTCCTTCTATAAGTCTAACATGGTAAAGGGTGCCTTTTTTGTCTTTTGACATGACAAGTATATCTATTTCATTGGTCCAGCCATCTAAAAGTAACAATTGCTACTGCTGACACCAAGAACATCATCCTGCACCCGTGATGTCAGACTATTTTGAAAATGTCTATCCATAGTGGGGAAAGCAGATTGCTACTATCAGCTTGTTGACCAAGATCACAGTCTTCACATGGGACCATGAAGCAGTCACCCGACACAAAGGAGGCAATACAATAACATGGGTACATATAGAGATGACCCTGGGTGGGGCAGGGTGGAGGGCTGGGGGGCAAGGTGGTGGACGGATACGGAAGGGGTTAAAAGGTCATCAGAATCAGTTCACTTGGATTACGTGTTACAATAAGATCACTTTAAGTCATATTTTTATGGTAGTTCATCATTTGGGTCGCAATTCGGGATGGCATCACGTGCCTGCAGATTACATCTGAACTGGACAAATCCACATGTAATGTTATCTGCTTACAAGAGACCCACCTTTTTTAATCTTTAGGCTGTTCTTATTGCTTCAGTTTCAGTTCTTTTTCTCATTTTTTTGCTGTGTTGTGTTATTTTTATTCTGAGATGCAGGTGGAAAGCGCCGGGACACTCTTTTCGAGTAGCCGTGCGCTATAAAAGAACGCTGTAACATAACATAACATAACATAACGCAGACTGAATATATGTACTCCTCAACCCACAAGTAAAAAGGGGACAGCTCCCATGGTATAGGATTTGGAAGAATCTCTGGGGATAAAAATGGATGCTGGTTTATTGTATCATTAGTGGTTACTAATTGTAAATTTACAGTGTGCTTGGTGCATGGTACTAATAATGGTAACCCTTCATTATTTAACTTTTTAAGCTTGGAATTGTCTATCTGGCTGAAGCCATACATGATGAATCTTTACAAATAATGTTTTGTGTGCTATGGTTTCAAATAACTATGCATAAATAAACTTACCTTACTTACTTCCATACATAATGATGATGAGGTGATATTCATTTCACATTAGAAAGATTTCATGATGTTACTAATCCTCTGGATATGACAGGCTTCCCAAGGTCAAAGCCTAGGTTCAAAATCTGGTCAGGACCTTGGGACTATGAGACATCTGGATGTTCAACCATAAAGGAGCATGCATGGACGACTTTACATTTTACTCCCACCCACATGCGCAGTAGTCTCATATTGATTATTTTGTCTCGGACGTTGTCATTAATCAATGTGGTATACAACGACAAATTAGCATCTTCTCTGATCACTTCCCCTGCAGTGGTCCATAACATTGAGATCAACAACCAGAGTAAGCTGATGGACGTTTCCTAGGCCTTTATTGCCTGAAGATGGCTTCACAGCATTCATGAAAGATAGGATCATTGAATTTGTAGAGTTCAGTCGAGATGCATGTAGTCCTGGGATAATTTGGCAAACTTTTAAAGCCACTTTACGGGAAATGATAACTAGATACATGATTAGGCAACAGAAGAAGATTAATGAGGAAAGGCCAGACCAGTCAAAGAGGTGGCTGTGTTAGTAAACATGTTATGACAATACGGAATCATTTAACTGAGGCCTATACTATTTATTTACAAATGCTACAAATTCAACTAATTAGTTAGGGCATGGAGACAGAAAAATGCACAGCAATACCTGCTATATCATACTTCTGTGTATGAGTACAGTGAATCTGTGGGGCAAATACTAGCTTATTAAAGCAGAGGCCGAATATCAGCAACATTAAGAATGATCAGTGGACGGCGGGGGACGAGCCGGATGCTATTTTAGAAGTCTATCAGCAGTTTTATAAGAAACTATACTTAGGGGTTGACAATAGACACGAGAGTTATTGCACAGACTATTTGGAGACTATAGTGTTCAAGAGAGTAATATGGGCTGAGGTTGCAAAGTAAGACTTTCCTATAACTGAGGAGGAGGTCAGATTTGCTTTTCATGGAAAGGCTGCCGGGCAGGCTGCAATACCTGCTGAATTTCATAAAACCTTCATGGAGGCAGTCCTTTTATTGCTGATGGATGTGGTCAAAGGTATATATGATGTCAGCTCTGTTCCTCTGCTCTGGGAACACACTACGATTACAGTCGTTTTTTAAGAAAGACAACCAGATAGAGAGTGAACATAGCAGCCTATGTCTTTAATCGATGCTGATGCCCAAATTTACTCAAAGATTTTTTTCTCGGCGTATGGTTACATTAATTATAGGGTTGGTATCGGAGGAACAACATAGTTTTATTTCGAATTGCGACACTATGTCTCATATTAATAAAGCCATAACCATGTTTGACGCAGCGAATGGGTTGTCTTAACGGGCTGATATGATCCTTTTGGATGCAGAAAAAACATTTGATATGTGGCCTGGCCATTTTTATGGAAAGTTATGGGGCAGATGCATTTTGGCAATAAATTCATTAATATGGTTTGCAAATTACAGCAAAACCCTACTGCTTCTATTAAAATAATGGGCCACCTATCTTTTGAGTTTCTGATACACAGAGGTACACACAAGGGGTGCCCGTTGTCACCTTTACCATTTGCGCCATATTTAGAGACGTTTTGGTTAATATCAAAATGAAGGAAGAGATACTGGGAGTAAGCCTGAATTCAGTGGAGCTACATATGGACGGTAATGCCAATGATATTGCTATTTGCTCGCAGGATGTCATCAAGGCTACTAAGAGAACCACAAATATTGCTTTGCAATATGCTGAGCCTGTTGGCGCAAGCTGAACACAGTCCACACCACGGTATTAACTAATTATGGCACTGACCAGATTATTTTCAAAACTAAATCTGTGGTCAAGTATCAGGGCATCTCCATCACTCCTAATCCACATTAGATCTTTGAGCTGAAATACAAACCTCTTTTGGAAAGATCAGTGCGGCGATGGGATGGATTTCCAATCACTCTGATTGGGTAGTGCAACTTAATCAAGATGACCCTCCTCCCCAAGGTTTTATACTGGTTTGATTTATCTCTATTTATGTTCCTCAGCCTTTATTTTGTCATCTGGAAGTGGCCAACTCTTCCTTCTAATGGGGTTGTAAAAAGGTCCAGCATGCCAGCAACCATCTAAAAAGTCTGATAATGAGGGCGGATGGGCATTGCCGGACTTTAAATGTTATTTCTGGGCGGTGAGAGGTCAAACAATGGTTAAGCTGCTAAATGATCCACCTGACGGGACTTTAGCTAGTATATATATGAGCTTTATTTAGGAGCAGAGGCAGCTGGGTTAGAGAATTTACAAAGCTGAGAATTTCTGACTTGGGGGGCGGGATGGGGTGGTCAATTGTTGTGTGTATTTATGTTTGTAAATGTCTCAAAATAAAAAATAAAAGACAACTAAATCTTTTTTTATTGGTCCAGCCATCTAACGGCAACAATTGCTGTAGCTGACCTCAATAACATCACCCCGCACCTGTGATGCCACAGACTATCCCGAAAATATTGTCTATCCAAAGTGGGGAAAGGCAAACTGCTGCTATCAGCTTGTCGACCAAATTCACAGTCTTCGTATGAATCAGATACAGGAGAAAAAGGAGGCAATACAATGACATGGGTGCGCATTGAGATCCTCAGTGTAATACAACAACCTTAAGGAGACTTTCAGGTGAGATACTGAAAAGTTTACATTTTGTAATCAGACTGTTCATTTCTTAATCAGGTGGCTGCTATGGCATGCTGGCAGAATTCCCATCTCTTACCGCAGTCATAAAAACATGCCAATATCACTACATAGCATGCCAGGCAGGGACGGGTGGAATAAGAGTGAGAAGCACAGTGTGGTGGCGCACCATACAAATAAATACATGTAAGCTATTTTCAACGTAATAAATTTGCATCTTATAAATAATGCCTTTTAGCTTAGGCCGGAGACACCCATGGTTACAACAGAGCACTGACTCCTTTACTTCCAGGTCATTATTATTATCCAAACAAAACCACACTGTGATAGTGAAGGACATCACACACATATAACCAGATGTCTGTGGCACCCTCACCTTTTCTTCAAAGACGGCCTTTTTGATGATGCCCTCCAGCCTCTGCTCGTGGTTCCTCACCAGAGGCTTTGCTAACCCTTTGGTCTTCTCACCTGTAGCTTTATTTACTTCTGTGGTATTTTTAGCTGCCTGTGGAGGAAGAGGACATAGGTTATTCAGCGGGCTAACTGGGGTGGTCATTAGCCAACTAAAAATCTTTAATTTTTGGGGGCGGGCAGAAGGTTTATTTTTTTTTACCTTGACTAAGTTCTGAGCTCTAAGTCTCCCAAGAGGCCTCATGCAGGATATCTCCTGCTAATTTGGTGAGCAGCTCTTTCTGCCCACACAGAGATGTACAGAAGCTTATTGCTGAGGTGAAGTTCCTTTGAATGGATTAGTAAACTATGCAACCCTGCCCTCATATTTTCTGAACAGCCCTTTATGTTTTTGCCTGGTGGAGTTAACAATCCGGTAATCTCACTGGAGCCACAAACTTTGTTTAACCATGTGCACTTACGTTTGAGTGGGTGGATACTGCCCTTTCAACCCAGGCTCTGCGGAGACTGGCGTAACATCGTATTTAAAGCTGGGGCGCATGACTTTTATTCATGCACCCCTGTAGAGAGACACTTTACTGGCTCTTCAATGTAAAAGATCCTTTCAGCCACAAAACTGTGGTCCTTTGCATTTATCATGACTGGGACTTGTATGAAGGATGCTTGAGTGTAGGTCTGTGAGTGTGAGACTAGACTGGTGAGTGCTGGAGTTCACTGGAAGTGTATGTGCTGCACATGATGTTTGATGATGAGACCACATCTCCCTTGTGTTGAAGGCACTTCTTTGGCTTCCTGCTACTATAAGATCTGCTTTCAAAATGCTCTGCATTACACATAAAGCATTAAATAGTTTTCCTACAGATGAAGCTTGAGAGAGACTCTTCAAAGCAACAGTGAGTCCCAGATTAGCATCACAACTAGTCTACAGCAAACAATTGGTGGAAAATGCTTTTCCATCCCAGCTCCTGAATGATGAAACTCCCTCAATAATCACTAAGAATTTAGGAGCGTGATGAAGCCCTCGATTTTCCCCACCTGAATCTACAGAAGACAACAGACTAGTATTATTCTGGTGCTCCAACAGCAGCGAGGAACCATGGGAGTTTAAAAAGCACAAACAAATATAGGAATGGACTCAATTCAATGTGTCTGATTGTTACACAGCCATTAGAATAATTCCACAGTGGTCTGACTTGAAAGGTTTGGACTATTATAAACCAAGCAAAAACAGCAATAGACATGATGAAAATACTAAGCTCAACTGTGTAGAAAAAGACTTTTCACAGTATCTAGATTTTCACACAGCAGGTGAGCACGCCAAGCCGGCTGAAGAATAAGCAAACACAGGAGACAAGGGACTTGGACTAGTACTGATGGACAATTTGGGACGATAAGTTTGAGTGGAGAAGGGGCACAGTGAAAAATAGGTAAAGAAAAGAATAGCACAGTTACATGGCACAGACAAGGACTGTGGGAGATGGTGTACAGCAATGGACTGGATCAGCCAAAAGATTTAAAAAAATGGATGCACAGGATATCACCTTGAGGATAAAGGAAGTGGGTTCACAGCAAAAGAATGACAATTACTGACAGATCCAACAGGCATAACTATAATGTGCTTATGCATGCAAACATAGGCATATACAAATTAACAAACATTGGCAATGGGGTAATTAGAGTTGAGCGTAAAACACTTCTGCAATATGTGAATGCAATGAAAGTAATCTGGCCAGCACAGACTCAATAATGCCAATGAGGTCATTGCATATGTTATGGTCCGATGGCCTTCCAATTAGTGAGACATCATTAACGCTAAAGGAGTCACTGAGATGGTCCCAGGTGGAGACGGTACTGCAAGCACATGGATTCATGAAAGTCATTGGTGCCACTGAGTTGACAAGCAGTGTGAAGTCATTAACCCTTATATTGCTGGGGTGTTTATGCACATGTGTGGCAGTGCTGTTTTAGAAACAAAAATGTTGTTAGGTTCTATAAATACTTGCACCCATTTCGTCTCCATTTGCCCCCATACAAACTGTATGTTTTTATCACCAAAATCAGGGTTATCTATTTGGCAAATCCTGCATCAATTACAGTCTGCACATACAATGAAAAATGTGAAATATTTTATAATGTAAAAAATGTTTTAAACAAATTAATTCAATGTTTTGTTTCATTTCTCAAATAGACAAATACAAATGCAGTAATTCTAACCGAGAAAATGTTGGCCTGAATGTCTGGAGTCCGGTAATATCAAATATACATTTCCTGAGACACTCTGGGGATATACTCAGGGTTCACAAAGTTGGAAATAAAGCAGGTAAACTACTGGCCTGGGTAAGAAGCAAGGAAAGAGAGCAAAAAGTCCGGGCGTTAAAAGCAAACTTGGGAGAATGGTGACCTACGGCCGTAGCATAGCGGAGGAATTTGCTACCTACCTGGAGACATTTTATGATGCACAGACTCATACCCCGGAGGAAGAGGTAGTTGCTTTTATAGATGACTGCCCTATGGGACGGTTGGGATTGCAAAGAACAGAAGGTTTGGAAATGTATCTAACAGTCGAAGAGATGGAATTAGCGAGGAGGCAAATGCCATCGGGCAAGACACTGGGCCCAAATGGGTTCCCATTCGAGCTGTTTCACAGACTTGCTAGGTGAACAGCAGCACCATTACACACTGCCTTTCAGGTTGCGTTTAAGGAAAATATACTGACAAAGGTTATGCGGCTGGCTAGGAGTGCTCTTACCTAAGGCCAGTCAGCCTAAAGATGACTGAGCCTGATACCGGCTGATTTCACTCCAGAATGTATATATTAAGATCCTAGCCAAGATTCTCACTAACCGATTAAGAAGGGTGGTAACATATCTGGTATACCCAAATCAAAATGGCTTCATGCCTGGCCGCTCAACCAGGCCGAACCCGAGGCAATTACATAATAATGTAGCAATGGTTGGGGCCTCGCCTGTGGGATGGGCGATTGCCTCGTTAGATGCAAATAAAGCCTTTGATTCTGTGGCATGGCCATACCTCTTTGGTGTGCTGACCAAGATGGGATTCGGACCAAACTACGTCAGATGGGTCAAACTTCTCTACGATAGGCCTACAGCCAGAGTGCAAGTGAATGGTTACACTTCCCGGATGCTTCGTATCAAGGAGGGGTAACAGTCAGGTGTGCCCTCTCTCACCAATGTTATTTGCTCTCGCTACAGAAGCACTAGCAGAGTGGGTACATGTGGATGCACAGATCTGGGGCTGGCCGGGAAACAGTGGGTGGAATAAACATATCAAATTGCATGCTGACAATATTCTGTTATACCTATCCAACATTATTCTGACACTCACCTAACTAAAAGAGATTTTTCACACCTTT
The DNA here is from genome assembly GCF_964204655.1 of Triturus cristatus. Lineage (NCBI taxonomy): Eukaryota > Metazoa > Chordata > Amphibia > Caudata > Salamandridae > Triturus > Triturus cristatus. The sequence goes on from NC_140593.1 coordinate 1,120,308,904, forward strand.
GTGAGTTACTCAGACCTTGCTATTAACTGGGATAAGTCCCTACTGTTCCAGTTAGGGGACTGTAAGTTGGAGGAAACAATAGTGCAACCACTGAGAACAGAGACCACCCAATTTAAATACCTCGAAATCTGGATCACTAAAACCCCGGACTCGCACTATGAGGCAAACCTAACCCACAAGCTAAAGTGGCTGGAGGCTGATGTAAAACCCAGGCAGTCGCTGCCGCTCTCACTGCTCGGCAAGGCAGCGCTGTTAAAATTATCGCACTGCTGTACATTTTACAGAATAGTCCCTACACAATACTGGAAGCGCTGTTTACTAGAGTGGAAACACAGGTTAGGACATTGCTGCGGGCAGAAGAATATAGCAATGAGGGTCTTACAAAGATTCAAGTATGAGGGCGGCATTGCCTTGCCATGTGTCCGTAAATATTATGAGGCAGCGTAAGTGAGCGTAGTTCATGATTGGGCATACGCAGATTGGGAAGACCCGGACAATCGACAGGACAGATTGAGCTGGGGTGGTAAGAGCTTTATGCACAGACTGTACAGTGGTCGGTTACGTGCTGGGGCATGGCCGCCCACCATGACAGTGGTGGATGTCTGGAAGAGACTGACCAGGGAAATGGGATGGAAAGATAGATTAACCCCCAAGATGCCACTGTGGGAGGGAGCTAGCCTGCGGCCCGTGGCAGCCCTACAATGTTTCCGAGTATAGGATAAAATCAGCCCATCCACGTTGGCAGATGTGTGGGATGCAAATGGTCTTGAGGACAGAATATAGAATGCCAGAATCCCAATGGCTACGATGCAGACAATTGAGTCACCCCCTCCAACAGTGTGTGACCTTAAAGGAGGAGACACAAGAAGATGCCCCACTAAAAAGGAGGTTGCTAGATGGGCAGATAGATACGAAACCGATCTTGCTGACATATAGTACCATCATGCCCAATACTCAACCCCCTCTGCTAAAATGATTAGGTAGATGAAAAGAAGATCGCAAAAATCTATATGAGGAAGACTGGCAGGAGACCCTGGGGTTCCCGGCAGAGGAGGCCATTAAAGCTAGCTTTTGCCTGATACAGATAAAAGATATTACACAGGGTTTACTAAACACGCACACTGTTGCACAAAATGGGGAAAATGGAGCATAAATGATGCCTTTGAAGGTGCGGGTTGGAGGGTACATTCTTCCATATACTCGAGCTGCCCTCGACTACGAGACTTCTGGGAAGCAGTGAGGAAATCCCTGGACATAGCAACGGGGCAATCGCTGGAGCTGCATCCTGGCTAGCACACCTGGGTGTGAGGGGACCATCGGATCTCACCTGCTATCAGAAGATTTTGGTGAATATGCGTTGTATGATAGTGAAGCTGGATACCCCCACGACTTAATCACAGGAAGATGGGTATGGAACATTGCAGAGTGATGGAACGTGAAGTTTACAAGGATCGTGTCTGCATGAAGAAATTTGGTAAAATCTGGAATGGCTGGAAAATGAGTGCCGGTGGGGTGCCTAGGTGAACCTGATACAGATTCTGTAAGTACGGATAGATGGATGTGTGTAATATCATGATCGTTCTGTAGGCATAGGAGTCGGGACGCCAAGGGGAGGCATAAAGAAGTGGGCAGTGGACTATGAAGTGGGTAAATTTGTATTACAAATGTACCAAGACTCAGTTGCAATTGAGTTGGGGGTCAAGGAATTGGAATTGTTGAATCAATGTTTAATATGTATGTTGAAGTATATAAAACAATAAACATATATATTTTTTAAAATCACAAATAATAAACTACTCTTCTTAAAAAGTTCCTATGTTTCTGATATTCAACAGCACAAACACTGGCTTCACATCACCCAAGTCTGGATGTCCAGCACCTACTTTACGCTCCACCCAACCAAGACAGAATTCCAGTTAGTTGGCAAGAACAACAAAGAAGAAACAGTACAAACTGGCTGCATGATATGAACATTGATAGCTTTGGACCCCAACTTTCACCAAATACCAAGTCACTTGGATTCACCCTGTACAATATGCTCTCCCTCTAGGAACACATTTCTGAAACAAAACAAAAACAAAGACGGCCTGGTACTAGCTATCTTTTTAAGAGTGAAACAGTTCCTCCCAGAAAGCGACTTCAGAACGGTTGTTCACATGGTCGTACTCTCACATGCGGTTTGTGTAACGCTTTGCTCCATGGCCTTCGGGGCTCCTCGCAGTCTGCGGATGGTAGGTTTCCACTGGTGTCAGCTGACCCCATACTCAAATATCACATCTATCCACATTCCCCAAAACAACCTTATTTAAACTTCTTCTGCTTTCCATGATTGAGTTCTTGGATCTTTCGTTTACATGATGATAGGCCCACCCACATCTTTTGAGTGTGGTGTGGCTTGTGTGGATGCCACCAATTTCTCTTACCCATAATGGCCTGAAATGTCAAACGCTAGTATAAAAAACCCTGACATTTTGGTCACAGAAAGTTCTAGAACAGCAAATGATATACTACCCAGTGATCCTAAGCTTCTAAGGATAAAAACAATACCTCATAGGTTGCGATAGACCTGTCGTAATGGTCAGGAGCAAGTCAAAACTGTAACGTTTGAAGCCGTTATGCTGTTAATGTTGCCTTGACACCATCAAGGTTTCGGCCTATTCCTGTTTGCTGTGCAGCAAACCCGCACAAACATTTAAGTTACTATTTTTTACCAGAAGTGTGTACACGTTTGCTGTTTAGCAGACGTTCTGGAGCCTTTTCTCACAGAAGAGTGAGGAAAATTATTTTTTACCCATACTTTGACATCTGCATGGCATTCTGGGAGATTACAATGAAGCCAACAATGTCTAATTTCTTGGACCCAGAGACAGCATTAGAATTGATCATTCCTTGCAAACAAAATAAATCAGACTTATTTAAACAATCATCAGCTTTTTTTCTTTACTAGTATTCTTGATTTTAATTAAATGTTCTCTAATACACTCCTGTATCTCCCCTGCAATCGTTTCATTCACATTTCTTTGTAAAAAATAAAAGGAAAGATTATAACAACAATCTCTTCTTGTACAGTGCTCAATTCACAGAGCGATCTATCCAATGCATTTCCGGATACACTCCCTTCTTCAGGGGCTGTTCTGAACAACTACAAAAAAGAAACAATATTGCAACAAATTGGAGTTTATCTCAGCAACAAACACTACATATTCTTTGTTCCAAATATAAACCATGCATATTGCGATGTTATCTAGCCACGAGCCAGTGACTAGTTCCGCAAGCAAAGCTTAATATAACCCTACAGTCTGCAAATGTGCCAACGGGTGATAAGGTAGAAAAGAGGACTGCGGTGAACATGTTAAATGAAAAGAAATCAAACACCCATATCGGTCACCATGTGCTGAAGGAAAGAAGAAAACAAACTTAATAGCCGATAGTGCTGAATCCCAATGAACCCTCTGTGAGTTCTCTTTAAGTAGATGCCATATATGCAAGTTTACCAAGAAACCCTAAACAAAAATAGAGGCGTTCCAACTGACTTACTGCTTCAATGTGCTGTAGACATAGCCTGGTTTGTAAATCTGCAAATAAACTATATAATGATGCCATTAATCACTATACTTAAGCAAAGATATAGAAACTGTACATAGTTCACAAATCAGCCAACATGATAATGCTGTGACCTACCTACTAGCTGACAAAACCGGAGTAATTCATACGCCGAACCTACAACCATGCGCTCAGCCTCACTGCAGAACAGAAAATAATGACAAAGTTGCAGTCAAAACTATTGAACCGTAAAACAATTGTCTGTTTAGAAATGACTCGACATGAAATCACTTGTACCTGTATCTGTGCAATCATGCAAGCTGTCTTCCTATTTGCGTGACACGTTTAAAATATCCTGGCTGTATCCTTTGACAAAAAAAAATGTCCTGGCTGGCTCGCCTGTGTTTAAACCACGCAAAGAAGGCGTTTTCCGCAATAATCATCAAAAACTGTCTCCACAAGATAACTTCTGGGCACCCGACCGCGATTGCCATATTGAAATGTGTTAAGCTGCGAAAGCAACTTATATTAGAACACTGACAACATAGCTACCCATACTGTAATGGGCCTTATAGGTCACGATGTAAACAAAATGAAGATCAAATACAGAAAAAAGAAATCACACTTCATAAATATCTACTTGCGTGTGTACACTGACTAATGCTAGGTTAAATTGTGCATTAATCCGGAATGGCTTACTGTTCACAGAACTCTAAAACCAACACGAAACCAACAGTAAAAATAAAAATAATAATGCAATTGTTAGCAATAGTGAATGAAAAATAATGAAAATGTGTGTGTAGACTACACAATTTTTCGTTGAGAATGTAATACCTATTTACTTATGTATTGGAATAATATGATATATGACACCTGCTGATGTACATATTATTTTGTATGAAACAACAATTTTATTGTTTAAACTTTTTGGAAATAGTGTATCAAAGCGTTTTATCCAATACACTCTTCTTTGTGACAAAACCTGAGAATTAGTGCGTTCAGTGTTAATGTGTACTAACGCTATTATTTGAAAACGTAACTGAGATAAAGTATGTCTATATTCCAACCAATGTAAGGCTAAATTGGAAATCACGTTTATGTTGCAAATCATACTTTTGTGTTCTGTTATTCGGATTCTGATTTTCCTTTCTGTTTTGTCTATTTATAACATGCTGCATGGACATTTAATGCTATATATCATGTTCTACGAATTACAATCTGTTGAATGACGAAATTTGATAATTTCTCCTGATGTGGGCGCGTAGTGGTGTTTCCAGTGATAACATTATTGCAAAGAATGCAGTTATGGCATTTTTGTGGTTCCTATCTCTTGTGTATTTATGGGTGTGTAAGTTGTGGTTAAAAATTCTTTCAAACTCTTTGTTCTGGTATGCGCATATGTTTTTTTGTGGTTTTTTAGAACTCTTTTCTTATTAACTTTTGCTCAAATGACCATACAGTGCAATAGTTACAATCGTTTGTACATGGTTGACATCTTATCATAACACCTTTCTGCCAGAGACGTATGAGGTTGCGGATCCTACATAGATTCAAAAGAACCAAATGTGCAACAGGCCAGGCGTACAATTAGTAAACGAAACGTTTAATTTTATCAGTCCCCTCGCCCTCTTAACCCTGCTTGACTCATGTTTGTCCCTCCTTCCCCAGCCTTGCTCTATGCTTATGCCATGGTGACCATATTTTCTCCCACTAGTTGATACACCCCCTACTTTTATATACCGTTTCTTCAGCCCGTTGGCACCAGTCAAGGTCTTGTTTCCACTCTCCCAAAGACGGCGGCGAAGGCACTCCACCCACCTCCTCGCTATATTTCTTTTGGCAATCCCAGCTGCCAGAGCAAGCCATATTGCATATAATGGTTTTTAATTAAATAACCCTTTGAATTGTGATTCATTTTGCAATAATTCCCATCTTTGATTTATTATGTTTTTGATGGCAGATGACTTTGTGGAATATTTCGATACAACACCAATTGTTGGTTTTCTCTTTGTGCTGTTTCTGTAACAAATGTTTTCGACTCATTTTTTTACTTTTTCTTCAGAATCTCGAAGTATTTTAGAAGGGTAACCCCTTTCCAGGTATCTTTGTTTAAATTCTTGTATGGTGCTTTTACATGTTTGTGGATCCGAAGATATTCTTTTAATTCCTAGAAACTGAGAAAACTGCAGATTTTGAGTGAAGTTAGTAGGATGAAAACTCTGAAACAGCAACGTGTTTATAATTCAAAATTGAAAAATTAGCATAGGAATAAAATAAAGAGTGCACAATAAAAAGAATTAAATTCTGGCAGATTAAACATACAGGGATTCATGCCAGGACCATCACCCCCCGGCTATCCCTGGGCCTCTACTGTTTCGAAATATCGGACCTTAGTAGGTTTTCCAGGGTGCTGACTGACTTTGGGCCCAAACACTGCAGACATCTTCACTGGAAGACCCCCAACCCCAATCAAACACATTCCTAGGTGTACAGTATGTGACTCCTGGAGTAAACTTGTTGAAAAGCCAGGTAGGAGGGTACTCCCACACACTAGAAACCAGGGCAAACGCAGATGCTGGTCAAGCTCGGGCCACAATATATTGCTGCATGGGACATACAAGAGAGATATTAATATATTTTGGTGGAAAAATGCAAAGAAATCTGGCAAACGCCATGACCATCCCTTTGGTCCGGCTCGCCAGTCAGGGTGAAGGAGGTCAAGCACCCAGTGTTAGAAACCTTAAGATGTGCAGATGTTAAAAATATATGGCTGTGGCATGTTTCAGTTCAGATGAAGAGTGACACTTGCTTCCAAAAGACTGGTGCCCTAAACCAACCTTTCTCTTTCAGTCGCTTTCCATATTTCTCAAATTCACTGCATCTAATTTATCACCTGTAGGCACCCTGCACCCACAGAAATCCCATAAATATCTTGTATGTATCCAAGCTCAGGAGACCAAAAGTAAAAAAGATGATGGTCAAGCTTTGGAAGAGAAGTGTTCATGCGCTAGAGAGACTACAAGGAATTATACTCTGAAAGAAAAATCTGACAAACATGTTCAGCGTGTTCTACTGGCCTGCCAGTTATGACAAGGGAAGACTGCTATACAATGACAAAGTGGAAGATGTGTAGATGTTGAAAATAAATGATTGTAGTATATTTCTATGCAGTCCAATTGCGATATTTGCGACCAAAAGAGGGGTACACTCAAATGGAGTTTTGCTTTCTGAAGCTTTTCTAATTTCCCAAATGCACTTGACCCCGAATCGCATGTGGAAACCCAGAATCCATGGAAAACTCATATAAGTGTGGTGCCATTTCACATATGAAAACCAGAACACCACAAACTAGGTCAGACCTTTGAAGGGGCATGTTTCTGTGCAAGACAGTCCGAACAGAATTACCGCGTGTGGTGAAAAAATAGCTACAAATATGACTTCATGTTCAGTGTGTTCTAGTGGCCAGTCAAGGCAAGGCAGTTCTGACTTGCACCAACAGATTGCAAATGTCGTCCAGAATCAGAAAATATATATTTTAAAAAACAAAACAAAAAAACAGCTCTGCAGTGAAAAGGGTTAATGCTGAAAAGAAGCAGCCATCCATTCTGAGATAGATAGATACATTTTATTGTTTCCAGCTATTAAAAACCATCACAATTTAGAAAATACAATAAAATAGAAATACATTTAAAAAAAAAGAAAAGGAACAATAATGCAGAGGTCCTGTCACATGGCTCTGACAAGGCCCAGCTTCCCTAAATTGCAGAGTGAAATAATGTGTCACCTGGAAAGAAGATTACACTAGACTAAACTGAATCCTAAAAAAAGTGGTTACGGATGACCCCCTCCCCCCCCATTAAAACCATTCATGCTCAGGAATTTGGTGGTACCACAGACAATAATTTTTGAGGTTCTGTAAGAAATTTCACAGCCCGGGCTATTAACTGTGGGAATCATACTGGTCAAGAATGCAAAAATGACTGTGTTACAGTCCCTAATGCAGAGATTACCAAGCAGCGGTTTCAGCCAAAAACATCTAAGATTTTTTTAAGATTGGGCAAATGCATATTATGTGTGTTAAGCTTTCCTTCAGGGACTTACATAACGGACACTGCTGATCAGGAGACCCAGCCAGTCTCCCGAATTTGTAGGTTTTTAAAGGGATAAGCCCACATCTCAGTCTCAATAGCTCTTTCTTCACTAAAAGTTTTATATGAGAAGCTAGATACGTGGGTCTCTCTGGCTCTTGATATAGTGAGTCACATAGGTTCGCAGTCTGAGGATGGTCTCGTCCATTTCCAGAAAATTAGAGTGATAATACCTTTGAAATATTCATCCAACAGATATATATTACATGGAATTCTGCAATCCCTTTATAAACGTCTGACACTAATATAATAAGGACATTGCAAGTCACCTAGGATTCCACAACCTCCTAAAGGAGCTCTGACTCTTGTCTCTTTTCTCTATATGGTAATGGAACTCCTCCACGACTTGCAATATCCTTATAAATATAAACAGAGGGGTACTTTATCCCTTATATATTTTTTAGGTTTAACTTTGTTTTTATTGGCATTTGCGTCAAAATTGTACAAACAACGTTCAAGTAAACATATGTAAGGCACTTGCACATCGGATCTGAACCATGTCCCCTCCTGCTAGCAGTGTTCTTCTAGTAACATGGCTATAACAAGGCCCCGCCTGTGCCGCCAGAGTGGCACCTTTGTGGCAGTCCATTATTGAGAACTGGTGATGTACTGCCTTTTAATGAAAGAAAAGATAACTCCCCCCCCCCCCCCACTCCCGCCTCCATCCCCCGAACTGGTGTGCCATTGTGCTGTGTTAAGGTGCAGTTTGACAAAGGTGAAATCAGGGGTCATCAGCCGTTTGTTGTGTTGTGGAGGCTAAGCTTGTGAGAAAGAGAAGGCAGAGATATTTAGGACATGTGATTTCCTTCATCTCCATCGACAAGAGAGAAAGCAATAGTTGCCAAGCATCCGTAAAGCTGGCCATAGTGTTCGTTAGGAAGGCCTTATGCGTTCCATTCCTATAATATACCATAGTTTATGTAGCCACTCCAACCGGACCGCCAATCGGATGCTCTCCGGAATGAAAATGCCCTCGCATTCATGCATTCGGAGAACTCCTTATTATCAAAAAGGGGTGTCATGGGAGAAGGTAATGTCGTCAGACCCCTGTTTACTGCCACTCCATCCCATGCCCTTAGAAGTGACCTGGTGATAGGGGAGCCCCGGAGGCTGGGAGGTCTTTGTATCGTTTAAGGAACCTGTGGAAGGTCCAGTTGAGCTAAAGCTCTATCCTGGAAAAGCCAACTCTTTTCGGATTCGGGACGTTTCCATTCGACAAGGTATCGCAGCTGAGCTGCGCGGAAATATTCTAGAACATTGGGAATACCCAATCCCCGATCGTCTGGTCTCATATAGCTCAGTTCCTTGCGTATTCGGGGTCTCTTCCCTCCCCATATGAAATGATTGATAGCTCGCTGTAGAGCCTGTAGAATGCCCTGGGGTTGCCAGATCGGAATAGTCTGGAAGAGGTACAGCGCTCTGGGTAGAAGAGACACCTTAACTGCTGCTACCCTGCCCAGCAGGGAAAGCTAGTGGCGTTTCCAGTCATTCAGGTCTTTTGTGGTTCGCTGGAGGAATTTAGAATAATTGAGGTGTAGCGTCCGGGACACAGACGCTGCCAGTTCTATGCCCAGGTAGGGGATAGAAGAATAAGTCGGTATACCCAATAAGTTGTACCTTCGGGAGGAAGCGTTTGGCCGTCCGCCCAAAACCTAAGGATCGAGGACTTCCCCATATTGACTCGCAAACCCGAGACCTGACCATCGTCCTCCAATTCTTTCAAGAAAGCGAGGACCAATCGGGCTGGGGACTCTTGGGAAGCAATGATATCATCAGCATATAAACTAACGGTGTGTCGTTCTCCCCCAAAAGGGATGCCCACTATCTCCGGATTGTCCCTGATCCTCTGAGGTAAGGGTTCAACATAGAGGGCGAAGAGGAGAGGCAACAGTGGGCAACCCTGTTGGGTCCCCTGTTGTATCTCAAAGGGCGTGGAAGTTACCCCGTTCACCCTAATCAAAGCCTTGGGGTTAGTATAGTAGCACGATACCCACGCTTTAAACCTGTCCCCAAAACCAAAGTGTACCAGTGTCCTATCTAAGAAGCGCCAATCCACCCGATCGAACGCTTTTTCAGCGTCCACTGAGAGGAGAAGAGAGTCCATCTTGGTGCGGTGAGCTTTGTCTATGAGATGAAATATGCGCTTAGTATTATCACTACTCTGCCGGGACTGTGTGAAGCCAGATTGATTCGGGTCGATTATACCCGGCATAAGGGGGCCCAGGCGTGTCGCTAGTATACCCGTAAACAGTTTTAAGTCGACATTAAGCAACGAGATTGGCCGATAGGAGCCGCATTTACAGGCATCCTTGCCCGGTTTGGGTAGCACCACTATCGAAGTCAGTAACATCTCCTGGGGGATTGTGCCCGGGCCAGTGAAGGAATAAAAAAGTCTGGTAAGTATTGGGGCTATTGCTGGACATAACAGCTTATAAAACCCAGCCAAAAATCCATCCGGTCCCAGAGATTTCATGGGTTTAAGGCGGGAGATGGCTCCTAGCACTTCCTCTATGCGAATGAGGCAGTCGAGCGACTCTCCGTTATGTCGGTTCAGTGCTGTCGTGTGTGCATTTCGGAGGTAGGCATCTCTATGGGGAATGGACGATGAGTCACCCGCATACAGAGTAGCATAAAAGTCTTGAAAACTCTGTGCTATTTCCACGTCATCAGTAAGCGTCTAACACCCTTAGGGCTTGTAATCTCTTTTACTTTACTCTGCTGCGTCTTCGCCCTCAGTCTACTAGCCAGCATCCGCCCTGTCTTATCCCCCCCATATGAGTGTTTAAGACGATGGGCTGCATATTCTGCCCTGTCCAAGTCGAGCCCCGCCAGCAGGGCTTGCGCATTTTTCAATTGTCGCCAAATCCTAGGCGCTCCCGTTCGGCTATGCACCTTCTCCAGCTCTAGCACTTGAGCGGTAAGTTCCTCCCGTTTGGCCTTGCACTCCCTATTCTCTGCCGCTGATATAGCGATCAGTTCGCCCCGTACTACTGCTTTAAGTGCCCCCACAGCGTATCAATAGATGTGTCTGGAGTGTCGTTGACCTCTAGATAATCTGTAATGCACATGAGGATTTGCTCCTGCACCGCCTGTTTATGAAGCCTACTCTCCCTCAAACTCCAACTTCCCGTTGGCCGAGCTATGTGGGGGACCCCCATGGTTACCACCACCGCATCATGATCTGACAGGGCCGCTGCTGTAATATAGACGTCTTTGATTGTCGCCTGAACCTCTGTTGAGCCAAGAAAGTAATCTAATCTAGCATAGGTGTGGTGTACATGTGAATAGTATGAGAATTGGACGGCCTGAGGGTGACTCTCTCCACAGATCTATTAATCCCCTTTCCACCAACCATCCTTTGCCCTCTTCAGAGGCCTCCCCCACTTGGGAACTTCGACTGCCAGATCTGTCTGCGGTTGTGTCCATAACTAAATCCAGGTCGCCTCCCACCAGTATGAAGCGGTACTGCGACTCCAAGACTGCTGATAGGGCAGTTCTAAGGAATGTCTCTTGGCCTGCGTTTGGTGTGTAACAGTATACGGATAAGCTAGTGCTTGATAGGTGTCGTCGTTCTTCGTCGGCCACAGCACTAAAGGATTTACACTGGCTGCCTGTGAGGGAAAGGGTTGTCATTAAGTCTTTGTGCATAACTTTTAGAGCAATACATGGACTTGGCCCAGTCCCTCTTCGGGACAGGTTTGCTTGCTATTTACCAACTAGGCAGCTCCGCTCCTCTTCAGCTGGTCTCTTGGCGATCCCGAGATTCAAGCGTACTAGGGTAGGCGGAAGATCTTTCAGTATAGTAGCATCCGGCCTGTGGAACAAGCTCCCCGCGAACCTGCGACAGTGTAACTCTCTACTTGAATTTCGCAAGGGACTTAAGACCTGGCTATATCCTACAGTTTAACTTCAGTAGGTTTCTCTCTCTGACTCTCCCTCTGTCACCATTTGATGATGTCCTTCAGTCTAAAGCGCCAAGATGCCCGTAGGGCGATAGCCGCGCTATAAAAGTTTCACATCAATCAATCAATCACAGTCCCAATCGTTAAGGCTAGGCCGTTAATCCAGGCAGGTCGCTCCCCCCATCCGCCACGCAGCCCCCTGTGGGTTGAACCTCCGTTGCCGCTTTTGCCGCCTGACTGCTCGCTCCCTTTTTTATTCTGTACCCCTGCGCTTGGCTTTCTGTGCCACTTTGTTTTTTCATTCTGTACCCCTGTGTTTTGCTTTCTGTACCCCTGTGCTCTGTTGTCCCTCTCCCGCCGTCTTTTCCCGCCGTTTTTTCCCCCGCCGCTGAGCCCCTGCGGCCCGCCCCCTTTACTCCCATTGGCCGCCCCGCTCCCACCTCCCAGCTGCTCCTCCCTCCCTCTGCCCTCATATGGAGGCCGCGAAGCGGTGGTAGAGAGCGACCTTTGACCCTGTCACCAGGCAGGTCGCTTCCGCCACGCAGCTCCCTGTGGGTTGAACCTCCGTTGTCGCTTTTGCCGTATGACTGCTCGCTCACTTTTTTATTCTGTACCCCTGCGCTTGGCTTTCTGTGCCACTTTGTTTTTTCATTCTGTGCCCCTGTGTTTTGCTTTCTGTACCCCTGTGCTCTGTTGTCCCTCTCCCGCCGTCTTTTCCCGCCGTTTTTTCCCCGGGTTTTCCCCCGCCGCTGAGCCCCTGTGGCCCGCCCCCTTTACTCCCATTGGCCGCCCCGCTCCCACCTCCCAGCTGCTCCTCCCTCCCTCTGCCCTCATATGGAGGCCGCGAAGCGGTGGTAGAGAGCGACCTTTGACCCTGTCACCAGGCAGATCGCTCCCCCCATCCGCCATGCAGCTCCCTGTGGGTTGAACCTCCGTTGCCGCATGACTGCTCGCTCCCTTTTTTATTCTGTACCCCTGCGCTTGGCTTTCTGTGCCACTTTGTTTTTTCATTCTGTGCCCCTGTGTTTTGCTTTCTGTACCCCTGTGCTCTGTTGTCCCTCTCCCGCCGTCTTTTCCCGACGTTTTTTCCCCGGGTTTTCCCCCGCCGCTGAGCCCCTGCGGCCCCGCCCCCTTTACTCCCATTGGCCGCCCCGCTCCCACCTCCCAGCTGCTCCTCCCTTCCTCTGCCCTCATATGGAGGCCGCGAAGCGGTGGTAGAGAGCGACCTTTGACCCTGTCACCAGGCAGGTCGCTCCCCCCATCCGCCACGCAGCTCCCTGTGGGTTGAACCTCCGTTGCCGCTTTTGCCGCATGACTGCTCGCTCCCTTTTTTATTCTGTACCCCTGCGCTTAGCTTTCTGTGCCACTTTGTTTTTTCATTCTGTTCCCCTGTGTTTTGCTTTCTGTTCCCCTGTGCTCTGTTGTCCCTCTCCCGCTGTCTTTTCCCGCCGTTTTTTCCCCGGGTTTTCCCCCGCCGCTGAGCCCCTGCGGCCCGCCCCCTTTACTCCCATTGGCCGCCCCGCTCCCACCTCCCAGCTGCTCCTCCCTCCCTCCCTCTGCCCTCATATGGAGGCCGCGAAGCGGTGGTAGAGAGCGACCTTTGACCCTGTCACCAGGCAGATCGCTCCCCCCATCCGCCATGCAGCTCCCTGTGGGTTGAACCTCCGTTGCCGCATGACTGCTCGCTCCCTTTTTTATTCTGTACCCCTGCGCTTGGCTTTCTGTGCCACTTTGTTTTTTCATTCTGTGCCCCTGTGTTTTGCTTTCTGTACCCCTGTGCTCTGTTGTCCCTCTCCCGCCGTCTTTTCCCGACGTTTTTTCCCCGGGTTTTCCCCCGCCGCTGAGCCCCTGCGGCCCCGCCCCCTTTACTCCCATTGGCCGCCCCGCTCCCACCTCCCAGCTGCTCCTCCCTTCCTCTGCCCTCATATGGAGGCCGCGAAGCGGTGGTAGAGAGCGACCTTTGACCCTGTCACCAGGCAGGTCGCTCCCCCCATCCGCCACGCAGCTCCCTGTGGGTTGAACCTCCGTTGCCGCTTTTGCCGCATGACTGCTCGCTCCCTTTTTTATTCTGTACCCCTGCGCTTAGCTTTCTGTGCCACTTTGTTTTTTCATTCTGTTCCCCTGTGTTTTGCTTTCTGTTCCCCTGTGCTCTGTTGTCCCTCTCCCGCCGTCTTTTCCCGCCGTTTTTTCCCCGGGTTTTCCCCCGCTGCTGAGCCCCTGCGGGCCCGCCCCCTTCACTCCCATTGGCCGCCCCGCTCCCACCTCCCAGCTGCTCCTCCCTCCCTCTGCCCTCATATGGAGGCCGCGAAGTGGCCGCGCAGCGGCCGCGCGCAGCGGGCGCGCCGCTGGCGTGCATAAGGCAAGCCCGTCTGCGCCCATCCGCGCCTGGACCGCACCCAGCGCCAGAACCCCTGGATCCCTCACCGCTCGCAACACCAGACTGCACTACGACGCAAGCACCCTCCACGCACTCAACACCAGACGAGACCACCCCTGCTACCGGGCCACCCCGAAACGCAGCCAGGGGCCTTTCACCTGCCGGAACTGCAGATTCACCAGCATCCAACCCTCCACACCACCAGCCAGAGAACCCAACCACCTCCGCTGCATCCTCCTCAACATCCGCTCCGCTCGCAAGCACGCCATCGAACTCTGGGACCTCCTAGACTCCACCGCCCCCGACGTCGCCTTCCTGACGGAGACCTGGCTGAACGCCACCTCAGCACCACACATCGCCATAGCCATCCCACAGGGCTTCAAGATCTCCCGCAGAGAACGCACCAACGAGTGGGAGGAGGAATCGCCATCATCCACAAATACTCCATCAAAATCTCAACGAACACCGATGACACCCTCACCACCGCCGAGCACATGCAATTCCGGATCCACACCGACCCCAACACCACCCTCAGAGGAACTCTCATCTACAGACCTCCCGGACCCCGCCCACAGTTCAGTGACACCATCGCCGACCTCATCAGCATCCACGCCCTCGCTCCCACGGACTACATCCTCCTCGGGGACCTGAACTTCCACCTCGAGAACAACAACAACGCCATCTCCACCGCCCTGATCGACAACCTCGCCAACCTCGGACTCAAACAGCTCGTAACGACACCTACTCACGCCGCTGGACACATGCTCGACCCCATCTTCTCTGCAAGCCCCCACGTCTCCTTCAACACACCACCAAACCACACTAGACCGACCACAGATGTGTCCACTTCACCTTAAGAAAACCCACCACACACCACCGCACCCAACAGCTACCACGCCGCTGCTGGGGCAAGGTCACCGAGGACCAACTGACTACCGCCCTCGCCCTGAGACCACCCACCGACCCAGACACCGCCACGACCAACCTAACACAGTGGATCAACGACTGCGCCAACACCCTCGCCCCTCTCAAGACCTCCACAACCAACCACACCAACAAGAAAGCCGCCTGGTTCACCAAGGACCTCCGGATCTCCAAGCACACCTGTCGGAAGCTGGAGAAGAAATGGCTCCACGACCGAACACCAGACAACCACACAGCCCTCAAGAGCGCCACCCGCAGACACCACCAACTCATCAGGACCGCCAAGAAGACCGCCTTCAAGGACCGCCTAGACAACAACGCACACAACACCAAAGAGCTCTTCAGCATCGTGAAAGAACTCTCCAACCCCAGCTCCAACACCAACGACATCCCGCCATCTCAAGACCTGTGCGACTCCCTGGCCACCTTCTTCCACCACAAGATCACCGACATCCATGACAGCTTCAACTCCGACCCCCCCGCACCCACCACCGAGTCCACCACCCCTGCGACTACCACTCGCACCAGTCGCCTGACCGTCTGGTCCAGCGTCAGCGACGAAGACACCATCAAAACCATGAACTCCATCCACTCCGTATCCCCATCGGACCCCTGCCCTCACCACGTCTTCAATAAAGACAGCGCAACCATCGCGCCCTGTAGGAGAGTAGGGTCTGCTTTCTATGTTCACCCCCACTTTTTGCTTTTGCTTCACTGGTTTTCGACTTAGATGTGGCTGTGGGCCTGCTAATCAGACCCACAGCCCAGCTGTTCTCTCTCTAAATTCACACTATGTACTTAACCCAATTGGTAAGGATCACCTTCTAGGGCCCTGTACAGTGTACCTTAGGTACCCAGGGCATAGGTGTACCCTAGGCCTACCAGGGGCTGCAGCATATATTATGCCACCCCTGGCTGGCCTTCCATTATGACACAACTGGCTGATCACTCAGCTGGGGCAAGGTCGTGTAATCACCCCTTGCTTAGGTGTAGTATTCCTATACCTACCTTATATATAGACACATGGGTAACCTATCAGTCACTCCTATGGCAGGCCTTAACAATCCTGAAGGCAGAGTGCTTGGTATCATGTGAGATGGTGCTCTAGCATGAGCTGAGCCTGTCTGCAGCTTTCGGAACCATGTCCTTATAGCTGGTCTATGATATCGCCTACCATATACTCTTAAAGTGCCTTATAATCCTCGCGGTTATGGTAACTATGGTTTGGCTTTATCAAAACATGTCGTGTAAGGTGTCTAACACTTTGGAATACTACCCCCACACCATTTCTGGCGATGAGTATAGTATTCCTCCCTTCTAGAGGGAGAAGACATGTTGAAGACCTACTACCCGGTTAAAGTTAACCAGAGCCCCAAACTTAGGGACATTAAACTAACCTTAACCAGTTGAGTCTTCATGTTCTAAGTGGAAATATCTGGAGAGTCCATCTGCATTGGCATGGTCAGTCCCAGGTCTATGTTCCACTGTGAAGTCCATCCCCTGTAGGGAAATGGACCACCTAAGAAGTTTATGATTTTCACCCTTCATCTGATTTAGCCACATGAGGGGCTTATGGTCTGTCTGAATCTTGAAGTGAGTGCCAAACAGGTATGGCCTCAGCTTCTTCAGGGCCCAAACCACAGCAAAGGCCTCCCTCTCAATAGCTGACCAACGTTTCTCTCTAGGGGCCAGCCTTCTACTAATAAAAGCAATGGGCTGGTCTTGACCATCTATATTCAGTTGTGAAAGAACAGCTCCCACACCCAACTCAGAAGCATCTGTCTGGACAATGAACTCTTTGGAGTAGTCTGGACTTTTCAGAATAGGTGCAGTGCACATGGCCTGCTTTAGGTCATCAAATGCCTTCTGACAGCTTACTGTCCACTGAACTTTCTTTGGCATCTTCTTAGAGGTCAAGTCATTAAGTGGTGTCACAATGGACCCATAGTTCTTAACAAACTTTCTGTAGTACCCAGTCAGGCCCAAGAAAGCTCTGACCTGTGTCTGGGTAATTGGAGGAGTCCAGTTCATTACGGTCTGGATCTTGCTCTCCAGTGGTTGAACCTGACCCCCACCTACTAGGTGGCCCAGGTACACAACCTTGCTCTGCCCTATCTGGCACTTAGTGGCCTTGTTAGTGAGGCCTGCCTTTTGCAGGGCCTCTAAAACATTCCTCAGGTGGACCAGGTGATCCTCCCAGGTGGAGCTAAAGACAGCAATATCATCAAGATAAGCTGCACAGTAGTCATCCAGGCCTGTGAGGACTTGATTCACCAACCTTTGGAAAGTGGCAGGTGCATTCTTCAAGCCAAAGGGCATTACCACAAATTGATAATGTCCTCCTGGGGTTGAGAAAGCAGTTTTGGCTTTTGCACTCTCAGCTAGCCTGATCTGCCAGTAGCCAGCTGTTTGGTCAAATGTACTCAAGAACTTGGCAACTGCCAATCTGTCAATGAGCTCATCTGCCCTAGGTATTGGGTGGGCATCTGTCCTAGTGACAGCATTGAGACCTCTGTAGTCCACGCAAAACCTCATCTCTCTCTTACCATCTTGGGTGTGAGGTTTTGGCACCAGAACTACAGGACTAGCCCAAGGGCTCTCTGAAGGTTCAATGACTCCCAGCTCCAACATCTTTTGTACCTCTTCACAGGAAGACTGTCACCAGTGTCCACCTCATGGGTGCACCAGTTTGTCTGACTTGGGGTCAGTGAGAACATATGTCTATAGGCCTGCAGAACTTCTCTGCAGTCCTGTTGCTGATGATTAGTGAGGCTGTCAGAAAAGACCACACCATCAACTGAACCATCATCAGGGTTCTGAGTCAGCAGGTCTGGGAGAGGGTCACTCTCTTCCTCCTGCCCCACATCTGTAGCCATGAGTAAGCCCATGTCTGCCCTATCAACTTATGCCTTTAACCTGTTGACATGAAGCACCCTGCGGGGGCTTCTGGGAGTCCCAAGGTCCACCAAGTAGGTGACTTATCCCTTCTGTTCAACAATAGTGTGGTGTCCAGACCATTTGTCCTGGAGTGCTGCTGGGGCCACTGTCTCCAACACCCACACTTTCTGTCCTGGCTGGTACACAGTCAGCACAGCCTTTTGGTCATGCCAAGCTTTTTGGAGTTCTTGGCTTGCCTCAAGGTTTTTAGAAGCCTTCTTCATATACTCTGCCATCCTGGAGCGGAGGCCAAGTACATAATCCACTATATCCAGTTTGGGTTGTCTGAGAGGTCTCTCCCATCCTTCCCTTACTAGACACAGGGGTCCCCTTACAGGATGCCCAAACAAAAGCTCAAAAGGGCTGTAGCCAACCCCCTTTTGTGGGACCTCTCTGTAAGCAAACAGAAGGCAGGGTAAAAGGATGTCCCATCTTCGTCTAAGCTTGTCTGGTAAACCTTTTATCATCCCTTTTAGGGTCTTGTTGAACCTTTCAACAAGCCCATTGCATTGTGGGTGATCGGGTGTAGTGAATTTGTAGTTAACACCACCCTCCTTCCACATTGCAGTCAAATATCCTGACATGAAGTTAGCACCTCTGTCAGAAACAACCTCCTTTGGAAACCCCACTCTGGAGAACACTCCAAGCAGGGCCCTGGCCACAACAGGAGCTGTTGTGGTCCTCAGGGGTATAGCTTCTGGGTACCTGGTGGCATGGTCCACTATCACCAGTATGAATCTGTGCCCAGAGGCTGTTTGGGGGTCCATTGGTCCAACAATGTCTATCCCCACTCTCTCAAAGGGGACCCCCACCACAGGTAGTGGTATGAGGGGGGCCTTTGTGGTGCCACCTGATTTGCCACTGGCTTGGCAGGTGACACAGGAGCGACAAAACTCCTTGGTATCTTCTGACATGTGAGGCCAGTGAAAGTGAGGGACAAGTCTGTCCCAAGTCTTATTCTGGCCTACGTGTCCTGCAAGGGGAATATCATGGGCCAAGGTAAGAAGGAAGCCTCTGAAACTCAATGGTATGACCAACCTCCTGGACGCACCAGGCTTGGGGTCTCTAGCCTCTGAGTACAGCAGCCCTTCATCCCAATACACTCTATGGGTACCTTGAGCATTCCCTGCAGCCTCAGCAGCAGCCTGCTGTCTGAGGGGTTCAAGAGAAGGACAGTCTAATTGTGCCTGCCTCAGATCTGCCCTTGAAAGTCCCCCTGTCCCAAGAAACTCAACCTGGTCAGGTTCCAGTTCTTCTAGGACAGTTCCTTCAGGGCCCTCAGAATCATCCTCCTGTGAGGGCTGACTCTCTACCTGAGGCAGGGGGGTAGGCACAGCCTTAACCCTACTGCTCTTTCTCTTGGGTTGTGTCTGGTCCATTGTCCCAGGATCCAGCACTTGTTCAGTGCTGCACTTTTTGGCCTGTGACCTAGTCACAGCAAGGACATGTGCATCTATTCCCAGCATTTCTGCATGGGTCCTATACTCCATTTCAGCCCAAACTGAAGTTTCAAGATTATTTCCCAACAGACACTCTACAGGAAGGTCTGAACTCACCACAACTTTCTTGAGGCCAGTTACCCCTCCCCAGGAGAAGTTAACAATTGCCACACTATGGGAGGTAGTGGCATTGCTAGCGTTGGTCACTAGGTAATTCTCACCTAGCATGATCTGTCCAGGGTCCACAAAGGCAGGTGTCACCATTGTGACACTAGCACCTGTATCCCTGTAGGCCTGAACCATTCTATTGTTGATTAAAGGAGTCTGTCTGTACTTGCCCAGGTTACTGGGACCCACAGTAGAGGACAAAGCTATGTCCCCATCACAGATCAGAACAGCCTGAGTGGGTATTCTGACTAGGCCAGAATCCACTTCAGTTCCCAGGGTTAACCCTATTACACCTTTTTGCTGGGAACCACCACTTACAGTTGGACTAGGGGGTACAGTTGCCTTAGGGGCAATGGTGGCTGGGGGCTTGTCCTTTTTGGTGCATTCACTATACCAATGGGAATTGGACTTACAATAGTTACACCAAGGTTTCTTTTGGCCATCTTTCTTTTTATCCTTTTTGGGACCACCCTCCCCCTGAGTCTTTTGGGGGCCTGGTGAAGACTTCTGGTCTTTTGATTTCTGCTCATTACCCTTCCCTCCCCCTGAGTCTTTTGGGGGCCTGGTGAAGACTTCTGGTCTTTTGATTTCTTCTCATTACCCTTCTGGTCTGCCTTTTTCTGATCACCGCCCTGGTTCTGGTTTTTCTGCTTAACTCTAGTCCTGACCCACCTATCTGCCTTCTTTCCCAATTCCTGAGGAGAAGTTAGGTCAGAGTCAATCAAGTGTTGATGCAGTAACTGGTTTTGACAGTTGTTAAGGATTTGTTCTCTCATGATCAAATTATACAATCCTGTATAGTCCTTAACCTTACTACCCAATAACCAGCCTTCCAAAGCCTTAGTGGCACAATCTACAAAGTCAGTCCAGTCCTGAGTCTGTGTCTTCTGGGTATCCCTGAACAACAACCTGTATTGTTCAGTGGTTAGGCCAAACCCATCAATCAGAGCACTCTTCAGGACAGTGTAATTGTCAACATCCTCATCACTAACTGTGAGGAGCTTGTCTCTACCTTTCTCAGAGAAGGAGAGCCACAAGATAGCTGCCCACTGACTTTGGGGTACCTGCTGTACTTTGCAAGCCCTCTCCAAAGCAGTTATCCATTTGTGGATGTCATCCCCACACTTATAGAGAGGAACAATCTTGCTCAGGTTTCTATTGTCATAGGTCCTGTCTATATCCTTAGGGATAGTGCTGCCACCAGTGGGTTCTAACCCACTTAACGTTTGCTCTCTGGCCAGAGCAAGTCTCTCTTTGGCAAGGGCAAGTTCTTCCCTTTCGATCCTCAGATTGACTTCCCTCATTCTGGCCTGATGACTCTTTTCTCTGTGGAGAAGTCATTCCCCTGTGAGAAGAGGCATTGGAGCTATTAGAGACATGGGAGTGGATAGATTCCCTGGAAGGGGATCTTCCTCTCCTGCTTCTCTGGTTAAGTCCACATGAAGGTCTGAATGGGGGGACCCCATTCTGACTCCCATGTAGGCTTAAGTTAGCCTGGCTAAGTCTCCTAACTTGGACCTGGCTGTCTACCTCATCTTCTGAAGTCCCTGCTGACTCATCTTGATCAGTATTGTGAGGGGAGTCTTCTGTGAAGGGCAGACCCTCATTGGTACCTAAGGTACCATCCTGGGAGGCTCTCTGAGCATCATACTCTTCTAAGATCTCCACTAGATAAATGAGGGTAGGGTTTGATCCCTGTTTTAACTTTCTGGAGGTAAACAATTGTCTCATCTCCTGAAAAGTTAGGGTATCATATCTAGAGGGTATCTTTCTAGGATATCCCCCTCCTGAGAGAGAATCATCTTGATCTCCTCTCAGAGACATGATCTAGAGAGGGTGTGGTGTGTGCACCTACCTACACTAGTTGTATCTACTAAAACCTCTCTAGTAGTTGTAGTCAGGGTGTGCTAGGCCCTTCAACCTACAACAACTAAGTTCAGTAGAACTCAAGTATTTATAAGCTATGTTATATGTACCTGACAAATATCCTTGTGATCTTTCAATTTGATATCTCAAGATTGCAATGGTATAACAACAGCAAGCTCAGATCCCAACCGCTGCTCACCAATGTGAGAAGTTGGCCTGACATATGATGTCACTAGTTCTAGTGTACACTTGTATCAGTCCCAACAACCCTGATGGTGATTAGTTGTAAAGTCAACCTTATAGACCAGCTATCCTAGTGGTAGCATGGACAAGAGCAGTCTTAGGCTAAACTCTGTATGGCATGTGAAGCCAGCTGTTATACCATTTGCAATCCCTTGAATACCAAATGAAAGGACACCACAACAGATATATATGAAAATAGAATGTATTTATTCTAGTCAAAATACCCTCAGCACTCTTTATGAGATTTGAGGTAATTACAACACAGTCTTATTTAAGCATACATAAGTCACACAGGTAAGTAATACAGTTAGGCCCTAGGGGCCACGCAAACCATATACTAAGTAAGTGGTATAAGGACCACTGTCACGAACACAGGTTAGGCCTAGGCCATCGCTGGGGCTACACTATACTACCAGTTACTAGGCAGTGGGAGGCCCACGGGATTCAGGTGCAGAGTGGAAACACTCACGCGTAATGCGTTAAAGTCGACAGAAATAGTGGTGTTTAGAAATAAAGAGTTTTAGGACACTTTGGAAAGAGCTAGGAGTTAGAGACTTGGAAACTAGACCCTAGGATAGTCAATACCCTTGTGAGCACCGGAGTACTCAGTTTACCTAGCCCACGGGCTGCGGGTGCATAGGGGTGAACTTGCGTCGGGTTTCGTCGACTCCTATGGATGCCTGAAGAAAAGGTGCGGACAGGCAGTCAGTGAAGAGTGTCCAGTGGATTTCAAGGTTGGAATCAAGAAGGAGGGTACCTGCAAGCAGAGGGGACAGAGTCTAGGTCACTAGCCAGGAGCCGGGAAGGAACCAGGAAGGAACCAGGCGATGTCGTGAAGATGCAGGTGAAGAGGTAAAGCTTGTCGCAGCAGCCACGGGTACCAGGAGGCGTCGAGGACGACCAGAACCAGGAGGCGAGCTGTCCCACGAGGGATCTTGCTGTTGGCGGCGTCGTTGTCGAGTTCGGACCCAACAAGCCTTGGCAAGCGCAACCCACGCAGGATGAAGGATTCGCTTCTGTTGCAGACCAGGAAGGCCAGAGGTGCTTCTCTTTCGCAGGGAAGCAAGGGCCAGTCTGGAGGAGCCAAACCAGCGGCGGAAAGTTAAGGGTTCGTCGTCACTGAGGCTACTAGCCAACCCCAGTAACCGGAGAGACGCGTCGAGCAGGGTAATGCAGAAGGGCCCCACGCAGAACTCGAGGAGTGTGGAGGGCTGATCTTCGATGCAGATGGTGCTCGGGGTTGGGGCTTCTCAATCCCCAGAGCACAACTTCGAGGATGCCTCAGAAGCTGCGCTGGAAGCTAGTAGCCAATTTTCCCAGGTAGCCGGTCCCACGTCTCTCGTCGCCTCCACGAATCTCAGCTTTGCTGTGGATGTGGATCAGGGTCGGAGAAGTCTGGAAGTCAAGGCGCTGGTCGGGCTCTGCAGTCGGTTCCTCGTAGAACTTGGGCAAAGCAAACGGCAGGTCGCTTGGTGGTGCCTGTTTGCACAGGGTGGCCACTCCTTGGCCACAAGGGAGATTCTTCAGTCTTCTTCCGTAGTCGAATGTCGAAGGTCCAGAGTTTCTGTTCAAGTTGCAGTTTTTCAGGATAATCCAAAGTCCTAGGGACTCAGCTCCCACTCTTATACTAATCTGGGGGGCTGGGTTACCTGCTAGATCCCTCCTATGGGTGGGACCAGGGAGGAGGGTGGTTACACCCCCTTCCCTTTGTCCAGTTTCGCGCCAGGACTGGGGCTGGAGTGCCCCAGCACCGGTTTGAACTGGACTATGCATGGGACACCTTGTGTGCCCCAGGCAGTGTCTCGTTTCTTTCATCCCTCCCTGCCCCAATACACTAAGTCCTGTCTGGGGTGGTGCTAGCACCTCCCAAGGCAGGAAACCTATTGTACAAGCCTCCCTTGCTGGAAGGAGCAGGAGGTCAGACTTGTGTCTGTGGCAGCAGCATCCATTTTGTGATGCTGGGGCTCTGGTTAACTTTAACCGGGTAGTACGTCTTCAACATGTCTTCTCCCTCTAGAAGGGAGGGATAATATCCTCATCGCCAGAAATGGTGTGGAGGTAGCAACATGTTTTGATAAAGCCAAACTATAGTTACCATAACCGCGAGGATTATAAGGCACTTTAAGAGTATATGGTAGGCGAAATCATAGAACAGCTATAAGGACATGGTTCCGAAAGCTGCAGACAGGCTCAGCTCATGCTAGAGCACCACCTCACATGTTACCAAGCACTCTGCCTTCAGGATTGTTAAGGCCTGCCATAGGAGTGACTGAAAGTTTACCCATGTGTCTATATATAAGGTAGGTATAGGAATACTATACCTAAGCAAGGGGTGATTACACGACCTTGCCCCAGCTGAGTGATCAGCCAGCTGTGTCATGATGGGAGGCCAGCCAGGGGTGGCATAATACATGCTGCAGCCCCTGGTAGGCCTAGGGTACACCTATGCCCTGGGTACCTAAGGTACACTGTACAGGGCCCTATAAGGTGATCCTTACCAATTGGGTCATGTACCTAAAGTACATAGTATGAATTTAGAGAGAGAACAGCTGGGCTGTGGGTCTGATTAGCAGGCCTACAGCCACATCTAAGCCGAAAACCAGTGAAGCAAAAGCAAAAAGTGGGGGTGACCATAGGAAGCAGACCCTACTCTCCTACACCACCTACCTCAACAACCGACTCAGCTTCCACACCCCCACCCGAAGCCTCCGCTCAGCCAACCTCGCCCTCGCCACAGTCCCTCGCATCCGAAAAACCACCGTCGGCGGCAGATCCTTCTCCTACCTCGCCGCCAAGACCTGGAACACTCTCCTCACCATCCTACGACAGACCCAGGACCTGCTGGCCTTCAGAAGACTCCTCAAGACCTGGCTCTTCGACCAGTAGCACCCCCCCCCCCTCCCAGCGCCTTGAGACCCTCTCAGGTATGTAGCGCGCTTTACAAATGCAGTGATTGATTGATTGATTGAATCCAAAAGTGGTATGCTAATAGCCGCCCTTTTATCTCCGTTATCCTGTCCCCCATCGACCCTCTAAATTTCCGTGACACTAGGATTGCTACCCCCGCCTTCTTGTCTTGCGTAGAGGAAAAATATTGAAAGGGGAATGCCCTGGATTTCAATCTATGCCAGTCTCGTGCTAGCAGGTGAGTTTACTGCAGCAGACAGATATCCGCTCCTGAATTCTCTAGGTAGGACAGTATGGAGCGTCTCTTATTGGGGCTGTTAGACCCTTAACGTTAAGTGTGAGGACGGTAAATTCTGAGTCTCGCATGACTGGGGAAGGTGCGCAGCGCGCTCCCAGCTAGCGTTGCTAACATACGTAATGGGCCCCAGAACCCTCCTCCACGGCGACACCTCTTAAAATCGCAAGTGGCTAAGGTCAGTATCCCCGCATTAGCACACCAGTTCCCCTCCCTCCCCATCCTAACCTCAACCAAAATAACTGCCACCCCCATATAGTCCCACGCACACTAAACCGAGCAGTGTGCCCGTTGGGAGTCAAATCAGTCTGGGGCATCTTGTGGCTCGTGCGACGCAGCAAGACCATCCGTCTCCCCCCCCCCCCCCCGCCTCCCCCCTCAGCCCCCACATCTCAAGAACATGCAGAATCTCCCTGAGCTCTCTCATAGTTCTTTCTGGGGGAACGTATCATTGGTAACAGCTGCAAGCGCAGCTTTTCGTTCCTGTGCTAGCATCTCCGGGTCAGGCCCTTGTGTAGCTCCCACTGAGCGTTTATTCCCAACCGTCTCCCAACGTGCTGGGGACTGGCGTTGGCTAGATGAGTTCTCCGCTGCTGGACTCTGGTGTGGTAGACACAAAAGTTTGCATGCTTCGAGAAGGGAATGGATGTGATGTAGTCTGCCATGCCACTTAAATATTATACGGAAGGGGTGCCCCCAGGAGTATGCCACCCCGTTCTCCTGCAAGTGTGATGTGACATCTTTAAATTCTCTTCTTTTCTGCAGACTGCTAGCCGCTAGGTCTTGATATTGGGTGATGTTCAGGCCATGATACTGCACAGGGTGTTTCAGTCTGGCTTCCCTGATGATGTGCTCCTTCAGCGGATAGTCCGGGAGGAAGGCCAGTATGTCCGGTGGTTGTGCATTAGCCAGTCGACGCAAGCCCACCCTGTGAGCTCTGTCGATGCGGATCTCCATCTCCGGAGGGCTGCCAGAATGTCACGAAAGAACAAGGTACTTACCTTCGGTAATGATGTATCTGTAAGAAACATTAGTTAGTTAGATTCCTCACCTTAGAATATCCCCAGGCGTCAGGCTGGATCCGGAAAGATTTTTGTAGCAATACCCTTTGCGCGTCGCTCGGCGTCGTGCGCCGGAATGACGTCGGAGTACTTAGACGCCGCCCTCGCGCGCCGACGTCAGTTCTTATACATAGCTTTCCGCGCCAGGGACGCTGAGCCATGCAAGAGACCGACACTGGTGCCAAAAAATCTAGGGCCCTGAAAGGGAGAACCTTAACCCTAGATGTCGGTTCGCAGAACGGGGAGGCTGGGTGGGTCGGTGAGGAATCTAACTAACTAATGTTACCAAAGGTAAGTAACTTGTTCATCTGAAAGAAACACGTTAGTTAGATTCCTCACCTTAGAATAGATATCCCAGCAATACCAACCCCGGAGGTGGGCCTGCGAACCAAGATCACACCAGAAAGTCCTGGAGAACAGAACGGCAAAAGTGGCCATCTCTCCGGACTTGGCTGTCCAGGCAATAGTGCTTGGCGAACGTGTGCAGTGAAGCCCACGTCGCCGCCTGACAGATGTCCTGCAAGGGGACTCCCCGTCCCAGGGCAGTTGTCACCGCTGTGGCCCGGGTGGAATGGACTCGCAGCCCAACAGGAGGGACCTTTTTCGCTAAAGAATAGCAGCGTTTAATACACAACACGACCCATAGCGAGATGGTCCGCTTGTGCACAGCTTTACCCTTCTTCGCACCTACATATCCAACAAAAAGTTGGTCGTCTCCCGGAACTGGTTTGTGCGGCCCAAATAAAATGACAGCGCACGTTTTGGGTCTAGACGGTGGAGCCTCTCTTCATCTTTTGAAGCATGCGGAGGCGGAAAGAAGGTGGGCAGCGTGACAGATTGCCCGATGTGAAAGGGAGTCACGACTTTAGGAAGGAAAGAAGGACGGGTACGGAGGACAACCTTATCCGGATGAACCGAAAGGAAGGGAGGCTTAGCTGACAGAGCCTGGAGCTCACTCACCCGCCTAGCGGAGGTGATAGCCACCAGGAAGGCAGTTTTCAAAGTCAGTAGACGAAGTGGACAGTTGTGAAGGGGCTCAAAGGGAGCGCACATCAGAAAAGTAAGAACAAGGTTCAAGTCCCACTGAGGCATTACGAATGGAACAGGAGGGAACATATGAGTAATGCCCTTGAGAAAACGTGAAACAACAGGGGACTTGAAGAGAGAAGGCTGATCAGGAAGCCTTAAGAAAGCAGAGATTGCAGCAAGATAACCTTTCAAGGTGCCCAGAGCAGAGCCCTGCTGGGGCAAAGAAAGAAGAAAGAGGAGAACCTCAGAAAGAGGGGCAGAAAGGGGATCCACAGCCTTTGCTGTGCACCATGCCACAAATTTGTTCCACCGGCAGGCGTATACCGTCTTTGTGGAGGGACGCCTGGCTGCCAGAATGACATCACAGACTTCAGGAGGCAAGTCAAATGGCATCAACTGTCGCCGCTCAATCTCCGCTCATGGAGGTGGAGGTTGGACAGGTTCGGGTGGAGGACCGTCCCCTGCTGCTGCGACAGAAGGTCCTCCTGAAGAGGCAGTCGTATCGGGGGATCGATGGACATACTGAGTAGCTCGGGATACCAGTACCTTCGTGCCCAATCCGGAGCCACCAAGATGACTTGGGCCCGGTAGCGCCTGATCTTCTTCAGCACTCTGGGCAGAAGTGGTATAGGCGGAAAGGCGTACAACAGACCACAACTCCACTCGCGACAAAAAGTGTCCCCGAGCGAGTGCCGCCTTAGAAATTCCAACGCGCAGAACTGCTGATATAGCGCGTTCTCTTCGGTGGCGAATAGATCTAACCAAGGCTCTCCCCACTGCAGAAAGAAACCTTGCGCCACGTCCGAGTTCAGACGCCATTCGTGATCAATCATGCACCGGCGGCTGAGTTAGTCTGCTCTGGCGTTCAGAGAGCCCGCCAGATGTTGAACCACCAGGGTGATGCCCTGATGTTCCAGCCATGTCCAGAGGCGCAGAGCCTCCTGACAAAGGGTCCACGACCCCACCCCGCCCTGTTTGTTGCAATACCACATGGCGGTGGTGTTGTCTGTGAACACCTGCACGACACTTCCCCGGACAGAGGGAAGGAAGGCTTTCAGTGCAAGTCGGATCGCCCTCAGCTCCAATAGGTTGATATGGAGCCGAGTCTCCACCGGAGATCAGAGTCCTCTGATCTCCGCCTCTCCCATATGGCCCCCCCATCCCAGGAGGGACGCATCCGTCACTACGACATGCTCCGGTTGGGGTAGGGAGAGGGATCTGCCGCTGACCCAATCGCTATTCGTGAGCCACCACTGCAGCTGGTCCGCAGTGCCCTCCGAGATCAGGACATGGTCGGACAGGTTGCCTCGATGCTGGGCCCACTGAAACTTCAGGTCCCACTGCAGAGCCCGCATCCGCCACCTGGCGTGAGGTATCAACAGGATGCAGGAGGCCATCAGCCCCAGAAGCCGCAGCACCAACCTGACCGAAACCCAGGACAGAGGCCGGAAGATGGAAATCAGGGCCTGAATGTCCTGGACCCGCTGTTCCGGCAGATAGACCCGGAACTGCGCCGAATCGAGAACCGCTCCAATGAAAAGGAGCTTCTGGGAGGGACTCAGGTGCGACTTCAGCACATTGATGGAGAACCCCAGCGAGTGCAGGAGGTCGGCCGTAGTCTGGAGGTGGGAGACGACTTGCTGGGGTGAGCCCGCCTTCAACAGCCAGTCGTCGAGATAGGGGAAGACTGGAACCCCTGATCTGCGCAGATGAGCTGCGACCACCGCCATCACTTTCGTGAACACCCGAGGGGCACTGGTGAGGCCGAAGGGGAGCACGGTGAACTGAAAGTGCTCCTGGCCCAACGTGAACCGCAGGTAACGCCGGTGGGCCGGCAGGACGGGGATGTGGAAATAAGCGTCCTGCAAGTCCAACGCTACCATCCAGTCTCCAGGGTCTAGGGCAGCCAGAACCTGAGCTAAAGTGAGCATCTTGAACCAGTCCTTCCGGACGAAGGCGTTGACGCTCCTGAGGTCCAAGATCGGGCGTAGGCCCCCTGTGCCCTTCTTGGGAACCAGAAAGTAGTGGGAATAACAACCACGACCTACTTCTGGACCAGGAACGCGCTCGCCGGCCTCTTTGGCCAAGAGGGCCGAAACTTCCTCTCGTAGAAGATGCAAATGATCCCCCGACATACGGTGGTTCAGCGGTGGCATGGCTGGAGGGGTCGTCTCGAAGGGGAGGGAGTAGCCCCTTCGGACGATTTGCAGCACCCACCTGTCCGACGTGATGGAGCGCCAGTGGAGCAGGTGATGGCGAACTCTGCCGCCCACTGGTGTTGAATGGGCCTGAAAGCTCGGACTAGGAGGGCTTTGAGGCGGATGCTGCCGGGGTGGATGTGGACTGACCGGCACGTTGACCTCCAGTACTGCCTCGGCAGAATCCACGTCCGCGTGCAGGTTGGTTCTGCGGCCGGTGGCTGGGCGGACGTGAGGAGGCGCCCCTTCCTTGGCCACGAAAGGGACGAACGGCGGAAGTTTGCGGCCGCGGGGCCGAGAGACCCAAGGACTTGGCCGTGGCCCGGGAGTCCTTGAACCGAGCCAGCGCACTGTCCGCCTTTTCACCAAAAAGGCGAGTGCCATCAAAGGGCATGTCCATGAGGGAACTCTGGACATCCCCCAAAAATGAAGTGGACCTCAGCCAGGCGTGACGCCGAAGCGCCACCGTGGTGGAAATCGCCTGACCCAACGAGTCCGTGGTGTCAAGTCCACACCGTATGGCATGCCGTGCAGCATCTCGACCGTCAGCAAGTGCTTGAGTGAGTCGTGTCCGGGCCTCCACCGAGCACAAGGGCAGCACGTCCTCCACCGCATCCCACACCAGTGGGAATAACGGTCCAACAGGCAAGCGGTATTTAAAGACCGCAGTCCCAAACTCAGGGACGAGAACAGTTTCTTGCCAAACTGTTCCAACCTCTTGGATTCCCGATCCGGAGGAGCGGACGGGAAGGAGGATTGGGAGGTTGAAGCCTGGATAAACAGACTCTCGGGGTGGGGTGTTGGGAGAGGAAACTGGGGTCGTCCGGAGCAGGGCGGCGGCGCCGGGCAACGTTTCGGTCCACAGGAGGGACTGTGGAGGGCTTGGACCAAGTGCCCTGCAGAACGTCAATGAGGGCCTCATTAAACTGCAGCTGTCGGTTGAAGGACCTCAGTGAGGACGTTAGTCCTCACGGCCACAGCAGGCAACTCGAGCCCTAGGGCTTCGGCCGCCATGCGCAGCACCACTGAGAAGGCTGCACCCTCCTCCGAGGCCACAGTCGGAGGAGAGATGAAACCAGCGGCTGGGGAGGTATCCAGACCGCTGTCATCCCCCAATTCCTCTGCCCAGTCCTGAGAAAATTGGGCCTGAGCGGCCATAGGGTCATCATACCCCTCCCAGTCGCCCTCGTCATCCGATTCCCGATAAACAGGAGGAACGATCGGAGCCGGGCAGTAGATGAAGCGTTCACCAATCGGCAGCGGCGCCGGGCAGCGCAGCGCCGGCGTCGGGCCCGGACCGGAGCTAAACTGGGGAACTACGTCGTCCGGGGACGGCGGCGGAGGTGGAACCGGTGTCGGCACCGGAGTCGTCGTGAGGTCGACCGACGCCGACCGAGATCCAGGCCTGGATCCCTCAGGGACCTGCGGCGTCGGGGCCGGAGCCGTCGACGGGGCCGGAGCTGCCGGCACGCGAGGTCACCCAGTCGAACCTGCGGGGCCCAAAGGCGCGCCTACAGGCGTCGACGGCGGAGTCAGGCCCCTCGTGGCCGAGAGGAAGGCACTGACTTCTGCCGGAGTCGCGTCAGTCCCAGGGACCGGCGGTTATGGGGACGGACGCGGCTCCTGCAGCTCCGATGGAGTTGCTGGGGTGGCACCACCCTGACCCTCGGCCGAGTCGCGCGACCGGCGATGGGAGTCCGAAGAGCGATGCCGTCTCTTGGACTTTTTGGAGTGCTTCGACTTACCCGAAGACCCCGACGAGCGATGACGATGGCTGTGGCTCCGCGATCTGTCCTTGGACCTCCTCCTGGACCGGGACCGAGAGCGGCGCGGAGCCGAGTGCCGAAGCTCGAGAAGCTTACGGGACCGCTCCCGCCTAGCTTTCGATGTTAAGGCCTGACAGTCGGGGCACAACTCCGCGTCGTGGTCGGCCCCCAGGCAGTAAAGGCACCGGCGATGGTGATCCGTCACCGACATCAGTCAATGACAGGCGTTACAGGCTTTAAAACCAGGCATCCTACCGGCACCAGAGTCGAGTTGAGAGACCAAAAAGAGTCAAAAAGTTAGTCAAAAAATGACTAGGGGTAAGCTCTTCCCGGATCGGCGCTTACTGGCGCGGAAAAAAGAAGAACTGACGTCAGCGCGCGAGGGCGGCGTCTAAGTACTTCGACAACGTCATTCCGGCGCACGACGCCGACGACGGGCAAGGGGTATTGCTACAAAAATCTTTCCGGATCCAGCCTGACGCCTGGGGATATTCTAAGGTGAGGAATCTAACTAACGTGTTTCTTTCAGATTAGGCCCTGCAAAAAGTTGGTGATGTCAGTCCCTTCAGCATCTGATGGTACCCCCCGGACTCGAATGTTGTTACGCCGAGAGCGATTCTTGAGATCCTCGGCATGGGCCTGCAGGTCGTGCTGTTGGTCTTTTAAACCGATCACCTCCTGCTGTAGTTGCGTAACTTACTCCTCCTTGGCCCGCTCCTGGTCTTCGATAGCCGCACCCTGTCTCCAAGGGTATCTACCTCCATCCGAAGTTTGCGCACCTCTCCCGCTTCTTCGCTTTTCAAGGTGTGAAAGTCTTCGCGAAGCGTATTAAATAATGTCTCTAGGAAGGATTTGGTTATGGGGGTGTCCTCATCTTCATGTCCAGTGCTGGCCTGGGGGGCCCTGGCGAGCATCTCCTTTAATGTGCGCTCCTTCCTACCCCGTTGGTTGGACATGACGTCTCTTGGGCAGGTGGATCACTGGAGGCCAGTTGGAGCGAAGCTCGGCACCAACCAGATCGAGGGCTACGTTGCGGTCCGGGGAGGGAGCGTACCCCAGAAAGATTTAACAGTTGCCCAAGGATATAGCTCAACACCCAATGACCGTAGCAGGTTTTCAGCCGGTAGTGCAATCTCCAACTGAGCCACCAGCCACCTGCTATGGTTGGGGCCCCTCTAGTCTGAGTGCAGGCCCCCCTGCTTAGGTCCAGGTACTACTCGCCGCTCTCAGTGGTGATGTGGAAGGCCCTCTCTGATAATCAAGAACCTGTGATGCCCGGCAGCGCTACCTCCAGCTGAGGCAGTATGAGGGGTTGCGCTCAAGCTGGTGGCTCCCTCAAATCCGGGTCGCCAATCAGTCCGTCCATATCACCACCCTCCCTCACAGGGTGCCAGCCGAATGGTACCACCAGCGTCTCGGCCCTTGCTTTTGCCACCCGGGTCTGGGCCTGTGCCCGAGGAGATCGCGCCCCAATGTGGTCCCAGAGGCGCTTGCAGCTGCGCCGCAGGTTCACAGTCACTATATACGGCTGACAAGAGGTAGTGGTTTCCAGAAAGGCACCAGGCAATGCAGGAGACCACACTCCCCCTCTCCGTGTGCTGGGCCCCTTGACCGGTGCTAAGACTGTTTGCTGCCGCCAGCACCAGGATGGCAGGCCCCTGCGGGTGATCCGGGCCCTTCTGCGCCTGTATGCACTCCTCTCCGTGTGGTACTGCAGTGGGTCAGCGACCGATGAAGCGCCGCCACCCCATCAGAGCGCCAGCCGATTCTCCCTGGCCGAAACTCCCCGCCACTCAGCGATGTACCGTCCCTCCTTCAGGTGCGCCAAGCCGCCACGTTGCACTTCTCTACAGGCCCTCTGTGTGCTGTAGCCCCCGACCCCTTTGTGCAATTGTCTGCCTCAGTCTATGCTCGCGGGTCAACAAAATATCGGGGAGGCCACTCACTGGATCCCCCGCCGGGTGCTGGGCGCCGCTTACCGCTACCTTCGCTGAGCCGGAGG
Organism: Triturus cristatus; assembly: GCF_964204655.1. Lineage (NCBI taxonomy): Eukaryota > Metazoa > Chordata > Amphibia > Caudata > Salamandridae > Triturus > Triturus cristatus. The sequence continues at coordinate 1,120,341,709 of NC_140593.1, forward strand.
GCCTCAGCAGGTTTCAGCGTCCCTCTGCTCTCCCCGTCTCTTCTATCCCACGGGGTAATGCTGTCGAAGGCGTGGGTAGGCGCAGGGGTTCCCAGGCCGGTCGCGACCGCAGTACCAGAGCGCCAGCCGATCTTCTCCGGCCGCCCGCAACCAACCAGCTCCGCCTGCAAGAAACACAGGCCACGACCATTCGCCTCACCGGGACGTCTCCCGTGCTGCAACTTTGCGGGCCTCGTGTGCAGCCGACTACGTCAGGAGCCTCCCCCAGGAGCCGTCTGCGGTGTAGTTGCCCCCTTTCGATGTCGTCCGATTTGCAGTTGAAGCCGCCTGCTGCGTCCTCTAGCTGGGTAATGTGCCGAACTCCGGCACGGTCGCACTCTTTGCTGAGCTCCAGCGACACTCAGGGTCCGGCCGCCATCTTGGCCTCCATGCTCGCTCGGCTGCGAACAGCCTCAAAAGTCAGCCCCCAGCCTCGAATTCACAGTATCGAAGCATCAGTTTGGCTGGGGGGCACTTTCGCCGCTCCCTGGTTGCTTTTGGGGTATGAAAACGCCATATTGGGGACCAATCAGGCAACACACGTCCTACCTGTTTGCCATCATGGCCACGCCCCCCTTATATCTTTTTTAGAGAGCTGCAGTCAGATGTCCTTTCATTTAACTATCAGTGCCACTGAAACACTTGCCATTTTTACTCGATATATTTTATTGACCTTTCTACATTTTCAACTCATCACAGGGCTACCTGCACTACTGAGCTTACATAAAAGTCTTGCCACAATTGTGTTAATGTAAACATGCACGTACAAAAACTCAAGCACCATGGAATATTCATGTAGGCAATATAATAACCTTAGTATAAATTATCTATATGTGCCTTCCTCGTTGTTAATTACTGGAATCCATCACTGATGTGCGGATGAGATACATAACACATTTCGAATTTGGTGAAATGTCTCGGGCCACGTATTCGTTATACCACCAGCCTCGACATGGAATATGGGGATTGCCTTTCTTTCAGAATAATTCGTCTGGGTAAATCACAATTTTGGTATTTGTTCCAGGGCCCGTAGAAATAATACACGGTAAGTGTGCGCATGGGAGATCAAATCAGAAACGTAAGTAGTAGGAACATCTCTCCTGCTCTGGGTGTAAACTCCACCCCCACAGGGAGGGGTCTGCCCGGAATCACTAAAGCCCTCAAAATGAGAAGGGAATCGGGGTAAATCACCACCTTAGATCTGAGGGCCCCAGAAATAGCCGCATTAAACCTCCGGTACTACAGGCCAGCAAAGGAATAATGAAAACCTGAGCCCTGGAGAAATCAACTCTAAAATAAAAATAAATAAAAAAGTCTGCCCAAAATACCCTATTTACATTGCAAACAGGTGACACTCCTAGTATATAAACTGCGAGTCTCCATAAGGAGATCCCAAATGCGGGGATCTTTAACGTAATCATTAGATGAATCATATTATACCACAAGAGTTACCGGTGGATGTTTTTGGTACTTTTGTTTTGCGAAAGTTTCCTGTAAACAAGAATACCCCCGGGAGCGGCCGCGCGCCGTTCCCCGGCACCCGCGCGCTCCGAGAGCCGCGCGCCACGAGGAGCGGACTTCAACGGCTAATGATCTGTTGTTGCGTGCGCTGCGGCAAATCCCAGTTGCAGGCCATTAAAACACACACGAGAGGTTAATGAAGCAATTTCCAGTTGCTTTAGTTTCCACGGCCTGCTCCCGGGATGAACTTGTCACGACATCTCTTTAGTTTTTTAAACTGTCCTTTCCTCACACTGAAGGTTAGTGAGCGAGGAGCAACAGGCACGTTACAAAGTGCAAGATGTCCTCTAGCGGCTAATAGGGGGGATAGTAATCGCACAGTGATCACCGATGTGCGATCCTGAGACATTAATTGTTTCTCAATTGACAAGTTCCAAACCGCTGCCACCCAAAAAACAAGCTTTGGTAAAAACCAATTGGTATCGCCTTTGGGACATTTTGGTCTCTCCAATGGTTCTAGCGATGCTGTAAGGAATGGCTTTTAATAAATAAATAAATAACAAATCCTGGGATGTGACAATCCACGACAATTTCTAGACATGCACACCGAGCATGCACTCAGCTGCAAAATGATGCAATCACTGTAAGACTTTATTTTCCCTTTCTGTTTCCTTAACCGAGTTGGATTGGTAAAAAAAAAAAAAAGTATAATAGGTAGGGCAAGCAACAAATGGAAAGGTGGAAAAAGTGCTGGTGAAGCACACAGGCGAAATAGTAATTCAAGGGGATAAGCAAACGAATGTATCACAAGGAGAACGGGGAAGAAACAGGAGCTAAAGAGCAACACAAGCAAGAGCGGTGGAGGGCAAAAGAGGACTTGTGGAGTAAATAGAAAGAAAAAAGTAGCATCTGTAACAGAGGTGTATCTTGGTCAGTAAGATATGGGGGGGGGGGGCGTGGAGGGGAGGGGGTAGTAGTGGTGAGTGAGCTTCAGAATTCCAGATCATCACGCTGGCATATAATGTTAGAATGAATAATACAAAAACAACAGTTGATGGACAGAATGCAGAACAATGTCATACATTCACCCCAGTAGAGATCTGGGCCTAAATCCATCATTTTTTTGCTCACCATGCCATTCCAATTTGAACCCAGCCATATGCAAATCAGTCTTGATCCTGTGCCTCTTGGGAACAGTCACATATAAACTTTACGCAGTTCATTACTGGTAACTGGTTAATGGCTTAACAACTGAATGATAAGAAATTTGCACTTAAGTACGGAAATGCCCTTTATGTTGGCATGGCCGATTATCTGTTCTCCCGCCTTCAGGTGGATCAGAACACCGCCGCAGGTGGATCAGAACACCGCCGCCAAGCTAATTTGCAATAAAAAGAAATTTAGCTCGGCTTCCAGCTGCCTAAAAGAGCTTCACTGGCTACCAGTAAGACAAAGAGCAAGTTTCAAACTCCTTTGTTTTGCATACAGAACATTGCATAAAAAAGGCCCTTACATCTTACGAGATAGGATTGAATTCCATGTTACCTCACGGAACTTAAGATCACGCTATCAGGCTTTTGCCTCAGTTAAGCGCACAAACAAGGTCAGAATGGGTGACAGATTTTTCTCCAAAGCAGCCGTGGTCCTATGGAACAACCTCCCACTTGGATCTACGCCTTACAGACGACTATGTACTCTTTAGGAAAAAGCTGAAAACCACCCTCTTTCCTAGATACTGAAACTACCAACAAGTTAGGCCAAGAGTAATACGTCTAGCATCTGCATTCTTTCCTAGCGCTGTGATGTCCCTCGGGATGATTGATGCGCTTTACAAGCACCAAAAAAACAAATACAAAAGTTCAGTTGGCTAAGGGAAGGCCTGCCAGAGGCACATTAGGTTAGCGGCATGTGTATATCACAATTGTCCAAGCCTCATACACCTCCGCCATCATGGGTACTGTCCAACAGAGCTAGAGATTTCTTTTGTAAACTGGACTCCTCCATTTGACAGGTGGAGTGTCGCCCCACTGAAATACCCCCAGAGAGAAAAATACAATGGTAATGAAGTTATTTCATTACCATTTTATTTTTCGTCACCCCGTCCCGAACGGAGCGTCAGGGTGGCTGCTGAATGACCGCAGCAGAGAGAGCAGGGCACTTTCAGTTTATAGTGCACATGTCTTTTTGGCCGGCCGTCTGGTGACGGCCAGCCACACACGTGTACTTCAAACCTCTCTAACCCAGCTAGGTTAGAGAAAGCCAAAGCCTCAAGAGCGCTGTGGAGCGCCGAGTGAGGCCGCTACCCCCAATCCTAGCAATGCTCTCATGCTGGTGAGAGCAGCGCTAGGATTAGTGAAGGGAGTTTGGAGCCCGCCTGCCTCGAGGAGAGAAGACCATCGAGGAGGAGGAGGACGTCACGCTCGCAGGTTAGTTGTTTTAATTTATTATTATTTTTTTTAATGTCCCATCTGCCTCACCACCCTCGAGACATGCCAGCCTCCACTGACACTGGAGTCTGATATCAATTATGGTTTTGTGTTACTTCTGTTGTATTATGATGCGCTTCAAAGATGGGAGGTTCTGTCATGAACTGTGGGTGTGCACTCTTGATGCCTGAGGACATCTTGAAGGTCAGGAGACATGTCCATTGTGCAGCATATGGAGAGGTGTGTGGGGTGTTGCTGACGCCAAAAGAAGTTGCAAGAATGGTGATAGGCAACTAAATGCATCTAGGTTCTACTGGAGTCAGATGAAAACTGGGTACGTTGGGATTACATCTACGTCTCTCATCCCAGTCATTACTTCATGAGGTCGGAATCCACTTTTATGGCAGGGAACAAAACAAGAATGATTTTAGTTAACTCTACCAACCCTCAGCAGGATGCTATAAATGACCTAGCATTCCCCTGTACTGCCTGTTTTGTTACCTTTCGCGAGAATGAGAGTGTCAAGGTACTATCCAGACTAGGATCTCCTTTATAAAAAAGAATTCCTACTCCGGGATGGTGGGGGAAATGGATTCCTACGTGGGAGGAGCAGGGGAAACATTTTTACCTTGCTCAAAATAGTAAGTTTTTGTATTTGGGTGAAAGGTACAGTAAGGCTAACCGCACCATTCTATGAGCATTTTTTGGATCCTGGAATGGTTTCTGCACATTTGTGGCTGTACAATCACACAAAGCCTAGTGTTCATGCTTGCTCATTTGAAGATGCAGCGCGCATGTGGGCAAATAGCATGCAGGCACGCAATTTCAATTCTGATGCGCCATCACTGCCCTTTTTTCTGTAAAGGATGGCATCTTTTTTATTTAAGATGAGTGTTTCCACAAGTGCTATTTGTGTTTATGCATTAGAACTGGCTGTGATTTTTCATGTTTAGAGAAGGAACCATTGTGAGAAAGTGGCTCTGTATATACTGTTCCCAAATAGGTACAGGGTGTACAGAGTCCACAGTCCCCAGATGTTTGGCAGAGGCTAAAGTTAGATATAACCTTACTCTCTAAAGTGGTAGCTTGGTCGAGCAATAAGGCAGTATCAGAGGACAGTGTAAAGCATTTGTTGCACACACTCAGACAGCAAATGATCTCACACACTCAATAACTGAACTCTAGGCCAATGGTTTATATATAAAAAATATATGCTTGTTTTATTTTAGAACCAACAATAGGCATTAAAATATACTTTCTCAGAATGAGATGGTTTATATAAATACTTTTGCAATATGCAATTGACTTTTGTAGTCAGTTACAAGTGGTTGCAATAGGCAACACAATTCTGAACACAATAATGCATTGAGTTCAATGGAAGTTTCAAGTTATTTGCCACAGATTACTTTTAGGATTACTTTTGGAATTCCAGGACTGGATCCTAGATTCAGTCCTGGGTCAGTACTTGGAATCAAGTGATAAAAGTCGACTTAATTACTGTGATGATTTTTAGACAAAATTTTGCTATTTTAAAAGTTGACACAGAGAAAATATTTCATCGAAAACAGTCAATGATTCCCTATGGCAGAAAATTCAAGTTGCAGGTATAGTAGGTTATTGTTACTTTTGTAATCCAGTACTGGGTGCCTAGACTCAGTACTGGGACCTTTATCCAAAACAGCTAAGTAATTACGTTTTCAGATATTATACGATTTTTAAAGAATATTTAAAGATTGCAGAAATTGACACTTTCACAGAAAAACAGTCAATGATTTCCTATGGAAGAAAATTGGGTTACTGGTAAGTACAGTTGTAAGTATTTTTCAGAGTCAGTGCTGGGCACCAAGATCCAGCACTGGGAGACCACCTAAGAGCAGGTGAGTGTTTTCGTTACTCGGCTGATTTTTGGTGAATATTTTAAGTTTTGAAAAGTCCACACTTAGAAGAAATTTCAGGAAAAGCCAGTCATTGTTACCCTATGGAAAAAATTGAGTTATCGGTTTAAAGGTAAGTACTCGACTGGCAGAGTTAAGGTTCTGGGCATAGACTTAGGGGTCTCCCAGGGTGAGGTAGGTACAGTTGGTTCACCCTCAGCGGCACAAGGGCGGCCGGGTGCAGAGAGAGTTAGGCCCAATGTTATCCTATGAGAGGTAGGGGGGCCTTGGTTGGTGGCTGCTGACTAGCAGGCCACGTGGCTGTGGGAGCTGGGCTCCTGGTCACTTACTCAGGGCAAGTGGGGAAGTAGATAGGTTTAGAGGTTGCACTGCCAGGGCCACTCAGGCGGCTGGGTGCAGGGTGATTTTGAGCCTTCGGGCGCTCAATTGATTTCAATGGGAAATCTCCGGTTTAGAAAAAGACTGCAAGCTCGGGGACGAAGATTCTTCAGGTGCCACCACCACTCCGAGAGGTAAGTTGGTTAGTTGGAGGATAGGTAGGTACCCCGGGATTGGGCACAGGGGGCCACGGGGCGCCGGGGTGCCTTTTGGTGTCTGGAAATCTTACCCTCTGTTGATCGCGGTTGGGGGGGCACCTTGTTCTGAGGCTGCAGGCTTCTTCAGGAGTGTTGAGGGAGGTCCTTGGGTGCCGGACTCGGGGTCACAGTCCCCGTGGGGTCGTCCTCGTGGTCTTTGTTCACTCCGGCACAGGCAAGGCTTGGCTGGTGCAGTGTGCTGGGTTCGTGGTTCCGGGCTGCTGCCAGTAGATTTTGAGTAGAGCCTCTACTCATGGGAGTCCCAGGGGTTTAGAGTCAAAAGGTAGCCAGGTCCTCCGGGGTTTGTGAGGTTGCTGGCCACAAGAGATGCCGGGTTGGAGCAGGAGCAGGTTCGAGGGTCGACAGGCCGGTAGGGCTGGGGCCAAAGCAGTTGGTGTCTTCCTCTCTTAGCAGCTGCAGGGCAGGTCTTCTTTCTTCTACCTCTTCTTCGGATTTTGGAATCTGGAATCTGGGGAAGGAAGGTTCAGGGTGCCCCTAAATACTAGATTTAGGGGCGTTACAGGTAGGTGGAGGGCAGGGACCAAAGGGTCCCTGTCCTGGGGTGGGTACATCCCCTATCCTGCCTCTCTCCTGTGGGAGGGGGGCAGTAGCCTAATCCTGATTGGGCAGGGCTCCCCATCTTCAAGATGGCGAGAGCCCGGGGATGTGCTTCACCTCGCCTCCCCCACCTGAGGGGTGGGGTTGGCAGGCTGGCACATCCCCTGTCCTTATTTGGGGTTTCCGGCCAAGCTTCCCGCCAGAGTGGGGGGTTGCAGTGGCCTGGGGAAGCTCACAGAGGCGGCATGCCTTTGAAGCTTCCCCCTGCCCATCTTGGGGGAGGAGATTTCGCACCTCGCCCAGGATGTGCATTGTTACAGACCCAGGAGAGCAGGGGCTCTCCTACCCAGGGGTCCAGCAACATGTCTGCTGTGTGGCAGCCTAGGCAGCCTCAGAACAGACGTGGATTGTAGGTTAGGTTTCCTGGGGCCTCTCTAAGATGCCCTCTGTGGTGCTTGGTACATTAAATCCCACACTGGCATCAGTGTGGATTTAATGTGCTGAGCAGTTTGATACCAAACTTCTCAGTCTTCAGTGCTGCCATTATAGTGCTGTGGAGTTCGTGTTTGACAAGCTCCAAGCACCATGTACTCATAAATGGCAGCACTGCACTTACAGGGCCCAGGAATGGACCTGGGTACTGTAAGGGCACAGGGCTCCTGCCTCTGTGCCCACACCACTGGTATAGGGCACCCAGCTAGAGGGGTGGCTGATGGATGCCAGGGCAGTGTAGGTTGTGGGCATGGCACACAGGGATGTGTGCCATGTCGTCTCTCTGTTTTGTCTTGTACCCAGACACTCAGCCTGCCAGGGCAGTGTGTGTGTGTTGGGGTACAGGGCCTCTAAGGGTGGCACAATGAGTGCTGCAGCCCTTAGAGGCCTTCCCTGGTCACTAGGCCCTGGGTACCTAGGGTACCACTTACCAGGGGCTGACATGTGGCCAGGGTTTGCCAATTTGGTTTTGAGGTTTTTGTTTAGGGAAGGAACATAGGCCCTGGGCACCTGATTGGCAGGAGTCCAGGGCACACTCAGTCAAAGTACATTCAGTAATTCAGCAAAAAGTGGGGGCATACCATGCAAGAAAGATGGCACTTTCTCACAACCATCACTTCCTGGAGGTGTGGAGGACCACCACCACAGATGTGTGGATCCGGGATATTGCTGAGCATGGATAGGAAATAGAGCTCAAATCTCCCCCTGTAGCTTCTGGGATCATTCCTACACCTTACCAAAATATATGAGGAAAGAAAATGCATTTAAATGATTGTTTATAATCATTGCTGATGGAGAGCAATTGTTCCTGCCCCACAGAATGAGAGGGGAAAGAAGGTTTACTCAATTGTGTTCCCGGGTCCCAAGTTGAGTGGAAGCTATAGGGTCGTCAATGGCTTGAAGAACGTAAGCAAGTATGTAAACATAAATGGACACCCTTCAAAGGATTATTCTTTTGGTTCTAAAGAATCGTTTCATAGTGCGTCTAGAGTTGATAGATGCGTACATGCATGTTCCAACGGCAGAGCATCATCAGAAGTATCTGAGATTTTGCAGCCCGGAAAATCACTGGAAGTTCAGAGCCCTTCCCTTCAGATTACGCTCGGCTACCAGAGGGTTCACAAAAGTGACTACACCTCTCATCGCTCTCTGCACATCGAGGGAATCCCAATCTATCCCTATCTGGACGATTCATGGCCCATCAATAGCAGAATTGTTGAAAGACCTACATATGCCAATAACTACACAATCGTCAGGGGTCTGTGTTGAACATTCAGATGTGCCAGTTGATATAGAAGAAATACCTCACCTTCATCAATGCCAGGTTCAGAATGGAACTGCACAGGAGGTTTCTTGCTTTGGACAGAATGGAATGTCTGCAGAAATTACCAAGCTCACCATTCCAGCTTCAAGAAGCCCCAGCCAGAACCTGGATGATGATCCAGGGTGATACGGCTGCATGTGTTTGTACAGTTCATTGGACATGGCTTAAACTTTTATTTGCTGCGGCACTTGAACAAGCATTTGCACCAGATGTCTCGAAGTATGGAGATGACTCCAGTGACTTTGTAGATCATGCCGCTATTGTAGTGGTGGTCAATTCCAGACAGTTTGCTCAAAGGGGTACCAAAGCATTCAGAAGTACCAAAGAGTCTAACTACAAATGCCAAGGACACTGCGCTGGGGTGAGACATTAGAGGGCCATACCATTCAAGCAAGATGGTCTTTGATGGAAGCTGCAAAATGGTTGAACTGGAGAAAGCCGATAGCTGATAGCAGTGCACCGTGCTGTACTTCAGTTTTAGGAGCCTCGTCTACAGGTCACTGTATGGTGAGATCTGACAATATAATGACTTGCATATATAAGTCATCAGTGGAGTAATCAGTCAAGGTCTCTGAACGAGTTGAACAAGTTACTTACCTTCGGTAACAATATATCTGTAAGAAACATTAATTAGTTAGATTCCTTACCTTAGAATATCCCCAGGCGTCAGGCTGGATCCGGAAAGATTTTTCGTCAGCAGTACCCTTGCACGTCGGTAGGCGTCGTCTGCGGCTCCGCGTCAGTTGTCGGCGTTGTGATCGCCGGGATGATGTCATTGGAGTACTTAGACGCCGCCTTCGCGCGCTGACATCAGTTCTGTACATAGCTTTCCGCGCCACGAACGCAGAGGCATGCAAGAAACCGACACTGGTGCCATGAAACTAGGGCCCTGAAAGGGATGACCTTAACCCTAGATATCAGTTCGCATAACGGGGAGGATGGGTGGGGGGGGTAAGGAATTTAACTAACTAATGTTTCTTACAGATATATCGTTACCGAAGGTAAGTAACTTGTTCATCTGAAAGAAACACGTTAGTTAGATTCCTTACCTTAGAATAGATACCCCAGCAATACTAACCCCGGTGGTGGGTCTGCGAACCAAGATCACACCAGGAAGTCCTGGAGAACGGTACGGCCAAAGAAGCCGTCTCTCCGGACTTGGCTGTCGAGGTAGTAATGCTTGGCAAATGTGTGCAGCGAGGCCCACGTTGCTGCCTGACAAATGTCCTGCAGAGGGACACCCCGTCCCAAGGCAGTAGTAGCCGCTGTGGCCCGAGTGGAATGGGCCCTCAACCCCACAGGAGGATCCTTCTTAGCCAAGGAATAACAGGCCTTAATGCACAAAACGACCCACCGAGAGATGGTCCGCTTGTGCACTGCCCGCCCCTTCTTAGCGCCCACGTAGCCAACAAAGAGTTGGTCGTCCACCCGGAACTGTTTTGTGCCGTCCAGATAGGAGGAGAGCGCACGTTTAGGGTCCAGACGGTGGAGCCTCTCTTCCTCTTTCGAGGGATGCGGAGGCAGAAAGAAGGTGGGTAAGGTAATAGATTGCCCGATGTGAAAGGCAGTAACCACCTTAGGAAGATAAAAAAAAAGGACGAGTCCTCAGAACAACCTTGTCCGGATGGACAGAAAGGAAAGGAGGTTTAGATGAAAAGGCCTGGAGCTCACTCACTCTTCTGGCAGAGGTGATGGCAACCAGGAAAGCAGTCTTGAGAGTCAGGAGACGAAGAGGACAGTTACGAAGTGGCTCAAAGGGAGCGCACATCCGGTACGTTAACACCACAGTCAAGTCCCATTGAGGCATCACAAAGGGGACAGGAGGAAACATGTGAGTAATGCCTTTCCAGAATCTATTTACAACAGGGGACTTGAAAAGAGAAGGCTGATCAGGAAGCCTTAAGAAGGCAGAAACAGCTGAAAGATATCCCTTGATGGTGCCCAGAGCAGAGCCCTGCTGAGCCAGGGAAAGAAGAAAGAGGAGAACCTCAGAAAGAGGGGCGGAAAGGGGATCCACAGCCTTTGCTGTGCACCATGCCACAAATTTGTTCCACCTGCAGGCGTATACCGTTTTAGTAGAGGGACGCCTGGCTGCCAGAATGGCATCACAGACTTCAGGAGGCAAGTCAAATGGCATCAACTGCCACCGCTCAATCTCCACGCATGGAGGTGGAGGCTGGACAGGTTCGGGTGGAGGACCGTCCCCTGCGGCTGCGACAAAGGTCCTCCTGAAGAGGCAGTCGAATCGGGGGATCGATTGACAGACTGAGTAGCTCGGGATACCAGTATCTTCGTGCCCAACCCGGAGCCACAAGAATGACTAGGGCCTGGTCGCGCCTGATCTTCTTCAGCACTCTGGGCAGAAGTGGTTTAGGTGGAAAGGCGTATAACAGACCGCAACTCCACTTGCCACGAAAAGTGTCTCAGAGCGAGTGCTGCCTTGGAAATTCCAACGTTCTCTTCGGTGGCGAATAGATCTAACCAAGGCTCTCCCCATTGCCGAAAGAGGCCTTGCACCACGTCCGAGTTCAGACACCATTCGTGATCCATCACGCCCTGGCGTTCAGAGAGCCCGCCAGGTGTTGAACCACCAGGGTGATGCCCTGATGTTCCAGCCATGTCCAGAGGCGCAGAGCCTCCTGACAAAGGGTCCACGACCCCGCCCCGCCCTGTTTGTTGCAATACCACATGGCGGTGGTGTTGTCCATGAACACCTGCACTACACTTCCACGGACAGAGGGAAGGAATGCCTTCAGTGCAAGCCAGATCGCCCGCAGCTCCAACAGGTTGATATGGAGCCGGGACTCCGCCGGAGACCAGAGACCTCTGATCTCCGCCTCTCCCATGTGGCCGCCCCATCCCAGGAGGGACGCATCCGTCACCACTGTGTGCTCCGGTTGGGGTAGGGAGAGGGATCTGCCACTGACCCAATCGCGGTCCGTGAGCCACCACTTCAACTGTCTTGCAGTGCCTGCCGAGATCAGGACGTGGTCGGACAGGTTACTGATGTTGCGCCCACTGGAACTTCAGGTCCCACTGCAGAGCCCACATCCGCCACCTGGCGTGAAGAACCAGCAGGATTGCAGGAGGACATCAGACCCAGCAGCCGTAAGGTCAACCTGACCGAAACTCTGGATAAAGTCTGAAAGATCGGAATCAGAGCCTGAATATCCCGAACCCGCTGTTCGGGAGGATAGACCCGAAACTGCGCCGAGTCCAGAACCGCTCCGATGAAGAGGAGCTGCAGGGAGGGACTAAGATGTGACTTCGGCACGTTGATGGAGAACCCCAGCGAATGCAGGAGGTCGGCCGTAGTCTGGAGGTGAGAGACGACTGTCCGGGACGAGCCCGCCTTCAACAACCAGTCGTCGAGATAGGGGAAAACTGGAACCCCTAATCTGCGCAGATGAGCGGCGACCACCGCCGTCACTTTAGTGAACACCCGAGGGACACTGGTGAGGCCGAATGGGAGCACTGTAAACTGAAAGTGAGCCGGCAGGACGGGGATGTGGAAATAAGCGTCCTGCAAGTCCAACGCTACCATCCAGACTCCAGGGTCTAGGGCAGCCAGAACCTGAGCTAAAGTCAGCATCTTGAACTTCTCCTTCCGGAGGAAGGCGTTGACGCTCCTGAGGTCCAAGATAGGGCGCAGGCCCCCCTTGCCTTTCTTGGGAACCAGAAAGTAGTGGGAGTAACAACTCCGCCCTACTTCTGGGCCAGGAACGCGCTCAATCGTCCCCTTGGCCAAGAGGGCAGTGACTTCCTGCTGGAGAAGCGCAAAATGGTCCCCCGACATGCGGTGGTACTGCGGTGGCATGGCTGGAGGGGTCGCCTCGAAGGGGAGGGAGTAGCCCCTTTGGACGATTTGCAGCACCCACCTGTCCGAAGTGATGGTACGCCAGTGGAGCAGGTGATGGCGAACTCTGCCTCCCACTGGCGTGGAATGGGCCTGAAAGCTCGGACTAGGAAGGCTTCGAGGCAGATGCTGCGGGAGCAGATGTGGACTGACCGGCTCTCTGTCTCCCTGCCCTGCCACGGCGGAGTCCGCAACCGCGTTGAGGCTGGTTCTGCGGCCTGTGGCTGGACAAACGTGCGGGGGCACCCCTTCCTTGGCCACGAAAGGGACGAATAGCAGAAGTTCGCTGGCGCTGGGCCGAGAGGCCCAAGGACTTGGCCGTAGCCCTAGAGTCCTTAAAGCGCTCCAGCACACTATCCGCTTTGTCACCAAAAAGGCGACAGCCATCAAAGGGCATGTCCATGAGGGTGCTCTGGACATCTCCTGAAAAGTTTGTGGACCTCAGCCAGGCGTGACGACGAATCGCCACTGTCGTTGAAATCGCTCTACCCAGCAAGTCCGTGGTGTCAAGTCCACATCGAATGGAGTACCGTACTGCATCACGCCCTTCGGCAAGAGCCTGGGCGAGCCGTGTCCTGGCCTCCTCTGGACACTGGGGCAGCACATCCGCCACCGTATCCCACAAAGAGTGGGTGTAACGGTCCAAAAGACATGCGGTATTAATGGACCGCAACCCCAGGCTGAGGGAGGAAAACAGTTTCTTGCCAAACTGCACCAACCTTTTGGATTCCCGATCCGGAGGTGCGGACGGGAAGGCGGTTTGGGACGTGGAGGCCTGGATGACCAGACTCTCAGAGGTGGGGTGTACAGACAGAAAGCTGGGGTCGCCCGGAGCTGGGCAGTGGCGCCGGGCCTCGTTCCGATCCACAGGAGAGACTGCGGAGGGCTTGGACCAAGTGCCCATCAGAACGTCGGTGAGGGCCTCATTGAACTGCAGTAGAGGCTCTGAAGAGCTTACTGGCGGTTGAAGCACCTCAGTGAGGAGGTTAGTCCTCACGGCCGCTGCAGGGAGCTCCAGGTGTAAGGCCTGGGCCGCCCTGCGCAGCACCACAGCATAAGTTGCACCCTCTTCCGTAGCCACGGAAGGAAGAGAGATGAAACCAGTGTCAGGCGAAGTGTCTAGACCACTGGCATCCCCCAGCTCGTCTGCTCAGTCCTGACTTAACTGGCACTGCTGTGCCAGAGGGTCCTCAGACTCCTCCCAGTCCTCCCCTTCATCGGTCTCCTGGTAAACAGGCAGAAAGGATGGAGCCAGGTCATAGATGAAATGCTCACCCGGAGACGGCGCCGAGCGGCGCCGCTCCGACGTCGGACTCGGACCGGGGCTGAAACTAGGGAGGAGGACGGCGCCGGGAGCGACACCATGGGGGTCGGCGCCGGCGGAGGAGTCGTGAGGTAAACCGGCGTCAACCGGGATCCAGGCCTGGATCCCACGGGGACCTGCTGCGTCGGGACCAAAGTCCACGACGGCGCAGGAGCCGAAGCCGCTGGCTCGCTCAGACCCCCAGTCGGACCTGCGGGGCCCGAAGGCGCGCCGGCAGGCCTCGACGGCAGGTAGAGAGTCCTCATGGCCACGAGGAAGTCTCGAATCTCGCCCGGAGTCGCATGAAGCCCAGGGACCGGAGGGTGTGGGGCCGGATGGGCGAGGGGAGTCAGAAGAGCGAGGTCGCTTCTTCGACTTCTTTTTACCATGCCTCGACTTACCTGAATGCGAGGACTCGGATCCCGATGAGCGGTGATGACTTCGGCTCCGTGACCGGTCCCTCGACCTCCTCCTCGACTGGGACCTCGAGCCGATTGCCGGATCTCGAGGAGCTTGCGGGACGGCTCCTGCCTAGCCTTCGAGGTCAAGGCCCGGCAATCAGGGCACGACTTGTCATCATGGTCGGCCCCAAGACAGTAGAGACACCGATGGTGGGGGTCGGTAACCGACATCAGTCGGTGACAGACGTCACATGGCTTGAACCCGGGCATCCCTACCGGCACCAGGAGTCGAAGTCGACTCGAAAAAGATAGACAAAAATGTCCAAAAGGTTAGTCAAAAAATGACTAAGGGTATGCTCTTCCCGGATCTGCGCTTACTGGCGCGGAAAAAAGAAGAACTGACATCAGCGTGCGAGGGTGGCGGCTAAGTACTCCGACGACGTCATCCCGGCGATCACGACGCCGACGACAGACGTGGAGCCGCAGACGACGCCTACCGACACGCAAGGGTACTGCTCACGAAAAATCTTTCCAGATCCAGCCTGACGCTTGGGGATATTCTAAGGTAAGGAATCTAACTAACGTGTTTCTTTCAGATAGCATGCTTTCTGGGGATGAGGGTTGAAAAACATCTGGTATCAATTTCAGCAATTCTTATCAAAGGTCCAGATAATGTGGAGGCAGACCACCTCAGCAGAGTTTGATCATCATCCCAGAACCTAGCTTTGTCCAGATCAGCTTTACAGAGGGCTTGCAAGAGGTTCAGCACCCTATTCGTGGATCTTTTTTAATCCATGAACTGCCTTCATCTAAGATTTTGTTCAAGGTTTTCAGAGAAAGGAACAAGGAGTATGGATGCCCTGTAACTGCGGTGGTTGTGTATGCCTTTCCTACAACTGTTTCAATTGAGAGGTGGATGTTGAACATTCTAAAGAAAAGGCAGACGTAATCCTTGGTGTTCCATTATTAACAGGGTCACTGGAATTATGAGGCAGGGTTGACTATATTATGCAGCAAGAAAAGGCAGTATAATGTGGCACTTTTTTATACTATTGCTTTATTATTTTGAAAGTTTTACACACTGTAATACTGTCTGCGCAAAGATGTAACCTCATTAGTATCAGTTTAATAACCAAATACAAAAAAAGCAATCAAAAGAGAATAAGTTAACATTTGCAAAGGGCCTTCCAATGCACGTGAATCCACGTCGCCACATTTTTATTAACTTTTGATCAATTTGCACTAGAAACACATTTTTTTTGTTAAAATCTGCAGATTATGCAACAAATTATGGATTGTGTGGCAAATCCACAAATATGCGACAAAGAAAGCTGTGGCTGAGGAATATCATAACTCCAGTGGCCCTGATTATGGATTGCTGGTCATGGTTCCCACTAGTCAAGATGATGGCGCATCAACCTTCTTGGATCCTTGGATTTTTCCTCCTTTTTCAGTCTCTTTCAAAGTCTTTCCTTAAAAATCACCCTTTTGGTTTGAAGGTTGAAAGATTCAATCTTTTAAAGAAGGGTTTGCATCCTTATTTAGTAGCGGCAGTCCAAGGCCATTAATCTTGAAATCATATTATTGACTTTGGGCAAAATTAGATTCTTGGTGTTCATCTCATCTTCTACTTGATCTATTGCTCCTTCATCTCATGTTGGGTAGCTATCACTAGAATCTACCTCTACTCTTAAATTGCAATGGCTTGCATTTAAGTCTTTGCATAACGATATTTATTAACAAGGAGCAGATGTTCTTGTGTCAAGTCTGTTTTAAGATTTCCTATTTCTAGACATCTTTCTCGCATATTGGCCTCTTCTTAGGATCTTCCTTTGGTTTTTAATGGTCTACAATCCTAGCATTTTGAACCTCTTAATTTGAAGTTTTTGCCCTTCAAAGCTGCCTTTCTTATGGCCATCAAGTCTGTACACAGGATTGGGTGAACTTTTACCTTTTCATTGTCATCCTCCTTTTTAAAAATAATTACTAGACGATGCAGTTATTCTGAAAAATTAAGCCTCTTTCCTTCCTAAAGTAAATTCTAAGTATCATTCGATATATAATTTTTTGGGCATCTTTCTCCCCTTCTTCTGATGATGAGATTACTAAGCTTTTTGGATTTTAAATCTGCCTTATCAATTTACCTTGACAGACCAATTAAGTACAGATAAAGGATAGTTTGAGACTTCTAGGTTACCGCGACAAGAAAAGAACGCTACTAAAATTACTATAAATTGATGGATTAAAGAGACAGTTCTATAATAGGATTACTACCATTTGTACATCTTATTTTTACATTCCATAAAGTAGTGCCTTGTGGAATGTATGCAGGCCCAGAGGCAGCAGGAGTGCCGGGCGCAGGGCCTCACCAAGGGATATCGGTGTCCATCCCACTCCCCCACACAAGCAGAAGCACAGGTCTTCAGACTGGCTGATTACAGTGTGGGCTGCAGAGCCCTCTGTATAAGCAGCCAATTAGAAGGCAGCTGAGTGTGACTCTCTTGCCGAAATGTACCACCAATGAGCAGTGTTCCATTAACTGATTCAGCTGAAGCAGGACCTGAAGGCTAGTCTACCACATTTGCCTGCTTCTGTCCAGGCCATAACGGCAAGACTGTGAGCATCAGACGACAAGGGAAGCCAGGCAGGCTGTGGCATGTTTCACAGTGGGGGTTACTGACTTCATAGTTGGGGGAGTAGGTACCCTGCACTGTGATACATGCAGGGGAAGCAGCTGACAGGGTGCGGTGAGCACAGGTTGGCATGGGTATTCTGGGATTCCTTCCCAGACTTCATGTCTGCTGCCTTGCGCACCCATTCAGGCCCAACATGCTTCTCCTCCATACCAGAAGTCTGCACCTGCCTAGTCACTCTGAGTACCTATAGAGCGGTGCCACAATCCCAGAATTCTCTGCGGCCCTAACTCAGCATGTGACGGTAAACCAGTGCAGAGAGGCACACTGCAGAGTCTGAACAGCGAGGAGATTCTGTTTGCGCTCTATTGCTGTTGTGGTCTCTGATGGTGCAGCGGTGGTGCTGGGGAGCGACTGGCCAAGCAGGCAGACTAAGCTGCACGGAGCAGGTGATCAGCCCAGCTTCAAGTGAGTTTCTTTTCATCCAGGAACACACGTTACTAATCAGTGTGCAGTGCATGCATCACAATGTTCAAGTACATGGTGTACTTAAATATTATGATGCTAAGACCGCAGAGACCTACGAACGATCAACCTTGCCAATATACTCTTCATACCCCAGCCCAGGACCACATTATCGCTTTCCCCATTACCAGGGACAGCACACCTCGTTGTTTTACATGTTGAAACTCTCCACAATTATGTATGTGTGCGCCCTAATGGATTACACCTTCTATGCCTTGAAAAAGCCCTAGGCCTGAGCGCCATCAGGGGGCAAAACGCGTATTGGCTGCTTTTGCGTTCTGTTGTTCTGGATCACCAGAATAACCCAGTTCACTCACAACAAAGAATCCTAAGGAAACTGCAAAGGCTACAATATGACTCTTTGACCTCTCCCATACGTTAATCATTAGGGAAAGGATCCACAACTCAGTAACCAGCTCTGTCCTCCTCCTAAACAATAGTGTTCTATATTAATGGGCTAGGGGTTTCCCATTTTGGACATCTGGCACCCATTATATTACCCATCGAACTAAGACGGGCAAGCGAGACAAATAACCCCTGCTCTTACCTCATCAATTATCTAAATTTCTCTAAGACTGGATTCTTGCATGACTGAATTTAATGAGACAAGTAGAGAGCGGACGACTGATTAATTTCAAATTGGAAAATTGACCAGTAGTGCCTCAATAGTGCCAAGTCTCTTCAGGATGGTGTTGACAACTGAAGGTTTCAGATGTTTTGGGGATACGGCATATGGAAGAGACACGTTCTTGGATGCTCTAATGCCAGAGACATGCACTGGGAAAAATCTCTTTGACAATGGGTAGGTTGGTGAAGGCTTGGAGCTTGTCAAACAGCATCACTATTTTGTCATGTCAGCGGGGTCCACGGTAGAAAGGTGAGTGTAATGAGGTTCAAGGGAAAGGGTATGTTAATGATTATGGTTATGAGGTTACGGATTTAGTCCTCCCTTACATTTTCAGAATTTCTTAACTCAAAAATGTCAGCTAGACTGCATTCTTGGTCCTCATGCGACATTTGTTAAGGGATTCCTTCAATACAAATGCAGCACATTTTCCTTGACACACTGGCAGCTTTGTTTAAATACCTGGTGTACTGTGTCCTCTTGCCATAACCTTTTTCCAGTTGGATGGTTTTATTAAGGCAGGAAATGAAGCATCTTTGGGAAAATAATCTGATTATTGCAGCTGGCGGGATGCAATCCGCAGATGACGGGTCAGCTGGATTCCATTGGAGCAGGTTACACTACACATCACCTTGTTATACTGTCTCAATGACCACTGTGGCCTCACCTGGTTTGTATTCCGAGCCGCCTGATGAGCTTCTGTCCGTCTCATTTTTTCCAGTTCTATCTCTCGTGCAATAAGCTGCTTTGTTTGGTAAGTCAGCTGCTTCCGCGCAGGAAGGTCAGGAAACCGGCAAATGTCCTCCACATTTCTAAAAGTTGCAAACAGAGACAGTGTGAACAGGAATGAGTGGTAGTGAACTGCTTTTATCCAGTGGGCAACACCAACAAACATTAGCTATTTGCGCTTTGAAGAACCAGTCTTAAAATGAGCCTCATCTCTAGTATATTTATTTTCCATTATTGCGGTTAACATTCTCTTTCATTATTTTTCCAGATTTTACATTTAAATGATTTTCATGTAAAGCAGAGTTTGCGTCTTAAATGGTAAACATTTAACATTCCTAACACCCAATAAACGTATATGAAGGCATCTCTTGCTTCACAGGGGCCACCCGTCATGTTTTAGAAGCAAAGCCAGATCAGAAAGAGAGCTTCATGCCCAAATGGATGGAGACATTATTTTATGACCATTTACGATGAACACCATTTCCACATATTTCCTTGTAAAAAAAAAAAGAGAAAAATACATTCTACATAAATTAAAAAATAAACAGTACCAGAAAGAAGCACAAAAATTACAGTAACTAAGCCTGAAGACAAGATCTAAGGAATTGTTCTCTTTTTAACATGAAGTTACCGGTGCCTTTTGGCTCCCAGACAAGGTATTATGGATACATAAAGCTATGTAGTACTAAAATCAATTGGTCTGGTAGACTAGCTAGGTTTCTCACCCTTCTTTCGGACAGTGGCACGTTACAGAGGCGGAGTGAGCCAGTTTCTGATAGACTCTAGAGATGATGGGGAATAAGAACCCCGAGAACAAAATCGGAGAGCCTCAAGGAAACTCACATTACCTGAAAAAAGTTTAATCCAAGGAGACAGGAAACAAAGGCACCCATGCAGAAGGTGGAAGGTCCAAACAAAAGAGTGCACATCCAAGAGCTAAGCCCTTTAAATCAGATTTTTTTGACCAAGTCTCGAAATCGTCCTCCTAATCATAAGAAGAAGAAATCTGTCAGTAAGGGCGGCTGGTCTCTCCAATGCCTTTGGTGACGTATAAAAGGCGGGGACAGGATGGAGAAATGTCCAGACTGCTGGCTTCTATTTTCCTTAGGCTAGAGAAGATAGATGGGGACAGGGGTCCAATTAGGACCTTTAATCAGGGGGGGAACTATGGGAGAGGGAAAATGATGGCGCTGCAGGGAGATGGCTTTACCGCTGATTCTTCTGGCCCTACAAGTGCTTCAATGGGACACTTATGAGGGAAGAAGAGGAAAAAAGTTGCATGATTATACAACCAGAAGAATCATTTGATTACCAGAGGGATAGGAAGTAACATCCTGAAATCCTCCGTTTGTTGTGTAAATAAGAAAAAACCCTTTGTTTCATTCTGTTACCGGCTCAGGCATTCGTGGATTTCACAGGTAGAAGTGCCATGATCCATCCTCCAGAAACCAATGAGCACAAGTGCTGCAGAAGAGCATTTACAGAACGCGAGAGCGCGAACATTTACCAATTATTTATGGGGCATAGAATGAAAGAAGAATGACATGGGGACACCCAATCACTGCACATTCAAATACCATCTCAGGAGGCCTGCCTACTGGATTGATACATCTCACCAGGGAAAAAGGGGACGGAGAAGGCTAGAAAGTTCTCATGTGTATTGCGTGATTTCTTTCGCTCGCTTTCAAGGGTAAGAATGACTCCAAGGAATCTTTTTTTTTTTTTTTATAACTCGGTTTATTAAAATTTAAATAAAGCAAATTAAACACAGTACTAGTGCAGTTACAATACAAAATAAAATACCGGAGAACAACAGAAAACATAAATGAAACCAAATTATACATTGGGTCAAAGGAAAAACACTTATAATGTCATCCACCCCTGCGACAGCCAGCCTATGGTGTCACGTCGTCAGCAACGTCACTCGACTCAGCAAATGGGGTACAAATAAAGCCTCTACTTTTGTTCCAGGAACTCCAAGGAATCTTGTCTGCAGTGCTTTTTGATCCCTTGTGGACAGGAAACAGTACTCATGCAGTCTTTCTCAGGACGTTTTGATTCTTAACACTTCATCTGGAAAAATGGGTGAGGAATACTGGGATGCACTGCTGATCTATTTATATGTTCTTTATGGGTTCTGTTTTAGAAAAGACATATCGCTTCATAATTGTCGCTCAATTCTGAGATGTTCAGCGACTGTCGGTGTATAGAAGGTGGATAGTTTTGAGTAAGGCCTGGGGACATCATTTATATAGGGGAAAGAGTAATTATGCAGTGTTACCAATGTTTTCTTTGGTGTTTGTCAGTTAAATGAGGCCTTATGTGCACTTTGACGCATTCCTGATAAAACATGTTAAACATGGCGGCCCTACCTACTAGCACTGCTTATTTACCACCCACATTGAGAGGCTGCAGAGTAAGGACAGGAAATCTATTGTTTTGTTTGATAAAGATGTTTAGCAACAAGGTGCTCTAAGTTGGTCTGGTAATCATTTCTGGAAGGAGAAGACAATCTACTTTTACTTCCAAAAGTCATAGCAAGTGTCTATCAGAAGAGTTTTCAGACCTGCTATGGACTGTAGAACTTACCAGGAGCTGGAGATCTGGACTTGGTTTCTCCTACTGGGCGCTTCTGTATCTGCTCTCATTGGAGTTAAGTTCTTGTGCATCTCTCAGGCTATGATTTAAGCCACAAGGATCAATGCGGACTGCCGCTGGCTCTGTTACTACGTAGACCTGCTTAGTGCATGAAGGAGTTGTATGTTATAAGGTTTTTAAAATAGTCAGACCATTTAGCGCCCGAATCTCATGTGATGTTTAGAAATCTGTCCCTTCATAAGGTGATAGTTGCAGGTCTTCAGTTTAGGTACCAGGTGTGTGGAGAAGACGCTGCTCCAAGTCACATTCTCTAACATCTTACTTAGTAGCTGAAAAGACTGCTCATCTGAGATCACTTTCATGATTGGTTCTTGACGTACAATGATTGATCATGTGTGCATTTGCAGTGGGTTTTAGATTCATTTTGCAGTCTGTTCCCTTATTTCTTGGTTAGTTTTTAATGCGTACCAGAGGCCACACACTCTGCGTAGACAATTAGAAAATTCTACGTTGGGGATTTCTGTTCCCTTGTAAAATAATTCTGTACCTTTGATAGCTTGGGAGTAGATTCCACAGCAATGTTTCCATGCATTTATAGGGGATTAGGGGCTGTACTAACATTTGCTACCGTTTTTTTGTTTCACTTTGTAGGCTCTGATGAAGTCTTATTTTAGAATGTAAAAATTGTAGAGGAACCCCTATAGTAATCAAAATATGCAAATTTCTGTTTAATGGTTAACGACAACAACCAGTGGTGTTTCTTTTCAAGTTTTAGTTTGTCTGGAATTTCGTGGGTTGTGCCAGGAGTTTTGCTTTGCTCTACTGAACAGTTTTCTTCTTTGGGTAGTCTCTTTTGCGTAGTTGTTTTCACAAGCTCGGCATTTATAAAGCGGTAGTCTTTCTTCTTGCAGTTTCTCCATATGCACAACAAATGGTCTTATGGAAAGACGACGAGGACTCTAGAGTATTTCTTTCTGCATGTTTTTGTAATGTGACGTATTAATGAGGCTACCATGTGTCTCAACAACAGGTCTAGGAAATGTACTGCTTGTCGCAGAAAATGTTATGTCATTCGTTTGCTTGGTAATTCATTTGCAGAAACTGCATAGTTTCCTCATCTGACTTGCTTCCAATGCTAACCAAGTCATCAATGTAAGGGTTTTAAATAGCCCTACTTAATTTCTGAAATGACTACCAGATAAGACACATTTCTGCTGGATAAAAAGAAACTAGCAATCTCTGAGTCAAAATAAAAGTCGATTGCCATATCTTTTGTTTGTATGTAAAACTCATCTTCGTACAAAAAAGAAATTCTTGGATGTGAGAAGTTGGCCTGATGTATGATGTCA
This sequence comes from Triturus cristatus, assembly GCF_964204655.1. NCBI lineage: Eukaryota > Metazoa > Chordata > Amphibia > Caudata > Salamandridae > Triturus > Triturus cristatus. The sequence continues at coordinate 1,120,364,498 of NC_140593.1, forward strand.
CTAGTTCTAGTGTACACCTTATATCAGTCCAAATACCCTTATGGTGATTGGTTGTAAAGTCAACCTTCTAGACCAGCTATCCTAGTGGTAGCATGGACAAGGGCAGTCTTAGGCTAAACTCTGAATGGCATGTGAAGCCAGCTGTGATACCATATATAATCCCTTGAATACCAAATGGAAGAACACCACAACAGATATATATATAAAATAAAGTGTATTTATTCTAGTCAAACCCTCAGCACTCTTTATGAGATTAGAGGTAAGTACAACACAGTCTTATTTAAGCATACATTAAGTCACACAGGTAAGTAATACAGTTAGGCCCTAGGGGCCACGCAAACCATATACTAAGTAAGTGGTATAAGGACCACTGTCACGGAAATAGGATAGGCCTAGGGAATCGCTGGGGCTACACTACACTAGCGTTAGTTAGGAAGTGGGAGGCCCACGGGATTCAGGTGCAGAGAGGAAACACTCACGCGTAATGCGTAAAAGTCGATAGAAATAGTACTTGTTAGAAATTAACAGTTTAAGGACACTTCTGAAGCAGCTAGAGAGTCGAGACTCGGAAACTAGACCCTAGGATAGTCACTACCCTTGTGAGCACCGAAGTACCCAAGTTACCTAGCCCACGGGCTGCGGGTGCATAGGTGTGAACTTGCGTCGGTTTTCGTCGTGGACTTCTATGGATGCCTGAAGGAAAGATGCTGACAGGCAGTCAGTGAAGAGTGTCCGGTGGATCCCAAGGCTGGGATCAAGAAGAGAGGAGACCTGCAAGCAGAAGGGACAGAGTCATGGTCACTAGCCAGTGACCACGTGGAACCAGGAAGGAACCAGGCGATGTCGTGAAGATTGCAGGTGAAGGTGAAGCTTGTCGCTGCAGCCACGAGGACCAGCGAACGTCGAGGACGACCAGGAGGCGAGCTGTCCCACGAAGGCTCTTGCCGTCGGCGGCGTCGAAGTTGGACTAGGACTCACCAAGCCTTGGCAAGCGGAACCCACGAATAACGGAGGACTTGTTTCTGGTGCAGACCAGGAAGGTCTGGGGTGCTTCTCTTTTGCAAAGAAGCGGGAGCCAGTCTGGAGGAGCCAAACCAGCGATGAAGATTTCAGGATGCGTCGTCACAAAGGCCACTAGCCAGCGGGCAAGCAACCGGACAGACGCGGCAAGCAGGAAAATGCAGAAGGGCCCCACGCAGGACTCGTGGAGTGTGGGGGGCTGATCTTCGGTGCAGATGGTGCTTGGGGTTGGGGCTTCTCAATCCCCGGTGCACAACTTCGAGGGTGCCTCAGAAGCTGCGCTTGAAGATACTAGCCACTTTTCCCAGGTAGCCGGTCCCATGTCTCTCGTCGCCTCCACGGATCTCAGCTCGGCTGTGGATGTGGATCAGGGTCGGAGAAGTCTGGAAGTCAAGGCTCTGGTCGGGCTCTGCAGTCGGTCCCTCGTAGAACTTTAGCAAAGCAAAGGGTAGTCTCTTGATGGTGCCTGTTTGCACAGGGTAGCCACTCCTTGGCCACAAGGGAGATTCTTCAGTCTTCTTCTTTCGTCGAATGTCGAAGGTCCAGAGTTTCTGTTCAAGTTGCAGGTTCAGGATAATCTAATCTGCTGGGGCCCAGCTACCACTCTTATACTAATCTGGGGGGATGGGTTACCTGCTAGGTCACGCCTTATGGGTGGGACCTGGGAGGGGGGTGGTTACACCCCCTTCCCTTTGTCCAGTTTCGCGCCAGGACAGGGGCTGGTGTGCCCCAGCACCGGTTTGAACTGGACTATACATGGGACACCTTGTGTGCCCCAGGCATGTCTCATTCCTTTCAGCCCTCCCTGCCCCAATACACTAAAGTCTGTCTGGGGAGGTGCTAGCACCTCCCCAAGCAGGAAACCTATTGTCCAAGCCTCCCTTGCCGGGATCACTCCCAGCAGCAGGAGGTCAGACTTGTGTCTGTGGCAGCAGCATCCATTTTGTGATGCTGAGGCTTTGGTTAGAGTTAAACAGCAAAGTAGGATTTTAACATGTCTCTCCCTCTAGAAGGGAGGAATAATATCCTCATCACCAGAAATGGTATGGGGGTATTATTCCAAAGTGTTAGACACCTTACACGACATGTTTTGATAAAGCCAAACCCTAGTTACCATAACCGTTTAAGATTATAAGGCACTTTAAGAGTATATGGTAGGCTATATCATAGAACAGCTATAAGGACATGGTTCCGAAAGCTGCAGACAGGCTCAGCTCATGCTAGAGCACCATCTCGCATGTTACCAAGCACTCTGCCTCCAGGATTGTTAAGGCCTGCCATAGGAGTGACTGATAGGTACACATGTGTCTATATATAAGGGTAGATATAGGCATACTATATCTAAGCAAGGGGTGATTACACGACCTTGCCCCAGCTGAGGGATCAGCCAGTTGTGTCTGATTGGAAGGCCAGACCAGGGGTGGCATAATACATGCTGCAGCCCCTGGGAGGCCTAGGGTACACCTATGCCCTGGGTACCTAGGGTACACTGTACAGGGTCCAATAAGGTGATCCTTACCAATTGGGAATGTACCTAGGGTAAATGGAGTCCATTTTAAAGAGAGAGCAGACAGCCTGAGACCCTGAATGGCAGGATCTCAGGCCAACTAAGTCGAAAAACCAGCTAGACACTAGGCAAAAAGTTGGGGGTAACCATAGTCAGATATCCACCTTCCTACATTGGATAAGTATACTTAGGCTAGATTTACAATTATTTCAGTGGTCACAATATTGGAAAGAAACTTTAAAAAGCATATTAGACTAGAGCGCTAATAATCTCTACCTTTCAACATCTTTTTCGCTGTCACAGGAAACAACAGAAATGGGAGCAGAGATGAGAATAAAAAGAAAACCTAACAATAAAAGAGGAGGATGTGCATCCCACAAGTCACTGTCTGGTAACAAATGACTGTCTGGACCATGAACTGCATACTTATATAGTTTATATTTTTTGCTCAGCAGACTCAAGAGTCAAAGACTTACACTGCTCAGAGAGGACCAGAGTGTTGGTACACACACTTTAATGCTCTGAGGTGCTCACTGTGCACTATCAAGTAACTGAGGTAATGTGACCTAAAAGCTCACAATGACAGTGTGTTAAGTGATCAAGTTATTGGATCTAACTATCTAACTGCAGATTCGTCACAACAAACTATCCACCAGATACCAGACTGCATCCAGATAATTTTGTAGGACTTCTTGGCGCTGGTAGGTGGCATGCATGGCTACACACTGGCTCCATACCTCCCCAGAAGTGATGAAGTGGAGCTGCATATAAATCGGCACACTGACATCAGTTTCCTGTCTTTTCCCTTTCCACATTCTCAAACGTGGAGCATGAACAGTTGTTGGTTACATTATGCGGAGTACTAACTTTGGACCTTTTTAGATGTTAAAAAGAAAACGCTCCATAGAACAATGGGGTGGGAGGGCTGTGAGCTATCTGCAGCTAGAGTATCTACCAGAAAAAGAGTTACCTAGGGTACATAACTTGTTTTTTGGATGGATACTTCTCACCGCAGATTCCTCACCTTAGAATAGATACCAAAGTAGTACTTTCCCAAGGTGGAGGGCCTGTGAACTGGATGTATCCCCAGTAGTCTTACAGAACTGAGGAGGTGAAATGTCCTTCCTACAAGACCTGCAGCAGTTTTCTGTGAATGTATGACCCAACATCTGTGTCGTAGTCTGGCAGATCTCAAGGACAGGCACAACAGTAGTAGCTGTCTTAGCCCTGCTTGGCTGGGCTCTCAGACCTTCGTTGACTGCTGCTTGGCCAGTGTGTAGCAGATCTCTATACAGAGGACTATCCACCTCAGCTGGGCCTCTTCTGCTCTGCCTTCCCTCTCTTTGCTTCACTCAATGATCCTTGTTACGATCAATGTAAAAGCTAAGCAGTCTATTGGGGTCCAATCGATGGAGCCTTCTCTTTCGCGGTATTGGGTAGAGCAAAGATTGCTGACAGAGTGATAGATTGCCTAATGTGGAAGGGAGTCACAATCTATGGTAAAATGGCTGCTTGAGTCCAGAGCACCAGTTAGTCCAGAAAATGTGGTGTAGTGTCGTTCCACCAGCAGTGCCTGAAGTTCACTCATGAGACAAGCAGATGTAACTACAATGAGGAAGAGAGTCTTCAAGGTCAAGAGACGCAGCGAGCAGCTGTGCAAAGGCTCAAAGGGCGTACACAAGAAAAATGTCAAGACCAAGTTATGGTTGCACTGTGGCATCAGAAATGATTTGGGAGGGAATGTGTGTCAAACCTTTAATTAATCTCATCACAACAGGTGATTTGAACAAGAACGGTTGATCCAGCAAACACAGAAAGATTGAAAGGGCCAGCAAAGTGCCTACTACAAGACCTTGCAAGATCAAAGACAAAGCAAACAAACGGACAGCTGACAGGTCTGCCTGTGGGGCGCGGTTTCTGGGCACCCAGAACAAATGGATTTTGTGATTGAGCATCTGATGGCGAGGATGCTATCCACCACTTCAGGTGGCAAATCAAACACAGTCAATTGCCGCCGCTCAGTCCATGCATGAAGGTGTAGATTGCTTAGTTTTGAGTGGAGGACTTTACCCTGTTGCTGAGGAAGGACCTACATCTGCCTGAGAGTCAAATTAGGATCAGGTGTTTCTGCTTTCCTTCTTCCAAGTTGTATTACAGTGGCGGAAAGCATCTAACACATAGAACTGAGGCCATTGTCTTGCCAGGCTGGGCAACAAGCGAAATCATGTCAGAAGAGAGGTAGAAGACAGAAGATATCTTCTGCTATGAAGACTAAAGACTGCAAATATCACTGTGCGGTGTTTGTGGATGAGAACGTCCTTTTGGAAGGTAGAGCAGAATCTCCTCAAATTGATTAATACATTTTATGAGAAGTCTTAGCATATATCTAAAACTATGGAAGCTGGCACTATGGAGGGAAAATGAGACAAATTGGCCAGACATATTGTCCAGGCATAACAGTTGTCAGCAACGTCTTAGGGGTGACTCACATAGAGGGCTTTGCAAGAGATGGCGGATTTCAAAGAGTATGCCAGTGTGGGAAAGGTTTGTTTGGAACAGTGACATGTAAGGCTGAATAACCTATGCGGGAAGGGGAAGACCAGAGCTTTGGGCCTCCCACCCACAGTAGAGGAAAGCTCGTTGATGCTGGAGAAAGCTTTGAGGAAGCTGATCAGGGAGTTTGAATACAGACTAAAACAGACGGTAGAAAGAGCCTACAAGCCCAGTTGGGAGTAAGCGAATGCTGGGTGTACAGCAATGGCGATTCTGGCCTCTCAGAAAAGTCTGGAAACTATAATAAAAGCACTAATACAAAGCAAGATTGCCTTTTGATGATCGTCTACTTTTCTTAATTTGTCTCCGATCATCTTCATAAGAATACAAGCGCTTATGGACATTTCGAAGGGGGTCTTAACGCAGAGCACTGAGATTTCCGTAGCGTTCCCAAGATATCAGACAGCGAGTTACCTGGGCTAGACTTCTGTATTCTCATAGACGGGTACAGCTGAGGCATTCCCACAAGAGCGGGAGGCAGAGGCTTACGAAGAACTGGGAGGCAGTCCTGCGTTGAGGCTGGACAACGCACACACTACCACAGTGGGGAATGGGCTAGGTTTTTTTTATGGCTCTTGGAGAAGTGCTCCTGGCAAGGGGGTTGTTGGGAGTTTAGAGTTAGTGCACAGTTGCAGTCCTCTTCAAGCTGTACTTGTCCGCTCCCCACTGGTATGTTTTTGTTACTACTGTAACTTCCAAAAGAAATGAAGGATATTACCGTAGGAGCCAGCGACCCTTGTGCTGAGGTGTTCTATATTATTTTGATGTTGTGGTAATTGTGTCACTTTTTGGCTGAGAACTGTAGTCTCTAGTAAAGAATATCTAAACCTGAGATGGCCAGCAGTCAGGGCTTTAAGTAGGCTCAGCACCAGCAGTTTTAAAAAGCAGGTGCTGAGATGGGTCCCTATCGGGCTCTCCATTTTTACCCTCAGGGTGAAAATTAAAACCTGCACTAGTACAAGTCACTGCCTTTGATGTAACTTCAAAGAGACTCGTTTTTCAGTTTTATATAGCACTTTACATGAGCACCAGTTACATTACACAAGGACATATTCATGTTTTGAATCACAGGACGTGTCTTAGCTTGAAGGTCGAGCAGCATTTTCAATATTATTATATACAACGAAGTGATAGTTGTTGCTTATTTATATTATGCAACTTACAACCATTGACGAAGCCAACAGTCCTGGCTTGTTGTAGGTGTAGTGTTACTTGTTGTGTTATATATCTGGATGAATGGACAGAAGCAGCAAAATACCAGTGGGGCAGCACACTATGCTAAGCACAGATTTTTAGCTAAAGTGTTATAAGCCACGCCGGCCACGTCCCTATGAGAGACACCCCCAGTTCTTTCATCCCACTTACAGCCCTGCCAACAGTTAACATCCTCCAAGGTGATTTACACTTTCAGGAGTTATTTTAGCATATAATGTTGCCTCTTTATTATTCCAGTACAGTTTGAAATGAGTTCCTCGCTCAGCAATTATAAAATGTAGCCTTAAAATTAGCTGCTGCCAACCAAGGCGCTCTACAGCATGTAACAAGTTTGACCTCTTGACCCCACGCAGCAGCAGCGCCTCGCGTAATTTACGACGCTCGTTGAGATGCAAATCAAGTACATGGGATGATTTTCAAAAAGAAAATGATTGCTTCCTTTCTGAAGGGCAGGGACGACGGCTACTCACGAATGCAGAAGGCCCTTATTACTGGCAGAAGAATAAATGAGATGGTTTAATTGCAATTTCCCGCTTGATTCGCAGTTGTGAGTCCGGATGTGAGAGGTGCACGCCGGCGAATACAAATATGGCGTGATCAAAGCCCTTGTGAATGGACCGCGGCTTCAAGTCACAGAAGAACCTTTTTTTCCCCAAGCCTCTGGTATATATCTCTGGCGACCATGCCAACTTCAATTTAGCAAAATTCAAAAGGGTAAGATAGAATAATAAATCAGTAGGATCTTTATGTGCCTAAAGGCTGAGGGATTACATTTGCCCCCATGGAAGGGGAAATTAATCCTTTTTAATGCCATTTGCTTTAGCAACAAAATCTATAGTCACAAAGGTAAAAAACACTAATTTTAAAATTACACAAAAAAATATATTAATGTAACCATAAATGATAAAGGTAAAACTAATTACAATTGCAAATACATTAAATTACAAAGTGGTTTCACACAGGAAGTGTAAACAAACATTGGCAACATTTGTCATCTTTTAAAGTCGCTAGATGACCTTTTGGTTTAGCTGAAGCCGAACAGCATCGAGAAAAAGAAAAACATGGATGTAGCACTGATGCCTAACAGCATTTGCAAAAAAGTAAAAAGCTGAAATGCCCATTGCAGCTTGATGATGTACAAATGTGCATGCATCAACACTCATTTATGTATCATGACACTGCAGCAGCCATTTCTGTAAACTTCAATTTACCATTCCAAAAAGTCCACCATGGCGCAGTAAATAAAAAATATAATAAAAAGAACATTATAGAGCCCAGCATGATTACGCATATGTGCGCAACTGTCACTACACATGCATTAGTATGCATAACATGGTACAGCTGCTTTTTTAAAACTTTGATTTACCGGTCTAAGATGGCAGATACACTTTTGGATGTGGTAAATTTAAAAAAAGAAAAAAAAGGGAGAGTGAAAGCAGTGGTAGAACAATGTAGGAGCAAAGGTGGGCCCATAGGCGCAATACTTTTTTCTTGGTATAGTAAGAGAATGCCGCCATAAACAAAATACCAACACTGTGCTGTAATATACAAAATATTTCTGGAGGTCAGCACAGTTGAGGCAAAATCAGTCAGTCTGCAGCATCATAAGGGGCCTAAAAAGTGCCTGGACTAGATCATCCTTGTGTGTAACAGGGGAGTTACAGTTAATGACCAATCAATACTTACCTCTGCAGTGCCTGTCAATAAATGCCAATTTTTAAGCAACTGTGAGGACAATCTCCAGTACTCTCCTTTTAGGATTACTACTAACAAGCTGAGGAGGGGCACACTATTTGATTGAAAGAATAGCATCTCTCTTGATAAATGGTCATACAGTTCCACTGAAGGTATAGAACACTGGCAGAGTAGTGCTGGCAGCTTTAAACAATACTGTCAATCAATAAGGCTCCTTGCCTACCCAAGCCTTACCCCTGTGCAAAGCCTACCGAAAGTGCCAGGACTCACTCTTCAAACAAAGTATTGACACACAAGGCACACATCTTCATGCAAAGTACAAAGGCCTTTGAATGTGCAAGAATGTGGGTATGCAAGTTCAAAATAAAGGTGAAATGAAATGTCAAAAAACCCAAAACATAGTGACATACAAACACAAGCCTCTATGTCATTATACTTGAATCCGTTAGACCACAGACAAAGCGAATATTGATAGCTAATAATTTGGTGCCATTTGAAGGCGCTAACGTTAGGTAGATTTATTGTCATAATTAGGTCAGCGGCTGTTCCCAAACTTTCAATTTAAAACTAAAGCGATGGGCCAAAACATGTGTTTGAGCCTGGCGGAGCAAAAGACTATGAGTTAGCCCCTTGGGTCTCTGCCTATCACATCTGAATGAGTCGTCTGGAATAGTTAGCTGTTTTACCCTGAAAGAGCAGTGTGTCCAACATTGCAGGTGGCCCAGGCCTTGTGCGGCGAACAGCGTGTCAAGAACCATTTTCCCACCTGACTCACAGATGCCACAATCCTGCCATTCTCTCGTGGGCGCTCATGCAAGTTCAAGATGGACTTCATAGGAGGCCTCAAATGCTTGATCATCATTGGGTTGCAGCAGAGAGGTTCAGTGGTACGTACAGCACTTGGCACCAGAGCAGTGACTGTGATGGTCTCCAGAACTGAACACCATTTGGTTTCTACTTACGAGATGGGTTTATATTCACCATGGCGGCGCCCATGCAATGGCACGACATCGGTTGCCATTCATGTTACAGAAATTGAACCTGCAACAGTGGTGAATGGTGCACCTGGCGCATCTTAGAGACCAGAGTTGCAGGAAGCAGTGACTTGTGGTGAGTTATACCAACAGGCCCCATGTCATCCTACCAATGTTGGTGTGTGCTCAGGGTGCAGTGGCACCATAAGCAGTAGGCAATTATGTTGCAACAGATAACAGGCTGTTGGAATGGTGGACAAGATATATATATATTACCTACTGGCGATAGCCAGTAGGTAGTTATAGTTAGGACCACGTTTCCATAGGAAAACCTCAACATTCTATTTTGAATAACTTTGGCGCCGGTCGACGAATCCTCGCGAATTTCTCAAAATAGGTGGGGCGCTACGCTCCGCTCCTACCCTGAAAGTCTCGGGGGGATTCGTCAAGCGGGGGCTGAGATAAAAGGGGGGTCCCAAAACGCGTTTTTCCCATGCATTTTTCCATAGGACCTTTAGAACGAGCTACAGCCCGAATGGCTGAACAGAATTACTCAAAATTTGGCAGAGAGGTAGTCCCTAGGTCAAGGAAGTGCCTTTTGTAGGTTTGGTGTAAATCTGTTCAGTAGATTCTGAGAAAATAGCCTTTAAATCAATATATATATCTGAGCCAGCTTACGGTACGCTTACCGTACGCTTACGGTAAGCGTACGGTGGCGTGCGCGAGCGCGATTCTGATTGGCTCTTAGATCTTAGTAAACATTCGAATCGGCCGAAACCAGGAAGCGGCGGCCGCCATTTTGTCTCTCGCACTGAGAGAGATTTTTAAAATCGGAAGCCCAAAAACATGTAAAGGGGCTGTTTTGACAACTCCCTCCCACATAGTCATGTGGAGGGAGTCCCCAAACATCCCCCAAGTGCAAAAACGGTTTTATTTTTTTTTCGGCAATTTCGCGGGGTACGCTTACCGTACGCTTACGGTAAGCGTACGGTAAAAAAATAAAAATAAAAAAAACACTATCCACACTTACCCCACCCCCTGTGCTTTTGGTGGCCGAAGGCCACCAAATGTGCTGGGCTTATTACAATGGAAAAAAACACTATCCACACTTACCCCACCCCCTGTGCTTTTGGTGGCCGTAGGCCACCAAATGTACAGGGCTTATTATAAGGGAAAAAAACTTAGCATTTAAAAAACCGTACTAATTCACTGAAAAAACCATAGGTTTCACACACGTTATAGTTAGGAATTAGCATTTAAAAAACCTTGCAAATTCACTGAAAAAACCATAGGTTTCACACATGTTATAGTTAGTGGAAATTTTACTGATAAAAAACCAATGAAATTGCCCCGTTATAGTTAGCGCAGGCAACTATAACTCACGCGACCGCAATCCTCTGCTGATGACATATGTGTCTTTATGAAAAAAAAATATTTGTAATATATGTATAGCTAAAAATGTATGGAAGAAGACATGGGCAAATAAGTGTCTAAATACAGTATTAGCATCAGCAGAGGATTGCGGTCGCGTGAGTTATAGTTGCCTGCGCTAACTATAACGGGGCAATTTCATTGGTTTTTTATCAGTAAAATTTCCACTAACTATAACATGTGTGAAACCTATGGTTTTTTCAGTGAATATATATATATATATATATATATATATATATATTTTTGCTTTTTGAAAACCTTTATTGAAGATTAAACCACATGTTGCATTACAATCTATCTGTGAGGCACATGCATAGTCACATTTTCACACCCGTTACATACACATCGGGCGTGGGCATGATGATACAACCCAGTGCACTACATAGCAGGAAGAGACCAGGCGCTGAGCTGAAATGAATCATTATGCAGGGCCGAAATGTGTGCGGGAGTTAGTGCGGAGTGTCGTGGGGACGGCAATGCCGTATGTGGCTGATTAGCCGCGGAGTCCGCGTCAGTCAAGGCAGTTCTGTTGGGCGAGTTGGGCTGGACGGGGCATCTTTGCATTGTAGATAGGAGATGAGGGGCCCAGATATCAGGTGGTTGGCTGGTAGTCGGCATCAAATCCCAAAGTTCTCCCAGTAGCGTCTGACAGTGTGCGGAGTCCTCCAGCCAGGCCAGACTTTGGGTGCCGGTCTCCGTCCCCAGTGCATGGACATCCTGCGCCTAGCAAGAACCAGTAGCATGGCAATAAGCTTCCGACTACCGTTTGGGAACTGTTTCACATAGCCGAGGAGGCACACCAGAGGGTCAGGAGCGATGTGTGTGGAGGTGATCTCTGTGATGACAGCGCACACGTCCTGCCAGTAGGCAGAAACAATTGGGCACAGCCAGGCCAAGTGAGAAAAGTCGGCCGCAGGGACGGAGCACCGCATGCATCTGTCACTAGCGATGAGACCCATTCTGTGCAGTGTTGGAGGTGTCCGGTATAATCTGTGCAAGTATTAGAAATGAATAAGCCGCAAACGATAGTTAGGGGACAGGCGTTTAATCTGGCTGCAGCAATGCAGCCAGACATCCTGTGGGATGTCTGTGCCCAGGTCCTCGCTCCAAGCTGTGCGGGCGCGATCAGTATTGACAGGGGATGCAGCGAGTGTGAGGCCATAAATTCTGGTGACCATTTTGCGCGGGGAGCTGGAGGCATAAACCAAGTCGAGGGCAGCAAGCACAGGTGGGGGCTGAGGGAATGTGGGGTGAGTCTCTCGACAGGACGCTCTAATTTGATAGTATAGCAGCGTGTCCATTGGGCCTGCCTCGCCGTCGAGGGTGAAAAAGGTATTGTCGGAATAAAGGTCTGCCAAAGTGGTGAGCCCCATACGCGCAGCACGCTTAGCCATACCGGCAGTCTGCAAGGGAGGGAATGCTGGGTCATTGACTAGGGGCATGGCAGTGGTGAAGAGTGTGCTGGTGCCAGAGTGCTTCCGGAGACCATCCCAGGCCCAGTGCAGGGTTTCCACTGTGTCTATCTCACCGCGCAGGGTTTGGGAGGAACAAAGAGAGCGGTCTGTAGCGGCCAAGGAGCAGCGAGATCGGTCTCCACCGCGACGTGTGGCTGAAAAGGCGTGGGGTGCAACCAGAAATGGAGAAAGCTAGCCTGGGCGTTTAGCGTGTATAACTTGAAATCGGGGGCACCCATGCCACCTCGGGACAGAGGGAGCGTGAGGATGTTGTATGCTATTCGGGGCTGCCGTCCAGACAAGGGTGATAAGAGAGCGTAATTTGTGGAAAAAATGCGCTGTGAGAGGGACGGGGTTTAAGAAGAGGTATAAAAATTTCAGGAGTACCGCCATTTTGGCGATGGCGATACGCCCCGCCAACGATACGGGAAGTTTCTGCCACAACTGAATCTTGGTTTCGAGCCAGTCCATCGCACGGCCGAAGTTGACCTTCCACAGCTCGTCCACGTCCCTGCTTAGCCAGATGCCCAAATATCTGGTGGGACCCGACGCCCAGACGAAGGGATAGTCCGGGGCAAAGGGTGTGGTGGCATCCGCGAGACGAAAAAGAATAGACTTGCTCCAGTTTACCCGAATGCCAGACAGACCCCCTAACCGCACAACCTCCCTGATCATGCGAGCAAGGTTTTCCTGTGGGTTGTGGATGTACAGTGTGACAATGTCAGAGTACATGGAGACGACCAGGGCCCGAGCAGCCAGCGAAACCAATGCCCCTTTGGGTGTGGTGCTGTATGAGCCTGGCAGCAAGAGGCTCCATGGCGATGGCGAATAGCATGGGAGAGAGAAGGCACCCCTGCCTAGCACCCCTTGCGATAGGGATTGGCTCAGTAATCTGACCGTTTATCCCCATGCGGGCGATAGGGAGGGTGTATAAAAGCTGGACCTTGCGCACAAAGACTGGACTGAATCCCAGACGTGGGAGGAGATAAAAAAGGAAGGGCCATTCAAGGGTATCGAAGGCCTTGGCGGCGTCTAAGAGAGCCGCCACGGCCGGTAGGGAGGGGTTGATCTGATGGAGAGCGGCAAATATGGTCCGACGGTTGTGTAATGTGGTGCGTTCGGGAATTAAGCCGGACTGGTCTGGGCGAGCTATCAGAGGCAAGAGAGGGAGAAGGCGCGAGGCCAGCAGTTTAGTGAAAATGTTGTTATCGGTATTAACGAGGGATAAAGGGTGATAGGAGTCGCAAAGTTCGGGGGATTTGTCGGGCTTTAAAAGGAGTGTGAGCTGAGCCTTGCGGAGAGTGGGGGGAATCCGGCTGTGTTCGAAAGAATCATTGTACATGGCGGCCAAATGCAGAACTAGGAGGGGCGCAATTTGCTTATAGAAGGACGCAGGTAGGCCGTCAGAGCCAGGAGCATTGTCCCCGGGGAGACCCCCAGTGACAGCCGTAATCTCTTCTTTAGTGAAGGGTTCGTCTAGGTATTCCCGGTGCTCATTGCCCAGCCAAAGGAGTTCGATGGTTTCAAAATATTGATCGAGGACTTCACAATAGGGCACCTCTCCAGCAGCGTATAGCTGCGAGTAGAAGGTGGAGAACCTGGCAACCACCTCACTGGGGGAGGTCGTCCTGTCCGGGCCCCCATCTTGGAGTGCAGTGACATATGAGGCGGCGTGCGGTTGACGCAGGAGGTTGGCAAGGGTTCTCCAGGGCGGTCGCCCTCTCCGTAGCGAGGGGCGCTCGCCTCCCTGCCCAAGAATGAAATCTCTCAATTGGCTTTGTCATGAAATTCAGTGATTTTGCCCCGGATCTGCGCCAAGGTGTCGGGATTGGGGTTTTGGGACTGTTGGGTATCCAGGGTCCTGATCTCCCCCTCCAGACGCTCTAGGACACCCCGGATGGAGCGCAGTACTCCAGATTGCTTGGAAATACACTCGCCCTGGATCACAACCTTGAAACCCTCCCAAAGTTTAGAGGGGGAATTGACCAAACCGGAATCGAGTTTGGAATAATTGACAATAGCCGTCTGTATCTCCTCGCGGAAGACCGAGTCGCAGAGTGTGTTTGGAGGCAGCCGCCAGGTGAACATGCGTCACGGGGTATGCGGGACTTGGAAGCATAAGCGCACGGGAGCATGGTCGGAGAGGGTGCGGGCCATGTGTTCCACGGAGTCGACCCATGCGAAGGCATCGTGGGTAGTGACCCAAAGGTCCCACCGGGACCAACAACCCCACGAAACTGTCATACAGGTGCCCTCGCGTACATCTGGGTGAGCGTGCCACCATGCATCCAGGAGGGAGTTGTCGGATTAGATGGATTGTAAAAGTGAGGTAGCGCGGGGGTGCAGTGCGTGCGGCCTGGAGTGGTCAAGCGAAGGTGAGGGTGCGATTTTAAAGTCGCCTCCCCAAAGGAGAGTGGCGGGTCCCAGGGTAGAAATGTGCTGCCAAACTCGTGTGAAAAACTCCGGACTATCAGAGTTGGGGCCATATATTGCCGCTAGGATAAAGGGCTGAGCTAGGAGTGTGTCGTGTAGGATAACAAATCGACCCTTCGGGTCATCGATGGTCTGGGAGGTGCGCCAGGGAAGCCCGCTACGCAGGAGAATGGACACTCTGCATGAATAATTAGAATAGAAGGCGGTGCGAATTTCGCCCCAGTGTTTTGAAAGGAGCCTTGAGGAGGTGGCAGGTAGGAGGTGGGTTTCCTGAAGGAAGCATATGTCCACCTTGTACCTTATGAGATGGGTGTGCATAAGACGGGCCTTGCTGTGGTCATTAAGGCCCCTGATGTTCCAAGTCTAGAGCGTGGTATCTGTCATGCCGGGGTGCACTGACGCTAGACGATAGACGGATAGAGACCGATGCGCAGGGTCAGTGGTAAGTGTTAGTGACGTGGTGTGCAATAGCGAATCTGACATAGCACGTGTGAGAAGTTGGCCTGATATATAGTGCTCACTATTCTAGTGATCACTGTGTATCATTCCAAACGACCCTTATTGATGATTGGTTGTAAGTCAACCTTATAGACCAGCTATCCTAGTAGCGTGGATACGAGCAGTCTTAGGCTAAACTCTAGAGGGCGTGTTAAGCCAGCTGTTTACCATCACATATACCCCTTGAACACCAAGTGAAAGGACACCACACAAGTTGTTATGAAAATAAAGGGTATTTATTTATAACAAGACTACCCTGGCTCTTTATGAGTCAGGGAGCTAAGCACAATACAAAACTCTTAGGAAAATACTTCTGGTTGCACAATTTACACAAATGCCCGAGGGCACGAAACCATTACACTGCAAGTGGAATGGGAGAGGTTAGAAAGTCTAAAGTTACTGATTCCGGAGTGATCCGATCAGTGGGACTAAACGAAAAAGGAACTGGACACTTGTAAAGCGAACCTGCGATGGAGCACCGAAATGCTCGAGTTACCTAGCCCAGAGGCTGCGGCTGCGGGAGGCTCGGCAAGATGTCGGGAGTCCTCGTTGTAGTCTCAGGAGCCTGAAAGAAGAGTTGCTGGCAGGCGACCAGTGACGATGTTCAGCGAGATCCAAGCCTGGATCGGGGATGAAGGAAACCTGAAAGCAGAGGGGACTCAGTTCTCAACCGCTAGCCAGCGATCGTGTGGGCACCAGGAGGGTACCGGCTGAAGTCACCTCGACCAGGTGAGTGGATGACGTCGGACTCGGCTGTTCCTCGGACCAGGAGGCGCGGCGGCGACCAGGATGGAGGGCGAGCTGTCCCACGAAGGTGTCTGCTGTCGATGATGCTGGGCCCAGGGATGGGGCAGCGGATCTTGGCAGTGGCAACCCACGCGGGGGAGTCAAGATGGCGTCTGGAGTGGACCAGGAGGGTCCGAGGTACTCCTCTGTTGAAAGGGAGCAAGAGCCAGTCTGGAGCAACCAGACTAGTGATGAAACAATCGTGGTGCGTCGTGAAGAGGGCCGCAAGCCGGTCGGCAAGTGGTCGGACAACGCGGTGAACAGCAAGGAGCGGAAGGGCCCCCACACAGATCTCGTGGATGCTGGGGAGGCAGACTTCGGTGCTGGAGCTGCTCAGGGTTAGGGCTTCTCAAACCCTAGGTGCACTCACTCGAGGGTCCCTCGGTGGGCGTGCTAGATAAGCGTCGTGCAGGTTCTGAAGATGGCCGGTCCCGCAGGTCTCGTCACACCTACGACTCTCAGCTGGGCTGATGATGTAGGTAAAAGGTCAGAGATGGCAGGGAACTCGGGTCTCGTCGAGCTGGGCAGTCTTGATCCGTAGGAGAGACTTACAGCAAACCGCAAGCGCTTAGGTGGTGCCTGCTGGTGCAGGGTGGCTACTCCTTAGCCACAAGGGAGAGTCTTCAGAAAATAGTCAAGAGTTCCTTTCGTGGAAAGTAGTTCAAGGTTCAGAATTATCCAATTTGGGAAGGGGACTCGCTCCTACCTTTATTCTAAGAAAAGGGGCTGGCCCGTGACTAGGTCCTACCTATGGGTGGAGCCAGGAGGGGGGTGGTGACACCCCTATCCTTTGTCCGGCTTCGCCCCGGCTCAGGGGCAGGGTTGACCCCGAAACTGGTTTGAGCCGGGCTATGCACAGTGAGCACCGGGGTGCCACTTGCAATCACCTTCCTTTCAGCCCTGCCTACCTGGGATACACAAACCCTGTCTGGGATGGTGCTAACACCGCCCTCGACAGGAAACCCTTTGTCCAAGCTCCCCTCGCTGGAAGGTCTCCCAGCAGCAGGAGGTCAGACTTGTGTCTGGTGGCAGCATCCATTTTGTGATGCTGAGGCTTGAGTCAACTTTAACCGGGGTTGAAGGTTACTTCCATGTCGTGCCCCTCTAAAAGGGGGGAATGCTAACCCCGTCGCCAGAACTGGCGAGGGGTTCGTATTCCAATTCGTATGACACCTTACTCGACATGTGTAGGTGATGCGATGCCAAAGTTAGCAAATAACCGCAAGGATTATAATGCATGTCAAAGGAGTTGGCCCGCGTCACCATGGAACGGCTATTAGGACTTGGTTCCGCAAGCCGTCGACGGGCTCAGCTCGCGCCAGTGCACCGTCCCACATGATTCCCTGCACTCTGCCTTCAGGATTGATAAGGCCTGCCATAGGAGTGACTGATAGGAATCCATGTGTCCATTTTAGGGTTAGGTGTAGGGATACTACACCTACAGCAACGGGTGATTACACCACTTTGCCCCAGCTGTCGTGCAGCCAGTTGTGTCAGATTTGGGCGGCCATCCAGGGGTGGCATAATACATGCTGCAGCCCCCGGTAGGCCCTGGGTACACCGATGCCCTGGATACCTGTGGTATGCTGAGACAGGGACTGACAAGGCGGCCCAGTTCCAATTAGTGGATGCACCTAATGTACATGTGTGTTAATTTCGAGAGAGAACAGCTAGGCTGTGGGTCTGATTGGCAGGCCCACAGCCAGGGAAAGTCGTAAACCAATGAAGCAAAAGCAAAAAATCTGGGTGATCATAGGATTGCAGACCCTACTCTCCTACATGACCCCCCCCCCCAAACTTTGGGACAATAAGCTAACCTTGACCAGGTGAGTCTTCTTGCTCTAAGTGGAAATACCTGGAGAGCCCATCTGCATTGCCATGATCAGTGCCAGGTCTATGCTCCACTGTGAAGTCCATCCCCTGTAGGGAAATGGACCACCTAAGTAGTTTGGGGTTTTCACCCTTCATTTGATTTAGCCACAAGAGGGGCTTATGGTCGGTCTGAATCTTGAAGTGAGTGCCAAACAAGTATGGCCTCAACTTCTTCAGGGCCCAAACCACAGCAAAGGCCTCCCTCTCAATAGCTGACCAATTCTTCTCTCTGGGG
Organism: Triturus cristatus; assembly: GCF_964204655.1. Taxonomy (NCBI): domain Eukaryota; kingdom Metazoa; phylum Chordata; class Amphibia; order Caudata; family Salamandridae; genus Triturus; species Triturus cristatus. The sequence goes on from NC_140593.1 coordinate 1,120,382,171, forward strand.
GTCAGCCTCCTGCTAATAAAAGCTATGGGCTGGTCATGACCATCAAAATTCAGTTGAGATAGAACAGCTCCCACACCCAGCTCCGAAGCGTCTGTTTGGACAATGAATGGTTTGGAGTAGTCTGGACTCTTTAGGATAGGTGCTGTGCACATGGCCTGCTTTAGGTCATCGAATGCCTTCTGACAGCTTGCTGTCCACTGAACTTTTTTTGGCATCTTTTTACTTGTCAGGTCGTTTAGCGGGGTCACAATGGATCCATCATTTCTGACAAATTTCCGGTAATAACCAGTCAGGCCCAAGAAAGCTCGACCCTGAGTCTGGGTGGTTGGAGGAGCCCAGTCCTGGATGGCCTGTATTTTGCTCTCCAATGGCTGAACCCGGCCTCCACCTACAAGGTGGCCCAGGTATACAACCTGTGTCTGCCCTATCTGGCACTTAGTGGCCTTGATAGTGAGGCCTGCCTTTTGCAGGGCCTCTAACACTTACCTCAGGTGGACCAGGTGATCCTCCCAGGTGGAGCTAAAGACAGCGATATCGTCCAGATACGCCGCACAGAAGTCGTCCAACCCAGTGAGAACTCGATTCACCAGCCTTTGGAAGGTGGCAGGTGCATTTTTCAAACCAAAGGGCATTACCACGAACTGATAATGCCCACCCGGGGTAGAAAATGCTGTTTTGGGCTTGGCCTCCTCAGCTAACCTGATTTGCCAATACCCAGCTGTCAGGTCAAACGTACTTAAGTAGCTGGCCGAAGCCAACCGGTCGATAAGTTCGTCTGCTCTTGGTATCGGGTGGGCGTCAGTCTTAGTGACTGCATTGAGACCTCTGTAGTCCACGCAAAACCTCATCTCTTTCTTACCGCCCTGGGTGTGAGGTTTTGGCACGAGAACTACGGGACTAGCCCAGGGGCTGTCCGAGGATTCAATGACTCCCAGCTCCAACATTTTCTGCACCTCCGTCTTGATGCAGTCTCTGACATGATCAGGTTGCCGATAGATTTTACTCTTTACGGGCAGACTGTCCCCAGTGTCGACCTCATGGGTACACCAATTGGTCTGACTGGGCGTCAGAGAGAACATATGTCGAAAGGATTGAAGAACCGGTTTACAATCCTTTTGTTGATGTCCAGAGAGGCTGCCACAAAAGACAACACCATCTACTGACCCATCGTCAGGGTTCTGAGAGAGCAGGTCCGGGAGAGGGTCACTCTCCTCCTCCTGTCCCTCATCTGTGGCCATGAGCAAGCCCATGCCCTCCCTGTCGACATATGCCTTGAGCCTGTTTACATGGAGCACCCTGTGGGGGCTCCGGGGAGTTCCCAGGTCTACCAAGTAGGTGACCTCTCCCTTTTGCTCAATGATCGTGTGGGGCCCAGACCATTTGTCTTTGAGTGCTGCTGGGGCCACTGGCTCCAGCACCCACACCTTCTGTCCAGGCTGGTACACAGTCAGGACAGCCTTTTGGTCGAGCCAAGCTTTTTGTAGTTCTTGGCTCGCCTCAAGGTTTTTAGATGCCTTTTCCATGTACTCGGCCATCCGCGAGCGGAGACCGAGCACATAGTCCACAATGTTTGATGCCCGCTTTCTGAGGGGTCTCTCCCATCCTTCCTTTACCAAACAAAGGGGTCCCCTTACAGGATGTCCGAACAGAAGCTCAAAAGGGCTGTAGCCAACCCCCTTCTGCGGGACCTCTCTGTAGGCGAACAAGAGGCAGGGTATCAGGACATCCCATCTCCGCCGAAGCTTTTCAGGTAGTCCGTGAATCATCCCTTTTAGGGTCCTGTTGAATCTCTCAACAAGCCCATTGCATTGTGGGTGATAGGGTGTGGTGAACTTGTAGTTGACACCACACTCCTTCCACATAGCAGTCAGATATCCCGACATGAAGTTTGCACCTCTGTCTGAGACGACCTCCTTAGGGAAGCCCACTCTGGAGAACACTCCAAGTAGGGCCCGTGCCACCACAGGTGCTGTAGTGGTCCTAAGGGGAATAGCTTCAGAATACCTGGTGGCGTGGTCCACCACCACCAGTATAAACTTGTGCCCTGATGCTGTCTGGGGTTCCATTGGTCCGACAATGTCGATCCCCACTCGTTCAAAGGGTACCCCCACCACCGGTAGTGGTATGAGGGGGGCCTTTGTCGTGCCACCTGACTTACCACTGGCTTGGCAAGTGACACAGGAGCGGCAAAACTCCTTCGTATCTTCGGACATGTGGGGCCAGTGAAAGTGTGGAACAATTCTGTCCCAAGTCTTATTCTGGCCTAAGTGACCTGCAAGGGGAATCTCGTGGGCCAAGGTAAGAAGGAAACCTCTCAGAGACAAGGGGATGACCAGCCTCCTGGTCGCGCCAGGTTTGGGGTCTCTTGCCTCGGAGTACAGGAGTCCATCGTCCCAGTACACTTTGTGGGTACCTGTGGCGTTCCCTGCAGCCTCAGCAGCAGCCTGCTGTCTGAGGGGTTCAAGTGAGGGGCAGTCTAACTGTGCCTTCCCCAGGTCTTCCCTGGAGGGTCCCCCTGAGCCCAGAAACTCAACCTGACCAGGTTCAAGCTCTTTCGGCTCAGTTTCCCTCAGTTCTTTAAGGTCAGCCTCCTCAGAGACTTGATCCACGACCTGGGGCAAGGGGGAAGGCGAAGCCTTACCCTTACTGCTCCTCTTCTTGGAAGGTGTCTGGTCCGTTCTTCCAGCATCCAGCACCTGTTCAGTGGGGCATCTTTTGGCCTGTGACCTGGTCACAGCAAGGACATGTGCTGGCAAGCCTAACATTTCCATGTGAGTCCTCTGCTCCACTTCTGACCATTGTGACGTTTCCAAATCATTGCCCAACATACATTCTACGGGGAGGTCTGAACTAACCACAACCTTTTTCGGGCCACTTACCCCTCCCCAGGAGAAATCAACAACTGCCATACTGTGATTGGTAGTGACGTTGCTGGCATTGGTCACTAGGTAATCGGTACCTAGCATGATCTGTCCAGGGTCCACAAAGTTAGGCGTCACCATGGTGACACTGGCACACGTGTCCCTGTAGGCCTGAGCCACTTTTCCATTGATCAAAGGTGTCTGTCTGTATTTGCCCAAAGTATTGGGACTGGCATCAGGGGACATATCCATATCCCCTGTACAGACAAGGATGGCCTGAGTGAGCGTGCTGACTAAGTCGTCACTCCCCTCGGTTCCCAAGGTTAACCCAACTAATGCCTTGGGAGGCGCACTACCACTGCTGACTGTACTAGGGGTTGCAGGTGCCTTAGGGGCTGCAGTGGCAGGAGTTTGCCCTCCTTTCTTGGTGCACTCACTAAACCAGTGAGTCTTACTTTTACAGTATTGGCACCACCTTTTTGACTGGCCTTCTTGAGTCTTCTTCTTCTGTGAAGCCTGACCCCCACCCTCTTTGGTTTGTTGGGGACCTGTCGAAGACTTCTGGTCATTTTGTTCGTTCTTGTTACTACCATTTTGGTCTGCTTTCTTCTGACCACCCTGGTTCTGATTCTGGTTCTGCTTGACCCTTGTTCTGACCCATCTGTCTGCCTTCTTTCCCAATTCTTGGGGAGAGGTCAGATCCGAGTCGACAAGGTGCTGATGCAACAATTGGTTCTGACAGTTGTTTAAAATCTGTTCTCGCATGATAAGATTGTACAATCCTGTGTAATCAGTAACCTTGCTACCCAGCAACCAGCCTTCCAAAGCCTTAGTGGCACAATCGACAAAGTCAGTCCAATCCTGAGACTGAATTTTCTGGGTGTCCCGGAACAGCACCCGGTACTGTTCCGTGGTTAAGCCAAACCCATCAATTAGTGTGTTCTTCAGGACTTGGTAGTTGTTAGCATCCTCAGCTCTCGTAGTGAGGAGCTTGTCCCTTCCTTTACCTTCAAAGTAAAGCCACAGTATAGCTGCCCACTGACTTGGGGGGACGCACTGGACAGTGCAGGCCCTCTCCAAAGCAGTTATCCACTTGTGGATGTCGTCCCCTTGTTTAAAGGGGGGCACTATTTTACTCAGGTGTCTAGTGTCTATACCCCTGTCTTTCTCTCTATTGAGAATGCTGCCACCAGTGGGATCTAACCCACTTAATTTCTGCTCTCGGGCCAGGGCATGTCTTTCTTTGGCGAGGGCAAGTTCTTCCCGCTCGATCCTCAGATTGACTTCCCTCATCTTCGCTTCATGCTCCCTTCTCTGAGGGAACGTCATTCCTCTCTGAGAAGATGCCTGAGAGACATGTGTATGAACCGATCTGCCAGAGCTTCTGGAGAGAGACCTAGCTCGTCCGTTCCCAAGGTTAGGCCTGCTTGAGCGTGGGCCCGGGGCTCCCCCAGTTCCATTCTCATGCCTGCTTAAGTTGGTCCTTGTAAGCCTGCTGACTACCACTGGACCTTTGTTTGCCTCGTCTTCTGATAACTCCTCCTCGTCCACCTCCTCTGTGTGGAGGTCGAGGTCTGGGTCACCGAGGGTTCCCTCTAAGGGAGGCATGTTCCCATCCGCACTGGGGGGACCTGTGTTAGAGGACCTCCTAGCATCGTACGCCTCTAAGAGACCTATCAGAATTGCGATGGTAGGGTTAGAACCCTGGTTTAGCTTCCTGGAGGCACACAGTTGTCTCATCTCCTTGAAGCTAAGAGCTGCATATCGTGACACGACCTGTGGAGGGTCACTGACCACTAAGGGAGTCTCCGCAGACTCTCCGTGGACCGACATGCTTTTCTAGTGAGGTGTAAGTGATGCACCTACCTACACTATGGGTTTACCTACTGATCCCTTGCTAAGAGTTGTAGTCAGGGTGTGCTAAGCCCTGTTACACTACAACAGCCGGTTCAGTAGAACTCGGAGTATTCTAAGTTAAGTTATATGTACCTGGGTACTTATGTGATCTTTCACTTCGATATTCTTAGGATACGTGTGTGGTAAAACAACAGCAAGCTCAAATCCCAACCGCTGCTCACCAATGTGAGAAGTTGGCCTGATATATAGTGCTCACTATTCTAGTGATCACTATGTATCATTCCAAACGACCCTTATTGATGATTGGTTGTAAGTCAACCTTATAGACCAGCTATCCTAGTAGCGTGGATACGAGCAGTCTTAGGCTAAACTCTAGAGGGCGTGTTAAGCCAGCTGTTTACCATCACATATACCCCTTGAACACCAAGTGAAAGGACACCACACAAGTTGTTATGAAAATAAAGGGTATTTATTTATAACAAGACTACCCTGGCTCTTTATGAGTCAGGGAGCTAAGCACAATACAAAACTCTTAGGAAAATACTTCTGGTTGCACAATTTACACAAATGCCCGAGGGCACGAAACCATTACACTGCAAGTGGAATGGGAGAGGTTAGAAAGTCTAAAGTTACTGATTCCGGAGTGATCCGATCAGTGGGACTAAACGAAAAAGGAACTGGACACTTGTAAAGCGAACCTGCGATGGAGCACCGAAATGCTCGAGTTACCTAGCCCAGAGGCTGCGGCTGCGGGAGGCTCGGCAAGATGTCGGGAGTCCTCTTTGTAGTCTCAGGAGCCTGAAAGAAGAGTTGCTGGCAGGCGACCAGTGACGATGTTCAGCGAGATCCAAGCCTGGATCGGGGATGAAGGAAACCTGAAAGCAGAGGGGACTCAGTTCTCAACCGCTAGCCAGCGATCGTGTGGGCACCAGGAGGGTACCGGCTGAAGTCACCTCGACCAGGTGAGTGGATGACGTCGGACTCGGCTGTTCCTCGGACCAGGAGGCGCGGCGGCGACCAGGATGGAGGGCGAGCTGTCCCACGAAGGTGTCTGCTGTCGATGATGCTGGGCCCAGGAATGGGGCAGCGGATCTTGGCAGTGGCAACCCACGCGGGGGAGTCAAGATGGCGTCTGGAGTGGACCAGGAGGGTCCGAGGTACTCCTCTGTTGAAAGGGAGCAAGAGCCAGTCTGGAGCAACCAGACTAGTGATGAAACAATCGTGGTGCGTCGTGAAGAGGGCCGCAAGCCGGTCGGCAAGTGGTCGGACAACGCGGTGAACAGCAAGGAGCGGAAGGGCCCCCACACAGATCTCGTGGATGCTGGGGAGGCAGACTTCGGTGCTGGAGCTGCTCAGGGTTAGGGCTTCTCAAACCCTAGGTGCACTCACTCGAGGGTCCCTCGGTGGGCGTGCTAGATAAGCGTCGTGCAGGTTCTGAAGATGGCCGGTCCCGCAGGTCTTGTCACACCTACGACTCTCAGCTGGGCTGATGATGTAGGTAAAAGGTCAGAGATGGCAGGGAACTCGGGTCTCGTCGAGCTGGGCAGTCTTGATCCGTAGGAGAGACTTACAGCAAACCGCAAGCGCTTAGGTGGTGCCTGCTGGTGCAGGGTGGCTACTCCTTAGCCACAAGGGAGAGTCTTCAGAAAATAGTCAAGAGTTCCTTTCGTGGAAAGTAGTTCAAGGTTCAGAATTATCCAATTTGGGAAGGGGACTCGCTCCTACCTTTATTCTAAGAAAAGGGGCTGGCCCGTGACTAGGTCCTACCTATGGGTGGAGCCAGGAGGGGGGTGGTGACACCCCTATCCTTTGTCCGGCTTCGCCCCGGCTCAGGGGCAGGGTTGCCCCCGAAACTGGTTTGAGCCGGGCTATGCACAGTGAGCACCGGGGTGCCACTTGCAATCACCTTCCTTTCAGCCCTGCCTACCTGGGATACACAAACCCTGTCTGGGATGGTGCTAACACCGCCCTCGACAGGAAACCCTTTGTCCAAGCTCCCCTCGCTGGAAGGTCTCCCAGCAGCAGGAGGTCAGACTTGTGTCTGGTGGCAGCATCCATTTTGTGATGCTGAGGCTTGAGTCAACTTTAACCGGGGTTGAAGGTTACTTCCATGTCGTGCCCCTCTAAAAGGGGGGAATGCTAACCCCGTCGCCAGAACTGGCGAGGGGTTCGTATTCCAATTCGTATGACACCTTACTCGACATGTGTAGGTGATGCGATGCCAAAGTTAGCAAATAACCGCAAGGATTATAATGCATGTCAAAGGAGTTGGCCCGCGTCACCATGGAACGGCTATTAGGACTTGGTTCCGCAAGCCGTCGACGGGCTCAGCTCGCGCCAGTGCACCGTCCCACATGATTCCCTGCACTCTGCCTTCAGGATTGATAAGGCCTGCCATAGGAGTGACTGATAGGAATCCATGTGTCCATTTTAGGGTTAGGTGTAGGGATACTACACCTACAGCAACGGGTGATTACACCACTTTGCCCCAGCTGTCGTGCAGCCAGTTGTGTCAGATTTGGGCGGCCATCCAGGGGTGGCATAATACATGCTGCAGCCCCCGGTAGGCCCTGGGTACACCGATGCCCTGGATACCTGTGGTATGCTGAGACAGGGACTGACAAGGCGGCCCAGTTCCAATTAGTGGATGCACCTAATGTACATGTGTGTTAATTTCGAGAGAGAACAGCTAGGCTGTGGGTCTGATTGGCAGGCCCACAGCCAGGGAAAGTCGTAAACCAATGAAGCAAAAGCAAAAAATCTGGGTGATCATAGGATTGCAGACCCTACTCTCCTACATGACCCCCCCCCCAAACTTTGGGACAATAAGCTAACCTTGACCAGGTGAGTCTTCTTGCTCTAAGCGGAAATACCTGGAGAGCCCATCTGCATTGCCATGATCAGTGCCAGGTCTATGCTCCACTGTGAAGTCCATCCCCTGTAGGGAAATGGACCACCTAAGTAGTTTGGGGTTTTCACCCTTCATTTGATTTAGCCACAAGAGGGGCTTATGGTCAGTCTGAATCTTGAAGTGAGTGCCAAACAAGTATGGCCTCAACTTCTTCAGGGCCCAAACCACAGCAAAGGCCTCCCTCTCAATAGCTGACCAATTCTTCTCTCTGGGGGTCAGCCTCCTGCTAATAAAAGCTATGGGCTGGTCATGACCATCAAAATTCAGTTGAGATAGAACAGCTCCCACACCCAGCTCCGAAGCGTCTGTTTGGACAATGAATGGTTTGGAGTAGTCTGGACTCTTTAGGATAGGTGCTGTGCACATGGCCTGCTTTAGGTCATCGAATGCCTTCTGACAGCTTGCTGTCCACTGAACTTTTTTGGGCATCTTTTTACTTGTCAGGTCGTTTAGCGGGGTCACAATGGATCCATAATTTCTGACAAATTTCCGGTAATAACCAGTCAGGCCCAAGAAAGCTCGAACCTGAGTCTGGGTGGTTGGAGGAGCCCAGTCCTGGATGGCCTGTATTTTGCTCTCCAATGGCTGAACCCGGCCTCCACCTACAAGGTGGCCCAGGTATACAACCTGTGTCTGCCCTATCTGGCACTTAGTGGCCTTGATAGTGAGGCCTGCCTTTTGCAGGGCCTCTAACACTTACCTCAGGTGGACCAGGTGATCCTCCCAGGTGGAGCTAAAGACAGCGATATCATCCAGATACGCCGCACAGAAGTCGTCCAACCCAGTGAGAACTCGATTCACCAGCCTTTGGAAGGTGGCAGGTGCATTTTTCAAACCAAAGGGCATTACCACGAACTGATAATGCCCACCCGGGGTAGAAAATGCTGTTTTGGGCTTGGCCTCCTCAGCTAACCTGATTTGCCAATACCCAGCTGTCAGGTCAAACGTACTTAAGTAGCTGGCCGAAGCCAACCGGTCGATAAGTTCGTCTGCTCTTGGTATCGGGTGGGCGTCAGTCTTAGTGACTGCATTGAGACCTCTGTAGTCCACGCAAAACCTCATCTCTTTCTTACCGCCCTGGGTGTGAGGTTTTGGCACGAGAACTACGGGACTAGCCCAGGGGCTGTCCGAGGATTCAATGACTCCCAGCTCCAACATTTTCTGCACCTCCGTCTTGATGCAGTCTCTGACATGATCAGGTTGCCGATAGATTTTACTCTTTACGGGCAGACTGTCCCCAGTGTCGACCTCATGGGTACACCAATTGGTCTGACTGGGCGTCAGAGAGAACATATGTCGAAAGGATTGAAGAACCTGTTTACAATCCTTTTGTTGATGTCCAGAGAGGCTGCCACAAAAGACAACACCATCTACTGACCCATCGTCAGGGTTCTGAGAGAGCAGGTCCGGGAGAGGGTCACTCTCCTCCTCCTGTCCCTCATCTGTGGCCATGAGCAAGCCCATGCCCTCCCTGTCGACATATGCCTTGAGCCTGTTTACATGGAGCACCCTGTGGGGGCTCCGGGGAGTTCCCAGGTCTACCAAGTAGGTGACCTCTCCCTTTTGCTCAATGATCGTGTGGGGCCCAGACCATTTGTCTTTGAGTGCTGCTGGGGCCACTGGCTCCAGCACCCACACCTTCTGTCCAGGCTGGTACACAGTCAGGACAGCCTTTTGGTCGAGCCAAGCTTTTTGTAGTTCTTGGCTCGCCTCAAGGTTTTTAGATGCCTTTTCCATGTACTCGGCCATCCGCGAGCGGAGACCGAGCACATAGTCCACAATGTTTGATGCCCGCTTTCTGAGGGGTCTCTCCCATCCTTCCTTTACCAAACAAAGGGGTCCCCTTACAGGATGTCCGAACAGAAGCTCAAAAGGGCTGTAGCCAACCCCCTTCTGCGGGACCTCTCTGTAGGCGAACAAGAGGCAGGGTATCAGGACATCCCATCTCCGCCGAAGCTTTTCAGGTAGTCCGTGAATCATCCCTTTTAGGGTCCTGTTGAATCTCTCAACAAGCCCATTGCATTGTGGGTGATAGGGTGTGGTGAACTTGTAGTTGACACCACACTCCTTCCACATAGCAGTCAGATATCCCGACATGAAGTTTGCACCTCTGTCTGAGACGACCTCCTTAGGGAAGCCCACTCTGGAGAACACTCCAAGTAGGGCCCGTGCCACCACAGGTGCTGTAGTGGTCCTAAGGGGAATAGCTTCAGAATACCTGGTGGCGTGGTCCACCACCACCAGTATAAACTTGTGCCCTGATGCTGTCTGGGGTTCCATTGGTCCGACAATGTCGATCCCCACTCGTTCAAAGGGTACCCCCACCACCGGTAGTGGTATGAGGGGGGCCTTTGTCGTGCCACCTGACTTACCACTGGCTTGGCAAGTGACACAGGAGCGGCAAAACTCCTTCGTATCTTCGGACATGTGGGGCCAGTGAAAGTGTGGAACAATTCTGTCCCAAGTCTTATTCTGGCCTAAGTGACCTGCAAGGGGAATCTCGTGGGCCAAGGTAAGAAGGAAACCTCTCAGAGACAAGGGGATGACCAGCCTCCTGGTCGCGCCAGGTTTGGGGTCTCTTGCCTCGGAGTACAGGAGTCCATCGTCCCAGTACACTTTGTGGGTACCTGTGGCGTTCCCTGCAGCCTCAGCAGCAGCCTGCTGTCTGAGGGGTTCAAGTGAGGGGCAGTCTAACTGTGCCTTCCCCAGGTCTTCCCTGGAGGGTCCCCCTGAGCCCAGAAACTCAACCTGACCAGGTTCAAGCTCTTTCGGCTCAGTTTCCCTCAGTTCTTTAAGGTCAGCCTCCTCAGAGACTTGATCCACGACCTGGGGCAAGGGGGAAGGCGAAGCCTTACCCTTACTGCTCCTCTTCTTGGAAGGTGTCTGGTCCGTTCTTCCAGCATCCAGCACCTGTTCAGTGGGGCATCTTTTGGCCTGTGACCTGGTCACAGCAAGGACATGTGCTGGCAAGCCTAACATTTCCATGTGAGTCCTCTGCTCCACTTCTGACCATTGTGACGTTTCCAAATCATTGCCCAACATACATTCTACGGGGAGGTCTGAACTAACCACAACCTTTTTCGGGCCACTTACCCCTCCCCAGGAGAAATCAACAACTGCCATACTGTGATTGGTAGTGACGTTGCTGGCATTGGTCACTAGGTAATCGGTACCTAGCATGATCTGTCCAGGGTCCACAAAGTTAGGCGTCACCATGGTGACACTGGCACACGTGTCCCTGTAGGCCTGAGCCACTTTTCCATTGATCAAAGGTGTCTGTCTGTATTTGCCCAAAGTATTGGGACTGGCATCAGGGGACATATCCATATCCCCTGTACAGACAAGGATGGCCTGAGTGAGCGTGCTGACTAAGTCGTCACTCCCCTCGGTTCCCAAGGTTAACCCAACTAATGCCTTGGGAGGCGCACTACCACTGCTGACTGTACTAGGGGTTGCAGGTGCCTTAGGGGCTGCAGTGGCAGGAGTTTGCCCTCCTTTCTTGGTGCACTCACTAAACCAGTGAGTCTTACTTTTACAGTATTGGCACCACCTTTTTGACTGGCCTTCTTGAGTCTTCTTCTTCTGTGAAGCCTGACCCCCACCCTCTTTGGTTTGTTGGGGACCTGTCGAAGACTTCTGGTCATTTTGTTTGTTCTTGTTACTACCATTTTGGTCTGCTTTCTTCTGACCACCCTGGTTCTGATTCTGGTTCTGCTTGACCCTTGTTCTGACCCATCTGTCTGCCTTCTTTCCCAATTCTTGGGGAGAGGTCAGATCCGAGTCGACAAGGTGCTGATGCAACAATTGGTTCTGACAGTTGTTTAAAATCTGTTCTCGCATGATAAGATTGTACAATCCTGTGTAATCAGTAACCTTGCTACCCAGCAACCAGCCTTCCAAAGCCTTAGTGGCACAATCGACAAAGTCAGTCCAATCCTGAGACTGAATTTTCTGGGTGTCCCGGAACAGCACCCGGTACTGTTCCGTGGTTAAGCCAAACCCATCAATTAGTGTGTTCTTCAGGACTTGGTAGTTGTTAGCATCCTCAGCTCTCGTAGTGAGGAGCTTGTCCCTTCCTTTACCTTCAAAGTAAAGCCACAGTATAGCTGCCCACTGACTTGGGGGGACGCACTGGACAGTGCAGGCCCTCTCCAAAGCGGTTATCCACTTGTGGATGTCGTCCCCTTGTTTAAAGGGGGGCACTATTTTACTCAGGTGTCTAGTGTCTATACCCCTGTCTTTCTCTCTATTGAGAATGCTGCCACCAGTGGGATCTAACCCACTTAATTTCTGCTCTCGGGCCAGGGCATGTCTTTCTTTGGCGAGGGCAAGTTCTTTCCGCTCGATCCTCAGATTGACTTCCCTCATCTTCGCTTCATGCTCCCTTCTCTGAGGGAACGTCATTCCTCTCTGAGAAGATGCCTGAGAGACATGTGTATGAACCGATCTGCCAGAGCTTCTGGAGAGAGACCTAGCTCGTCCGTTCCCAAGGTTAGGCCTGCTTGAGCGTGGGCCCGGGGCTCCCCCAGTTCCATTCTCATGCCTGCTTAAGTTGGTCCTTGTAAGCCTGCTGACTACCACTGGACCTTTGTTTGCCTCGTCTTCTGATAACTCCTCCTCGTCCTCCTCCTCTGTGTGGAGGTCGAGGTCTGGGTCACCGAGGGTTCCCTCTAAGGGAGGCATGTTCCCATCCGCACTGGGGGGACCTGTGTTAGAGGACCTCCTAGCATCGTACGCCTCTAAGAGACCTATCAGAATTGCGATGGTAGGGTTAGAACCCTGGTTTAGCTTCCTGGAGGCACACAGTTGTCTCATCTCCTTGAAGCTAAGAGCTGCATATCGTGACACGACCTGTGGAGGGTCACTGACCACTAAAGGAGTCTCCGCAGACTCTCCGTGGACCGACATGCTTTTCTAGTGAGGTGTAAGTGATGCACCTACCTACACTATGGGTTTACCTACTGATCCCTTGCTAAGAGTTGTAGTCAGGGTGTGCTAAGCCCTGTTACACTACAACAGCCGGTTCAGTAGAATTCGGAGTATTCTAAGTTAAGTTATATGTACCTGGGTACTTATGTGATCTTTCACTTCGATATTCTTAGGATACGTGTGTGGTAAAACAACAGCAAGCTCAAATCCCAACCGCTGCTCACCAATGTGAGAAGTTGGCCTGATATATAGTGCTCACTATTCTAGTGATCACTATGTATCATTCCAAACGACCCTTATTGATGATTGGTTGTAAGTCAACCTTATAGACCAGCTATCCTAGTAGCGCGGATACGAGCAGTCTTAGGCTAAACTCTAGAGGGCGTGTTAAGCCAGCTGTTTACCATCACATATACCCCTTGAACACCAAGTGAAAGGACACCACACAAGTTGTTATGAAAATAAAGGGTATTTATTTATAACAAGACTACCCTGGCTCTTTATGAGTCAGGGAGCTAAGCACAATACAAAACTCTTAGGAAAATACTTCTGGTTGCACAATTTACACAAATGCCCGAGGGCACGAAACCATTACACTGCAAGTGGAATGGGAGAGGTTAGAAAGTCTAAAGTTACTGATTCCGGAGTGATCCGATCAGTGGGACTAAACGAAAAAGGAACTGGACACTTGTAAAGCGAACCTGCGATGGAGCACCGAAATGCTCGAGTTACCTAGCCCAGAGGCTGCGGCTGCGGGAGGCTCGGCAAGATGTCGGGAGTCCTCGTTGTAGTCTCAGGAGCCTGAAAGAAGAGTTGCTGGCAGGCGACCAGTGACTATGTTCAGCGAGATCCAAGCCTGGATCGGGGATGAAGGAAACCTGAAAGCAGAGGGGACTCAGTTCTCAACCGCTAGCCAGCGATCGTGTGGGCACCAGGAGGGTACCGGCTGAAGTCACCTAGACCAGGTGAGTGGATGACGTCGGACTCGGCTGTTCCTCGGACCAGGAGGCGCGGCGGCGACCAGGATGGAGGGCGAGCTGTCCCAAGAAGGTGTCTGCTGTCGATGATGCTGGGCCCAGGAATGGGGCAGCGGATCTTGGCAGTGGCAACCCACGCGGGGGAGTCAAGATGGCGTCTGGAGTGGACCAGGAGGGTCCGAGGTACTCCTCTGTTGAAAGGGAGCAAGCGCCAGTCTGGAGCAACCAGACTAGTGATGAAACAATCGTGGTGCGTCGTGAAGAGGGCCACAAGCCGGTCGGCAAGTGGTCGGACAACGCGGTGAACAGCAAGGAGCGGAAGGGCCCCCACACAGATCTCGTGGATGCTGGGGAGGCAGACTTCGGTGCTGGAGCTGCTCAGGGTTAGGGCTTCTCAAACCCTAGGTGCACTCACTCGAGGGTCCCTCGGTGGGCGTGCTAGATAAGCGTCGTGCAGGTTCTGAAGATGGCCGGTCCCGCAGGTCTCGTCACACCTACGGCTCTCAGCTGGGCTGATGATGTAGGTAAAAGGTCAGAGATGGCAGGGAACTCGGGTCTCGTCGAGCTGGGCAGTCTTGATCCGTAGGAGAGACTTACAGCAAACCGCAAGCGCTTAGGTGGTGCCTGCTGGTGCAGGGTGGCTACTCCTTAGCCACAAGGGAGAGTCTTCAGAAAATAGTCAAGAGTTCCTTTCGTGGAAAGTAGTTCAAGGTTCAGAATTATCTAATTTGGGAAGGGGACTCGCTCCTACCTTTATTCTAAGAAAAGGGGCTGGCCCGTGACTAGGTCCTACCTATGGGTGGAGCCAGGAGGGGGGTGGTGACACCCCTATCCTTTGTCCGGCTTCGCCCCGGCTCAGGGGCAGGGTTGCCCCCGAAACTGGTTTGAGCTGGGCTATGCACAGTGAGCACCGGGGTGCCACTTGCAATCACCTTCCTTTCAGCCCTGCCTACCTGGGATACACAAACCCTGTCTGGGATGGTGCTAACACCGCCCTCGACAGGAAACCCTTTGTCCAAGCTCCCCTCGCTGGAAGGTCTCCCAGCAGCAGGAGGTCAGACTTGTGTCTGGTGGCAGCATCCATTTTGTGATGCTGAGGCTTGAGTCAACTTTAACCGGGGTTCAAGGTTACTTCCATGTCGTGCCCCTCTAAAAGGGGGGAATGCTAACCCCGTCGCCAGAACTGGCGAGGGGTTCGTATTCCAATTCGTATGACACCTTACTCGACATGTGTAGGTGATGCGATGCCAAAGTTAGCAAATAACCGCAAGGATTATAATGCATGTCAAAGGAGTTGGCCCGCGTCACCATGGAACGGCTATTAGGACTTGGTTCCGCAAGCCGTCGACGGGCTCAGCTCGCGCCAGAGCACCGTCCCACATGATTCCCTGCACTCTGCCTTCAGGATTGATAAGGCCTGCCATAGGAGTGACTGATAGGAATCCATGTGTCCATTTGAGGGTTAGGTGTAGGGATACTACACCTACAGCAACGGGTGATTACACCACTTTGCCCCAGCTGTCGTGCAGCCAGTTGTGTCAGATTTGGGCGGCCATCCAGGGGTGGCATAATACATGCTGCAGCCCCCGGTAGGCCCTGGGTAAACCGATGCCCTGGATACCTGTGGTATGCTGAGACAGGGACTGACAAGGCGGCCCAGTTCCAATTAGTGGATGCACCTAATGTACATGTGTGTTAATTTCGAGAGAGAACAGCTAGGCTGCGGGTCTGATTGGCAGGCCCACAGCCAGGGAAAGTCGTAAACCAATGAAGCAAAAGCAAAAAATCTGGGTGATCATAGGATTGCAGACCCTACTCTCCTACAGCACGCAACATGAAACAAAATTAAATAAAGAAGGTAACAAGCCTCTGAGGAGAGGCAACAAGCCCAGACCCCCCACCCACTCCAACCCCCCAATTAGATTGAGTATTCCTCCCTACCCTGCCCCGGGGACCCAAACTTGGAAGGGGACCCAAGGAATCGAAGGAGGGAATTATCCCGAGGAGGCATGGCTCCACCTGGCGTACACCCCCATCACAAGGACAGGGTGGCCAAGCCGTGATAGAGTTCGGACATCAGTTTCACATTGCATAGAGTTACAACAGGGTATTGTCATGGCGAGGTGGGCGCTGCCACTGAGCACGGGATGATCCAAGCAACGAGTTCGGGAAGCCCCCCGGGGACAACGGATTCAGCCAATTCCTTCATGGGCGACCCAGTGCAAAGCATAAGAACCAGCCTCCCCGAATCGTGGGGTCAGGGGATGGGAAAAGTAACGCAAAAATACTGTAATCTAGCAGCAACCAGAGAGGGCGTCAGAACAAACATGGTGAATGGCAATGTCAAGGCAACGAAAGCCCACTCTAGTCATTGTCACACTTTCCACCTCTGTCAACCTGCTGCGAGCTGGGTGGGGACAGGCGCTGTCGCTTGTCTAGTTTCTTCGCATAGGCAAGGGCGGCTGATGGCTCGTTGAAGATGTGTGTCTGTGGGCCGTCTTTAACACATTTTTTGGCCGGGTAGACCAGGGAGTAGGAGACGTCGTGCTTCTGGAGCAGGCGTTTAGCCGGGAGAAACTCTCGCCGGGCGACCTGTACCGCCACCATGAAGTCCGGGTAGAAGGAGAGAGAGTTCCCTTGATGAAGTACCTCACCTCTCTCGCAGGCAGCTCGGAGGACCGCGCTGTGGTCGCAAAAGTTCAGCAGTTTGGCAATAATTGGGCGGGCAGGCATGCCCGGGGAAGGCCGCGGTCCCAGAGAGCGGTGGGCCCTCTCGATGATAAAGACCGGGGATAAGACATCGCCTAAAAAGGTCACGCAAAAGTTGTTCAACTAAGTCTTCCATTTTCGTGATGTTTGAGGATTCGGACACACCCGTAATGCGGAGATTGCTCCTGCGGGAGCGCGCCTCCAAATCCCCGTTTTTGCTCTTGATGAGTTCCAGTACTTTGTCCATTTGTACCAACTTGTGGCGGTCTGCAGCCATGAAGTCCTCAGCATCCGAGACCCTAGCCTCAACGTGCGCAATTCGTGAATCGCGGGAGTCCACCCTGGCCTTCACAGTGTCCAGGCGGGCAGATAGCTTATCTAGCTGGGTTGCAAAACCTGAAACGGTGGCCTTGACGTCCAGCATGATTGCTTTCAGGTCGTTGTCCCGCGTCGTGCCAGTCTCCGTCTGAGTAGCGAGTTCACCTGTCTCCTGGGCAGCCCCATCCTGTCGAGTCTGTCTACGGTGGTCAAACGCCAGCTTGGGCTGTTTGGGGTCCGCCTTCCCCATGAGCAGGTCGTCGCGGCCAGTCGGACCTGCACCAGCCACCAAGGAGCACAAGTAAAGGGAGGGCTGCCGATGTCGGGGGCGGAGACCTCCGGGGAGTACTAGGGCCGCAGGTGAGGTGGTCGCCAGGAGTAGCCGGAGCAGCACAGCGACTGGGTGTTAGAGGCCTCTGGGAGGGCAGCCCAGCCCCGCGGGCCTGCGACGGATGGCGCGCCTAGAGGGGGCAGCATCGGTCAGGTCGCCGAGGGCTCCGAGGTACACAGGATAGGCAGGGCGGCGAAACGCTGCAGGAGGGCACCCCTAAGGCAGTGGGGGCATCAGAGAGGAGGAGGAGGAGGCAATCGTTGACCCCAGCGGCAGGACTCTGATGACGGAGAGCCGCAGAGGGGCACGCACAGGAGCAGCAGATCTGAGGGCAGCGGCAGGTCGGTGCAGAACTGCAGCTCGCCAGGCAGGTCCTGATGCAGCCGCAAACAGGTAGGCCACCAGCGGAGGGCCTCGCAGCCACGGAGAGAGGGCCACGGCGGGCGCCCCGCGGCTGGAGGCTGGTAGTAGAGGGGAGATGCTGGGGCGCGCCGCCCACATCGCGGGGCCCAGGGCACTATGAGGACACACTTTCAATCAGAGCGAGTACAGGCGCTCACCGACAGAGCATATGGCTCCCGGGCCCATGCGGTGCGATACGCTCGCCCCCACCCCACTGCATATGCCCCTCACACAGCACCCTCTCACCAGGCAGAAGTGCCGCAGGGTCCAACGATGAAGGTCTCAGGCTCCGCCTTGGCTCCCCAGGTGATGGCTGTGCCCCACAGCGGCCCAGCGCTGCCTTGGCCTGCACGCCGCCGATGAGACCCGGCAGCCGCGTGCGACGGCCTGGCTCGCTGGTCGATTTCTCAGTGCTGGTGCGAGCCCACAGGGGGGATTGATCGGTGCCCCGCGGTGCAGGGGGTCAGGATCGCAGAGCGTGGAGGGTTAGATCCACGCGGGTCCGCTGGAATATGTCGGATAAAAGGCTTGGCCGGCAGAGCCCACTCAGAGTGCGGCCATCTTGCAGCCACGTTCCCCGATGGACAAGATAGAATGGTCCTCCGGTGTGTTAGATAATGACAACTTTCAATGTTTTACACTTCTTTTAAGAGATCATTGAGAGAGGATAAAACTATTAGTACATTATGTAAGTGGACAATAAGAATAACTCACCTAAAAAGTACTCATTAAATACAGATGGTGTGGGCTTAACTTAGAATTTTTGATAACTTCAATGAACATTTCCTAAATGTGTGCAATTAATCGAAAGGGGTCTGATGTCAGCTTGTACTTTAATGTCTGACCCTGATTTTGTACGCATTCCCCAAGTGGTACAAAGTGTTGGGAGTCCTAGAACGACACCTTCCAAGCTTGCCTGCAACAGATGCCCCTTGTTTCTCACAGGTTCTTCGGACTGCTGATTGTTCAACAGGGCATGCATGTGAACTGCTGTAGTTGTCCTAATTCTGCCCCACATCATACCTGGGACGGGTTTACAGAGTTTCCTACAAATGGGAGACCATCTAGACTGAAGATACCTTCTCCTGTCTTCAGTGGGGCGTACTCAAATGTGCCCAGCCTCAGATCCAATACTTCTATGTTGCGTAGTGTGTGGACACCACTGAGTAACAGAACTTCCTTTTAACTTTCTTCAGTATGCCCGAGCAGCCTGCTCCCTCTAGAGCGTGTTTAGCTAAATCTGAATTTACCCAGTCTTCTAGGGGCAAAGCATGAAGGATTTTCAATACATCTTCTTAACCCTGTTCAAAGTGAATATCTGGACAAACAGTTCCATAAGACTCCTGGGCTAAGTGGATCTTCTGCAGGCCCCCGAGTTCAATGGGTTTATTAAAAGAGTAAAATCATTCTCAAGTTAGGTTAAATACAAGGACAAGATTGAAAAATAAAAACAATTCTATTTGCTAAGTCATTCAAAATAATGAAGCTGTAAATTAGAACACTGGAATGTTTGGGCCTCCATTGAAAACAATAGCTTGGCAACTGACAAGTTAGACTAGTAGAGGCCTTCTGATACAACATTCCAATTTGTATATTTCTGCTTGTCCATCTTTAATTTAAAACATGTTGCTTTCAATTGGTGGGGGGATACAATACTATTCTATTAGCTTTACCAAGATCTATCCTGGCCACTGAATGAAAGCTAAACAAGAATTGAAAGGTCAACGAATGAATGAATGACACTTGTAAAGCGCTCTGCTAGCCCAAGTGGCGTCCTGGCGCTGGGATCAGATGGAACCTTCAAAAGAAGTTTGGGTGGGAGGGCGGCTAATGGACTTGGTGGACGGAAAGAGACCGGTTTCAAGAAGTTTTCCGAAGGAGGGGGAATTTTGCTGATGGCATAGATGAAATAGGAGTGCGTTGCAGTATTTAGGGGCTGGGAAGGAAAGCAACGTGCCAACAATTTGGGACTTCTGTATTTTAGCAATACCCACCAAACAAGAAGAGGAAGATCAAAGCTGTCTCCTAGGTAACTGTTATGGTCTGCTTCCAGTCTTGGTTATCAGGGCAGTGGAGTCATTTGCAATTCAAGCACGTGAATCTATGAAAGATCCAATCCTGGAGAAGCTGACATCCTTACTCATCTTGCTCCGGTATTACGTAATAGTACACTACTACTTGTAGGCCTCTTGACTGCAATGCTGCACTGCCAGCCTTGAACTATAGGGACTGTGCCTGTGCAATTTTAATCTTGATTTTTTCCACTACTGGTCACGGGTAGAGGTATGCACCCAATGAGGGATTCAGCTTCCTTTTGAGATGCATAAACAAGATTAAAAAATTTCTTGAAATTTGCAAAATTAATATTTTGCAAGAACGATTACTGCAAGCGTGTATATCTCCAAATAACGTTTATTGTAGGCAATAAAATGTGTAGACTTGACTGGCACCCCCCATGTAATATATATATATATCTCTTGAGTGGGGGCTGCCAGTAAAGTCTACAAATGTTATTGTCTACAATAAACGTTAACGGGATATATAACCTCCAAACATTGCAGTGAAAAATAAGCATCATGAACCATCCATTTTGAAAATCTAACTTACAGAAGACTTTGCAATCAAATATTGTTGTGTGGGTTAAAAATATGCTGTAGGTTGCATTAAATCAAAATATTTCCAGACTGGATTTCATAACTCTCCACGGTTCCGCAAACAGAATGAAAAATGCACAACTCTAGTCCTGTTTGGGAAACAATCAGTCCTCATAATAATAATCTGATCTTAAAGGCAGTGTTTGAGACGCGTATTCTTGATTGGTAATCTGAGGGCTGCCGCTCGCTTCAGTCTTCCTGGGCATGGAGCAGCCACGAACAATAACTATTGTCAGACCAGCAATACTCCTTCAGAGAGAAAGCTATCATCCTAGTGAGGTTTACATCACCATCTGCTTAACTGTCTCCAGTAATGGAAGCCTCTCTTCTTCCCAGGGATAGACTAATAAATTTAATGAAGATTAATTAGACCAAATCATTATGTTATGCCGTCTCCTCACCGCCATGGATCAGCATGACGGAATCCACTGAAGCGGTTCTTGCAAGCCGAGGAACACTCCTTCACCAGAGAGTAGAACCGCTGGTCACAGAGCGCTTCGTGTTGGTGTGCAAGTAGGACTTAGCGGCCACCACCTAAGCTTTACATACCATCTCAGAGGTCTATGCAAGTTTGCTTACAAGATTCTAGGGTAGGAGACTACATTAGCCAAGACAGGAAAAAAAGGTTATATCTTTGGGACCCTTGCCCACTGGCTACCCTGATCCCAAATGGCTGTCATACCCAATTAGCCACAAAGACCTTTCACTACCCATTTCCCTTTAGATTTAAAAGACAATTCCTGTTTGAGGAATCAGATGTTCACTCTATTATAGTATATCTGCCATAATCTAACAACTTGTAAAGCGAAGGATTTACATGAATAGAGCAAAAAAAAGGGAAAAATGGAAGCAAAGGAAAGAAATGCGAATTTATTTTAGTAAAAAAACATGTTTAGAATTATTTTTTTTTTAAAGGCAGAGTCGGAGGTATTGAAAATAAGTAAACTGTTTTGTAGGAGTAGGAACTTGCATCCAATTGTGCCACATTTGTTATGATAAAAACAGGAAAAGGAATGGAAAGGCTGCAATAGATCACCAGCCAAAGCACAGAAGAAAAGTCAATTCGGGGTGTAAATAGGGAGCACCTTGATTAAATAAACATCAGCAAAGCTAATAGGTCTGGCCTAGGCAAGCAGGTACAATTGTTAATTTCTTCTTTTCTTTTTATTGCAAGACTGTGCTACATGAAATAAAAAAAAACTATAGCCACCTAAATGTGGCTCCCATTAAAAAAAATCTCTGATGTGGCTGTTATACTACTGATGTTTATTTGTAAAAGCATTTCAGTTTCACCATTTATTTTGTTATTATTCGTGATGGACACAAGCATAAAACACCACCTAACCAAGTACTCAAATTGCAAGAAGCTACCATGCTCCAATGTCACCTAAACACTTCATAACTTTAAAGATGAGGCAGAAAAAAAATCTTATGCGGCACCTGAAGTGTAGGCAAATAAAACAGCTGCTTTTTAAAGTTAATATAAAAAAATAATTCAAGATAAAAAGCACACTTGTTGCGAGGTTTATCAATTAAATAAAAGGAAGATTTTTAAGTGGATGTGAACAATGTGCACTGAGTTTGTGCTGCCACTCTAAGTGAAGTGAGCCAATGGGTAAAATGGACTGAGCTAATGTCCCAATCTGTAAGCTTTTGGGGGAGGAAGCAAAATATGAATTACATTTTCACAGACCAATGGAGGAAGTCCGCTGACCAGAATCCACTCTATGTATATTATGTCTGATTTTTTGAAAGGGGAAACAATAGTCAGTGGAGACAGTTAAATGGTCTTTAAGGACAGAGGATGGAAAAAAAAAAAGGTTGGTCAAAAAGAAAACATTGAATACAAAAATATTAGCTTAAAAAGATCTATTTTAACGCTTACATTTTATGTAGAAGACCTAATTAGGATAAAGCTTGGTGGAATCCAATGTTCAACCTCAACAATCAAATCCACGTCACACTTTTGAGATATATACACAAGACAGTACATGCAATTAATTTAAATAGGGTACA
Organism: Triturus cristatus; assembly: GCF_964204655.1. Classification (NCBI taxonomy): domain Eukaryota; kingdom Metazoa; phylum Chordata; class Amphibia; order Caudata; family Salamandridae; genus Triturus; species Triturus cristatus. The sequence goes on from NC_140593.1 coordinate 1,120,404,136, forward strand.
TTTACAGGAGTCCTTTATCCTGAAAACCTGACCTGGATTAGACCTTTATGTACTTATGTTTGGTTATTTCTGGTCTAAAGTGTGTGGCTTTTAATATTGATGGGGATGGTACCTTAACCAAGGACTAGCAGCTTCAGATCATCTGAAGCTGATAATAGACAAGAACACTCAAGGAAGACTTCGCCACATACAATGAGCCCTGCCTCAGGCCATATACAGGGCCATGTCTGTTTCAACAAAAAACAAGGACACATACTGCAACTTGCTATTATAAGCATCAGCTCAGTCTCAGTTCGTTTTTTTAAAGAAACATTCTGATGTGAAAATATTTTGTGTGAGCTTTCAAAGAGTAAGTTGTTTTATGTAAGCAATATTTTAGTGCATATGCATGAAAGTGCGTTTTATGAAGGGCCAGGACGGTGCAAGGTGCAGAAAGTTAACAGGCTTTTTGACAAATGCTCAGTGAAATACATCTGAAAAATACTTTACCAAAGCTGTGTAAAGTAATTTTTGGATTCAACAAACTTACAGATCACAAGTACTCTGGAGGTAATTCTCTTTACGACACTCACTCGCATCACGTTATATCACCTGACATGAACCAACGCCGAGGACGCAAAACAACGTATATCTCAAACACATTCACTTATATAGCTTTTTTTATATGTACTGATATCAAAATAAATAACATTTATTTATTTTATAATTTTATATAGCGCTGAATCACCCCAAGGTGTATCTCTGCGCTTGTAACATATGTACAACCATGGCAAACGAATTAAAAAAGATACGTTTTCAAAAGTTTTCTGAACTGGAGAAGGGTCATATCAGTGCGGAGATATAGAGGAAGGTTATTCCAGAAACTCGGGGCAAGGTAAGAAAAGGCTTTGCCACCTGGTAAGCGACTTCTTGATTCTGGGAATAGAGAGTAATCTTTTAGAACCAGATCTGAGAGAGCATATGGGACTATAGGTATTAAATGTCCTGGCAAGATAAGAAGGACTAAGCTTATTTAAGGCCTTAAAGATCATACATCCTATCTTAAATTCCACTCTTTTTTCACTGGGAGCCAATGAAGTTTTATTAACAAAGGCAAAGAGGGAGTCCTAGGCGGTAAACCCGTCACTAGACGGGCTGCCGTATTTTGTATGACCTGTAGTTTTCCTAGGGAGGCTACATGCGTTGAGAGAAGCAGAGCATTGCAATAATCGATTCTGCTCATAATCAGAGCCTGAATCAAAGTCTTCCTGGTCGAAATAGGAAGCAGGGAAAAAATTCTCCTGAGTAGGCTCAAAACATGATAACAAGTGCCGATTGTTGAATTGACATGGGCATCTAAGGTAAGTTTTTGATCAAGCTTGATGCCAAGGGCCTCAGCTGCTGCTCAGCAGGGCTGATTGGAGGGGAGGGGCCTAGGGGCATCGAGCAGCTTGATAAGACACGCTGGAGCGGACGCGCGCAGCGGGCGCGCCGCTGGCGCGCCGCTGGCGCGCCAAAGGCAAGCCCGTCTGCGCCCGTCCGCGCCCGAAAGGGCCCGGGGACCATAAACTCTGCCCGTGCTTACAAGTACTCGCACAATGAGCTTCTAAGCTTAGGCGTTAACGCACACCCACTAACTTCAGAAACTTTGCTTGCCCTCCAGAGAGAAGGTATTTTCAACTTACAAGTGAAGGGGACTGGCTGTGCGTCTCCCCCGCGCAATCCGGACCTTGCCCACTCAAAACACCTTATCCCCATGAAACTCGTCTCCCTCAATACAAGATCACTCCATAAACATGCCCCTGAAATTTTCACCCTCCTACAAGAGGATGCCCCTGACGCTCTCGCCCTGACCGAAACGTGGCTCGATGAGGAATCAGAACCCACGCTAATCGCATCCCTACCTCCAGGCTATGATGCCTTTTGGCATAATAGGTCAGCAGGGAGGCGTGGCGGTGGGGTTGCCCTTATCTTTAAAGATCATCTGACAATTGAGAAGCTGTCTGGGGAAAACTTGGAGGCAGCAGACATACTGGTCACCAAGGTCTGCAACAACGCCTCTAACATTGTTATCGTAACGGTTTACCGCCCACCTAACTGCTCACCCTCTTTTGTCGATCTCCTCACTGATTGTATTACCAACCTTCGTTCACGCTTCCAACAAATGGTGATTGTAGGTGACTTCAACTATCACTGGGATCAGATACCCAGAGGGGGACAGGCTCTACTTATTGAGACAATGCTTACCTCCCTCGGATTCACCCAGTTGGTGTCAGGCCCCACCCATGAGAAAGGTCATACCCTCGACCTGGCATGGACCACTTCCCCCTCCGTGAACTTAATAAATATCATCCCCTGCGGGTGGTCTGATCACTTCTCTATTAACCTTCTACTCCCCCCGATTAAACACAACCCCAGTCCTCCCCCTACCTGGAAGGTAGTTAGAAGCTGGAACAATATCTCCGGTCCTACCCTCGAGAGTACTCTTCGGAGTAATCCTGTCAAGAGGCCTATTACATTGGACTTGGAAAAATGGACAGATTCCATCAATAACCATCTTACCTCTGCCATAAATACACTGGCCCCAATTAAAAGGAAAAAAACCGGAAATAAGGGCAAAGGCTCCCCTTGGTTTTCAAACGAACTTCGAGTCCTGAAAAGCACACTTCGCCAATTTGAAAGACGCTGGCGCAAAGCCTATGATCTACAAACTTATGTAGAATATAAGGCAAAACTCGCCGTCTACAAAAAAACCTTGTTAAGCTACAAGGCCAAACATTACGAGAACAAGATTCAGCTGGCCACCAATAAACAAAAAGAAATATTTAATATCCTCAAAGAGCTAAGTCAAAAACAGGTGCCAGTCGCCCCTTCCAGCAAGGAATTATGTAACAAATTTCTATCCTTCTTCTCAGATAAAGTCCAAGATATTCTGACGGACATTAACAACTCCCCTTTTAAACTCCCCCTTAATATGAGGGTGGAGCCAAAAGAGAAAGGTACTGAGCTAATATCCTGTTTCCAGCCCCTGGACTTGGAGACACTGCGAAGTATTGTGACCAAAGTAAAATCCGGCTCACCATTAGACCCTTGCCCTCCCAAGATTTTCAAGCTGGCCTTTCCAGCTATCGAGGAGGAAATCCTAGCCCTGATGAACTCCTCGCTGGATTCAGGAAGTGTCCCACCCCAATTCAAAGAAGCCAGAGTTATTCCCCTTCTTAAAAAGCCTGGGGCTGATGTTTCCAACTTAAAAAACTTCAGACCCATATCTCAGCTGCCCTTCCTAGCCAAAATATTGGAGCAATATGTCCTCCGAACTCTCTCCAAATTCATGGAATCCTACAATCTATTTGAGGACAGGCAAGCCGGCTTTAGGGCTCATCATAGTACAGAACTGGTGATGCTGTCTGTTCTAGATGAAATTAGGACCAAAGCAGACAACAAAAAACCTTGCGTCCTAATCCTTCTTGACCTGTCGGCAGCGTTCGACACGGTCAATCATGCTCTACTCTTAGATAGAATCAGAGACTCTGGCATTGGAGGGTCGATCCTTCGTTGGATCGAATCATTCTTGTCAGATCGTACCCTGAAAATACAGATGGGGGATCTGACGTCAGAGAGGGGATCCATTCCTTGCGGTGTTCCCCAAGGGTCAGCTCTATCTCCCCTTCTGTTTAACATTTACCTGGGTCCTCTGATCAGGAAGCTTGCCAAACTGGACTGCCAAGTCTTCAACTATGCGGATGACACACAAATCATCATCCAAATAGATAACAGTACGCAGGCACACGATAGGGTACAAGATATCTTGAGATTTGTGGTCAGGTGGATGACCTCTAACTCACTTAAGATCAACCCCGACAAAACTGAGGTGTTAGCAATCACAAACAACAGCAACCCTTGGAACTCCCAGTTCTGGCCCGACGAACTGGGGACAATCCCAGCACCAGCCACAATGGTAAAAAGTCTGGGAATAAAAATCGATGCGAATCTCTCCTTGTCAAATCAGATCACCTCCGTCTTCGGGACTTGTGTGGGCCTTCTCAGGCGACTAAGAAAACTCTCCCCCATCCTCTCTTTCTCAACAATGAGAACCGTAGTTTCCGCCCTGATCTTGGCCCGGATCGACTATGGTAATGCACTATATATCGGCCTTCCCTCCACACTACTGCACAGATTGCAGGTGGTTATGAACGATGCAGCCAGATTGATCTTTAAACTACCCAGACACACTCACGCTTCCCCCTTACTACAACAACTTCATTGGCTGCCCATCAAGCAGAGGGCCAAATTTAAAGGCCTCTGCATCACACATAAGGCCTTGTTTGGGCAAGCCCCCAAATATATCAAAGACCGTCTGACAATATATACCCCCGGTCGCACTCTCAGGTCCTCCACGGAGGGTCTACTAAAATGCCCACGTTTCCACTACTCCAAAACAGGGGGGCGAGCTTTTTCCACTCTTATGCCCCAAATTTGGAACAAACTACCAAGCGACTTGCGCTCTGAAAGCAGCCTCCTGCCTTTCAGGAGGAAACTGAAAACCCTCTTATTCACGGAGGCTTGGGCCTAGTGCCCATGCTACAATACTTTCATCTCCTGGCACTTTCGTTGTTCTGTTCACAGCGCTTAGAGACCTGTCGGTATTAAGCGCTCTACAAATTCAAGTTAACATAACATAACATAACATAACAAGATTTTTTATCTCCTCTTTAGGAGTTGGGGCTTTCCCCAGCTCCTCAGGCCACCAATTAGGCGACCAACAGATGGCAGCACCTCCAAACAACATAATCTCAGATTTTTCTGAGTTTAATTGGAGGAAATTACTTTGCAAGAGGAAATAGCCATCATACCCTGGGAGAAAATATGTTATGTATCTGTTCTTTTTTTTATCAAAGGTGAGGAGGAGTTGGGTATCATCTGCATAAGAGATAGGACAGAATCCCAGATTTCTCACAAGTTTGACCAAAGGGGTCACATAGATGTTAAAAAGGGTAGGGCTCAAACAAGAGCCCTGGGGGACACCCCTGGTAACTTGAGAGGGTGCAGATTTGTAAGAGCCCATAGTAACTGCCTGAGTTCTGTTTGTCAAGAAATCTGTCAGCCACTTCAGAGCAAGTCCTTTAATTCCAGGCCCCTGCAATCTCGACAACAGGATCTGATGTGAAATGGTATCGAATGCTGCTGAAAGGTCAAGCAGCACAAAAAGTGCCGCTTGACCGTTATCCAGAGCCATCCTGATATTGTCCGTTACCTCCACTAGGGCAGTCTCCGTGCTATGCTTAGCTTGAAAGCCTGATTGAGAGATATCAAGTGCATGAGTGGACTCAATAAACGCCGATAGATGTCTATTAATATGTTTTTCTACAAGCTTGCTCTGTAGAGGAAGCAAAGAAATGGGGCGGTAATTGGTCAACTCAGAAGGATGAATTTTTAGGTTTTTGCGAATAGGAATAATTTGAGCGTGTTTCCATTCTGGTGGAAGACTACCAGAATTTAGAGAACTATTGATAATGGAACATATGGGTTCGCAAGTTGAACCGAAAATTTAGATGAGACTTTAGCTGGAATAATGTCAAGAGGAGAACCAGATTTAGTGCATTCCAATAGGGATGATACTTCTGTGGTAGTAACACTAGGAAAGGTGAGTAATTGAGAATCTTCATTAGTATAATTAGTTAGATCTACTGTGGAGACGGGAAGGGAGGTGTTTGATGAGATAATTTTTTGATAGATATTTTCAATTTTCTGAATAAAGAAGGAAGACATTTTGTCACATAAGGTTTGAGAGGAAATATCACTGGTCTCACAGGATTTAGGATTAGTGAAATCCTTCAGAATTTGAAAGAGCATCCTAGAGTTGTTTCCTGCTTGATCTAACAAGGATGCAATATGCAGTTTGCAAGCCTTTTTAATATTATTATGAGTTGGATATTGCAGTCTTATAATTAGTTTCATCTTGCTCATTGTGCGAAAGACGCCATGAACGTTCAAGCTTCTTACAAAAGCTTTTTTCCTCTCATAAAGCGGAGGAGTACCAATCAGTGGGGGTACCTTTCGGTGGATGAGTGAGAAGTTTCATAGGGGCGTCTTATCAAGCACATTTGAGATAAGAGAATTGAAATGGTCGAGTTGTTGATCAACATTATAGAACATGGTTTCCCTGTCCCAGGAGAGAAATAGAGAAGAAAGATGATCAGGGTTCAATTTATGCCATGGTCTATACTGACGAGTAGCTGGAGTTGTGGATGCAGCAAAAGTACAGTTAGTAGGGCTAATAAGTTGAAAATTTATTAGTGAATGGTCAGTCCAAGTAAGCGGGTAAGGGTCACCACATTTGATATCCTGAGAATTTGTTAGAATAAGATCTAGAGTATGGCCAGCTACATGAGTAGGAGCGGAGTTAATTTTAACTAATCCAGAGGCAGCCGGGTCTTGCAGACATAGCCTTGCATCCTGGTTCTGGGCATCTTCGCTATGGATATTGAAATCTCCTAGCAGAAGAAATTTACGAGTAGCAATTATATGAGGGGAGATAAAATCTTGCAATTGACTGGTGAAGTCCAGTGTCGGGCCAGGAGGTCTATATACCAATGCGCCTTTCCAGCTACAGCGTGTAGAGAGATCTATTCTAAATACGAGGCATTCAAACGCCTCTGTACCCATTTGATCTAGAATGGTGATTGCTAGGGCTTCTTTATGAATTATAGCTATACCCCCGCCCGCTCTGCCTATCCTATCCAATCTCGAGATACGATAGCCCTCCGGAATGGCCAAAGCAATGGCAGGAGTGGAAGATGGTTTAATCCAGGTCTCAGTAATGAAGCCCATCTCAGGTTTAAATCAGTCAATATCCCATATATCTGCAGCATGCTTGGGAAGGGACCTAACATTAGCCAGAAAACAATTCCACTTAATATTTTTCCCTGGGGGAGGTAGTGGATTAGAAGAAGTATTATTTGAAGAATCAGGCGATTCTTTAAAGTTAAACTGTCGAATAGTAATCAAAGAAGGACAGACACTCAGTGCTCTGAAATCTACAAGCTCGACATGAAAAAAGGCCCCCTAATACGCAATAAAGGATAGCTTGCAGGGGGCGGGCTTAAGATCTAATAAAGAGTCACGCGCGTATCTGCGAGGTAGGTTTGGGATTTGTAATGTAGGTAATGGCAACCTACCAGGGGTCCAGGCTTCTGGCGGCGAACTGGCGCGGACGGGCGCAGACGGGCTTGCCTCTGGCGCGCCTCCGGCACGCCCGCTGCACGCGCGCGCTGCGCGCTTGCATCTTCCCGGTTTAAGTATCCCCAGCTACTAGAGCGCTAACCAAGATGGCACTCGGTTACTGGCCTGGCCTAAAGAAGTTCTGGTCTAACTCGCTAAGTAGCGAGATGTGCTTTTCAATTTTAAGTGCAGGTGAGTGGGCAGCAGACTTTATTTAAAACAGCAGCCAAGTGAAATCTAAAAATATATATTTAAAAACAAAGCGAGTGATGCGTGCAATTACCTACCCTCGTCGCTATGAGAGGGCAGGGTGCCGCACTGTCAATGAAAACGAGCAAAAACAAGTTCAGCGTTCAGGCTTAGTAATACCATCTGTTACGATGCGCGCTTGCATCTTCCCGGTTTAAGTATCCCATCCCCAGCTACTAGAGCGCTAACCAAGATGGCGCTCGGTTACTGGCCTGTCCTGAAGAAGTTCTGGTCTAACTCGCTAAGTAGCGAGATGTGCTTTTCAATTTTAAGTGCAGGTGAGTGGGCAGCAGACTTTATTTAAAACAGCAGCCAAGTGAAATCTAAAAATATATATTTAAAATCAAAGCGAGTGATGCGTGCAATTTCCTACCCTCGTCGCTATGAGAGGGCAGGGTGTCGCACTGTCAATGAAAACGAGCAAAAACAAGTTCAGCGTTCAGGCTTAGTAATACCATCTGTTACGATGCGCGCTTGCATCTTCCCGGTTTAAGTATCCCATCCCCAGCTACTAGAGCGCTAACCAAGATGGCGCTCGGTTACTGGCCTGTCCTGAAGAAGTTCTGGTCTAACTCGCTAAGTAGCGAGATGTGCTTTTCAATTTTAAGTGCAGGTGAGTGGGCAGCAGACTTTATTTAAAACAGCAGCCAAGTGAAATCTAAAAATATATATTTAAAATCAAAGTGAGTGATGCGTGCAATTTCCTACCCTCGTCGCTATGAGAGGGCAGGGTGTCGCACTGTCAATGAAAACGAGCAAAAACAAGCTCAGCGTTCAGGCTTAGTAATACCATCTGTTACGATGCGCGCTTGCATCTTCCCGGTTTAAGTATCCCCAGCTACTAGAGCGCTGACCAAGATGGCGCTCGGTTACTGGCCTGTCCTGAAGAAGTTCTGGTCTAACTCGCTAAGTAGCGAGATGTGCTTTTCAATTTTAAGTGCAGGTGAGTGGGCAGCAGACTTTATTTAAAACAGCAGCCAAGTGAAATCTAAAAATATATATTTAAAAACAAAGCGAGTGATGCGTGCAATTACCTACCCTCGTCGCTATGAGAGGGCAGGGTGCCGCACTGTCAATGAAAATGAGCAAAAACAAGTTCAGCGTACGCGCTTAGTAATACCATCTGTTAGCTTATCTAAGTCCCAACAGTAATTTACTGAATTAATTCAATGACCTCTGAAATTCCACTCCACCTGACCTACCAGGGGCAGGTGCAGAGAGGCACAAGCAGGTTTAGACTATAGCTAAGCACAGGAGAGAATACCCAGATGTTAATAAGAGGGAAAGTGGACTCCTTCCATGGCATGCCCTGCAAAATAAGCATGTCCTCTCTGATGAAGCACGATGAGGCCGAAACATGTCAAGGAGGTTGCATGGTATATTTTGCAGAGATGTTTGCCTGGCCCACTCTTTTTGTGGAGGAATTGGACAGATGTGCATAATGTTGGTCATCATCTGTAATAATACAGAGAAGCTATGAAATCCTGGAAACGATGCCCCAATGTTCAAACGCGACATCTCAATTTTTAAATTCATGCCTAGAAAAAAACGCCAGTATGAGAGAGGTTAAACATCGAAAGAAGAAGCAGCAGCAGGGTGATGGGCTCAAACATCCCCAAAGCAGCTTACAGGAAAAAACCCTACTGCGGCATTATCTGCGGAGAAGCTGGCAGAGGGAGGGGTCAGCGGTGGGGTTAACACACCCCACACGATTAAATTCAGAGACGTGGCAGATTTCTGATTACTAAAGAGGATACCAGCTAGAGCACGATTAGCGCGTGGGCAGCTGGCGCCCTGCGTCGCAAAGAGAAAAGCATGGTCAAAAAAGTATGCATTAAGGATATTTTTAGCGGGTTTGCCATCTGGACACAACCTTAATGGTGCATGGCCGTTTCTGACGTCAGCCACCACAAGAAAACAGAGCCCTCAAGAGTAAAGACTAAAATCATAACAATATGCTTTACTATATTCGAAAGGAAATATTTTCCATGCATCTTTTATTCAGGCCGTGGAATTATTGGAAGATGGAAGTACATTTTCGGGTATTCCATTATAAAATGTTTGATATTTAATCAGTTCAAAGGTCAACGTGCGGGCATCAGTCTGGGAAAAAAACACAAATGTGAATGATGCTGGTTAGAAGATTCACTAGCGTTCCAGCTAATTTTGAAACATGTGAACCTTTGCTCTACCTGGGCTCCAACTTTGCATTTTACACTCCACCTGCAGGAATACCTTTCACACTGAAAACGCGCATTGCACCCCCTCGGTCACGCTCTCCCCTACAATACTGACAAAGTCGAAACAGGCCAACAAAAGTATTTCATTGAATTCATGCACAATGCGGCTACAGTGGTGTCCAAGGTGACCTTGGGAGAGGCGCCATGAAAGGGGCCGATCCCACTTCATAAATGATGTGTGGGTGAGCGGTTCATGCAGCGGCGAGGCCCCAGCAGTGAGGAATGGCTCTGTTCCGCCTGGGTGCCAGACATTATGAATCTTTCTAAAGTAGATGGCATTATTGCTGCGCGGATTATATGGAGGGAAAAAACCCTGGATTAGTGCCCACATGTCAGGATCTGCATTTTCCATTTGTTTTTTCCAGAATCTGAATGAAGCTGGAATGATTCAGCTTGTGTTTAAGTGGTAAACGCCACCCTAAATCCTGCTAGTGTACTGTCCTCAATGTAAATGTCTAGATTTATTAAATGTTAGTGGCTTTCCATCAACCAACCATTTGCTACAGGCTCGCTGTATGTACGCACCATAGGAGCAAACTACCCATGTACCCTTTAATACTGCTCTCTGTACAGTATTTCTTGTCGAAATGCTCCCGCTGCAAATAAATAAAATATATTATGGTGGGTAAAAGAGATAAGGGAAGGGGCCTGCTTATTTTTTCTCCTTAAAGCCTTCTCAAGCCAACACGGACTATTCAGGGCCAGACTTAAGTCAGCGCTACCTGTCCTAGGAGGGGGGCCGGGCACTAAGGCCAGTGTTTAGGGTCGCTGCCCTACAGTGCTGGTTCATCAACGCCAGTGCCTAGGGTCGCTGCCCTACAGTGCTGGTTCCTCTGAGACGCGGCTGGGTGCCACTGCCCAACACATTCCAAGCGAAAGTGGGGTCTAACAGAGCTACTGACAAAGTTTACACACGAGGGAGAATGTTATACCCCACTTTTGGGAGAAAATGGTTCATTTGCAAGAAAGAAATGCTATTCTCATTTATTAATGGAAAAGCTGCTTTAGTTGAAGAAAGCCACCGTACAGTAACAAAAGTAGAGCGCCCCCTTGTGTGAACTCTTTCTGCAGATATAACTAGCTTTGTGAGGTCAAAGCTTAGGGCGAGGTCCGTGAATCCATCAGTCACGGTTTGGGAGCATTTGTAAGATTACTAGATGAGAACCCAGCCAGCTGAGCTGAATGAAAACATCAAACGTGGGGGATATTTAAACTCGAGTGGCGCAAATCAAAAGAAAAAAAAAAAAAATATATATATATATATATATATATATATATATATATATATACTCGTTTTTTCCCTCCGTGTCCTACTTTCTCATAAGGGTTTACAAACCCAAGCACGGCTAGGAACCCCCTTTCTAGGGATTTTGTAACCCCAAATAATAATTTATTGGGAGGACGAGGCACGCTGTAAGTGATACACAGGAGTGGACTCTTGATATATATGTTTTCCTAAACTAAAGAGGCATAAAGGTGATCACATCAAACCACACTGCTACAGTAGTAAACAACAGAGTGAATGAAGAACTACCTGTCTACCCCCCAACAGAGGCAAAGCCCTGCACCCCTGAGCCTCCCTGAAGATTCCGGGGAGGTATTTGCTCTGCGGAGCCGCGCAGAGGCTACAAAAAGTAGGAGCAATCTAGAAATGTGGTTCGGCATCTTGGTAACGTTGTCCACCTTAAAGCAGTGGATTAACCATTCCCCCTCACAGTAGAGGTCACGTGATTGGGGAGTGCTACCCAGGCATGGCTGTCAAGCCTTTCATCATCCCGCCCCTTCAGGTTACGCTACACCTGATTGGGAGGATTCAGTGTCATGGTGCCGTCAACCAGGAAGTTACTGTGGGCAATGAAAGTGGAGCCCTTAAAAGGTAGTATGAACTTGTTTTCTCAACCAATAACCCAACCACCCCTCTGAAGTAGGCCCAAGCAAATCACGGAGGTGGAAGAAGGAGCGTAGGTGTGGTCCAGGTTAAACAAAACACAAGGACTACTGGACTTGAGCTTCGAAGAGTGCTCGGAGCCCAGGAACGTTTTGTCACACTTCTGACTCTACTCTAGCATGGTTCAGACTCAGAGCACTCCTACTTAATACTCTAACATCACTAAATATTAATATTCATTCGTAACCACAGGAAAACATGCACAAACTGAAACATATTCAATTTGCGGGTTGATCCTATACAAGGAGCTAGATTGTTCGGGGAAAGGTTGGTTCTTACTGTGTTGGCAGATAGAGGACCCAGGATATCCTTGGTACGATCTATGCAAAAGCTAACATCTGTTTTGAGGACCAGCTGTTGGAGCATCTCTTCCTCCTTTGAGGGGTGAGGAGAAGCAAAAAATGGTGGTAAAGTGATGGACTGTCAAACATGGAAGGGAGCCACAGCTTTAGGTAAGAAGTCCACAGAGTCCTCAGCACGAGTGTGTCAGGGTGGGTGCACTAAAAGAGCTTGTAGTTCACTCATGCGACAAACTGACGTATTCACATGGTGAGATACCGTCTTTCAAGGTAAGAAGGCACTTAGAGCGACTATGCAATGGCTTGAAGGGGGTACACAAGGGAAACGTCAAGATCAAGTTAAGGCCCCACTGCGGCATTACAAACAGCTTGGGAGGAAACTTGTGTCAAACCTTTATTCAACCTCCTCCCTACAGGTGATTTGAACAAGGGCGGTTGGTTCGGCAAACGTAAAAAAAAAGCCCAACAAATAAAGTTTTATATTGCTTACTGCCAAGTCCTTGCTGGGCTAAACATAACACAAAATAAAAACATCTGACAGCTTCGTCTAAAAGGGATTTGTACTGGAGGCACTGAACAGGTCACAAATCCGTCCAAGCGCCGAGCACAAATGGGTTTAGTGCAGCAGTGTTCAGTGGAAAGTATGAAATCCACCAGTCCAGGCGGCAAATCAACCACAGTCGGCTGCCTCTGCTCTATCTTCATGCATGGAGGTGTAGATTGGGTAGATTCAGGTGAAGAACCCTGTTCTGCTCCCAAGAGAGGAGGTCCTCCCAAAGTGGCAGCCCGACTGAAGGACAGATGCTTAGAAGTTCTGGATACCACAATGCCCTGGTCAGGATGACTTGATACCAGTCGTTCTTGATCTTCAGAATTCGGGGCAGACGAGAAAGCAAAGGGGAGGTGTACAGGAGTCCCGTGTTGCCCTTCAATCAGAATGCCTCTCCTAATGAGTTTTCTAGCAGAAACTCAAGCTTGTCAAACTGTTGACACTGCATGTTCTCAACACTGGGAAAAAGGTCTAGCCAGTGTTCTCTCCATAGGTGGAAAACGCCCTGCACCACCTCGGTATATAGACGCCACTCGTAATCTGCTAGACATCTGCTCAGTTCCTCCTCGCTAGCATTCAGGTTCCCTGCCAAGTAACTGCCAACCAGGAATGTGTCATGGTACTTCTACCAACCACAGAGATGCAGATCCTCTTGGGACAGGTCCCCACCCTGCTCTGCTTGTTGCAGTACCACATAGCAGTGCTGCTGTCCGTGAGAACCTGCATCAGTCTCCCTTGATGGATGGCAGGAAGGTCTTCAGAGCCAGATGAATGGCCACCATCTCCAGAAGACTGATGTGGAGCTGGCCATCTACTGGGGGCCAGAGTCCTCTGTTCTCCACCGCCCCCAAAAGGACTCTCTAGACCAGCAGTCCTACCTCACTATCAGCTCTGGGTGTCGAAGGGAGAGGGGCTTGTTGCTGGACCAATTGCCTTAGAGTACCCTCCACTGCAGATGTCCACTGCAGATTTTGAGTCATCTCCTCCAAAACCTGGATGTCATGTCAGACTGCCTTTATAGTGGGCCCATTTGAACTTCACATTCCATTGCAGAGCCTGCATGAGCCAACTGGCAGAGATGAGGAGAATGTAGGGGGCTTAGAGGCCAAGAATCTTCACTGCAACTTGCACCCTGTTTCAAGTTTGAGCCTGAAACATCTGGATCATGGCCCAGAATCCTGGACTTGTAGCAACTGAGGGAATATCCTGAACTCCAGGTTCCAGGATGGATCCCATGAATGGAAGACTCTGTAAAAGGGGTCAGGTGAGACTACAGCTTGTTGACAGATAGTGAGCCTCAACAATGTCAAGTGGTTTACAGCCATCCAGAAGTGGTCTACGACTGACAGCCAGATGCTGAGGTATGTGAATACTGATATACCCAACCTCCGAAGATGGTCTGCAACCACCACTATTACTTTCATGAACACTTGTGCATATTGGTAAGCAGTGGCGGCCCGTACAAGTATGTGTGGTGAGGCGGTGCAAGGGTGGAAGACAACATACAACGTGATTGTGAAAATAAAATAAAGTCAACGATGCGGCTAGCGCAAGTTAAGTGGCCATCCCTCGTATGTCGACTTCCACCCCCTCCCCACCCCGCCTCACCATGCTTACCTGTAAGGGGCTGCCACTATTTTTAAGGCCGACATGGAGCACATCAAACTAGAAATGCTTCTGGCCTTTCTTAAACTGAAAATTATATCTGTGGGACTGCAGGACGAATATTTGCAAATAGATGGCCTGTAGATCCAAGGAAACTGTCCAGTTGCCCACGTTCAGAGCAGACAGGCTCTAGGCCAGCGTGAGCATTTTGAATTTGTCCTTCTGCACGAAGAGGTTTAAAATAGGGCTGAGCTTTCGTCCTTCTTCAGAATGAAGAAATAGTGAAGAGTAACAATCCCCTTTGTAAGACCCATCTATCTAACATAATGGATTGTCAACCTAGGAGTTAAAGTGGAATCCAACAGCAAGGCTTTGACCACATAGCCATTACAGTATCAATGAGACATCGTTAAAGGAAAGAAGGGGGGTTAAGAAGTAGCTGGTCCAGGTTGTAAGATCTCAGAGAGGGCATTTGTTTTTGTCTCAACAGAGGGTTGCTGTAATTCTGGTGCTGTAGCTGCCCTCTGGACTACCACCGCAAACAAGGCACTCTTCCACTGGTGGCTCAAATGGAGGGACACGCTTTGTCTTGGGCGAGGAGTCAAGTCGACTGGCACTCTGTAAATAATGTAGAATGATCATCAGTATAGTGAGGGAGGAGCAAGCCATCACAATCACCAGCATCTTGGTATGCCCCTTCCTCTGGTATAAGATCAGAATCAGAACCAAAAACATGATGGAGCCTCTGCAGATAGGTGCTACACAGCACAGGCACTGAGTTAGAGTGTGTCAGATCCAGCTGAGCAATCAGTTCCATGGTGGGAGATCTTGAAGGTGTGTGAATGACATTGTGACACCCTCACACCTTCACTTTGCAGTCTGAGTGGCAAAGCTGAGCAGTTGGGGCGAAACGGCCTGGATACTGAGACCAGGTCTGCACCTTGATTCAGAAGCAGGACCTATGTGAAGACCACAACTACTACTTATATGAATGATACAGACTTATCGCACGACATAAGAGTTGTGGCCCAAGTGCAGACACCAAAGACACACCTTGTGCCAGTCATTGCTTGGCTTATTAACCAGTTGTTTTGGGAGGGGACATTGTTCCCTAGCACACTGGTGGGATCGTTTAAGAAGTCGTCAGAAAACTTGACAAAGTAGGTAGCAGAGTTCTGGATTCGGGTCGGAAGGTACAGAAAAAAAGTACTGACGTCAGCGTGCAGGGGTGGTGTTTAAATGCGGATCTGCTCGGTCACTTCTGGGGCAGTGTGGAGCCAACAGCGCCACCTTGCAGCATGTGGGAGCACTGCTATGGAGAAAGTTTTCTGCCTCCATTTTAGTGCCTGCGAAGTATTCTAAGGTGAGGAATCTGTGGTTAGAAGTATCCAACAGAAACAAAGACACCCTGAAAGCTAATAAGTCTTGGAGGGATATACATTTTCTGGCGGTCAGAGTTTGTTGCAATTATTATATCTAGGAATAGCAGACCTCTACTGCTTTAAGTGCAAGTGGCACAGGAGATAAATGAAAACGCAAATGGACACGTGGCAAAAAGAAAATGTACACACACACACACACTTACGGGTCCAGTTTATACAGGTACTGTCCATCAGGAGACCGCTCTTGATGGTAGGTGAGGTTGTAGGCCAGCATGGTGCTGATGAGATCAGCAAGTTGTTGCTTCTCCTTCAGGCTGTAAAGTTGAGTGTTTATCTAGGAAACATCAAACAGCAAAAACGATCAAAATTAACAAGGTGATAAAAATGTTAGAGCAAAACATAAAATAGACTTTTGCACTCATATTTTACAAATATACTATGGGCCTTAATAATAAATGGAAAAAAATCGGTTTAATTAGCAAATTCCATGAAATCACTGCACCTGTAACCGAAGAATAAACACTTAAAACCTAAGTCACAAGTATTTATTTTCACGGGAATTCATCAGAACAGCAGCAACAACGGAGTGGTAACATGAATAGCTGTATGCGGTTTGCCAAACTGATCACTGACTAATTATTTGTGAAAGCAAACTGAGAGAAAAGTGAAAAGGCAGGCATGAAGGAAGGTTAAGTGATGGTTCCAGAAAAGAGAGAATAGCAGCGAGTTAAGAATAGGCAAAGAAAAATGCTGAGGAAGGAGAAATACAGAGGAGTGAAAAAGCGAGGTGAGCAAAACAAATTACAGGAACGTAGGAGGAAGAAAGCGTATTGAGGAAACAGAAAACAGGTGAAAGAGAATGATGACAGCAAAAACCCTGGACAGGATACAAGAGACATACCAAAAATAGGTGCAGAACAGAAAAGAGAAGAGTGTAATACTTCAAGAAAGAAACCAACGACACACAAGTAGATCTGTGTATATATAATCTTTTCTAAGAGAAGGTGATAATACCTTTATGAACAAAACTAACCAGCACAGACTACTTGTCAGTTCCAAGAAATACAGACTGAAAAGGCTGAGAAGTGAGAGTGAGAAGCAGTTTTACACTGTCCTGACATGCCAAGATGGCTTCAGGGTGAGCACTGAAAATGAAACTAACTGCTTATGCAACAGAGGGCATTTGGGGATAGCAACACTTACACCACCCTGAGATCTGCAACGCTGCCTATTTTAAGAATCCGTGGCTTGTAACTAAAACTGAGCCATTTTCTAACAATGTTTACCCTTAATGTAGTCAAGGCAAATGACACTCCTATGCACAGATCTCACACTGGGAGAAATCTGCACCTCTTTTGAAGAAAACCCTTACTTGTAGAACATTCAGACCTCCAAGCCAAGTAGAGTCCCTAAATTTGGGAAAATTCCACTCCAAACCCCTTCGTTTTCAGCACTATGAATTTTACTTCATGCTTTTTTTCTTCTAACCAAAGGGATAGGAACGAAAGCTCTCGACTGAAGGACCCCAAGTGATATCCATCAGTCGAGTGCTGTTTCGAGGCGATTGCCCTCTCTAAAAACTGCTTGTGAAATTAAAGGTTTGTTAAAAACCGAAAACAAACAAGTGTTACAGCAGATTTAGCAACGTTAAGTACTGCTAGGTAATGTAACATTCTATTTTTGCTGATCCCTGTCAACTAACACATGTCTCACTGCACTGAAAGAGCCCACCACCGTTGTAACGCTGATCCCTGCAGGGCATGGGGACCCCAGACCTTCAGGGGACCCCAACTCTTTAGAGGACCCCCATTCAGCCCAAGGCCAGTGAATATCTGTGAGATATGAGACTCAAGGGCCTCTCAATCACCTCCTGTAGGGGGCGCCATCAAGTATATTGTAGTTTTTGTCGGTTGCTGCATAGCCTCCCCCCCAAAAAAAAGCAGTGGCGAGGCCAGCAGCCCAAAAAGGCATTTCCTTTTGCCAATTCTTGTTTCTATAACATGTAGCACAAAGAGCTCCCATTTTCCATGTCTTTTTGAGACGAAAGGATGAACTGCCTGCATGGAGGTACCGTCAACATTTTTTAGAGCCAAAACTGAATCCCCAAGAACAATATATATGAAGGCGCCATTAACAGATATCAACCATGACTCTGTATTGTACCAGAGTCCGCTTGGGGCCTATCTACACAGTCACTGCTTTCTACCATTCACTCACCCAGTCACTGTCTGCACAGCGCACGGTCAGGACCATACTCCTCTTGTGGAACACAACACTGATACACATAGGAGCAGATAAAATACAAAGTCTCCTTTTCTCAGTTGTCCCCTTGAGTGTTTTCATTCATTTTTCATACGTTGTTATAGGTTAGTAATTTTCCTGAACTATCTTACTGATATTAAAATATTACATGAGATTACAGCTGTCTCTTTATGGCAAGATAGGCAGACAGACACACACACACGGATAGATAGATAGATAGATAGATAGATAGATAGATAGATAGATAGATAGATAGATAGATAGATAGATAGATAGATAGATAGATAGATAGATAGATAGATAGATAGATAGATAGATGATACAGAGTACCATACATCATCACTAACAGTAATTGTCAACAGCGTGAATCTGTGGCCAGCACTGACCTCCTCTCTAGAATTAGTACAACCTGGGCAGCACAAAGACTTGACAGGGTCACAGCACAGACACTGCACTGCCCCAGCACTGCCTTCCTGCCCCTGCAGTGTAAACTGTTTATGTATCCATGCTTTGGCCCTCACCATATTTGGCTCATTTTTGTACTTGCTTCTGGATCTTAATTCAATTTTTGTGCATTTTTATACCTTAAATTACCTTCTTTCTGTGCTCAGCGCCATGAAGCGGATTATGGAATGAATAAACAATTTAAGTGGGGAAACGTAATTTAAAATAAGAGGCAAATGGCGGGTTAACAAATAATCAAATGACTATGCAGCATACCTTGGAACAATCAAAAACTAACAGGCTGGGCCACTCTAAAGGAGAAAAGTTGAGAAGGAAGGATGTTCTTCTGGGGTAACCTAGTTAACGGGATGCGAAACACGGAAGAGTCATGCTGATGCCCTTAAGGTGGCTAGATAGCCTTTTGAGGCAGGATTCAGTCCTAGGGCAAGGAGAGTCTAGAGCAGGCGTCCAAAGTCGGTCCTGGATGGCCAGATCCATGCCAGATTTTTAAGATAACTATATTTATCTAAATGGGGATATACAAAAAATCTGGCATGGATTCGACCCTCCAGGAACGACTTTGGAGAACCGTTGCCTGGAACAATGCATCGGAGAAACCAAGGTCACCGCACCTCACCATTGCCATGAAAAGACTGTGCCAAGGCAGTCTCAGCTTTCTCATGCAAAACAAATCTGAAGAAATCAATGAGGTTGGTTGATAGATTCCTTACTGGGGTAATCCTTAATGGCTTACTCGCATAGGGCAGACACACGGAGGTGAGCATAATCTACCTATACATTTCAAAGATCTCATCTTGGTGCAAGCATGACCTTCCATCTCACAAGGTCCCTTCAGGAAACTCATGTTGTTAACATAGAAGGCATTTTCAACGACAAACCATAAATGTCAGTGCTGCAAAGGGATTCCATGAACAGCATTTTAGCGACTCCAGGCCAACATAATTTGCAGGGTATCTGCCCGATCTTGCATCAAGTGTTAATGAATTTTCCACATTAAAATTAGCGCCTAGTCTCAAGCATTTCCCGTGAGATTATGAGCAGTTAAATGAAGAACGGGGGCTGAGTGCCGCGACTTACTTGGTCAATTCCAGTTTAAAAAAATGCAATATTATTCTCGTGAATTTGCCAATTCTTCCTGGAGAAATGAGACCGCAGGGACAAATAGCAACATTTAATAAAGGGAATAAAAAGGTTCCATTACTGGTGTGATCACAGAGGAATGGGGGAATGGAAAAAAGAGGGAAGCTGACATAAGATGCTTATGAGCGATTTAAGAGGAGGGAAAAGTGTGAAGAGACATGGAAAGCAGACGAATGTGAAGGATGAGCGAGCAGAGGAGGTACAAGGGAAAACCTATATGTGGGGAGATGCCGGGGGCCTGGGGATAGCCCAACGTTATTGTAAGGCGAAAAAGTGGAAAGATAAAAGGATTTCAATAAGAGTGAAGGAGGTTAGACAAGGAGAATGGAGAGGAGTATGTGAAGCTAAATATTATAAAAGGGAAAAACTGAGAAGCAAAAATGCAAGTGGACAAATTGTCAGTAGTAGGATAACCACAACATGGGAAGAGGATACAGTTTCCTTTATGGTAATTCTGTGACTCTAATGTCATAGTCTACATCAAATTACCAACTTGTGAGTACTCTTCCAACTAGTGCGGTGACCGGAATTTTCAAATAAAGTTGTTACTACAGAGCATTGTGTAATTAATAAATAAACATATGTATGTCTCATAAGAAGCGTGTTCCAACACCCTTGTGATTAGGCAGGTTCTACCCCATTGGACTTACCTGTGGCTGGTCCGCCGACCAGACAACCCCTTTTCGAAACACGCTCCTGTGCATCAAGGCGCTCGCCTTGCAACTCTCTTCCCTGTTGCGGTCTCTCTGTTTTACCATTATTAATTTGTTTTGCAATTTGATGGCGTGTTTGTTTTTGCTACTGCATATTTTGCCATTGTACCTGTCTGGAATTGTCTGTTTTGCCATGCATTTGTCATCAGTTTTTGACGTTATCTCTCTGTTCTGCCATCCGAACGGTTACCTGTTTGGACTCTGCCTCATCAATTTTTTTCCCCACTGTGCCTCCTGTCTTTCCCTTCCTGCCATTATGGCCTCTTTTGTTCTCGCCTTTGCGCCTTCTCCTTCAGCTGCCATTTAGTACTTTCAGCTGTTTTCTCTTCTTTCTTCTGTTTATTTCACATCTTTCTTGTTTTTCACCCTTGTTCTGCTCCTTGTTGCCAAATCCTGCTCTCTGCCCCCTCTTTTCCCTACCGATCCTTACCTTCTCCTCTCACTCCTTCTGCTCCTCTCCTGTTTCCAGCTCTTCCACTTCCCGTACCCCTCATTGTGTTCCTCCCGTCTCCCAGGACCTACGTAATGGCCGCCGCGTCACTAATGTGCTTGACTGCGCCCAGCGCTAGAAATCCTGGTTTGTCTCTCACCTTATTGTTCAATGCACTCAACCCTGGCTGTTGCTCACCGCACAGCTGTCTCACTGCACAACACACCATCCAAGAAACTTTCTTCTGCACACACGCGTGCCTCTACCACACTCACCATCACCAAACCAACTACACCCAACATTGCACTTGCCCACATGCACAAATTTCAGACACCCCACACAGACCAATCCCCATCCGCACACCGTGCCACGCTTGGCTGCATGCTCAACACCTACTCAAATCTAATCCCAAACGGTGGGAAGCCTGAGATGAGGTTCTATGTGGACTAAGAGGTTTCAATGAGGTCACTAACGGCCTGATAATCAGTCTGGTGGTCCACGGACCGCCAGACTAATGGTGGTTCAGCGGTTCCGGTCTGGCCACAGCCGTACCGGTTGTCCGACCGCCCTATTACAACTTGGGTGTCGGATCGCCATTGCGCCGCCACAACTGCCGGGGATTAGAGATCCCTGGCGGTGGCGCTGCGGTCTTGAGGTGGCAATACGCTTGGCGGAACCGCCGCGGTCCCGCCAAGCATATTACGAGTTTCCTCTCCGCTGCGGATCGGATGGCGGTTCCTACTCCATGAAAACCGTGACGGAGAGGAAACAGAGGGGGCCTACAGGGCCCCCTGTTGCCGCAGAGCCATGGGCCCAGGCAGCAGGGCACATGTTGTGTCCCCGAGTGTGCATGCACCCCAGTACCTGCACGGCATGGACTGCATCAGTCCATGCCATGCAGGTACTGCCTTTGACGTTACCATTGTGGTGCCTATGTCATAGGCACCGCCAAAGAACCGCCCACCAGTGACCGTAAAAGTCGCAACATGGCGGGTGGTGCGCACACAGATTTGGCGGTGTGTGAGCGGGGCGGCAGCACTGCGGTTCCGCTCCCACACTGCTAAACTCACAGTCAGTCCCTAAAACTTACGCCCACCCCATACCAAGAGCTGATGAGCTCATTAATAGGTTGGGGACAGCCAAATATCTGAGTACCTTTGACCTGATATCAGGTTATTGGCATATAGCCCTCACCCCTGGAGCCAAAGAGAGTTCTGCTTTGTCTACACCTGAAGATCACTTTCAATTCAAAGGGAGGCCCTTTGGGTTGAAAATGCACCTGAAACCTACCAGAGGTTGGTGAATAGATTACTTTCAGGTCTGGACAGTTTCAGTGCAGCTTATCTCGATGACATAGCTGTATCTGGCTCCACCTGGGAGGATCACTTGATCCACCTCAAGGAAGCGCTCAGGCTCTGCAGCAGGCAGCCCTGACTGTCAAGGAAAGCAAGTGCCATATAGAGCAAGGCTCTGTGGTGTACTTGGGAGTTTTCATAGCCAAAGGAACCTAAAGGTATATAAGAGACCAAGGGTACAAGTGTTTTTTTAAAGTAACATGTGGTCCCATCCTGTGAATTCACACTAAACAATATTCATAGAAAAAAGATACATTCTAAGATAAAAATAATAGGTCACATATTATTTTGAAGTACCAATGCTATCATTTAAAACATATAACATTTGCAATAGTCATGGTACTGTATGTTGATGACATTTCGATCCCACTTTATAATATCGGGATCATCATCAGGACTTAATTGTATATGCCTGAGACTACAAAATGCCTAACAACAGGACCAATTGAGGTACTAATATCTTAAGAGGGGTGGCATTGGAACAATCCTTTATGCAGCAATGCACGATAACTGATCGTACAATAGGGTGTCACATCAAGGAGGTCAAAAGGCATAAAGAGGGATAATACAAATGTCTGCAAGTCAAGATTTAAAGGAAAGCAGTAACAACTTATAATGCGGGCCGAGGACGCAAATACTGTAGCAAACTGAATGCTACTGAAATGGTGGAGATCTACGTTACGTATAACCATGGTGAGGCACATAAGATCTCCGAAAAGTCGCTAACAAAGCAGAGGGACTGTACCTGCTGTGTCTTGCTTTAGATGAAGTCGTCTCCAGAGCCCAGCCAAAGCCAAGAGACTCCAAGGGCCACCTGACTGGCCTCCTATTTGTAGCACAGGGACACAACAGCTGAAGAAGCCTGCTGGAGCAAGTTGGTAGCACATAGTCTTTAACCCGCTGCCAACCGCCACTGTGCAGCACCAGGGACCCGGAAGAGACGCGCAAAGTTGAACCAGAGTTCGCGGAGTGTCAGAGTGCAGCTGAGACCTCCAAAGGGCGAGTTATCGACCCAGGAGGGAATGCCCTGTGGCCACGATCACTGAGCAACTAGAAGTCCAGTGGCAAGTGGACTTCTGCCAGAACCAAGAGGACTTCGAGGCACGGCGGCCCTGTGACCAGGATCACCTCACACCTTTCAAGAACCGAGGAGTAGTTGCAGCAAGATCCCCATTGACCGCATTGCAACCACAGCATCCTTGAACATCTTCAGCATCCTTCATCCCTTGCATCAGGACCACTTCTAAAGGAAAGCCCTGCAAAGGATAAAAGTGCCTGGAACTAACTGAACACTGCTTCACCTGCTGAGGGAACTATTTCTGAGGACCCTGCTGGTCCCCCTGACAGGCTCCCTTCTGGAGTTGGTTGCCAAAAGTGACTCCAAGAGACCACATTACAACTAGCCCCAATTCTTTGGTGAAAAAGTTTCTAATTGTCAAATTTGTTGAATTTGCCAGTGCTTGTTCGTAGTGGAGTGAAATGCTTTGATTTACTATACCTTGTAAATTTTACATCTATGGAACCCTCCGGTGTATCTTTTTCATTTTAATGTATAAAAATATAATCTCTTTTTATAAATGGGTTTGGGATTTCTTGAGTGTCTCAGTAATTATTTCTTCAATGGTTTGGTGCTATTAAAGTGCTTTACACTTGTTCCTTTGTGTAACCCTTGCTGCTCAGAGCCACAACTACTCAGGGTTTGAGAACTGAAACCTAGGGGTCCTAAAGGGATTGGTAACTGTATTTCACAGTGAAGCAGCACAACCAAACTAAATAATATGCCCCATTTCCTCACACTTGGATCTTCGATTAACCCCTTCCCCCACTCATCCTAGACCCACTGAGGACTCCCTCATTGGTGATATCAGCCTCTACAAACACACTTAACATAAAATAACACAACATACTCTTACTCACAAGTTCTGGTCAATCTAAAGATAAAAGTAAACGGTTTATATTTTCTCACTGTTGACAGAGGGGTTGACAGGAGGACATTAATAGTACCAGAGAAACCATAGGGGTAATGTCATCATACATTTACGCACTGGCCCTTTTCCATGGTCATCCTGAGTGTACATTCCACTAATATGGAGAATCAGTAATCGAGGAGAAAGGCAGCACTGGTCAGCTTAGGCTTAAACAAACAGGGTGTAGAGACCTTCCTGGAAGGCACTGGCGTAACGAAACTTGAGGGGGCCTCCCTGCAAGGCATGTGGAGGGGCCTCCTCTGGGTTCAATCAGGAGCTCTGCAGCCAGAGTGCTCTGCTGAGGGCACCGCGGGGGCCTGTGCTACGCCCCTGCTGGAAGGAAGTCCATCAGTCCAGGAAGAAGCCTCAAGAGCTTAGTGTTGACATAATGAGAGTGGGGTCTAATACAGCTGTCTGGCACATACTTCTCAGAGGTACATGCCTAGAGAATGCTACCATAGTCGTCCTGGTGTTGTTTGCCCCAATACCAGAAGGAGGTTGGACTCCATGCAATGTAGCATTAAGTTATGTACACTTTTATCCATCTGGCAATGGTGAACTAAGAAGCCTCTCTTTGCCCACAAAGAGGGGGTCTGGGAAACATCAATTCTTGGCTCAATCTATGTAGAACAGCCAAGTGGGTGTGATGGCTCTGAGGATGTCTTTGTTCACTCTCCTGAGCTTGCTTTACGACCCGAGTTTCAGTGGCCAGGGCTGGCTTTGACAATGGTGGTCGTGGTGGGAGGTGGTGGGAGGTGCAGAGAATGCCAGCAAACACATGAAGTCATTTTCCAGCATATGCAGTGGTTCAATCGACAGTTGTTGAACATGATCGGGTGTAGGTGTTCATGGCCTGTACAGATTGGTGCATGGATCTCTGAAGAGCTGCCTTAAGCCGGAAAAAGCAGAGGGTATGGATGCATTGGAACACCTTTGAAGACTGTGAATCAGGGTTAGAGTTCTAGGCTTGTCTTGCAGAGCGAGAAACTGCACTAGAGTTCGTGAAGCTGCACCATGGGCATAGTATACTGAGGCTCTTAAAACTGCAAACGCAGAAGGTAAAATGTGTTCAGATCAGAGAAATATATGAATGTTTTGGTAAATCAACCTGCTCCTAGTCATAAAAATGTGACAAGTCAGACCTGCCCGACATAGACAACAATATTCTGTGTTTGGGAACAGCCAGGGGAGAGGCAACATGAGACCACAACGTTGGAAAACAGACTATTACCAACAGACTCTTAACAGGACATGTCTGCAGTTGCACCAGGGTGACCGATCTCATGTAGCCACTACAAATCCTAGACAGGGAGGCAGTATTGATAGGATCACTTCATAGGCTACATCCAAGAACCAACTTGTGAATATTCTTCCTGCTAGCCGGGTGACTGAATTAGAGTATAAAGCTGTTAATACAGAACTTTCAGTGTAAGTAATAAGTCTCCAGGTCAACGTCTCATAAGCTGCATGCTCACATCTTTATGCAAATGCCTGCTCCTGCATGTCAACTTAAAGATGAAAGTAACTGGTTTATATTTTCTCACTGCTGACCGAGGGATTGACAGGAGGACATTAATAAGGAAAATAACTGTACAAATTATTAGCAGAAGAGCAACCAGAGAGGAACTTTTATCTTAACCTTTACACACTAACTCTTTCCTATGTTCATCTTGGGTGTATGTCCCATAGATATGGAGAATCAGAAACAGAGGAGAAAGGAAGCACTGGCCAGCTTAGGTTTAAACAAACAGGATGTGGAGACTTTCCTGGAAGAAAGAATATCTCTCCAGGAATAAGCCTCAGGAACATAGGTTTGGATCTGATGCATCTTTGTTGCTGAAGCAAACAAATACGGCTGTTCCACATGGCTGGTCTGATGGGCAGGCTTGGTGTGTGATGGTGTCTGTGTTTCCTCTTCTTCAAGTACTATTGAGTTTCATGTAGCCAAGTCTGAGTTCATGAGGTTGGGGTGTTCAAATTCCTGCTGCCCGAATTAGGGGTCTAGGTTAAAGGCAAGTCACAGAGAATTATTACATCTGCAGTTTAAACAAGGAAAACGAGAAATGGCTTGTGTTCTTCTGGTCTTTCTTGAATGAACAGTGAGCAGTAGTAATGAGATGTTTATGGCAACATGTTTATTAGGTCGAGCCTGAGAGGGCGCATGCGCTGCGAGACTGCTGTAGCGGGGTATGGAAGAAAAGCCCCACCCACTCTCCGCCCATATTTTTCATTGGCTTGTGCCGGGACAATGGCGGCCGCTTGTTTGCAATGCCATAGGTCTCGCATTTAAATGCGAGACCTATTGCATTACAAAAATGTTTTTGTTTCCTATGACGTAGTGGTGGCTGCGCCATATTGTGACTGGCCCGCTATATTGTGACTGGCCAGAGCCTTTCAGCCGTGCTGTACAAATGACGTCAAAATACTGCGCTGTCCTTTTCCTCACCTTCAGTTCCCGGTTAAGAGAGAGTTCACCATGTTGTCGGTAGCTGCCTGTTCCGGGCCCTTTTTGCCCATCTGGCCTCCACCTTCCATTCTGTAACAGGTCTGCTGAAGCAGCTTGTAACCGGGGTTCTGGTGGTGGCTGAGAAGTTGCAGCTGCTTGAGGGGAAGAAGTCCTTCCTGACTCATGATTCGCTTCTTGGGCGGGCCCTGGTGAACGGGCCTAAGGCTATCATAGGCATCAACGGTGAGAGGAGAGCACTGTTGGAGAGTGTGCTACGCATGGGGTGATCCAAAGCAATGGAGATGGTAGAGGAGAGGCAATGATAAAATAAAACGCTGATGAGGTGTCGGAGCAAGGTCACCGGCTCGAGTTGGAAATGGTCCCTGCTGATGGCTATCGAGGCACTTTCAGGCAAAAAAGATGACGGTAGGAGGAAAAAAGTGACTGCATGCCCTTTTGTGTTCACGAATTTAAGTTTACCCCATCTGCCATTAAGCAAATGCACACTTATGGTTATGCTGGTAGAGTTGCTACATTTTCTCCCAAGGCTGCATCAAACAATCATAACCGTGTATGCTGTAAAAGAGTAGATATTTCCACGATCCAAAACTATCTGTGCTTGAAAGTATAGGTTCATACTGCATGGAAATTCGCACTTAACTGTCCCGCCGACGACCCTTCTAATTGTGGGATGTTATTATACATTGAATACATTGTTTTGTTTAGAAATAGACTAACTCCCCACACTCGTGCAGGCTTTATTTCGCTACATACTGCACCAGGTTATCTATGGGCTGGTGGGATTTGAGCTCTTCAGGGGCATGGGAGACAGAGGGGGCAACTCAGCGATGCCTTTAGAGAGGTCAAAGGTGCTTAATGTGGATTCTGCTAGATCTGGCGTGTTTATTTTCTGAACTAACATCTATGTTAAACATGAAAGTGCTTTAGGTTTGCTCCTCTGCTCACTTGCTTAAAACCATGGCTTCAACAAAGGGCTCTTAACCTCTTTCCTCAATTTGTTCCTCTGTGAAATGGATCCAAAAAAGAACAAGCATTAAAAATGCAATAGGTCTCGCCCTCATTTAAGTTAAAGGAATTCTGTTTGTAATTAGGTGGCGTTTTAGCTTTGCTTTTATTAGTGTCTTTCAAACTTTCATGTACATAACATGCATATGTATGCGTATACGCATGCATTTATATAAAAAATCTGGATTCTCCCGCCTGTGTCGGGGAGGGTGGCCTGTCTGCATATGATTCCTGGATCCTTGCAGGGTGTGTCCCAGCCCCCTAGCCCCTGCCCTGATAGCTGTCCAGCCAGGGGGGCTCCTCCTGCCCGTGAGTGCCATGCCACCGTGCCTGGTATCCTGCCACCCCCAGCAGACGTCCCCCCTTTATCTTCAGCAGGGCTGCACCCTCCACGGGGATGCCCATGCCAAGGGCAAGACGTGGCGCTCGCGGAGGCTGCGGACTGCAAGACGTCTCCCCTCGAGTCCGCTGCAGCAGCCGGGTGCAGGGCTAAGAGGGAGGCAAGGTGGGCCCCATACCTACCTCACTGCTGCTGGCCCTCCATCTCCCCTCATCCCCTCCTGGGCAGGCGGCGGGCTGTCCGCAGCATCCTTCCTGCCTCCCTCGAGTCAGGCACCTGCAGCGGGGTCCAGGGGGCGGGGCGGGGGGATCAGTCTCCGGTGCTGACAGGCAGCTCGGTCAGAGCAGCAGGAACCAGGAGTGAGGTGCAGAAATGAGGGATATCTGAGAGTGCCTCAGTGGCGCCTGCATCTTTAAGGGGCTGCCAGCACACTTCCTTGTAACCTCCTGCCTGCTGCACAGGGCAGCGCTGGGCACAGATGGGTGGGCAGGGGCACGCGGCTGCTCACAGGAGACAGGGGAGGGAGGGGAAGGAACAGCATGGCCATCTAGTCCAGGGGCAGACCCAAGGCCTCACCTCCATGGCTGCAGAAATATCCGCCTGCTGGAGTCAGCCTAGCGCTGCAAGGCAAGGCACTCCGCTCCAAGCACTAAACGATTGCAGCTTTGCCCTAGGGGTGGCGAGAGCAATGGCAGGGCGAGGGGAGTGGGGGTCTGCGAGGAGACAGTCGGGCACTGGGAGGGACTTTAGGGGCTGCACTACCCAACGATCTACCATTAATGGGTGGCTGGATGGGGGCCTGGTACTTGGACTAGCAGTGGCGGAGGGAGGGGGGCGGGAGTGGGGCGCACTGCGCGTCTGGCCTCTACAGGGTCTGGCTAGCACCTGGGGAAGTGTGTAGACGCTAGCATGCAGTGCAGGCGTGCACTGCCTCTGAGTTGCCTGCAGCACGGCTCTGGGAGCGAGGTGGGGCTGGGGGTTGTACTCTAGAGTTGGGATGTGGGCGCTAACATGAAGCGCAGGGTCCCTGCACCACTGCTTTGGAGGGTGGTGGGCGAGGGCGCCAGAAAGGGCCGGGAGGGGGAAGACATGCATTCCCAAACAGTACAGAGACGCACTCCTTCCCTGATAACGACAGCTCCCATAAGCCCTTTCCCCTCCTCCCTTCGCAGCATTCAGCTGCCCTGGGTACAAGGAAAGCGCTTAGAGGGAGCTGTCCTATGCCAGGGTCGTGTGCCCAAGACATCCCGAGGCCTAGCTACTCTGTATATATCTGGAACGTTTCCAATGTGCCCCCGCCTTCTTCCCGCCTTACAGAAGGGAGTGCAGCCGAACAGATGTGCAAGTCATTCAAGGGACCGTCTAAAAAGTCTGTAGCGTTCTTAGAAAGTTACCACCACTGTTGGGGTCTCACCGACAGTGTAAAGTCTTGCCTTGGTATGTTGATGGCAATGGTATCCTAGAGTGAATGTTGGTGCCTGCCAGGGGTGCTGAGTCCGGACAGGAATGAGGAACGCTATCTGCACGTTTCTGGCGTCCGCTGTCACACTCACGACGCCCCCTAAGCCCTTTCTGCCGTCCCAGGCCTCGCCTGCTAAAAGGTTTCTTATCTTTATGGGGCCATGTGTTTGGCCCCATAAAGATAAAAAACCTTTTACGCTAGGAGTAAGTCGGGGCAGCCAGTCCAACTGAAACGGCTGAAAAAGAGGAAACTGTACGTCACTGGAAGCTCTTTTCCAATGGCTGGCCACCGTTTAGCATAAACGGTGATGCCAGCCAATGGAAAAGAGGGGCGGGGCTTAAACCCCGCTAGTGAAATCTATCCTAACTCATTAAATCTCGCCAGCGAGACTGCGCATGTCTGTGCAATCTATGCCAGGCGAGACCCAAAAACTCTTTGGCTGCAAATGTCTCTTTGGACACACTCTCTAGCAACCGCAAGCACGAACCCGACCAGAAGATATTGGATCACTTTACTGAGCAGTTCAAAAGTTCCAAAGTGGCAGCTAGCTGCGCTTTTCTCCTCGGCTCAGATTACCTGTGAAGGGTGTGCTTTCACCCCCAGCTTAACATTACTCTGGCTCATTTGCTTTTCTCCCCCCTGCTTACCACATTGCATTACCTATTGTTTGCTTCACTATGCCTTCTGGGCCCCTTTCCCCACTGCGCCATCATTTTTGCTTCCCCACACCCTCAGCTTTCCTTCCCCACACCCTCCTCGTCTGTGTTCCTTCTGCTACCTTCTGTTTGCAACGCCCTCCCCAACACACACACTTTTAAACCAGCATTTGGAATGCAATAGGTATCGCATTTGCGAGAGATTAAGCTATTGGCATAGTAAATGACAATGCCTTTTATTTATGTTTTAAAAAACAAAACATAAATAAAACGCATTGTCATTACAATGCCAATAGCTCAAACTCGCGTCAGTGCAAGACCTATTGCATTGCAAATGCTTGCTTTTTTGCATGTCGTAGGCCTTTGCAAGAAAGCTACAATCTCAGCCTGTTTCTATACATTCTTTTTTTAAACATTCTTTATTATTTTATAGTGTGCATACATTTAAAGAAATAGCACTTTGATGTGTTTAATTCTGCTTTTCAAATTCCACTTGTATTCTTCAGTATGCAGCATTGCTATGTCCTACAAATAAAAGAGCAGGACGCCAATGATTTAAGTGTCTTGTTGGAAGGGTGAGGATGTCAGCAAATATTATAAGCAGTAAAATAGATCTCTGCCATACATTAGAAGGCTATTCCAAGTCACCTCGGAGTTCCATGACTTGATTAAGAAAATATTCTGTGACTTGCAATATCCTTACAATGTTGGGCAAATTGTGATATTTAATGCTGTATATAAAATGCTCTTGCCATGCTTTAACTCTGCATTTTATGTTTTCTAGAACTCCCAAACAGCTTCACAGAAGAACAGACGCGCATGCTTGAGACCACAGGAATATAGTTCATAGGGATAACAATAAAATATTAATATTGTTCAAGTTGTCTGGTCACAAAAACACAGCACGTTTACTGTGCCGCTTTAGTTTTTTTTTTTTAAAAAGCACCAGAAGGCTATTTTCACACTGGTGACGAGTAGACTGTCACCCTTTGTGAACTCCATTGATTTGACAATAGTACCCTCCACCACAACCTACAACACAATGCTAAGTGCACATTTCTTCAGCCAGGGTCGGATTGGGACAGAAAATAGGCCCGGGCATCAAACTAAAAGTGACCTCCATTAGTTATAGCTAAAAAAAAGTGCCCCCACCAACAAACCAGGGCAGGTTAAAAATAGCAAAGACAAGTTGTGTAGGTGTTTTGCAAGACATGGGAGACTGCATGCAATTTTGCTTGAAACAGGCAATGTTTGTGGTAATATCAGAGGAATTGATATTAAAAACTGGCCCGGAACACATTAAACAGCCCACAAACAGCTACAAAAACAGTACCTACACCAACCTGTCAGACCAGCCATTTCGGTTCTGCCATGTTACCCTACAGACAAGGCCACTGGAATTATGCAGCAGGGGACAGCCAAATAATGCAACAGGTTGAGTAAATTATGAGGCACGGAAAGGCAAATTATGCAGCATAAAGTAGCCCCTTATGTGATAGTATTATTTTGTCAATCTACACTTAACATTGTCTAGGCATAGGATGCACCTCATTCGTACCAGTTTAACGCCCAAATATATCAATAAGCAACAGAAAGACGACCAGTCAACCTTTGGAAAAAAAACTTCCACTACACAGCAACACATTTTGCTGCATTTCTATTGACATTTGCACCATTTGAGCAAAAAACAACTTTTTGGGGTAAAATCTGCAAGATATGCACCAGATGATGAACTATGTGGCAAATCTACAATTTTGCAAAAAAAAAAAAAAAAAAAAGAGTGCTGCGGTCGCAAAATTGCATAATTCTAATGGCCCTGCATATAGGCCAGGCCGACCCTGTTTTCAGATACTGCTAAGTGCAAGAGTTTTGAGGATCGGCTCCCCTCAGATTGTGGACAACTAATCCTAATCTCAAAAACACAGACCTGCTCTAAACCAGGACGTATACTGTGAGCATACCCCAAGCCATGTCTTGGCTATAATAATCAGATACCAGCTATTCAAATGCTGTACACAATGGGTGCTCCAATCCCTGAAAATAATTTTTTGTAAAAAGTGTCTATCCCCTTAGATGGACAAATACATCACTCACACTCCAAATTTTTGCACAAACCAAATGTGTGAGGGTAATGAAGGCGCCTCACGGAAACACCCCATGGGAGCTACTGATAGGTTCCCATCAGTGTGCTCCGATTTTCATCATTGGCAGCCTTCACACCCAAAAAAATTAAATGTGAAAAAATGTGCCCAAATAAAAAGTGTGAAAAGGTAAAACACGCACTTCAAAGGACATTAGCGTGCCAACCAATTGTGACCCCTTACTATAGAGCCTGGAGTTTGAAGCCAGACGCTACGTATATAGCGGTTGACTGATAGCAACCTCAATAAATACCTACGGGTGAGGTGGACCCCTACACAGCCCCAACAAAGGTGGCTGCCGGTATGCTAAGTGGGGGCAACCACTGGGTACATTACTGAACTTACAGTGTGGCATGGAGTGACCCCTAGCCCTGAAGAAATTGCCTAAATTGTTAGAAGGCAAAGAAACATGTTGGCTTTCCGTAAGAACTAAGGGAATGCAACAGTATGTCTTCTTTTTAAACTTACTAAACACACGGCAGTGATTAGAGTTTGCGGGTTGTGCCAGTGATTGTTTAGCTCATTTTTAATTTACAGAGGTAAAAAAGCTTTTTGCCTCACTAGCAAGGGATCACGATTGGTTGGCACACTAATGTCCTTTGAAGTGCGTGTTTTACCTTTTCACACTTTTAATTTATATGGGCACATTTTTTCACATTTAATTTTTTCGGGTGTGAAGGCTGCCAATGATGAAAATCGGAGCACACTGATGAGAACCTATCAGTAGCTACCACAGGGTGCTTCCGTGAGGCGCCTTCATTACCCTCACACATTTTTTGTTTTGTGCAAAATTTTGGAGTGGGAGTGATGTATTTGTCCATCTATGGGGATAGACGCTTTTTACAAAAAATGTTTTAAAGGGATTGGAGCACCCATTGTGTACAGCATTTGAATAGCTGGTATCTGATTATTATAACCAAGACATGGCTTGGGGTATGTTCACAGTATACGTCCCGGTTTAGAGCAGGTCTGTGTTTTTGAGATATATTGTGAGTGGAGGGCGACCTGCGCTATATCCTTCTTGAGCTCCTTTTGTGAAAGACAACTAACCCTTGCCAAGCACGGTACCTTGTACCTGGTCATAACACTTGCATGGAACATGTGATTCATCTCAGAATGCAACCAAAAAATGGAAGATCGGAGCTACTAGCAAGCATGTTTGTAGAACTTCGGTCGGCGGTACCACACAAAAAACGTTATGAAAGAGGTAGGTTTTAATATAAAAAGGACAGCCCTTCAAGTCCTTCATAGAACGATTGAAACCGAAAGTAGAAATGTTCAATCTCTCTTCAAATTGGCCTTTCACGTAAAGCAGTGGTTTAAATGGGCCAGTCCTCACTGGTACTGAATACTGGCACTTCCGAATTTTCTAGCCATCAGTACCGGAACTTCCCGCTAGCCACGGAGAGTACCAGTACCCTGATCGACGGCATAACAGGCTAACGTCAGGTATCTCTAACATGGCAGGACAGGTGCCACTGTGCTCGCGAGGAGCTTGTAAGCACACCAATCAGTGGCGTAACAAAACTTGAGGCCCCACCCCGGCAAAGTACATGGAGGGAGCCCTCCATGCACAAGGCCCAGCCAGGAGCTCTTAGGCCAGCTGCCCGTCGCACGTGCATGGTGCCGGAGGGGGCCTCCCTAGAGGTCGCCAGTCGTGGGGGCTTTTTGTACCTCACTGACACCGAGCCTCTGAAGCAACCTTTTTCAGAGTTCCTGCTGAAGACTCCAGCAACTCCTATTTGAATTTCTCTAAACTGGAGGGGTTTGAGAGGCATTGCATTTAAGCTGTGATTATCTGAACAGGGTCTACATAGGACCTGAACAGTCGATCATACGGTGCGTCTCGTTCCACATAGTGCATCCTGATGAAGTGATCAGTGCACCTTTCTATGACCCGGGAGACTTGAGATGGATGTGACGAAGATGGTGGATGCAGGCGCAGGGCACAAGGGAGCAATCACCACCAAGCGAAATGTATTTGTTCCTAAAATATTGAGGTTTCAAATGAGTTGAATGCTGTGCGTTAATGTCGGAGTGTACCAGGATTGTGAATACTTGCTTGAGTGATTTGAGTTTGTGCGTCCAGTGCCCACTTGTATCAAAATGCTGCAAGTCCACCTATACAGCCTGCACCAGCACTCTGCAGATAACAAACTAGAAAGGTAAGGAAGTGGAGGAGCCAGTTAGGGGAAAGCAGACCAGTGGAGATGATTAGTGGTCGGTGGCTACTGGGCGCCCAGTCTCCATTATCATGGTGAATGCCTCTCACAGTATAATTCGGTATTCAGTGGTGCGGGAGATGACTTTAAAACATTTACTGAACATGAATCTTTTAAAAGAAAGAAGCGAAACGTCTAGAAAGAACATGGCGGAACCAGAGGAAAGTGAGCAGATGCTTGGGAATTGTAGGGTATGGGTGAGAATTGCCCATGGAATAAAACTTGCCAATGGGCCCTTAGTTACTCCAAGCCCGTCTCTTCCTGCAGCTAGCATTGTGCTTTTTGAAATGAAGGTCTGCAGACCACTCTATGTGAAGTGAATTGCATTTTAGAGAGCAGGACAGGATGAGAGAGGGAGGTTGTGGATGAATGCCACCTCTTCACCGTTTTGTGAGGAGGCCCTGGTCAGACTGCGCCAAGGAGAGACAGAGGAGATGGAAAGGCAGGGCTGGGAGAGAAAGCACGATAAGAGGAGGTAGTAATATGGGCATTGGACAGTAAGAGACAGGGGAAAGCGATCTAGGTTACAGAGGCATGAGAAAGGAGAACTTTGGAGGGAAAGGGGTGAAACGTGGAGATATCAGAGCCAGAAAAAGTAGAGGTAGGCATGGAAGGAAGATGATGATACAAGGAACAGGGTAAGTGAAAGATAAGAGACAAACCAGTGGATACGTGCTCAGGAGCTGATAAGGGAAACGAGAGACTGCGGAAGAGGTAAAGAGTCAGGCAAGAGCACGAGGGGAGAGCGACTAAGTATTGAGAATATCACTGCAGTCCTTTGGGTGACGTTTGTTTATAATGGGACATATTATCATGTATACTTTTACATAACGTAGTGAACAGTCACCTTGAGTGAAATTAAATTAACTCTTTATCCTAATCCAAGCACTGCACATAACAGATGTTCGTATTACCCAATGTTGATGGTATTTAATTTACCAACCTTCCACCTGGAGCTCATTAACTGCTTACGCTCAAGCCCACTCCCTAGCCCCGCCCAAACTCCACAGCTTATTTTGGCGAGTACCTGCACTTGTTTTTCCCCATTTAACACTGACCTAAAGTATAGTTCATCCTGTAGGTCCTGCCCAGATATAGAAATCATTTCGTGTCTAACTCACTAGAAACCAGTAGGTACTGTGGGAACAGACAGTAACCCCAACAATGACATTGCATTTGACGACACAGTCCAAACAACCAAAAAAAGGTATCGATCGATTTCAGGAAATTGTGTCTGGGGCTGCAGTGCGCGCAAATAATGAGGCGCGCGAGGGGGTGCGGCCCCTACGTTATAGCTATTTTCGGTCTGTCGTTCAAAAGTTAAAAGTTACAGGAAAAGTAGGTCTTCGGGAAAATACAAGAACATACAACATTGAAGTTTGCCGAGGCCCGGCGGGAGCCCTCATTGCTATTTTTGGACGCTGAGATGGGCCGATAAGCAGCCTAAACCGAGCCCGGCGCAATTACTCGCTTCTAGGACAGGCAATCAAAAGCCTGCACACTAAAAGAAAGCAATTTATAGACAGATGGGTTAAAATAGAGATGGAAAGAGGCCGTGCGGTTCTGTGGGCACAGGATGTGCCGGAGAGAAGCGGGCTGAGAGGTTCACCTTCCGGTCACAGGAAGGCGCGGGACTCGGGAGACGCCGTCACTTTGAGCTGTCCACGTGGCCGTGGCCGGAAGTCCTATGCTCTACGGTGGCCCTTTCTGAGTACTCTACGGAGGCACTCCGAGGTGTGTCCTCCTACTTCCGTTTCCTTTACCGGTTCTACTTACGCATTTTACAAACTCTTCTCTTCCTGGGCCAATCCTGGCGTGACTTGCCAGGGTTGGGCCGGTCGCAGTTCGACAGCTGTTTTCTGCCACTGATTGGTGATAATTTCCCGGGTCCCAACCATATTTTTATCTGCCATTTTTGATTTAGTTGTTAGCTGTGGACCCAAATATTTGATTTTCACGCTAAATGGAGTCAGACTCGATCTTCAGGTCTACGTGCTCAGTGTATGTCGGCTCTGACCCGGTTCTCCTCTTGGAGCTATCTTTGCTACACCGTCGTGGTGAGGGGCAGGCTCCAGCCCATCCGCAGATAAGATTCCTGGTTACAGGACCAGAAAAAATATTACCTCAGAGAACTGGGGTGGGGGGCTGTTGTACGTGATGTAACGTACGCTTCGTTCCTAACACCGTAGTCCTGTTTCTGCTTGCATGCCGCCTGACGTCACCGGCCAATCCGGTGTCGAGGATGGCTGTGACGTCGGGGGGCGGGCAGGCAGGGCAGAAGAGCGCGAGGACGCGAGCCGGCGGTCATTTTCCCCCGCTGCTCCTCGTGGGCCGTAATTGTGTACCGAAGATAAGAATAAACGAACAAAGCATCAATCCTGTCTTGCCTCCCTCATTTGGTTACACTACAAATGGCGACGAGGGTTAAAAACGGATATTACGGCCCGCGAGTGAATTGATTGATGCCAGATGTCCCCATGTGCTGTTCCTCACGCTGGTCTCGCCTTGCTGTTTCCCGTGCGCCAGTTTAAGGCTACTGCTTTCTGCTGCCTGCCTGTCCCTCCTGCCTCGAAGCCCTGCTGGTGTGCTGCTGGGGGCTGCCTGCTGACCTGTGGTGCTGTCTCGCCCCGACGACTCCGTGAGCTGCGCTGGTGAGCTGCGGTGGGGGAGCGCCTTCTCTGCTGATATTGGGAGCTTCCATCTCCTGAGGCCGCGTTTCTTGCTGCAGTGCCTGACGTCTACATCCCTGCGGTCGGGGTGTCCTTCCGAGTTCGGTGGGGAGTGTCCAGGATCTGCGTTGCTGCCCCACGTGTACCTGCTCTCCTGCCATGGCGCAACCCATCAACATATGTGTGCCGCCCCTCTTTCTGGACTCGCCTGGTAAGCCATGTATGAAGTGGAAGGGGTGGCTGCGCGCATTTGAGAATTACATCGTCTCCATTGACGGCGAGGGCTATAGCGCTGCACGCAAGAAGTCGCTTCTGTTCGGACTGTTGGGGAAAGCAGGCCAGGAGGTTTTTGACAGTTTGCCCGTCTATACGGACCCTCCGGGGGCCCTTGCCCCTCTAGACGTGTACCAGGAGGCGGTTAAGCGGCTCGAACTGCAATACTCTGAGGAGGGTAATATCATGGTGGGGCGCCACAAATTCGCCTTACGGAAGCAGGAGGAAGGTGAGACTATCGAGGAGTATATTGCCTGTCTACGTGTGTTGGCACAGGACTGTGAATTCGGGGAGATGACTGATACCTACCTCAGGGACCAGGTGGTGTTCTACTGCCATTCCAAAAAGGTGCAGGAGCGGTTGCTTTCTTGCAGGAATCCGTCGCTGAAGGATGTGGTGGCCATTGCGAAGGCCGTTGAACGTTCCATGGTGTCCACGAAAGAACTTGCGAGCACGAACCAGGCTTCTAATGTGTTCTTGGTGCAGGACAAACATAGAGGTGCATCCAGGACCCCAGACAGGGTGGCGAGCGAGAAAGGGGGGGGCAGGAAGCCACTCGCTTGTTTTAGGTGTGGGTCAAGGGATCACCTGGCGGATAGCAGGACATGCCCTGCGCTGTCCAAGAGTTGTTCTAAGTGCAGGAGAGTGGGCCATTTTGCGGCAGTATGCAAAGCCAGGAGACCTGGTGGGAGCGTGAAAGTGAGCTCGGTGAGCGACTGCGATGCCGATACTGATGCGGACATTGTATTGTCCATTGATGCTGAGGATGGGAGAGTGAAGGGGCCTATTGGCTCCGTTCTGATTGGTGCAGTTGAGCTGCCATTTACGGCCGATTCCGGTTCCCCCATTACCCTGATTTCTGACACCACGTACGAGTTGAAGTGGCAAGGTGTGAAATTGCATGAGACGGATGTGAACCCGAAGGCTTTTGGGGAGAAAGACATAGAGATGATGGGGTACTTCTGGGACTTCCTCACTTTCAGAGGGCGAACAGTGAGAACGAAGATCTATGTGGCTGAGAAAGGGAGGAGCCTGGTGGGGTGGAAGGATCTGGCCAAGCTGGGGGTGATGCTAGTCCCGGGGGCGGATGATCCCATAGTCCTGAGGGAGGATTGGGTCGGCTACGTGCAGCCGGATGATTTACATGAGGGATTAGCTGAGGTCATCGGCAGATTTGAGTCTGTGTTTGAAAACAAAGTAGGGTGTGTGAGAGGATTCGTGCACGCCATACGACTGAAAGAGGGTGCCGTGCCGATAAAACACAAGGTCAGGGCTGTTCCTCTCTCTGTCAGGGGGGAGCTAAAGGCTGTGCTGGATAAGTTGAAGTCGGAGGGAGTGATAGAAGAAGCAGGCGCATCAGAGTGGGTGTCCGCAATCGTGGTGTCCAAGAAGAAGAGGACAGGGGACATTCGGCTATGTGTGGACCTGCGATCTTTGAACAGGAACATTCTGGTAAACTGCCACCCTCTACCCAACATCCAAGAGATCCTGTCTTCTACATCTGGGTCGCGATTTTTCACCTTGATTGATCTGAAGTCCGCATACCACCAGGTGTGCCTCACGGAGGAGTCCAAGGCGCTTACCACCTTTGTTACCCCGTTCGGTGCCTACAGGTACGTCCGCCTTCCGTTCGGCCTCGCCTCAGCTTCCGGTGTCTTCCAAAGACTGATGGATTTGCTCTTCGGCGACATGAAGGGGGTTGAAGCCTTCCAGGACGACATTCTAGTCCACACGGCGGGTGAAGAGGAGCACCTGGAGCTGCTGGGAGAAGTGCTGGGGGTACTACGCGACAAAGGGATGACTGTCTCCAAGGACAAGTGCAAGTTCATGGAGGGTAGGATCGACTACTTGGGACACGTGCTGACCGCGGAGGGCATTGCGCCAAAAGATGACCTGGTGAGGGCCATACGTGATGCCCCGTGCCCCGGAGACAAAGACGCCCTACGATCGTTCCTGGGGCTCAGCGAATATTACTCCAAATTCATGCAGGGATATGCGACCATCGTGGAGCCCCTAAGGAAGCTGCTGAGGAAGAACGAAAAATTCACGTGGGCGCATGCCCAACAAGCTGCTTTTGATGCCGTCAAGCAGGCCATCGTGGCTGCTCCCGTGCTACAGCCATACAACAGGGCATTCCGGAATGTGATCACAGTCGACGCAAGCGCCAAGGGTATCGGTGCGGTATTCTGCCAGTTCCATGGGAAGACGGAGAACACGGTCGCTTTCATTTCCCGGTCACTGAGTGACGCTGAGAAGCATTACAGCACCATTGAGAGGGAGACGCTTGCATGCGTATGGGCCGTGGAGAAGCTGAGGAACTATTTGTGGGGCATGGAGTTCGAACTGGTCACGGACCACAAGCCTTTAATCTACATGATGGACGGCGAAGGCCGCGGCAACGGGAAGGCCAGCTCGAGGCTTTTGCGGCTAATGTCCAGGCTGCAGGAGTATCATTTCACCATCAGACACATCAAGGGCGGCCTCAATTGCAGAGCGGATTGCTTGTCGCGCTTGCCGGTCAGCGGCGAGGGGGACGGATCCATGGATGACACGGAATGCGTAGTGGCGCTGGTGGATGCTACGGCCATAAGCGAAGGATCCATTTCGGAGGAGGAATGGATGGCGGCCCAAGAGAAAGACACGACTATGCGTAGGGTGATGGATCACATTATGGCTCGCTGGCCCCCGATCCGGAACTTGAACGGTGCGCTCAGAAGTTTCCAGCAGGTTAGCCCCGAACTCTCCATCGAGGGCGGCTTCGTGAAAAGACATGATCTGTTTGTGCCGCCGGAAGGATTGAGAGATAAACTAATCCGGTTAGCTCACAAGGGTCACCCGGGCGCTACCGCCACAAGGACCTTACTCAAGCAATACTACTGGTGGCCAGGGATGTGCGGCGAGGTCAACAGTTTTATCGACCGGTGCGGACCGTGTTTGAGGGCCGACAAGCACTGGAAGACGGCGAGAAATGCGCTGCAGTTGGTGGACATTCCTGCTGGTCCATGGATCAAAGTCGCTATTGATTTCGCGGGCCCGTTTACCCTGCTGCCCGACGATTGCAGACATCTCATCGTCCTTACGGATTACTTTTCCAAATGGATCCACTACAAGTTCGTCAGGGAGGTTACCACCGAACGTGTGATCAGGGAGCTGAAGAAGGTCTTCGCCAATGAAGGACAGCCGAAGGTTTTGATGTCCGATAACGGCACACAGTTGGTCTCCAGGCAGATGAAGGACTTCCTGTCCAGATTGGGGATCAAGCAGGAGAAAACCCCGCTGTACAGCCCAAAGAGCAATGGGCAGGTCGAGCGCATGAATAGGTTCTTGAAGGAGGGTGTGCAGCAGGCAATTGCCTCCAAATTGGATGTCAAGGCATTTCTGGCGGACAAGGTACACACATTTCACAACACGCCCAATGCAGTCACGGGGCACACTCCGTTCTACCTGATGAGAGGGAGAAGGTGTATGAGCGAGCTTACTCCCAAACTTGATAGGTGGTATGACATGAGGGAGGTACCTGAAGATGTATCCGATGAGAGGCTGAGGGTTAAGGAAAGGATTGTGGCCAAACAGGAAAGCAACAAGCGGTACGCTGATGAGGTGAATAGAGCCAGAGTCAAAGAGGTAGCGCAGGGGGATTGGGTGTTGGTGAAGAAACCAACCAAAGTGTTGAAGGGAGAGTCTGTTTTCCAGACCCCTGCACGAGTTCAAGGAGTGACGAAGGGAGCTGTCTGTTTGGAAGGTGGGGGATGGCGGAGCAAGGACGACATTGTCAGGCTCAAGGCAGGTCAAGAAGAGATCATCATGAGAGGCAGCCAGGTGCATGAGAATGAGGTCGATGATGGTATGTACGAATGGCAGGTGCAAGCAGACATTGATGGGACCACTGAGGATGGTACGAGTCCGTGCCATGGCCTAGCGGGCGTGGACAGCCAGGGCGACAGCAGTCCCATGTCAGTGAGGGATGACAGTCGCAATGTGATGAGTGCGAGCCAAGGTGGTACGGCCAACCGCAGCGCGGGGGCCAACATGCAAATCACTCCCCGCAGACCTGCAAGGCATATCAGGGCACCTAAAAGGTTCGAAGATTTTGTTATGAGATGATTATTATGTATAGTTCTCTATTTTGTTAAGAAAGGGAGATGTTGTACGTGATGTAACGTACGCTTCGTTCCTAACACCGTAGTCCTGTTTCTGCTTGCATGCCGCCTGACGTCACCGGCCAATCCGGTGTCGAGGATGGCTGTGACGTCGGGGGGCGGGCAGGCAGGGCAGAAGAGCGCGAGGACGCGAGCCGGCGGTCATTTCCCCCGCTGCTCCTCGTGGGCCGTAATTGTGTACCGAAGATAAGAATAAACGAACAAAGCATCAATCCTGTCTTGCCTCCCTCATTTGGTTACACTACAGGGGCCTGTAAGGTTCCCAACTCTGGTTTTACATTATCGAGATAGCGTGTCTCACTCCCCAAAAAAATAAATATTCCTACAGGCAGATGGACAAGTTGGGCCAAATTAGTCATGGGGCACCCTACTAGAAAGCAAACACCTTGTGTGGTAAACACCACCAGAACAATATAAACGACAGAGCAAGGCGTACACTAGAAATTCATGAAGAAAACTTGTATGACGCAAAGAAACATAACTTTATCTTTACAAATGGCGATCTCTCATACAACTATGATAGTGTCACCGAGCCTTATTGCAGGACTAATGTGAAGGGGACTGGAGTGATGTACTCTCCCCTACTGGTTCCCTTAGTCAGGGCAACGGTTGATCTGGGTGGGCATGGGGAATCCTTCAGTAGACTGGAGTGCCGTGGTTGCTACACCTCACCATCGGCAGGCCCATGGGTGCAGGATCACAGCATCACATACCCTAAAGCAGACCTGTATCCTACTCCCGCGAAAGGCACAGCTGCATACACGGGCCAGACAGGTTTTCACCAGAATCTAAGTGACAGGGAGGGCTACAGGAAAGTTTCTGGGAGAATACCGACAGCCGCCATATGGTAGTCGGGTCAAAGATGTGGGCTCCAGCACAAGATGGCCAGGTGTTGGGGCAGAGCCAAGAATCGTTATGCCATCCAACATGCAACAATCAGAGTCTCAGATGAAATAGAAGGGATAAGAGGAGAACGTTCAAACTCATTTGAAGGACTAGAGATAAGGGTAGAGATAAGTGCACTCTCTTCCTATATAAAAGAGGCCATGTTGGTCCGTTCTTGAGAAGTAGGGGACCTGATAAGGCGTACCCCAATTAGACCAGTTGTATTTGCAGGAAAGTTGAGTTTCATGGGATAAATGGGGGAAGTCTGGGATGGAAAGAAAAAGGGGAGAGCAGAAGAGCTAACAAGGTGTACCCCGATTTGACCCTCTGTATTTGCAGAAAAACTGGACTCCTTAACAGGACCATAAAGAAAGAAACAAAGGTCTCAGCTACCCATGGATACACCTTTAGTAATGTGCTTTGTCACTTACTACGAACTTCCAAATGACTGTGAACCGATAATCAACGGACTGGAAAATATGACGTAATGTTTTTATGTGACTACTTAGAGAATAACCAAGCACAACCCTTTGTGGAAAACATCCTTATTAAGAGTGTCACAGGAGTGCAGTATACTACGAACAAGGCCACCTCGCGACACCAGGTACACAGTTTCCTACCGAGAAATGTCCTTCCTTTTCCAACTGGCAATCACAGTTGGGGCCCTTCTAGAAAAAATACAGTGTTCCTAAAACACAAAGTGATTCCATGGTGGGTTATATAATTTGATGCTACCAGACGTGAACAAGTTCATGAGAGGTTGCAGGGGTTGAGAGTAGGGGTGGGCGGAATTTGCGTAGCCGCGCTACGCAAAGCTCCGCGAAATGGTAAAAAATCTCCGCGAACACGCAGAAATTCCGCAAACACGCGGAATTGCTTGTTCGCAATGCTTTTTTCCTGTTTGCGATCGCTGTTTGCGTGCTCGGGGGGAAATATCTCGCGAACACGCATTTTGAGAACGCGAACAAGCAAAAAATTCTGCGAAGCCGCGGAAAGCAGAATTTTGGGCAATTTCGCGTTCTCCGCAGAACGCGAAATTACGCAAATTCCGCGAGCGGAACGGAATTTAGTGCCCAGGCCTAGTTGAAAAGAGCCGCTTGGACCCCATCCCTGCAAAGAAGATATAGCCAGGGTGAGCGAGCGGGGCAGCTGAGGGTTAGAAACTTGGCAGATAGAAGCCCAGGCAAGTTCTAATGAAAGAATGCTGCTTGGGTCAAGGTATGGGCGCCCAGCAACTGACGTTGGGCCTCAAAGGAAGGCAAAGCCCTTCCAGCAGAGGTGTGAGACTTGGCAGAGACAAACAATTGTGGGGCATGAGCTGAGGCAGTTTAAGAGGTGTCACACTCCAAGAATAGGTATTGGGTGCATGGAGTCAAACCTTCACTTGAAAAGTCTTTGAGGTAGAGTCAGATGTTTCAGGGGAAACTCGTAACACGTGGCAAATCACTGTGAGCTGTGATAACTGGATGTAGGATACCCTGCTAGGCAGAAAGGGAAAAAGCAAAGCAGCCTTACTTGTTCAATTAGCCCTTGTAGCAGGGCCCACCTGAGACAGTACATCATCAAAGAGTGAGGATGTCTTCCAGTGTAGTGGAAACTGCACCACTTCTGATAGATATGTGCTCCCATGGATACCACTCCGGTGATCTTGGTTTAGGCAGGCCTTACAGAAAAAGCATTAGCTGTCCATGTGCCTTTACTCCGGGTGCACCACCAGGGGAATAGGGAGAACCCGTGATAGGAAAATCCTCGAATGCTGCTTTTACCTAATGAATGAATGTCAGGCCCAGGGTCAGACGGGCTTTACAATATTTTACTGGTTAAACACCATAACTGAGCTCCCACCTATTGTTTTAGATGATTACACTAAAATCAGCAGACTACTTGACTTCAGGGTGATGTGATAGTCCTCTGTTCTTGAAGAATTTTGGGAGTTCACAAGATCACCTTACTCCAAAGATCAGTCAACAGCCGCCAGCTAGTCTAGCAGTTCCTGGGTTCTTCATGAATTAGGGACCTTTCGTAGACCTGTAGCCCATCCAGTAGACTCCTGAAGTTAGGGGCTTCAGCTTCTGAAGGTCAGCAGTTGCAACGGATCATTCTGCATCAAAAGTGGTAGACTTGCCCACTCTGCAATGGCTGAGGGAAAATAATTGAGAACCTTAGAAGATGAAAATTGCCCAAGACCAGCAAGCTTGGCCAAAGCTAGGCAAATGATTTGAGGCCAGTTGTCATGTGAGGGATGCCGTCCTCAGATACCACAGGCAAGAATGTCAACAGATACTAATATGCTTGATTTTCACATTTCTGGTGTCCAATCATTTCAGTGGTTAAGCAAGAGAAAATAAAGGTACAGTCTCAAATACGTGCTTATTTAAACAAAACAGGGTGTTAATCAGGCAACATATGGCCGGGGTTTTCCAGACAACAGCATGAATACTTTTTAATGGCCATGAGAGGGAAGTGCTGAAGTATAAAAACTTACATTCCTCAGGATAATCATAAAATATTCTCTTTTGTAAACTAACTCAAGGATCCAGTCCTACCTGCTATATATATACGGAATCTAAATATAACAAAC
Organism: Triturus cristatus; assembly: GCF_964204655.1. Lineage (NCBI taxonomy): Eukaryota > Metazoa > Chordata > Amphibia > Caudata > Salamandridae > Triturus > Triturus cristatus. Next base: position 1,120,448,802 of record NC_140593.1, read on the forward strand.
ATTGACAAGCCAATAGCTTTGTGTTTACAAAGCATAAACTGTCTATGTTGCTTTTTGAGGATTGGGGTGGACGAAAAGAGTGGTGCTTTGGTTAGGAGAACATTGGCTCCGTGGAAGGAACAGGCTGAAGGCGGAAATATACATATTTGGGTTGCAGAATGGAGGCGGCGTGGTGGGAAGCCGTGGACTGTACTTTGGGGAGTAACCTGCACTTCATGGGTTAAGGAGAAACCAGGGGGTTGCCTCCTTGAGGGGTTTCAAGATAAAAGATCTCGGAACCAGGCTTCAGAAATCTGATCCATCCCTAACTTTACAATGATCAAACCATACCACAAATGTTGCAGTAGTCTGCAGCAGTTCCTATTTTTACCGTTGCAAGGGTGCCTGAAGTCAGCACCCTCTATACTATCTTGGGTCTTGCAATGATCGATACTAGGTGACCTCTGGAGTACCAGACTGCAAACCTTCACACAGTTGCTATAGCTTCTGTCGTTCAGCGATCTGTAACCCTTTATTCTACCCGCTGTACCCCCAAGATGCTCCACGTCCAACATGGCTCCCTAATGTGCATAGTTCTGCTGTCCAATCACCTTGGCACCATGTCACAATCATCCCACTCCCATCACCTCTTGGTGCACACTGCTTCGCAGTAATCTGTATCCCAAGGGGGAGGAAGCACTGACCCTTCACCCTAGCTCTCCCAGCCCATCAGCACATTGCTCGACATCTCCACCCCCAATTTTCAAACCCTGAACAGACATTTCTTCGCACCCTTCTAATTTAATAATCCACCGTTCCAAACCCTTGACCCATATCCTCCTTCTAGCACTCAACACCTTCTTCTGATGGATTGTTAACCTACCATGACTAAATTTCACATTGCACTTGTGCGTCACCTGAAAGTCAACGGTCTTCATAGTACTGAACAGAGCGGGACACCCTTCACCATACGCCAGCAATTACCTACTTGTGGGTATTTCAGTAGTCTTCTTTGCTTTTCGAGTACTTGGCATCTCTTTCCCCAGATCATATCCGCTCCTCACCCTCCCAGTTCTGCTCAGGGCCCGCCCCTTCTTACACGCTCATCTTCTCACGGCACAGCAACTGCTTCTCAGTCGTTCCTGCACCCATCTAGTCTCACCTGCTTTAATACTTCTCCGTCTCACCCCCCACCCCCCCCACCCCCCCAGGATAAATTTGTGGCCTGCAATCTACTGATTTGCCTCTCCACGGCGCTAACTCCCCTAACTACGCCACTGTGGGTGGTTGGCCTGCACGCTCATGGCCCATCTCCTCCATACTCCACCAAAACATGAAAGCACACCCCCTTCACTTAAACAAATCACCTGGAGTCACACACAGGTAGGTAACCCTGCAATCCAAGCTACCTTGGGTAGCCTCAAACGAAGCCCCCCCACACAAGTCAAACATATGGATACAATCTCAATGGGATCAGAGCATCACACTCACAAGCACCGCAGCGTGAGGGAACCCTTTAAAGTGAGCCTACGTGTAAAGCATACTGTACATGTTTATACTACTAACACAGCACTAATGCAGCAGTTACACTATGAAGCTACAAACTGCTGCCAAAACAGGGAAAAAGTGACAAGATAAGCATACCAGCCTGGGAAGAAGAACAGATGAGTGTTATAATAACCCTCAATTAGTTAATGTAGACTATATGCAGATGAAGACCTATTTTTCCCCAAAATATACATTTTTCTTTCGAGACATAAATGGCAACCTTGGATTCTTTTGCTAGGGATTCTGGCCTCAGCATAAATATTGACCCAAGGCATTTTTATTAATGTTAATAATAGATTTCTGCCTGCTGAAACTGAACTGAAGCAATTAGTTTTTCATAACCTCTGGCAATCAAGATCTTTTTTATGTAGTTATTTTTATTGTATGTGGTTTTAAATAGGGCAGACTGGTCCCAAAGGCATTAAAGTACATGAAAAAAGATTACGTTTCACATTTTATTTGGCACAGACAGGGAGATTAAGTGATTTGACTAGAATCACAGGCTATGTTGAGCCATGGCTGGGATTTAGACGTGGGTCCCCCGTTCCAAGGTCGGCAGCTCTAGCTTTTAGGACATATCTCCTCCCTAGCTGTAAGAAATATAGAAATCTAATTATTAGACTACACATAACGGTTCTATCTGGTGCACAGTAAAATTAGATAATATTTAGAAAAGGTGTGCATGTAAAACACCATGTGCACAAGCAGCCTCTCTTGTTTCACTCTCGTATCTCTGTATTTATGTATATGCAAGTTATACCAGTAAGGGGAGATGGGACTCCTCCACGACAAGTGATTCTCCGAGTCTCTGTGGAGGCGTCCTATTCTCCACCCCATAACCTCTAAAACAGGCCCTACATGTAATACACTGTGTATTACGCCAGGGAAAAAGTAGACAGTGAAAAAATAGAACACAACTACAATAACATATTCCAAAAAGCAAGGAAATATGAAACCAGCAGCAGAAGACACAAGAAAAGGTTAACAAGAAATGAGTTGTTGATATGAAATATTAAGGGTCGGCCGCATGCGGACTTGCTCTCTGAAAGAACACATTATTAAGTGGGTGTAACTAAGGAGAAAGGCTCTCCTTGCAACCAACAAGGGCCGGGGCCTTCCTCCTTTTCCAGAATCCCCATTAATCAGGCAATAAGTCTCTTACAGAGGTCTTCCTTTTGTGGGCAATTCTTTTTCCACTCTTCATATATCCGCAGAGACCTGTTAAACCGTTGCCAGGATTGCTAATCCCATCAATCTGGGATCACAATTAGTTCCCCTTTCACCAGTAAACGTCCTAGCTCGCTCTTTTCACTTCAAGGCACATTCAACACAAGTGTAGTTGTTTTGAGTATTCACCAAGCCTTTCGAAACTACCATCGAAATGGCCTCTAAATCAAGTTCCAATGACAACAGTGGAGAAACACTCCATTCCTTCCCATAGTAAAATTCTTAAGTGCTGAAGTACTTCATTCCTGGCCATTCCCTTATTCCTGGGTTTCCGCCAGATAGTTACTGATGCTGGAGCATCTTTATGGGATGAATTACACAGAGGCGACACTGACAGATATATTTCCGGGTCATAATCCAGACTGACCGAGCCATTGCCTACAAATACAGGGCAGTTCCAGGCCTTATACATGTTACCCACAGTGACCAATACATGGAACGAGAGGCTCCATACTATATGTAGGCGTGTTCCAGCTTCATTTGGGGAATAGCACACTATAAGCAAGATACTGTATTTAGAATGCGATATTTGCTCTACCCGTACCACCTACAGTACACCCATTTTCCTGGGATCCCTACATCTTCGCAGGTTTGTACTGGTGGCTTTATAGCTTTAATAAGGGACACTTCCTGGCTTTATATGTGTCACCTAAGATCATCAACACAGAGGGTCATACGGGGGAATAAAACACTAAATACGAATACTTTTGTTGAGCCAAGATATCTACCACTCAGAGTACACTACATTTTCCAGCATCTCTGCACTTCCGGGTCTTTCCCCCTCCTGGGTAATGGTGTATCTGGTACATAATGGTGCCAAATCGCACAGCGTTCACTCACTTCGAGAACGATGACGCAGAAGGAAGGGACACAATAATAATACGGTAAGTGTGTATTTACGGATAGCACATCATCATGTTGAGTAGATAGGACCAGATTACATTATTTCTGGGTCTACTTGGATACATGTGTTTGAGTGTATTTGAGTCCTCGCCACAGGCCATTATGTGGCCTATCAGCAGAGGGACGCATTGCCAGTAGAATATCTGAGGTGGTTTGTTTTATATTGGTGATTAGAACATTCGGTAAGCTATCATTAGTAGACCGGCACCAGCTAGTTGCTTGGTTGATCAGGATTATAATCCTGTTTGTATACATATATGCCACAATGTCCTTCACATTGCTATCCCATAGGCAGTACTCTATACACAGTAAATTCCGGGTAATGCCCTTTGTGGGCATGTGGCTACTTTATCTGAGAAATGGCAGACACATGAGGGGGTTTCATGCAATGTTGCATGTAAAAAGGAGTGAAATACACATTTTTATTAATATTTGCATGTATCTCACCCTGATGGGAAATGCTAGAATGACAACTATATGGTTGAATTATATGTGATTAATGTATTTTGTCTGTTCCACACCCTTCTCAAACAAAGTGAATGCAGGACTGAACGTCGTAAGCGCCAGCAAGTGATTGAAGATCACCTATTTATATTTGTTACCGAGAAGGTTCGGATTGGTACAGAGTTCAATCTGCCATTTAGGTCCTGAAGAAAGCCCACCTGCACCTCTAGGAGAGTACACAGCCCTCATCCATTAGCACCCTCTCACATACCATTCTAAGAGCTCCCCTGCATTGGCAGGGTTGTAGCCCACACCTTCGGGCATGAGGTGTCGTCCTATGATGAAGCATGCCACCTGGTCAATGGGCGAGGGCTGTCGTCCTTAAAAGAAAACACACCTTATCAATTGAAATGCATCCATTTCCAGTTTGAGTCTATTATATCTCCACATGGATCTTTTTTATCTTGTGTCTACTTTGGGGAGGATCCCTGTGATTTACCCCTTTCCCCCCGTTTTCGTTGATCAAAGATATTTCTGTACCGAGTGTTGATATGAGAGATCATGAGAATGTAAAGACAACAGGGGGATCATTCATCCCTAATTTTAGAGCAGGATCACTCTATACACATTACTCTCTTCCATAAGCCTAGAGATTCCAACACATAGAAGAAGAGATCAGTCACTGGACACAACTTTGTTATGACAACATTCAAAAGACGAGCTGAATTAGTAGCCAGAGCTTTATTATGACAATTGGCCATGGCTCTGTCATGACAATATCTAGGATCACTTACCGGCCTGAGCTTTGGGGTAACGATATCCAGAAGAAGGCACAGGGCCTCGAGAACCAGAGACTGAGGCCCCACGTGGCTTCGAATCGATGGATGGATCTCAGTGATCATTGACGTCAGGATGTTCTTGACTAGATTCAGCTTGGACTGCGCCTATTTCAACAGGGAACAAACCGGTTAGTAAATGCTGAACTTTAACATCTGGATGTTAAAGCTTCCCTGGAAGATCTCTAATTTGCCTCTAGAAACAAATGTGGTTCTTGCATATCCCTCTTTACAGACAAATCTGTCAAATGTTTCACATACCCACACAAAGTTCTCCTCTGGACACACTCACATGAGTTCCAAAATGTATAGCCATGCCTCTGATCATTCCAATATAGTTTTCCGATAGATTTCCAACTCTTAGTGCTAGAGATTTGCCTCTCTCCTTCAACAGACATGTCAGCCCTAATCTCCACTGCATTATAACTCACCACCAGTATACCCTTCTGCACACATCAAATGCTTCCCTTTGACTACATTGAAAATCTCACTACTTGGTCCATCACTTCAATGGTGTTTTTCTTATGGTGACCATTTCTCTTCCTCCTCATCCTGCATTCATAATAAATGGGAAGCAGATTAAAGCTTGTCTGCCCGCACCGCAGAAGACAAGGCTAGTGTTCTAGTCAACGCTTCTTTTAATTTTATCCCCTCAATATATATAATATGTTCTTTGCACACACCTTCCCTTTCATTTATCCACCACTGAGATGTATTTTTCTTCTCTTTCCACTCTTATTTACATCTACCTGTATACTCACATATTTACAAAGCACTATTTACATTTTCCTTTTTCATATTCAAGTCCATGTCTCAATAAACGACAACGTACGCCTAATACCTTTAACCCAAGCTTCTCAATCACTCACTATTAGTGTTCCCCTATATATAGCCACTGCTACCTTTTCATCATCCCCATGCATTCCACCTGCTCCTAGCACCCTTAACGTCTCATGTTTCTGCCCCACCACTCCGCTCTTTATCTTGTTACCAGCATTATATACCAAACTCTTTCTATGTATTGTCCCATGCTTTACTCCATACCTGTATTGACGTTCCTATCTACTAAATGAAGCATTTAAGGAAAAAGCTGCTGACCCTATACAAATTGTGCCCTTTGCTCTCAGGCTGTCACAAAACTGAGTAGAAGCACAGGGAGGTGGACTTCGAAAATACGTTGCTGACACAGAAGGTAAAGAAGCACAAACTGGTTCAGTTTTCAATTATGTCTCTGTGGGTCTGGCGAACATGTTGGGTATTCCAAGTTTTTCAAGGCCATAGCAAAAACATCCTCCTTATCATAGAAGTATTGTGCACCTGTGAGCAAATGACACAGCAACCCCTACCTGACTCTTTACTGGGAGAGGGCAGTAAGCGCAAACTGGAGCATTTTGGCACTGTACCAAAACGTGCAACAGAGGTTTCACCATAAAGGACATTCACAAGGTTGGTTCCATCACCTGGTGAAAGCCATTCGTGATGGAAAATTTGCGGACGCTCGTTTGATAAATCGGTTTCCACAAGTTTGGTTTTCGTGAATTATACTTTCAACTTCCATTTCTCTAGCACCATCTATGCTTGATGTAGGTACAAGTAGGAGCCATGTTGTAACATTATCAACTTGGGGTTGGCATCCAAGAGCGGGGAAGTGAACAAAGTGGTTGTACAGCAGAATTGTACCTGGGCACACAATGACGGATAGGGGAGTAAAGGGGACATGGTGATCAGCTACATTAGAGCAGGAAAATATTTGCATTACACCAATCTACTGATGTAAAAACTGCTCTACCATAAAAGTTAGAAATGTTTGTGATATAGAATGAGTGAGGTGCCCACCATTCCACCACCAGAATCAGGTACATCAAGACACTGATCTGGATAGGTTGGGAATATTCTTAATCAAATAGGGAACATATTGATTACTGTGGTGAACGCTAAGGCCGGTGGGCTGGACAAGAGACAAAGGTATACACATAGAAAAAATAAAAGATTGCAACCACTAATTCTGAAAAAGGATTAGCTAGTTATTGACAAAAAAGAAGATCAGTTCTTCAAGTATCACTCATGACATTGCATTTAAAACAAACACAAGGAGCGCTGAAACGTTTCAGACACTCACCCCCAGTCACTAATAGATCTGGGTTGAATCCATCATCATTCTTTAGCTCACTTTACCACCACAGTTCAGACCCAGCCATATGCAAATCAGTCTTGACCCCGTTCCTCATGGGAACAGTCCAGCCAGAACTGTCAAGACGGGTCTTTCCTTCACCGGAAACAAGCATTCCTGGGACTTGTTTCAGGGTAACACCCCTCATCAGCCAGGCTAGCTTGAATCCAGTGGCAAAGTGAGCAAGGGGCCCACCTACACACAAGGAGATGATGGACGAAGCTAGCTGGCTGATGAGGGGTGTTACCCCAACATCGGTCCCAGGATGCTTGTTACCGGTCCAGGGAAGACCGGGCTTGGCAGTTCGGGCTGGACTGTTCCCATGAGGCACAGGGTCAAGACTGATTTGCATATGGTCGGGTCTGATTTGGGGTGGCGAAGTGAGTTAAAGAACGATGATGGATTCAACCCAGATCTGTGACTGGGGGGTGAGTGTCTGAAAAGTTTCAGCACTCCGTCTATCGTCTCCTTGTGTTTGCTATGTATTAAAACATCAGCCTAGCACATCAAAACATTAAGTGTGGGGCTCTGGGGGACACAAGATATTACAGCATAGTAAAAAGCACCCGCACATTTTCCACCACACATTCACTCACTAAACCTTCAACAAGCCCAATGGCAGGGTGTGAACACATTATCCTACCACAGCCACTCACATAAGGCCCTCCGTGGTTATGCTGTCCCCCCAAGGCATGCACATCTTTTTCACTCTCCATTATACAATTTTCAACCCACCTCATAATTACTGTTGGGATAGGCTATCCTGGGAACATTGGAGGCTGCAAATAGCAGGTGGAAAGCCACTGGGAGAAAAGGCAGGTATCTCATGAGCTGGAAATTTTGCCCATGCATTATGGTCACATTCAGTATGTCTGTGAACTCCAGCCAGTCCGTGGCAAGGCACACTGTGCCAAAGCTAGCATCTTTCACTTTCATGTTCAGGAAATTGTCATAAAGGCCCTGGAAAAAAGAAAAGAAGTTATACCAGACATGCAAAAATTTCAAATATGAAAAAATTTACCTTTAACTACAGTTCACCAGCTTTGGTATATTTCATAGATTGACATGCTTTGATCTTTCCAAGCAGTCAAGCTTCAGTTCCGCAGGAAGCCCACATCATGCTACACCTTAGGAAACTCAACTGGCTCCTGATACACAAGCATGCACACTTAAATCTCCTCACCCACACCTACACAAGCCACAACACTGGCCCTGCCTATCTGAACAGCCGCCTTCACTTCTACCAACCTTCCACGCACCTCCACTTGGCCTGTCTCTCACTAGCACACACCCCACGCATACACAAAAGCAGAGCAGAATTAGTTGACTGGACCCGTAAAGGCTGGAATGACCACCCACAACACATCAGAGCCGCCCTCTCTCTTCTTGACTTTCGCAAGACGCTGAAGACCTGGCTTTTTGAGTAAGACCCCCCTTAGCTGGCTTCACACACCTGCTATAGAGCGCCTGGATAACTTTGCATGTGATTAGTGCGCTATAAAAATACCCATAACATAACAAAAGAAAAATATTTGGTTAATGGGGGAAGGGGGGACACTTCTCAAGAAATAACCACTATTTTTTTCGATGTGAACCAAAAAAGTCACTAAATTAAACTGCACTTTACCCTCTGGTAGCTTGGCACAAAAGCAGTCAGGTTTAACTTGGAGGCAGTGTGTAAATTATTTATGCAGCATACGAACCATGATTAAGGAAAAACACATAAAAGAAAAATACCAAAACAATTTAGAAAAATTGAGACAGTTTTCATCACTAAAATGAGACCAAAACAACAAAAATCCAATCAGTGGAACCAGAAATATTGAATTTCAAAGTTTAGGTAAGTATAGCACCTAAAAGCACAAAGTGCCACTTGCTGTCATCCGGTCGTGCTAGACCAGGGGAAAGTCACCAGTTCAGGTCGATCACGATGGAATGCGTTCCAGATACAGGGATCAGGTTAGTCCAGCTGAAAAAATTACCTTCTCAAAGTCTGGCAAGAAGAGCCCAGTTTGCATGGAGGAGGCCACGAGGAGCAGGTGGAGCATCGTGGATGGTCCTTGATGTAGAGAGAGAAGAGCAGGCTGTCGTCACTGTAGCGAAGAGTCAGTTGGGCGTCAAAGACGGTCGTTGCTGGAGCTTCAGAATGGTGGTCACTGCAGGATGTCTGTGAATCTCGGTTGCCGGTTGGTGTAACATGAAAAGTCGGGTTCACTGGAGCTTCGCATTGGCAGTCATCGCAGGCGGCAGGATCCCAGTGCAAATGGGCCAGTTCATGTAGAGCCCATAAACTTCAGAATTTCTCCTTTTTCTTGAAGAGGAGTGCACTTTGATGCCAGCCGAGGGGCCAGAACCTGAGGAGACACCTCACTCTAGCAAAGACCAGCAGGGCTCAGGCAGGTTCAGCTGCCAGTCCATTTGCAGCAGATCAGCTGAGCTGTTGCAGGGAGGGCTCTCAAGTGCATTGCGTCCCTGTAGCTCAGAACAGGAGGTCAGCCAGCTAACCCCTAGCAGTCATTCAGGTTAACCTGCTGTGAAGGGAGCAGGCCCATCTTCCTTCTGAAAGATCAAGGCAGGCCTCATGCAACAGGGCAGTCCTTTGGGGAACAAGGCAGGCCTCAAGCAGCAGGGCAGTCCTCTGGAGAACAAGGCAGGCCTCAAGCAGCAGGGCAGTCCTCTGGAGAACAAGGCAGGCCTCAAGCAGCAGGGCAGTCCTCTGGAGAACAAGGCAGGCCTCAAGCAGCAGGGCAGTCCTCTGGAGAACAATGGAGGCGCCCAGCAGAAGGGCAGTCTTCTAGGGAACAAGGCAGGCAGACCTTCTGTAATGTCCACAGGTCCAGGCTTGATTTGATTATTTTATTAACTGTGCAATTGCTTAAAATATTTACAGTATAAAACACATGAACAGCGCCCCCCTCCCAACCACCCTTCCCCTAGGAACAACCCGGTATTCAGCTTTAAAATAGCACTGTGGCTACATGGGCTCTATTTACTACTTTGTGTCCATTTAAAACTTCAGTTACAAAAAGAGTTAAAATATTGGGTTACCACCCTTTTGCATTTTTACACCTATAAGGATCAATGGTTATTTAAAAAACCAACAGGGTCATTCCCTCCGCGATATTGTCATTAAGAAAAGTTCTTAGCGTGCTCCCTGATGGGCCCCAAGTTTAATTTCTGATTCCAGTGACCTTGCGAAAAACCCCTGGGTTAGGTGACGACTGACAGGGTTAGGGTACCAGATGATTTTCATTACAGAATGACAGGAACCCTAAGTTCTGCGGCCTTTTGATGGGACTCAAGTGCAATTCTAATGTGATGGATAAACTTGCCAACTCTGGCAAGTAAGCAAGTTGTGGTTTCTGAAAAGCACCAGTCCGAGGCGCCTCTGCAAGTTCTGAGGCTCAAAACCCTTAGGGCCGGGCCCAGCAAACAACGATGATCGCAGGCCAGCTTTGGGCAGCAGCATAAAATAAGTAGCCAGGATTCACTGTGGTAATTGCATAACCGGCAGGAGAAGATGCTGTCAGTACCTGCTCACAGGTCCAGGCGTGTACTGATGAGTGGCTCAGGAGGTCCAATATTTATACCTTGTGCCAGCTTTTTAAGCAGGGGGGGTTCCCTATACTACCCCACATCTGGTTCTGGGGTATTCATCCCTACCCCTGTCAAGGCTCCAAGAAAGGCTGGTGTCAGGTTCCTTTCTGAATGCTAGAGGCAAGCCCTTTGCAGTGTAAGTAGAGCAAGGCATAGCTACACCCTCAGCCATCCTGCCAGGATCCGGACTACACCCAGTCCCTCTTGTGTGTCACTGTCCGGCAAGAATACCCCAACAGCAGAGCCATTCACAATCATGTGACCCAGGATACTTGCAAAAGACACAAACGATTAGGACAAGAAAATGCCAACTTTTTCAAAGTCCATTTTCAGAAATGTGACTTAAAATCCGACTTTACCATTAAAAAGGAATTTAAATTATAATTCATTTGAGTCAACACATGACATCTGTACTGGTTCCCAATCCAAAGTTAGCACTTAATACATGTAATAAGGTAACTCAGTGTTAGTCAGGTAGAGAGATAGGCCTTGCAGTAGTGAAAAAAGACTTTTAAAGATTTTCACTACCAGGACATGTACAACCTAAACCAACATATCCTACTTTTCAAATAGAGTGCACCCTGCTCTATGAGCCTTTAGGGCACACCTTAGGGCTGTCCCATATGTAATAAAACTGCAGTTTTAGACACTGCAAAAGGTTTATTTCGCCAGGTCGACATGGCAGTTTAAAACAGCCCTACATGTGCAGTGGTAGGTCTCATTCGTTACCATAGATCACCTAGAATGGAATATGCTACTTACCAGTATGCATCTGTTCTTGGCATGTAGAGCTGCAGATCTACACACTTTTGCATAGATCGCCATCTGCTGTTGGGCCCGGATGTTTGCAGTTTGTTTTTCCTCTTGGAAAGTCTTTGGAAGTCACGAGGTCAGTGACTCCTCCTTTGGATCGTATTGCGCATGGGCTTCGGTTCCATCCTCAGATTGTTTTTCGCCAACAGGGAAAGATGGAGCGTAGTAATAACAGTGAAGAAACCCATGTGTGTTGTATCTAAATAAGATAGACTGGAACAGATACAGGTAGCCGGGGAGGCGGGTGGGCGTGTGTAGATCTGCAGCTCTACATGCCAAGAACAGATGCATACTGGTAAGTAGCATATTCCGTTTGAGGCATACGAGCTGCAGATTGCACACTTTTGCATAGACTATATAGCAGTTCCCAACCTTAACGGCGACCACCGGTATCTGTTGCAGTGGTTTGAAATAGTGTTTTTAGTACAGCCTGGCCCACACTAGCTTGTTGCTTGGTTTGCACATCTACACAGTAATGTTTAGTGAAAGTGTGCGGTGTTGACCATGTAGCTGCTTTGCAGATGTCATCTAATGGGATGTTCCCTAGAAAAGCCATAGAAGACCCTATCTTTCGTGTAGAATGGGCTTTAGGGGAACGGATAGCGTTTGTTTTGCTTTGTGGTAGCAAATCTGGATGCATTTTACAATCCACCTAGCTATCCCTGATTTTGAGATGGGGTTGCCCTTGTGTGGTGGAGAGAAAGAGACAAACAGTTGTTTGGTCTTTCTGAAAGGTTGTGTTCTTTGGATATAGTAAAAAATAAGGCTCGTTTGACATCTAGCGTGTGTAGAGCCCTTTCTGCAACAGTTTGAGGTTGCGAGAAAAATACCGGTAATTCTACCGATTGGTTGAGGTGAAAAGGGGAAATGACTTTAGGAAGGAATTTTGGGTTGGTACGGAGAATAACCTTGTTTTGGTGCATTTGAAGAAAAGGTTCTTGTATGGTAAGAGCTTGTATCTCACTGACCCTTCTAAGGGAAGTGATGGCTACAAGAAAAGCTGTTTTCCATGTGAGAAATTGCAGTTCACATTTATGCAAAGGTTCGAAGGACGGCCCCATTAGCCTTGTGAGAATGATATTTAAGTTCCACACAGGTGAGGGTGGTACTCTGGGGGGAATTATTCGTTTTAGGCCTTCCATGAAGGCTTTAATGGCAGGTACTCTGAAAAGTGATAGGTGCTGCCTGTTTTGTAGGTAAGCGGCAATTGCTGCGAGGTGTAGCCGAATGGAGGTATATGCTAGGTTACACCTTTGTAGATGGAGTAAGTAGCATATGATGTGTTGTATAGACACGTCTAGAGGATTGATTGTGTTGTTATGGCAATAAACAACAAATCTTTTCCACTTGGCAGCGTAGCAGGCTCTAGTGGTAGGGCGTCTAGCTTATCTGATGACGTTCATACAGTCAGGGGAAGGTTTAGGTATCCGAATTCTAGGATTTCAGGACCCAGATCGCAAGGTTGAGCTGAGCTGGGTCCGGGTGCCTGATCTCTCCATGGTTCTGGGTTAGGAGGCATGGTGAGAGGTGTAGCTTTTGGTGTGGTACTACCGAGAGTTCCAGCAGCGTGGTGTACCACGGTTGTCTGGCCCACGTTGGAGCTACTAGGATCAGTATGAGGGAATGCTGTTGTAGCTTTCGCAGCACTAATGGAATTAGTGGGAGAGGTGGAAAAGCGTATGCAAATTTTTCTGACCAGTTCATCTATATCGCATTGCCTTTGGACAATGGGTGTGGGTATCTGGCGGCGAAGCTTGGGCATTTTTTGTTTTCGTGGGTGGCGAAGAGGTCTATCTGCGGATGCCCCCACATTTGAAAGAACGGGTGAAGAACCTGCGGGTGAAGTTCCCACTCGTGGATCTGCTGCGTCTGTCTGCTGAGCAGATCTGCCATGGTGTTTTGGACTCCTGGTACATGTTGGGCTAGGAGAAAGATTTTGTGTGGAATTGCCCATCTCCATATGCTCTGTGCTAGTTGAGAGAGCTGTGGAGTGTGTGTGCCGCCTTGTTTTTTAATGTAATACATAGCCGTCATGTTGTCTGTGCGAATGAGGACTGCCTTGCCTAAAATCTGTCTCTGAAAGGATTTTAGGGCTAGAGAGATTGCTAGTAACTCCAGATGGTTGATATGGAGTAACTTTTGTTGCGGCGTCCATGTGCCCTGCACTGTGAGGTGTAATAGATGAGCTCCCCAGCCAGAGAGCGATGCGTCTGTTAGTATTATTTGTGGAACCGGGTCCAGGAACGGTCGACCTTTGGAAAGGTTTGTGGTGTTCCACCACTGCAGAGAGCGATGGGTGCGACAGTCTACCAACACCAGATCTGTCAGTTGCCCCTGGGCCTGGTTCCATTGGCGCGCTAAGCACTCTTGGAGTGGACGCATCTGGAGTCTTGCGTGGGGCACTATTAAAATGCAAGAGGCCATCATCCCTATCAGTTGCATAAACACTCTTGCTGGAAGGGAGTGTTGAAGTATGAATCTTTGACGCAAAGCCTGAATGCTTGCAATCCTGGCCGGATTGGAGTAGGCTATGGCTTTTGAGGTGTCTATTGTGGCACCGAGGTATTGCTTTATGTGGGATGGTGTTAGCTGGGACTTTTGGTGGTTCACTGTGAAGCCTAGTTGGTGAAGTAGTTGGATTGTAGTGGCGGTGTGGTGTACACATTCGTTGTAGGACGTGGCTTTTATCAGCCAGTCGTCCAAATATGGGAAGACATGAATGTGCTGTCTTCTGAGGTGTGCCACCACTACCGCTAGGCACTTGGTGAATACCCTTGGTGCTGTTGTGACCCTGAATGGGAGCACCTTGAACTGGTAGTGTTGCCCGTCCACTACAAATCTGAGGTACTTTCTGTGAGCATGGTGTACAGGAATGTGAAAGTATGCGTCTTTCAAGTCCAGTGTGGTGAGGAAGTCGTTCTGGGAGAGGAGCGGAAGCACCTACTGAAGCGTTACCATGTGAAAATGGTCTGAATGTATGTATGTGTTTAGGGGCCGGAGATCTAGAATAGGTCGTAGAGTCTCGTCCCTTTTTGGTATTAGAAAATATAGGGAGTAGACCCCTAAATTTTGCTGATTGGCGGGAACTTGTTCTATTGCCTGTTTTTGTAGGAGGGAGATTACCTCCTGTTTTAGTAATGTGGAATGTTCTTGTGACATTGGGCGTTGCCTGGGTGGAATGTTTGGGGGGGGGTAGATGTTAATTCTAGGCAGTACCCTGACCGAATAATTTGGATCAGCCATTTGTCTGAGGTGATGGTCTCCTAGACGTGTAGAAAATTTTGTAGTCTGCCCCCGACCGGAGTGGGATGGTCTGGAGGGAGCGGGGAGAAGTCATTGGGTAGGCGGTGTGGCAGAGCAGGCGGTATTTGTTTTGCCTCTGCCTTTATTGTTATTGCCCCTATAGCTGCCTCTTTGATAACTACTTGTGAAGGTGGACTGAGTGGGGGATTTGTAGGAAGTGGACGCGCTGAGGAGTAGCCTCTAGACGTACTCCGAAAGGAAGAGCGGCGAAAGGAGCGCCTAGGAGGGTGTGACTGCAGGGCTCCCATAGATTTGGCCGTATCAGTGTCCTTCTTCATTTTTTCGAGGGCTTCATCTACCTTTGGGCCGAATAGGTGTTCTTGGTCAAAGGGATGATTTAGGATGGAGGCCTGTACCTCAGGTTTGAAACCTGATATTCTCAGCCAAGCATGGCGACGGAGGAGGACGCTAGTATTAATAGCCCTGGAGGCTGTGTCTGCTGCATCTAAGGCACAGCGTATGGAGGTGTTAGTTATTGTCTTACCCTCTTGAATTAATTCATTGGCCCTATTTTTGTATCTTTCCGGGAGGTGGTGCATTATGGTTTCTAATACATCATAATGCGCGCCATCGTATCTGGCCAATAGCGCTTGGGTGTTGGCGATACGCCATATATTGGCTGCCTGTGACGCAGTGGGCTTTCCTGAATCGTCCAGTAGCTTTGACTCTTTGTCAGGTGGTGGTGCTTCGCCTGACGCCTGGGAAATTTGACCTCTTTCTTGCAGTGGAAACCACTAGGGAATCTAGTGGCGCTGGCCCTTTGATATAGGCAGGGTCTGTGGGGGCAGCTTTGTACTTGTTTTCTATGCATGGGTTAATGACCCTGGCCCTGACTGGGTCCTTAAAAACCTCTGGCGCAAGTTTTACCACCCCCTTGAGCATAGGTAGTATGGAGGTAGACCTATGTGCGGTATCAAATGTGTCGAGGAGGAAATCCCCCTCCACTGGGTCAGTGTGTAACTCTACCCCGTGATAATGTGCCACCCTCTGAAGTAGGTGGTGGAAACCTAGTGAGTCTTCCGGTGGAGATGGCCTGGAAGGATAAAGGTCATCTTGTGGGACGTCTGGAATATCTGGGTTATTGTAGTTGTCCCATGGGTCTGGGGATCCTGTAGGGGTGGGGTCTTGGGGCACATCCCCTGGATCGTGATATGGGTCCCCCCTGATCATCATCGTCTGGAGACGGGGTCGGAGAGCGATGAGGTGGGGGTGGAGAAGGCGGAGGGGGCGGAGGTGGAGAGGGTGGAGGAGGTGGGGAAGGTATTCTGAAAGGGGAGGTAGCAGAGTCCTTCCTCTTTGGAGGTGGAGGCGGAGCCGCTTTGTCCAAATGTCTCTTTTGGAAGAGAGTGCCAAATGTCCAGTTTTTGGATCCTTAGTAAGAGTTTTTTGTAAGGGATCCGGTGTAAACAGTTCCTGTGACAATGTTTGTTCCGTCAGCGCCGAGGTCTTCGGGGCCGATGACTTTTTAGGCTTGTCCGTGCCGTGCTTAGCACTGGGCTTGGGAACCTCCGATTTCTTGGTCGGTGCCGAGGTGGGCTTCGGCGTGGAAGTGTCGGTGCCGAGGGCCTTATGGGGTTTGGTCGGTACCGAAGAGGGCGTCTGTACGGAATCGCTGGGTTTCGACACCGAGGACTTCGGTGTCAAGGTAGAGGCTGGTTTCTTTTTCCGTGCCGAGGTGTGTTTGTCGGCGCCGCTGGAAGGCTGGCTCAAGCCCGAGCCGCCGGAAGGCTTGTTTGGCTTCTTCACCGGGCCCGAAGGTGGGGTGTGTGAAGCAATGTCTCTGGTCTTGCCTAGGCCTTTTTGGGTGTCGGCGCGGGTGGGGGGGGGGGGGGGAAGGGGGGGTATATTACTCACGACCATCTGCGCCGGGGTGATGTCCTCTACATCGGAGTCGTCGGCTTCGGAAGCACTGACTAGGTCCTCTTCGGTGTGCTGCTGTCCCGGATCTTCGACGTCGTCTCCGAAGATGTCGACTGGAACGGAGGTCGAGGAGTGCGCCATGTTTCGTCTGGCTCTTCGGTCCCGAATAGTCTTTTTCGATCTGAAAAGACTTACAGGCCGGACAGTCTCGAGCCTCGTGTTCAGGGAAGAGGCAGAGGTTGCACACCTCATGAAGATCGGTGTGGGGGAATTTGGACCCGCATCGAGGGCACTTCTTGAATGGAGTTCTTTCCATCAGCCAGGACCGGAGCTTGGGTAGGTCCGAAGGCCGCCGTCGATGACTGGAACCGAAGATTTATCGATGAGAAGGTGATTGAGGAGATCGCGATCGAAACAATAACGCGATGTGAGTGAGGATTCTGCTTCGATCGTCGTACTGGAAATGTTCGCAACCAGAGCGCGAAGATTACATCCGAGCCCGATGGCGGAAAAAAACAATCTGAGGATGGAGCCGAAGCCCATGCGCAATACGATCCAAAGGAGGAGTCACCGACCTCGTGACTTCCAAAGACTTTCCAAGAGGAAAAACAAACTGCAAACATCCGGGCCCAACACCAGATGGCGATCTATGCAAAAGTGTGTAATCTGCAGCTCATATGCCTCGAACGTAATATTACATCACAACATCAAATGCGGATTATGACGCTGCCGGCATAACATACACCAATAGAAGCTACTGTTAAGTTAATCACTATGTCCTTCATATTATTACCATATCTATGTTGATGCAATTTAACTTGAGTCAAGTGTATGTAATTGTGTATATGGATATATGATTTTGCACACAGGCAGAGATAAATTGCCTAGAGACGGATCAGAAGCACTTTGTTTCATGTCATTTTTAGGTCTCGCTGGGTCAGCGCGCATGCGCTGCTCGGAGAGATATTTTGTAGATGAGTTTTCAAAGTGCTGCTTGCTGGCCTAGAGCTTGCGTTCACGCGACTGTGCACGCGCGCAGCCGGCCGCCAGCAGTCTTTCATGGGTCATTAGAACCGTGATGACTTTCACTTTCGCAAAAGTAAAGAAATAGAAACAAACATCCATTTCTTTACTTTTGCTATAATCGCGGCACCCACGCTTTACTTTTAATGTTCAAAGTAAAGCGCCGGTGCCGCGATGCTTGTTCTCGCGCAGCCAATGCTTGTTCTTACTGCAGGCAGCACATGGACGCCTGCTTTCACTTTAACCCGGGCACTGGCATTATCTCAATCCCCCACCGACCCCGTTGTTGCTTAATCTTGCTTTGTCACCCTCGTGTATGTTTCTCCCCCCCCCCCCCCCCCCCCACCAACAGACCTAAAGCCCTGGCTCCTCCATGAGACCATCTACGTTGCCGCTTGTTATGAGGATTCAATCAGTGTCTGGGTGTGGATCGACATTAAATGCATATATATCACAGTCACGTCATTCTTATACTCACTGCTCATTCTCAAGCTACACTTAGGTCTAGTTCTATCGTTTTGTTGACATTCTTATCTGTTTACCTCCTGCTACTCCTTTCTCCTTCTCCTTGTCGCTGGCCCCCTCGCCCACTCTTGCTTCTCTGTTGGATTCTCTGCACCACATTTAAATGCACCGGTGCTCTTGAGCTTTGACTTGTCTTCAGTTTTGGCGGCCTTTACTCTTGGCCGTAATCTCCATTCCATGTGCCAGCGCCACCTTGCCTCTCCTGTCTCACGCTGTCCACCTATTGGCAAGTCTCACTTTCTTCTTTTTCTGTGCTTGCCCCCAAGCAGGAATGGTAGGAGTAATTTCAGAGCTCCAGGCAAATTAGAATTTTCCAGCTGGAGCGCTCCCCATTCACCAATGTAGAATCATTTATGTCCATTTCCTGTGACTTGGTGCCGGCACTAGGGGGGGGGGGACTAAAGCTGCTGCTTTACTTCTCCTCATGAAGGCACCAGCCCTCAGTCTCTTTACTCACTCTGTTCCCTCCTAAAGGACCAATCTCTCTTCTTTCTTTCCATCTTAAAGGTCAATGCTGTTGCTTCACAGTTTTATGCATTGTATAATTCGATGTGACACTGGAGAAGGCGCCCTACACATTTAATAAAATGAAACTAACTATGAAAGTTATGTATCAGTGACAGAACTGCACCATATTGCAGGGTAGGAGTGACGTTTCACTACTATTGGAAGTGACTGTTTACATGGGCCAGTAAGGAATATGCTACTTACCAGTATGCATCTGTTCTTGGCATGTAGAGCTGCAGAGTCACACACTGAGGATAAGATCGCCATCTGGTGTTGGGCTCGGATGATTGCAGGTTGTTGTTGTCTTCGGAAGAAGCCTTTGGTCACGAGGTTGGTGACTCCTCCCCTGGACAACAGTGCGCATGGGCATCCACTCCATCGGCAGATTGTTTTTCGCCATGATGGGAAAAGATGGAGTATATAGAAAAGAAAGAAAGGATGTCCATGTGTAATGTCTAAGTAAGACGGATGCTGGAACAGATACAGGTCCCGGGGAGGCGGGCGGGCGTGTGTGACTCTGCAGCTCTACATGCCAAGAACAGATGCATACTGGTAAGTAGCATATTCCGTTCGAGGCATATGAGCTGCAGATCACACACTGAGGATAGATTATACAGCAGTGCTCCCCTTAGCGGTGGTCGCCTGTATCCGTTGCAGCAGCTTGAAATAAAGTTTTTAGGACAGCCTGGCCCACGGAGGCCTGTTGTTTGGCCTGCACGTCAACACAATAGTGTTTAGTGAAGGTATGCGTGGTAGACCATGTGGCTGCCTTGCAAATGTCTTCTAAGGGAATATTGCCTAAGAAGGCCATAGAAGCCCCTATTTTACGCGTGGAGTGCGCCCTAGGGGGAACTGTAAGTGTACGTTTAGCCTTGAGGTAGCATATTTGGATGCATTTAACTATCCACCGGGCTATTCCTGATTTGGAGATCGGGTTGCCTTTGTGTGGTGGCGCGAAAGCAACAAAGAGTTGTTTTGTCTTTCGAAAAGGTTTTGTCCTGTCGATGTAATAAAGCAAGGCTCTTTTGACATCTAAGGTATGTAGGGCCCTTTCAGCTACCGAGTCTGGATTTGGAAAAAAGACCGGTAGTTCTACTGATTGGTTAAGGTGGAAAGGGGAAATCACTTTTGGAAGAAATTTAGGGTTTGTCCTAAGAACCACTTTGTTACGGTGTAGTTGTAAGAAAGGTTCCTCAAGTGTAAGGGCTTGTATTTCACTTACTCTGCGCAGGGAAGTGATTGCGATAAGGAAAGCTACCTTCCATGTTAGGAATTGCAATTCACATTTGTGCATAGGTTCAAATGGGGGACCCATGAGTCTTGTTAGAACCACATTGAGATTCCACACTGGTGCAGGTGGCAATCTTGGGGGAAGAATTCTTTTGAGACCTTCCATAAACGCTTTGATGGCTGGTACCTTAAAAAGGGACAGGTGTTGCCTATTTTGCAAGTAGGCTGCCAAGGCTGCTAGGTGTAAACGTATAGAGGAATACGCTAGATTGCATCTTTGCAAGTGTAGTAGATAGCAAATGATGTTTTGGATGGAAGCATCCAATGGATGTATGTCATTATTAGCGCAGTAGATGGCAAATCGTTTCCATTTAGCGGCATAACACGCTCTAGTAGTAGGGCGTCTGGCTTCTTTTAGGATATTCATACAGTCTGGAGGGAGATTGAGGTAACCGAACTCTAGGACCTCAGGAGCCAGATCGCTAGATTCAGTGTTTGAGGATCTGGGTGTCTGATTTCTCCATGGTTCTGGGTTAACAGATCCGGGGAGAGGCGTAGCTTTTGATGTGGAACTAAAGATAGTTCCAGAAGTGTGGTGAACCACGGTTGACGTGCCCAAGTGGGAGCCACTAGTATTAGTGTTAGTGACTGTTGTTTCAGTTTGCGTACCACAAATGGAACTAGTGGGAGAGGCGGAAAGGCGTACGCAAATCTGCCTGACCAGTTCATCCATAGGGCATTGCCCTTCGACTGTGGGTGTGGAAACCTGGCGGCGAAGGTTGGGCATTTTGTGTTTTCGGGAGTGGCGAACAGGTCTATGTCTGGTTGTCCCCACTTTTGGAAGAAGGGGAGTAGAACCTTGGGGTGTAGTTCCCATTCGTGGATCTGTTGTGTGTGGCGACTTAGGAGGTCGGCCACTTGATTGTGGATCCCTGGGAGATGTTCTGCTAACAGGTAGATGTTTTGGGGAATTGCCCATCTCCAGATTTGCTGTGCCAGTTGGGACAGTTGGAGAGAGTGTGTCCCTCCCTGTTTCTGTATATAATACATTGTCGTCATGTTGTCTGTGCGTATGAGGACAGTTTTGTTCTTTAGGTGAATTTGAAAGGATTTTAGTGCTAGGAACACTGCTAAGAGTTCCAGGTGGTTGATGTGGAGCAGTTTTTGTTGACTGGTCCATCTGCCCTGAGTGGTATGGTGAAGGAGGTGGGCTCTCCACCCCGTGAGAGATGCGTCTGTAGTTAGCACAACTTGTGGAAGAGGCTCTAAGAACGGTCTCCCTTTGGACAGGTTGATGGTGTTCCACCATTTCAGTGAGCGAAGTGAGCGACTGTCCACCAACACTAGATCGGTAAGTTGTCCGTGAGCTTGGTTCCACTGTTGTGCTAAGCATTCCTGTAAGGGACGCATTTGAAGTCGTGCGTGTGGGACTATGGAGATGCATGACGCCATCATGCCTAGGAGCTGCATGAACACTCTTGCTGGAAGAGATGGATGAGTTTGAAATTGAGAGATGAGATTTTGTATACTGGCTATCCTGGCAGTGCTGGGATAGGCAATGGCTTTGGATGTATCTATGGTTGCTCCTAGATACTGATGTAAGTGGGAAGGTTGTAGGTGGGATTTGGGGTAGTTGATAGTGAATCCCAAATCGTGGAGAGTTTGAATCGTGCGATGAGTGTGGAGAACGCATTTTTGGTATGTATTGGCTTTTATGAGCCAATCGTCCAGATAGGGGAAGACATGGATCTGTTGTCTTCTGAGATGCGCTGCCACGACTGCTAGGCACTTGGTGAACACTCTGGGTGCCGTTGTTACTCCGAATGGGAGAACTGTAAATTGATAGTGTTGCCCATCTACCACAAATCGTAGATATTTTCTGTGAGCGGGATGCATAGGGATGTGAAAGTATGCGTCCTTGAGGTCCAATGTGGCGAGGAAGTCTCCCTGTTGTAAAAGTGGGAGGACTTGTTGGAGAGTGGTCATGTGAAAATGATCCGAATGTATATACTGGTTTAGTAGTCTGAGATCCAGTATGGGCCTTAGTGTTTTGTCCTTTTTGGGAATGAGGAAGTATAGAGAATATACCCCTTTTCCCTGATGTTGAAGGGGGACTGGTTCTATCGCATGTTTTTGTAACAGGGATTGAACTTCTTGTTTGAGGAGAGAGAGATGATGCGAGGACATTGGACGTTGTTTGGGCGGTATGTTTGGGGGGGATTGTATGAGTTCGAGGCAGTAGCCAGACTGGATAATTTGTCTTACCCACCTGTCTGTGGTGATGGAAGTCCAGACAGGTAGGAATTGTTGGAGTCGCCCCCCGACCGGAGTGGAATGGTCTGGGGGGAGTGGTGGCAAGTCACTGTTTGGTGGCTGGTGAGGTGCGGGTGTTGTTGTTGTTGCCCCGCCCTCGACCTTTGTTATTGTTTCCCCTATAACCTCCCCGGAAATAACCTCTGTTAGGGGATGTTTGTCCAGAATTTTTAAAGGTGGACGTGGTCTCAGTTGATGTGTTTTTGGAGCCTCCTCTATAAAAGGAGCGACGAAAGGAACCCCGGTTTTGAGGAGACTGCAGTGCTCCCATAGACTTGGCAGTTTCATTATCCTTTTTCATTTTTTCTAATGCAGTATCCACTGCAGGGCCAAATAGCTGCTCTTGGTTGAAAGGTTGAGCTAGAATTGCGGTTTGAACCTCCGGTTTAAAACCGGAAATACGGAGCCAGGCATGTCGTCTGAGTAAGACGCTAGTATTGACCGCTCTAGAAGCAGTGTCTGCTGCATCTAAGGCGCATTTAATGGAGGCATTAGATATTAATTTGCCTTCTTGGATGAGGTCAGAGGCCTGGGACTTAAAGGGTTCAGGCAGATGTTGCATAAGGTCCTCAAGTTGGTCATAATGCGCTCTATCATACCTGGCTAACAGGGCCTGGGTATTCGCAATACGCCAATGGTTAGCCGCCTGCGCGGCGACCCGTTTGCCTGAGGCTTCTAAAAGCTTAGACTCTTTGTCTGGGGGAGGCGTTTCTCCAGTTGTCTGTGAGTTAGCGCGCTTCCTGGCATTTGATACGACTAAGGAGTCTAAAGGGAGCTGGGCCTTAATGTATGCAGGGTCTTGCGGGGCTGGTCGGTACTTTTTTTCGATGCGTGGGTTGAGAACCCTAGCTCGAACAGGGTCCTTAAAGACTTCAGTAGCATGCTTTATAACCCCTTTGATCATGGGCAGTATGTGAACAGTCTTTTGTGACTGCTCAAAGGTATCAAGGAGAAAATCCTCTTCAAGGGCGTCTGTGTGCATTGTGACGCCGTGGAATGTTGCTGCCCTATTTATAAGTTGGCCGAACCCTAGGTGGTCATCAGGAGGGGAGGGCTTGGAGGGGTAGGTAGTGGGGTCAGGCATGTCAGGTATAGGATAAGACCAGTCATCCATGGGTGCTGGGTCTGGGAACGTAAAAGGGTCGTTTGGATCAACAGGATCATTAAATAAATCAGGGTCCGCCCCTCCCCCTAAGTCATCATTATCATCCTGTGGAGGAGGTGAATGATAGGGAGATGGTAAAGGTAAAGGTAAAGGAGAATCAGGAGGAGGAGGGGGGGACGGGTTAGGAGGTAAAACAGGAGAGGAAGGACGAAGTGGTGAAGTAGCACAGTCCTTTTTTCGTATGGGAGCTGGGGGAGGTGTAGTGTCCAGCTTCCGCTTTTTATATGGGATGGCAGTCACATGTCCCGTGTTAGGATTGATGTAGATCCGCTTTTGAGTAGGATCTGGTCGAAAAAGTTCATCTGGCTCCGAAGGTGGTGTCTGCGATGTCCGCTTCGGGTCTTTATGAGCTTTTTTCGGCGGGGACGCAGTTTTCGGCGCCGATGATTTTTTCGGGTCCGATGGATTTTTCGGAGCCGACTGAGTTTTCGGTGCCGACTGAGTTTTCGGTGCCGACTGAGTTTTCGGTGCCGACTGAGTTTTCGGTGCCGACTGAGTTTTCGGTGCCGACTGAGTTTTCGGTGCCGATGGACTTTCAGGCATCGATGTTGAAGAACGTCTCGGTGCCGGTGGAGACTTCGGTGCCGAGGAACGTTTCTGTGCCGAAGGAGATTT
The DNA here is from genome assembly GCF_964204655.1 of Triturus cristatus. Classification (NCBI taxonomy): domain Eukaryota; kingdom Metazoa; phylum Chordata; class Amphibia; order Caudata; family Salamandridae; genus Triturus; species Triturus cristatus. The sequence goes on from NC_140593.1 coordinate 1,120,472,860, forward strand.
CGGTCTTGGAGCCTGTTTCGGTGCCGACAGTGGGTTTTTGGGTGCCGAGGGTGTTAAAGGCACAATCAGGTGAGGTTTGCTCGAGCCCGAGCCACCCACAGGCTTAGATGTCTTCGGAGCCGGGCCCGAGGGCGGGGCTTCTGAAGAGGATTTCCGGTCGCGACTGGGCCCAGCTGGCGGAGTCTTGACCAATGCTTTTTTGGATGGGGCAGGGGCAGGGGGGGTGGTACTCACACGCTGCCCTGGAGTGATGAGGTCATCGGAATCGTCGGCCTCGGACACGATCTCGAGATCTTCGGTGTCGTCTTCGGGAACATCTTGAGCAAAGATGTCCTCCGGTTCTGGAGCTGGTTTGGCCATAATATGGCGTCGAGCTCTTCGGTCCCGGAGGGTCTTCTTCGAACGGAAAGCGGAACAAGCTGGACAGGTGGACTCGTTGTGTTCCGGCGACAGGCAGAGGTTACAAACCTCGTGGTGGTCACTGTGGGGGAACTTCGCTCCACACTGGGGGCATTTTTTGAAGGGTGTCCTGTCCATCAGCCGCTTGCGGAACCGGTCCGAGTTGAGTTCGACGTCGATGGAATGAAGATTAAGTATTTAAAATGATTGCTAGAAGTTTTCTGCTGGAGCGGAAAAAAGTTCATCCGAACCCAATGGCGGAAAAAAACAATCTGCCGATGGAGTGGATGCCCATGCGCACTGTTGTCCAGGGGAGGAGTCACCAACCTCGTGACCAAAGGCTTCTTCCGAAGACAACAACAACCTGCAATCATCCGAGCCCAACACCAGATGGCGATCTTATCCTCAGTGTGTGATCTGCAGCTCATATGCCTCGAACATAGCTTTCCATTAGGCATGAGCAGTAACACACCTACTGCCCTTTCAAAAGTTACCCTGATATCGCGTGTTTCAAGAAAGAGTGGCATCTAAGCGCTTGAGAGCTACAATAAACCGTCCATGCCAGGAGTAGCCAGTAGAAGGGCTTCCAAGGACCAGCTCACTGCTCACTCACTGCATGAAGGTCAAAGCTCCAAGGAAAGACCTGAACATCTAAAGTTAGTAGTCAACTATACGGCGCAGAACGGGAGAGATGTATCTGGGATGTAAGCATTGTATTGAATATTTCCATAAGAGTTTCTTTATATGACGTGGCACCTTCCCACAGGTGAGGCCACAATAGGTTCTTTCAGCGTAAGTCAAACACTTCTTTTGCCTGTGGTCCCCGCGCAGGAGGTGTTAGTTTCCAAATTCGTGCTGCATTTTTAAAAAGGCACAGGTGGTGCACTTCAAATCTGATGGGCCCCTGAGCGTCCCCCCTTTTCTTAAATATGAAACATGCTTTATGAATTTATTTCCAAGTTTACTGTTTATCCTTCCCTTTGAGTCTTGGCTCTAGCAAGCTCAATCGCCTGCACTTATTTTTCAATACCAGCACTTATAAGATTACACCACAGGGATACAGAACTAGCACTTCCAGGTCTTCCCGCTGACCTGAAATTGTCCAAAATTTCCCACTGGTTTGGTGTGATGATAAGTAAAGTTGGCACTGGTATTCCTCAGCAGTGGTAGCAGGAACTGTGGGTAGTGCCAGCTGGTGTGAAGACCTCGGGCCCTGGCACTTACATTTTAACAAAGTAAGCACAGGTGCGGCCCACATGTGGGCTCGTTGCTGAGCATTGACACGAGGGTAGTCAGGCGCGCAATGCCCATAGGGCTCAAAGGGCATCAGCCCCCCCCTGTCGTGTGTGTCAGCCCAGGCTGAGTCAGCTTCCCAGGCAGTACCCAACCACACACACACACACACACACACACACAACCACACACACACAACCGCACACACACAACCACACGTTGCCTCGTTGCGGAGCGCTGACATGAGGGTAGTCAGGCGCGCAATGCCTATAGGGCTCAAAGGGCAGCAGCACCCCCATGTCGTGTGTGCCAGCCCAGGCTGAGTCAGCTTCCCAGGCAGTACCCAACCACACACCCACAACCACACACCCACAACCACACACCCAACCACACACAACCACACACACACACACATGCAACCACACACACACAACCACACACACAACCACACACACACATGCAACCACACACACACAACCACACACACACAATCACACACACAACCACACCAAGCATTGGCATAGCCAATAGGTCTCGCCTTTGGGACCTTATAAGTGTTTAGCCACGCAACAGTTGATGTGGTTGCACCAAAGGATATTGTGCTGCATAACTAAATACTTAGAAGGTCCCAAAAGCGAGACCTATTGGCTATGCCAATGCTTGTTAAAGTCGTTTTTCTATTTTCACATATGCTGCACTACTTAGTTTTTGCAGAAATTTGAGCTTGTACCAGAGAAAGGCTTTGAAAGTCAAAATGCGTTGTCCCTGACATCATAATTCAAACATCTTGATTCACTGCAGTGTAGTACTTTGTTGCATTTTTTTCTCTCCTGTAAATAGTTATATTTATATTTTATATACAGTTTTATATGTGTGTTTTAATTGTAAAGTTAAATCAAAATATTTAAATGTAGTCAAGTACTATAACAGTAGCTAGAATGTCATTGAAGTTGGTTTTATTTTATTAATGTAATTGTATCTTCTCATTTTATTTCTAATTTAAATTACGTTATTTTATTTTAAATGTACCCATCACTGAGCTCTAAAACCTTTTCCTAACCCTTAACACTACCTGTTCCTGAACCCTAAAAAACTCTTGTTAAATCTAAACACTGCCCTATCCCTGAACGCTAAAGACTCTATTACCCCTAAATATAATCCATTCCAAATCCCAAAAACACATTGCTAACTTTAAATACATGCACACACACACACGTATATTTATAACGTTAAAATTAAGTGACTCAAAACTAATAAAAAATAACATACCTTAAAAAAACCTGTAAAATAAAAGACTTAAAACATAACGACAATGTAATGACTTCCAATATTACTCCCACAACATGAGTACCAATGAAGAGCCTATGAAGTAAAGTTAACATACCAAAAAGACACCTTAAAGACTAGTATAATTAGCAGAAAGAGGCTTAGAATAAAGAAAAAGATGGCGAAGCACTGCCTGCCCACTGGTGAATATCTGGATGTTTCTGAATTCAGGCAGTAACGTTTCACGAACATGTGTCAGCTCTCCCACGTTACTGCACTGCAGACAGTGCCTACGGGAACTCAAGCATATAATGCCCGCATGGCTGCCACACTGCTCGTGGAATGTGTTGCCCCTTACAATCATAGAAGAGAACCAGCTTTAAAATGGCAAAAAATCTACAGAATATGTAATCCATCCTGTTATACCTGGTTTGTAAAGTAGCCAACCTTTTTGAGGAGGCTGAAAGGACAAGAATAGTTGATTAGAATTTCTGAAAGTTGTTTCTTGATTGATCACTCAATCAGGTGGCTTGTAGAGCGCGACTACTCACCCGTAAGGGTCTCAAGGCACGGGGTTAGAACTGCTGGTCCATCGAAGGTGCTTATGTTCAGTTGAAGAGCCAGGTCTTGAGGTCCTTCCTGAACTGAGGCAGTGACAGTGATTGCCTGAGGTACAGAGGGAGGGTGTTCCAGGTCTTTACTGCGAGGTAGGAGAAGAATCTTCCTTCGACCGTGGGCTTGCGGATACGTGGACCGATAGCCAGGGCCAGTTGGGGGGGAGTGGAGGTCACTGGTGGGGGTGTGGAATGAGAGGCGGAGGTTAAGGTACGAATCTCAAACTTCATGGGATGTTCCGAGAATGGAAACCCATTTAGCTACAGAACTGGGATGTTGAGAAAAAGCTCTGAGTTTCAAGGCTCATTCAGATACAAATCTGATGAGACTTTGGAATAAATGTGGGGTTAGTTAGACAAATGACTGCCTTCCTGAAACAGCTCCTTAATTGTGACGTTTTTTTTTTTCAATCAAACTGGAGACTGACATTATGGCCAGCAGTAGAGCAGTTTCCCAAGATAATGTCCACTCTGTGCATTGGTCCAAAGGTGCTTTAATATTTCAGTGAAGGACCCTGTTAAGCCCCTACTTGGATTGGCCAGTGGAGGGCAGCAAAAGAGAAACTGAATTTGAAGACCTCTGGTTTGTTAGGTCTCGCCTGGCGAAAGCAGCGCATGCGCTGCTCTAGCCAGGAGAGCACCTTTTGGAATCAATTCTGCGAGGGCTCTCATGCACGTGTCTGCAATGGACAAAGATGGCTGCTCTCGCCCTCTGCCCATTGCAAACAGCATGCGCGTGTCCGTGGGACTGTGGACAGTCCCACACCATTTTGTTGCCATAGCAACAAAATGCAGCTTTGCGTGTTTTTTTTTTATGTCAGTCCCCCCGGGGCACAAGCAGGCATCCACTTCTGTCTTTTTGCTGAGATCAACTTTCCTGACAGTAGTGGATGCCTGCTTGTCCCCCGGGGAACCTGCAGGACAGCCGTTAGCATTTGCAATGCAATAGGTCTCGCATTTATGCGAGTTTGAGCTATTGACATTGCAAATGACAATGTCTTTTATTTATGTTTAAAAACGAAAACAAGAATAAAAGGCATTTCCATTTGCAATGTCAATAGCTCAAACTCGCGTAAATGCGAGACCTATTGCACTGCAAGTGCTTGTTTTTATTGCAGCCCATTGCACTTTAGTGAAGACTGCGTAACGCCAAAGTGGGCTAGATGCAAAATTTAAAGGAGAAGCTGATGTGGCTCCGAAGTAACAGCGGAAAGGCTTTTAGATCGACACCAAATACAGAACCTTTTCCATTGAGACTGATCCATTTCTGTTGTTAATGTAGCTCAAGCCTAGTGGAGGAATGAACAAACAGCCTGGGGAAATATCTAAAGGAGAAAACTCTGAATACCCATGAGTGTAGGTGATAAACATGAGAGAGCCCAGATTGTGGTGATAAATCTGGCCCTGCTCTCTGGACCTAAGATCCGGCCAACTGCCCGGTTGAACATGTAGGGCTCCTGACAAGTAGACAAAGTCAGTGCACCAATACTGACAATGTCTCATCAGCGCTACGAGAATGAGTCTACACAACTCCCCTGTTATCTTTCTGATTACTGGATTCAAGCTAGCCTGGCTAATGAGGGGTGATGGCCCGAAAATGGTCCCAGGATGCTTACCTGACAGTTCGGGCTGGACTGTTCCCATGGAGAGCATGGTCAAGACTGATTTGCATATGGCTGAGTCCAAACTGGGGTGGCATGATGAGCAAAAGAACGATGGATTTAACCCTGATCCCTTTGCACCCAGATCTCTAAGGGGGGAGGGTGGGGGGGGGGAGTAGTTTGAAAAGTATAATCACTCGGTCCATCATCTTGTTTTGTTTGCTATGTTGCTTGAAGTAAGCAGAGGCAGGGATGAAACACTGCGGACTCTGGTAGTAAGAATGCTGGACACCTCACTGTTGTGGTTGTTGCCTGTAAGGCTTCTGTGTTTGATAGCTGCCTTTGCCTCTGTAGGTGGAAACACTGCTGCCTCTGACTGCTCAAAAACAGGTTGGCTTCTATTCGGCAAGGTTCTGAGGAATCAGGCCAAGTCAATGTCCAATTTGATCGCATGTTGGCCTTGTTGACATGTCTTTTAATGTCTAACAAGGGATTCTGCACTTAGGGTCTTAAATGGAGTGGACCGCCTCCAACAGTGGAGACTTATACGTGGTGCATCACCCATTAAGCAAAGCCCTGTAGATGCTATATCCATGGAGCCATCTGTCATCATGCATTGGATTTCGCACTTTCCTGTAAGATAGCTTTGGCTTCCTGCTTATCCGCACATATCCGCAAATCCCTGCTGTATTTCCCTATCATCGCTAAAACATTACTAGCTTTGATGTAAGAAGCTACCAGCATTGAAACTCGCCTGGCAAAAGTAGATTTCTTCCTCCCCAATCTCAAGGAACAGAACAAGGAGAACTGGGGTTCCAATAAAGGAATTGAGCAGCTCAGTCTTTCTCAAACAATGGGCTTCGACCCACTGGTAGGTCGAGAGCTGATTTTTGGATGGTCGTAAAAGTCCAAGCAATAAATAAAGATGGCTTTAAATTCTGTATTTCTCTTGTCACATTTGATGCGCTTGAAAGACAGATGTCAAATGTCAGGCTACGGCTTCTGACGAAATGCTGCTCATGTTTTTTAAAATGGGGGTCGGTGCTTATAAACTCCTCTCACTTTGCCGTCAGAGTAAGAAAAGTGACGCGAATTATGCAACAGTCTTGCTGGGATGCAGGTAGACAGGATAAATGAAAGGCTGTTGGAATGATTTTTTTTGTAACACAACAAAATGTGAATACCTGTAACTGAGCTGTACAAATTCAGCTGTTAGGAAAGCAAAGATGAAACACATTTTTTGGAACTCTGAAGTGTGATAGAAACAAAGTTTTTAATATCATCAAAACATATCAAGATAATCTACTTGATGAGGCAAAAAGCATAAATATTCACTAATACCCAATTTCCACACATTATCATTTGTGTGCAATATAGTTTTATTAGTAAAACTGTGTCTGTGCAAATCTAGAGACCGTTTCAATAGAAAATGTTCTGTCTATAAATTACAGTGCGCTACCACACGATGCTCCAGTTACATTAAAAATCGCCCCGCCTCATCATTTCCATTAAAGCTAGGTGGGTCGCGAAGGTTTGTCATTTGAAAAATTGGGGTTATAAGTTTGGGAAGTACTGGAGAAGCCTGATATGATGACGGATCAGCATGAGGGTAGCAGATGAGACATGCTAGTGAGTCATCATGTGCCGTGCACTTTTAATCCAATTGAAGGGGAGGGGGAGAGAAGGGGAGGGGAGAGAATGGGGGATGGGAGGGGGTGGGAGAGGAGATGGTGCAGCAAATCTCCACTCCAGGAAGAGACAAGGGTAAAACCGCTCCCCCTGTTCCTTCCCAGTGACTGAGACTGCTGTGTCCCCTCCAGAGTGATCTCGAACATAACAACATCCGAGGAGTATATTGATCACTAAGAGAATGCGAACAAGGAGTCGGAGCTATCAAATTTGATGTCATTTTTTATGATTACTCATTGGTGACTGCAAATATTCCGTTACGTAAAAGGAGAAAGCTGGAGAGCTAGTGCTAGAGAAAAGGTGTCAGGATACAGTCTGGCCCCTGGAGGTATTCATGAGGTGAGGAACCTGCCGGGAGAAGTGTCCATCAGAAAGCAATCACCGAACACTGTAGGGTGCGGGCTCTCTTGTTGAGCAGAAGCAGTAGAAGTGAGGGGCACAAGATGGGATGGGATGGCCACATGAAGCTTGACAAGAATTTAACGTTGGAATTTTTCGAAATCCTCAGTAACTTGATAGGTGCTCAGTAGTAACCCGTGTAATATCTACTGCACATAGAGTTCTTCGAAGTATCGACATCAGAATATTTCATTTATTGAGCAATTATGAATAGTGCTCCCACAGCACAGATAGCATTTGAGTGATTTACCACATTTAAATGACTTCAGAGTAAAAAGAATAATAACCACTTGAAGGAAGTGTAGGCTGCATCACGTTATTAGATGCATTTCAACATTTTATTTCAACTTTCAGCAGAGTTAAAGGATACACATTTAAGACTGTGAATTTTTGGGACTAGAAACACAAGTGATCAGTTCAAAAGATTATGAAAAGGAAAGTTATAATGCATTTTTCCTAGTTGTTATATGAAGAGCCAAAGAGTTCCAAGAGAGAGTTGTGGCACTACCTAGCTTGTCTTCCTAGGTTGAGTGAGGTTTTGAATTTTGATGCTTTGAACTATGGAGTTTTTTGCTTCTCGGTTTCCTTTGACCACTCGAAATGGGGGTCTACCTGAAATTAAAAATGTGTTTGTATAGCCTTTAGAACTGGGAACTGATATCAAAGCAGAAATCTGTAACAGATTCACATATATTGTACACTTCTGCCATCTAGTGGCAGGAATCGAAATAGACGTTTAGTTTACAGCTCTATCAAATAGCACCAGTGTTAGTAATATAGCTAAATCTAGTCGCCTGAACTCTGCCTCAGCGGTTGGGCAACATGGAAAGAGAGAAAGTGCTGTACAGAAGAAAAAGTTACTACAGATGTGATGGCATCAGAATGTACATCAAGTGTCCACCGGTGGTCCGGCGCCAGTCCTGGCACTTTTTCCATGCCCCATCGTGTCGCACACAGAGCAACCAGGACAGCATCAACAGGAGTGACAAATACAGCACATAACATGTTTGCATACCATGAGATCTTATTAATAACGGCACTAACTCGCATAGAAGATTATGTATTCACCAGAAACGTTGTTACAGAAGATAAGCAACTGATGGATTCGTGTCCCACAGATTCCTCACCTTAAGAACGAGTCACACAACAGCATCCTTTGACGGTGGGATTGAGTAGTGCTGATTAACCAAGGAATGTATGCAATATATCCTGGGAAAAGTAATTGATAATAAAATGCATAGAGCGCACGAATACCCTAAGGTGTCTTGGCTCTGTATTGCTATTACTGCTTGCTGGGGCAGTAGCGTTTGCAAAAGTATGCAAGGATGAGTATGTGGCCATTCGGCACATGTCAGCTCTGGTGGAAGCAGTACAAGGCACCCTGGCTCTAGTGGAGTGGGCACGAATGCCCTCTTGATGGTCTTTCTTGGCCAAGACAGAGCAGTTCTAGATACAATGGACAACTTATCGCAAAACCGTGTGTTTGGTCACTGCCTCAACTTTCTGGGCTCCGCGGAAGTCCACAAAGGGCTGACCATTCACTCTAATCTATCGGATGTGGTTGATGTAATACTGCACGCCTTGGGTGTAAGTCGATGCTGCCAGTCCTCCTAGTTGGAGGGAGGGCAGAAGAAAGATGGAAGTGTGATAGACTGACTTATGTAAAACGCAGATACTACTTTTGGAACAAAAAACAAACAGGTGCAAATAATCACTTTATCTGGATAGAAGACCCTGAATTGAGACAGAACGGTAAAGGTTTAAAATTCACAACTTTCTGTGAGACCCTGTTTGTCGGGCCACAGGGCAGACAAGGGAAAAGTGGGGTTGAGGTTGTTTGCCACTGATGTCCTGTGGCCTCTCCTACTACTGCTCTGCAAAGTTAGCCAAATCGAATATGCTACTTACCAGTATGCATCTGTTCTTGGCATGTAGGGCTGCTGACATTCATATCTGTGCATAGATCGCCGCCTGGTGTTGGGTCCGGATGATTGCATATTGTTGTCCTGGAAGAGTCTGCGAAGTATCACGAGATAGGTGGCTCCTCCCCTGGACTACAGTGCGCATGGGCATCCTCTCCATCCTCAGATTGTTTTTCGCCATTGTGGCAGTGATGGAGTAGATACAGTAAGTGATGACCATGCTATACAGTAATTCTGAGTGCTGCAGACGCTACAGGCGCCGGGGAGGAGGGTGGGCGATATGAATGTCAGCAGCCCTACATGCCAAGAACAGATGCATACTGGTAAGTAGCATATTCGGTTCGAGGCATGTGGGCTGCTGAATTCATATCTGTGCATAGATTACATAGCAGTCCCTCCATTAGCGGCGGCTGCCCGTGTCAGCTGCAGCAGTCTGAAAAAGGGTCTTGAGAACAGCCTGTCCTACAGCTGCCTGCTGTTTTGAATGTACATCTACACAGTAGTGTTTAGTAAATGTATGTATAGTGGACCATGTGGCTGCTCTACATATTTCCTCTAAAGGAATGTTCCCTAGGAAAGCCATGGACGCCCCTAACTTTCGTGTTGAGTGGGCTCTTGGAGGAATCGTTAATGTGCGTTTAGCTTTTTCATAGCAAATTTGAATACATTTAACGATCCATCTGGCTATCCCTGCTTTGGAAATGGCGTTGCCCTTGTGTTGTGGAGAAAAGGCAACGAACAGTTGTTTTGTTTTCCTAAAATCCTTTGTTCTGTCTATATAGTACATGAGGGCCCTCTTTATATCTAGTGTATGGAGCATTCTCTCTGCGACATTTTCTGGATTTGGAAAGAAAACAGGCAGTTCAATAGTCTGATTCATATGGAACTGCGATATCACTTTAGGCATGAATGTGGGGTTGGTACGTAGTACAACTCTGTTTGCGTGAACCTGTATGAATGGCGTTTCAATGGTTAGTGCCTGGAGTTCACTAACTCTTCTCAACGAAGTGATTGCCACTAAGAAAGCTACTTTCCAGGTGAGGAATTGATTCTCACATGAATGTAGAGGTTCAAAAGGTGGACCCATTAATCTGGTGAGGACCACATTCAGGTTCCACACCGGTGCCGGTGGGTGTGTTGGAGGAATCACTCTTTTGAGTCCCTCTAAGAAGGCTTTGATGGCAGGCACTCTGAATAAAGAGAGGTGCTGCCTGTTCTGAAGATAGGCTGCTATTGCGGTTAGATGTATACGGATGGAGCTGTATGCCAGATTGCATCGGTATAAGTGTAACAGGTAACAGATGATGTTCTGAATGGATGCATCCAGCGGATTAATGTCATTGTTTTTACAGTAAATGACAAATCTTTTCCATTTAGCCGCATAGCAAGCTCTGGTCGTGGGTCTCCTGGCCTCCTTGATGATATTCATACATTCTGGAGGCAGGTTGAGGTAGCCAAACTCTAAGACTTCAGGAGCCAGATCGCCAGGTTCAGCTGTTGCGGATCTGGGTGCTGAATTTCGCCATGGTTCTGTGTTAAAAGTCTGGGTGTTAGCCGCAGTCTTTGATGCGGCACCATGGAAAGTTCTAGCAACGTGGTGTACCATGGCTGGCGTGCCCACATTGGAGCAACCAGGATGAGTGTCAATGAGTGTTGCCTCAGTTTGCGTGCCACTAGCGGTATTAATGGCGCTGGGGGAAAAGCGTACGCAAATCTGCCTGACCAGTTCATCCATATCGCATTGCCCTGCGACTGTGGATGCGGGAACCTGGCGGCAAAGCTTTGGCACTTTGCGTTTTCCCTTGTGGCGAATAGGTCTATCTCTGGATGACCCCACTGCTGGAAGTACGGTTGGAGTACTGATGGATGTAGCTCCCACTCGTGCATTTGGTGGCTGTGTCTGCTGAGCAGATCCGCCATTGGTTGTCCTTGCCCGGGAGGTGTTCTGCCATGAGGAACATGTTCCTCTGAATGGCCCACCTCCACATGCTCTGAGCCAGATGAGACAACTGTGGAGAGTGTGTTCCTCCCTGCTTCTGTATGTAGTACATGGCAGTCATGTTGTCCGTCCGGATCAACACGACTTTGTTGCACAAGTGTACTTTGAATGCCTTCATTGCCAGGAAGATTGCCATCAGTTCCAGAAGGTTGATGTGCATCTCTTTTGCTGGGTCGTCCATAGTCCCTGCACTGTGTAATTGAGTACATGAGCTCCCCATCCCTGGAGAGACGCGTCCGCCGTCAGTATTATTTGTGGAACAGGCTCTTGGAACGGTCGGCCCTTGCAAAGGTTTTGTGGATTCCACCAATGCAGAGAGTTGTATGCCCGACCGCTCACCAACACCAGGTCTTTCAACTGTCCTTGAGTCTGATTCCATTGACGTGCCAAGCACTCCTGAAGCGGGCGCATATGTAGTCTCGCGTGCGGGACTATGAAGATGCAGGAGGCCATCATGCCTATCAACTGCATGAACACTCGCGCTGGAAGGGAGTGTTGAGGTCTGAACTTCTTTATCAGCAGTTGCATGCTGCTGATCCTCACTAAATTTGGCTGAGCTTTGGCTGCCAGAGTGTCTATGGTCGCGCCCAGGTACTGCCGTACGTTGGCGGGTTGAAGATGTGACTTTGGCTAATTCAGTGAGAATCCCAGACTGCGAAGAAGGTGAATGGTGTGGGATATGTGGCTGGCACACTGCTGGGCTGACTTTGCCTGAACAAGCCAGTCGTCCAGGTAAGGGAAGACGTGAATGTGCCGTCTCCTTAAGTGTGCAGCCACTGTTGCTAGGCACTTGGTAAAGACTCTGGGCGCCGTTGTTACTCCGAAAGGGAGGACTTTGAACTGATAATGCTGATCCTGAATAGTGAACCTGAGATATTTTCTGTGCGATGGGTGTATGGGTATGTGGAAATACGCATCCTTCAAATCCAGTGTTGCTTGGAAGTCTCCCTGACTGAGTAACGGCAGAACCTGCTGGAGGGTGAGCATATGAAAATGCTCTGACAGAATGTATTGGTTGAGAGGTCTCAGGTCCAGTATAGGTCTCAGAGACCCGTCCTTTTTTGGGATCAAGAAGTACAGAGAGTACACCCCTGACCCTCGTTGTTCTACAGGCACGAGCTCTATGGCTCATTTCTGCAGCATACTTAGTACTTCCTGCTGCAATAATGCCAAGTGCTCTGCGGACATAGGACGGTGTCTTGGTGGTATGTTGGGTGGATTGGATGTTAATTCCAGACAATAACCGTACTGGACAATTTCTCTGACCCACCTGTCTGTGGTGATGGATCTCCAGACTGGCAGGAACTGTTGGAGTCTCCCCCCGACCGGTGTTATGTGGTCGGGGGGCAGTGACAAGACGTCACTGTTTGTTATTGGCGGAGGACCTGGTGTTGTTGTGTCCTCGTCCTCTGCCTTTGGTGCTGGATCCACGATATCCACCCCTATTGTTCTTATTATAGGTACTCTGGGTACCTCCTTTATTGTACTTCTGCTGGGACCCCTGACCTCTAGCTGCTCCTCTATTCCCGGGGCGACGAAAGGAGCCACTCCGAAACTGCTGCGACTGTAGAGCCCCCATAGATTTCGCAGTTTCAGTGTCCTTTTTAATCTTTTCTAGTGTAGTGTCAACCTCGGGGCCAAATAACAAGTCTGGGTTGACTGGTTGATTCAAGATATTAGTTTGAATTTCAGGTTTGAAACCTGATATTCTCAGCCATGCGTGCCTCCTCAACATCACACTAGTGTTGATTGCTCTTGCTGCAGTGTCAGCTGCATCTAGTGCGCATTTGTAATGAGTTGTCCCTCTCTGATGAGGAGCTCCGCTCCATCTTTGTATTCATCTGGTAGGTGTTCTAGCAGTGTTTCTAGGGTATCGTAGTGTGACCTGTCGTATCTGGCCAGGAGTGCCTGAGTGTTGGCAATGCGCCAGATGTTTGCCGCCTGTGCTTCTATCCTTTTTCCCGCTGTTTCTAGCACTTTGGACTCCTTGTCCGGAGGAGGAGCATCACCGGTAGTTTGCGAGTTAGCTCTCTTGCGAGCATTAGAAACTACCATTGAGTCCAACGGCAATTGACCCTTAATGTACATTGGGTCTCCTGGGGCTGGTTTGTATTTTTTTCTATTCTCAGGTTCAATACCCGTGCTCTGGTTGTCTCCTTAAAGATGTCCTTAGCATGTTTAATAACCCCTTTCAACATTGGTAGAATCTTGACCGTTCTTTCTGATGTGGAGAACGTGTCCACCAAGAAATCCTCTTCCACAGAGTCAGAATGAAGTTCCACTCCGTGATTGGCAGCCGCTCTTTCAATGAGGGCGTTAAAAGCAGCAGTATCTTCAGTGGGAGATGGTTTTATATTATAAAGATGAGTGTCAGGAGCATTTTGTGGGTCTTCTGGGTCATTAGGGTCTCCCCATGCTTGATCCTGGTCTTTCTGTTGTTCATCAGGGTCATTATCCACAGGATAAGTGGTATCCTCAGTATAGCCCTCTCCTGCATCCGCCTCCGAGTGTGCGGGAGAAAAGGATTGTGGTTCCTGATCATATGTTTGGTAAGGTTCCACAAGCACTGGTGTCGAACCGGACGCCATTTTCCTTTTTAGTGGAATTTTGTATGATTCCAAAGCCTTTTCTGGAACAATTTTCCGCTTGCAGAACAACAGTCTACCAGTGTCTACGTCGATAAACTGGTCCTGTGAGTCTTCGACATCTGTTCCTTCTGTGGACACTGTTCTTGGTTGTTCGATACTCTTCCTAAGTTCGAACATCTTAAGTGCCCCTGGTGGTGGCAATCCAAACTTGATCGGTGCCGGCGCCGAGTGAGCCTTGGCGACCTTGTTCGGTTCGGGACCCGTTTTCGGTTCGAGAGTGTCCCGTTCCCTGATGCGCTTTAGGGACTCTGATACCTGTTGCAACGTGAATGCCGACGGTGCTTTTGATCCGACAGGCTCTTTGGAGACAGGCCTCGACGCGGTCTCCGGTTTCTTTCCTGTCTTCGGGGCTTCGATCCGAAGTTTGGGATAGACGCCTTGTTGATCGGGTATTTTGGCAGTTTCAGCACTCCTCGGTGTTGATGTAGTCGGATCGACCACCTTGACCTTGGTCGTTGGTGCCCCAACCTTCGGTGCTATAGGCCTCTGTGTCTTCTCGGGACCGAGGGCCTTCTTCTGTTTCACGGTGCCGAAGTCCTTTTTTGGTTTCTCGGTACCGAAGTCCTTCTTTGGTTGTTCGGCTCCGATGTCCTTCTTGTGTGTCGACGGATTGGAAGGTTTCGATGCCTTCGATCCGACCTGAACCAGTTGTACTTTCGGTTTAGATTTGACCGGTGCAGGTTTTGGTTTCGATTTCACGGAATCGACTCCAGTCTTTTTCGATATTTCTGGCTCTTTTGAAATGTTCGAAGCCGGGCCTTCAGGCGGGGCTGGAGAACGATCCGACCGATCTTGGGTAAGGCCCGCAGGCGATCCCTCGACCTGAGCCTTATCAAGACTATCTGTCTCGGCCTCCGCATCGACGGATTGGCCTAGCTCCTCGCCTGAGCTATCTTCCTCGGCCCCAAGGGCCTCATCGTCGTCTCCTACCTCGTTGACGACGTCTTCGTTCTCGAAGATCTCCTCATCTTCGTCGTCATATTGGGAGTCATGCTCCGAAGCAGGGCCCGATTGTTCATGAACATCCTGCTCTTCCTCTTCGACGCTCTCGACTTCTTCATCCTCGGTGCTGAATATGTTAACCGGGTTAGGCGCCGATTTTTTTTGGCCTTCAATCTGGCCGCTCGTCTATTCCGAAGGGTCTTTTTCGACTGGAACCGGGCGCAGGCCATACACCTGGTCTCATCATGATCCGGTGATAAACATTTGTTACACACCGGATGGACATCAACGTGTGGATATTTTGCGTGACATAGAGGACATCTCTTGAAGGGAGTCCTCGATTCCATCTTCGAACGCCGATCGATGTTCGGACCGAAACTCGGTCCGAGAAGGGTGAGTAAGTATAATAATTTATCGATACCGAACGCAAACGATACCGACGATATCTAAAGGCTTTTGGCCTTAAATAAAGTTTTCCTAACTTGAGCTAAGATAAGCACATCCGAATCCAATGGCAGAAAAAAACAATCTGAGGATGGAGAGGATGCCCATGCGCACTGTAGTCCAGGGGAGGAGCCACCTATCTCGTGATTAGGCCTGGGCGAAGCACTACGCTACGCTCGCGTAGTTTGCGAAGTTCGCGCTACTTCGCGCTACGCGAACTGCACGTAGCACAGTGCGAACACGCGTAGCGTAGTGTTGCGTAGTGCTGCGGTCATTTGTTGCTTGCTCGCGGTCCTCAACGTCAAGTTGGCGACCGCGAGCAAGCAAAATGACATCCTGGCGAGACATTTTCCTTGTTCGCGATCGCGAGCATGGAAAATAAACCTCCCGGCGAGATTCCCAACGCGAGAAGGTCAGGTTTCTCATTGCGAGGGGTCGCGTATGCTCGCGACCGCTCGCGATGAGAAACTACCAGTTCGCGTTGAGAAAGCTGCAGCTCGAGTAAAAATCTACTCGAGCAGCAGAAAACTACAGCTCGCACTGTGCAAGATGCCATTTTCAATGATTGCACAGTGCCGGTTGCTTGTCCGCACTGTGCAATCATTGAAAACAACATCTTGCACAGTGCGAACATGTTACTTCGCAGTTCGCGAAGTGCTACGCGTAGCTCGCGTAGTGCGAACTTCACTTTGCGTAGCTTCGCGAAGTGCTACTTCGCGAACTACGCCCACCCTTACTCGTGATACTTCGAAGACTCTTCCAGGACAACAATATGCAATCATCCGGACCCAACACTAGGCGGCGATCTATGCACAGATATGAATTCAGCAGCCCACATGCCTCGAACACAACGCTTTCGGCACTTGGCTGTGAGGGTGGCAAGAGCGAACATGCAGACTGCTTCTCCGGGAGGAAATGTGCGGGGCAGGAGCTGAGACACAATCATTTATCAGATAGCCCATTACTCGTCTTTAAGAAAAAGAAAGTACTTTTAATCACACCACAGAACTAAATACAATGCAATTTGAATAGTGGATACAGGTGGGACCCATGGATACAATCTCCCCTTTCTCCAGTACTCTCTCCTGCCGGGTGACCTCATCAATTACAGTGCTCAATATTCGGCGGAAGGAATTAGGCGAAGGTACAGATTTGCAGATTACTTTATGCTGTCCCCACTATTTCAGAAGCACAATCTGTCTGATTGTTCTTACCCCCATTATTGATGTGGGCAGAAAAGCCTCAAGTTCTCACCCTCCCGTCTTCAGAGAGTATTAGACTTCTCCATTCCGATGTCAGGTTTTTTGGTTCTGCAGTGATTGTAGGAGGACGGTTGGACACAGCCTGTTTTTTCTTCATGTGAAACAGCCCCCTTATGGAACAGGATTTGCTGGATAAATGCAGCAAAAGTTGTGTTGTAAAGTTGTGTTGTAGTGGCCACAACACCTTTAGCCGTTGCAGCCCTCCAGGTGCTGAAGGCAGACAGCTGATAGGTTTGCAGACCCCACCAGACCATTTGGTCAGTGAGGGTCTCTGCAGTCTACCGAGGCCGACCAGTTCTACCTCGGTGGCGACCCGGTTTATTCCTCCTTCAAGGGTGGCAGCAAAAGATCATGATCAGTGCAGCTACCAGGTGGATACAAGGTTTTGTTGAATTTGGGCAGTTTTTTGGGTGTACGTGTTGGCAGGAACAATGGAGAGAGTCCGCGATGCCCACTGTCAGCACAGATTGCCCCTGGCTTTGCTCTCTCAATGGTCCCCTTTCTATGAGTGTTCCTCATGCCAGGGACACACAGGGATTCTCCTCCTTTTAAGACTCTCTTCATGCAGGGCCGGGCAGACCACTTGCCTCTCCCAGCTCTCACAGGTATACCCTCGTTTACTCAAGCAGAAACTGCAATCATCATGTGATGTTCCCATGCCTCTGGGATCTGGCTGTCAGGTGGACACTAGTTCTGGTCACACCGTGCTCCTTCAAGTACATTGCAGAACACTCCCTTACTTGGCCATGAAGACCCTGGAACCAAGTTGAGTGGTTTGGATCCCACTCATACATATTTCCCAGACAGAAGATGTGAATCTACGTTTTCATGCTTGAGAACCGGTTTGGATTGTTTCCTTTTCAAATGTAATTTCCAGGCTGCTCACCAAACACAGCTGTTGTGTAAGGTGATGTTTCCCACAGCAGGTATCAATAGTTCTGGCTTCAAGCAAGGAGCACTCAAAAAATGGGCACAAGGAAGAGTGAGCTCTCAGCGCACAGTTGTCATCAGCCTCCTTGAAGCAGTAATCAGGGACAGACAAAAGAGCATACCTGACCTAGAGACTTCCTCCCCTTGAACAAAAGAAACTGAAGTCACACCAGTCACCCACACCACCAACCAAATGGCAGGGATCTGAAAGATACAGCAGCACCTTGCTAACAAAATCTATCTGAAATCTCTAAAAGTATTACTGTTTCGATCCTTCTCACTTCAGTGTTTGGTTCTCCAGCCTCCAGCCAAAGGAATACAGAAAATAGACTTCCACTGTCCCCATCCTCCATCTTGTGCCATGTGAAACCTGTGGCATCCAAGATGGCTTCAGTATTCAGAGACATATTCACATAGATTCTACTGCACTACTACCATACAGTTACCACACACTCACTGCACATACACAGGCACTCAACATGCACACAGGAAGTCAGTGCAATGTTCTAGGTTTCACAGAACTATGGACATTTATGTGAAGGCGGCTAGTACACCTTACTGGAACAGAGAAAAAAGGACTAGACAGACTATAAACCTCGAAACACGGTATGCTGCTACCTCCACGTTCAGTGATATGCATAGGGCAGGGCATATATTCCACTCACTATTATGGCACACTTAGCGCACCCCTAAAGGGCACAGGACAGGTCCTCAACCTCACTTTGTTATGGACTGGCTTAGGCCTCTACAGGCACACTAAAGAAGTGTGACACCAGAACCAAAATAAAAGTTAGGATACCAATTACACACCCAAACAGGCCCTCGGGGCAAGGATCATAGCTCATTAATCTGGGGACATTCACATCTCAACACATTATGAAAACAGTATTCAAAGTGACATTTGAATATTCAACACAAAATTCAGATGGCAGAAAGGAACGATACACGGATTGGAAGGAAACAACTAAACCTTTCAGAAAATGCACCAACAGTGGCGACTTAAACAAGGAAGGTTAGTCGGGAAGGTACATGAAGGGGCGCTGAGCAGCTAAATTGCCTTTTACAATAGCCACTGTACGAACCACAGAACACCAGAAAGGCATGATTGATTAGTGTCCAATGGATTTTGTAGTGTTTCCCCTGTCAAGATGGTACCGGTGACTTCAGATTGCAGACGATATGATTATAGCGACTACCGCTCAATCTCCAGTCGTAAAGCTGCGGTTTCTGGGCATTGGGGTAGAGGACCTGACCATGTAGCTGCGAAAGCAGGTCCACCCAGTGGGGTAGAGGGAGAGGAGGTCGAATATTGAGTGTAAACAATTTGGCGTACCATATCTTCCTTACGCAGGCTGGGGCAATTAGATTCAGCTAAGTGTGATCCTCTCACACCTTCTGTATGATGTCTGACAGAACAGGAATCACTGGGAATGCCTATAGCAGGCTCTGTGATAACAGCTCTAAGAGAACTATTCAGAGGGAAGCGCATGGCAGAATACAGACTTCCTGTTCTTGGCCTTGGTGAAGAGATCCACGTTTACAATTCCCAATCTGGAGAAGATCAAGTCTATCACATTGGGATGTAGATCCCACTTATGGTCCAAAAAGGACATGTGACTCAAAGTGCCTGCTCTCATGTTGAGTGTGCTTGGAGGGTGTGCCACAGGCAAATAGCATTCCAACACAGGGCCCACAACCCTATCTACTCAGAATGGGATACAGTGGTGGTGTATCAAACAGCATCTCAATGCTGCTCCTTGAGACCGAAGTAACAAATGTTTACATGGTAAGGCCTCCAGCACAATGTGTAGACGCTGCTCCTGCATGCCGCAAACGCCCCTCTCTGCCGTATCACCCAGATGAATTCCGTAGCCAAGCAAGGAGGTGTCAGGGGACTTGGGTCACGAGCTCCTGCTAAGGGCTGAAAAAACGGCCACCATAAGGTTGTTGAGGTGCATCCAGAAGCAGAGGGCACGTCCAGAGGCATAGCTTGGACATCTGTGGAAAAGCCCCGGGAATGCATCCACGCATGCCATGGTGTCTCCTGAATGCAGGCTGCACTTCAGGATCTGCTCGGAGGCATCCACAAAATCGTTGTTGGATGCAGCCACAAAATTGTTGTTGGAAGCATTCAAAATTCTTGACCAAGTCTGAGAAGGACTTTTTCATGTGGAGTGGAAGACTGAAAACACCCAGCTTTGCTAGTTACTTTTGGGAATGGACATAGCGCCCCAAAAGGCCCTTGACATTAACTGTGCAGAGGGTGAGGCTGCGGGAAGCAAAAACGGTGCAGATAAGCCATTATAGAGCGCAAGTGATCCTCAGATGTCCTACTGTTAAGGGGGACTACACTGGCTCCTTTTTCAGCAAAATTATTTTTGGCAATTGTCTTTCTGATGCTACTATTTAATGGAATTGGTAGAACATCCATGAATTCATCTTGCTATAGGTCTATCCTTTCGTGGTGAACTGATACTTTAATTCATTTTCAGCTTCCTCCCATATGGACGCAAGGGAAAATTACACATTCATGCCAGCTTTGGCATTACAGATTCCTCAACCAAGTGAAATCACTGGAACTACTGCTCTTTTACTACATTATTCTTATATAGGCCTGTGAAGTAAGTGACTATTTAAAAACACCTTAATTTTAGAGTCTTTTTTAAATTACTTTTTGACTCATTTTCAGACTGCATTACCACCTTCTTATGCACATATTGGTTAATTTGAGCAATTTTCAGATGCTCACCTATACGCCGTCCTAGGATGACCCACCGATTCATCCAGCAGAGTCAAAATGTTGACACACAAACAAGTGGACAGCATAGCTTAGAGAGCCATTTGTTGGCCCATCATTCTCGTTCATGTCTTGAGCCCTTGTCAATAATTTTTCCTTGCCACTTGTATATTGTCCTGATTCACTTTGTTAATTTGTCGCACAAGCATATTTGGAAAACTGCACCATTTCTTCACTTAACTTCTTGTTTCAACGCAAATGAAATTGATTGAAGCATTAAATACAATGTTCTAATCCATTATCAATCTATGAATGATGTCTTGTTTTGTGTATTTGGACTGAATTGTGTGTTCTGGATTCTTATTTAGTCAGACCAAACAAATACATTTTATGTAATGTACACTTGGATACGCGAAAATATTTCAAGCACCTTGTCCTATCAAAAATACTCTTCATATATGACTTGAACCACTGTTTTTGCTCCATATATACTGAACAAGATTCATCCACTTGGGTAGCCCTTGTTTTGCATACGCACAATCTTTTTTAATATCGGGATTTTCCTCTAAGGCGAGGAAGAGTCCAGCATCAGAGAATGGCGTTGAGATTCTGAATGGCCATGGGACTAGTACTGGTTCCTTGAGGAAGAACAGAATTCCTCATTCCTAGACTTTTCCCTGTAGGAGCCTACCTAAACGGGAAATAGAATGTTTAAGCATTTCCCTTCAGGCTTTGGCCAAAAATAAGTAGGCCTTCTTCTCTCTGATGGCCTTCTGGTGAATTAAGGGCCAGGATTCAGAGACCGAGGCATCATGATTGGGTCCGAGGCACCACATCCAGATGTAGTGGGAGGAAAAGGACATCATCTTGTGTCATCTGCGACAGAGTTTAAACCCTGAAATCATACGAAGTGACATTAGACCTAGTTGCTGCTGAAAAGCAGAGGTATTTCTTCAGCGGAAAACAGAGAGCTTCTGGCTTGCATAGATGAGGCCTGGAAAAGCAGGAACTGACATCAGATCACCAGATGACACCCAGTTTAGCCCAATGTCACATCCGTACATGTAAGGTAACACTGAAGAGCTACATCCAGGGGAAAAGTTGCTGGATCCAGTCTGGCACCTCCTGCACAGTCATAAGGTGAGGAATTTGACGACAGATGTATTTATTAGAGAGGTCTGTGTTGACACTATGTACTAAGTGAGTCTCCAAGTAAAACTGTGTGCCTAATGCTTATGTACTTTGACACTGATGCAGGTACCATTCGCTTTTCATGTGCAGACACTATGGAACAACGCAATGGGGATGAAACTATAGGCAGTTTGCAAAAAAGTGATCAAAGAGCGTGCATACGTTGGAAGAGCCATTTATCATTCAAAGGTTATCAGATTCAAAGACGCTGTCAGGTCCCACCAATGGCCCCCAACGACCGATTGTATCCCTGCCACTCCTAAATAGAGACCTCTAGTATACACCATAGGTGGTTGTTTACGGATTGCTGCCCTTGAGTATTCCTCTTTCGTATGGGTTGCTCCCTACCATTTGCAGTGGCTTAATCAGAACGTACACCATGACTCATTGCATACTGCTCATTCCTATGGATTACTCTTTAGCCACTGCTGGCTAGAATGTAGTATAATTGATTGAAGGCTGCCCCTTAACCAGGAGAAGCACCCCTTAACCTTTGAGAAGTTCTATGCTCTTTATAGAATATGATTGAAGAGTATGATATAGAGATGGGAATGACATATGCAACCATTCTAGTCTCACATTTTTCTCCAAACACATACACAAGTGCAGCTATATGCTTGCTGCGACATGATTTGGGCACAACACTAAAGACTCTTGACATAGGTCACACTACACTCTTCCTATCCACCCATACACAAGCATCTAATGATTAAAAGCCCTATGTCCCACTCTTGTTTGTTTTCATACAAGCCAAGGTGCAGTGTCAAAACGCAACGGCAGCACATCTCTGGTCCTCACACCCAGCATTGAAACTCTATCCATAAAGGCTACATGACAAAGACACACACTTCCGTCCAAAGCACTCCTATAGAGTACAGTGCTCTCCATCCACAAATCAATCATTCGATCAGAATTTATAAAGCGCAGCTAATCACCCAATAGGGTATCCAGGTGCGTGCATGTCCTGGAGGTTTATTCGAACAGCCAGGTCTTGAGGGCCAGTCGGAATACCGGAAAAGAGGTGATGGACCGGAGGTGCGTGGGGAGGCTCCAACAGCTCATCAGGGGTATGAAGTGGCACATAAGGGGATTAGGTATCAGAGGCAATACTACTTTGCAGCACACAGACGTGCATACCTGTGTAACCTTCTCATACTCTCCAGTAGAGGAAGACAGATGCAGGATATTATTGAATCTTTGTGCCATCACACTCAGTGGCATCCGCCCTGCCAGGTTTAAGGGGTCATTCTCTTCTCCCAGGAGCAAGTCAGTGGGCTGCGCAAGGTCCTGACCAATTCGTTTCCTGGGAAATTAAAGAAAAAGAAGCAAAAGTCAGTGGAAATGCAGATGCGTAGCTAGAGTAGTTACAGGTCAATTACCTTTAAAAAAAAACAAAACAAAAAAAACGTAGGGGCGCAATAAAAAAAAAGACTTTGCACAAGTCCTTATATAACAGTTGTATATGAATTACGGCTTCAAACCTCTTTTTGCAATTGAGTTCACATTAATGCTGCCTTATTCCTATTACTCCGGCTTCCAGAGTTTCAATCTTCATTGGTGTTTACTATTAGTAATATCTAGCTCCTACAAAACCGATGTTATTGCCTATAGACATGAATGTATCGTTAAAAAAAACTAAAAATTTTCATTTATTAATTAGGAAAATGAAAATGCACACCTTTCAACTGTATCATTGGCGAAACATCCAGTACAGTGCACTATATATTTTGCCATGGTGGTGACCACGAATATAGTCTTCTTACACGTTCCGAATATCTCAAATAAAAATCCACGCCTTCTGAGAGTCATTGTAACAATAATGTAAGGGATAGAATATGGCAATTTTTAACATCCTTTCAAGAGCGATAAACAGAGTAAACCCCTTGTAGATGGATCAGCCAACCTTCTAAGAGACTATTTATGGAGGTAGGGATTAACAAACAACTGGGTCAGGGTATAATGGCATATGGCCTAGGAAAACAGACTTGACTGTTTGCCAAGGATGATTTTGAGGGGGTCCCCCATGGTGGCAGGGCTTATGGGGTGGAGGGGATGGAATTTGGCGTGGGTTTGCAAAGTGGCCCCAAATAAGATGGAAGCGGATCATTTAGTTTAATCAATTGTTCACAGGGGGTCATGTTCCCCATCTCTTTTAAAAAAGGATGCATACAATGTATAAATTGTTTTGTGCAATACACACAATTTTAATGAAATTATGCAAAATCATTTTGCAAACATCTATTCTCAACTACTCTTTCAGAGTGGGCACAGTCGCTATCTTCCATTTTTGAACAAAGCTCAGCTTGGCCGCAGGTTGCTCAGTGGGGAACCGTCTGCTTCTACACAAGTTCAGGTCCTCAGTGTCCTTAATGTAAGAGAAACAGTGTAGAAGCATTGACTGCACTGACACTGTGAAGTCAGTTCCAGTGCATGTTGTCAACGAGGCTTCAATTTGGTTGCAGTACTTCACCAATGGAGGGGGTAATAATAAAAAATGATTCAACATACATCTTGACCGCTGGCAGCTACCTCTTCTTTCTCTGTCCGACTCTCGGCAGGAAGCACAGCGCCTCCCAGAATCCCCTGACCAATCACAACGCTGCTTTAGTGATTGGTCTGAGCGCCGTGGTTCAGCACTCAGACAGGGGCTGGCAGGCTATGCATGTTCTCCACGCAGGCTGGAGAACACAGAGTGCGCATGACGCTTTGGCGGCCCGAAATGACCGGCCAAAGCATCATGCGCACTTTAGGTGCTGCCACCACTCCTCCACCTGTGACGCGGGAAGTCCTGCCCGCCTTAAGCTGCTAGCTGAGTACAAAAAACAAAATGATAATAACAAAAGTTATTATCATTTTATTTTTTGTATTCAGCTTGCAGTTGAAGCAGTGGGGCGACACTTCTCCGCCTTATCGGAGTAGCCGCCACTGGGGACCGGTTAAGGCAAAGCATCAAATGAGAGCATCCCTATTGTTGTGAGCATGCAAGACTGCACTCCTCCTTGAATATTTCAAAATGAATCAGTCACCTTTGATCGGACCAATGAAGTACTTTGCCGCCAATGAGTAGACGTGTGGCGTACCAGAAGGGTGCATTCAGGTATAATAGTATGTGGATTTCTAGGCTTTTATAGATTATCTGCAAGGTAGAAAACAGCCTGTCGTTTTTACGTTGCTAGATTCTGAATGGCTTATACCCTTACTGTATACTGGGCTATGCAGTCATTTCTATGTCGGCTCATGACCAGGTGTTCTAGTTGCAACCAGACGAGGTTACTTTCTTCCCCTCTGTGACGATTGTACAGAAATGGCACCTGTGAGCTCTGCAATATAATTCCAGATGTGGGAGGAAAAGGCCTCCTGGGGTGGTGTAAGTGTGTCGTTTGCCTACCTTATTAACTTGGGCTTCTTGTTTTCCCCGACAGACAATTTTATCATAGTGTCAATTTTCTTTTGAAGTGGTTTTCGCACCCTTCAGTGAGTGCATGAAGATATAGCTGAATCTAGGGGTCATCATTATTTTGATCCTTTGCACTTCCCCAGCACAAAGGCACGTTTAGCGTAGTCCAGCCTAGGAAATCTGCTAATGTTGGTTCCCCGAGAGGTTGAATGCTGTCATTGGTCATGTTTGTAGCCCTCTAATGAACTACTGTACCTATATATTTAATGTTGTTTGGGACTCATGAACTCTCATTTCCTTAGTGGGGAACTTTTAGATACTCTAGTCCTGGGGGGCGCTTTGATTGTGTCCCACTTCACTTTTTAAACAGGAGAACGTAGAGAAGACAGAGTTTATGCACAAAAGTGAGAGAAATGGGGTATTCAGGTTAGACAGTGTTAGCAAGAGGTCGTTCACATACATGAATCTATTCTTGTGCTGCTGAGTCAGACTCAGATATGTTATGACATTGATGTAGGCTGTCAATGTTTCCAACGCAAAGATGAATAGCAGGGGTGAGAGTGGGCACCCCGGACAGGTTCCTGATTTGATCTGGAAGGATTCTTACCGGAAGGCTCCACAGTTCACCTGCGCAGAGGGGGATCCAAACAGCCATTACACCTTCCAAAGGTGTAATGGCTGTGGGGGAAGTGGTGTGGCGCCGTAGCCAGGGCGATTGCCTCCGGAATCTGGGGATCACGGTTCGATCCCCGGCGGCAGATTAGCCCAGCACCATGTGACTCTGGGCAATAGCTTGCTTAATCTTCCCGATGGCCCACAGCGCCTAGAGACCTTACGGGTAATTGTTTGCGCTTTACAAATGTGGATTAATTATTATTTATTATTATTCCAAATGACGTCCAGACAGAGACAGGCCCTTTCCAGTGTTCTGAAAATACAGCCCCAAAAGCTTTCTCAGTGTCTAAGGAAAGCACCGCTTTTACAGTCGCTGTTGTCTGCACTTGTCAAAGAAGGTCAGCCTCGCCTAAAAGCCAGATCTGATCTGCAATGAATACACCCTAGAAAGAAGAGGTCCTCCTGCTTCTAGGAGTTGTTGCTTAAGTAACAGCAGTGGCAGGCATTCCGGTCTCCAAACATCTGAAAAATTTAACAGAAAAAGGTCAGTGGAACTAACTCCAGTCAGAATTCCCCCCTACAACCTCATTTCTCCACAGCTGAAAAGCATCGGCAAAAGGCATTTTTTCTGTAATGCTATGCAATATCGGGCAAAAGAAAAATAAATGGTGTCATGACTCAGCAGTGTCTGTCATTTTTTAAAGAACCAATGCTTGATGACATATGCATACGCTACCACACAAGCAGCGTATGTATGCATTGCCAAGCATGTGCGCACCTATGGCATGGCATAGGCGCTATTTTTTTTTTATTATCGTGTAAGTAAGAAAAAAAAAATCAATTGAAGTAGCACAAAAGTATTATTTTGTAAGGTGGAGGGATCAGCAGTAATTGCTGCTGCACCATCAAAAAAGAATTAAGTTAAAAAACAAAACAAAAGAAAACGACCTGGGAGCACTGTGGGTACGGAGGAGCAGGTGGGGAAAGCAATGGGAAGTGGACAGGGGAGTGGGGGGAAAAAAAATGCGGGAGGAGGACAAGTAAAGCAACATGAGGGAGAGAGCAACACGGGTCTGGAGGAGAAGCAAGACCAAACGCAGGGGAAAGAGCGAGTTTGGCGGGGGAGAAAACCACAAGAACGAGAGCTACTTGGAGCGCATAGTGGCAGGTACTTAGAGGAAGGGTGAAGAAGCACACACACTCTTACGTAGTGCTCAACTGAAAAGAAAAAAAGTAGTTCCCTGAAAGTAAATCAGTGTAAGGATACAAGTGGACGGTAAGGATGCAATGCTAAAAAGGAGGGAGAAACGAGAAGAGGAAGACAAGCATTCGAATAGGAAGTAGGCAAATGAGAGTGATAATAAATCCAACAAATGTTAAGTAATGGGCAGCCAGGAAGCCTGGGCAACCAACAGAAAATCTTGCACAACCAGACAGCTAGCACTGTCTGGTAAACAGGACCTAAAAAACAATTTCTACTTGCGCCCAGAGGTTTGAGACCAAAAGTAGCCATGTTCCATTACCTCCCACAGAATTAACGCGGTCACAACTAGCACGCCACGTTGATTCAAACTCCAGAGTTTAACATCTAATAACTCACTCTAGATACAGTCCCACGTATAGGGGACTGAGTGGATGTTGGAATATCTTCCCTGTAAAGTTCTGGGGATGAGGCAGTGAAGCCTCCTGACATCAAGCCTATGCCTCCGATAAAAGATTACTATGGTTCTTATGGACGAGGTTTAAGGAGAGACAAACACAC
Source organism: Triturus cristatus (assembly GCF_964204655.1). Classification (NCBI taxonomy): domain Eukaryota; kingdom Metazoa; phylum Chordata; class Amphibia; order Caudata; family Salamandridae; genus Triturus; species Triturus cristatus. The sequence goes on from NC_140593.1 coordinate 1,120,499,910, forward strand.
ACTGAAAAAGGCAAAGACAGGATTTCAAATTTGTTTTTGTCAGAAACACAACACCATGCAAAATAATTAATGAGAGGAGGAGCCCAGACCTGAATGGGAGAAGAGGAGAAGCTAATGAGGTAATGGGGCTGCGTTATTGCGTGCAGGAGGTGATGGGTTACTGCCCGTGTTTTAAGAGGAGGAGGACTAGCACATGAGGGCATTGAGAGAGTACTCAACAGGCAGTGCTTCAAAAGGCCAGTTGGAATGGAGGAAAGGCAGTTTTTTGCCAGGCTGAGATCACAGACTATCCACTCACTGCAGGCTTTTTCAAAGCCTTGGGTCGTCATGTTCTTTCCTAATATCCTTAAAAGGCACTTCACCACTGTTCTCAAAGATGAAGTGGTGTACGGTGCAAGCTATCTAGTGCTGCAGAAGATAAGGCAGGGTTCACTAAATGAATGTGGATGATCGTTCCTGCTTTCACATTTTTTGTCTCTCTATATGAAAATAGGTTACATAGTTCTCCAGTATTGGAATCTTTCAGCGATTCACATGCTTGAATCATTCCTTGTCGTCGAGATGGAAGTCCCACGGTACATTAAAATAGCTATGCAATGTTAAATATGGACGAGAAAGGGGGGGGTTACAGGTATTTATATATGGATATACGTTTATGTATCTGCACGTGTATGTTTGGTGTTTCTATTAAAAATGTGCTTCATAACTGCTATTAAGTCTGATTCAAGCATGTGAAATGTATGAAAGTTTCAATACCATTTCTGCGCTTTTTCACTGCATGACCCCTGGAAGAAGAGAGCAACTCGAAACGCGTTGGGCTGTGGTGAAGTGCTTTATATATACTGGGAAATGTACTGCCTGACCTGAAATAAAAGTGCAGATAGAGAGATAGAGAGATAGAGAGATAGAGAGATAGAGAGATAGAGAGATAGAGAGATAGAGAGATAGAGAGATAGATAGAGAGATAGATAGAGAGATAGATAGATAGAGAGATAGATAGATAGATAGATAGAGAGATAGATAGATAGATAGATAGAGAGATAGATAGATAGATAGATAGATAGATAGATAGATAGATAGATAGATAGATAGATAGATAGATAGATAGATAGATAGATAGATAGATAGATAGATAGATAGATAGATAGATAGATAGATAGATAGATAGATAGATAGATAGATAGATAGATAGATAGATAGATAGATAGATAGATAGATAGATAGATAGATAGATAGATAGATAGATAGATAGATAGATAGATAGATAGATAGATAGATAGATAGACAGACAGACAGACAGACAGACAGACAGACAGATATATATATATATATATATATATATATATATATCCCCCCTATATGGTTTTGAGAAGCAAGAACACCAAGGACACAAATATATACATGTATTGATATATCTATATCAACATGAATACAATCAAAAGAAAAACAAATGTGCATAACCTGTACAAGGATGGTCGGGAGAATGAGATAGCGCACTGACACGGAAAAAGATGTCGTAGCACTGCCTGACACACTGCTGCATTGCTGTTAAATGCAGGATCCAAGCAGTAATGAATGCCTGGTAAAAGTGTATCGGTTTTTCCAGGAAGCATCCCCCACCAAATGACCTAAAGTGACACACCAGCTAAGAGCGCTGTTGAGGCAGATCTAGTTCTTGTAGAGTGGGTGTGCACTGATGTCGCAACAGTTTGCCTGCAGCCTGATGACCGTAATAATGAATTGCGCTGGATATCCGCACAGCAATGCTTTGTTTAGGAAGAGGATAACCGTCCCATGGCGCACTGTAAGCCACAAATAGTTGATTAGACTTGTGAAAGCCTCTGGGTTTGTCTTAATAGAACTTTAAGCACCTCTTGATGTCTAAAGAATGAAGTGCTCTTTAGGCTGGTGTTGGAGCTGGAAAAAACGTTCTTAGAATGAACTGCTCATTTAGGTGAAAGTCTATAGGGACTTTAGGAATGAACTATGGGTTTGCGTGAAGAATCACTATCATCACGAAATTGCAGGAAGGGCTGCTGAGGACTTGAATTTTGCTAACTTGTCTGGCAGATGTTAAAGCTACAAGGTGAGCAACCTTCCAGGAAATTAATTTAACATCTGCTCTGTGAATGGATTCAAATGGGTGCTTCATAAGCTGTCAGAGCACAATGTTCAATTGCCCGAGTGGTGGAGGTCTTACTGAACGAAAAACTCTAAGTAATCCCTTGAGGAATTGTTTAACTATTCTGACAGACAAAAATGAGGGTGACGCGATTGATCTCCTGAAGCGTGAGATGGCCACCAAATGGACCTTGATGGATGCATGAGCCAATCTCGATCTCGCTAAGGGCAGAAGATATGGGAAGATCTCTTCAAGTGTAGAGAGTGGGGCACGTTAACTTGTTGTGTTGGCACCATATGTAAAATCGCTTCCACCTAAGGCAATAGGTTTTGTTAGTACTTTCTGCGCAGGCTCTGGAGAGTATGTCCCTGCAGTCAGAGATGTTTAGTTGGGCAAATTTATTGTACTCAGGAGCAAGGACGATAAGTGAAGAGGCCTGGTATCCGGGTGCAACACCTGTCCTTGGGATATTGTTAGCAGAGATGATATCGGCTTCAAATGGATGTGAGGTTTCTCTGAGAGGAGAAGGAGCTCCGTAAACCAATGCTGGCGTGACTACGTCAGGGCTATGAGGATCATCCTGCATGGTTCCGCCTTCATCTTCAGGACTCTCGGGATGACTCTCGGGAGGAAAGGAATGGGAGGAAAGGCGTAAGCACAGATTCCGGACCATGCCATTGAAAATGCATTCCCCCATGATCCCTGATGGTGTTGCCTGCTTGCAGAGAACTTGCATTTCCCTGTTCTGCGGTTGCAAATAGGCCGAGATTCGTTTTGCCCTACTGAAGAAGGATGTTGTTCAGAATTTTCTGATCCAGTTCCCATTCGTGGCAAAATGATCTCAGTCTGCTGAGAGTGCTATTGTGTTCTGTTTTCAGGGGGCCTTGTTCCTCCTGCACTCCATGGCAGATGGACCATTCCCAGATGCCTTTTGCCTCCAGATCTCGTAGCACCCTGCTTGTTGATGTAGTGCATCGTGGTCATAGTGACTGTTGGGATGAGCACTGAGGAGTTCCTTATCCCTGGAAGGAAAGCCTCCAAGGCTACATGCACTGCCTTGAGCTCTAGCAGATTGATATGAAAATGCAGATGAGACTTTTGCCACCTGCCACTGACCTGCAGGTCTTGAAGGTATGCTCCCCGTCCTTATAGGGAGGCGTCGGTAGTTATGACCAGTGAAGAAGGTAGACTTAGGAATAAAGGGCCAACTGATAGATTTATCTGCTGCGTCTACCAGGATAGAGCATTGACCATGGCTAGAGTGATGTTGAGAAGATTGTCGAAAGACCCAATTGCCTGTAGCCATTGTTTGTCTAATTCCTCCTGTAGCCGACGCATCCTTAGACAGCAGAATGGAACCAGGGGAATGCATGATGACTTCATCCCTAATAGGGACTTGTAAAGGCGAACTGAAAGAGACCCTTTTCTTTGTATCAATTTTGGTAAGGACATTACTTTTAATTGTCTCTCTGCTGTGGGGTATGCTTTGTTGAACGTAGAATCGAGCGTCGCACCCAAGAACATGATGTTCTTTGATGGTTGTAAGACTTACTTTCTCGGGTTTAGTGTAAGGCCCAGCTCGCTGAACAGAGTTGTGCTGGCTGCTGTTGATATCTGTGCAGTGTGATTGGAAGGTGCCTTGACTAACCAATCATCCAAATACGGGAACACTTGGTGTTTTTGTTTTCTCAAGAAAGCTGATACCAGTGCAAAACACTTCGAGAAAATGTAAGGGGCAGACTTCAGGCCAAAAGGAAGGCCCCATAGCTGGTGATGGCTGCCAACTACTGTGAATCGTAGGAATTACATGTGCATTGGATGGATAGGGATGTAAAAATAAGCATCCTGATGTCGAGGGTTGTCATATAATCCCCTTGTTTTAGAAGTAACGAATATGCTACTTACCAGTATGCATCTGTTCTTGGCATGTAGGGCTGCTGACATTCATATCTGTGCATAGATCGCCGCCTAGTGTTGGGTCCGGATGATTGCACATTGTTGGCCTGGAAGAGTCTTCGAAGTATCACGAGATAGGTGGCTCCTCCCCTGGACTACAGTGCGCATGGGCATCCTCAGATTGTTTTTCGCCATTGTGGCAGTGATGGAGTAGATACAGTAAGTGATGACCATGCTATACAGAAATTCTGAGTGCTGCAGCCGCTACAGGCGCCGGGGAGGAGGGTGGGCGATATGAATATCAGCAGCCCTACATGCCAAGAACAGATGCCTACTGGTAAGTAGCGTATTCGGTTCGAGGCATGTGGGCTGCTGAATTCATATCTGTGCATAGATTATATAACAGTCCCTCCATTAGCGGCGGCTGCCCGTGTCAGCTGCAGCAGTCTGAAAAAGGGTCTTGAGAACAGCCTGTCCTACAGCTGCCTGCTGTTTTGAATGTACATCTACACAGTAGTGTTTAGTAAATGTATGTATAGTGGACCATGTGGCTGCTCTACATATTTCCTCTAAAGGAATGTTACCTAGGAAAGCCATGGACGCCCCTAACTTTCGTGTTGAGTGGGCTCTTGGGGGAATCGTTAATGTGCGTTTAGCCTTTTCATAGCAAATTTGAATACATTTAACAATCCATCTGGCTATCCCTGCTTTGGAAATGGCGTTGCCCTGGTGTTGTGGAGAAAAGGCAACGAACAGTTGTTTTGTTTTCCTAAAATCCTTTGTTCTGTCTATATAGTACATGAGGGCCCTCTTTACATCTAGTGTATGGAGCATTCTCTCTGCGACATTTTCTGGATTTGGAAAGAAAACAGGCAGTTCAATAGTCTGATTCATGTGGAACTGCGATATCACTTTAGGCATGAATGTGGGGTTGGTACGTAGTACAACTCTATTTGCGTGAACCTGTATGAATGGCTCTTGAATGGTTAGTGCCTGGAGTTCACTAACTCTTCTCAACGAAGTGATTGCCACTAAGAAAACTACTTTCCAGGTGAGGAATTGAATCTCACATGAATGTAGAGGTTCAAAAGGTGGACCCATCAATCTGGTGAGGACCACATTCAGGTTCCACACCGGTGCTGGTGGGTGTGTCGGAGGAATCACTCTTTTGAGTCCCTCTAAGAAGGCTTTGATGGCAGGCACTCTGAATAAAGAGAGGTGCTGCCTGTTCTGAAGATAGGCTGCTATTGCGGTTAGGTGTATACGGATGGAGCTGTATGCCAGATTGCATCGGTATAAGTGTAACAGGTAACAGATGATGTTCTGAATGGATGCATCCAGTGGATTAATGTCATTGTTTTTACAGTAAATGACAAACCTTTTCCATTTAGCCGCATAGCAAGCTCTGGTCGTGGGTCTCCTGGCCTCCTTGATGATATTCATACATTCTGGAGGCAGGTTCAGGTAGCCAAACTCTAAGACTTCAGGAGCCAGATCGCCAGGTTCAGCTGTTGCGGATCTGGGTGCTGAATTTCGCCATGGTTCTGTGTTAAAAGTTTGGGCGTTAGCCGCAGTCTTTGATGCGGTACCACGGAAAGTTCTAGAAACGTGGTGTACCATGGCTGGCGTGCCCACGTTGGAGCAACCAGGATGAGTGTAATCGAGTGTTGCCTTAGTTCGCGTGCCACTAGCGGTATTAATGGCGCTGGGGGAAAAGCGTACGCAAATCTGCCTGACCAGTTCATCCATATCGCATTGCCCTGTGACTGTGGATGGGGGAACCTGGCGGCAAAGCTTTGGCATTTTGCGTTCTCCCTTGTGGCGAATAGGTCTATCTCTGGATGACCCCACTGCTGGAAGTACGGTTGGAGTACTGACGGATGTAGCTCCCACTCGTGTATTTGGTGGCTGTGTCTGCTGAGCAGATCCGCCATCTGGTTGTCCTTGCCCGGGAGGTGTTCCGCCATGAGGAATATGTTCCTCTGAATGGCCCACTTCCACATGCTCTGAGCCAGATGAGACAACTGTGGAGAGTGTGTTCCTCCCTCCTTCTGTATGTAGTACATGGCAGTCATGTTGTCCGTCCGGATCAACACGACTTTGTTGCACAAGTGTACTTTGAATGCCTTCATTGCCAGGAAGATTGCCATCAGTTCCAGAAGGTTGATGTGCATCTTCTTTTGCTGTGTCGTCCATAGTCCCTGCACTGTGTAATTGAGTACATGAGCTCCCCATCCCTGGAGAGACGCGTCCGCTGTCAGTATTATTTGTGGAACAGGCTCTTGGAACGGTCGGCCCTTGCAAAGGTTCTGTGGATTCCACCAATGCAGAGAGTTGTATGCCCGACCGCTCACCAACACTAGGTCTTTTAACTGTCCTTGAGTCTGATTCCATTGACGTGCCAAGCACTCCTGAAGCGGGCGCATATGTAGTCTCGCGTGCGGGACTATGAAGATGCAGGAGGCCATCATGCCTATCAACTGCATGAACACTCGCGCTGGGAGGGAGTGTTGAGGTTTGAACTTTTTTATCAGCAGTTGCATGCTGTTGATCCTCGCCAAGTTTGGCTGAGCTTTGGCTGCCAGAGTGTCTATGGTCGCGCCCAGGTACTGCCGTACGTGGGCGGGTTGAAGATGTGACTTTGGATAATTTAGTGAGAATCCCAGACTGTGAAGAAGGTGAATGGTGTGGGATATGTGTCTGGCACACTGCTGGGCTGACTTTGCCTGAACAAGCCAGTCGTCCAGGAAAGGGAAGACGTGAATGTGCTGTCTTCTTAAGTGTGCAGCCACTGTCGCTAGGCATTTGGTAAAGACTCTGGGCGCCGTCGTTACTCCGAAAGGGAGTACTTTGAACTGATAATGCTGATCCTGAAGAGTGAACCTGAGATATTTTTTGTGTGATGGGTGTATGGGTATGTGGAAATACGCATCCTTCAAATCCAGTGTTGCTAGGAAGTCTCCCTGACTGAGTAACGGTAGAACCTGCTGGAGGGTGAGCATATGAAAATGCTCTGACAGAATGTATTGGTTGAGAGGTCTCAGGTCCAGTATAGGTCTGAGAGACCCGTCCTTTTTTGGGATCAAGAAGTACAGAGAGTACACCCCTGACCCTTGTTGGTCTACGGGCACGATTTCTATGGCCCCTTTCTGCAGCATACTTAGTACTTCCTGCTGCAATAATGCCAAGTGCTCTGCGGACATAGGACGGTGTCTTGGCGGTATGTTGGGTGGATTGGATGTTAATTCCAAACAATAACCGGACTGGACAATTTCTCTGACCCACCTGTCTGTGGTGATGGATCTCCAGACTGGCAGGAACTGTTGGAGTCTGCCCCCGACCGGTGTTATGTGGTCGGGGGGCAGTGACAAGACGTCACTGTTCGTTATTGGCGGAGGACCTGGTGTTGTTGTGTCCTCGTCCTCTGCCTTTGGTGCTGGATCCACGATATCCACTCCAATTGTTTTTATTATAGGTACTCTGGGTACCTCCTTTATTGTACTGCTGCTGGGACCCCTGACCTCTAGCTGCTCCTCTATTCCCGGGGCGACGGAAGGAGCCACTCCGAAACTGCTGCGACTGTAGAGCCCCCATAGATTTCGCAGTTTCAGTGTCCTTTTTAATCTTTTCTAGGGTAGTGTCAACCTCGGGGCCAAATAAAAAGTCTGGGTTAACTGGTTGATTTAAGATATTGTTTTGAATTTCAGGTTTGAAACCTGATATTCTCAACCATGCGTGCCTCCGCAACATCACACTAGTGTTGATTTCCCTTGCTGCAGTGTCCGCTGCATCTAGTGCGCATTTGATGGACGCATTTGTAATGAGTTGTCCCTCTCTGATGAGGAGCTCCGCTCCATCTTTGTATTCATCTGGTAGGTGTTCTAGCAGTGTTTCTAGGGTATCGTAGTGTGACCTGTCGTATCTGGCCAGGAGTGCCTGAGTGTTGGCAATGCGCCAGATGTTTGCTGCTTGTGCTGCTATCCTTTTCCCTGATGTTTCTAACACTTTGGACTCCTTGTCCGGAGGAGGAGCATCCCCGGTAGTTTGTGAGTTAGCTCTCTTGCGAGCATTCGAAACTACCATGGAGTCCAACGGCAATTGACCCTTAATGTACATGGGGTCTCCTGGGGCAGGTTTGTATTTTTTTTCTATTCTCGGGTTCAATACCGTGCTCTGGTTGTCTCCTTAAAGATGTCCTTAGCATGTTTAATAACCCCTTTTAACATTGGTAGAGTCTTGACCGTTCTTTCTGATGTGGAGAACGTGTCCACCAAGAAATCCTCCTCCACAGAGTCAGAATGAAGTTCCACTCCGTGATTGGCAGCCGCTCTTTCAATGAGTGCGTTAAAAGCAGCAGTATCTTCAGTGGGAGATGGTTTTACATTATAAAGATGAGTGTCAGGAGCATCTTGTGGGTCTCCGGGGTCATTAGGGTCTCCCCATGCCTGATCCTGGTCTTGCCGTTGGTCATCAAGGTCAGTATCCACAGGATAAGTGGTATCCTCAGTATAGCCCTCTCCTGCATCCGCCTCCGAGTGTGTGGGAGAAAAGGATGGTGGGTCCTGATCATATGTGTGGTAATGTTCCACCAGCACTGGTGTCGAACCTGAAGCCAGTTTCCTTTTGAGTGGAATTTTGTATGAGTCCAAAGGCTTTTCTGTTATAATTCTCTGCTTGCGGAACAACAGTCTACCAGTGTCGACGTCGATAAACTGTTCCTGTGAGTCTTCGACATCAGTTCTTTCTGTGGACACTGTTCTTGGTTGTTCGATACTTTTCCGAAGTTCGAACATCTTAGGTGCCCCCGGTGGTGGCAATCCAAACTTGATCGGTGCCGGCGCCGAGTGAGTCTTGGCGGCCTTGTTCGGTTCGGGACCCGTTTTCGGTTCGAGAGTGACCCGGTCCCTGATGCGCTTCAGGGACTCTGATACCTGTTGCAACGTGAATGCCGACGGTGCTTTTGATCCGACAGGCTCTTTGGAAGCAGGCCTCGACGCAGTCTCCGGTGTCTTGCCAGTCTTCGGGGCTTCGGTCCGAAGTTTGGGATCGACGCCTTGCTGATCCGGAATTTTGGCAGTCTCAGCACTCCTCGGTGTTGATGTAGTCGGATCGACCGCCTTGACCTTGGTCGGTGGTGCTCCAACCTTCGGTGCCATAGGCCTCTGCGTCTTCTCGGGACCGTGGGCCTTCTTCTGTTTCTCGGTGCCGAGGTCCTTTTTTGGTTTCTCGGTACCGAAGTCCTTCTTCGTTTGTTCGGCTCCGATGTCCTTCTTTTGTGTCGACGGATTGGAAGGATTCGACGCCTTCGATCCGACCTGAACCAGTTGTACTTTCGGTTTCGATTTTGGCCGGTGCAGGTTTTGGTTTCGATTTCACGGAATCGACTCCAGTCTTTTTTGATAATTCTGGCTCTTTTGAAATGTTCGAAGCCGGGCCTTTAGGCGGGGCTGTAGAACGATCCGACCGATCTTGGGTAAGGCCCGCAGGCGATCCCTCGACCTGAGCCTTATCAAGACTATCTGTCACGGCCTCCGCATCGACGGGTTGGCCTAGCTCCTCGCCTGAGCTATCTTCCTCGGCCCCCCGGGCCTCATCGTCGTCTCCTACCTCGTCGACGTCTTCGTACTCGAGGATCTCCTCATCATCGTCGTCGTATTGGGATTCCTGCTCCGAAGCAGGGCCCGAGTCTACCTCTTCGACGGTCTCGACTTCTTCATCCTCGGTGCCGAATATGTTAACCGGGGTAGGCGCCAATTGTTTGGCCTCCAATCTAGCCGCTCGTCTATTCCGAAGGGTCTTGTTTGACCGGAACCGGGCGCAGGCCATACACCTGGACTCATCATGATCCGGTGATAAACATTTGTTGCACACCGGATGGACATCGCTGGTCGGACCGAAACTCGTTCTGAGAAGGGTGAATAAGTTTAAGTAACAAGTCTAAGAAGGTATCGATACCGAACGCAAACAATACCGTCGATACCTAAAGGCTGTCGGCCTTAAATAAAGTTTTCCTAACTTGAGCTAAGATAAGCACATCCGAACCCAATGGCGGAAAAAAACAATCTGAGGATGGAGAGGATGCCCATGCGCACTGTAGTCCAGGGGAGGAGCCACCTATCTCGTGATACTTCGAAGACTCTTCCAGGACAACAATGTGCAATCATCCGGACCCAACACTAGGCGGCGATCTATGCACAGATATGAATTCAGCAGCCCACATGCCTCGAACGAGAATGTCGTGCAGTGTTACCATCAGAACTACAATTATTTTGAGATAGGTGTTGAGATTGCTCAGGTCTAGAATTGGTCACCACTCTGAGTTTTTTGTGGACCAAGAAGAAACAGGAATAGAATCCCTTCCTTGATGTGATGAAGAAACTCTTTCTATCGCTCCGTTCCAGAGCATTGTTATGACCTCCAACTTGAGATGGTGTAGATGTTTTGGAATTGGGTATTGAGGTGGGGTGGGCGGTGGGGTCTGGATAAATTCCAGAGTATGGCCAAATTGATTAGGGTTTAATACCCATTGGTCTGTAGTTATGTCTTGCCAGCAATGGAGATAGCTGGATATTCTTGCTCCTTGCCGGACTGGTGATAAAGGGGAAATAGCCGAATCCTGTAAGTTGTCATTGGCGACGAGCAGTGTCCTTTATATGGCAGCCCGCTCTACCTCTTGGTGCAGGCCTATTGTAGGCTGGTTGTGGTGGTTGCCGTTGGGAGTACTGGGGACGAAATAGATGTGAGGAAGATGAATATGAGGGGTAACAATACTGTTGGTAACCTTCCCTGTAGGAGGGAAGTCCTCTTTCTTGGGCACCCCGAAAGGGCACCTTTCTATACTGAAACATCCCTAACGACTTAGCTGTGTCTGTTTTTATGGTCTGCAGCGCTTTGACAACATGCTTGCCGAAAAGAGCTTCCCTGTCAAAGGGAAGATCCAAAATGTTGTTTTGGACCTCTGGCCTAAAAGAGGTAGCTTTGAGTCAGTCTCCTTAGCACTGCAGCACCTGCAAGTTGTCCGAATGCAGTGGTGGCCATGTCCATGGCACAGTCTATCACCTTCTATGACACGCGCCCTCCTTGGAGAATTTCTTGGCCTTCGTTTTAATGTCCTCCGGGAGCTAATCTAAGTATAGGGCGATATCGGACCACATTTGGCGGTCATATCGTCCAATAACTGCTAGGGAATTTGCTGCTCAAACTGAAAGCGCTGACAGATGAAAAATACTAGCCAGGTGCTGCGATTGGTACTAATGGCGTTTTTAGACCTGCACTGGGCTGCCTGCGTGATAACTAAATCAAGCTTTGGGTGGCCAGTCAAACACGCAGGAGCATCCTCTGGAGCCATGTATTTTATACAGGCGGGGAAGGACCGCAGTTACAGTGGCTGAGTCTTCATGACTTTTAAGCCCTCATCCCAAATGTAGCTCACAATGGGCATAGCTCTTTTAATCTTTAGAAATGGCTCTTTAAAATCATTAAGAAAGCAGTCCATCTGCTTAGTGGGCATATGTAGGTTGAATGTCTTTGTCGCCCTTTCTAGCAGGTTGTGAAAATGCCCAATGCGCTCAGGTGGTGAATCCACTGGAGTTGTTGAGGAGGGGGGGATGATGGTGTAGGTAGCATATAATAATCTCATTCTGTGTGGGGGGGCTGCAAAGCTCACCCTTTTCCCTATCACCACTGGAAGGGTGCAGGGTCTTGGAGAAATGGCTGTTTGTGGAGTGTGTCTTACTCAAATAGGTAGTAGCAATGGCCTTTGCTGTAGAGTAGATGATTGCACAGATGGAGATTTTGCAGGCGGGGAAGCTAGTGCTGTGACTGTCGACGTTGAAGGAAAATGCTGCTTGTAATCTGAGAGAATTAAGTGTACGTTAGTAACCAATTAGGAAGGCAGGCATTACATTTTCTCCTCGTATCACTGGTGGCATTGCTCCTGAGTGTCGTAATACCCTTGTTAATATTTTTCTTCCTCATAGTCCTCTTCCTGGCACTTGACATGGAGTTTGGATGAATTGTGTGCAAGCCCAAAGGGCCCATCCTCATCAGAGTCTACTTCTTCCAATAGATGGGCTGGCAGCAATGGTGACATCTTGCTAGGAGAGGTTTTCAGGGGTCAAATGCCTCATCTTTCCAATCCAATCCAATCCAAAAAACTTTATTGCGATTGTTTAAAATCATAAAAGTACAATATAAAACAGTTCATTTAGAATACATATTCCAGTTAATACAATAGCCCATCTTAAAAAAACAGGATGTCATAGTAATTAATCAGTAAGCAAACCCCTTTTAAAACCAATAGGTCAGTCAGTGTTGTTGCTGTATTAGTTTCCTACGAATTGACCACATCGCGAACAAAAACCTAGAAACTGCAGCCACAACAACTGGGTTTAAATCACTTCGCATGATCCTAAAAAAATCAAGATAACTCCTAATACCCAAGTTTAAACATAATTGTATGATCCATTTTTTCCGGATACCGACATATGCGGGGCAGAAAAGCACAACATGGATCGTAGTTTCCAGTTCAGATGAACAACCAGGACAAGTATGCTTGGAACCGCCCGCCCATCTATCAGTAAAGGAATAAAGAGGGAGGGTTCCATATCTGAACTGTAAGTACAGCTTCTTTGCTAAAATGGGTTGGATTACATCAAGGTCAGGTACAAAGGCGTAGTAAGGTTTAACATCAAGGAAAGCATCTGTCAGACTAGATGGACTGACTGAGCTATAAGCTTTCATTAGAAAGTAATCTTTAAAGGTTAAGGCAAGAGTTTTTTTGGAAATGCCTAGAGTAGAAGTCTCTGGGTTAACCCAGAGATGGGCAAGGCCAATATGAGTTAATGTCTGCCTTACATACTGGAGCCAAGGAATCTTATCGGCCCCAAGTGTGCCCAGGATTACTTTCAATTTGTCTCTGTAACATACTAGCTCTGGTGTACCCCAGAGCCTTTTCCAGTACATCACCGGTCTAGTGGCAATGACCTCTAAGATGGGACGGATGTTAAGATCCAACCTCAATGGCATAAGCGGCGTGTTAGTTGGAAGGGATAAGAGTTTCCTGATAAAATTGTTTTCGGTGGTAGCCAAATCATTTGCACGGGTATGGCCCCAAAGTTCAGCCCCGTACAATGTAGAGGATCGGGATTGCACACAGTAAATTTCTAAGGGAGCACTTATAATTTTTGTACGACAATTCTTATAAACTTTAAGGATGCCCCCCACAGCCTGATTAAGTTTTAGATTGGCCTTGCGCATTTGAGGGGACCAACCCATTTTGTCGTTCAAGGTCAAACCTAGGTACTCGAATATAGTAACCCGGTCCAGGGCGATACCTTCCATTTTGGGATGCGGGTAGCTGGAGGGTTTTACATTAAAAGCCATATACTTCGTTTTACCTATATTGACCACCAGGTTCCTTTTTTTACAAAAGTTGGTAAACTGATCCAACACCCGCTGCTTACCCATTGGGGATTTTGACAGCAGCAGGGTGTCGTCAGCAAACATGAGGGCAGGATATTTTCTAGAGGCCAATTTTGGTGCGTCTATATCAGTGGTGTCCAAAAGATCGGCAATGAGCCCATTAAGAAAGAGAGAGAACAGGGTTGGGGCAAGGACACATCCCTGTCGTACTCCCTTTTCAACGGGGAAGGGGCCAGTCAAATTACCATGTTTTCCATAACGGACTCTAGCATAGGTCCCATCGTAGAGAATCTTCAATTGGTAGCATAGGTATGGTGGGGCCCCCATGGCTAGCAATAGGTTCCATAACTGGTTTCGGTCCACCATATCAAATGCGGATTTCAAATCCACGAAGGTCATATATAGGCTACCCCCATCCAATATGACATGTTTCCAATGAAGCATCTGGAGCCTAAATAATTGGTCCATAGTTGACGTTTTGGGCCTAAATCCCGCTTGGAGTGGGGTTAGTATATTTTTCTCTTCTATCCAGTTCTGTAGCCGTTGCAGAATGAGCCTAGAGTAGATTTTTTGGCTCACATCTATTAGGCTTATAGGCCTATAGTTACCTGGATCAAGGGGAGATCCCTTTTTAAAGATGGGAATCATTTCCGCACACATCCAGGTTGATGGTACCGGTAAACCTTGTAAAATGGCGTTGAATAGGATTTGAAGGTAAGGGGCCCAGATCTTCGGTTCATCCTTATAAAGATCCCCGGGAATACGATCTAACCCTGGGGCCTTGTTCACTTGAAGCTGATCCAAAGCCAGATTCACTTCTGATAGGGTCCAGGGGGGAACAAGCCAGGAAGGATCCATGGCTGATAAAATAGCAGGGGGATCAACGGTCCTGATTGTGTTAATCGAATACAAGTTTTCGAAGTGGGAAGCCCAAGCGTCATCGGAGATGTTTGGGTCAATCGGGGAGTTACCCTCCGATTTCCCAAAGTGGACAAGGTTCCAGAAGGATCTTAGATCTTTTGCCACGAGAGCTAATCTCATAGCAACCCATCTTTCCTCTTCCCACTCGGTCTTAGCAATAAGAATTAACTTTCTATATGCCCTCCTAGCTTCCCGAATAAATGAAGGATTGCCCCCCCTGATGGCCTGTAATAAATCCTGTGTGGCTAGCCTGCAGTCCTTTGTAAACCAGGAATTTTTGTTAACCGGCTTCTTAGCATTAACAGTACCTGTGGTGTAAAAGGAACCATGCAGTATTTCTACAAGGTCCTTATGGGTTTTAACCAAATCCAAGGTTCCATCAACTACAGTATTGTTAACATCTCCTTTAAACACCATATCAAGTAAGGGGAGTATTTTTAGGTACAGGCTGGCTATTGCCGTGTCTGACTGTTTTATATTTTGCCAGCGAATCCTCTTCCCCCCTTGTATAACTCTTAGGTTACCTACTGGAGAGGTGACCATAGCTAGCCCCGTGTTCAATAGATGGAAATTTAGAGCAACTATCAAGGGATCATGGTCACTTTCAATTCGCCTAGTTATCTTAAAATCCAGCACATGGGGCCATAGGTCTAGACTGACCAGAACGTAATCAATCACAGTTTCATGACCCATGCCCCTATATGTTGGCTGGCCCGGTATATCTCCCCTGAAACGACCATTGCACGCTCTCATAGAGAAAGCGTAAGTGAGGGAGGTAAGCTGGAGTACCAAAGGGGTCCAATGTTTAGCAGGATACATACTAGTAGATGGTATAGATCTAGCCTCATCTTCCTCAAGTGTAAGTGGGGTTACTCTGGGCAGGGGCTCAAAGTGACAATTGAAGTCTCCTCCAATCATCAACACAACATCGTCTGGAAGTAATTCCAAAAGAGTTAACAGGGAATCAAAGGTAGGTGATGGACCACCACCACGGGTAGGGCGAGAATAAATATTAATAAGTGCAATCTTAGGGGTCTTTTTATGGGACAAAAGAATGCATATTATATCGCTACTATTCGTTTCAACCCTTTTGATGTTGAAACCAAGATGAGTGCCCACCCAGACACACAGACCCCCCCCCGAGGGTCTCCCCCGATGGCCTTTTATGGCAGGTTGCATATAAGTAATGTACCCCAGTCTATGGATAGGTTCAGTTGACCAGGTTTCCTGAAATAGGCAAATCCCAAAGGGGTCCATAAAGGAACACCACTCTGGATTGCCAGTATTGGAAGCTAGGCCTGCGATATTCCAGCTAAGAACTTTAAGCTGGTTATCAGAATTAGGAAGAACCTCAATGGAATTAGGCTGAATGGGTACAATATCAGTAGTTGCTAATTGGGTCACAGGGACTACCTTCAAAGCCGAAGATTGAGCGGGGGCGTCCCACGTAGAACCTAAAAAAATAGGAGAAGTGGTTCCGACTACCAAAGATGCAGAACCCACAAAGGTGGTCGCTAGTAGGTCACCATAGCCTCCTTTGGCACCGGTCTCATCTACAGTGTGGGTAAAGGAAGGTAAGGATCTAACTTGTGTCTCTAGTCATTCTACCTCATCCAACAAGCTAAACCTATTATGGGTGGGAAAACCCAGAGCTTCATTAACAGGCTGCCTACCCCACGTTCCCTCGCTAAATTGCTCTCTGTCAACATAATTGTGGGACGGAGCAAGAGGCCTTAAGCATGGAAAGGGGGGTTTGGTAGACGGGGGGAAGAAATAACCTAGGAGAAGCGTTTTGATGTTGGAAGATAAATTATCAAAGGCGGGGCTACATATGTGGTCAACCACCTCAGGCGCTTGAAAATTAACAATGACACAGTCGCCACCCACATTTTTTTGTTTATGGCCCACCCAACCAACTCTTCTAGCAAACAAAATAGAAGACCGTACGTTCATGGGCAGGGGTCTGTTTGCATTCAGCCAGAACATAACTTTATTTTTAAGTTCCTGAAAGGATTCTGGTCTCTGAGAGGTCAGTTTGGGAACATTGGTCAAAACAACCACGTAAGGGGCGCTTTCAGGGGGAAGGTCGATCCGTGGAGATTCCAGCTGGTGAGGAACCTCAACAGGAGGTTCAGGACAATAGTTAGCAGTTGGATGGAGGCTAGCAGACATATTATTAGCAGCTGGTTTTTGTGTAAAAGGCCCCCGTCTATGACTCAAATGAGGATTACAAGCAGCTCCCCGATGTTGTATCGACTGAGTATCAGGTCGATCTTGCGAAATTATTGGGTTTTCTGGAGTGTTAGCCTGGTTTTGACATGAAGATAAACCTGAAATAATAGATTGTATATTTTCATCATGTTTAACTAAAGCTGTCTCCAGAGCAACCAACCTATTTTCTATAGCAACCAATCTAAGCTCGAGCGGCCGCGTGGCCAGATCTAGTACAGTAGACATTTTCCCAAGTAACAAGTCTATATCTAAAAGCGGTGGGACTACATCTGGGGAAGGGCGCTCTGAGCAAGTTAGGTTGATGGTAGCTGTAGATACAGTCAAAGAAGTGTCCAAGGTATCAGGATTAGGTTTCTGAGTTTTATTCCTCCTGCCTTTTGGTGATAACCCAGTTCGTTTCCTTTTAGGGATGGTACCAACTTCTCGAACTGGAGTTGCAGGCATAATGACAGAGCCAAGTGCTGAAGCGGGAACATTTGTGACCGTAGCTATAGCTACATCAGTGGGAACAATAGATAAGGTTGGTGGACGAGGCTGACCATTAGTAGTAGTCTGGGTGGACATAGTAACTGGGGAGATAACAGGAGAGCGACTAGATGCAATTGTACCCAATGAGGAGCGTTTAGAAAAGAGTGGTTCCAAGGACAACCGACGCTCAGTTATTGCAATTTCGTGCTCAAGTATTGAAGATGCTCTTACTATAAATTTGTCCAGCGAGCCAGCAACATGATCAGTAGCACTCGGTTTCAAGCCCCTTTTATTCACCATTGTTCTCCTGCAATTGGAACAAGATTTAAGTGTACTCACAAGACTGATGCACTTAGAGGGTATGGCCGGACCGGACTCTCTCGGGCACGAACGGGCATAAACGGGCCCGCCCTTGGCCCGGGCTTCGCCCGCGTTGCGTTCCGCGCTGCGGAAATAAGTGCACCGAAGGATATAGTCACACCGGGGGGCGGGTCCTGAGGAAGAGGCAGGCAGCAGCAGCAGGAAGTTGGAGGGCTGCTGGACCTCGCAGTCCTCGGTACGGGAATCCCAGGGCACCAAAGGTCAGTTTCTCCACGAGCGGCACCCACGAAGCGGGGGCCGCGAGGTTTTAACCTGTGTCCAGGGGCGGGTCCTGAGGAAGAGGCAGGCAGCAGCAGCAGGAAGTTGGAGGGCTGCTGGACCTCGCAGTCCTCGGTACGGGAATCCCAGGGCACCAAAGGTCAGTTTCTCCACGAGCAGCTCCCGCGAAGTGGGGGCCGCGAGGTTTTAACCTGTGTCCAGGGGCGGGTCCTGAGGAAGAGGCAGGCAGCAGCAGCAGGAAGTTGGAGGGCTGCTGGACCTCGCAGTCCTCGGTACGGGAATCCCAGGGCACCAAAAGTCAGTTTCTCCACGAGCGGCTCCCGCGAAGCGGGGGCCCGCGAGGTTTTAACCTGTGTCCAGGGGCGGGTCCTGAGGAAGAGGCAGGCAGCAGCAGCAGGAAGTTGGAGGGCTGCTGGACCTCGCAGTCCTCGGTACGGGAATCCCAGGGCACCAAAGGTCAGTTTCTCCACGAGCGGCACCCGCGAAGCGGGGGCCGCGTGGTTTTAACCTGTGTCCAGGGGCGGGTCCTGAGGAAGAGGCAGGCAGCAGCAGCAGGAAGTTGGAGGGCTGCTGGACCTCGCAGTCCTCGGTACGGGAATCCCAGGGCACCAAAGGTCAGTTTCTCCACGTTTCTGACTTTTTTCTCTTGTCATCAGTATAGTCGACGGCGTGGTCAACGAGGGTTTGAGCAACGATAGAGAAGATGTCTTCACTGATGACGACGAGGTAATGGTAATTTTTAGCGTCGATGGTCTAGGCACAAGAGCCGTTATCGGGGATGTAATCGTCGAAGCCGGCGAGGTTGTAGACAGCGTAGTGATGATGCTTGTAGTAGCTGTCAACGATGCCGAGCATGTCTTTGTTATCCACGACGATATTGTCGTTGACGGGGAGATGTTAGTCGACGTTCTGTGAGTAGATGGCACTGAAGAGGGTTTTTTGAAAAAGTGTCGAACCTGAGGAGGTGGTGTAGGTGGCTCAGACCTAGACTTTTCCATTGTTTTTGAGCAGATATAGTCCTTTCTTCTCCTGTCGCCTTTCCTGAGGAGATTTAGAAGGACTGTGCCCCCTATAAGACCCATGAGTGGTCTTTTTTTTTGGCTTTCTTAGACTGCTCTAGCGAGATGTAAGAAGGGGATAGCCTTTCTCTTATGCAACCTTCTGGAGGATGATGGATAATCCTCACTGACGTCAATGGATACCGGGTCCTTACTTGCTTTAAGTTTTTGTACCGATATCAGCAGCCACTCTTCATGGTCTTTAAGAGTTTTGGTGGAAAAGGTAAGACATTCCTTGGCCGTATGGGCTGGATAAAGGCAATAAATACAGCCCACATGAGGGTCATCTGAATAAAACCTCTTCTTAGCACAAGTACCACAGGCCCTGAAAAAGCTCTTCTTTTCATTATCTGACATGACTAAGTCAGAGTAAAAGTCAAAATATACAGACCAAAATCGATGTTAAAGTGAAATCTGTATGTTTCTTGAAGTAATAAAGAGGTTTGGATTCTTTGGTAAAGAGTAGAACAGATATAACTGAGCAGTGCTCAGGGGAGTCTCCTAAACAAATGTGCAGTAGAAAATCTGAGGCAATGGGGCTTCTCACAGGGGTGTTCTAAAGGACAAGGCAACCTGATTGGTCGAAACCTAACTTTGGTCTCTTTTTTTAACAAGGATCATTATAGGTTACAAAACTAAAGGGCGCAGAGCCTTTCTAGTCTTATGTTTAACATGGCATAGCTTTTTAATGTACTGTGGGACTGCCATCTCGACGACAGGGAGTGATTCAAGCATGTGAATCTATGAAAGTTTCAATACTGGAGTAAGAACGCAACAACTATTTGTGAAATGCCAAACCAACATTGTTCAGGTGTAAATTAAATAAAATGGTAGCTCTATATGGCGCTTACATAGCTATACCCATGAATAATAGAACACATCACACTGTGAATCTGCTGTGTAATGCGCTCTTAACCATGTGGTTCCACTGTTACTCTAAATTCAGGATATGAGCTCACCTCTGCGCTTTGGGGAGCTGAAATATTTCCTGCCACACAGCGAAAAGTCCTTTATTCTGGTCCTTTAAGCCAATTCTCATTGTCTGCACCATCCTCATATTCAGCTCTTTCTTACCCCGGCCATGCAGGAACTAAAACAGAAGATATAAAATGAAAATTTCAGATCTCCACATAGAATTGTCGCAACTAAGACAATCTTGATAGCCAGAGACTCAGTGACTTAGCCATTATGTCCTCTGCATATATACATGCACATACATTCACCATCACCCATTTCTTGTCCCATGGAACTATGATCATACTTCGAAAGCAGTAAACTCCACATAACATTATAACCACAGTCACATTAACTATGGGACCAAGCAAATCAAATTGTGTCAGGACCGGAGGTGAGGATTATGCCCTCTAACTTCACTTTGTTCTTCAGCAGCAGCTTACATTAGATGGCAACAGTTACATACTACATATTCCATAAGCCATAGAGATAATATGTAGTTCAGAAATAGCCAATCACACTCCAACACCAGTTTTGAAACATCAGGACAACTATCCTTACCACTCCTTCACAACTTCAGCAGCAGGTCAGTGCATCCTTCTTTATGTGTAGTCTTCTCTAGCAGTTTTATTTGTTCGTTTTGCTATACATTATGCTTTTTGATGCAGTGTTGTTTCTATCATGTGATTTTTCTGTGGAAGGATACCACAGGGACTGCTTTTTACCCTTTTTTTCTCCCCACATGCTTGGTGAGGCGACAAACACAAGATTACGCAGTGCAGAGTGATTAGGGCGAGCATGAGTGCTCCCACCATCAGCTGGGGTCCCCTTCTGGCTCCACTGCAGGACACTCAGTTTTGAACATCGAATGCGCGGAGCCAGAGGAGACACCGAAGCAACCACTTTTCCTGATCTCCGGAGGCAGACCAATCCAACCTGCACTTTACACATACTCTCAAGCGCTGCATGGTGGGGCACGCCCATGTCCAAAATACCCATATTAATACTGACTCTTGGTGGTGTATCCTAGTCTTATTGGATGCTCCACCACCGAATCACCGCAGGAGTGCATATTTACATATCCACTGCTGGGGGCAACAGTCTAGTGCTTCTAGGCTCTCTTTTCCTCTGCTTTAAAGCCACACTATTTATTGCAGCTTTTTTTGAGCCATCCAGTGCCAGGCTCTTGATACTTCTCGTCATATCATACAACAGCTTTGTATGAGTAATGTTCACATGACTCTTCGTAATAAAACCCATCTGTTATTCTGATATCTAGTAATAAAAGAATATGAAGCATATTATACATTGTATATCTAGATAATAGTTGGAAAGTACTTTAGCAAAAATACTGTAATTGCATCTAATACTTGAGCAAGGAAGGGGCCCATTCCTATCCTTAGTAATGAACTCGGCTTTGTTACATATACAAGTGTTTACAACATTTAGACACTAGTCATCCCCAGGTCTGGGTGTGTAAGACTACAGGCTAGCAGGCGTTCCCGTGGTGTCTGTGGTGTCCTGTTGACGCGTGCGGGCCCACTCCAAGAAAGGACTCCATATATCTCTTGGCCAGGAGGCCGATGGCATTAGCACCCAGAAAGCGGACAGCTGTGTTTGGCTGAATGTCACGTCACGAATCCAGTCTTTCATAGAGGGGATGCCCTTCCTACACCACTGCATGGCAACCCTCCGCTTGGCTAGCAGCAACAGCATAGCATGTAACTTCCTGCTTCCTTTAGGTGTGTTCTTGACATAACCCAATAAACCCAGTAGGGGATCTGGGTCTCTAGGTGTACTGATAATCTTGAGTACAGTGTCGAAAATCGTGACCCAGAAACTGACCAATTGAGGGCAGTCCCATGCCATGTGCAGAAACGTGGCTGGTGAGCAGCCACATCTCCAGCACCTGTCGTCCTCCCTAATCCCCATGTGGTGAAGCTGAGAGGGAGTCCTATAGAACCTATGTAAAAATGTAAAATGAATCAGACGAAGTTTATAGGTCAGTGCCGTTAGTTGGTTGCAACAGAACCCCCAATGGTCCTCAGATAACGGAGTAGGCAAGTCCGCGTTCCAGGCTTGAAAGGCTTTGGGTGTCAATATGGGTGCAGATTGCTGCATAGTGTTATAAATTCTCGTAATGAGTCTGCGGGGTGAGTCGGACTTCAGCACATTTTCCAGGGCCAATAATGTAGGAGGTGAAGCAGGAAGCGTGTAGTGTTCTGTACGTGGCCCTGAGCTTGTGGTGGAAGAATAATTCAGAAAAGGGAACTGCACGCCCCTCTGTAGGTTCGGGAGGATCTAGGATCTGGTTTAGTTACTTCTCAGGCAGAATGCAGAGGGATTCCCAAGAAAATTATGAGGAAGAGGTGAAGGGATTTACACCCTGTGATGGAAACTTCTCATTGGCGGTAGACACTGTAAAAAAAATTAAAAAAAGGCAGTATCTAATGCTGTGGAACCTTCTGGGAAGGAACTACTGTATTTGGCTGCTAGCCATACTAAAACCCTTCCACGAAGGAAGACTAGTTCCCTGCAGGGAATATCTGAACCCTGAACGTCAGAGGGCCAAGGCAAAACCCAACCGAAAGCTGGAGCAACACAATGGGGTCAACGCCTTTGGCAGGTTTAAAATGCATTCTAGGCTTGGTCCGAGTCCACGTGAGATGGTAAAACAGGTCTGGATGGGCACTCCCAGGTGCTCGTGAAGCGGTACCACCCGCAATGAATGGTTGATTTGGATCCAGTTCCAGCAGATGAGGATAACACAGTTGGTGAGGATTCACCAGTGGACTTAGACAGTGGATATGATGCTAGTAGACATTGGAGCTCTACTCCTGAGCCCAAACATCAGAAAATGGATGAATAGGGTCAGGAGGCGAAGTCCTCGCCTGATGTGTTAGACCTGGAGGATATATTCCACCCTAGTTTGTCAGAATGATCCCCAGTGGACGAGATGGCAAAATATGTAGCAAGTCGGCTGCGCAAGCCTGTGGACAAGGGACTCGACCTGTTTAAGGGCTGAAACTCAGAGGGCTTCTGAGGTTTGGAAACAAAACATCATATCCGTAAAAACAGAGTAAGCAAACTAAATTTCTTATACTGTGAATAATAACAATAAAATTACACTTATAACACTAACCACAGTAAGATAAGGTTGCTTACCTGTGGTAACGATCTTTCTGGTGGGTATTCATCTACCTGCAGATTCCCCACCCATAGAATAATCACACTCGTAAAACTAGGTTTGGAAATTTCAAACCTCATTTGTTGCCAGTAGGGGGTGTTGATTTCATATCAACACCAGAAGTGTCATCAATGACTTCACTGAAGCCATGTATCACCCACCCCAGCATTAACAATGTGGGTTTTAATCTTCTTTTTTAACAGCGTTCAAGACAAGTGGACAGCCCGAGATTGGAGTAGTGCCGTACCAATAGAGATATTTGGGGCCAGATGTATCAAGCTAAATTGCGTTCGCAAACGCTGAAATTAGCGTTTGCGATGGCAATTTATCTGTGTGCTATGTAGGTAGGCAAATACCTACACGCAAAATAAGGAATCGCAATTTGTGCGATTCCTTATTTTGCGCAAGCATTTAGAGAATCGCAATTTGCGATTCCCTAAATGCTATGCTAGTAGATTGTGATATTGCCTTAAGGAATCTCAAATTACCACCAACTTCCTTTTTTCAAAGCGCCATGTGTCACACATACATGCCCTTAGGGCATGTATGCGTCCCACATGTGCACACATGCACATTTCAGGAGTGCAACAGGGTGTCCTTTTGGAACCCTTGCACCCTTGAAATTGGGGGCGCAATTCCCATTCATTTCAATGGGCCTCTTGGTAAAGGTTTCTTATTATGGATATTTGTACCTGCAGATTCCTCACTGTAGAACAGATTCCAAAGCAATATCCTGCCCAGGAGGAGGATTGATTATGATGGTTATATAAGGAAATCGTGCAAAACTGACTTGGGTAAGAGCCGTCTCTACGCACTTCAGTAATGCTTGTTAAAGGAGAGTAGAGATGCCCACAACACTGCATTGCAGACCTCTGCTATTGGAACTTTTCCGACAAGAACAGAAGTTGTTGATTTGGCTTTGGTGGAATGGGCCCTGATCTCTTCCGGAGGTTCCTTCTTGGCCAACGCATAACAGGTCTTAATGTGGACGATGATCCCCCTGGTCAAAGTCCTTTTCTGAACTGCTTTACCTATTCTGGCAGCACATTAGCCGAAGAAGAACCCGTCATCCAGTCATATGTTCTGGGTCCTGTCCAGGTAGAAGGTGACTGCCCGCCTAGGATCCAACCTGTGGAACTGCTCCTCTTCCTTCGTCAGATGGGGTGGTAGATAAAAGAACAGAAGGGCGATGGACAGACGGAGGTGGAAAGGAGCCACCACTTTTGGCAGGAAAGCAGCCCTGGTTCGCAACACCACTTTGTTAGAGTACAAGAAGGCGAAAGGTGGATGAAAACAGAGCTTGCAACTTACTCAACTGGCTGAAGTGATTGCCACTAAAAACTGTGCCTTTATGTCAATATTTTCAAAGAACGACTATGCAGGGGCTCAAAAATCGTCCCCATTTGAGACTAAGTTAAGGTCCCACTAGGCACAACAAAGGGGGTTGGCAGATACAGATTTGTCAACCCCTTTAGAAAGCGCATCACAATTGTGGACTTGAGCAAGGAAGGCTGGTCTGGAAGATAGTGGAAAAGGGGCCTGCTGCACATCTACACTGGGCAAATGTAAGTGCAAACTGCAAGACCTGGGACCTGGGACCATTAGCCTGTAAGGAGTCCTCATTGTAGTCAGTGCACCAAGCAACAAATTTACGCCATCTTCTAGAGAAAGCAGACTGGCGAAGGGAAAAAGCGCAGACAAGAGGACGTCCACCACCTCCGGAGGCAGCAGGAAGCAGTTCAGATGTTCCCGTTTAATCTCCAGGCATGAAAGTGAAAGCCTTGGTGACTGGGGTGCAGAACCATTCTGCCTGACTGGGAGAGAATGTCCAAGCTGAATGGCAGCTCGATTGGAAGACCTGTGAAAAGCACTGAAGGTCCGCATGCCACAACCTTCTGGGCCAATCCGAGGCTAAGAGAATTACTTGAGCCCAGTCTTGACATACCTTCTTCTGAACCTGAGGAATCAAGGATGTGGGGGAAACTCGACATGCAGCTGTAAGTTCCACTTCAACTGAAGCGCGTCCCCCAAGGTGGGGACTGGATCCGCTGCTAATGATGATGCCTTCTAGGGCCACTTCTCTCTAGAGTGGAGCAGTCAGTACATTTGGACTGCACAGCCCTAGAATAACCTAAGAAGTTACGGTACTGCTGGTGGAATTGCTGTGTAGGAGGCCAGGCCTAGGGTAGAGTCCTAGCCTCACTGTCCATGAAACATTTCAAGGAGGAGTTAGCCTTCTCTCTGAAAAGTCCCTCAGGAACAAAGGCCATGTCCAAGAGCACAGCCAGGACATTTCCCAAAATCCAGTGAAATGAATTAAACAAAGTAAATGCAACCTGACAGCTGTACCCGTAGACCATGTCCATAGAGTCTAAGCCACACTTTAGGGTCTGCTTTGATTCTTGTAGGCCATCACTCACAAGGTCAGAAACTTACTACATCAGATGTTCTGACAGGCTGATAACCATAGGCATGAGAGGCAGGTGGCAATAGACGTGTGGAGTGCAAAAATGCCAGATGCAAAAATATACGACCCATTATGATGCATGTCTTTAAAGCGTATCTGTTACCGTAAAAGAGTGTCCAGGTGCTACCAGTTTAATCCAAAAATCTATTGCCCTAGCTTTTACTGAGATGAGCCTGTAGATTGTTCAAATAGCCAAGATTTAAGACCCTTTTGAAAACTGAGACAGTTAGATTCAGCCGTTAATCATAGTTAAAAACTTTCAAGTTTTACGGGCAAGAAAGGAAAAAGCTCTCCCAGCTTTATGTGCAAATGTTATACAAAGCATGCAGAGACGGTATGCCTCAGCCTAGTGCCGGGAACTGCAAGGCCTGTAAAGGTAGAAGTTTCTCAGGTGAAACCTTAGGACCCTCAGTGTAGGAGACCATATCAGCTAAACAAGCGGTTTTAAATATAAATCTCATGTTTACCTTTAGCAAATGTAAAGATGTTTAGGCTGGAGGCACTGAACTGTAATGACTCATTCCAGATAAAAGCCAGGCTGATCAATTTTGGCCCGTTGCAATCTCATGATACCATATGACCACAGACTCAAATATGATGTGCTACAGTAGTCCAGGCCAGATAGAATAGTGGCCTAGACCACTGACTTGTGTATTCTTTTTGGTAGCGGAGGTGGAAACTTTCTCAGCATTCTTAGTAGTTTAGGTAGAGAAAGCCTGAGACTTCCTAATGTGTTTCTTTAAACTTAGTTCACTATCCTTTATGAAACCCAGATTTGTTGTTGTTAAAGTTAGTGTTTCCCCCTAAATCTTTGGCTTCCAGTTTAGTGCTTGGGAGACTGATAAAGTACCAAAGCACAAGATCTCCACGACTCTGAGCTTAATTTTTGTTGCAAAGAAGGAGAGTCCGACAATTTGTGTGTAGTTTAGAAGAAAGGATATGAGTAAATTCAGCACCCTACCCTGGACCCTAGTCGAGTTGACCAGAATAGAGTGGGCAACTGTGTCAAACGCAGCACTGAGATCTAACAATAACAGTGCTGCACTTCAACTCTTGTCCAGAAGCATTCTAATTTCAACAAGAACTGGTACCAATGCTGATTCTGTGGAATGAAATGGCCTGAAACCCACCTGAGTTTTATAAAGTTCATCATTGATTTCTAGATGCAACTGTAGCGGTCTGTCGATTTCTCTCCCTGAAATATATTTGCTGGGAAAAGGTAACCAAGAGATGGGTCTGTAATTTGATAATTTCTGGGGATCAGCTTAAGGCTTTTTTAGGATGTGAAAAATCTGCACCTCCTTCCCCACTTGTGAGCAGGTTGCAGATTCATTCATCATATTGCACAAAATAGTGGTCACCGGTGCTAAGGTGTTCGCGACACGGTTTAAGCAAAAGGCCAGACATGTCTCCAGAGGAGACTCTGGTTTTATTGGAATCACAGATTACAAATGAAGATAAGGTTATTGGCGGACTTGTCTCCAATATTGAGGATTGCATGGATTCTAACTCTTCAATGCTCCCCAGCTTGAAATTCCCTATAATCGTATCTATGTTACCTTGAAAAAACTGCAAGAACGATACGAGTAATACTGCATTTTTAAATAAGGGTAAGCATAGATTCCTCATCACTTTAAATACTATTGCCGTTTGTCTCTATCTAATCTGGAAAATATGCTATTGAGGCCGATCTACACAATTTAAAATATATTTTTAGTTCACAATCGTAACTTATTTGATCTCCATGAAATAGTTTGTCCTGCATTTCTGTTCACTTTATTGACAATACATCTTAATCGTGGCTAAGTCATCGGTATACTATGGGGCAATTTTTTTTTCTTTTCACTTTTCAAGTTTACGAGAGCGACAGTGTCTAAGGTATGGCCAAACGATTCATTAAACTCTTTTGCACCCGATTTGTAACTACCTACACACCAAGAAGTGGTGCTGGAATTGCATTCAGAGCATTCATAAAGAAGGGGCTGGCACTTTTTGTCCATAATCTCCCTCTGGCAGATCTCCCACTACATACTGCTATGGCATCATGATTGCCAAATACCTTGAAAGGAACCTCAAAATTATTAGACCATAAGACCTTGAAGGTAATTCCTACTTGGATTGTCTCCTTAAAAGTGAAAATTAAATCAATCAAATGCCATTTTTTCTGATGGATTCCCTATCTCCTGGAGCTGCAAATAAGGGATTTGGGTTCTGCTTAGAAAACGTTGTCAGAATAACCAGACTCTCTGGGGATGGATGGGAGGACAAAAAGTGCTAGTCAACCAGAGCAGGCCTATTGCATCTGCTGATCTCCTTGACAACTACTGGGCCGGAAAAGCTTCTTCAAACAGCCATCTTATTGTCCACTGGAGCACTATTGGAAGTAAGCATGGGTTCTGGAGAACCTTTTAGTAGATTACATAATTTCTGTTAGAATTTTCGGCTTTACTTTAGTTTTAGCTGAATTCCTTAAGGTTCATAGTCCAGGCGTCTCCAAGCAGGTGAACCTTTGGGCAGTGGAAGAGTGTTCAAATAACAATTCATCAATTAAATTAGCTCAGATCTTCTCCTTTGCCATACAGATGATAGTTTGGCCTATCACCTTTGTTGCTGGTGACAGCTTCGTAGACAGTGCCACCACTGACTTTAGGACTGGTACTGAGGAGGAGACTAAGCAAATGTGACACAGTGCTTTAGTCTGGTTTAACTTCGATTTAGGAACTGTGGCCAAAACCCATGCAGGTGTAGCATTAGAAGGAGTCTGAGTAGGAGGTGCTGGAATCGTCAAATTCTCAGGAACGGAACACCACTTATGGAGTGGCCCTAGGCCATTGTTAAAAGACCCAGCCTTGCTGGCTGGAAGGCCTTGGCTTGCACAAGGTCAGTTGAAGGACCAGGGAACTCCAGTCTAGACTTCTTATTTGCAAGGGGCTCACCTGACATTAAGGAAGAGTCCTAAGTCGGTGACGTTTGTAGGAAAGTGAGATCTTTATGGCATAGATCCCCCAAAGTTTGCCTGGTGTCAGTGTGTTTTGACTGTAGTTCACTGGGATCTTGCTAACCAGAACCCCAGTGGCAGTGCTCTCTCCTCTAAATGCTCTGGTAAGTACTTTGTACACCCCACAATTGGCATATTGGGGTACCACTAAGTCCCTAGTATATGGTGCTGAGGTACCCAGGGCATTGGTATACCAGCGGTCTCCCATGGGCTGCAGCATGTATGTTGCCACCAATAGGAGCCAATGTAAACTGTGTCTGCAGAACTGCCACTGCAGTCTGCGTGACAGTGTGCATGCACCCTTTACTTCAGATATAAGGTTTCCCTTATATCTCTGTCACTGCACTTAAAACCTATAGGTCACCCCTAAGGTAGGCCATTCAATCCAAGGGCAGGTAGCAGGGTTCTAAGTGTGTGGGTACCCATGCATGAGCAGAGGTACCCCTACAAACCCTGGACTCCATTTTCTGGGCTTTTTAAGTGCGTTACAGCCATTATAAGGTATGTAGTGGACACTAGCAAGTCGAGATGTCTAAGTATATAATGGCTGCCCCGAACCTGGTCATGTTTGGTATTAAACATGTTGGAATCATGCAACTAAACCAATTTCAGTGTTAGTTGCATGGTGCTATGTACTAGAGGGCTCCTTAGAGGACCACTACCCCCAATACCTAACTGTGTAGCCTTACAGGGTCTGACTACCAGCCTGCGCTGCTGCAGACCATAGACAGTGTTCTGCTCCCCCTGCTGATGAGCTTCACTCAGGCAGGGGAAGCTGAACAAAGGATTTCCTGTGAAGGGGAAATAGCTAGGGTAGGGGCGCTTCCGTGCACCACCAGACTGCACTGAATGGCACATTTGGTGCCCTCCATGCATAAACCAGTTTTGCCCAGTTCAGGAGCCCATGACTACTGCTCTGACAGGAAACTACAAAAAGGACAGGGGAGTGACCACCCCTCACCCCCATCCAGCCCCTCCCTGGGGCTCCTCCAAGTGGCCACTTGATTCTGCCATATTGAATATTGACCCCTGGGAGCAGCTGACTGGCTAGGACAGTTAAGTAGCATCCCTGAACTCCTCTGATAGGTGGGTCACCACAGAAGAGGTCCTTCTCCATTTTAGGGTTACTTAAGGGCTCCCCTGAAGGTGGGGCCTTAGATTCGTCCCGACAACAACTTCTGGATCAGACTGCCGTCGTCTGAAGATTGTTCAAAGACTCTTCTGCTGGTGAACACGCAAACTTTGCTGTTCTTCAAGCCATGACTCATGACAAGACTGCTCCTGGTAAGAAGAATCCTGCTGCCTCTTCATGCCTGTGCTTTTCCAAGGATCTGCTACTCCGTAGCCGTGCATCGTCAAAGTCATCAAGGACTCAGCCTGCATCCTAGTCTGAAGGAATCTCCCATGAAGCAAATGAGTCGCTCCCCTGCATCCGCAGGCACCTTAATGACCGGTTTGCTGATCCTGTTGTCCCACAGACCATCTGCAACACAGGTGGTGAGTTATTGGTTCTCCAGAGGTCTAACCAGTGTTGGGAGACTATAACCCCTCTCCAGCCAACGTAGACTGCTTCCCTGTGCACCGCGTCAGTTTGTCGTTACCAAGGCCTTTTTGGCTCTCTTCACAGAAGATATTCAAGCTTCAAGTAGCCCCTGCCTTCATCAATGCCCACCTCCAAGCAAGTTGTCTGGCCTGCATCCTCTGCATCGTGGAACTTCGTCTCCTGTGTGTTGCTGGGGCTTCCTTGCGTCCTCCTGTGCCTGCTGCCAGAGGGTCCTCGAGAGGGCTCCTTTGACTCCTGCTGGCTCTCCAGCATGCTGAGGGCCGGCCCTAACCTACCCCTGCTGGGTTAGTCTCACAGACCTTGCTGGTCTGCCACTAAACATCTTCTCCTGCAAACCATTGGTTGCATTTGTCAAGACTTGTTGGTTGTCCTGCTGACCACTGACCTTCCTGCATCCGTCGACCGGCGTCAAACAGCTTGTGAAAGGCTCCTAGGCTCCTAGAACATTGCCTGGTCTCCACAACCGCTGTTTGTTATACTTCATGCTACACCAAGAATCTTCCACCAGGGCTGGTGTTGTACTCCTGAGCATCTACAGGTGGTTTGGACTCTGTCCCCTCTGCTTTCAGGTTCTTCTCGTCTGGATTCTTCATCCTGGTTCCACCGCACTAGTCCACGAGATGCTGTAGCTTCTGTACTTCCACGATCCTCCATTGGCATCTACAGAGGTATCCGAAACCATTCCAACCCTATGCCCCCGGGCTCCCTGGTGAAGGTATCCTTATCTTCTGGGTATCCATGGGTGGGGTGACTCTCCAACCTTCCTTGATCCAAGTGGTTCCTTCGGGGTCCCTTGGGAAACGTCCTAGAACACTAATATTCCAACCACGACTTACCCTGTATTGTACTATGGACATCTGATTCGGTGTAACCACTCTGCACCAGGGTGCCTTGGGGTCCCTGGCTACTCACCTTGGGTGGTTCCTTGCTTCCCCTGGGGTCCCCCAACCTTGGGTACTAGTCCCGTTTTGGTACTCACTTCGTATCCCACTATGGTTTGGCCCCCCGGTTGGGCCCTATGTGTTTTTCAATGCTACATACCTCTTTTCTAAGTATTTGTGTGCAATTGATATCTCTGGGTAAGAGTTTTACCAAGTTAGTGTCTAGTGTGTAGTAATAAATATAAAGTATCTTTCTACTCACCTGGTGTGGTTCTTTCTTGTGTGAAAAGCTTACTGACCGACATAGTGGTACATGCAAATGCTTTACACCCTCCTGGATAGCCTCAGCTGCTCTCCACAGCTACCCCTTGAGAGCTCTGGTTTTCAGGGACCTAACCACTATCACTAAGGGTTACCTGGACTCAGTGCACAGTGCTTTACCATAGGTGGACACTATATACTGTTGAGACCAGCCCCAGAACAGAACCTCTTTCTTGAGGAATAAAAGTACTTCTCCTCAGATGTCATTTTTAGTGTTTTTCTTCAGAAGGTTTCTTGGAAGAAAGTTTCCCGGAAGGTGACTTACCTTGGGATGAGGTAGTGTACTTGAGGGTCTTCTGACAAGACTCTGTCAAAAATAACCTGGCCTCCATCTCCTTGATGGCTCTCAGATGCATGAGGGTGAAAAGATTCACGACCACTGCGTCATGTCCAGACACCAGATAACACATGCAGTCATCGTGGGGATCCAAAAGGGACATCATCTTTCTGCACTGTCTGCATAGCTTGAAGACTTATGCCAGTTGGGGAGACATCTGACCTAGCCACTGACTAAAGCAGAGAACTGTGTTGCTGCCACACTGAGAGAGAGCTTTGGATTGCATAGAGGGGGGCACAAAAATAAAGGAACGGACACCATGATATCGGTTTGCACCTAATATACCACTGTGACGTCACGTCCGAATACTCGGTCAAAACTAGAACTGTGTGGCCTGACCTGGCCTCGCTGGAGAGTAACTGTGGTATATGTATAGCACATATCTAGCCAAAAGGCAGCAGAGCAGTGTTCAGCGTCCAAGGGAAGAGTATAGTCACTCAGTGATTCACGAGTTTGCTGGTTTTTGGACTGTTAATTATCATGATGTAGTGTCTGGTTTGTGCAACTGATTTCGTCTAAGATGGATTTACATGGTGAACGAATAACTGAATTGTGTTGAGTTCTTATTTTAGAAGACTAGCTTTTTTCATATCTTGTATAATCTGTTGTACAGTGTCTTTTGTCTATTAGAGTGTGCTATTTTACGTTATTCAACATGACATTTTGTTGAAACACCATGGTAGTACCTTTCTTTAACAACTCTTACTTACTAAAGAAACTGACTGGAGGGTGAGAAAATAAATAGGATGTGGGGTGACTGCCAAGGAAAGACACTCTTAGCTGCTTAGATCATATCCTTGGGAATAAGTCAGAGACGGAGCAGATATTTAGAAAAAAGATACATTTCCTTTCTTATCATGGAAAAACTCGATTGGTACCAGAACATTTTCAGGGACAGCAGAAAATATGCAACTAAACAGGCCTTGCACTTTCATCTGCAATCAAATCCAATATGAAGAGGTTCTTAAAAAATGAGTAGGTTTTACCCATCTCCTATAAAAGTGCGGTACTGGGGGATCCTGTTATGCAATCCATAGCAGCACCATGCTCCCCAGCAAAAACATTCCTATTTCTAGAATGGCAGAACTTGCATCCTCTTCCCAGGTCATCAAAGGGCAGGGATAGTCCGATCTTTTCCCCCCACCTATGTAGCCCCTAACAAATGATTACGCTTCATTTCATGTGACCCTTTTGAAACAAATGTCCTGCTAAAAAGCAAATGGGAACTTTGCCATTAGATGTGTCCACTCTCGGGTGTCACCCTGCATCTCTCTAGACCTATGTGATGTAATCTGTTTCGGGGGAATTGGGAGATAACTCAAATAACAGAAAAAAAACATAAAGACCTTACCGTTAGGCAGCTTGTAGAATTGTCGAAAGAGAAGTTGCCTACCTGTAATGTGTTGATGCACGATCGGATATCGTTGTCTGTTTTCTCGCACAGTGCCATGAGAGCACCTGTATCCGCTTTCATGCCCTGAATGCCAGAAATCTGCAGAAAAGGAGAGTGTCTTTCAGTCAGAGAGATATTTACCAACATAAATATACCATGCTTTCCATAAGAGGTGCCTGCCTTACTTGCTTCTTGTTTTAACATAAACAATGTCTGAAAAACAAGGACCACTGCCAGATAACCACCAAGTTGAATTGGCCGTCACCATGTTTTAATCAGAAGGGATTCCAACTGTTTAAAACACAAGCCCTTTCATTCGTCCTAGGCGAAGACTGAGATACATTGGCAACAGAGCACATCCAGGATTAAAGGACATTGACAGCAGCTTGGCTGAATGCAAAGGGCTCACGTTAACGCCATGCATGGTGGGTTTCATAGTTCTGACCAGGATTATGGTCTGCTAACAGAGGATTAAAAACGTGCTGAAGACTTCATTCCAACTTTCCCTTAAGTAACTAAAACAAAGTTGCAAAAACAGGAAAGAAGCAGGTCTTCTAGAATACTGCTTTCCATGAGATTGAGGGAAAATGAACAGAGGGAATTCATCATTTCGTGAGGATCCTGCAATGTAAGGTCTTGCAACAAAAACGGTAGAAATCATGTGGAGAGTACTCTCTGCCAAACTGGAAGTGAAACCAGTGGGGGATGGAAATGAGAAAGGTAAAGAAAGTTGAGGACAGGGAATCAGTTGATACACTAGAAGAGAACGTGAACAAGTCAGTAGAGGTACAAGTATCCCCAACAAACATTCTCTAATGAGGAAACATGTTTAAAAGTCCTGGAATGCAGGGGATTCCTTGGTTACAAAGTTTAGAGATTATCCTATCCCAACTGTTGCAATTCATGGTATGGATTTTCTAATGTTAAGATCAACTATTAAGGAAACACATTTCAATGGGGGCAGTCCTTCAGCATGGGAGCCATAAAATCAGCAGTTTAGCAGGAAGCGCACAAAGATCAGATGGTAAAGTCTGTCGTCTGAAAGTTAGACTAGCCAGAGAAAGGAGACGCCTATAAAGGATTGGGTAGATTGGCATTCTATAGTTATTTTTTTTATGTCAAGCACATGACTTTGAGCATTCATCAGAGGTTATGTGGGAAAGCTCTGATGAAGTAGTGTTATTGCTGATTTCTTTGGCACAGAAGCATGCTAAAGATAAAAGTAGGAGCAATGTTGGCTCCTCAGCATGGATGGTACAGTTATGTTGTCTGCAGCTGTCAGTACATTACAACATTAGGAGCACAGAGGATCTACTCAGAGGAGTTTACAGGCAGCTTCTATTTGCAATGAAACTTGAACTACTACTAATTATCTTTTTTTTTCTGTGCCGGTCATGAAAATAACATGTACACTGACCTCGTATAACCGCTGGACCAGTCTAGAAGGCAACGTCTCTGGAAAATTTAAGATGAACGCTTGCGGTCTCAGCTGCCTCAACGATGGGGCATACCTGTTTAAAGAAATGTTTGAATTATTCATATTAAGCATTTTTATCCATGTCACCCTAAAGTTCCCAATTTATGTCATGCTGCTGTATAGTAAGGTTATCAATAAACCTTGAATGCACAGGAAGCAATGCCAACATACTGTCCTCGTGTCCAGGAACAAACGGAAGCAGCCCTGAACGCGGCAAGCTAGTAGATACACAGGAATTTAACATAAGAGAAAGGGACTGGATACCAACAACATTTATACACCTTATGTTCTCTCTAAAATCCATGAATTGGAAAGAGGGGAATTGTACCATGGTGATAGCTTGAACCATACTAATATCCTACAGAATGTTTCTGAAAATATTCACTAGCTCATAAAGCATAAAGGAAACGACTCCACATCCCGTAGTGTATTCAATCCCAAAAACAATCCTACACTCAAGAAACATCAAGGTTAAATAGACAGCGAGTTAAGAATACTATCACCCAACATTGTCAGGGCAACATAAGAAAAAAATACATTCTAGAATAATGAGAACTAAATAAATATTTGGCATGTATAAACCCCTAGAAAATAGAAATCTGGAAGCAATCCATGCAATTAATTAAAAAAAAACTCTCCTGAATACAAATTTCAAAAGACACCTTTCTTCCCATTAACAAACCACCCTGGTCCACATTTCAAAATCATACAAGCCAATTCAATCTATTAAGTTAACAAAACATATATTCCACACAGTTAATACTTGTTCGAAAGGTCTAATACGTTTTTTACATTTAAAAATGCATTCAAAATCGTCTGGGCAATCGTAGCAAAAACGTGGTTTGTACATAACACAAGGAACTCCCTCCGTTGATGGAATAGTGTTTCACATAGAGGAGGTAGGGCTGGAATCCAGATTTCAATATTAAAACTGCCTGTTTTGCGCATCCTACCAAAGAAAGTGCACAAGTGGGAACAATGCTTACATGAATATGTAATGATGCGAATAGCCCATTTATTCAGGTTTAATCACTACAAACATGGGAGGGATGCAAAAGCCCCACTCGTCTACAAGAATAAGTCACCTCCTGTTGGAAGTCAGTGTTTTCCATATGCTTGGATCGTGTGGGGGAAGCTACTCCACAGTAAATATTTAGAAAAACAGGCAGTACGCACGTTAATTCCAAATGCTTAGTATCCATTCTTTATGAGGTGTAATGGCGAGGGTGAAGCGTAATGGCCAGAACTGCCGACTTTGAAAATGGGGAACCAGGTTCGAGTCTCTGCATCAGCTCAGCATCCTGTGATTCTGGGCAAATCACTTGATCTCCCTGTTCCTACCAAAAATGAATGTTTCCTGGTGTAATGGAACTGATGCTTGTGTAAAGCTCTCCAATACCTTCGGTTCGAGTTCGCGCTACATAGAACTGCAAAAACTAAACAAACAAAAAGAAATGCAATCATTTTCTGGCTGTGAAATCTCTGGACACCGGGCTCTAGGTTGTATACAGTGCAATGTCTAAGATTCAAGGCACCACTACATAGAGAATGAATTCCTATTTCACAGATGCTCAGCATTAAATATACAGAATGTTTAAAATCATCAGTTTTTCCATCTTCCACAATGAGAAAGAAATTTTATAACAAAGAGAATATTGTCTAACTGAAGAGTCAATATTTACAACAAACCAAACTCAGCTGAGGCTGTTCACAGCATAGTAACTCCACATATTATTGCAGGGATTACAGCAAACTGCATTCCCTTAGGCCTTGAGAGAAGCAAGTCAATGAATTCTGAAGTGCAGGGCTGTATACTACGAGGAACTTCTTGGCAGCACATACTGTACAAGTAGGTTAAGTTCATGTACAGCGAAACGCACTATAATACCAAATCTAAATACAACCAACACAACTTGTCAACACCCTTGGACAGCTTTAAATGCCCTGGTATAATACAGATAGAGAGCTTGACACCAGAAAAGCGTTAGAGCATTTCCTAGCCAGAGATATGTTATAATGCATAAGTTTTTATCGACTAAACCCAGAAGAATAAGTACTATTGAGCTAAACACCATTTCATGGGCAGTTCAGAGAATGGAATCAGTGTGATTAAGCATTTCCCTGAAACACACATGCTTTTCTACTATTTACAGCTTTACTCTCCACGTATGCCAAACATTGAAATTTTGAGAACACCTCAATGCAGTGTTAACCCAACAGGAAGTTGAAAGGGGTGCCTTTGGGACATCTTCCCCTTTCTGAATGTTGAAAGAGAAAAAAAATAGTCACCGGGAGCATTGCCAACTTTCAGGGGCTGCATTAAAAGAAAAATGACCACACAGGTCACAATCACTGTGATGGCATCTAAATGTAGGGAGTCGCAATTTACAACCTTCATGAATATTGATGAGGTATCGCGGACTGCGACCCACTATGATTCAGAATTTTTTGGACCAACTGTAACAAAATATTAGTTGAGTGGAATGGAATCCCCACTCAAAGCATAAACACAATCCTTATCAGGGTGATGGATCGCGGGTCGGACACAGGGACCAGGGTAATTCTGCTGAACAGATTACCTTCTGGAGACCACGGGGAAGCTAGGAGCTTCAGGTGGAGGTTTGCGTTAGGGGAGCCGAGAGGAGGTCATTGTACACAGGAGGAGCAGGGTGGACATCACAAACGGTCACTGCTATAGCGTGAAGAGCCAGCTGTTGCTGGAGCTTCACGCTGGAAGGCTGTTGCTTCTGAAGCAGACTGCCACTGCTGTGGTGAAAAGCAGCAGTCGCTGGAAATTCGCATTGCAGATGGTCATTGTTCAACACAGAGTGTCAACTTCACCGCTGCGAGGATCCCCACATTTCTGCATTTTTACCTGTAGTTCAGGAGTACCCTCTGCTGCCAGCCAAGGGATCCAAGATCTGGGGTCACCTCTTGGGGATCAGGAATCCCTCCAGCAGTGACCAACAACATTGCTTAGAGAGGTCCAGGTTGCAATGTTTAGTTGGGCAGTTGCAGGGCGGTCTCTGGAAGCTTGTTGGGTCCCTGTAGCTCAGGCTCCGTGGCTGACGCAGGGGAGAAGGACCTACAACGGTGGGCGTCTTTCCTGCACCTCCCTTGAATAGTTGGACTGGTGTGCTAAGGACAAAGAATACTTCGACTTATTATTTTTTCTGTGCGACTTACCAGATGATTACTTCGAGCGCAATAACAATTGCCAGGAAAAGCTCAGCGAACGGGTCCGGGATCTTCCACGCAACAGAGACCTACCGCATTGCTTATTCGACTGGCGCCGGGTGATCAGAAGCTTCAAAGACTACTCATGAACCACATTTGGGTTCATGGCACAGAAGTCAGAGCAAGCCTTGGAGTCATGGCCTGCCTCCTGGAACGAGAGGTAAATCAAGGGTTTAAACCCCACAGGTGTTTAAGGGGACATCCCTAAACACACTGGGAGCGAGCAGCTCAAAAATGGTCCACAAAACGTCAAAAAAGTAATCCCAAAATTTGACTCAGATAGCTGTCTCCGGATCTGTGCTTTTGGCATAAAAAGAAAAGAACTTATGTCAGCACGCTGGGCAAGCGCCTATAAAGGCACAGTGCACGTCACATCTGGTGTGGACGACGCGGAGCCAATCCACGTCACCTACCAGCACAGAGGTACTGCTCGAAAATTTCCAAATTCAGTCTGACGCCTTAGGAATATTCTAAGGTAAGGAATCTGCGGCTAGAAGTCTCTATCAGATATCTGTTTCTTTGTCAGCTAGCAGGCCTTAGTGAAAAACTAAGGGAGGATGGCTGCCAATCAACTTTCAAAAGAATGGCTGCATTTTGCAGCAAACTCTAATTTTGGAAACAAATATGAATATAGAGGAAAGGTGTGGCAAAAGGAAAGAGGAAAATAAAACAAGGAAGTTGAAAGAATAGTTCCTATGGTACGTACAACATTAACAATGAAGATGACATTATCAAGGACGTGGGCAAACTTCACACTTCAATACAGGGGTACAGATAAACCCAACTTGTTTTTAGGTCACCGTTGTATTATCTCTTTCATCCAATAAACATATTGTGAAAAAGGCCCAATCCTATATTTGTAGAGACCATGGTATCACAGCAAACCTTTTAGGAAACTGAGACTTACAAACAAGTAGCCTGAGGCATGCAGATTCAATTTGATCAAGATCCCCAAATGTGTCATGTGCTGACATCGTAAAAAAACCTATCTCTACAAACTGCACAGTAATCTCCCATCCCCTCTCTTGCCGTGAAACAGGGAATATAAATAAAACTAACTGGTCATTGCAGATACAGATGATTGGTCTGAGCAAAAGCCCCCCATCTTTCTTCTTTTTCTTTCCGCCAGGCGCGGGAGCTGCGGCACCTCCTGCATCTGCTTCCTTGCTATCCTTCCGGTTTACCAAACTTAACAGCATGTTAATGGCAACCTAGGGACAGAGAAGCAAGAGAATAGATGAGCACAATGCAGAAAAATAATGATGCCTCGCACAGTCGTAAGATGTAGAGTCAAATCGGGTTTATTGTATTCCTTGGAGAAGGGGATCTAAGGCTCCATGGAGGTAATTAACAGGCTAAGAACAGAGCAACAGCCTTCCTAAAATGACAAACCAAGAACCAGTCTGAAAGCTACCTTCTGTGGAGCAGACCGTCTCATCACGAGTCGAAGGAAATTTGAGAACATTTCCACCACACTCAAGCAAACCTACTGTCTCACCTTTAGGAAAGCTGTTCATGCTTACAATGTTTAATGGATGGCTGAAAGCTAACCTTTTCTGTCAGTACTTGCACCACAACAATCCTTGCCCTGGGTAAGGAAGCGAGGTAGTGTAAACAAGCGCTTCCTCCTTCATTACCACCTTACAGTATCACCTCGTCTGTACCTGAAACCAGCCCGTATTGCACCTGGAATGCTACTTTTCCTGATCTACCCCAAATCCTCTAATTCCCCCACTTCCCCCTCACCTAACCAGCCAGTAAATATAAACTGATGCTTTGCCTGAACTACTGAATGTCCCGCCACGACAATGTAATTGTTTGTTTCCACTCTCAATACCAAGACCATCACATATGCAATGTCTTGACCTAGAACTCCAACCAGTAAAAAGTGGAACACTACCTTCTAGGCTTTGGGGCACTTTATAGATAAATACTGTCAATAAAATCAAATAAGTAAAAATACCTGGGGAAATCTAAGACAAGGAGCGAGGTTGCAAGAACCAGGGGCTCCACTCTTAGGGTGCAAGCCTGATTCATGGAGAGGAAGAGGTTCTGCGAAGCTGCTCATGGGAAGTGTCCAGCTAAATTCAGTATTCAGAATGTTGATTAAAGATGAGGTCAGGTGAAAACCACCTTTACTGTCTCCCCCAAAAGTTTCAGATGACAGAAGGCATTCTGTTACACAAGCTTTTCAGATGATGTTTCATGATTAAGTCTGGGTGCATTTTAAAACCTTCAAGAACAGCTTACAGGCTGAGATTTTGCTACTGAATATTTTTCCAAGTTTTATTATAGGCCCGTTTCATTCATAGATGTAGTTCTCTGTGTTTTTTCAGTACATTCCTCATTACTCTGGTTATGCAGATTTGTAGAGCGCACTATCACACGGGAGGGTATCCTAACGCTGAGCAGGTGTGAGTCTGGCCAAACTAGACTTTAGAGGGACTACTTGAAAAGCCGGGTTTTCCGCTTCTTGCAGAGTTCCAGAAGTGGGGAGGAGGCTCTTATGTGTAGCGGTAGGTCGTTCCACGCTTTAGGAATGGTGTAGGAGAAGGCTCGACTGCCGCATCTGGTTTTACGCATGCATGGAATGTGTGCAATTAGGAGTCTGGATGAACGAAGGTCTCTCTTCTAATTCTTCCAGGTAAACTGGCGAATAGTTGAGCTGCTCCTACCACTATAGCAACGCATTCTGTATAGTGTGCGGCTGCCCCTTTTTGCCAAGCTTGCAAAATGTAGAGATTCCAATGAGAAAAAAAAAACATATGTTGACTAGCAATCTCCAAATGATTGTGGATTAACCTGATGGCAAAGCATTTAGGAGAAAAACTAGGTAACCCTGTGAGCACAGTATGAAGATCAAGCTAAGCATTTGCAAACAATATTATTTACTCACAGCCTGAGCTCCGTCTATTTCATCGATGATCAGGCAGTTCGGTTTCTCGTTTACTCCCAGCACAGACTTCATTTGGGTGGCAGCTTCAATTCTGGTTTTGAACACATCTGGGCTACGATCATCACTAAAAAGGAAAATAACGCCTGTATAAATGTATTCATTGCTCATGTCAAATTAATATGGATTTGATATTGGATTTACAAGTTCCACCACGCACTCCACTTCTGTTCGATAAAAGTGCATTTTGTTTCTAGAAACAATTACAAATGTAGTACGAGTTGATGCTATTGTGACCAGCAGTAGTGTTTAAAGTCCTTTCATTGTTCATCCTTCAAAGATCTTCATTACACATTCAAAGCTCTATACCACAAATAAGTCAGCAGAAAAATGCTATTGTTACGTGCACCTCCATTACATGCTCACAGTTACACTGTCACTTTTACATTGCCACTTGTATTGTACTCCAACATTTGCATAATCAAATGGCATTTTTACATACACATTTTGCTTCTTGTTTTAAAACGACAAAAATAAGTGGTAGCGTAAACTAACTTACATTTACGTCCAAAGCAAAACGTTTTTTTTTTTTAATCCTCATCCACCTCAGACCGCATTTGACAGAAAGTAGAATGTCAATACCGTAACTCGATTTCCGGAGACGTAGGCACTTGTATTGGAGGGGCCCGGGAAACAGTGCCCGCCTACTGGTATAAGACAATCCCACAAAAAGTTGCATACCCCTTTCCTAGAAAAGTGGTGGTCTCACTCTCTTCTGATAGGGGATGACCGATGACTGTTGGTACAGGCCCATATAAGATGGAAACTTGATGGCCCAACGGAACCCGACCCAGTCTGAAAGTATCCAATGAGGCATAATCATAAGACCAAAGATGGTGTTTTTAAACTCAAAACATAGCCAACATAAGCCCCAAAAACGTTTTCCGTGCCCCGAAATACTAGTCACAAAATAACTAACGCTGAGACCAATTAAGCAAACCCTCCCATATCAGTTTCCTCTTGCTGTTCTGCAATCTACCCAGATCTATCCTAGAAATCTTATATAACGAGCATAACCATTCTGAGTGTGTCGGGGGTGTGACCTCTGCCCAGCTCCTACAAATCTCTCTCCTGGCTAACAAGATTGAATAAAAAAGAAACCCCCAACTTCACTAGTTATGCCAAAGATGATTAAGGCCAGAGAGATTTGGACCTATAATATCGGCTAGTTGCCACTACGCTCTCCCAGAAATCTGTTATCACTGGACACTGTTTAAACATATGTATATCTGTATCATTTACCCAATCACATTTCTTGCACCTAACTGGGGGGCCTTTTGCTATTTTTGAAAGTCTAGCAGCTGGAGATGAATAGGCCCTATGTGTAGTGAAGTAGTGGTTCCTCCTCAGCCAGGTGGGTTTTACAATAGAGAACAGTGTCTGAAAAGAAGGCTGCCACAACTCCTCCCAACACTCGTCTGGCATAGAGGCTCCCCACAATTCTTCTGCCAATTTAAACTCTCCATCAATAGTTTCCACTATGGACCAATAGTAAAAAGAAACCTCTATCCCCCCCAACAGGCCTTGAAACCAATTGATCCTCAAGAGTGTTTCCTGTGGCTATCGGATTTTTAAGATTCTGTGACCAGGGGCGTGGCCACGACGCCGACCAAGATGGCCGCCTGACGCGGGACCTCCGACGCACCGGAGCTTCTCCTCTGTCCCGGTTCTTCTCCGGAGAGCATTTCGCCAACACAGACATTGGATTGTCATGTCGGAATGCAGCGCGCTTCTGGTGAGCGCTTTTTGATGCATTTTTAGGGCCGGGGTGCCCCTTTTCTCGCCGCATTCGTTCTCTCCTCAGAGAGCGGCCGCCATTTTGTTTGTGGCGCGATGCTCGTTTTTCTGCTGGCCTGGCTGTATTTACTCCACATTGCCCTTTTTTTGGGATTCTACGCCTCCTGAATGCTGTTTCATCCTTTCTGCCACATGGATATCTTCTAGCCTGTGCTGCCCCACGTGGATGGAGTGAGGTAATTTCTGATAAATGACTTTCTTGCTATGTTCCTGCCTCCTTTTTGATTGCACTCATCACTGCCTCTGACGGGGGACGTCCATGACCTGGTTGGTCACTGACCCTGCGCTCTTCATTTTTGCTTAGTTTGGCACTGGCTTGTCTCTGCTTACTCTGGAACATTTCTTTATTCACTCCACAAGCTCTCCTATGGTTACTACTCCACCTCTATGCGACTGAATGCCTTCACTTTTTTGGTTTTACCTCACAGTCGTCCTCTTGTTTGCCGCTTGTCATTTCTGATTGGCTTCTATGGGCAAGCTACGTAATCCAAAGTTCGTCTTTACCCCTTCGGGGAACTCTCCTGTGGTAACCTCTTCACCTCATACAACGACGGACTCTCCTTCCAAGGTAGTACCAATGGCGGGAGTAACCCTCCCTCGCTCCTCCTCAACACAGCCTCCTCCAAACAAATCCTCACCTCCGTCAGCTTCATCTTCTAAGCGCCTCAAACAAGATGCGTCTTCGTCAGAGAAGCCATTATCCCCTATTTCCATGGAGATGCTTTTTGAGGAAATTCGTGCCCTTCGGCCTTTTGTTGAGGAGACCAATAGTAAGGTGCAGTTTCTTGAGGAGAAATGGTCATCTATAGACAACAGAGTTACAGTTGTGGAGCAACAGGTTTCGGACCTTCATTCTACTTCCCAGAGGGTTTCCTCCTTAGAAAAATCTGTTCTGGCGCTACAGCAACACACGGAGGAATTGGAAAACAGGAACAGGAGGAACAACCTCCGTATTTATGGTTTGCCGGAATCTTTAGAAGGGGACGACCCTGTGCTCTTTTTCTCCTCCTTTCTCCCGAAGCTTTTGGATATGCCATCCACCACCTCCCTCAATATTCAGAGAGCGCATAGACTTGGTCCTCGCTTATCCACGTCAACCAGGCCAAGGGGAGTCATTATCCTTTTTTTGAAGTTCACAGATCTTCTCTCTGTCCTTTCAGCGTCCAGAGCCAAGCGTCAGATCTCCTGGTTGGGTCAGAGAGTATATCTTTCCCAAGATGTTTCAAATGCTACTGCCTCTCGTCGGAACGAATTTTTGTCCCTGCGAGCTCCGTTGAGGTCCCTTGGTGCTAGATTTGGTTTATTTCACCCATGCACTTTCAAAGTTACGTTACAGAATCAGA
Organism: Triturus cristatus; assembly: GCF_964204655.1. NCBI lineage: Eukaryota > Metazoa > Chordata > Amphibia > Caudata > Salamandridae > Triturus > Triturus cristatus. The sequence goes on from NC_140593.1 coordinate 1,120,543,539, forward strand.
CTTGGACCTTCCAGGATCCTGCTGAACTCAAAAATTTCATTCATATCCGTTCTAATTCTGCTATGGAGACCTCCTCCTCTTCTTGTGGCTGATTGTTTAATTGTTTTACACTTTCAGATTACTTGAAATGTCTAACTTTTGCTTCCCTTACAGGTCATCCATTTCTGTCCCTGTCTCTGTTTCCGTTTATTAATTTTCTACGTATTAGATTATAAATATGTTTTTCTTACTCACATGTTTCTAACTTCAAATTCTCACCTGAATTTTCCGGATCTTGACCTCAATATCTCTCTCCATGAACTCTCGGCAGCCTTGTCAGCCCTTACTAAAGGGAAGACCCCTGGCCCTGACGGCTTTCCTGTGGAATTTTATTTACATTTCTCAGACATATTACTACCCAAACTTTTAACCCTCTTTCAATCATTTTCCTCATCTGGCAAGGCTGAAGGCACTTTTCAAGATGCTTCCATCTGTCTGATCCCCAAAGAAGGTCGCGACCACCAGTTTTGTAAAAATTACCGACCGATTTCGTTAGTCAATGTAGACTACAAAATCTTTGCCAAATTACTGGCAATGCGCCTAGACCCCCTTATGCCTCACCTCATTGGCAAAGAGCAATGCGGCTTCGTTAAGGGCAGGCTTACTTCGGACAACTCTCGCCTTCTTCTTAACGTCCTAAATAAAGCTCCCTCACTTTCAACCCCTCTTGCTGCTATCTCTGTTGACGCAGAGAAGGCCTTTGACAGGGTTGACTGGTCTTTTTTGTTCGCTTCATTGCGGTGGCATGGCTTTGGTCCCAAATTTATATCCCTTGTCTCTCTCCTATATTCTGCCCCCAAGGCCTCGGTACTTGTGAATGGACAACTCTCTCCATCTTTTAATCTTCAGAGGGGTGTTCGCCAAGGTTGTCCTCTTTCCCCACTTCTTTTTGTCTTATCTCTCGAACCCTTCTTATCCTCCATTCGCAATAACACTTCCATTTCTGGTTTCCCATATGGCTCTAATCAATTGAAACTTTCTGCCTATGCGGATGACATCTTACTATTTATCTCTGACCCTGAGTCCTCCGTCCCCCCCTTATTATCCGAGTTTCACTCCTTTTCTTTGGTCTCCGGTTATAAGATCAACTCGGACAAAACCGAAATTCTCCCTCTCACCTCATCCTGTCTTCCCCATCTTTTCTCTGCTACTGGTTTTGCCTGGAGTAGCTCCAAGATTAAGTACCTTGGCATTCTGTTTTCCAATTCCATCGCATCCTCGGTTAAATTGAATTTGTCGGCAGTTATTTCCAGGATTGATCAGTCGCTCTCAGCCTGGAATCCCCTCTTTCTCTCCTGGTGGGGTCGTTTGGATTCAATTAAAATGATGATCGCCCGTATTTTAATTTATACCTTCTCTATGCTACCGGGTCACATCCCTACATTTTACTTTAAAAAAATTGATTCTCTTCTTTCTCGTTTTCTCTGGAAAGGTAAGAAATCCAGAATTTCCATTGCCACCCTCCGTAAGCCTAAATCTAATGGTGGGGTTAACTTCCCTGATTTCCGTCTTTATCATAGATCCTTTTCTTTACGTCAAGCCTCGAGATGGATCTCATCAACTCTCTCTCCTTTCACGCCCCTCTGGCTTCTTATTGAGCAATCTTTACTATTACCCTTCTCCTTTGCTGAGGTGATGCGATTTTCTTCCAGGAATCCTTTTTCTCTTTGCCCCCTATTCAAACATACCTCTTCTCTTTTAAGTCCTTTGGTTCTTCCCTCCGAGGTCACACGTACATCCTTCTTAAATTCTCCTATTTGGTATAACTCTCTAATCCTTTTAAAAAATAGACCCATTTTTTGGAAAGCATGGAGGGTAAAGGGCGTAATGTGGGTCAACCAACTTTTTGATGGTGTATCTCCTTGCTCTTTTCCCCAGTTTCAACTTTTATTTCGGTGCCCTCGCTCCTTTTTGCGGAAATTCACAACCCTCATGGCAATTATCCTTGACCGTTTTTACTCTCTCCCTTCTTCATCATCATCGTCGCCTCCTCCTTCTCTTCTTAATATTCTTGCTACACTCCCTAAAGCATCTCTCATCTATAAATCTCTTGTATCTCCTAATCCCAATCGTGTCAAATCTAAAGTGGAGCTTTCTTGGGAAACGGATTTTTGTTGTACTTGGTCAACTACTCTTTGGGATAAGCTGTGGTCCAGATCTCTGAAAATCTCCCGCTCTGCTTCTCTTACTCAATCCTTATTTTATCTGTATCACAGGCTCTACCTTTCTCCTCTTTCTTTATCCCGCTTTTCTCCCTCCTCTGACTCTAAATGCTGGACTTGTTCTTCTTCTGATGCTGACCTTTTCCACATGTTTTTTCTGTGCCCTGTTGTCTCTACCTTTTGGGGGAAAGTGTGGTCATGCCTCTCTCGTATCTTCCCTCTTCCTTCTTCTTTTACACACTCATTTCTCTTTTTGGGTAGCCTTTCTGACTCCTTGAATCTCCCTGCTCATCTACACGGTCTCTTTGACCTGACGCTTGCGCTTGCCTTCCAACATATTTCTTCCAACTGGAAATCTCTAGCTTCTGTCTCCTTACAAGGCTGGTGGAATTCATTATGCCACTTTCACAGATTGGACGTCTCCTTTGCCTCCACTTGTAAACCTGCTCGTAATGTTGATTTTTTCTGGTTGCCTCTCACCACGTATTTGGACTGCTTGGCCCTAAAGAAACCTATATGTCTCAATGCAGAAAATTTTAAACCTCCTTGAACGTCTGGAACTCTCTCCTTTTGCTATTCAGTATAAGTTTTGTTTAATATTATTGCTTGTTTTATGATGGTAATTTCGCATCGCCGATTTTTTACGACTTTTACAATTTGAATATGTGTCGTAATTTTTAGATATTGTATGGTTTATATTATTATCTTTATATCTTCCTTTCCCTCTCCCCCTCTTTTCCTCCCTTATCCTATCCCTCCCATTGCCTCCCTCAATGTTAAAAATTCTCTTAAAATGCTTTGAGGTTTCTAATAGTGATATTAGCAGTGTTAAGTTTCTCAATGGTTTCTGTATTATTGCAATGTATGCTGATATCTCTCTTTTGTCATCAACTCTTTAAATAAAGCTTTCAAACATAAAAAAGATTCTGTGACCAACTCAGCAGCTGCACGTACTTAAACCTGGACATACCCTCCTCCAACATGTTATGAAAAAACTCCCAGGGTAGAAGGGACCCTTCAGAAGCCAGATCCTTCCATACTAGTAACCCTGCTGTTCTAAGTGGTATTGCTAATTTATCCTTCAGGCATTCTGGGACCCCCAGAGAGGAGCTAGGCTGGAGTAATAGTTAAGGCCAGTACGCTGCTTAATTCTGAACCATATACAGGCTGTGGCCAAAAGGACTTTCAACCTGATCTTCTTGAAGTACTTTTGGTCACCAAATTTAAAGAGGAAACCCTCAAGCGGCAGTCCCACCCCCTTCAGCATGGCCGAAAATATAATACCTCTTTCTGAATCATCTGGGGATTTTAACAGCATCCTAGAGTGCGATAATTGAAAGGCCCAGGCATGATACTGAAGGTCGGGGAGCGTAAGGCCGCCCTTCTCCCTTCTGCGCCTTAGCTTCTTCCACGCTATTCTTGTTGATTTATATGCCCAGGCAAATGCGTTACTAGCTTGTTGTAATTTGTTTATTGTCTGTTTTTCAAAGGAATGGTGTTAAAAAGGAAAGTGATTTTCGGTAGTATAATCATTTTAATCAAATTAATTCTACCAAAAATAGTCAGAGGGAGATGGGCCTAAGATTTCATGAGCTTCTGGCAATCCCTAGAAATATTTGCAATATTAGTCCCCGCTATCTTATCTACATTCTGTACAATCCTTACGCCCAAATATCTCATGTCACCCCTGGTCTGGTACCCGCTCCCCGGCAAATTCCATGTCATGATCTCGGTTTTCTCTGCGTTCACCTCGTTGCCAGAAATCCGACCGAAGTCTTGTGCCAACCTAATGACCTGGGGAAAAGATACCTCCAGCTCTGATGACAAGATCAAAACATCATCCGCATACAGGGCCACCTTCCTCTCCCACGCTCCAAACTAAAATGATGAAATGCTCGGTTCATCTCTCAGAGACTGAGCAAAAGGCTCAAAATACAAATCAAAAAGGAGCGAGGAGAGTGGGCAGCCCTGTCTGATTCCCCTAGTAATCTTAAAACGATTAGTCAGTTTCCCGTTAACTAGGAGTCTTGCAGTAGGGTCTTGATATACAAGTTGTATAGCACGGCAAAATTTCTCTCCCAAGTTAAACCTTTCCATCACTGCCGTTAGATATATCCAGTTTACCCTGTCGAACGCATTGGTGGCATCCAACGTCATTGCTGCCAAGGGTAAAGAGAAGGTTGAAGCCAGGTCAATTGCACCTATAAAATCATGAGTTAGGTCAGATAAGTTTCTGCCCCTTACAAAACCCTTTTGGTCTGGAGGTAACATGCTGTCTGCTACTGCTCCAAACCTATCTGCCAGAATCCTTTTGAATACTTTATAGTCTGTATTCAGGAGGGAAATAGGCCTATAGGACCCACAACTTGCCGGATTCTTTCCTGCCTTCAGAATTAATGAAATGGTAGCTTGACCCCATGAAACAGGGGGTCTAGTACCCTCAGATAGTATATTATTGAAGAGCATCGTCATAATGGGTATTATTGCCTCTCCCAGAGATCTGTACAATTCCGCTGGAAGCCCGTCGGGCCCAGCTGCCTTACTCCCCTTGCAGACGGCAATGGCCTTCCTAACCCTCCTGCTGGGATGTGTCCTACTCCAAATGTTCTCGCGGGGAGGAGTTTAAGGAGGCTAACATGCATTTCACTAACCATTCCTTCGCATACGTTTTATCTACCTCATTATCTTCCTTGTATAACGCCTGAAAGAAGACAAAAAACGCCTCTCCAATGTCTTCATCAGTTGATACTGAAGAGGAGTTATCCTCACTATCAATCCATTTTATCAAGTTCCGTGTCCTGTCCGACTTAACCTTCCAAGACCAGAAGTTTGCTGGCTCCCTCTCTGTATTCAAATGGGCCATCTTACTGGCTTCCCATCTTTTTGTAATCCTGAGCTGAATGGCAGTCTCCAGCTGGTCTTTCAGGGTTTGTAATTCTGACATATGTTCCTGTCGCTTCTCAATATCAATCTCCCTATTCAAACTAACCTCTACTGCCTTCATAGCAGACTCCGTTTGTGTCACCTCTTCTCTATATTGCCTATTCTTATGGCATACCCTACTTGTGACTATACCTCTCAAGAATGCCTTCCAGGCGTCCCATACCATTGAAATCTCAGCAGAGCCGATATTCAACTTAAAAAAACATTCTGTTTCTTGAGACAGGTGTTTAACCTCAGAATCGTCTAAAAGTAATGCACGGTCAAACGTCCATTTCTGTAAATGTTCCCCCCCGCCAAACATAGGTCCATCCAAACAGCTGCATGATCAGACAGGTGAGGTGTCAAGTAACCTATATTGTGACTAGCCAGAATATAATCTATCTTTGATTTATGGCCATACTTGTTGTTATAAAAGGATGCACCTAGCTGGACGCCTGACCTTTTCCTCCATATGCCGCAGAAACCCGTCGTTGTCATCATGGTTTGAAGATATGTCCGTGATTTGGACTGTATATTCGCTCTACTATTAGGGAATTTATCTAACAAGGGGTCTAAAACTATATTGAAGTCACCCGCCATAATCATGGGTTCTGGGAATTCCAACAAATTTGAGAAGATGGTTTTCAGTGAAGAGGGATCGTCCTGGTTGGGACCGTAATAGCCTATTACTGTAAGAAGGGAACCTTGAATAGATAGTTTTACAATAACCCACCTGCCCCCGGGTCAGTCATTGATTCTAAAACACGAGCATTGACTTGCTTTTTGACCAGGATGGCTACCCCTCTGATGTTGGCACTCTGATTAGTGCCAATTAGATGTTCCACCCATTTTAATTTACTAAAGATCTCAACCAATTCCCCTCTTAAAAGGTGCGTTTCTTGCAATATAATAATCTGTGCGGGAGAATCCCTGAGATACTGCAAACGTTTTACCCTCCTGGTCTTCACTCGTAGGCCATTAATATTCCAAGATAAAAACTGAATAACTGGCATGACGGTCTGAAGAACAGAGGCTGAGGTCTGAACAACAGAGGCTTAAATGCACCAAAGTGACAGGTCCAGACCAAGGGTGACCAATACAAATAAATGCGTCTAAAAGGCGAATGAGAGATTTTTTTTTCCCCGAATGCTCCCCACCATGTGCCCCCCCTCCAACCAACCCCCTAACCACCCCTTCCTTACCCCACCCATGGAGAAACCTACCCCCATTTATCTGGACCAATAGTCCCGCTTCTGCCTACCGAGGCAGCCCGCCCTGTCCCCTCCTTACTTATATATTAGGCTAAAGGCTGAGTGCAATTCCAAAAAATAATCTTAGGTTTTACTAAATTGTGATTAGTATGAGATTGTGTTATGGATGTTCTTTTATAACTAAATATCATAAATAACCTATGTTGAGTCTAGCCCTAAAAAAGCCAAGGAAAGGAATGGCGAGAAGGATAGGGAAGGGGAAGCCTATCTAAATATTCATGACTAAGCTATGACTAATCTACTGTGTGACTGTAGCTTTGTTAAGACTTCCAAGCAGCTCATCTGCCTCCTGCACTGTTCTAATATTATACATCTTGTTATAATACATAACTTTCAAATGTGCAGGAAATTTTAACTGTGCAACCGCACCGAGCCTTTTAAAATCCTCAATTTTCCTGCCCAGTTCCCATTGTCTGTCCAAGGTTATTCGGGCCAGGCTGAACGAATCTCATAGGCAAAGTCTCTAGGTTTCAAGGACTTTTGTTTTAAAGCACAAGTGAGAATCTTTTCTTTCAAGGAAAAAGTTAGGAAATGTATAAGAATTTTTCTCGGCTTCGGCCGGTTGGGATGTTTTCAAAAAGGGTCCCTGTGGATCCTCTGAAATGTCATTCTTCAGCTCTTCCACCGATTCTTCAATCTGGACAGATTCCTTTATAAGGGTAGCAATGAAGGACTTAATATCTTCTCCTTCGCTCCCTTCTGGAAAGTTCAGGAGATGCAAGTTGTTCCTCCGTGAGTTATTACAAGCACCTCCAGCCTGTCGCGTAGTATTATCTCCTCTTTCTTAAGCATGGCAATATCTGTTTTAGCCACCACCAACTCCTACTTAATTTCTCCAACAGAGTTTTCCAAAACTTCTGTCTTGGAATTTAAAAGATCAAATTTCTTGTCTAGCTTTTCACAAAAGAGTCGAATCTCCCCCTGATTGGCTTCAGATACGGAGAAACCCCTCTTTATGTCCACTGACAAGGAGGAGAAAAGAGCTTCCAAGGAAGCCACCGAGGGCCCTCCAATTTCCCGCTCTTCAACGGTTTTTCGTCTGTCTACGGTTTCATTTTCAGACATGGTCATGCTCATGGATAAACAAGCTGGAGTAGCCAATTGTGGAGGACTCTTATCCGAGGCCGCATTTAGTGCTATCGGGACTGTTGCAACCACCATTTCGCAGGGAGTCTGCCCCCCTACAGAGGTTTTTCCTGCCAAGTCCATCTTTTCCAAGCCTGGAGAGGGTTCCAACTGTCCTTTTTGGCTCATTCTCAAAGTTTCCCCTTGCTCAACGATGTCTAAGACTAATGGTTGGGCTTTAAGGTAGGACCGCAGGGACGGAGTAATCTTAAACCTTGTGTCTGTGAGATGGCTGTTAATCCTCCCCGTTTTAATACTCCTACCTTTTACCTCCCCGTGTTGAAAAATGGAAAAATTACCAACTCTCCTTAGTTCAGGGGGTGTATTCAAACATATATTTTCCTCTCCCTCGCCTTCATCTACCTGTAATGCACTAACACTTGAGCCTCCACTACTAACCTGAAGACTTCTATCAACCTTAGAGTTATTCTTAGCAATTTTCCTTGGCTCGGGCTTAGTCTTAGTTTTTGTGGCCCCCTGTGCCCCACCACCCTGTCTCCTACCCTTCTTATCTTTGACCTTAATGGGCGTGCTGATTTCGATCTCCTACTCCTCCTGAACCTCCCGTACCGGAGTAAGTGGTTTTCGGGTGCAATGACTGTGCAGCAGTAAGCACTAATTTACCTCCCTCTGTAGTCAGTATTGCAGTGCCTAATGCAGTACCTCGAGCAATATTCAGCAGCAACCCCAACCCTCCACCCTGCCCCCCCTGCACCTGGTCTTTTGATGGTGAATTTTGTAGCACCTGTAGCTAGAGTTTGTCAGCTTCCACCTCAACCTCCTCTTCGTATGGCAGGGACGTGTTGACCTGGCCACGTGGAAAAAGTTGTCCTGTGCTGCCTCTACCTCTGCCTGTATCCGCCCGAAGGAGCCCGCGGCCCGCTGCTCTGCGGCCCCTCCTCAGCTCCAGGGCGGCAGCAAACCAACGATCCCCAGACGTGCTGCCACACATCCGGAGGTGGGAGCAGCTCCCACAACAATATCTGCTCGGAGGACCGTGATGGAAAAATGAGTTGGGCTGTGAGGTGGGGAGGGGGGGAGAGCTCCCAAGCGCACCCAGACGCTATCAACAGGAGCACGAGAGGACAGAAATGCTGCTCCCAGCCTCACATTGCGCTAGTAAGTGGACAGGGCGTAGCTGCCTCCGGCGGTAAATGGCGGCTTAACTAGCGGCCGCCATGTTCTCCCCTCTTCCAAAGCAAAACGTTTTGGTTACAAGCTGAAAATATTAACAATGCCCGACATATAAGGCCTTCCACGATTCAGGACCTTACTTTCTGAAGAAAGCCGTATCATGGTACATTCCAAAAAGAAACCTAACATCAGCAGGCTCCTTCATAATAAACCCCATCAGATTTAAAAAGTCTAAATGGGGTGGTAGCAGCTTTTTGGTCAGAGCAGCCTCATCTTGGAATCTACTACCACTGGATCTTAGGTCAGCTCCCCCTATGCCTCAGTTTTGAAAATGTGGCTCTTCAATTAGTAGGTTCTCTCTTCTGCCCATCGCTGCTTATATAATCAGTACCAAGACACCTCCGGGTATACGCTGCGCTTTACAAGTAGCATAACATAACAATTTATGTAATAACTTTAAGGTTTTTCTTTTCCAATACTATTAACAAATATGGTGTATAATGAAGGCGTTTCTAGTATGTGTGATCAGTTTTTGGAAAATGAAGTATTTTTTAGCATTTTGAATGGAGGTCCATTGGATGTACAGGTGATTTTTCTTTGGGTTAAGGAGTACTCTTTCAATGGTTATAACTAGTCTCGGTTGTGTGATAAAATGCAATATCTGGCAATATAACGTTTTTTCATAGGGCATATTAGCACTTTCAATATGGTCAAAAATATATGTAAGGCCCTTCTTGTGTCTATGTAGTGGTATGGTGTGGTTGTAGTTGCTGCTGATGTAGTGAAATACATCCAAGCTAAGTTCCCTGTATACATAAATGGAGTATGTGGTTTTCATTAATTTAATCATAAGGATGGGAAGTATTTTGAAGCCAGTACAAAGTGATGGTGTGGTATGGGATACAAATCAAAAAATGGGAGAAGAAAGGAATTACTTTGTAAACTAGAGCGAACCAGCAATGTTGATCATTGAACTTACAATGGTGCTGAGTTAAAAGAAGTGATGATATATTGTATGAAAGTTGTGAACTTGATCAGGGAAAAGGTGATGCAGGATTGAGGACAGAGTGAAAGAAAACACAGGAGCAGAAATCATCATAAAACTGAAGTCAAGACTTGAAATCACTAGTTACTAGCTTCATGCTTAGGAAACTATTGCTCTGCCCAACAAAATCGTCCAACCAGAATACCTACAATTCGAAGGGGACTTGTTCTTATTTATGTTGTAATCTTAAAAAGAGACCCATCCTTGTTCTAGTTCGATCTAAAAAAAAAACGTCCAGTTTATTTGTGTGCTGCGATGAAAAGACTCATTCCTACTCTTTCATGAATTAAAATGACTCACTTGTGCTCCATCGTAAGCTAAAGAGGTTTGTTCCTACTCCAATGTGGTCTACAAATAGACTCATTCCTGTTCCATCGCAATTTAAAAAGACTCATTCCTGCTTCATCATGTTCTAGAGAAGAATATGGTATCTGTATAGCAGGCTCCATGAAGAACTGGTGTACACTTTTCTGTCATATATTTGAGATGGAAGCAGTGATTTTGAAAGCTTAGGGGGAAAAAAGTTCAAAAGCGATTATGAGACACCTAAGAGCGGGTATTTTAGAATTAATGATCTATATATGTACACCTTACGGATTTGCTGTTAATATTTTGGTATGCAAATATAAACTCGTTCCTTGGGTGATAGTCAATCTGATATATACATACGGATATCCTAAGTATTTACTCGCGTATTTATTGCTGCTCTACTTTTCTAATAACAAATCTTAAAAATAAAAATAGGTGATTCATCTGGCTGGCCTGGCAGTCCTGCACCCTTTTCACTATTAATGGTTCTGTGACTCTCAAGGCTACATCATCCCATATACTTGTCCAAAAGTTCAGACTGGATGTTCAGGTCCCCTGTTATCATATTTGGTGCGCATGATCCATTACGAAATTAATAAATAGTGACATCAATCAAGCAATTCTCAAGACACTCAATAATTATATAAAGGCAAAGAGCCTATTTTCATCCATGGCGGTAACATTAATAAAAAGGATGGAAGCTCAATTTAGATCCACAGCTTATAAATGAACTATATGAGCATATGATCAGAGCACTTAGATGGAAAACATTATTTTGAACTATAAGCAATACAAATATGTGCTCTAGATCCACAGATAATAATTCTAATGTCCAAAAATAGTAAAAATGTGTCTGTTTTAAGTAAACCATTTATTTTAGTCAATAAATACAAACATGCCCTTGGAGGTTTGCCCCTTCCAGCGAGGGCTCCTAATCTGAAGGGAGCTCTTTTATTGTGCTGACCATCTATGACACTCAATCACACATACGCATCTGCACTCTCTTATTATTTAAAACAACGAGTATGGAAACCTTTTAATAATTTAATTTAGGAAATGCACAATTCCCTTAGTACATGGAAGGATTACGACATTTCTTTCATGCGTACAGGGCCTTGTGTTGGCCTTTAGGATGCAAACATGTTGCGGACCAGTTCCATGACAGTGTCCCATGTCTCCCAAAGGAGAGAAGCAGTGGACTCACCTGGCATTCATTTCCACCACATTGTAGCCTGCATGCTTCGCGATGACATGTGCCAGCGTTGTCTTCCCAAGGCCGGGCGGACCACAGAGCAGCGCCATCTATCACCAGCACACCAATCACCAGAAATAGAAAAGAAAAGTCATTCTTGGTCACCTGCAGAACTGGCAATATTGCAAACATTAGAACATGTACTGCGGAGCCCTTAGACATCTTCTAAAATGGCAGGACTTCCAAGCACCCTCAAGGGCAGATCTTTCAAATGTAGTGACTGTTCTTAATATGTGCTACAGGGCACTCCAAAGAATAAAAGTGAAGAAAACAAAGTGACACACTTTGTGAGGATGTCATGCCTGACAGTTTTTTCCCAAAAACATTCCAGTTACTTACAAGCCAGGCTTGATTGTACGCAAACATGGACGGACAAACTCTTTGGAGAGTGAGGCCTAGAAAACTAACATTCTCAATGATAATGCTAACAGTGTGTGCGAGATCGCCATTTAACTTTCAGACTTAATTCTCACAGCTGTAAGTTGACTTTAATTGCACTAACAAAACAGAACTGAAAACATTCCACGGTCGGAAAACTGCAGGACTTCGTGCAGTGATTAGAGCTACACAAGTGCACAGCCATCCTGCCTTGCACAAACCCAGGCTTGGAAAGAAACAGAAGTGGTTACATTTGCCTGTCTTGTTTGAACTTTTTTAACAGTCAATGATAGCACTGAGGAGCAATGGCACAAAAAAAATGAAGGAGCTCACTCTGCCCACTCAACAGAGAATATTTGGAGGAGAAAGTATAAAGGGATGTGGGAGGAGAAAGTATAAAGGGATGTGAGAGGAACAGACAAAGGGAATGATTGCTAATAGGACACGCGGAAGTGCTGATATCCGACTGCAGAACCGATGGCTTTATATTTTATGCGGGAACACCTTTGCAGCTTGGCATACACGAAATTATGAAGATCTACTAGCTATTTAGCCACTATAACAATATTAAGATTATGAATGCATATGTAGATAGTCAGTAGGGCCTAGACTAATCGAATATAGAATGTAGGAACATGTGATGAAATATGCTTGGGGTTTTCCTAATATTTATTTTTCTTTATATTATGACTTCTGTGTACAATGATAATTACCATCATTCTGCTACACAAGATGTATGGTATAATAAATAGCTGACTTCATGTGCCTACTGTTTTGAAGGGCTGGGGGGGGGGGGGGGAGTAGGGGGGCTCCATATCTATACACAATTCTCCTACCTCAGGATAAGGGTTATTCTGACAGTGTTGTCCAGCTCCTAAAACTCAATATCTGAATGGGCATAACACGCTGTAGCAGTACACCTGGGAGTCTTCCTTTTCTCTGAAGAGGGTACCAACAGATTATTTCTCTTTAGGCTCATTGATGTGCCTCCTCACACCCACCCCCTCACATCCCCAAAATGTGAATTCAGAACTTCATGGCAACTAAATGCAGGAATCAACCCTTATGGGCCCCTAAGTCCCAGGGCCCTAGAGATAGGCTGAACACATAGTCTTAACCGGAGATATCCAGGTGTATTTTATGATTCGCCACAGAAGGTTGGAGAGTTGTCCCAGTCTCATGCTGGGGTTTGGTAAGCGCTAAACAGATGCAAAGGATCAGCCCATATTGTGAGTAGTGCTAGTTAGTTGTTGCGAGCAATGGCTAGAGAATCAGAGATGACTGAATTGGATGTGGTTGAGATACCAGCAAACATTCCTCCCGCCCACATGACGGAAAGGGGATTCCATTAAATGGGCCAAAGTAGTACCAGTGGTCGGAGCAGACCTGTACACACTACGGAGGTGTTCTACTTTTGGATTGAACTAAAGGCTGCAGATACAGCAGGGATATTTACAAAGTAGGTAAAGATTGACCCTCCATTCCAATATGATCCTTTTGTTTATACTGAGGTGCCATTGACTTACATTGAGCAATTAGCATTGTTTAACAAGAAACAACCACATACAGTACAAGCAGTCTGGTTTAGGTCCACTCACAGTGCAAGGGCAGACTTGACCTGTATTAGCACATCCACACCACATCCAGAATGGGAATATATTGCTATAGCAGAGACTAGGGAAATACTTACAGAAGAAGTAAACATATACAGACTATTGAAACAGACATATCGCAGCATCGAAGTATTGAAATAGTATAGACTTTACAAACACCTACACAGATATAGGGTAATTGCATTAATCCACAGACAATAAATGATATAATGGGACTTTGCTCAGCTAAAAGAAATAAGATATCATTGTGGTTAGCAAGCAAAACCTATCAATTAGAAACAAGTGTTTCCTCGGTCTACTCTGCAGGACAAACACCGGATTTTGCTTGTGTGCCTAACTATGGGGGCAATACCAAAAGTACAACAGTGTCAGGCATGGGGAAGTGCGTTTGCTGCCTTATCTAGGACTACACACGGGATGCCACTATTGCCAAAAGTACTCTAACAAACAAATACAGGAAGACTATAGAGCATCATTTGCAGAGGTCTTAGGAATTAAGCTTGCATGTAAAATAGAGGCAACAGCTGTGACAAGGCTTGGTAATATTAAAAGTGATCAGTTCTATAAGCAATTCACCGGACATATGCTGCAAATTCAAAGAATCAGAAAGAAGAGGAGTTGCCAAAAAGAATATCCCAAGTTGATCTATCCATTGGGGTAAAATAGTTAAGACCTCAGTAAAAAACAAACTAAGGCAGGAAATGAACATCTTCCAAAGAAAAGTAAGCTGGAACAGCAATAATCTTCTGTGGAGAGTATGAAATGGGTCTGACGTAGTTTGAAAAAGAAAAGCATTTTATTGCAAAGATGAAGAACAGAGGATATCATCTGAGAGATGGGAGG